>NC_091977.1:254751065-256002315 GCF_044704955.1 Pristiophorus japonicus
ACTGCTGCCAGGATACCAGGCATTCACCATTATGATGTGCTGAGTATGGTCGCACACCAACTGCACATTCAGCGAGTCGTAACCTTTGTGGTTGCTGATATGTATGCATGCTTGTTTTGTTGTATGAGTCTGTAACACTGAATGTACCTTTACACTGTACACACCTTACATGCACACCAGAGGGTGCTGCTGCTGGAGACCTAAGGGTTACCTGCACACTGCAGGTAACCTTGTATAAAAGGGAGCTCAGAGCTTGATGTCGGACTCGAGGAGCTGCAAATAAAGGATTACAGTCCACACAGTTTGGTCTGACCAAAACCCTTGAAATCAGAAGGCCTTCTCCACTTGCTGCATCACTCCCTGTTACCGCACCAACTTTAACTAACCCTGGAAAGCTCCAAACACTTCCACAAACTTACACAGAGCTTGGAGAAATCAAAAAGCAAGTTACCCAAAATTTGTCTAAATAGTTTTCAATGAATATGGTTTTAACTTGCGGCAAAATGGTGACAGTTGGATTATGAGCAGACCAGCCAGATTATCACTTATCCAAGAATCACTTTAAAACTCATTGGGGGCTAAATAGGACAGACCTCAAAAATGGGCACGGGGATCGTTATGTGCGATTAACACGCACCCGTTGATTGAAATGCATGCCAACTTCGTGCTGCCTGCTTATTAACATGATTTCAGCATCCTGCTGTTTATTGGCTAGATGAATCAGCAGAGGACCAATATCGTGAGAGGCTAGCACCAGTTAAAGTCAGCCTATACTTCTTAAAGGGGAGGTGCATTGTGTCTGGAGCAGGTGCTGGAGTTGTGCAGGAAGTGAACCTGACCTGGGGAACAGTGAGGAATGGCACAACCTAGGAGAGAGTGGGCTCCAAGGTTTTCGGATGCTGCTCTGCAGGTCTTGGTGGATGAGGTGGAAAGGAAGAGATGTCTTCTATCCGCAGGGGGCCCGGAGGTCCTCCAGAAACACAGTCATAAGGCAGTGGGAGCAAATAGCCATGGAGATCAATGTCAAGATAGCCATGACAACCCAAGCACCCCACCCACCTGAACCTTCAACCATCGTCTGCCCCAGCTGTGACAGAAACTATAGGTCTCGCATTGGATTCATCAGTCACCTGAGAACTCGTATTAGTGTGGAAGCAAGTCATCTCCAACTCCAAGGGACTGCCTAAGAAGAAGAAGGAGGCAGCAGTGCTCACCATATTAGAGTGGCCATCGCTGAGCCAGTGGCCAGCGGCGGGGCTGAATCAATTGGAGATGATGGCATCCTCTGAGGTTGGTGAAGTATTTCTGAGGCTGGGACAATGTCTCTGAGGTTGGTGTTATAGCGCTCCACCTAGTGGACTACTGATGCAATACAACTACTGATGTACTAACAATAAAAGGTCATGTAGCAAGGTCACATGATGACAGTTTCTGTTAAAGAGCTATCTTGTGTAGTGTGTGTTTGTTAGTGGTCTCTGTAAAGATATCAGAGATGGTGACGAGGATAGGATATTTGGATTCCCTAGCTGATATTTTTGTTGGTGGATAATGCTGTCAACTGACAGAGAGACTTTGAGAGGTTCTTCGTTTTGCAGAACAGCTAAAAATCCAAGGTAAAGATATCACAGTTGGTGAAGTTTGATAAATTGTCTCGGAGTTTGATAAACTGTCACCACTGTTAGTAAAGTGTCACTGAAGCTGATAGAGTACTGATGAGACCAATGCTGTTGAGGGCCATGCCAACTCTAGTTTCTCCTCTTGTCTGTTATTTTTGAGCCGTTGAGAATAGACGGCGTCTCTTTGACAACATGGCGGACCCATCACCATGAGTCTCTGGGGCCAAGCAGTGGTTTCCAGTCCTCACTTCCTGTGTGGGGCCGGGGCTGGGGACCAAAGTGATACTTGTTTTTGATACTTGCTGGGGAGTATAATGGGCTGCTCAAATGATGTCCTATGGCTCAGGGATTCTCAACCATAGGGCCCCCGGATCACTTCAAATCTTCCCGCAGATCTCTATGGGGCCGCTGACCCCCTGTTGAGAACTCCTGATTAAGAGAATAGCATAGTTACAGGAACTGCACATGGTGAGTCCCCAGGCACGAGTGACCTGTAGGCAGCGCAGGGCGAAAGGATAGCGCCGCTGCCAGCTCCCCAGAGGGCGAGGGTGCACACAAGTTCTGCTGCACAGGACTCAGATGATGACTTCAATGGGGCGACCTACAGAAGAACGCTGATGGGTACATACAATGAAATGCTTGGTGCATTGGCAGTCCTGCCAGAGAGCCTAAATGCAATGTTAAGGAGCATGGAAGAGTCCAGCTCCAGCCTTGCACAGGGCTTTGGGCAGAGCTTGGAGCCCATCCTTTCCAGCATGGAAATGCTGGGCAGATCCCATAAACGCACTTGTGGACCCAGAACAGAAAACCGGTTAACGAGCGAGATACACTCAGGGGACTCCTGTCCTGCCTGCCTGGTCCTCCTTGTCTGTCTGGTGGTCACCCATTCCTAGTCTGCCTGCACGCTCTTAAGCTGAGGGGTGACCACCTCCTGAAACATGCTAGCCACGAAGTTCTCAGCCTCACAGATGTACTGCAGTGACGCCAGCTCCGAAACCCGGAGCTCGAGTTGCTCTAGCTGGTAGAACTTCCTGCACATGTGGCCGTCCAGGCCATGAGATGCATCCAGGACTTCCCACATGGTACAGGATGTGCATTCCATGGGACTGAGCTGCCCTGCCATGCCTCCATTAGACTATTTGATGTTAAAAAATCAGGCCCTCAAATCTGCCACCAAGCTCATGGTCTACAGGGCTGTAGTGATACCCGCCCTCCTGTATGGCACAGAGACGTGGACCATATACAGGAGACACCTCAAATCGCTGGAGAAATACCACCAATGATATCTCCGTAAGATTTTGCAAATCTCCTGGGAGGACAGATGCACCAACATTAGCGTCCTCAATCAGGCCAACATCCCCATCATCGAAGCACTGACTACACTCAACAAGCTCCGCTGGGCGGGCCACATTGTTCGCATGTCTGACACAAGACTCCCAAAGCAAACGTTTTACTTGGAACCCCTACATGGCAAGCGAGCCCAAGGTGGGCAGAGGAAATGTTTCAAGGACACCCTCAAAGCCTCCTTGATAAAGTGTAACATTCCCACCGACACCTGGAGTCCCTGACTAAAGATGGCCCTAAGTGGAGGAAGTGCATCCGGGAGGGCGCTGAGCATCTCGAGTCTCGACGCCAAGAGCATGCAGAAACCAAGCGCAGGCAGTGGCAGGAGCGTGCGGCAAACCTGTCCCACCCACCCTTTCCTTCAACGACTGTCTGTCCCACCTGTGGCAGAGACTGTAATCCCCGTATTGGACTGTTCAGTCACCTAAGAACACATTTTTAGAGTGGAAGCAAATTTTCACTGGCCTATGATGATGAGACTATTAACACGTTTTTAGTATACCCCTCTGCCCTAACTTAGTGAGAAGAAAAGACAATAGTGATACACACCAACCAATTACCTACCTGCTGTCCTGTGACAACCCCCCTTGATTTTGTTGCTCTTTCTCTCAGGCCTCCACTGCTCCTTATACCCATGCCGCTTTGTCTAGAGCATGAACTTGTCATCACCAACACCTTGTTCCGACAGAGGGACAAATACAAGGCATTCTGGCAACACCCTCGCTCCAAACACTGGCACCTGTTCAACTATGTCATCATCCGAGCCAGGGATCGCAAGGATGTGCGCATCACCCGTGCTATGACAGGAGCTGACAACTGCTGGACGGACCACCGCCATCATTGACATCAACATAGCCCCAAAGCGAAGGGGGCAGCAGAAACAGTGTCACAAAATAGTCAATGCCGGGGCACTTAAGGACCAGCTAAGAGAGCCTTTTACAGTCAGCGCCTCACAGCTCACCTGGCGACCCTTGATGACCCCAAGACACAGAATGCCCGCAGCGCTTGGTCTGCCCTCCAGGCCTCCATAACCAGTGCCTGCAAAGAGACACTCGGTCACTCAACCAGGAAACACCAGGACTGGTTTGATGAGAATGATCAGGAGATTCAAGAGCTAATAGATTGCAAGCGCAGGGCATTTCTGTACCTTAAACAACAACCCAACTCGGGAGCAGCAAAGTATCATTATAGATAACGAAAGGCTAAGGTCCAACAAAAAACCCGGGACCTAAAGAACAGGTGGTGGATGGAGAAAGCACAGGAGATACAGCAGCTGGCTGACAGCCATGATATGCGAGGATTCTTCATCGCAGTCAAGGCCACTTACGGACCAAACACCCAAGGCTCCACCCCACTGCTGGCCAAGAACGGGGAAACACTCATCAAGGACACTGAGGCAGTCAGGGCCCGCTGGAAGGAGCACTTCAAAGATCTCCTCAATCGAGACTCTGCCTTTGACTCCAGTGTTCTCGACTCCATTCCACCATGCTACCCGCCACCACCTCAGTGAAACCCCAACACTGCACGAGGTAGAAAAAGCCATAAGACAGCTAAAAAATAACAAGGCTATGGGAGCGGATGGAATCCCTGCTCAGGCACTGAATTATGGCGGAGAGGCACTGCTGACCCGAATACATGACCTCATCTTTCTCACCTGGAGGGAGGAGAGCATGCTGGGAGATCTTAGAGATGCAGTGATCGTGACCATCTTTAAAAAAGGGGCCAAGTCTGACTGTGGCAACTACAGAGGAGTCTCCCTGCTATCAGCCACTGGGAAAGTCATTGCTAGAGTCCTCCTCAACCGTCTTCTCCCCGTGGCCGAGGAGCTCCCTCAGAGTCACAGTGCGGATTTCGTCCCTTCCAGGGCTCAACGGAAATGATTTTTGCAGCACGGCAGCAGCATGAAAAATGCAGGGAACAGCGCCAGCCCTTATACATGGGCTTCTTCGACCTTACAAAGGCCTTTGACACTGTCAACCGCGAGGATCTATGGAGCGTCCTCCTCCGTTTCGGATGCCCCCAATAGTACGTCAATATCGTCCGCCTGCACCACGACGACAGGCAGGCCCAACGGATCCATCACAGACCCAATCCATGTCCAGATTGGGGTCAAGCAGAGCTGCGTCATCACCCCAACCCTCTTCTCAATCTTCCTCACTGCCATGCTCCACCTCACAGTTGACAAGCTCCCCGCTGGAGTGGAACTAAACCACAGAATCAGTGAGAAGCTGTTCAACTTTTGCCGTCTCCAGGATGGTCCAGGAGTGGTCCAAGATCACTCCAACCTCTGTCATCGAGTTACAGTGCACGGTCGACGCCTGCATCTGCGCACTTACAGAGGCTGAACTCCAGGACAGAGTTGATGTATTTACCGAGGCGTACAAAAGCATGGGCCTTACGCTAAACATCAGTAAGACAAAGGTCCTCCACCAGCCTGTCCTCGCTGCACAGCACTGCCCAACAGACATCAAGATCCACAGCCCGGCCCTGGACAATGTGGACTACTTCCCTTATCTTGGGAGCCTCCTATCAACAAGAACAGACATTGACGATGAGATCCAACACCGCCTCCAGTGTGCCAGTGCAGCCTTCGGCCACCTGAGGAAAAGAATGTTTGAATACCAGGCCCTCAAAACTATCACCAAACTCATGGTCTACAGGGCCGTAGTAATACCCGCCCTCCTGTATGACTCAGAGACGTGGACTATGTACAGTAGACACCTCAATTCCCTGGAGAAATACCACCAACGATGTCTCCACAAGATCCTACAAATCCCCCGGGAGGACAGACGCACCGACATTCGCGTCCTCGTCCAGGACAACATCCCCAACATTGAAGCACTGACCACACTTGATCAGCTCCGCTGGGCAGGCCACATAGTTCACATACCAGACACGAGACTCCCAAAGCAAACGCTCTACTCGGAACTCATCCACGGCAAACGAGCCAAATGTGGGCAGCGGAAACGTTACAAGGACACCCTCAAAGCCTCTCTGATAAAGTGCCTACTGACACCTGGGAGTCCCTGGCCCAAGACTGCCCGAAGTGGAGGGAGTGCATCTGGGAGGGCGCTGAGCTCTTCGAGGCTCATCGCCGAGAGCATGCAGAAATCAAGCACAGGCAGCGAAGGAGCATGCGGCAAACCAGACTCCCAGCCTACCCTTCCATTCAACGTCTGTCTGTCCCACCTGTGACAGAGACTGTGGTTCTCGTACAGCCACCTAAGAACTCATGCAAAGAGTGGAAGAGTGGAAGCAAGTCTTCCTCGATTCCGAGGGGCTGCCTAGGATGATGGGATACCCGTGCCGCTCTCGTTGTGCTCTCGCCGCTCTCTTAGAGCTCTCGCCTGGCTTAGAGTTCAAAAACAGAAGAGACATCACTCAACTGATCTTGTTGCCAAATGACTGTCTAATTCCAACTTAAAATCACTGATGCCATCAGTCTCGATCAACTCCTTTGGCTGGCAGTTTCAAACATTCCCCACCCTAAGATCTGTTCTGTCTAACCACCTTTCTTTTTCTGAGCTTCATCCCATGTCCCACATTGTCATTCTTTGGGCCATGGTAAACCATTCCTCAGGGCTCAACTTGTCAAAACCCTTAAGGGCTCTGAATTCTGCAATACGAAAAAACTCAGCTTCTGTAGTCTCTCCATGTTACTCAGTCTGATGCCAGTTATTAGATGGAGGGACCTTTACTGCAACCTTTCCAGCACCATTATATCCTCCCTATAATAGTGACCAGAATTGCACACAGTGTACCAGATATGGATGAATCAATGCATGGTGCAATAAAGAATCCCTTCATTCAGACAAACATGGGCAGGGGTGACACAGATGATTATGGTACATAATGGACATTTTTCATAGGTAAAAAGAGCTTTTTGAACTTGCTGCTTAGCAATTCCATAGAAGTATTGCCCACCCTGCAACTGGATTGAAGAATGTATCATTATTTATATTAGCTAAGCATCTCATTAGGTGTAGAATAGATGCAGTGGCCATTGCTGGGTATCGCTTAGTATAGCAGGAACAATAAAAGAACAGAGAGAGTGTAGGAAGTGCACAAGTCACAGAAAATATTTCCTCAAGCAGTAGAACTACCACAACATATTCACTTACCGAAACATGACAGAGGGTCTGGGAATTAGCAGGGAGGCTGTTACTAAAGTGGTCGCTCAGTTCATCTACACTCTTTCCACTTAATCAATACTCCTTCACATCTTTTGGGATTTTTCATCATTTCTTTCTTCATGGAAAGGGTTTTGAGATTGAGTTAGGCTTAAAGGTTGTGTTCTAAAGCAAAGTAAGTTTGTACAGTTTTAAGAAGGCCACAGGCTAAAGACTTCGAAGAATCTGTAATTAAAATCAGATGTGCCAATTTGTGAGATGTCAAGTTTATTTCAAACTGACACAATGAAGACCCAAGGTTTTCTCCGAGGCCAATTAGCCTGGATTACCAGTGATGTTAAGCTATCATTATCTCGTCGCAATTGGCCCACAAATATTCACACCCATTGTTGTGAGGAACAGCCTAACCATATGGGCATAGCATGAGGTGTCTGCGGAGAATATACTCCGGCAAAGGCGGTGGGTTTCATTCAAGGGCCTACTGGCAAATACCTACATGTGAAGATGTCAGATACACCACCCTTCTACTTCCTGGGGCCAGATTAACAAGGAAGAGGGCCGGAATGGGAAGCTTAAAAATCAATGGGAATGATAATCAGGTGGATGGTATAACAGCCAGTCAATCTGCAGCAAGCTAAAACATTACAAGCTTACAGACATTACAAAAAGGAGAGGCAATTTCAGCCCCAGGGCATCAGCACATAAGAACATAAGAATTAGAAGCAGGTGTAGGCCATTCGGCCCCTCAAGCCTGCTCCGCCATTCAGTAAGATCATGGTTGATCTTCTACCTCAACTCCGGTTTCCCGCACTATACCCACATCCCTTGATTCCCTTAATATCCAAAAATCTATCGATCTCTGTCTTGAATATATTCAATGTTTGAGCCTCCACAGCCCTCTGGGGTAGAGAATTCCAAAGATTCACAACCCTCTGAGTGAAGATGTTTCTTGTCATCTCAGTCCTAAATAGCTGCTCCCTTATTCTGAGACTGTGACACCTGGTTTTAAACTCCCCTGCCAGAGGAAACATCCTCCCTGCGTTTACCCTGTCAAGCACTGTAAGAATTTTGTATGTTTCAATGAGATCGCATCTCATTGTTCTCAACTCTAGAGAATATATTCCTAGTATACTCAATCTCTCCTCATAGGACAATCCCTCCATCCCAGGAATCAGTCTGGTGAACTTTCATTGCACTCCCTCTATGGCAAGTATATCCTTCCTTAGGTAAGGAGACCAAGGGTTCTATTTTCCTCTTTGCCGATTTTTGACGTCCAGGAGGATGTAGGGCCGATCTTTTGGTGCCCAATGGCGTCAAAGAAAAAATTCAACTTTTTTCAAAGTAAAATGTTATTTTGCCACTGGGATACCCGAAGTTAAATCTGGAGGTGGAGTTTCAAGTTTGCGCCGAAAAGTCAGTGAGCATGTGCCAGAAAAAAAATAAACCTTTTTCCACGTGACGGGTGTGTCCACGCAGCCACAGTGAATTTCCTGGTCTGGATCAAGAGCTTGTGAGAACAAACTGGGATTGGAGCTGGATCTGAATATTTAAATTTTAGCTGCAAAAGATGGATCCAAGGAAAGGGGAAGCAGAAGGAGAGGGGGGAAGGGCCATGAAATTTCTAGCAGAAAAAATTGAGCCCCTGGTAGACAACATTGAGAGGAGAGGGGATGTGCTTGAGAACAAAACGAGAATAGGGCAAAAGAAACTGAAACCCTATCTACGAGCAAAACTAGGGACCAAGCTGCAGAAGAGTTTAATGCAGTGGCCATGACCCCAAGAAGCGACACGCAGATCAAAAAGAAGTGGCAGGACCTTGGCCAAGCAGTTACTGTAAGTAATATTTTTAGTTATGCACTGCAATTACATTTGTAAGTGTGACAATGTGTGTGTGTGTGTGTGTGGCCACCACAGCAGAAGGACCCACTCTTAATACATTCTATTTTCATCTTTGCAGAGGAAGGCGTCACAGACCAACTGAGAAAGGTCATAAACTGGAGGAGGTGCGCCAAGTAGGCTGCAACTAACAGCCATGGAACAGAGGATTGCTGATATGAGCACTGGGCCCAGGTTACCGACAGAGGGTAAACCCTGCAAATTGCACGGTCTGGGTTGGTATTGTGGTCTTTGAAAAGAGACCCACGTACTCATGTCACCCTGCCCCCTCTGCCTCCTCCCCTGCTGCTAACCAAACATCTGCTCTGTTATGTTTTGCAGATGTTGCACATCAGGAAGAGAGAGAAGCTGAAGCAGAAGTAGAAGCAGAGCATGATCAGGAAGCCGTCAGTCCAGATATTCTTCATCAACTTCAGGACAAGGATGAGCTGGAAAATGAAGGGCAGCAGGAAGGCCCCAAGACTGAGATGTTTACATTGGAATTGGAGCCGGTGAACCCCCTGAGGACGCTAAGCCCTTTGCTGAGTGATACAACCGACGCGACATTTCATGGGTACAGTCTGAGGCTGAGGGTCCTAGTGGGTTGCAGCAAGCCACACCTGGGAGATAGGCGAGGAAGGTGGGAAGGAGAGCTGAACCTGAAATGCAGGATGCAAGGGACATAGGACAGATCATGGGAATAAGTTGGGAGAGCATTGAGCTAATGAGATCGCTCCCTGGACACCATGGGTGGGGTGAGGGTAAAATTAGCAGGACTGTCAGGAGAAGTAGTAACACTGTCTGGAGGAATGGGAGCACTGTTGGGACAGATGAGGGAGCGGATGTCAGAGATTAGGGAGGAAATGCAGGACATTAGGGAGGGAATGGCGAAGGCAGCTGATACAGTGTCGGGATAGATGAGGGAAGGGATGTCAGAGATTAAGGAGGGAATGTTGGAGATAGCTGCTGCAATAAGTGGACACACCCAGACTGTCATTGCCCAACAGCAATTGGCAGCATCAACTGCTGACACTCACTTTCCAATCCCCCAGACCAACCTCAGGTAGTGTGCCGTGGATTCATCCATAGGCTGAAGAAGAGTCTGAAGAGGAACCCAGGCCTTCCACAATGCTGTTTGCTAGGTCTGTCCCTGTCCAACCCCACCAGCAACAAATGCGCCTTCGCGCAGAAAGCAGAAAAAACCTTGGGGTCAGGGTGAGGAAGCAGAAGTCTGAGACAACGGGCACGGGTAGGGGTAGAGGCAACAAGAGGGGCGCACAGCGCGAAGGTCTTTGAATAAGGGGGAGGAAAGATGGCTGCAGCTAAAGGTTGTTTGTTTGTTTGGTTGTTTGTTGCTGCTACTTGTTGTTTCCTTCATTGAAAAGTTTACAGTTTGATACAATTTTTTAAAATTAAAGTTAAGTAAAACTGTACAAATGTTTAATAAACCTAATTATTTTTTAATTTAAGCAGAATCCTGCACGTTATTTTTTGAATTAAAGCAATATAAACCAACCCAACATTACGTACATTATTATGTACATTATTTTTTTAGACTAACAGGTGCGAAGTGTCAACACTGTCGGGCCGTTTAGCCTTCAGGCAGCAAAGCGATCACGGATTAGCTGCTGACGCAAGTCTCTAGTTATGGCTATAGGTGCACGAGGCCGCCTCCTCCGCCATCATCCTGCGGGTTGAGGTGGTGGCATGGGTTTGTCCTCCTCCTCCTGCTGCGCCTTCTCCTCCTCCTCCTCCTCCTCATCATCAGCCTCCTCATCCTCCTTCTACCCTCAGGAGGATCTTCAATGTCCAGTACCTGGCCCCTCATGATGGCCAAGTTGTGCAGCACGTAATACATGACAGTGAACTGACCGATGTGGTGAGGGAAGTACTGCAGGTAGTTTCCAGAGTGGTCCAGGCATCGGAAATGCTGCTTCAGTATGACAATTGTCCGCTCTATGATGCTCCATGTCGTTATGTGCGACATGTTGTACCGACGCTCTGGCTCAGTGCAGGGATTGCGTAGGGGGGTCATAAGCCAGGTGGCGAGCCCATACCCTTTGTCCCCGAGCAACCAGCTGTGCCCTTCTGGCAGCTCCTGAAACATTGTAGATATACTGCTCTAACGTAGGATGAAAACATCATGGATGCTACCTGGGTATTTGGCATCCACTGCCATGATCCGATGCATAGTGTCGCAGACGAGCAGCACATTTAGGGCAATACACATTGCAGTCATCTAAAGGTGTTCTCAAGGCGATGTAGGTACAGTCAATCGCACCCTGTACCTTGGGGAAGGAAGCCAGCATTTCTGGAGAACCCCACAACCCTGACTCGCATTGCCTGCATGGTCATAGGGAAATTGATGCTCTGGTTCCTTTTGGCATACAGTGCAGCAGGCACCTGTTGAATGCAGCAATGTGTGGAATGCTGCAAGATGCAGCACATGTTCCCAGTTGCTGCTTGAAATGAGCCAGAAGCAGAGAAGGCAAGTGCTGCAGTGACCTTCACTTCCACAGGTAGGGCAGTCCTCCTGTCACTGTATGTCTGCCCTGACTAGCTGGCCGATCTCGGTGATGATCTCCTTTCTAAATTGCAGTCTGCGAATGCAGTGTGCCTCACTCAAGTGTAGGTATGAGCGCCTGTCCCTGTAGATTCGATCAGGGTATGGCCTCCTCCCCATTAATGCCCGAGCGATCTGGTTTCTGCAATGGTGGCGTCGTAATATCTGTCGTCTCTGCATGGCATGCATGTAAACCAACCTTACTACCCATAATTATTATTCTTAATTTTGTTATTCTTGTTATTGTGAGACAGTACTTACTGAAGCACAGCACACATACCTTTACTGGGTGACGCCCTAGTAGAATGGACCACACCTTGGTCTGCGCGCATGCGCAACACTAACCTCTGTCTCTATGGAGACGCGACGCAAAGTGATTGATGGCACTAAGAGCTTTTTCTGGAATGTGTATGTTTGCTGCTGTGTTGTGCCATCTCCGATGCACAGTTCGGAGTGTATGCCGGCAGGATCGTTCCCTCGGCCGGAAAGAAACACAGGAGCTGAGCGCTTGTATGCCACCCGCCCCGCCTCGGGCTTCTTTACAAGCTGAGCCTGGGACGGGGGGGGCGGGCAGCGGGGTGGGGTGGAATCCAAGTGCCGAGCTGCTGTGCTTCTGTCCGGCTGAGGGAGTGATCCTGCCACCGACCTGTTGGCACTCCTCGGACCCGTGCCTGGAGCCCTGTGAACAGAGATTCTGTGGTGGGGTGGAGTCGCAATTTGCCTTCTCACAACATTCTGTGGGAAAAATTAACTTTCCGAGTTATTTTCCGAGTTCCTTCTGCAAAAATCATCATGAATTTGTGTTTTAAATTGTCTTCTTCCCTCGCTCAAAAACTCAGAAATATACTCAGTGGCGATTTCCTTAAGTTAACGTAGGGTTTTTCTGATCGGTACTTAAGGCCACTGTGCACCGTCCTGAAAAAAATTGGTGTTGCCGAAAATCGGTTAAATGGCCAAAAAGGGCCAAAAACGGGGCGGAATTCAGTTTTCACCCAGACCGGCGCCAAAAAACCTGGTGTACAAAACATCTGGTGTACAAAAAATCTGGTGTACAAAAAACCTGGTGTACAAAAAATCTGGTGTACAAAAAATCTGGTGTACAAAAAATCTGGTGCTGACAGTCGCCGCCAGCGCACAAACTTTGTGGAAAGTTGCAAAATCAAGATTGCTCAAAAAAATCAGCGGATGCCAAATAAACGGCACCCAATGGTGGCGAAAATAAAGTCCCAAAACTGTACACAATACTCCAGGTGCAGTCTCACCAGGGTCCTATATAGTTGCAGTAAGACATCTTTACTCTTACACTCAAATCCTCTTACAATAAGATCCAACATACCATTTGATTTCTTAATTGGTTGTTGTACCTGCATGTTAACTTTCAGTGATTCGTGTACAAGGACACCCAGGCACCTCTGAATACCAACATTTCCCAATCTCTCACCATTTAAAAATACTCTGTTTTTCTATTTATTCTACCAAAGTAGATAACTTCACATTTCTCCACATTATATGCCATTTGCCATGTTCTTGCCCACTCATTTAGCCTGTCTATATCCCCATGAAGTCTCTTTGCATCCTCTTCACAACTTACATTCCCACCTAGCTTTGTATCATCAGCAAACTTGGATATCTTACATTTGGTCCCCCCCATCCAAATCATTGATATAGATTGTGAATAGCTGGGGCCCAAGCACTGATCCTTGCGGCACCCCACTAGTTACAGCCTGACAACCTGAAAATTACCCGTTTATTCCTACTCTCTGTTTTCTGTCCATTAACCAATCTTCAATCCATGCTACTGAAGGGTGCAAAATTCACAAGAACCTCCCCAGTGTTTGGGCTCATTCGAAAGGAAATTTAATTTGGGACTATCTACTGGAAATTTTGAAATCCTATGGTGCTTATGGAAAAAACTACGAACTTTAATCGAATTTTGGACTTTTACAAGACAAATTCAAGCCTGTGGGTGGGCCTAAGGAACTAAAAAAGCCCACTTGATTATTGGAACTGTCTGGGTGTTGGGACTAAGTTAACTTGTCTGGAGGAATGGACATTCGAAAACCCTTCTCCACAAGAGACATTTACATTACAACAAGAACTCAGAGTTGGCCAGCCATCAAACCAAACTGAGAAAAGCCATCTTCAACATGAATAAGAACAAAGGGCCCACTGCAGCCTGTATGCGAAAAACCAAGCACAAAAGGATATTGTGATTACCAAGCTAATATTTCCATCAGGAAACAGATTTAGAAATGCAACCCACCCAAAACATATTAATTTTAACAAGCTCGCCAAAATATTACAAAGAAATGTCAAGCCCGCCAAATTTAAACAAAGAATTCTGGATTGAATTGGCGCGAAGATTAGAACAACTCAAACCGTATAACTGGCCCCTGTTTTAACAGAGGTTAGGTTGCTACTACCTCAGGAGACACTGTATGCCATATTGTTCATGCTATACTATGACTATGCCATCAAGAAGTGAGAGAAACCAACGCGACAGTTGAAAACTATCTTTTCCAGCCTCGAAATCCTGAAGTCCTGAAGGAAGGAAGAACATCACCATCGCAGCAGCAACTGACCACAGCCAACATGGTACCAACGAAAAACCACAGCGATCGACCAAACTCGAAACAAAACTTCAACAGGAAGAAACCGAAGAATCGAAAGTTTCCACTCTACAATCTAAGGCCTGACTACCAACAGGTGAAAACATTACCTAAAGAGACTTTGAACCTACTTCTAATGAAGAAAACTGGCTACTTACCCCATAGATCCAAAACGCGCCTTACCGCATCAGCGGCCTCAACCCAATTGAAGATTGCGCAGTAAGAAGTCTTCTCCGACGTTCGGGGTACAGCAAGCAGAACCTACAGAATTCAACGAACCCCGAAATCGCGAACTACTGCTAACTGACCAGAAAGGATTGGTAAGCATAGTCCCTGCCTGGCCTGGAGTCTAACCTAGCTAGGATTAGGTATTGGGAGGTGGGAGGTGTAATTTTGCTGTAACCCCCTTTGAATGTGTAATGAATTGTTCTTTATTAGAGTGATTATAAGTTTGACATTGTATTTTTCTTGCCTGTAATAAAGTCAAAGTTATTTTGCATCAAACCAGTGTCCTTTGCACTTTATCACATCCCCCAAATAAATCCAGAGTCTAGAACCCAAGGGTGTAGGGGCGATTCGAACCGCTCAAGTAGGTCAGAGGTGAACCTGACCCCTGGGACCACCCCCTTACACTTGTATATTACCCCCAATCTCAAGAACCCTAATTTTGTTTAATAACACCTTATCGAATGCCTTCTGAAAATTCAAATACTCCACATCCACTGGGCCCTCCTTATCTAATCCATTAGTTACAACCTCAAAGAAGTAACAGATTTGTCAAATGTGATTTCCCTTTCATAAATTCGTGTTTACTCTGCCCAATCCTATTATTATTTTCAAAGTGCCTTGTTACCACGTCCTTAATAATAGATTCTAGCATTTTCCCGACTACTGATGTCAGGTAACTGGTCTGTAGTTCTCCATTTTCTCTCTCCCTCTTTTCTTAAATAGCAGGGTTACATTAGAATCTATGGAATTTTGGAAGATGACAACCAATGCATCCGCTATCTCTATCGCCATCTCTTTCAAAATCCTAGGATGTAGGCCATCATGTCCAAGGGATTTATTGGCTTTCAGTCCCATTAATTTCTCCAGTACTATTTTATTATTGATACTAATTTCTTTCAACCCCTCATTCTCACTAGACCTTTGGTTCTCCACTAGTTCCGGGAGGTTTTTTGTGTCTTCTTCCATGAAGACAGACACAAAAGGTGGGATTTTTGATTGCCTAATGCCTCAGTTAGCAGCCAGAGGGGGCATTGTGAGCATAAGAGGTTACCGACCAGGAGCGCAGCATTTAGCCACCGACCGAAAATTCACTAGAGGCTCACCGAGGGCGTAAACCATTAGCGCCTGGCTGCTGACGATCTCTCCAATCATGATGTATTCCTTGTGCAACACCCACGCTTGCTCCCCGGTTGGATTATTAGGTGCGGCTGCCTCATTTAATGGCCACCAAGAACAACATCTGGAAAGACAGCCGGTACAAGCTTGCAGAGTCGTTAACTAGTAGCTACGTAAAGGGATGAAGATTCTGGCTCGAGGTAGACCTGAATTTGTGGGGATTGTAGGATTAGGGTTCAAGGTAAAGTTTAAGAAAATGTATCCCCTATTAGGGTCTATTCAGGCCAGGGAAAGTTTAGACAGTGGGAGGGGAGGAGGTTGAGAGTGAAAAGTTGTCGGATGGCGCAAGATTGTAAGGTTAAATTTGTTTTGTCAGGGGTGCTCCCCAGGGAGCTGCCACCCGGCGGCCATCTTGAACTCCTAAATCCCTCCTAAACTCCACACCACTCATCGACAACAATGACGATGACCGGACTACCAGTGACGACTGAGCCTCCTGCAGCAGCGACCTGGACCTCCTCCCTCCTTCGGCGACCTTCTCCGGTGACCTCCTCCTTCGACGTCGACTCAGCTGCCCCACCCGATCCCCGATCCTCGACGATGCCCGGTGAGCCAGGTGAGCCTCTGACCAGGTGATCAGGCCTCTTCAACGGCGATCGGACCCCCTCCAGTGGCGATCGGACTCCCTCAAATGGCAATTGGGCTTCCACCCCTCCAACGATGATCGGGCCATTCCTAATGACAACCGGGCTCCCTCCAGTGGTGATCAGGCCTCCTCCAGCGGAGATCGGGCCTCCTCCAATGACGGAGGCTGGGCCTATCCTCCTCAGTGGCAATTGGGCCTCCTCCTCTTCAGCGACGATGGTTGGCCTCTTCTCCTCCTTCAATGGCGGCTGGACCCCACTTCCTCAATGGTGATTGGGCATCCTCCCCTGCAGCGATGACTGGGCCTCTCCTTCCCCGCTGATGACCTGGCCTCTTCTCCCCCAGCACGTTGTGAGTACCATGGCTGTGGCCACCCTGACCTTCCACACTGAACTCCAGCGGACCACTGACCTTCCCAATGCCTGCCCCCTACCAAGCAGCAGATTACCTACCTTCAAGGGCACTACTCAGTGCCGAGCTTGAGGCCAACATCTCGCCGTAGGCAACTAGGCTCATCAGCAGTGCCTGGTCTCCAGTCGTCTTGGACCCCCTTGCCACTGGACCAAAACCTTGCTCGGCTAAGACCATGTGGTGGTCGGTGTGCAACGACCACCCCACATTAAAAGAACTTAGGCACAGGCATCTTCCACTCATCTAATATGAAGTTCTGGACCTAGAACATCAGGACCCTAATGGACAACTCCAACAGCGACAGGCCGCAAAGCCGGAATGCCGCACCGCCATAGTTGCCCGGGAACTTAGACGCTTTGACATCGACATTGCTGTCCTAAGCAAGACCTGGCGGGCAGGGGAAGGCCAGCTCAAGAAACATGGTGGAGGTTATACCTTTTTCTGGAAAGGAAAACCAGAGGAAGAATGCCGCCTTCATGGAGTCGGCTTCGCCGTCAAAAATGAACTGGTCGGCCGCCTCAAAGACTCCCCCTGTGGGGTTAACGAACGCCTCATGACCCTTCGCCTTACCCTATCCCAGAACCAATGCGCCACAGTCGTCAGTGCATACACCCCAACACTCGATGCAATGGATGAGGCTAAAGAGGTTTTGTATTCCAAGCTCGAGACATCCCTGTCCCACGTCCCCACGGGCGACAAATTGATCCTCCTAGGTGACTTTAATGCCAAGGTCGATAAAGATAGAGTCCTCTGGGGAGGCGTGATTAGCAGGGGGTAGGGAAATCCAACTCCAACGGCACCCTACTCCTGACAAAATGTCTAGAACACGAACTCCTCATCACCAACACCCTGTTCTGCCAGAGGGACAAATACAAGGCACCGTGGCAACACCCTAGCTCCAAACACTGGCACCTGCTCGACTATGTCATCGTCCGAGCCAGCGATCGCAAGGATGTGCGCATCACCTGTGCCATGTCAAGAGGTGACCACTGCTGGATGGACCATCGCCTAATCCAATCCATCATCAACATTAACATAGCCCCAAAGCAGAGGGGACAGCAAAAGCAGTGCCGCAAAAAAGTTAATACCGGGGCACTTAAAGACCCAGCTAAGAGAGCACTATACAGCCAGTGTGTCACAGCCAATCTGACGTGCCTTGATGAACCTGAGATGTAGAATGCCCACAGCACTTGGTTTGCTCTCCAGGCCTCCATAACCAGTGCCTGTGAAGAGACACTTGGTTCCTCAACCAGAATACACCAGGACTGGTTTGATGAAAATGATCAGGAGATCCAAGAACTAATAAATTGTAAGCGCAGAACATTTCTGAGCCTCAAGCAACAACCCAACTCAGGAGCTACAAAGCAATAACACAGACGGCCCAAGGCTGAGGTCCAACAGAAACCCGGGGCCTGAAGAACAGGTGGTGGATGGAGAAAGCGCAAGTGATACAACAACTGGCACGACATGCGAGGATTATTCATTGCGGTCAAGGCCACCTACGGTCCAAACTCCCAAGGTCCCACCCCACTCCTGGCCAAGAACGGGGAAACACTCATCAAGGACACCGAGGCTGTCAGGGCCCGCTGGAAGATCTCCTCAATCGAGACTCTGCCTTTGACTCGAGTGTTCTCAACTCCATCCTGCAGAATGTAACCCGCCATCACTTCAGTGAAACCCCAATGCTTCATGAGGTAGGCAAAGCCATAAAACAGCTTAAGAATAACAAGGCTATGGGTGCGGATGGAATTCCTGCTGAGGCGCTAAAATATGGCGGCGAGGCGCTGTTGGCGCAGATAGATGACCTCATCTCTCTCATTTGGAGGGAGGAGAGCATGCCGGGAGATCTCAGAAATGCAGTGATTGTGTCCACTTTTAAAAAGGGGAACAAATCCAACTGTGGCAACTACAGAGGAATCTCCCTGCTATCAACCACTGGAAGGTTGTCGCTAGAGTTCTCCTCAACCGTCTTCTCCCTATGGCCGAAGAGCTCCTCCCGGAGTCACAGTGAGGATTTCGTCCTCTATGGGGAACAACGGACATGATCTTTGCAGCGCGCAGCTGCAGGAAAAATACAGGGAGCAGCAACAGCCCTTATACATGGCCTTTTTCGATCTTACAAAAGCCTTTGACACTGTCGACCGAGAGGGCTTATGGAGCATCCTCCTCCGTTTTGGATTCCCCCAAAAGTTTGTCAACATCTTTCGCCTGTTCCACAACGACATGCAGGCCGTGATCCTTACCAGCAGATCCATTACTGACCCATTCCACATCCGGACCGGGGTCAAACAGGGCTGCGTCATCGCTCCAACCCTCTTCTCAATCTTCCTCACTGCCATGCTCCACCTCACAGTCAACAAACTTCCCACTGGAGTGGAACCAGTGGGAAGCTGTTTAACCTACGCCGCCTTCAGGCCAGGTCCAAGATCACCCAAACCTCTGTCATTGAGCTACAGTACGCGGACGATGCCTGCGTCTGCGCACATTCTGATGCTGAACTCCAGAATATAGTCAATATATTCACCGAGGCATATGAAAGCATGGGCCTTACGCTTAACATCCGTAAGACAAAAGTCCTCCACCAGCCTGTCCTCGCCGCACAGCACTGCCCTCCAGTCATCAAGATTCATGGCGCGGCCCTCGACAACGTGGACCACTTCCCATACTCGGGAACCTCTTGTTAACAAAGGCAGACATTGTTGCGGAGATTCAACATCGCCTCCAGTGCAGCCTTCGGCCACCTGAGGAAAAGAGTGGTCGAAGACCAAGCCCTCAAACCTACCACCAAGCTCATGGTTTACAGGGCTGTAGTAATACCCGCCCTCCTGTATGGATCAGAGGCATGGACGATGTACAAAAGACACATCAAGTCGCTGGAGATATATCACCAACGATGTCTCCGCAAGATCCTACAAATCCCCTGGGAGGAGAGACGCACCAACATCAGTGTCCTCACCCAGGCTAACATCCCCAGCATTGAAGCACTAACCACACTCGATCAGCTTCGCTGGACAGGCCACTTAGTTCACATGCCAGATACGAGACTCCCAAAGCAATTGCTCTACGGGGAGCTCCTTCATGGCAAATGAGCCAAAGGTGGGCAGCGGAAACATTACAAGGACACACTCAAAGCCTCCCTGGTGAAGTGCAACACCATCACTGACACCTGGGAGACCCTGGTCGAAGACCGCCCGAGGTGGAGAAAGTACATCCGGGACAGCGCTGAGCTCTTCGAATCTCAATGCTGCGGGTGTAAAGAGGTGAAGAGCAGGCAGCGGAAGGAGCACGTGGTAATCAGTGCCACCCCTCCCCATCTCTTCCCCTGACGAATATCTGTCCCACCTGTGACAGGGTCTTTTGGTCTCGTGTTGGACTGTTCAGCCACCAAAGAACTCATTTTAGGAGCGGAAGCAAGTCTTCCTCGATTCTGAGGGACTGTCTATGATGAAAGGGATGAAGAGGTGCTTCCCTCGGAGGTCACAGTCAGTGCAACATTTACACAGAGCACGGTGGTGAGCCTCCGAGTTTGCAGCGTCCAACAGACATACCTTTAATGGGGGCATTACTTGTTCACCAGCGTCGCATTCTACATATTCTAGCAAGGCGGCTGAAAGACGAGAACCCCTAGATGTCAGGGCAGGAGTCCTTACCTCTTACGGCTTTACACTCATACCTGGACCTGTCCAAGGAGCAGTATGTCAGACAGCTTTCATTCCAAAAGAAGGTAGTTAGAGATATGCCATCTCCTGCAGGCAGACCTGCAGCCTCACATCGGCACCAGGACTATGCTGCCTGTTGCAGTGAAGGTCATGGTGGCACTCACCTTCTGTACCTCCCGCTCCTTCCAGGTTGCATCAGGGGACATATACTGCGTCTCACAATTCGCAGCTCATCGCTGCATCCGCAACATCACACAGGCTCTCTACACACGCAGAATGAAGTTCATTATCTTCTCGATGACCAGGGAAAAACAGGATGAGCATGCATGTGGGTTTTCCAGGATAGCAGGCTTCTCGGGGGTCCAAGGAGCAATTGACTGCACGCACATGGTGAGCACCATTCAGGAATGTAGAGGTCTTCACAAACAGAAAGTGATACAACTCCCTAAATGTTCAGCTGGTGTGTGACCACAGGCAGCGCATCCTCACAGTCAATGCTCGCTATCCTAGAAGCGCACATGACGCCTTTTTCCTGTGGGAGAGCACTGTGCCTCAACTGTTTCAGCCACAACGGGAAGGCCAAGGCTGGCTGCTCAGGGACAAGGGATAATAGGGCCTGGACACCTGGCTGATGACCCCCCCTCCACAACCACACCACAGAGCCGGAGGAACATACAACCAGAGCCATGCGGCACCTGCAACATCATAGAGCAGACAATCGGGGTCCTGATGCAGCGATTCCGATGCCTGGACCGCTCTGGAGGCAGCTTTCAATACTCCCTGCAACAGGTCTCACTATTCATTGTGGTGTGCTGCTTGCTGCACAACTTGGCCATTATGAGGGCCCAGGCCTTGCCAGTGGGGATTGCAGGCCTACCTCAAGAAGAGGAAGAGGAAGAGGAGCTTGGCAACGACTTGAATGAACAGCAATACGATGAGGACCAGCAGCATCCATGGAGGAGGCAGCATGCCAATGTTGGCAGCGGCAGGGCTATTCATCGGTGGCTCATAAGGGAACGCTTTGCTGAAATGGAGTGTGCTGAGGGATGCAGCTAATATGGTAAAGCATTGAGGCACGATAATGCCACCTATCCGTTACGAGTCAACAAGTTACAAGTATACACCAGCGGCTGAAGGAAACGTTCAACATTACAGTTTATTGCAAACACATCCCTCAAACAACCCTAAAAGCCCCACCCCCCTCAGAAAAACAAAATGGGATACCCACCCCTTCAAATAATACAACAGATGAATACCCTTTACAACACATGCACACAGACCCCACCCTCTCAAACACAACTAAATGGGGCACCCGCCCCTTCAAATAATACACCAGATGAATAAAATTTAGACCTTCTCAACATGGGCCCATGGCCTCAACTTTCATCAGTGGGTCTTGCAAAGACATTTCCCCCCCTCTCTAAGCCTCACACCCCTCCCTCGCCTTGCTCCTCCTCAGTGGGTCCTCAGTGCCTGCAGCAGGGCCGCTTGAGGGCTGCTGTGTGTCTGAGGGAGACAGGACAGATGGCTTAGCACGACGCTGTGGGCCTGGAAGGCCCGGCTGTTGACAGCCACACCTGAGAATGGGCGGCAGCAGTGTGGGATGGCTGAGGTGCAGATCGCGCGGGTGCAAAGGCAGAATGGCAGTGTCGGGAGACCGAATAATGTCCCCTGAGAGAGGATATTACATTCCATCTGGACCGTCGGCCTGCCACTCCCCCCGGGGCAGAGCCTCAGCATCTGGAGCAATCTAGTGGAGCAGGTTGCTGGCCTACTTCGGCATCGTTGGACTGTTGGGGCCCCAGACCCGATGGCAGCAGTCAGTGCTTGCGTGGCATCAATTTGACCTTGCATTAGAGCTGACAGCGCATTGATGCCAGCACGTTCTGACGACATGGCAGAATGCAGGCTTTGTCAGGTCTCGGCCTGCTGCTCAATGGCTACTGCCACATTAACCATGGTCTGCGCCATCATGTCTTGGACTCCATGGTCACTTGTGGCGTCTAGCATCTGTTGTAATTGTCCAAGGATGGACTCGAAGGGCACCTGATCTGCAAATGCCACGGTTGAGGTGGCCCCTGCCACATTCAACGCATGTGCATCGAAGATCGGCAGGATCCTCACCAATGCACCAATGAACTTGCACTGCATCTGCATTGACTCCCTGGACATAGCCTCCAAGTCCAGGACCTCATCTGCCTGTCTGTGAGCAAGACTCATGAGCTGACTTACCCTCCGGAGAGCTGGCCCCCGAGCTTCCCCTCACGCTGGGTGTTGCTGCAGGGCACTGGGGCCAGGAGCCTCAGGTTCAGCAAACCCCAGGAAGGCGGCCTCTTCCACCGAGGTGCTCTCCCCACTTGATCCAAATGTGAACATCTTGCCCTGTCCTGGCACCTTGCTCTCCACCTTCTCCACCACATCTTACCCGTAAGCTGACGGGCAGGCTGGCGCACTTCTGGCTCATCATCTGTAAGCACAAAGCAGCAGAAGTGCAGATATCAGCTGGAGAGGGGGCAGGAAGGGAAGAAGGAGGGAAGCATTGTTATTTTGGCTGCTAAATCTTGCAAGGCATGTGGCCTCAAGGCTAAGGGGTCTCACACAAATGGCCATCTCATTCATATACCATCATTGTCAAGCGGGGGCTGTGCCTCCCCGTCCTCCAGCGCCATGACTGCAGTGGCCATGAGGCCATACATTCGCTTCTCCTGGTCGGTCAGGTCCTGCAGGTAGGGCTGGCCTTCTCCCCGATGGTCCAACTCGCACAGATTGTGTGTGAGTTTGTCCCACAATGACAGAAGCAAAAAGTTGTTAGTGGCTGTGTAGGTGCTGGTGTACTGAATGTGTCTGCATTCGGGTACTCTCGAGTAAGATGGCGAAGTGTGCATATCGGCATTTCACGGTACATGGCATCGCACAATGGATGTGTGAATGGTGGGTCTGGGCACAAGCGGCTACCAAGAGGCTCAGGACTGGCACTGCATATGAAGCGCTGAAATGTGCTGCTAGGTGGGCTCATGCTGAGTAAAGAGCTAGAAGGTCAGAGACGCTTGGATGGGCAGGGCATGTCTGGTGAGGCGATGGAGATGTCTCAGGTTGGCTTCAGCAATGAGGAGCATGGCCTGATACACATAGAGAAAGGGTAGTCAGTACAAAGTCTTTACATTGTGTGGGAGGCTGAGGTTCACATGAAAGTATTGGAAGGCGAATGCAAAGGATACTCACCTGATGACCGTAGTAAGGCTGTTGAAAGTATTGCGACATTGGGTCAACTGTTGTTGGCACCAAGCTCTGGGCTGTACCGTGCTCAGCCACCTCCCTCCAGAGCCTTCTGCAATCCTGAGGCACTGGCATTCGCCCCCCTCCAGGCTGGAGGGCACTCCAGCGACTCTCCACTGTCTCCAGCAAGGCATCGTGCTGTGAGCGAATAGAGGGTAGAAAGCTGGCATTATCCTTGCTCCTCCATTTTTGTGCTCTGAGGACCCTGTGGAAATGGAACTGCGCGTGCTCGAAATTCAGTTGCTACACCTTTTAGAGTCGGCTGTTCCCGGGGTCTGACTCAGTGTTCCACGCAAGCGCAATACGTTCGCCAAATTTACCGACCAAACTTTCGTTTCAGACCCCCCATCTCTGTTGTGCAATGGTTGATTTAGCACCCCCGTTAGCTCATTGCCCGAGTCTAACAAATTTCTGAGCAGAGGGCGCAAACTTTTCCACGGCGATAAAATTACCGCCCCAAATGAGGCGCGACCAAATTTCCACCACAAAGTATTTATTTAATTTCTCTGCCATTTCCTTATTCCACATTATAATTTCTTCTGTCTCAGCCTGTAGGGGGCCCACATTTAGTTTTGTTAATCTTTTCTTTTTTACATATGTATAGAAGATTTTACAGTCTGTTATTATGTTTCTCGCTAATTTACTCTCATATCCTATTTTCCCTTTCTTTATCAATTTCTTGGTCCTCCTTTGCAGAATTCTAAAATCCTCCCAATCCTCAGGCTTACTGCTTTTTTTGGAAACATTATAAGCCTCTTCCTTTGATCTAATACTATCTTTATACTATTTTTAACTTCTCTTGTGAGCCATGGTTGGATCACATTTCCTGACCACATTGCTACCCAGAAGGCTACTGATTTACTTCACTTTATGCTGGACATAATGTGCCAGGTTGGCACCAACCCACATCAGCACCATAAAGCATCCCGACAATGCCTAATCCATTCCTTTCACACTCATCACATAGAAATATAGAAATTGGTGCAGGAGCAGACCATTCGGCCCTTCGAGCCTGCTCCGCCATTCAATAAGATCATGGCTGATCATTCAACCTCAGTACCCCTTTCCTGCTTTCTCTCCATACCCCTTAATGGCTTTGGCCGTAAGGGCCATATCTAATTCTCTTTTGAACATATCTAACAAACTAGCCTCAACAACTTTCTGCGGTAGAGAATTCCACAGGTTAACCACTCTCTGAGTGAAGAAGTTTCTCCTCATCTCGGACCTAAATGGCTTACCCTTATTCTTAGACTTTGACCCCTGGTTCTGGAACTCCCCAGCAACAGGAACATTTTTCCCGCCTCTAACCTGTCCAATCCCGTCAGAATTTTCTATGTTTCTATGAGATCCCCTCTCATTCTTCTAAATTCCAGTGGATACAAGCCCAGTTGATCCAGTCTCTCCTCATATGTCAGTTCTGCCATCCCGGGAATCAATCTGGTGAACCTTCGCTGTACTCCGTCAATAGCAAGAACGTCCTTCCTCCGATTAGGAGAGCAAAACTGAACACAATATTCCAGGTGTGGCCTCACCAAGGCTCTGTACAACTTCAGTAAGACCTCCCTGCTCCTATATCAAATCCTCTAGCTATGAAGGCCAACATGCCATTTGCCTTCTTCACCGCTTGCTGTACCTGCATGATAAACTTCAATGACTGATGTACCTTGACACCCAGGTCTCGTTGCACCTCCCCTTTTCCTAATCTGTCATCATTCAGATAATATTCTGTCTTTCTGTTTTTGCCAGCAAAGTGGATAACCTCACATTTATCCACATTATACTGCATCTGCCATGCAGTTGCCCACTCACCTAACTTATCCAAGTCACCCTGCAGCTTCTTAGCGTCCTCCTCACAGCTCACACCGCCACCCAGCTTAGTGTCATCTGCAAACTTGGAGATATTGCATTCAATTCCTTCATCTAAATCATTGATGTATATTGTAAATAGCTGGGGACCCAGCACTGAACTCTGCAGCACTCCACTGGTCACTGCCTGCCATTCTGAAAAGGACCCGTTTATTCCGACTCTCTGCTTCCTGTCTGCCAACCAGTTCATTACCCCGAATACCCTGTGCTTTAATTTTGCACACTAATCTCTTGTGTGGGACCTTGTCAAAAACCTTTTGAAAGTCCAAATACACCACATCCACTGGTTCTCCCTTGTCCACTCTACTAGTTACATCCTCAAAAAATTGCAGAAGATTGGTCAAGCATGATTTCCCTTTCGTAAATCCATGCTGACTTGGACTGATCCTGTCACTGTTTTCCAAATGTGCAACTATTTCATCTTTAATAATTGATTCTGACATTTTCCCCACCACCGATGTCAGGCTAACCGGTCTATAATTCCCTGTTTTCGCTCTCCATCCTTTTTAAAAAAGTGATGTTACATTAGCTACCCTCCAGTCCATAGGAACTGATCCAGAGTCAATAGAATGTTGGAAAATGATCACCAATGTATCCACTATTTCTGGGGCCACTTCCTTAAGTACTCTGGGATGCAACCTATCAGGCCCTGGGGATTTATCAGCCTTCAATCCCATCAATTTCCCTAACACAATTTCCTGACTAATACGGATTTCCTTCAGTTCCTCCTTTTCGCTAGATACTCGAACCCCTAGTATTTCCGGAAGGTTATTTGTGTCTTCCTTAGTGAAGACAGATCCAAAGTATTTGTTCAATTGGTCTGCTATTTCTTTGTTCCCCATTATAACTTCACCTGATTCTGACTGCAAGGAACCTATGTTGGTCATTTTCTCTTCACATATCTATAGAAGCTTTTGCAGTCAGTTTTTATGTTCCCTGCAAGTTTCCTCTCACATTCTATTTTCCCCCTCCTAATTAAACCCTTAGTCCTCCTCTGCTGAATTCTAAATTTCTCCCAGTCTTCAGGTTTGCTGCTTTTTCTGGCCAATTGAAATGCCTCTTCCTTGGATTTAACACTATCCCTAATTTCCCTTTTTAACCAGGATTGAGCCACCTATCCTGTTTTTTTTTTACTCCAGACACGGATGCACAATTGTTGAAGTTTATCCCTGTAATCTGTAAATGTCTGCCATTGCCTATCCACTGTCAATCCTTTACGTATTATTTGCCAGTCTATCCTTGCCAATTCACATCTCATACCATCGAAGTTATCTTTCCTTAAGTTCAGGACCCTAGTCTCTGAATTAACACTGTCACTCTCCATCTTAGTAAAGAATTCTACCATATTATGGTCACTCTTAAATAGGGGGCCTTGCACAACAAGATTGCTAATTAGTCCTCTCTCATTACACAACACCCAGTCTAGGATGGCCAGCTCTCTAGTTGGTTCCTCGACATATTGGTCTCGAAAACCATCCCTAATACACTACAGGAAATTCTCCTCCACCGCATTGCTACCAGCTTGGTTAGCCCAATCTATATGTAGATTAATGTCGCCCATGATAACTGCTGTATCTTTATTGCACGCATCCCTAATTTCCTGTTTGATGCCATCCCCAACCTCGCTACTACTGTTTGATGGTCTATACACAACTCCCACTAGCATTTTCTGCTCTTTGGTGTTCCGCAGCTCTACCCATACAGATTCAACATCATCCAAGCTAATGTCCTTTCTTACTATTGCATTAATTTCCTCTTTAACCAGCAATGCTACCCCACCTCCTTTTCTTTTCTGTCTATCCTTCCTGAATGTTGAATACCCCTGGATGTTGAGTTCTCAGCCTTGGTCACCTTGGAGCCATGTCTCCGTAATCCCAATTATATCATAATCGTTAATAGCTGTCTGCGCAGTTAATTCATCCATCTTATTACGAATATTCCTCGCATTGAGGCACAGAGCCTTCAGGCTTGTCTTTTTAACACACTTTGTACCTTTAGAATTATGCTGTAATGTAGCCCTTTTTGATTTTTGCCTTGGGTTTCTCTGTCCTCCACTTTTACTTTTCTTCTTTCTATCTTTTGCTTCTGCCCCCATTGTGGGGGGATCTTTATGTCTCACCATTCACTGCAACTCACTAAGCCACTTCCAAAAGAGCACACAAATCTGTCCAAGGAGGCAAAGGGCCAGACTTTCGGCTTCATTGTCGGCGATTTTCTCAGCGTTACAGCTGTTTTTTCGCCCGGTGAGAGTTTGCACGCAAGATTTTTCCTTGGTATCGCCCACATCTGCAGTCGCCTGCTGGGACCAAACCGCCACATGCAACGCCGAGACTAACTGCCAGGGCGTAAGTTTGGGCTCAACCGCCGACATCCAAATCACCGAGAGAACTGTCCTGTAAAAACTGCTTTTACAGGGCGGGAAGGGAGGGACCCTGCAAAGAAAGGTAAGTTAAAGGTTATTTAATTATTTTTTGTAAATTTTACCATGGCAATTAGGTTTAAAACTGTCTTGGGAATGCTTTGTATGTGTTTTTTTTAATGATCATTTTTTCTTTACGTTTTCCCCCCTTGGTAGGCCCAACCACAGCCTCAGCCTAAATCTTTGTACTTACCGTCCATTCCGGTAACGACTGCCCATTTAGCTAACTTTGCATTTATCCGCTGAGAAAACCACCGAGAATGAGTATGCAACAATGATTTTTTCACCGGGCGATCAGTTCTACTTACCTTTTCCCTCAAAATGGAAATTCTCGCCGTTTTTTTCGCCGAGCGTTAGCGATCCTTCTCAGCGGGCAATTGGGCGTTGTGAGCCTTTATATAAAGTCTGGCCCCATGTGTTGAAAATAAAGATTTAAATTTTTGACAGAAATTTAACAGAAAGTTCACATGAACATTGGCTAAAACACCCAAGTGCCTAACCTTTGTGTTGATAGTTGGTATGATTGGACAAAGTAGAGGGTGAGTGTGAGGGGTGGCCAATGAGATGGGAATGTGATAATCTAGATAGAGAGAGCGAGGGATGGGTGGAGGTGCAAGGTAAGTTGATGTGAGTAAAGATGTGTAAGAGTAGGGTAGAGAAGGCAGAGTGATGGGGATGTGATATGTGGCATAGCAGGATGATGTTGAGTGTGGCTTTGCAGTAATGTTTCCTGATCTACTGAGATCATTGAAAGGTTTGCGCTTCTGCCGCTTGGTCCTTCTGATGACATCCCAGCTTGTGCCCTCCTGTGAAATGTGCAACTAGGCTGTGCTGGGGAGGTCTCTTTCACCCATGTGAAAGGAAGAGAATCTCCCTGCGTGCTGTGACTCCCTCCATAATCATATGGAGGGAGTCATGGGAGAGCTTAGATGCAGCTTTGCTCCGATGTGCAGTGCTTGTCAGTGTTTGCAGCAGCTCAATGTTGTCGAACACTGACAGCACAGCTGTCAAAATGAATGTGGCCATGGTTCCTTTAAGGAAACCGGCTGATGATGCATTATCAACTGACATCATCAGACCCGCTTCCTTTTAATTGGCCAGAAACCTCGCAGGGCAGGCTTAACAAATCCAATCAGGGGAAGCTGACATGGAACTAGGAGTGGGATTCGAATCCGCCCCGATGTAGACCGCCTTGATGTGTAGAAATGTTTCCAAATTTCACTGCTGAAAGGCCTGACTCTAATCTTTAGGCTATGCACCCTAGTTCTTCACTCTCCAACTAGTGGAAATAGGTTCTCTCTATCTACCCTATCAGTTCCTCTTAATATCTTGAAAACTTCAATCAGATCACCCCTTAACCTTCTAAATTTCAGGAAACACAACACTAGTTTGTATAATCTCTCCTCATAACTTAACCTTTGGAATCCAGGTATCATTCTAGTAAATCCCACCAAAGTTGTGGTGCACAGAACTGAATACAATACTCCAGGTGTTGTCTGGCCAGGGCTTTGTATAGTTGCAGCATAACTTCTACCCCCTTGTATTCTAGTCCTCTAGATATAAAGCCCAGCATTCCATTAAACGTTTTGATTATTTTCTGTACCTGTCCATGACATTTTAATGATCTATGGACATGGGCCCCCAAGTCTCTTTGAACCTCCACTGCTTCTAAGATTTCACCATTTAGAAAGTATTCTGGTCTATCCTTTATAGGTTTGTAAGGGATAAATTGTAAGGTTGCAAATAGGGGGTCAGCATTATGCTGAAGGTAGTGAACATAAATTGCCTATGTATGTAACACTTGCTTATATAGGTATAGCACACATACGCATTAAACTGTAGTTTAACCTTAGTAACACTTAAACGGCCGAAGTCAGCAGTTGTTTAAAAGTCCCTGAGAAAGAGATAAAGAAGCCAGTACAGGCACACTAGGTGTTAGATAGACTGAGGTAGAGGGCAAAATGGAACAAAACAATGATGAGAGATGGACAGTTGCAGGTAGCACTCAGAGCTTGTCTGATAAGAGTCGACAAATCAATGTAACTTCGCTGATAACAATAGACCTATCGATGATTTTGTGGGTGGATAGCTCCTCTCCAAAACCTTTATAAATTATGCTTGAAAACTCTTGTATTTCAGAGGCTCCATGACTGAACCTTCCCTTGCTCGAAATAAAAGCCGGTTGAACCTGGGATTTCGTTTGTTTACTTCCGTGGTCATTATACAGTGGAAGAAGGGCAGGTGTTGATTAACTCTATCAATTAGTCCACCTTGAAGGAGTGAAGCCTGCTTTTTACCCCAACAGGTCCAAAGTGGATGAGCTCACTAAATTGGCTATATTGAAATCCATTTGACACAGTTTTGCCCATTCATTTATTCTATTAATATCTCTTGCTCATTTGGATACTACAATATTACGCATTTGGGCACAATCTATGTGTATGGATATGTCATATCATGCAAATGATACAATATATGATTAATGCAGTACAATCGAGTTGGTCTAGGCACCTTGGGCTGGAGTTTTGTTGGCCTTGCACCTCAATTGGTGTATGCAAATGATTTCTGTCTGGGCGGCCAGCTTCCAGCACCCCGCCGGGGAATTTGTTTCCGGTTTTGCGGGGGCACTGAGCAGTACCGCCCCGGGAGCGTCGAGCTGGTGTGGAACGTCCCTGGTTGTAACAGCGTGGTGAAATTTGTTTCGAGTGGGACCCGTAGTACCCCGCAGTGGGACCACCTGGGAAAGTGGGCGGTCTGAGCTGTTCTGCCGATGGTGAGGGAAGGAATGACTGCATGAGGTAATTGTGATTGGGGTTTTTTGTTTCAATTTTGCAATTTATCTTTATGTGGAGTGAGCAAGGAATTGGGAAGGGTTTTTGTATTTTTCCTGCCGATTTTTTTTTCCAGGGAAGCCTCTCCTAGGGCACTCCAAGGTCGGCTCTTTAGCAATGTATTTTCAGTTGCTCAGCCGGCCTAGCGCCTTAGGAGAAGTGTGGAACACTTCCCTTAGTGCTCCGCTCCACATTCAGGGCCCAGCTGCTGAATTTTGTGGCTGCAGACGCAAACCATTTCCCGGCGCAAAATTTATTGTCCTGTCGCCATTATCGCCCAAAAAAGCCTCCAACTGAAAAACAGACGCTTGTTTCCTCCTGTAGCACAATGCCGTTGAGAGATTCCCTCCTGATTAGGATACAAGACCAGAAATTTCATTCCTTCTTGGGGCACAACTCTGATGTAGTAGAGGCTGAGGCACTGCAATTTGGGGTGGGACCCTGATCTTTTAGGTTTTTACCCCACTGATTGCGTGCTTTTTCTGCCCAACCACCCTACTTCCCAACAGCAATTTGGAACATTTCTGGGCCTCTTTCCACATGATCCCAGGCATCACAACAGGTATGCCTCTAATCAATGGCACCTATACCTTCAGAAACATGGGCAAAAAATGGGCCCCGTTACACAGCACGCAAACAATAATTGATTTCAGAGCAATCGACAAGAATTCAATTCTGGACCTAACATTGAGGGAAAGAAGAGATTAAATAAATTCTTGCCTTGTCCGGCCTGACAAGGCTGTGAGGTTTTGGGACCTGCTCTGGGTGAGCACCCTGTGCTGCTACAGGTGTGGACACCTGCCCCAGTATGTAAGAAACCCATCAAGGGGGGAAATGCTACTGGATCTAGTAATGGGGAATGAACCAGTGCAGATTAAGAGAAGTAAAAGTTAGGGAACATCTAGTTAATAGTGACCATGACATAATACACTTTAAGATAATAATTGAGAAGGACATAACTATGACGAAGACCAGGGTAATAGATTGGAAAAGAGAGGATTTTGAGGGGGTGAGAATAGGACTTAGGAAAATAAAATGGGCAACAATATTGACAAACAATGATGTAGAACAGCAAAGGGAAACATTTAAAATGGTGTTCAACCGAGTCCAGGAAAAATATATTGTGCTAAACAACAAGAACAAACTAATACTAATGAGACACCAGAGATTAATAAAGCCATAAGGGAAAAATTGAGGGTAAGGAAAGAGGCATATATTAAGTACATGGGCAGCAGGGGAGAGCATGATACAGGAGAATATGAAGAGATTAGGAGAGAAGTAAAAAAAACAATTAGGAAGGCCAAGAGGAACTATGAAATTAAATCATCCTGGAACATAAAACAAAACAGTAAAATATTCTATGAGCACATAGCTAAAAAAAAAGAAAGTCAGGATGGAAAAAGGGCTACTAAGGGATGGACAGGATAAAATCACAGGCAGTGATAGAGAAATGCAACAATATTAAATAATTACTTTGCTTCAGTATTTACCAGGAGACAGATCTCGTGGATGTGACATCAGAGGATGAGATTAGAAATGATATACAATTAAAAAGCGGTGAAATATTAAATAAACTAATCAAACTCAAAGGGGATATCATCCATGGACTGGAAAGATTACAGCCATACATTTTTTTTTAAATCTAGGGAAGAGCTAGCAGAGGCATTATTACACAGCAGAGGATTGTTGGATAGCTGACGTAATACCTACATTTAAGAAGGGGGGTAGAACATGTCTAGGGAATTATAGACCAGTCAGCTTAACATCGATGGTAGGAAAAATAATGGAATCTCTACTGAAGGAGAAAAATAGAAGAACATCTAGAAACCAAAAGTTTAATGAAAAATAGTCAGTATGGATTTCAAACAGGAAAGCGTTGCTTGACCAACCTGATTGAAATTTTTGAAGAGGTAACAGAGAGAGTAAACAAGGGTAATGTAGTAGATGCAATTTATCTAGATTTCTAAAAGACCTTCAATAAGGTGCCACATATAAATTACTAAATATGGTCAGGACATGTAGTAACAGGGGACTAGTGGAAGACTGGATAGCTAGCTGGCTTCAAGACAGAAAGCAGAGAGTTGGGGTAAAGTGTAGCTGTTCACAGTGGCAGAAGGTGGGTAGTGGTGTTCTACAAGGATCAATGCTGGGAACAATGCTGTTCACAATTTATATTAACAATTTAGACTTTGGAATTATAAACACATTTTCTAAATGTGTGGATGACACCAAATTGGGGGAGATAGTCAGTACTGAGGAGGCTGCAGAGGTGACTCTAGGATGGTATGTTGCCTCCCTGGTGCCAGGGTCAAGGATGTCACTAAGCAGCTGCAGGGTATTCTGCGGACAGAGGGTGAACAACCAGAGGTCGTGGTCCACATCGGTACCAATGACATAGGTAGAAAGAGGGATGAGGTCCTGCAGGCAGAGTTCAGGGAGCTAGGAGAGAGATTAAAAAGCAGGACCTCAAAGGTAGTAATCTCTGGATTACTTCCAGTGCCACGAGCTAGTGAGTACAGAAATAGGAGGATAGAGCAGATGAATACGAGGTTGGAGAGATGGTGTAGGCGGGAGGGCTTTAGTTTCCTGAGGTATTGGGACTGCTTCTGGGAGAGGTGGGACCTGTACAAGCCGGACGGGTTGCACCTCAACAGAGCCGGGACCAATATCCTCGCAGGAGGGTTTGCTAGTGCTGTTGGGGAGCGTTTAAACTAGCTTGGCAAGGGGATGGGAATCTGAAAATAGATTCAGTAGCGAGGGGAGTAAAGCTGGAATTAGAAAACAAAAATAAAGGAAGTGAGTTTGAAGGAGAGAGGAAACAAGCAGGAAAAAAGGGTAAAAAAACAAATTAAAGGCACATTGTCTAAATGCACGTAGCATTGGTAACAAAATAGATGAGTTGACGGAATAAATTGAGACAAATGGGTATGATCTAATAGCCATTACAGAGATGTGGCTGCAAGGTGACCAGGACTGGGAATGAAATATTCAGGGGTATTGGACAATCCGGAAGGACAGACAGAAAGGAAAAGGAGGTTAGCTTTATTGATAAAGGATGGAATTACTGCAATAGTGAGAAACGATATTGGCTCAAATGATCAGGATGTTAAAACAGTTTGGGTGGAGATAAGGAATAATAAGGGGAAAAGGTCACTGATGGGCGTAGTCTATAGGCCCCCTAAAAGTAGCAACTCTTGGTCAGAACATAAACCAGGAAATAGTGGCGGCTTGTAAAAAGTTAACATCAATAATCATGGGAGATTTTAACCTCCATATTGATTGGACAAATCAAATTGGTCAGGGTAGCCTTGAGGAACCAACCAGGCTATCTTAGATCTGGTCCTGTGTAATGAGACAGGATTAATAAACAATCTCCTGAGAAAGGAGCCCCTTGGAATGAGTGACCATAGCATGATTGAATTTCAAATTCAGATGGAGGGTGAAAAAGTTGGATCTATAGCCAGCGTACTAAGCTTAAATAAAGAAGACTATGAAGGTATGAGGGCAGAGTTGGCTAAAATGGACTGGGAAAATAGATTAAAGTGCAGGACAGTTGATGAATAGTGGTGTACATTTAATGAGATATATCACAACTCTCAAGAAAAATATATTCCAATGTGGAGGAAAGAGTGCAAGAGAAAAGATAGGCATCCGTGGCTAACTAAAGAAATAAAGGACGGTATCCAATTAAAAACAAGGGCATACAAAGTGGCCAAAACAAGTGGGAGGACAGAAGATTGATAAGCTTTTAAAAGCCAGCAAAGAATGACTAAAAAAAAGATTAAGAAAGGGAAGATAGACTATGAAAGTTAGCTAGCACGAAATATAAAAACAGATAGCAAGAGTTTCTATAGGTATATAAAAAGGAAAAGAGTGGCTAAAGTAAACATTGGTTCCTTAGAGGACGAGACTGGGGAATTGGTAATGGGGAACATGGAGATGGCAGAAACTCTGAACAAATATTTTGTATCAGTCTTTGCAGTGGAGGACACTAACAATATTCCAATAGTGGATGGTCAAGGGGCTAAAGGGGGAGAGGAACTTAACACAATCACAATCACTAAGGAGGTGGTACTCAGTAAGATAATGGGACTAAAGGCAGATAAATCCCTTGGACCTGATGGCTTGCATCCTAGGGTCTTAAGAGAAGTAGCGGCAGGGATTGTGGATGCATTGGTTGTAATTTACCAAAATTCCCTGGATTCTGGGGAGGTCCCAGCAGATTGGAAAACTGCAAATGTAATGCCCCTATTTAAAAAAGGAGGCAGACAAAGAGCAGGAAATTATAGACCCCAGTTAGCCTAACATCTGTGGTTGGGAAAATGTTGGAGTCCATTATTAAAGAAGCAGTAGCAGGACATTTGGAAAAGCAAAATTCGGTCAGGCAGAGTCAGCATGGATTTATGAAGGGGAAGTCATGTTTGGCAAATTTGCTGAAATTCTTTGAGAATGTAACGAACAGGGTGGATAAATGGGAACCAGTGGATGTGGTGTATTTGGACTTCCAGAAGGCATTTGACAAAGTGCCACATAAAAGGTTACTGCACAAGATAAAAGTTCACGGGGTTGGGGGGTAATATATTAGCATGGATAGAGGATTAGCTAATTAACAGAAAACAGAGAGTCAGGATAAATGGGTCAATCTCGGGTTGGCAATCTGTAACTAGTAGGGTGCCGCAGGGATCAGTGCTGGGACCCCAACTATTTACAATCTATATTAACGACTTGGAAGAAGGGACCGAGAGTAACGTAGCCAAATTTGCTGATGATGCAAAAATGGGAGAAAAGACAGTGTGTGAGGAGGACACAAAAAATCTGGAAAAGGACATAGACAGGCTAAGTGTTGGGCAAAAATTTGGCAGATGGGGTATAATGTTGGAAATGTGAGGTCATGAATTTAGGCGAAAAAAAATCAAAGAGCAAGTTATTATTTAAATGGAGAAAGATTGCAAAGTGCTGCAGTACAGCGGGACCTGGGGGTACTTGTGCATGAAACACAAAGGATAGTATGCAGGTACAGCAAGTGATCAGGAAGGCCAATGGAATCTTGGCCTTTATTGCAAAGGGGATGGAGTATAAAAGCAGGGACCGTCTTACTACAGTTATACAGGGTATTGGTGAGACCACACCTGGAATACTGCGTGCGGTTTTGGTTTCCACATTTACGAAAGGATGTCATTGCTTTGGAGACAGTTCAGAGAAGGTTCACTAGATGAGGAGGTTGATTTATGAGGAAAGGTTGAGTAGGTTGGGCCTCTACTCATTGGAATTCAGAAGAATGAGAGGTGATCTTATCGAAACGTAGAAGATTATGAGGGGGCTTGACAAGGTGGATGCAGAGAGGATGTTTCCACTGATAGGGGAGACTAGAACTAGAGGGCATGATCTTAGAATAAGGGGCCACCATTTAAAACTGAGATGAGGAGAAATTTCTTCTCTCAGAGAGTTGTAAATCTGTGGAATCCGTTGCCTCAGAGAGCTGTGGAAGCTGGGACTTTGAACAAACATAAGGCAGAAATAGACAGTTTCTTAAGCGATAAGGGAATAAGGTGTTATGGGGAGCGGGCAGGAAAGTGGGCCTGCTTCCAAGATTGGATCAGCCATGATCGTATTAAATGGCAGAGCAGGCTTGAGGGGCTGTATGGCCTACTCTTGCTCCTATTTCTTATATTCTTATGTACTTAAATTACAAGAAGACATTAATAAATTTGCAGAATGGCCATATAATTGGCAAATGGATTTCAACACATGATAAGAGTGAGGTATTACATTTTGGTCAGAAAAATAAGGAGGTTACTTATTACTTGGAAAATAAGAATCTAAATGGGGTAGAGGAACAAAGGGGTGCTACAATACAAATACACAAATCACTAAAAGTAGCGACGTAGGTTAATAAGGCCATAAAAAGGCAAATTAAGCACAACGGTTTTTTTTCTCGAGGGCTAGAATTGAAAACTAGTGAAGTGATGCTAAACCTGTATTGCACCTTGATTAGACCACACTTGGAGTACTGCGTACAATTCTGGTCGTCATATTATAAAAAGGCTATAGAGGATGGAGAGGGTGCAAAACAGATTTACAAGGATGGTACCAGAAATATGGTTGTATATCTATCAGGAAAGGATGAACGGGTTAGGTCTCTTTTCTCTCGAAAAGATAAGGCTGAGGGGTGACCTAATAAAGGTCTTTAAAATTATGAAAGGTTTTGATAGAGTGGATACAGAGAGAGTGTTTCCACTTGTGGGGAAGAGCATAACTAGAGACCATGAATATAAGATAGTCACCAAGAAATCCAATAGGGAATTCAGAAGAAACCTCTTTACCCAAAGAGTGGTAAGAATGTGCACAAGTGAGTGGTTGAAGTGAATAGTATAGATACATTTAAGTGGAGGCTAGACCAGCATATGAGGGAGAAGGGAATAGGGGATTATGCTGATAGAGTTAGATTAAGAATGATGGGAAGAGGCTCGAGTGGAGCATAAACACTGGCATTGACTGCTTGGGCTGAATGACCTGTTTCCTCTGTTCTATGTAATACTCATATGGTATTAACCATGACCCCAGGATTTTGGATGGGATTACTGTTGCCACCGGAATTTCTGTCCTAGGCTAGGGTGATTTGTTCAAATATCTGCAATGGGGCCACTACTGTGTGTGCATTAGGCTCCTTATTGGGATATGTAAGGGGCGTAACACCTATTTTAGGCAGCCTCCAACCTGTTGCATAAGGGAGGGAACTGAGTCTCTGTATTCCAAGAGAGTTGAATACATTTCATTCTCTCTAACTACAGACAGGCAGAGCGGGCATTCGGCTTCGCCAGGATTGCAGGCTTTCCCATGGTTCATGCTGCCATTGACTGCACCCGTCGCTTTGTGGGCACCAAATGTAAAGTCTGAGATGTACCGCAACCGAAAGGGAATCCACTCCCTCAATGTGCATCTGGTGTGCCACCATACTTAGTGCATCATGCAGATCAGTGCAACAGCCATGATGCCTTCATTCTGCGGCAGTCCGCTGTGCCGGCTGCATTTGAACCACCCCGGAAAATTGAGGCTGGCTACTGGGTGACCAGGGCTATCAGCTGACCAAATGGCTCATGACCCCAGTGCGCAACCCACGCATTTGTGGACAGCATTAATATAACATGAACTGTGCTACCACATGAGCATACCATTGACATGCCGAAGCAACGCTTCCGCTGCTTGGACCGCGCTGGATGAACCCTGCAGTACTCGACAGAGTGGGTGTCAAGATTCATGGTGATCTGCTGCCTACTGCACAACTTCACCATCATGAGGGTGCAGCCCTTGCCACCAGCTGAGGAGGAGGAACAGCAGGAGGAAGAAGAAGAGCAGGAGGAAGAGGAGGAGAAGAAATAGGGAGTAGGCAACCCAGAAAGCTCCTTTCTGGCCGGGCTGCTCGAGACTGACTCATCCGGCTTTGACATCCCAATTCCCCATTCACCAACAGTGCCACATCTTACCCTCCCTCTGTCACTGACCATCGCAGTGTTCTCTTGGCCACAATAAAAGATAACACAAAATAAACATTCCAAACCAAATTAATAAATCAAACCATGCCATATTGCATACAAACATAAACTAATCACACTTGTGCATTCCCTTAGTGCCTGTCTTCCGTGTGCCTTTGTCTGCCCTAGTGCTCCTACACCATGCTATCTCAGTGGCTGCAGCATAAGAACATAACATAAGAAATAGGAGCAGGCGTAGGCCATTTGGCCCCTTGAGCCTGCTCCACCATTCAATAAGATCAGGCTGATTTGATCATGGACTCAGCTCCACTTCCCTGCCTGCTCCCCATAACCCGTTACTCCTCTGAGAAAAGACATTTCTCCTCATCTCAGTTTTAAATGGGCAGCCCCTTATTCTGAGACTATGTCCCCTAGATTTAGTTTCCCCTATGAGTGGAAACATCCTCGCTGCATCCACCTTGTCGAGCCCCCTCATAATCTTATATGTTTCAATAAGATCACCTCTCATTCTTCTGAACTCCAATGTGTACAGGCCCAACCTGCTCAATCTATCTTCATAAGTCAACCCCCTCATCTCCGGAATCAACCGAGTGAACCTTCTCTGAACAGCCTTCCTTAAATACAGAGACCAAAACTGTACGTAATACTCCAGGTGTGGCCTCACCAATACCCTGTACAGTTGTAGCAGGACTTATCTGCTTTTATACTCTATCCCCCAAAGGCCAACATTCCCTTTGCCTTACTGATTACTTGCTGTACCTGCATACTAACTTTTTGTGTTTCATGCACAAGGACCCCCAGCTACCTCTGTACTGCAGCACTTTGTAATTTTTCTCCATTTGAATTATAATTTGCTTTTCTATTATTTCTGCTAAAGTGGATAACCTCACATTTTCCCACATTATACTCGATTTGCCAAATTTTTGCCCACTCACTTAGCCTGTCTATATCCCTTTGCAGATTTTTTGTGTTCTCCTCACAATTTGCTTTTCCTTCCATCTTTGTAACATCAGCAAACTTGGCTACATTACACTCGGTCCCTTCATCCATGTCAGTAATATAGATTGTAAATAGTTGAGGCCCCAGCACCAATCCCTGCGACACCCCACTGGTTAATGTTTACCAACAGGAAAATGACCCATTTATCCCGACTCTCTGTTTTCTGTTAGTTAGCCAATCCGCTATCCATACTAATATATTACCCACAAACCTATGAGCTTTTATTTTGTGCAGTAACCTCTTATTTGGCACCTTATCGAATGCCTTTTGGAAATCAAAATACACCACATTATGGCTGATGGAAGGCAGAGACTTTTAGTGGGGGTCACTGCAGATGGCCTTGAAGGACGACCTTGAGCAGCTCTGGGCCTAGAATGCTTAGCTGCGGACTGCACCACCTTAATGTTATGTTTGTAAACATTACCAATGTGTATAACTTTCCACCGGGGGGCGCACCCGTGAGAGACCCAAGCGTCACCTGAACACCCTGGTCAAGCAGGTATCAAAGGCAATCTACCACGCTGCTTCCTCACTCTGGAGTTGCAATAAAGAGACCAAGGTCACAACAGTTTGAGCTTAAGAGATACAATCTTGTGGAGTTATTCTGAACCTAACAATTGGCGACGAGGATGGGAGCATCTTGATGGCCAGGTATCGCTTTTATACGCACCACCGCTCCGAGGGCCAGGACGTGGCGAGCTATGTTGCTGACCTAAGACGCCTTCTGGGACGGTGCGTATTTGCTGGATTTTTGGGGGAAGTATTGCGGGACCTTTTCGTGCTTGGAATTGGCCACGAGGTCATTCTTCGCAAACTGCTGTCTGCCGAATCCCTAAATCTGAGCAAGGCCATCACAATAGCCCAGTATTTTATGTCCACGAACGATAAAACTAAACAGATATCATTGCAGCATCGAAACTCATCGGCAAGTACTGTGCATAAAATAATGCCTTCAGCAAGCAGAACTGTACATGGCAGGGCCTACACGCCCACAGAGGCCAGACCTAGGATGACTCGGAGTCCGCCGTGGAGCGTGAATGCGAATCCATTAGCACCATGTTGGCACTGCAGGGGTAATCATCGAGCCCATCAATGTCGATTCAAGCACTATGTGTGGAAGTGCTGTGGAACAATGGGGCATCTCCAGCGAATGTGCGTTCGTGCTGTGACTCACCACGTGGCAGAGTCGACAGAAGATGACCGATCCGGCGTGGATCACGCTGAACGAGTAAGAGAGGCAACTAAACCCGAGGCTGAAGAGGAAGTGTATGGGGTACACACCTTCACTACCAAACCCTCTGATAACGTTAAAATTCAAATTAAACGGCATTCCAGTTTCTAAGGAATTGGACACGGGGGCGAGTCAGTCAATTATGAGCCAGAGGCTTTTGAGAAACTGTGGGGCAACAAGGCACAAAGGCCAAAACTAAGCCCGATTCACACCAAGCTGCGCACTTACACCAAAGAGCTCATACCAATCATTGGCAGTGCGGCAGTGAATGTGTCGTACGATGGAGCTTGTCATATATGTATACTCTGTGTATATACTATGCTGGTACCACTAGAGGGTGCAACTGAGGGAGGCCCAGGCAGCTGCTGTATAAAAGGCTGGTCACCACGCGGTGAAGGCAGTCTGCAGTTACAATAAAGAGACTAAGGTCACAGCAGTTCAAGCACAGCGCTAGGCCTCGTGGAGTTATTCTACAGCTAAGTAAAGACATATTAACTGGCGATGAGTACAGATCACGGACTTACACGCAGAGATGGCTGCCGTTGGTAGTTTACAGAGGGTGAAGCCTTTACTCGTGTTTCGCTGGCCAGGTATTTACACACACCGCCGCACCGAGGGCCAGGATTTAGCGGAATATGTCACAGACCTACGAATGCTTGCGGAACCATGCGAATTTGGCGAACTCCTCAACAATGTGTTGCGGTACGTTTTCGTGATGGGGCGGGACATGAAGCGGACCATCACCTTAAGCCAGGCATTCACGTTGAGATTCTCCCAGAATCAAAACTCACTGGCAAGTACTGTGCAGAAAATAACTGTTGATCAAAGAATTATTCCGACTCAGAGTCCGCCAAGGGGTGTAAATGTGAAACGTTTAACATGCTGACTTTGCTCGGATAACCATCGGGCCTGTCTGTGTCGATTCAGACACTGTGGCAAAGGCTGCGGCCAAAAGGGCCACCTACAGCGGATGTACAGAAGAACTGAGACTCAAAACATGGCAGAGGAGTCAGCAGGAGGTTTCCGATCCAGCAAGAATCATAAAGTACAAGCTAGAGAGGCGACTCAGCCCGAGGAAGCAGTACACGGGGTGCACACCTTCACTACCAAAGGTCCCCCCATGATGATGAAAGTCAAGATAAATGGCATTCCTGTTTCCATGGAATTGGACACGTGGACGAGTCAGTCACTTATGAGCCAGAAGGCATTTGAGAGACTGTTGGCAACAAAGAACAAAGACCCAAGCTGAGCCCGATTCAGACAAAGCTGCGCACTTACACCAAGGAACTGATCCCAGTTATCGGCAGTGCGAACGTAAAAGTATCCTATAATGGAGAGATACACGAATTGCCACTATGGGTTGTACCAGGTGATGGGCCAACGCTGCATGGCAGAAGTTGGATGGGGAAGATTCGGTGGAAATGGGAAGACGTCAAAGCACTATCTTCAGTGGACGATGCTTCCTGTGCTCAAGTGCTGAGCAAGTTCCCATCTTTATTTGAACCAGGCATCGGCAACTTCACAGGCATCAAAGTGAAGATCCATTTGGTCCCCGAGGCACGGCCTGTTCATCACAACGCTCGAGCGGTCCCTTACATGATGAGGGAGAAAATGGAGATCGAATTGGACAGACTTCAACGCGAGGGAATCATATCACCAGTCGAATTCAATGAGTGGGCCAGCCCGATTGTTCCGGTACTAAAGAGCGATGGCATGTTCAGAATCTGCGGCGACTACAAGGTAACGATCAACTGAGTTTCATTACAGGACCAGTACCCGCTACCCAAAGCCGATGATCTCTTTGCGACATTAGCAGGAGGAAAGGCGTTCACAAGCTGGATCTAACCTCCGCTTACAAGACCCAGGAACTGGCTGAGTTGTCGAAAAAATTATCCTGCATTGTATCACAGGTGCCCGTTTGGGATCCACTTGGCAGCCATCTTCCAAAGGAACATGGAGAGTCTGTTGAAATCGGTTCCACACACCGTTATATTTCAAGATGACATCCTGATCACTGGTCGCGACGCCACCAAACACCTGCACAACCTGCAAGAGGTTTTAAGTCGACTAAACACAGTCGGACTCCGGCTGAAACGATCCAAGTGTGTCTTCCTGGCGCCAAAGGTAGAATTCCTGGGGAGGAAGATTGTGGCAGCCGGCATCAGGCCCACGGACTCGAAGACAGAGGTCATCAAGAATGCACCCAGACCACGAAATGTAACGGAGCTGCGCTCGTTCCTGGGACTCCTCAACTATTTCGGTAACTTTCTTCCAGGGTTGAGCATCTTGCTCAAACCATTGCACAAATTGCTATGCAAGGGAGATGACTGGGTTTGGGGTCAAAATCAAGAGGCCGCCTTCAAAAAGGCCAGAAACTTGCTGTGTTCGAACAAGTTGCTTGTATTGTATGACCCAGGTAAATGTCTCATTTTAGCATGTGACGCGTCGTCATACGGTGTCGGGTGTGTTTTACAGCAAGCAAATGTAGCGGGCAAACTCCAACCAGTTGCATATGCGTCTAGAAGTCTATCCAAGGCCGAAAGAGCCTACAGTATGGTCGAGAAGGAGGCTTTGGCCTGTGTCAATGGGGTAAGAAAAATGCACCAGGATTTGTTCGGACACAAGCCCCTAATCTCACTGTTTTCGGAAAGCAAAGGCATAAATACCAATGCTTCGACGCGAATCCAAAGATGGGCACTAACACTGTTGGCCTACGATTATACGATCCGCCACAGGCCAGGCACTGAGAACTGCGCCGGTCCCTCAGCCGGCTATCGTTGCCCACCACTGGGGTGGAAATGGCGCTGCCCGCAGACCTGTGCCTGGTCATGGACGTCTTCGAAAGCGAAGGGTCACCCGTAATGGCCCGCTAGATCAGGACCTCGACCAACCAGGACCCTGTGTTATCTTTTGTAAAAAGTTGCGTCCTTAATGGGGGCTGGTCAGCGGTCTCAAGAGGAGACGAGATAAAGCAGTTTCACCGTCGTAAAGATGAAATGTCCATCCAATCGGATTGCCTCTTATGGGACAACTGCGTCGTCCTGCCAAAAAAGGCAGGGCAATCTTCATACACGACCTACACAGTGCCCACCCATAGTCATGATGAAGGCTATTGCCAGGTCCCACGTCTGGTGGCCCAGCATTGACTCGGACTTGGGGTCGTGCGTGCGCCAGTGTAACACTTGCTCACAATTGAGCAATGCCCCCAGGGAGGCTCCACTTAGTCTGTGGTCCTGGCCCTCAAAACCATGGTCCAGGATCCACATAGATTATGCGGGCCCCTTTCGAGGAAAAATGTTCTTTGTTGTAGTGTACACCTACTCTAAGTGGATTGAATGTATAATAATAGCATCCAGCATGTCCACCGCCACCATTGAAAGCCTCAGGGCCATGTTCGCCACCCATGGCTTGCCCGACATTCTGTTCAGTGACAATGGTCCGTGTTTCACCAGCTCGGAATTCAATGAATTCATGACCCACAATGGCATCAAGCATTTCAGGTCTGCCCCGTTCAAGCCCGCATCCAATTGCCAAGCAGAGCGGGAAGTCCAAACCATAAAGCAGAGCTTGAAATGCGTCACGGAACGCTCTGTACAAACCCGCCTATTCTGGCTGCTGATCATTTACAGGACACGACCCCACTCGCTTACCGGGGTCCCCCCTGCAGAGTTACTAATGAAACGTGCACTCAAAACCAGGCTCTCTTTCGTCCACCCTGACCTCAACGATCAGGTGGAAACCTGGCATTATTGGCAAAACATGTACCATGATCTCACGGCTGTATCACGCGACATCACGGTAAACGACCCAGTGTTTTGTGCTGAATCATGGTCATGGCCCCAAATGGGTCGCTGGCACTGTTTTAGCCAAGGAGGGGAATAGAGTGTTGGTTGTCAAACTGCTCAACGGACAAACGTGCAGAAAGCATTTGGACCACATCAAATTGCGATTTACAGGTAACCAGGAACTACCGGGAGAGGACCTTACCTTCAGCGATCCACCTACACACACCCAATCAGCAACAGACCTAGCTGCCAAACACAAGGATGAACCCAGCATCTCCAACAATCCAGTCAGACCAACAGCGCTGCAAGACAGCAGTGGCCCGACCAACTCACCCATGCCAGACGATCAACCAGGGAGCGCAGAGGTCCGGATCGCCTGTAACTAACTCACATCAAAGACTTTGGGGGGGAATGTTGTCATATATGTATGCTCACTGTATATATTATGCTGGTACCACTAGAGGGTGTAACTGTGGGAGATCCATGCAGGAGCTGTATAAAAGGCTGGTCACCATGTGGTGAAGGCACTCTGTAGTTACAATAAAGAGACAAAGGCCACAGCAGTTCAAGCACAGCACTAGGCCTCGTGGAGTTATTCTACAGATAAGGAGAGACTTATTGGAACTGTGCATGATTTACCACTATGGATTGTTCCAGGCGATGGCCCAACGCTGTTTGGCAGAAGCTGGCTAGGAAAGATCCGATGGAACTGGGACGACATCAAAGCACTGTCTTCGGTGGATGACGGCTCGTGCGCCCAAGTGCTAAACAAATTCCCAAAGTTATTCGAGCCAGGCATCGACAACTTCACAGGCACCAAAGTGCAGATCCATCAAGGCCCGAACGGTTCCATATATGATGCGAGAGAAAGTCGAGATCGAGCTGGACAGATTTCAATGAGAGGGTATCATATCGCCAGTCGAGTTCAACAAGTGGGCCAGTCCAATTGTTCCGGTGTTGAAAAGCGATGGGACAGTCAGAATCTGTGGGGACTACAAGGTAACGATGAACCGAGTCTCATTACAGGACCAGTACCCACAACCAAGAACAGTTTGAAGAGGACATTACCATCAATGATCCATCCGCACACACCCAACTAGCAATCGACCTCGCGGTTAACCACGAGGATGAATCCACCACGCCCGACTGTCCGATCAGACCAGCCGCGCTGCAGTGCAGCAATGATCTGACCGACTCACCCATGCCAGGACTTCAACTCAGGCGATCAACCTGGGAACGCAGAGCCCCGGATCGCCTCAACTTGTAAATAACTTGGGGAGGAATTATGTTATGTATGTAAACATTACCAATGTGTAAGACTTGCCACCAGGGGGTGCACCTGTGGGAGATCCAAGGGTCACCTGCACACCCTGGGCAAGCAGGTATAAAAGGCAGTCTACCAAGCTGCTTCCTCACTCTGGAGTTGCAATAAAGAGACCGAGATCATATCAGTTTGAACTTAAGAGATACAGTCTTGTGGAGTTATTCTGAACATAACACTTAACATGGACGGCAGCAGTCTGGGCTGGCTGACAGGCAAGGGCACAGGCAGAGTGGCATGCGTGGAAGGAAGAATGCTGTCATCCTTACAGAGTACAGCAGATCTGTTATGTATTTAACCCTTTGTAACCTGCATCAGAAATTTTACATGAACATTGGCTAAAACACCCAAGTGCCTACCCTTGTGTGATGTTAGTTGGTATGATTGGACAAGGATGCGGATGAGTGAAAGTGGTGGCAAGTGTGATGGGGAAGTGCTAATGTAGATAGATAGTGAGGGATGGGTGGAAGTGCAAGGTAAGTTGGTGAGAGTAAGGATGTGCAGGAGTAGGGTAGGGAAGGCAGAGTGATGTGGATGAGTGGCACAGCAGGATGAAGTTGAGTGTGGATTTGAAGTAATGTTTTGTGATCTACTGAGATCATGGAAAGGTTTGCGCCACTGCAGCCAGATGCTTCCAACGACATCCCTGCTTGTGCCCTCCTGTGCACTGTGCAACCGGGCTGCATATGGAGAGAGTCATGGGAGAGCCTAGGTGCATTCTTGCACCTCTGTGCAGTGCTTGTCAGTATTTGCAGCACCTCAATGCTGTAGAACACTGACAGCACAACTGTCAAAATGAATGTGGACATGGTCCCTTTAACGAAACTGGCTGCTGATGCGCCATAAAATGATGTCATCAGACCCACTTCTTTTTCATTGTCCGGGAACCTCGCAGGGCGGGCTGAATAAGTCTCATCAACTGATAATTCTTTGCACAAAGTGGGATGGAGCCAGGAGCGGGGTCACAACCACCAGCTACCTCGGCCGCATTGAGCCTGCCTCGGTCGGCGAAATTGCGGCCCATCAGTCGGAAAGACTAATTACACACCTCATCTGGTGTTTATTAACAGTAATTAAAATTCGCAGCCTTAAAAGGACACAGATTTACCTCGGTCGCAGAATGATATATGCTATAAAACATCTGTTCTTAGAAAACACCGTATCATCCAAATGATTATGAGTAGCACCATTGGAGATCTGCCTGCAATATACTACAAATAGTCCAACTGTGTGCTATCCAGCTATCCTTCACAGTTCAACATCATTACTTATGCAAATTGTAGTGTAACAGTTACCGAATTTGTATTCATTCAGATTTCTTCCATCTGATTGGTTGATATGCAAATATATTATATTTGTTTGAAATTAAATACAAATAGACCTTGCTTGGGTTATATGCAAATGTATTAATGAAAATTCAGATTTCTTAATTGTAAATGGGCCACATGTAAATTGCTTCGATAGGAAACCATAAATCAAGTACATAAGAACATAAGAAGAACATAATAGGAGCAGGAGTAGATCATTTGGCCCCTCGAGTCTGCTCCGCCATTAAATAAGATCATGGCTGATCTGATCATGGACTCAGCTTCACTTCCTGCCCACTCTCCATAATCCTTTACTCCCTTATCGCTCAAAAGTCTGTCTATCTCTGCCTCAAATATATTCAATGACCCAGACTCGACAGCTCTCTGGGACAGAGAATTCCATAGATTTACAACCCTCAGAGAAGAAATTTATCATCATTTCAATTTTAAGTGGGCGGCCCCTTATTCTAAGATTATGTCCCCTAGTTTTAGTTTCCCCTATGAGTGGAAATATCTGGTCTGCATCCACCTTGTCGAGCCCCCTCATAATATTATATGTTTCAATAAGATCACCTCTCACTCTTCTGAACTCCAATGTGTAAATGCCCAACCTACTCAATCTATCCTCATAAATCAACCACCTCATCTCCAGAATCAACCTAGTGAACCTTCTCTGAACAGCCTCCAATATATCCTTCCTTAAATACGGAGACCAAAACTGTACACAGCACTCCAGGTGTGGCCTCACCAATACCCTGTACAGTTGTAGCAGGACTTCTCTGCTTTTATACTATATCCCTCTTGCAAAAAAGGCCAACATTCCATTTGCCTTCCTGATAACTTGCTTTACCTGCATACTAACTTTTTGTGCTTCATGCACAAGGACCCCCAGGTCTCTCTGTACTGCAGCACTTTGCAATTTTTCTACATTTAATTATAATTTTCTTTTCTATTATTTCTGCCAAAGTAGATAACCTCACATTTTCCCACATTATACTCCATATACTCCATCTGCCAAATTTTTGCCCACTTACTTAGCTTGTCTGTATCCCTTTGCAGATTTGTTGTGTCCTCCTCACAATTTGCTTTTCCACCCATCTTTGTAACATCAACAAACTTGGCTACATTACAGGCGGTCCCTTCATCCATGTCATTAATATAGATTGTAAATAGTTGGAATCCCAGCACTGATCCCTGCGGCTCCCCACTAATTACTGATTGCCAACCGGAAAATGACCCATTTATCCCGACTCTCTGTTTTCTGTTAGTTAGCCAATCCTCTATCCATGCTAATATATTATCCCCAACCCCGTGGCTTTTATCTTATGCAGTAACCTCTTATGTGGCACCTTATTGAATGCCTTCTGGAAATCCAAATACACCACATCCACTGCTTGCCCCTTATCCACCCTGCTCATTACATCCTCAAAGAACTCCAGCCAATTTGTCAAAAGTGATTTCCCTTTCATAAAGCCATGCTGAGTCTGCTTGATTGAATCATGCTTTTCCAAATGTCCCACTACTGCTTCCATAATAAAAAATTCCAGCATTTTCTCAACGACAGATGTTAGGCTAACTGGTCTATAGTTTCCTACTTTTGTCGACCTCCTTTTTTAAATTGGGGCGTTACATGCTGTTTTCCATTCTGCTGGGACCACCCCAGAATCCAGGGAATTTTGGTGGATTACTACCAATGCAGCCATTATCTCTGTAGCCACTTCTCTCAAGACCCTAGGATGTAAGGTCCAGGGACTTGTCGACCTCTCATCCCATTATTTTACCTTGAACTACTTCATTAGTGAAAGTGATTGTATGATGTTCCTCCCTACCTATAGCCCCTTGATTATCCACTGTTGGGATGTTTTTAGTATCTTCTACATTTATTCAACATCTCTGCCATTTCCCTGTTCTCCATTACTAATTCCCCAGTCTCAGCCTCCAGTGGACCAACATTTACTTTAGCCACTCTTTTCCTTTTTAGGTACCTGTAGAAACTCTTACTATCTGTTTGTATATGTTGTGCTAGTTTACTTTCATAATCTATCTTCCCTCTCTTAATCATTTTTTTTAGTTATTCTCTGCTCACTTATAAAAATTTCCCAATCCTCTGGCCTCCCACTAATCTTGGCCACATTGTGTGACTTTGTTGTCAATTTCATACCGTCCCTTATTTCCTTAGTTAGCCACGGATGGTTATCCCTTCTCTTACAGTCTTTCCTTCTCATTGGGATATATTTTTGTTGTGAGTTATGAAATATCTCTTTAAATGCCTGCCACTGCTCATCAACCGTCCTACACTTTAGTCTATTTTCCTAGTCCACTTTAGCCAACTCTGCCTTCATACCTTTGTAGTCTTCTTTATTTAAGTTTAGGACCCTGGTGTGAGAACCAACTTTCTCACCCTCCAACAGAATTTGAAATTCAACCATATTATGGTCACTCATTCCTAGAGGATCTTTTACTATGAGATCATTTATTATTCCTGCCTCATTACACAGTACTAGATCCAAGATAGCCTGCTTCCTGGTTGGTTCTGCAACGTACTATTCAAGGAAACTATCCTGGATGCACTCTATGAACTCTTCCTCAAGGCTGCTCTGGCCAATTTGCTTTGTCCAATGAATATCAAGGTTAAAATCACCCATGATTATTGCTGTTCCTTTATTACAAGCCTCCATTATTTCTGATTTATACTCCGTCCAACCCCGTCCATACTGTTAGGGGGCCTATAGACTACATCCACCAGTGCCTTTTTCCCTTTATTATTCCTTATCTCCAACCAAACTGATTCAACATCTTGATCCTCTGAGCCAATATCGTTTCTCACTAACATACTGATCCCATCATTTATTAACAGTGCTACCCCACCTCCTTTTCCATTCTGTCTGTCCTTCGGAATTGTCAAATACCCCAGAATATTTAGTTTGCAGCCCTGGTCACCTTGCAACCATGTTTCTGTAATGTCTATCAAATCATAGCCACTTGTATCTATTTGTGCCGTCAACTCATATTTTGTTATGAATGCTACGTGCATTTAGGCAAAGAGCTTGTAAATTTGTTTTTTTTACCCTTTTTTCCTGCTTGTTTCCTCTATCCTTCAAACTCACTTTCTACATTTTTGCTTTCTATTTCCAGCTTTACTCCTCTCCCTACTGAATCTATTCTCAGGTTCCCATCCCCTTGCCAAGCTAGTTTAAACCCTCCCCAATAGCACTAGCAAATCCCCCTGTGAGGATATTAGTCCCGGTTCTGTTGAGGTGCAACCCGTCTGGCTTATACAGGTCCCACCTCCTCCAAAAGCGGTCCCAATGCCTCAGGAATCAAAAGCCCTCCCACCTGCACCATCTCTCCAGCCACGCATTAATCTGCTATATCCTCCTATTTCTGTACTCACTAGCTCGTGGCACTGGGAGTAATCCAGAGATTACTACCTTTGGAGGTCCTACTTTTTAATCTCTCTCCTAGCTCCCTAAATGCTGCCTGCAGGACCTCATCCCTCTTTCTTCCTATATCATTGGTCCCGATATGGACCATGACCTCTGGTTGTTCACCCTCTCCCCGCAGAATGCCCTGCAGCCGCTTGGTGATATCCTTAACCCTGGCACCAAGGAGGCAACATACCATCCTGGAGTGATGTCTGCAGCCGTAGAAATGCCTGTCTGCTCCCCTGACTATTGAACCCCCTACAACTATAGCTCTTCCATTCTTCTTCCTCCCCCCCTGTGCAGCTGAGCCACCCGTGGTGCCGTGGTGTTGGCTCTGGCTGCATTCCTCAGAGGTACCGTTGCCCCCAACGGTACTCAGAAGAGAATACCGGTTGGAGAGCGAAATGGACTCAGGGGACTCCTGCACTACCTGCCTAGTCTTCCTCTTCTGTCTGGTGGTCACCCACACCCTCTCTGCCTGCACATTCTTAAGCTGTGGCGTGACCACCTCTAGAAACATGCTATGCACGTAGCTCTCAGTCCCACGGATGACTGCAGCGGCTCCAGCCACCGCTCACGCTCCAAAACGCGGAGCTTGAGTTGGTGCAGCTGGAGATACCTCCTACACATGTGGTTGTCCCGGCTGTTGAGTCCTTAACTCTTAAACATAATCACACGAGGCACGTACTGCAGACACAGTCACTCTGTGACCTTCACCTTTATTACCTGGACCAAGGAGTGCTGGCCCTGCGAGGGACCTCCCCTTATATACCTGAATCTCCAGGTAAGGAGTGTCTCCCACAAGTACAGCCCCTGTGGTCAAGGTGTGCATTTCTAGTAAGTATGTACAGTATATCGTGGTTACATGAGGGTTACAATTGTATAAGGGTTACCGTAGTATGCTGGTTACATACATGACATCACCTCCCCCTGCACGTCTTTTTGACTCAAAGGGTAAGTCTATCAGGTGGTCGACGCTCTCTCGTGGAGCGCCGCAGTTGAGGCTCTGGTGGCTGAGCCTTGGCATGCGTTTCTGTCACCTGAGGTGATTCTGGCCTGTCCGGGCTGGCCACAGGGACTGTGCATGCTGGTGATTGTCCTTGTTGCTCGTCCACCGGCAGTGGTGTGGTTGACATCTCATGCTCTTCTTCATGTTCATCGGTGTCTATGCTGAACCTTTTTTTTACTTGGTCCAAGTGTTTGCGGCATATCTGCCCATTATTGAGTCTGAACACGATGACCTTTTTCCCTCTTTACCAATTACGGTGCCCTCCAGCCACTTGGGTCCCAATGCATGTACAAATACTGGATCATCCATTTCTATACACGTCTCCCTTGAGTTACGATCGTGGCACTCGGTTTGGGACTGCTGCTTGCCCTCAACAATGTCTGCCAGGGTTGGGTGGATGAGGGACAGCCGCGTTTTGAGCGTACGTTTCATGAGGAGCTGGCGGAACTCCTGTGAGCAAGTGCGGCCGGGACCTATAGGCCAGCAGGAGGCGTGATAAGCGGTACTGCAGAGAGGGTCCTTGGATGCGGAGCATGCCTTATGACTTGGACTGCACGTTCCGCCTGGCCATTGGAAGCCGGCTTGAACGGCGCCGTCCGGACATGTTTGATGTCATTACCCGACATAAATTCCTGGAATTCATGGCTGGTGAAACACGGGCCATTGTCGCTGAGCAGAATGTCTGGTAAGCCGTGGGTCGCGAGAACCGTGCGCAGGCTCTCCACAGTGATGGATGTCGTGCACGGGTTTAATATGATGCACTCGATCCATTTCGAGTATGCATCGACAATTATCAAGAACATTTTTCCCATGAACGGGCCCGCATAGTCCACGTGAATGCGTGACCAAGGCTTGGTGAGCCAGGGCCACGGGCTGAGCGGGGCCTCCCTGGGGGCATTGCCCAGCTGGGCACACGTCGTGCACCTGTGAACCCGGTGTTCCAGGTCTGAGTCAATCCCCGGCCACCATACATGTGACCGGGCAATTGCTTTCATTAGCACAATTCCAGGGTGCTCGCTGTGGAGTTCCCTGATGAATGCTTTCCTCTCCTTCTAGGGCATGACTACTTAACTGCTCCATAGCAGGCAGTCAGCTTGGATGGAGAGCTCATCCATCCGTCTCTGAGACGGTCTGACCTCCTCGGGGCACGCCCCATGCATGGGCGCCCGTCAGGACACATTTCTTTATCATGGATAGGAGGGAGTCCCTGTTGGTCCAGAGTTTGATCTGGCGGGCTGTGATGGGGGAGCCTGCGGTGTCAAAAGCCTCAATGGCCATGACCATCTCAGCGCTTTGCTCCGCCGCCCCCTCGGTGGTGGCCAGGGGAAGCCTGCTGAGCGCGTCAGCGCAGTTTTCGGTGCCTGGCCGGTGCCGTATGGTGTAGTCATACGCAGCCAGCGTGAGAGCCCATCGCTGTATGCGAGCTGACGCATTTGCATTGACCGCCTTGCTGTCAGACAACAGAGAAGTTAACGGCTTGTGGTCCGTTTCTAACTCAAACGGTCTGCCGAAAAGCTATTGGTGCATTTTTTTCACACCATAAACGCAAGCGAGTGCTTCCTTTTCGACCATGCCGTACCCACGCTCTGCCTGGGAGAGTGACCTGGAGGCATAAGCCACCGGTTGGAGTTGTCCGTCTCCATTACCCTGCTGCAACACACACCCAACCCCGTATGATGATGCATCGCATGTTAAAACTAGTTTTTTTACAACGTTAACAGTTTGTTAGAACAAAGCAGGTACCACGCCCTGTTGAAAGCCCGTTCTTGACAGTCCCCCCAAAACCATTCGCAACCCTTACGCAGGAGCACGTGTAATGGCTCCAACAATGTGCTTAAGTTCGGCAGGAAGTTCCCGAAATAGTTCAAAAGTCCCAGGGCCGTGACGCACGATGGATCGCAACTCCGTTTTGGATTCGGTAAGCCGGATCCCGTCTGTGGCAACCCTCCTGCCCAAAAACTCGACCTCTGGGGCCAAAAACACACACTTGGCCTTCTTCAGCCACAGGCCTACCCGGTCCAGTCGGCGTAGCACCTCCTCCAGGTTGTGGAGGTGTTCCTCGGTGTCTTGACCAGTTATTAGGATGTCGTCCTGGAATACGATTGTGCCGGAAATGGATTTCAGCAAGCTTTCCATGTTTCTCTGAAAGATGGCGGCCACTGAACGGATGCCAAAAGGACACCTGTTGTCGATGAATCAACCCTTGTGCGTTGTGATGGTGGTCAGAAGCTTGGATTCTTCAGCCAGTTCCTGAGTCATGTAGGCCGAAGTGAGGTCCAATTTAGTGAACAGCTTGCCACCTGCCAACGTGGCAAAAAGGTCCTCCACCCTCGGGAGTGGGTATTGGTCCTGCAGGGACACCCAGTTGATGGTGGCTTTGTAGTCACCACAGATCCTAACCGAGCCGTCCGCTTTAAGGACAGGAACGATGGAACTTGCCCAGTCACTGAATTCAACGGGCGAAATTATGCTCTCTCTGAGCAGCCTGTCCAGTTCACTCTCAATCTTCTCATGCATCACGTACGGCACCGCTCTGGCTTTGTGGTGCACTGGTCTGGCGTCCGGGGTGATGCGTATAACTACTTTTGTGCCCTTGAACGTTCCGACACCGGGTTGAAACAGTGACCCGAATTTTTGTAGTACCTGTGAGCATGAGCTTTGCTCCACAGATGAAATGGCGTGCACATCCCCCCATTTGGGGTTCATCTCAGTTAGCCAGTTCCTTCCCGAAAGCGCGGGGCCATTTCCTGGAACGATCCAGAGTGGCAGCCAGTTCTGTGACCCATTGTGTGTTACCACCACGTTTGCACTGCCTAGCACTGGAATGATCTCTTGGGTGTACGTCTGTAGCTGCGTATTAATTAATTCCAGTTTGTGCCTGCTAGCTCTGTGTGGCCATAGTTTCTCAAATTGTTGTGCACTCATGAGGGACTGGCTAGCTCCCGTGTCCCGCTCCATGTGCACCGGGATGCCATTCAATAAAGCTTTCATCATCATGGGTGGCGTTTTGGTGTATGAGCTGCGGACGTCAGCCACATGAACCCGCTGAACTTCAGCATCCTTGGCTTTACCCCAGACATCTGTCTCATAGATTAGCTTCACTACCGACTGTTTCCAAACCCTAGCCAAATGTCCTCTGGCATTACAATTCCTACAGACGAACTGCTGAAATTTGCAGCTTTTCGCATAATGTCTGTCCCCACATCTCCAGCATTGGCTGAGATCGTTGTTCACAAAAGGACTGTTGGGCATTCCTCTGATTGTTCCCTTGGTTGTTTCTAAACACTCTGATGGTAGGTGTTAATGGTCCCCTTGATAGCGTGAATTGCCGCTCCCCTCTCCATTGTCCCTGTCGGGGGCCCACCTTAGTGTCAGTTTCAGCTTGGGCAGTTACAAAATGCCTTTGTCTGACTGCGAGATCTTGAGCTGCGTTTATCACGTTAATTCCTTGGTCCGTCGCCACGTTGGACCCAGGACTACTCGCGTAAATTAGCTTGGACTCTTCTTCCCCCGCTATGAAAGTTTGAGCTATCAATGCTGCCCCTTCTAGAGTTAAGTCCTTGGTCTCTATGAGCTTCCTGATGATCCCGGCATGGCTAATGCCCTCAATGAAAAAATCCCTTAACATCTCCCCCCTGCAGGCGTCTGAGAACTTACAGAGGCTGGCCATGCGCCGCAAGTCTGCCACGAAGTCCGAGATGTTTTGCCCTTCCCAACATCGGTGTGTAGAACTGGTGCCGGGCCATGTGTATGCTGCTCGCCGGTTTTAAGTGTTCGCTGATCAGCTGGCTGAGCTCTTCAAAAGACCTGTCAGCCGGTTTGTGGGGTGCAAGTAGGTTCTTCATCAGCGCGTACGTTTTTGTCCCGCAGCTTGTTAGTAGATGCGCCCTCCGCTTGTCAGCCACATCCTCTCCAAGCCAGTCCTTCGTGACAAAGGTCTGCTGGAGTCTCTCTACAAAATCATCCCAGTCTTCACCCACACAGTAACGTTCCTCTGAGCTACCGGTGGCCATCCTCTGGGTTCAGTGATTCCCGTTTCCAGTCGCCAGGTGTTGAGTCCTTAACTCTTAAACATAATCACATGAGGCACGTACTGCAGACACAGTCACTCTGTGACCTTCACCTTTATTACCTGGACCAAGGAGTGCTGGCCCTGCGAGGGACCTCCCCTTATATACCTGAATCTCCAGGTAAGGAGTGTCTTCCACAAGTACACCCCCTGTGGTCAAGGTGTGCATTTCTAGTAAGTATGTACAGTATGTCGTGGTTACATGAAGGTTACAATTGTATAAGGGTTACAGTAGTATGCTGATTACATACATGATACCAGCTGCGCGAAGTGTCCAGGACTTCGCACATGCCACAGGATGTATGAATAGTCAAATTACTTTTGGTAATTCTAACGAAGAACAACATTATGAACTATATATTTCACACCAACATGCTGAAATTTAACTGTAACTTTGTTGTCCCTTTAAGTATGTTCATTAATTCTATATTTTAAGGCCCCAGCCTCCCTCAAAAGCTCAATATTTCTCCCAGAGCTATCACTATATACCCAGGATTGCCTGTTCGACTCAGTCTGAACATGTGCAATATTTCTCAGCATGCATCAATACCATTTCTCCCCTTTGAGTTATATTGTTTATCCATATAATTTGAAAACTTGTTGGTGGATAAAATAATATGGCATTATTCAGGTAAAATTTCACATTTAAAAAGAAAAGAAAGAAAGACTTGCATTTATATATGCCTTTCACAACCACCAGACATCCCAAAGAGCTTTACAGCCAATGAAGTACTTTTGAAGTAGCTTAGACACCAGGCAGAACTCCCCTTAAATTCTTCAAATAGTGTTATGGGATTTTTTTACACCCACCTGAGAGAGGGCCTCGTTTTAACATCTCATCCGACAGTGCAGCACTCCCTCAGCACTGCACTGGAGTATCAGCGTAAATTTTTGTGCTCAAGGCTCTGGAGCAAGACTTGAAACCACAGCCTTCTAACTCAGAGGTGAGGGTGCTACTAACTGAGCCACAGCTAATGTCAACTTTAGAGAGAGCGAGGGGAGAGATATAGACAGAGAGCGAGAGAGCAGCTAACTGTGAGAAAGAAACAGACGAAGAAACGCATGTCTAACTTGAACACCTGTACTAACCTTGTTTATATTTAGAATTCAAAAACAAAAATTGTTTACAGAAAATATATTTGTCTTTGCAAAATCATATTATGGCATTGTGCACTGAGAAAACAATCCTTCAGTTTGTGTATATATGGTAGTCAAGTATTTATTTATGTTCGTGTCTGAAAACATTTCTTTGGTCTTTTTTCGAGAACTAACCAAAAAAATATCAATTCAATGCCTTTGGGAAAATCTCCAACAACTTTTTCCAAATTATGTTTCAAATTCGCCCCAATTTGCCTGATCCACATTCCATTTCCCAAGTTTATCCTGTTGTGGGGAAGCTATTGGAAGATTTCTGATTGAGCACTTCGAGAAGTTTGAGCTGATTAGAGAGCCAACATGGATTTGTAAATGATTGATCATGTAAAGTCCTAACCATGCAGTACAGACTGACACGAGGCACATGCTTGGTCAATTATAAAGTCTTGGAATTCTGCACTGGTGACGCATGGACCATTGTCACTGAACAAAATGTCAGGGATTCCATGCATTGCAAACATGGTTGCGAGGCTCTCCACAGTGGTGGAGGTTGTGCTCGAGTTTAAAATGGTGCATTCGATCCACTTTGAAAATGCATCCACAACTATGAGGAACATTTTGCCTATGAATGGGCCTGCATAGTCTACGTGCACCCGCGACCACGGTTTGGTAGGCCAGGAACAGGGGCTCAGTGGAGCCTCCTTGGGGGCATTGCTGAGTTGGGCACAAATGGTGCACCTTTGGACGTAATGCTCCAAGTCCGCGTCAATACCACCAGACGTGGGATCTGGCTATGGCCTTCATGAGAACGATTCCCGGGTGCTCACGGTGGAGTTCCCGGACAAATGCCTTTCTGCCTCGCAGAGGCATGACTACTCGGCAGTCTGCTTGCAGTGATAGCTCATGCATGTGCCTGTGAAAGGGTTTTAATTCCTCGGGGCAGGCATCGCGAGCCTCTGCCCAGTCACCGGTTAGGACACATCTTTTTACTAAGGATAACGTGGGGTCGTGGCCATCCAGGCTCTGATTTGGCGAGCCGTCATGGGCGAACCTGTGGACTCAAAAGCATTGATTGCCATGACTATCTCACAATCCTGTTCGTCAGATACTTCCGTGGTCGCCAGGGGTAGCCTGCTGAGCGCACCGGCACAGTTGTCTGTGCCTGGTCTGTGCCTTATGGTATAGTCGTAGGACGCCAGCATGAGTGCCCACCGTTGAATTCGCGCCGAGGCGTTGGCGTTTATTGCCTTGCTCTGGGATAGGAGGGATGTGAGGGGCTTGTGGTCGGTTTTTAATTCGAACTTGGACCCAAAAAGGTATTGGTGCATTTTTTTGACATTGTACACGCACGCGAACGCCTCCTTCTCTACCATTCCGTACCCGCGCTCTGCCCACGAAAGTGACCTGGAGGCATAAGCTATGGGTTGTAATTTGCCTGCACAGTTGACATGTTGCAAAACGCACCCGACCCCATACGCTGACGCATCGTATGTGAGAACTAGCTTTTTACCTGGGTCAAAGAAAGCCAAAACACTGTTGGAACACAGAAGGTTGCGTGCCTTATTGAAGGCGTGTTCCTGGGCGTCCCCCCAAAACTAATCGCACCCCTTCCTGAATAGCACGTGGAGAGGCTCTAGCAGCGTGCTTAAGTTCTGCATAAAGTTCCCAAAGTAATTGAGTAGCCCGAGAAAGGCGTGCAGTTCTGAGACATTCCGGGGCCTGGGTGCCAGGCGAATTGCTTCTGTTTTGGACTCTGTTGGGCGGATTCCATCAGCGGCAATCCTTCTGCCCAAAATTTCAACCTCGGGTGCGAGAAACAGGCACTTGGATTTCTTGACTCGTAGGCCTACCCGATCCAACCACTTTAGTACTTCCTCCAAATTACGGAGATGAGAGTCGGTGTCCCTGCCCATGATAAGTATGTCGTCTTGAAATACAACCGTCCCCGGGATGGACTTGAGCAGACTCTCCATGTTGCGCTGGAATATGGCAGCTGCCGACCTGATGCCGAATGGGCATCGATTGTACATAAAAAGGCCTCGATGTGTGTTGATGGTGGTGAGTAGCTTGGATTCCTCGGTCAATTCTTGCATCATATACGCAGATGTGAGGTCTAGTTTTGAGAAAAGATTTCCTCCAGCCAATGTGGCAAATAAGTCCTCCACTCTGGGCAGCGGGTACTGGTCCTGTAGGGAGACTTTGTTTATGGTAGATTTGCAGTCCCCACAGATTCGTACGGATCCATCAGGCTTCATGACTGGGACGATGGGACTTGCCCAGTCGCTAAATTCCACAGGTGATATAATGCCTTCCCGCAGAAGCCTGTCTAGTTCGTGTTCAATCTTTTCCCTCATCACATAGGGTACTGCTCTGGCCTTGTGATGGACCGGTCTAGCATCCTGTGTGATGTAGATTTTGACTTTGGCCCCTTTGAAAGTGCCCACACCTGGCTGAATGAGATGTTCAAATTGCTTTATAACTGTTGAGCAGGAGGTCCGTTCCTCTAATGACATGGCATGGACATCATCCCATTTCCAGGTTAGTTTTGCCAGCCAGCTTCTCCCCAGCAGTGCTGGGGGGTTTCCGGGGACAATCCACAGGAGAAGTCGGTTCACTGTCCCTTTGTGTGTGACAGAGAGCATGGCGCTGCCGAGGACTGGTACGATTTATTTGGTATAGGTCCTTAGTTTGGTGTCGACCCTTGTGAGTTTTGGTCTGTCTCTTTTATGCGGCCACAGTTGTTCAAATTGTTGAGCGCCCATGAGAGATTGACTCGCTTCCGTATCCAGCTCCATGTTGACAGATATCTCGTTGAGTAGGACCCTCATCATTATAGGAGGCGCCCTGTTGTAGGAGCAGCGGCCATTGATCGTGTTGACCCACTGTACATCGGTGTCCCGGGTACTGTCCCCACCATCTTCTGGTCCGCTTTCCGACCCATCCGATTCGTATTCCAGCCGAGCTGCCGTTTTTTTGCAAATGCGGGCCAAATGCCCTGTACATTCACAATTTCTGCAAACAGCCTGCTGAAATCGACATCCCCTTGACGAGTGCCCACCCCCACACCTCCAGCACAGACCTGTTCCATTGTTCAAAGTGTTCCCAAAGAATGAGCTGCGTCTGGCTGATCTCTCTTGAGCTTTTCTCAGTTTGTAGTTGATTGCTCGCATTGTGGGTTGATGAGGTGTGAACGGCTATTCCTGTGGCCCTTGATGGCTTCTGCCTACTGTCGAGAGCCTGTTCTCCCAGTTTTGTCTGTGTGTGGGGGGGTAGCAGCTTGTTTAGTGCTGTGAACTTCTTGTTCCGATATTTCGTTGGTTGTCGTACCTGCATTGTAAATCAACCTCGTTTCTTCTTCCCCGACCAAGAATGTCTGTGCAACCAGTGCTGCTGCCTCTAAGGTCAGGTTCTTGGTCTCGATGAGCTTTCGGAATATGCCTGCGTGGCCTATTCCTTCAATGAAAAAGTCTCTCATCATTTCTCTCCTCAGTTCATCGGAGAACTCACATAAACTAGCCAACCTCCGAAGTTCCGCCACGAAGTCGGGTATGCTCTGGCCCACACAGCGTCTGTAGTTATCGAACCTGTGTCTGGCCATGTGTAGGATGCTTGCTGGCTTCAGGTGGTCTCTTACCAGTGTGCTCAATTCTTCAAACGACTTGCTTGCTGGTTTCTCGGGTGCCAACAAATCCTTCATTAAAGCGTATGTTTTCGAGCCACAGCTGGTCAAGAGATGGGCTCTTCTCTTGTCTGCTTTATCATCGCCTAACCAGTCTTTGGTTACAAAGCTTTGCTGGAGCCTTTCTATAAAGTCCTCCCAATTGTCTCCCGCATTGTACTTTTCATCTGATCCGTTGTTCGCTATTGTGTGGATTCTGTAATCCCATAACTCATCGCCACTGTAAAGTCCTGTCCCCTCAGTACAGATTCACACAAGGCATGTAGTGAAGTCAAGGTCACTCTGGACCTGCACCTTTATTTCACAGCTCTGGAATGCTGCACTTGCCTGAGACCTGTCTTTATATACCTGTCTCTTGCAAGTGCACCCCTGGTGGTAAGGTAAGCTGGTGGTTACAGGTCATATCTTATTACAGTCATGTATAGCATGTTAGGATACAGTTACATATAATAATGTAAGATACATGACAGCCCACACCTGGCTGAAAGAGATGTTCAAAACGACTTAGAACTGTTGAGCAGGAGGTCCGTTCCTCTGACGACATGGCGTGAACATCATCCCATTTCCAGTTTAGTTTTGCCAGCCAGCTTCTCCCCAGCAGTGCTGGGAGATCTCCGGGGACAATCCACAGGGGAAGTTGGTTCACTGTCCCTTTGTGTGTGACTGAGAGCATGGCGCTGCCAAGGACTGGGACGGTTTCTTTGGTATAGCTCCTTAGTTTGGTGTCGATCCTTGTGAGTTTTGGTCTGTTGCTTTTGTGCGGCCACAGCTGTTCAAATTGTTGGACGCTCATGAGAGATTGACTCACTCCCGTGTCCAGTTCCATGTTGATGGGTATCCCGTTGAGTAGGACCCTCATCATTATTGGAGGCGTCTTGTTGTAGGAACAGTGGACATTGATCGTGTTGACCCACTGTACAGCGGTGTCCCGAGCACTGTCCCCACCATCTTCTGGTCCGCTTTCCGACCCTTCCGATTCGTATACCAGCCGAGCTGCTGTTTTTCTGCACATGCGAGCCAAATGCCCTGTATAGTTGCAGTTTCTGCAAACAGCATGCTGAAATCGATACCCCCTTGTTGAGTGCCTTCCCCCACACCTCCAGCACAGACCGCTTCCATTGTTTCCTAAGGATGAGCTGCATCTGGCTGATCTCTCTTGAGCTTCTCTCAGTCTGTAGTTGATTGCTCGCATTGTGGGTTGATGAGGTGTGAACGGCCGTTCATGTGGCCCTTGATGGCTTCTGGCGCCACTGCCTGCTGTTGAAGGCCTGCTTTCCTGCCTTTGTCTGTGTGTGGGGGTAGCGGATTGTTTCACGCTGTGAACCCCTTGTTCTGATGTTTCGTTAGTTGTCGTACCCGCAGTGTAGATCAACCTCGTTTCTTCTTCTCCTGCCAAGAATGTCTGTGCGACCAGTGCTGCTGCCTCTAAGGTCAAGTTCTTGGTCTCTATAAGCTTTCGGAATATGCCTGCGTGGCCTATTCCTTCAATAAAAAAAGTCTCTCAGTACTTCTCTTCTTAGTTCATCGGAGAACTCACATAAACTAGCCAGCCTCCGAAGTTCCGCCACAAAGTCGTGTATACTCTGGCTCACACAACGTTTGTCGTTGTAGAACCTGTGTCTGGCCATGTGTAGGCTGCTCGCTGGCTTCAGGTGGTCTCTCACCAGTGTGCTCAACTCCTCAAACGACTTGCTGGCTGGTTTCTCGGGTGCCAGCAGGTCCTTCATTAAGGCGTATGTTTTCGAGCCACAGCTGGTTAAGAGATGGGCTCTTCTCTTGTCTGCCTTATCGTCGCCCAACCAGTCTTTGGTTACAAAGCTTTGCTGGAGCCTTTCTATAAAGTCCTCCCAATTGTCTCCAGCATTGTATTTCTCATCTGAGCCGTTGGTAGCCATTCTGTGGATTCTGTGATCCCGTAACTCGTCGCCACTGTAAAGTCCTGACCCTGCAGTACAGACTTACACGAGGCACATGCTGAAGTCAAGGTCACTCTGGACCTGCACCTTTATTTCACAGCTCTCAAGTGCCACACTTGCCTGAGACCTGCCTTTATATACCTGTGTGGAACAGGTATGCAGTGTCTCCTGCAAGTGCACCCCTGGTGGTAAAGTATACTTGTGGTTACAGGTCATATCTAGTTACAGTCATGTATAGCATGGTGAGATACAGTTATATACAGTAGTGTGAGATACATGACAGGTCATGTGAACAAACCTAATGTAATTTTTTGAGGAAGTAACTAAAGTAGTGGACAGGGGAATGTCTATGGATATAGTTTATATGGACTTCCAGAAAGTATTCAATAAGGTTCCACATACGAGACTGAAAGCTAAAATTAAAGCTCATAGGATTGAATGGAAATTATTGACCTGGTTTGGAGATTGGTTAGGTGGGAGAAGAGAGAAAGTAGGGATAATGGGGTCAAGTTTCTTCCTGAGTTGCTCCTATTTTATTGGAGCAACTTGTTTAGAATTGAGTATCTTCGAAATTGCAATTCTCGGCCTTTAGTTTGCTCCAGTTCTAGTGAGTTAGAACATTTTCATTTTAGAACAGATTTTTTTTCCCAAAAGGGGCCGTGTCCGGTCAGTTACGCCTGTTTTGCAAGTTTAGGCAGCAAAAACTTACTCCAAATTAACTTAGAATGGAGTAAGTGTAGAATTTTGTATGCCCAGAAAAACCTTGCCTACACTTAGAAAATCAGGCGTATGGAACGAAAGATGGGGGGGCGGGGGGGTGGCGGGCGGGGGGGAGGGGGGTTTACAAATATTAAACATTTCACTTTTACAAATAAAGAGCCATCAACAATAATAAATGATAAATAAATCAATAAATAAACCGATAAATCAATCCAAATAAATTTTTTAAAATATTTTAAAAAAATTAAAAATCAATAAATAAAACATTATTTCTACTCACCTACTGCAGCACCAGGGAGAAGAGGGGGTGGGGGTGGGGGGAAGAGAAGATGATGGCGGGGGAGGGGCGGGGGGAAGAGAAGATGATGGCGGGGGGTGTGGCGGGGGGAAGAGAAGATGATGGCGGGGGGGGGGCGGGGGGAAGAGAAGATGATGGCGGGGGGGGGGAAGAGAAGATGATGGCGGGGGGGGGGGAAGAGAAGATGATGGCGGGGGGGGGAAGAGAAGATGATGGCGGGGGGGGGGGGAAGAGAAGATGATGGCGGGGGGGGGGAAGAGAAGATGATGGCGGGGGGGGGGGGAAGAGAAGATGATGGCGGGGGGGGGGGAAGAGAAGATGATGGCGGGGGGGGGGGGGAAGAGAAGATGATGGCGGGGGGGGGCAAGAGAAGATGATGGCGGGGGGGGAGAAGAGAAGATGATGGCGGGGGGGGGAAGAGAAGATGATGGCGGGGGGGGGCGGGGGGAAGAGAAGATGATGGCGGGGGGGGGGAAGAGAAGATGATGGCGGGGGGGGGGGAAGAGAAGATGATGGCGGGGGGGGGAAGAGAAGATGATGGCGGGGGGGGGGGGAAGAGAAGATGATGGCGGGGGGGGAAGAGAAGATGATGGCGGGGGGGGGGGAAGAGAAGATGATGGCGGGGGGGGGGGAAGAGAAGATGATGGCGGGGGGGGGCAAGAGAAGATGATGGCGGGGGGGGGGAAGAGAAGATGATGGCGGGGGGGGGGAAGAGAAGATGATGGCGGGGGGGGGCAAGAGAAGATGATGGCGGGGGGGGGGGAAGAGAAGATGATGGCGGGGGGGGCAAGAGAAGATGATGGCGGGGGGGGGAAGAGAAGATGATGGCGGGGGGGGGCAAGAGAAGATGATGGCGGGGGGGGGAGAAGAGAAGATGATGGCGGGGGGGGGAAGAGAAGATGATGGCGGGGGGGGGCAAGAGAAGATGATGGCGGGGGGGGGAGAAGAGAAGATGATGGCGGGGGGGGGGCGGGGGGAAGAGAAGATGATGGCGGGGGGGGGGAGAAGAGAAGATGATGGCGGGGGGGGGAAGAGAAGATGATGGCGGGGGGGGGGCGGGGGGAAGAGAAGATGATGGCGGGGGGGGGGAGAAGAGAAGATGATGGCGGGGGGGGAAGAGAAGATGATGGCGGGGGGGGGCGGGGGGAAGAGAAGATGATGGCGGGGGGGGGAGAAGAGAAGATGATGGCGGGGGGGGGAAGAGAAGATGATGGCGGGGGGGGGAGAAGAGAAGATGATGGCGGGGGGGGGGGGGGAAGAGAAGATGATGGCGGGGGGGGGGAGAAGAGAAGATGATGGCGGGGGGGGGGAGAAGAGAAGATGATGGCGGGGGGGGGGAGAAGAGAAGATGATGGCGGGGGGGGGGCGGGGGGAAGAGAAGATGATGGCGGGGGGGGGGAGAAGAGAAGAGAAGATGATGGCGGGGGGGGGGGAGAAGAGAAGATGATGGCGGGGGGGGGGGGGAAGAGAAGATGATGGCGGGGGGGGGGGAAGAGAAGATGATGGCGGGGGGGGGGGAGAAGAGAAGATGATGGCGGGGGGGGGGAAGAGAAGATGATGGCGGGGGGGGGGAAGAGAAGATGATGGCGGGGGGGGGGGGAAGAGAAGATGATGGCGGGGGGGGGGGGAAGAGAAGATGATGGCGGGGGGGGGGAAGAGAAGATGATGGCGGGGGGGGGGGGAAGAGAAGATGATGGCGGGGGGGGAAGAGAAGATGATGGCGGGGGGGGGGGAAGAGAAGATGATGGCGGGGGGGGGGGGAAGAGAAGATGATGGCGGGGGGGGGGGAAGAGAAGATGATGGCGGGGGGGGCGGGGGGAAGAGAAGATGATGGCGGGGGGGGGGAAGAGAAGATGATGGCGGGGGGGGGGAAGAGAAGATGATGGCGGGGGGGGGGAAGAGAAGATGATGGCGGGGGGGGGGGGAAGAGAAGATGATGGCGGGGGGGGGGGAAGAGAAGATGATGGCGGGGGGGGGGGGAAGAGAAGATGATGGCGGGGGGGGGCGGGGGGAAGAGAAGATGATGGCGGGGGGGGGGGGGAAGAGTAGATGATGGCGGGGGGGGGGAAGAGAAGATGATGGCGGGGGGGGGGGAAGAGAAGATGATGGCGGGGGGGGCGGGGGGGAAGAGAAGATGATGGCGGGGGGGGGGGGAAGAGAAGATGATGGCGGGGGGGGGGGAAGAGAAGATGATGGCGGGGGGGGGGGGAAGAGAAGATGATGGCGGGGGGGGGGAAGAGAAGATGATGGCGGGGGGGGGGGAAGAGAAGATGATGGCGGGGGGGGGGGAAGAGAAGATGATGGCGGGGGGGGGGGGGAAGAGAAGATGATGGCGGGGGGGGGGGGGAAGAGAAGATGATGGCGGGGGGGGGGGGGGAAGAGAAGATGATGGCGGGGGGGGGGAAGAGAAGATGATGGCGGGGGGGGGCGGGGGGAAGAGAAGATGATGGCGGGGGGGGGGGAAGAGAAGATGATGGCGGGGGGGGGGAAGAGAAGATGATGGCGGGGGGGGGCGGGGGGAAGAGAAGATGATGGCGGGGGGGTGGGAAGAGAAGATGATGGCGGGGGGGGCGGGGGGAAGAGAAGATGATGGCGGGGGGGGGCGGGGGGAAGAGAAGATGATGGCGGGGGGGGGAAGAGAAGATGATGGCGGGGGGGGAAGAGAAGATGATGGCGGGGGGGGGCGGGGGGAAGAGAAGATGATGGCGGGGGGGGAAGAGTAGATGATGGCGGGGGGGGGGAAGAGAAGATGATGGCGGGGGGGGGCGGGGGGAAGAGAAGATGATGGCGGGGGGGGAAGAGTAGATGATGGCGGGGGGGTGGGAAGAGAAGATGATGGGGGGGGGGGGGGAGAGTAGATGATGGCGGGGGGGGGGAAGAGAAGATGATGGCGGGGGGGGGGAAGAGAAGATGATGGCGGGGGGGGGGAAGAGAAGATGATGGCGGGGGGGGGGGAAGAGAAGATGATGGCGGGGGGGGGGAAGAGAAGATGATGGCGGGGGGGGGAAGAGAAGATGATGGCGGGGGGGGGGGAAGAGTAGATGATGGCGGGGGGGGGAAGAGAAGATGATGGCGGGGGGGGGAAGAGTAGATGATGGCGGGGGGGGGAAGAGAAGATGATGGCGGGGGGGGGGGAAGAGAAGATGATGGCGGGGGGGGGGGAAGAGAAGATGATGGCGGGGGGGGGGGAAGAGAAGATGATGGCGGGGGGGGAAGAGTAGATGATGGCGGGGGGGGGAAGAGAAGATGATGGCGGGGGGGGGGGAAGAGAAGATGATGGCGGGGGGGGGGGAAGAGAAGATGATGGCGGGGGGGGGGGAAGAGAAGATGATGGCGGGGGGGGGAAGAGAAGATGATGGCGGGGGGGGGGGAAGAGTAGATGATGGCGGGGGGGGAAGAGAAGATGATGGCGGGGGGGGGAAGAGAAGATGATGGCGGGGGGGGGGGAAGAGTAGATGATGGCGGGGGGGGAAGAGAAGATGATGGCGGGGGGGGGAAGAGAAGATGATGGCGGGGGGGGGGGAAGAGAAGATGATGGCGGGGGGGGAAGAGAAGATGATGGTGGGGGGGGGGAGAGAAGATGATGGCGGGGGGTAGGGGGAGAGTAGATGATGGCGGGGGGGGGGGAAGAGAAGATGATGAAGAAGAAACCCCGCACGCAGCCGATGCCGGGTTGCCGACATCTCTTCGTGCTGGGCCCGCCCCAGTGAGATGCAGGGCGGGCGGGCCCCGCTGACGACAACGATGACGCCGGCTGCCAGGAGTTCTTCGGGCGGGGCCCGGCCCCCAGCGAGAGGTCGGGCAGGCACAGCCGCCGAGGTAAGATGCGCAGGCCACTCGACCGGGGATAGGAATGACGTCCCTTCGGTCTGGGATAGGGTCATCACCCCGGAGACAGGACGCCAGCAGCTACTGCGCACGAGTGTAGCTGTCGGCACTGTTTACGGCGCAGGGCTGTAGCTCCGCCCCCAGCAGCTCCTGCTGCGCAGCGCCGAGGTGGAATTGGGCCTACAGCTATCGGAGAATTGCGAGGTAAATACTCGCCGCAATTTTTGTTCTAGAAACTTGGCTGGCCTCTCCAATGTGTGCCGTTCTAGCGGGCGGCCGAAACTTGACCCCAGTACTTGAATTGTAAGGAAGTGGCTAGTGGTGTTCCTCAAGGATCTGTGCTGAAGCCTCAACTATTCACTATATTTATTAATGACTTAGATAACACAATAGACAGCCATGTTTCCAGGTTTGGCAGTGTCACAAGGATTGGTGACAGAACAAGTAGTGTAGATGGGCACATTAAATTCCAGAGATATTGATAGATTAAGTGGGTGGGAAAAACTGTGGCAGATGGATTGCAATGCAGCTAAGTGTGAGGTCATACATTTTGGACCACCAAAGGATAGATCTGAGTATTTTTTAAATGGTGAAAAGCTAGGAATAGTGGCGGTCCATAACGATTTAGGGGTCCATGTACACAGATCGCTAAAATTTAGTGGTCAGATACAAAAATTAATCAAAAAAGTTAATGGAATGTTAGTTTTTATAACTAGAGGGCTAGAATGTCAAGGAAAGGAAATTTTACTACACAAAGCCCTTGTAAGATCACATCTGGAGTACTGTGTCTAGTTCTGGGCTCCACACCTGAGAAAGGATATATTCGGCTGAACTTTGCGCGGTAACAGCCGTGAGGCGGGACTTCCTGTTCCTATCCCATGTTCCTCTATTAATAATAACAATTTCCTAGGGTCTCTTCAAGGACATGAACAATCATCCAAAATACAGTTTTCATGAAACAATGCATAGAATTGAGGAATTTGACCCTCCAAACATTGACGAAAAATCCCAAAACACGATGGAATAAAAATGAATTTGATTTATTCAATCAACCCAAATCAGTGGTTCTGATAATCCTTTGCACATTTCACAGCATAACACCCATCAAGTTTAAAAACTGTGTGTAGTGAGTAATGCCACAAGACATCCACCAGTATAAGTATAAAGTTAAATATATATTAAATGACGATTCTTCACATTCTGCTTCTATCATCCCAAAAATTGTAATGGATTTAATTCCTTAAAAGGTAAATTTTGTATTCTATTTTGCGTAAAATGAATCTTTTAGCTTTTGCATGCTAGTAATCCTAAGACTTGTCATTCAATTACACCTCAATTTTAAATTCTATGGGCTACGATCTCAGCAATTACACCAGGAAGGGGAGGGCAATTTGCACGTAGCCAGTGGGTGCTAAGAATACAAAGAGTGCATTTTAAGTGTCCGGCCTGTCTCACAGGCAGAAAGTCTGGTGTGATGTGTCCTCGTGCGGTTGGGATGCTGGGTCCTCCTCCCTCCACCGCCCTCCCGCCCCTCCCACTTAACCCTCCACCCCCGCAGAAAACACTTTGCAATGAAAGTGAGCTATGCATTGATTAAATAAATGGTGCTTCTGCCCCTTGCAAGGCCCCACACGCACTGGCTATTTAGCTCGGGTCTTGGCGTATTCATGTGCTGGTCTGTTTTAGGGCCCTTCTGCAGCACTCCTGCCAAGGTTACGGCTCCGGTAGGGCCGTGGAACTTCCAGCCCAATTCATTCAAGCTGACCCCAGCCCCCACTCCCCTCTGGCCTCACGTTTTGTTCCTAATAAATTTCAGAAGCTAGAAGCTGCGTCCTAACTGATTCAGAACCAACGCATACTGGGATCTTACTGGAGCATCTATTTAAACCATATGTCTCCACTCTTAGTTTAACCCCACTGCTCGTGTGACCGGTGCTCATGATTACAGAGTTGTGGGAGCTGGGAGTAGTCCTTATGAAGGGTTTATCTTGTTCAGATCTGGGCTTCTGTCCCAACTTTACTTATTGAGTATGGATTTCTGCAAAATATTTACAGTTTAACCCTAGTTTTGGAGGGTTTGCTCATGTGCTGGAAACAAGCCCAGGAAATTCTCATGACATGAGGTACTTCCTGTGAAAGTAAAATAATTACAGCTGTGCTGTTTTGTTCTACCGAGTCACAAATCGAGCAGTGAGGCCTGCTGATCTGTTTATTTTAGTTAGAGTTAAACTCCACAGACTTTAATGGCACTTCAACTGGGATTTGGATTGGGGGCCTTGTAATAACTGAGTTTATTATAACAGAGCATGACGGTGTTCTCAAAATAAATCAAAAATGTTAATTTTGTGTTATTATTTTGGCGTGAAACTGTTCTCACGGTCTTAATGAGCACAACTGTTATCATTGATTCAATTACACATGTTTTAATAAAAACACCACAGTTACTGACAGTTAGGCAGTAGTCCCTTATCCTAATAGCCCAGCATTACCCGACAACAAATCACCCAATGTATGCAGATCTGATGGCGGTACAGTCTTCATAAACACAGTCTATTTCCCCCAATACCTGATGTGGGTCCCTCCTCATCGAACATTTGCTGATCTGCTATAAGAAGTGTCTATTGCATTATTTCTGCAATATTCTCTCAAAAATGTATCCACAAGGCATGATAAAATTGCAGAAAACTTCAGTAAGGTGTATCAGCAAAGTGCTGTGAATAATAGCATGGTTATCGTGTTATTTATGATATGACAGCAGTGCTGTTTCAGAATGATCAGCATTTTGACTGTCCTCCAGCACCATTTAAAAGAAAGAAAAAAAGACTTGCATTTATATAGCACCTTTTACGACCACCGGACGTCTCAAAGTGCTTTACAACCAATTAAGTATTTTAAAGTGTAGTCACTGTTGTAATGAGGGAAACGCAGCAGCCAATTTGTTCACAACAAGCAAACAGCACTGTGATAATGACCAGGTAAACTGTTTTTTTTTGTTATGTTGATTGAGGGATAAATATTGGCCAGGACACTGGAGTTAACTCCCCTACACTTCTTCGAAATAGTACCATGGGATCTTTTATGTCCACTTGAGAGAGAAGATGGCGCCTCGGTTTAACTTCTCATCCACTGCACTGGAGTGTCAGCCTAGGTTTATGTGCGCAAGTCTCTGGAGTGGGACTTGAACTCAACCTTTTTGACTCAGAGGCAAATGTACTACCCTTGTTAACATCACAAGCCCCAGAAGCCCTGACTCAAGTGTGGCTGGACGAAATGCCAGAAATCAATGATGCAATAGATTGCTCGATTTTATAAAAGTTGGCCTAGAAATTCGATAGCCCCTGAAAACGGGCGGGAGGCATCCCAACCCCATTCGGAGGACCACAGGCAGCAGGTAAAATCCATGCTGCCCGCTAATGAACATGATTGTAGCATTCAGCTGTGCGCTGAATGGAGAAAACTTGGGGCCAGAGGGGTGTAGGGGCAGGGTTCAGCTTGAATGTACTGGGCTGGAGGTCCCATGGCCCTTCCGGAGCTGCAACCTTGGCGAGAGTGCCACCGAGGGGCGGTAAACAGGCCACCACCCCAATACGCCAAGACCCCACCTAAGCTGCCAGTACCTGTGAGGCCTTGCAAGGGGCAAAACCTCCATTTACTTAAAGGCAGTCTGCACATCTTACAGGGGAGGTGTCTTCTGCCTGCATCAGTGGTAGTAGTGATTGTGAAGGCTGCTATCAGAAAAACAAGACTGAGTAATGGCTCAACAGGCCAGAGAAAGGGTTCTGAGATTCTCTGATGGAGCAGTGGAGGCGTTAGTCCAGGAAGTCAACTCCAGGAGAGAGGTCCTCTTCCTATAGAGGGCCAGGAATCCCTCTAGACAACAGCCGAGGGTGCAGTGGGAGCAAATAGCCAATGCAGCCAATGCCAGCAGCGTTGCTGCGAGGACCTGAGGCTAGAACCTCCACTTTTGAGCTTATTGCCCAAAAATGGGTATTATTTCCAGTGTGGGTGTTAAAAAAGGGTTTTCAGATTGCCGGATTCTCGCCCGTTCTCAAAACACCTAGTTTACATTTTTGAAAATGGGCGTTACTGCGAGCGATATAAAATGGGCAGTAGTATTACATTTTTCTGACCTTTTGCCGTAAAGTGTGGCCGTCCTTAGCAACGGCATGGCAACGCTCAACTCCTGCAATTCAGGAGATCAAGGGTCATCATGACATGCGCAGAAGAGGAGACAGAGAGAGAGGGGGCTCAGAGGGACCGAAAGTGTATGTAGCTGTGGTATGTGCTTGTCTGGCTGTTGTAGGAGGCATGACAGAGATTCACCTGTAGCAAAATGCCTACTAAGCACCAAGAACATAGTTGGCACCGAGTTCTTGTCCAACAAATAAGATATAACATGGAAGGGATGGATGAGGCCCTGGAGCTGGTAGCCAGGAACACTGGTGGTAGAGGGCTCCCAGTGGTCCCGGATCACCGCACTGCACCCCAAGATGACGTCCCCCCATTGCCAACCACACATGCGAGCCAGCAGCAACATCTTGCTTCTGGCTTGGAGCACGCTTCCACCTCGGGATCGTCATCTCCCATATCCGCCCAAGTAGCGCTTCGGCAGTTACCTCCCCCTCAATGAAGCATCGCCTGAGGACCTCCTCGGCCAGGTGGCTTGGAGTCAGGAGGGGAAGGGAAAAGGCTAGAGGTGGGGAGGAGAAGCGGGGGGGGGGGGGGCGGGGGGTGGGAGGAAAATTCTTGACATGCAATAACAGATGAAAATTATCCCCTTGTGGGGGTTGGGGGGGGAGGAAAGAGTTGGTTTGTACAGAAATACTGATGATTTCAGACTAATGTTCAGTTTAAATGTTTTTTATTGAACAAAACCTTGCAGCACATTGGCTCAGATAGCTGCACCATTACTCGCTGGTGATTCCTTAACATCAAAGGGTATAATTATACTTAACTTCAATCAACTTAAACTTTAACTGTCACCAAGGTGATGCCCATCATTGATGTATGACCTGCACACCGAGCAGTGTGTCAGCCTTGTAAATAACACCAACGTTCTTTCAGGCAAAGCGATCATTGATGAGCTCCTGACGTAAGGCTCTTCAGCTATCATGCCACCATGGGCCCTTTCATGCAGTCAACAGGGTGGGCGGTGGCATGGCTTCAGTGTCAGCCTGATTATCTGGGCCTATGTCAGTGTCCGCCTCCTCGTCCTCCTCTTCCTCTCTCTGGAGAGGTGGACTGTCAGAGACTCTTCAGGCAGTGCTTGTCCCCTCCCGATAACCAAGTTGTGTAACATGGAGCACACCACCATGAATTGAGCTACCTATTGGAGCTCACCTCCTGAGTGGTCCAGGCATCTAAAGTGCTGCTTCAGCACTCCAATGGTTTTCTCCACAATATTGCGAGTTGCTCTGTGGCTCTCGTTGTATCGCCTCTCGGCCTCGGTGTGGGTGTCACACAGTGGGGTCATCAGCCAGGTGGCGAGGCCATATCCTTTGTCACCAAGCATCCAGCATTGATCTTGTGGCTCATTGTTAAACAAGTCAGATACTGTGCTCTCACGCAGGATGTGAGCATCATGGATGCTGCCCAGAAATTGAGCATTCACTGCCAATATAATTTGCTGATGGTCGACAACCAGCTGGACATTCAGGGAGTGGAATCCCTTGCGGTTCCTGAAAACCTCAGCATCCTGAAAAGGTGCCCGCATCGCGATGTGCGTCCAGTCTATTAATCCCTGCACCTTGGGGAAGTTTGCAATTCTAGAGAATCCGAGAGCCCTCTCGCTCTGTGCCTCACTGGTCATAGGGAAGCTGATCAAGTCCCTCCTGCATGTGTACAGGGCTTCAGTGACCTGTCTAATTCAGCGATGTGTGACATGCTGAGAAAGTCCGCAAATGTCGCCAGCTGTGGCCTAAAAAGAACCCGAGGCGTAGAACGACAGTGCCGTGGTGACTTTGACCTCGACGGACAATGCAGTTCCGATGGTTCTGGCAGGCTGCAGATCTGCTCTGATCAGCTGGCATACTTCAGTGATAACCTCTTTGTGGAAGCGCAGTCTCCGAAGGCAGGTGGTGTCAGGCAAGTCGAGGTAAGAATGCTTTTCCCTGTACTTGCAGGGTGTGTAACGTCTGGTCCACCTCATCTGTCTATCACTTCGTACATTGGGCATATAATGCAGTGGAGCATTCCTTTGGCGATGTTGATCTGCTGCATGTATTTGGTCACCAAGAGAGGGTGAGAAAGGACATTGCAGTAGCTCTCTGTTTTACACCGATTGCTCACAAACAAGGAATGTCCCGACGAAGACACCTCTTCAATTCCAATCGGTCACAGTGTGGTCAAGATGTTTTTAGAGATGTTCACATCAACTCCAACGATCTGCAGAATACATCCGAACTCCACCGATGTTGAAGCACAGCATCCTTTTATAGGACGCGACATGTGATCTACAACATGGCATTCATAACGTTGTGATTCGTTCTGGTTAGTTCCACTTTTCGTGGGCGTTTTTTTGAGCGAGCGATATTGTGGGCGAAATGTGTGCGAGGTGGTGAAATTGACGATGGGCGATCTTCATGGCCGCTGGTTTGGGTAAATATGCCCTTTACAACAAAAAAGAGAGGGCGGGCGTTAATATTGAATCTTGGCGTTAATTCCATGCGGAAAGTAATGCTGGGTGATATTATGGGTGTTGAATTCGCCCATTCTGCTGATTCCACCCCAAAACAGTGGGCGGGCAGGAATATTATTTTTCAGCGTTAAGCACATGGGGAAAGTATCGCACGGTGATAAGTTTCTGAAAAATGCCCGCCAGTTTCCATTTTGTGCCAAAATGGGCGACACATGGGCGTTATACGTCATTTCAGTGGTAAAATGGACGTTAAGTGGGCGTTAAGTAGGTAAAAAAAAAAATGAACGTTCTAGCCCCTGGACTCAGTGCAGGAAGAAGTTTAATGACCTCACACGAGTGATCAAAGTCAGTGAATTCATCTTCAAATGCCTTATCCCACCATCTGCACCAGTTGCCTCACACACTGCTCAATGCACCACACCCCCATCACTCACCTACCAACAATCTCTATCATCAGGACTCATACCTTATCTTCATAGCTTCACCTCACCCTCACACACTTAGCACAGCTGCAAGCTTCACACCCACATCTCACAGCTTCAACACACTGTCAACTATTCAACCATGGCAGCCACATCACCCAAACACATGACACCCCACTCACTGACACTTTTTCCTTTCTCTTGGCAGGAAAAGGTGGCACAAAACAGACAACAGCAGACCTTAACTGGTGGGGGACAGACTCACCTGCATCACCTCACCCCCTTAGAGGAGAGGGTGCTGGCCATTCTTGGCAGGGGCATAGCTGAGCCCATGGCCAGTGGTGGGGCTGGAAGAATACAAGATGCCGGTATCCTCATATGTTATCCTCCTTCTCACATCCCACTTACCCTCATCCCACAAACCCTTCTGATTTACAATGTGTATATGGTGTAAGCATATACCTCTTGCTTTTCCTCCCTCCCCTCACCACTACCTTACCCTTGTGGCTTTCTCATTTCAGACACACAATAATTGCAGCCGGCACAGCCAGTGGTGGAAGGGTATGATGGAGAGGAGAGTTGAGAAGCAGAAGCAGAAACACAGTCACTCGATTTCACACCCCCAGCTCCAGCTCAGGTACTGACATGCTGCGTACTTGAGAGGACAGATTAATCGCGGGATCTGCACATGGTGAAACACCGGGTATGAGTGGCCTGCAGCGAGGGCAGGGGAAAAAGTCGGCTCAAGTGCCAGGTCCCCAGAGGACGAGGTTGCACAGGATTCAGATGAAGACCTCGATGTGGTGGCCTACAGAAGGCTGATAGGTATACACAATGAAATGCTTGATTCAGTGGCAGGCCTGTCAGACAGCAAGGAGGAGTCTAGCTCCAGGATTGCACAGGGCTTTGGTCAGAGCTTGGAGCACATCATTTCCAGCATGGAAGGGCTGGACAGATACATTAACACACTTGTGGACCCAACCATCATGATGGCTGATGTCTCAGCTTCCATTGCAGCACAAGCCGGAGCCATCAAAGTCTGGGTGCTGCAATAGAAACTCAGACTGAAATCATACAAGAACAGACTACTGCCATCATGGCTGGATTTAGCAGTGTTGAAAGAGTCTTTCGGGCCTTCACAGAAGTCTAGCAGTCCATCCTCCAGCAGATTACTAGGATTGCTGATTCACTGCCCCGGGGAAGTGCATTGTTTAAGGACGCCAATGGTCTGCTCTATGATGTTTTGTGCGGCAGCATGGCTCTCATTGTACGCATGCTGCCCACATGTGGTTAGGTTGCAGATCAGAGTCCTGAGCCAGTTGGTCAAGGGCTAGCCCTCGTTGCCCAGTAGCCTCTCCTTTGTCTTAGTTGCTCAAAGAGTGAGGGAACATTGAACTGGCACAGAATAAAAACATGACTGCTGCCAGGATACTAGACATTCACCATCAAAATGTGCTGAGCATGGTCGCACACCAACTGCACATTCAACGAGTGTTAACATTTGCGGTTGCGGTACATCTCAGCATTTATATACGGTGTCCGCAAAGCTGTGTGCCTGCAGCCGATGGCGTCCTGTACCATGGGGAGGTCCGCTGTCCTGGCAAAGCCACTTGCATGGTCTGTCTGCTTCTCTCTGGTCAGAGAGAAAACCTCTCTCCTGGCATAAAGACCTTCTGTCACATCTCTTATGCAGCAGTAGATGGCAAAATGGGAGATGTTACAGATGTCGCCTGCTCCAGCCTGGAAGGATCCCGACACAAAGAAATTCACAGCCACGGTCATCTTCACAGCCACTGGCAGTGCTGTCCTTGACCTGGAGTGAGGCTGCAGGTCTGGTTGCAAGAGGTGGCAGAGTTCTGCGAGTACCTCCTTCATAAATCGCCAACACCTCAGACACGACTCCTGGCTCAGAATTGCTCTCGGAAGATCCTGCTGAGAGACCTTTCCCCCTTCCTTCTCCGTCTGTGAGCAGTTTGTCCTCTTTGCTGCCTCTACTCCATCTCCCTGTCATGCTGCAGGCCATGGGGGATGACAACCAGAGCACCCATGACTGGGAGCAAGTGGTCTGACCAAAACCCTTGAATTCAGAATTAAGAATTAAGGCCTTCTCCACTTGCAGCAACTCATCCTGTCACCTCACCAACTTTAAATGACCCAGGAAAGCTCCAAACACTTCCACAAACTTACATAGAGCCAGTAGAAATCAAAACGCAAGTTTCCTGAAAGTATCGCTGGTAGGAGATCCTTCCTGCTGCTAAACGCATGTTCCGCTGTGCGAGGTTAGGAGAGGGCGTTAGCTCCAGCAATGATGATGAAAATAGTAGTGCTGGCATCAAATGACATCACGATCTGCCTACTTACCATACTTCTAGCACACGCTCCTAATGGCCGCCCTACTGCCCTCACCAAGGTGGCATCTGCTGCGGCCCACACCAGAAGTTACCGACACCGCTCGGAACTCATTTTGGTCTCAATTCGGTGCCTGTAGTACCCAGGCAACCTAATTTCTAGGCCTTTGTCTTTAGTTAGTGATCCATCACGTTTTCTTATGGACAAGCAATTCAAGTTACAAAAAACTAACGGAAGCATGTAAGTCACTGCTGATTAGGATGGATTCCCTGGCCCCAAGGTTTAGGCTGTGGAACTGGTGCACTGTGAGTTTGGGAACGAGTCACCCTGCCGGATGTTTCTTGGTCAGACTAGCTATACAATTTACTGCAAGTTCCCAGTAACAGGCCTGTATTGTATTTGCTTCATGGGTTCTTTGCTGAAGAATTCACAGCTACACATTTGGTGTAAATAACTAGCTGGTTTATTAGCAAAGCTTTAACAATCAAACTGAACCCTACCAGTTCATCCACTAGTCACAACTGCATGCCTCATCGTGGAGAACCTAAACATCAATTAACTGGGATTTTATTGAATCTTGTGAACATCATGTGACTGGCTAAGCCACTCACAGTGCAACAGCTCCACAACTATTTTAAAGCAGAACATTAAATCAAATGCCCCCTTTTGGCAAGGGCACTAGAACCCACAAATTTCTAAATAAACTTTTATGGAAATTAAATCAAATTAAAATTTGGTTGCCGGGGGTGATGATGCACTCCAGTCCCTCGGGTGCCCACCTCTCGTGGAAGGCCGCGAGTGTACCGGTAGACACTGTGTGCTCCATCTCCAGGGATACCCTGGCGCAAACGTAGCCATGGAAAAGAGGCAGACAGTCAGGCTGAATGACCGCCATTGACCGACCTCTGCCTGGACCAGTTAATGGCGATCTTGGCCAGGCCCAGGAGCAGTCCTATGAGGAGGCCTTCCGACCTGCCCGCTCCCATCCGCGCCGGGTGCCCAAAAATCAGGAGCGTGGCAATAGCTCAACAAACCTGTGAGCATGTTCACAGGTGCATACATTACACTGCTTATCCTTTTTTTTTGAAGCAAGGTATTTATTGTTGTAGTTATTTATACAATATTTCAAAAGATTACTTATCTACTTCGTGATTACAATTTTACAAATTAGACTGCTTTGCTTGCATATCTTGTTGTAGGTGTAGAACTGGTACCTCGCCATCAGAACGCTTTCCTTCGGGTTCAGATGCTCCCGGACCAGTGTGCACAATATCTAGCTTCTTCTCTCTCAGACCTACATTTCTTTGCATTTGGCTGGCCATGCCCATCTCCAATATTCTCCTTTTGCTCAGGAGGGAATTTCTGTTTTCAGGCCGTGTAGCCCAGGATCCCTGACCTCCATCTTCCTGTGTGTCATGTATGTACGTGTTGTTTGTAGCCACCAGATGGTGTCATTGTTGGAGGCCACTGAGCAGCATGCACATGGTGTTGCTCTGGTGTAAAAGGCCAGCCATTTTGTGAGTCAGGCACTTTGGGCCGTAGTAAAGCAGAAATAAGGTTGTACCTTGTTCAGTTAACCTGTTATATATGTAAACCTGTATATACAATGTTTAACCACCAAAGGGCTCATCCCTTTCAGACCTTTTGTAGGTGTAGAACCGGTACCTCGCCATCAGAACACCTTCCTTCAGGTTCAGATGCTCCCGGACCAGTGTGCGATCATCGTACGATCTCTTTGTAGGTTTCGCTGGAGCAAGCAGATTTTTCATGAGGCCATATGTTGGTGCCCCGCAAATGGTGAGGAGCACAGGTACATGAGAAGGACTCATAGGTTGGAGAGGCACTCTAGAGACCTGAATAAAGGACTACAGTCACACGTTACTTTGAGCTCACAGTATCTGGTCATATTCTTTATGCAAGACACAACAACTGGCGACGAGATACAGATAATGAACCCCACTGCAACAATGCAGGGAACCATGGGCATCCTGGAGAAATTTTTGGATGGAGATGATTGGGAAACCTTCGTGGAGTGATTCGACCAATACTTCGTGGCCAACGAGCTGGAAGGAGAAGCGGACGCTGTCAAACGAAGGGCGCTTCTCCTCACCATCTGCGGGGCACCAACATATGGCCTCATGAAAAATCTGCTTGCTCCAGCGAAACCCACAAAGAGATCATACGATGATTTGTGCACACTGGTCCAGGAGCATCTGAACCCAAAGGAAAGTGTTCTGATGGCGAGATACCGGTTCTACACTTACAAAAGGTCTGAAAGCCAGGAAGTGGCGAGCTACGTCGCCGAGCTAAGGCACCTTGCAGGACATTGCGAATTTGAAGGACACTTGGAGCACATGCTCAAGGACTTCTTTGTACTTGGCACTGGCCATGAAGTAATACTTCGCAAACTTTTGACTGTAGAGACCAAACCTTGAGTAAAGCCATAGCAATAGCCCAGGTGTTCATCACCACCAGTGACAATACCAAACAAATCTCTCAGCACACGAGTGCTGTTGCAAGTACTGTTGTTTTCGAATTGTAACGCACAGGGCAGGACTCACATGCCTGCAGCTGCACGTCCACAGATGTCTCAGAGTCCACCATCAAGGGTGGTGAATGCAAAGCCATTAACACCTTGTTGGCGCTGCGGAGGTGATCATCGCTTCCATTCATGCCGCTTCAAAGGATACTTTTGCAAGGGCTGTGGAACAATGGGACACCTCCAACATATGTGCAGGCAAGCTACAAACACTCCTAATCCTGCAAACCACCATGTTGCAGAGGAGGACAGATCCACGGTGGATCACGATGAACCAGAGCGTCAGACTGAGGAGGCAGAGGTATAGGGGGTGCACACATTTACCACAAGGTGTCCCCCGATAATGCTGAAGGTTGAATTAAATGGACTCCTGATGTCAATAGAGCTGGACACAGGCACGAGCCAGTCCATTATGAGCAAAAAGACTTTCGATAAACTTCGGTGCAGCAAGGCCTCAAGGCCAGTCCTGACTCCCATTCACACGAAACTGAGAATGTACACAAAGGAACTGATTCCCATAATTGGCAGTGCTACCATAAAGGTCTCCTATGATGGAGCGGTACACAAATTACCACTCTGGGTGGTACCGGGCAATGGCCCCACGCTGTTCGGCAGGAGCTCACTGGGAAAGATATGCTGGAACTGGGATGATGTCCGAGCGCTCTCGTCCGTCGATGACATTTCATGTGCCCAGGTCTTAAACAAGTTCCCCTCACTGTTCGAACCAGGTATCGGGAAGTTCCAAGGATCAAAAGTAGAGATTCATTTGATTCCGGGGGCGCGACCCATCCATCACAAGACGAGAGTGGTACCGTACATGATGAGAGGGTAGAGATCGAGCTGGACCGGCTGCAACGAGAGGGCATCATTTCGCTGATCGAATTCAACGAGTGGGCCAATACAATTGTTCCAGTCCTCAAGGAAGACAGCACTGTAACTATTAATCGTTTCTCCCTGCAGGACCAATACCCGCTACCAAAGGCAGATGATCTATTTGCGACGCTGGCGGGAGGAAAAACTTTCACAAAGCTGGACTTGATCTCGGCCTACATGATGCAGGAGCTGAAGGAATCATCGAAGGGCCTCACCTGCATCAACACGCACAAAGGTCTCTTCATTTACAACAGATTCGGCCAGCCGCGGTGATATTCCAGAGGAACATGGAAAGCTTGCTGAAGTCGGTCCCTCGTACCGGGGTCTTCCAAGACGACATCTTGGTTACAGGTCGGGACACCATCCAGCACCTGCAGAACCTGGAGGAGGGTTCCTAGTCGGCTTAATCGTGTGGGGCTCAGGTTAAAATGCTCAAAGAGTGTTTTCCTGGTGCCTGAAGTGAAGTTCCTGAAGAGAAGAATCGCAGCGGATGGCATCAGGCCCACTGATTCGAAGACGGAGGCAATCAAGAACGAACCGAGACCACAGAATGTGAGGAAGCTGTGGTCGTTTCTTGGATTCCTGAACTACTTTGGTAACTTTTTACCGGATCTTAGCACACTGTTAGAACCACTGCACTCTTTACTGCATAAAGGAGATGAATGGGTATGGGGTAAAAGCCAAGAAAATGCCTTTGAGAAAGCTAAGGAACTGTTATGCTCAAACAAATTGCTTGTGTTGTACGATCCATGTAAGCATTTGGTACTAGCATGTGATGCGTCGTCAGATGGGATTGGGTGTGTATTGCAACAAGCTAATCAATCTGGGAAATTGCAACCGGTTGCTTATGCATCCAGAAGTCTGTCTAAGGCTGAGAGGGCCGACAGCATGATCGAAAAGGAAGCATTAGCATGTGTTTATGGGGTAAAAAAAATGCATCATTATCTGTTTGGGCTCAAATTTGTATTGGAAACCAACCATAAGCCACTAATATCCCTCTTTTCTGAAAGTAAGGGGATAAACACGAATGCACCGGCTCGCATCCAGAGATGGGCGTTCACGTTATCCGCATACAACTATGCCATCCGCCACAGGCCAGGCACAGAAAACTATGCCGATGCTCTCAATAGGTGCCATTGCCCACCACGGGGGTGGAGCTGGCACAGCCCGCAGATTTAGTTATGGTAATGGAAGCATTCGAAAATGAGCAATCACCTGTTACCGCCCAACAAATTAGAACCTGGACGAGCGATGACCCCCTACTGTCCTTAGCAAAAAACTGTGTGCTCCAAAGGAGTTGGTGTAGTGTCCCGTTAGAGATGCAGGAAGGAATAAAGCCGTACCAGCGGCGCAAATATGAAATGTCCATTCAGGCAGTCTGCCTCCTGTGGGGTAATCGGGTAGTGGTGCCAAAAAAGGGCAGGGACACTTTCATTAGTGAACTCCACACTACCCACCCAGGCATTGTAATGATGAAAGCGATAGTCAGATCCCACATGAGGTGGCCCAGTATCGATGCAGACTTAGAGTCCTGCGTGCACAAATGTAACATATGTTCCCAGTTAAGCAATGCACCTAGGGTGGCACCACTAAGTTTATGGTCCTGGCCCTCCAAACCATGGTCCAGGGTCCATGTCGACTATGCAGGTCCATTCTTGGAAAAAATGTTCATTGTGGTTGTAGATGTGTACTCCAAATGGATTGGATGTGAGATAATGTTGGCAGACACATCCGCTGCCACCATTGAAAGCCTACGGGCCATGTTTGCTTCGCACGGCTTGCCTGATGTCCTTGTAAGTGACAATGGGCCGTGCTTCACCAGTGCCGAGTTCAAAGAGTTCATGATCCGCAATGGGATCAAACATGTCACTTCGGCCCTGTTCAAACCAGCGTCCAATGGTCAGGCAGAGTGAGCAGTGCAAACAATCAAGCAGAGCTTGAGGAGGGTAACTGAAGGCTCACTGCAGACTCACCTATCCCAAGTCCTGCTTAATTACTGCACAAGACCCCACTTGCTCACTGGGGATCTCGTGCTGAACTGCTCATGAAAAGGGCACTTAAGACAAGACTCTTGTTAGTCCACACTGATCTACATGAACAGGTAAAGAGCAGGCAGCTTCAACAGAATACATATCATAATCGTGCAAATGTGTCACGCGAAATTGAGATTAATGATCCTGTATTTGTGTTAAACTATGGACAAGGTCCCAAGCGGCTTCCCAGCCAAAGAGTGGAGTAGGGTGTTTCAGGTCAAACTTTCAAATGGACTCACCTGCAGGAAACATTTGGACCAAACCAAACTAAGATTCACGGACTATCCAGAACAACCCACAATAGACTCTACCTTTTTCGACCCCCCCAACACACCCACACGTGGCAACCGACCCAGCGGTTGACCACAAAGCTGAACCCATCACCTGCAGCAGCCCAGCAGGACTCAACACAACCAGCAGCCCTGCAAGACCAGCTGCGCAGCAGCCCAGAAAGGGCCCAACAAACGGCTCACCAAAACCAGCATTTGCACCGAGACCAGGGAAAGGAAGGCCCCAGATTAACTCATATTGTAAATAGTTACACTATTGACTCTACAGGGGCGGTGTTGTTATATATGTAAACCTGTAAATACAATGTTTAACCACCAGAGGGCTCATCCCCTGGAGTCCTAAGTGATCCCACAATCCCTTGGGAGCACAGGTACATAAGGAGGCCTCACAGGCTGGAGAGGAACTCTGGAGACCTGAATAAAGGACTATGGTCACACGTTACTTTGTGCTCACAGCATCTGGTCAGATTCTTTATGCAAGACACAACATAAACAGTACTCAATTTGTACCTTTATTGAATACAAGAACCTTTGTTTGCAAAATGAGCACAATTGGATTTTTAGAGCGATTCATGGAGGGAGAAGATTGGGCAGACTTGTGAACTGTTTGAACCAGTACTTCGTGGCCAACAAATGAAGGGGGTCGACGATGCAGATCAGCGCCGGGCCGTGTTCCTCACTGTGTCCGGTTCAAAGATCTACAGTCTGAAAAGAATCTACTCATGCCGAGTGATCGAACACAGAAAATGTACGAGGAGTTGTATACATTGGTACGGGAGCACCTCAAGGCAGACGACGGCATCATCATCTCGAGGCACAGGTTTTATACACACGTTCGATCGGAGGGCCGGAGCGCGGCGGAATTCTTGCCGACTTGAGAAGTCAAACAGGACCGTGCAAGTCCGGGACGGTGTTGGCAGACATGCTGCGGGACTTCTTTGTTATCGGTATCAACCACGAGGTGATCCTGTGCAAACTCCTGGTGGTGGAGGAACTGGAATTAAAAAGCGCCATCCAGATCGCTCAATCATGTATGACGACGGATAGGAGTTTAAAGCAAATATCGGTGAATAACTGACCCTCAGCAAGTACTGTAAATGCGATTGATTCAGCGTTCGGCAGAGCGGCACATGGCAGGGCCTATCCGGCTGCGTTCGCGAATGATTCGGTGTTCGGAAGAGCGGCACACGGCAGGGCCTATCCGGCTGCGTTCGCGAATGATTCGGTGTTTGGAAGAGCGGCACACGGCAGGGTCTATCCGGCTGCGTTCGTGAAACCTGTGGCTGCCCAAAGTCCACCAGAGGGAATGTACCCAACTTCTTAGTGTTGGTGTTGTGGGGGAAATCATCGGCACCAGCAGTGCTGATTTAAGTAATATAGTTGCAAAGGCTGTCTGAGAGTGGGGCATCTCCAGCGCAAGTGTTCGCAGCTGAGCAAGCGAGCTGCGACACACCACGTGGAGGATGAGAGTCAGACTAGCGCGGATCCGGATACGCAATCCAAGATGCCAGAGGAGGAAGTGTATGGACTGTACTCCTTCATAACCAAGAGTAAACCAATTTTGATTAATGTGAAGTTTAACGGGATACCGGTATCGATGGAACTGGACACAGGGGCGAGTCAATCGATCATGAACGAGAGGGCATTTAATAAGCTGTGGGATACTAAGACTGTGAGGCCCAGGCTGAGCCCTGTTAACGCCAAGCTGTGCACATACATCAAAGAACTGATAAAGGTGATTGGCAGTGCACAAATTAATGTGTCGTATAACGGGGCGGGTTCACGAGTTACCGCTGTGGATTGTTCCAGGCAAAGTCCCAACGCTGCTCGGCAGGAGCTGGTTGGAGAAAATCAGATGCGACTGGAACGACATAAAGGCGTTGTCGTCGGAGGAAGATACATGTGCCCAAGTATTGAGCAAGTTCCCCTCGCTGTTCGAACCGGGTATCGGCAACTTCACGGGACCAAGGTGCAGATCCAGTGGACTCAGATGCAAGACCTGTCCATCATAAAGCTCGGGCAGTGCCGTATATGATGAAGGAGAAGGTCAAAATTGAATTGGACAGTCTCCAGTGTGAAAGGATCATATCACCGGTCGAATTTAATAAATGGGCCAGCCCCATTGTTCCTGTGCTGAAAAGTGATGGCACAGTCAGAATCTGTGCAGACAAGGCTACGATCAACAGGGTTTAGAAACAAGATCAGTACCCATTACCGAAGGTTGGTGACTTGTTTGCGACGCTAGCCGGAGGGAAGTCGTTCACAAAACGGCCTATGAGACGCAGGAGTTGGTCGAGATGTCGAAGAGACTTACGTGCATTAACACGCACAAAGGACTGTTTATTTACCACAGATGCCCGTTTGGAATTCGCTCGGCTGCAGCAATATTCCAGAGAAATATGAAAAGTCTACTGAAGTCCGTTCCCAGAACTGTCGTGTTCCAAAATGACATCCTGATCACCGGTCGTGATTCCAAGGAACATCTGAACAACCTGGAAGAGGTTCTACTGCGTTTGGACAGAGTGGAACTCAGACTTAAATGCTCGAAATGCGTCTTCATTGCACCGGAGGTCGAATTCCTCAGGAGGAATATTCGCCGCTGATGGCATCAGACCTACTGATGTGAAAACCAAAGCCATCAAGAATGCACCCAAGCCGCAGAACGTGATGGAGCTGCGTTCGTTCCTGGGTCTGCTCAACTACTTTGGTAACTTCCTACCTAAATTGAGCACCTTACTTGAACCACTGCACATGCTATTGAGAAGAGGCAGCGACTGGATATGGGGCACATTGCAAGACAGAGCTTTCGAGAAAGCCACCAATCTGCTTTGCTCGAACAAGCTGCTGGTACATTATGACCCATGTAAACGTTTAGTTTTGGCCTGTGACGCATCGTCACATGGAATTGGTTGCGTGTTACAACAAGCCAATGAGTCGGGGAAACTTCAACCTGTCGCATATGCATCCAAACGTTTATCTAAAGCAGAAAGAGCCTACAGTATGGTAGAAAAAGAAGCTTTAGCGTGCGTGTACGGTATTAAAAAGATGCATCAATACATGTTCGGTCTGAGGTTTGAATTAGAGACCGATCAAAAGCCGCTCATTTCGTTGTTTTCCAAGAACAAAGGTATCAATACCAACACTTCATCCCGCATCCAAAGGTGGGCGCTATTATCTGCCTATGATTATGTCGTTCGCCACAGACCTGGCACAGAGAATTGTGCTGATGCTTTGAGCCGGTTGACGTTGCCCATACCGGAGGTGGAAATACCGCAACCGGCAGATTTAATGTTAATCATGAATGCTTTTGAGATTGAAGGTATTCCTGTCACGGCTCAACAAGTTAAGACCTGGAACAGCTAGGACCTGATATTATCGGTGGTAAAGGGTTGCATCCTCAAAGGGGATTGGTCTGCCATACCTAAGCAAATGTGCGAGGAGGCCAAACCGTACATTCGTCGCAAGGACGAACTGTCCATTCAAGCAGATTGCATATTGTGGGGCACTCGAGTTGTAATGCCTAAGAAAGGGAGAGAGAAGTTTGTGCGTGAGTTACACAGCACACATCCTGGTACAGTGATGATGAAGGCCATCGCCAGGTCCCATGTATGGTGGCCAGGAATTGATTCTGAGCAGGAAGCATGCGTGCATCAGTGCAACACCTGCATGCAGCTCAACAAAGCACCAGCGGAATCGCCGCTGAGTATGTGGTCATGGCCATCCAAAACTTGGTCCAGGATCCATGTAGCTTTTGCAGGTCCCTTAGTGGTGGTGGATGCTTATTCGAAGTGGATAGAATGCATAATCATGCCATCCAGTACGTCCACGGCAACCATAGAGAATCTTAATGTCATGTTCATGACACATGGTCTGCCTGACATAGTGGTGAGCGACAATGGGTCGTGCTTCACCAGTCAGGAGTTTCAGGCATTTGTAAAACTTAACGGCATAAAACATGCAAGGTCAGCACCATTCAAGCCTGCGTCCAATGGGCAAGCAGAACGTGCAGTACAAACTATCAAGCAAAGCAAGAGGAGAATAACCCAAGGGTCACTGCAGACTTGCTTGTCTTGCATACTGCTGAGTTACAGGACAAGACCCCACACACTCACTCTTGCCTGCTGAACTCATGATGAAAAGAGATCTTAAGACCAAGTTATCTCTTGTAAACCCGGATTTAAGTAATCATGTTGAATACAGAAGACGGAGTCAACAAGTGTACCAGGATCGCGCAACTGCGAGATTTCTGTTAATGATCCTGTATATGTGTTGAATTATGGTCAGGGTCCCAAATGGATCGCTGTACGGTTATGGCCAAGGAGGGCAACAGAGTATTTGTTATTCAGCTCAAGAATGGGCAAACTTGCAGGAAACACATGGATCAAACAAAGCTGAGGCACACAGACGAGCCAGAGCAGTCGGACGAAGAAACCGTCAACGACCAACCAACCTACCAGCAGTCTTCAATAGACGCAAGGGTCATCAGTGAACCTGGAATTTCCATCACGGACTTGTTCAATAAAAATAGACTTGTAATTCCTGACGTGGCCACTGTCACCCCCAACAAGTCAGCCATCCAGCCACCAGCCACAACAGACTCCGTACATTCACCCAAGGCCCGATTCGAACTGAGACAGTCAACCCGGGACCATAAAGCACCAGACCATCTCAACCTGTGAAAGACTGTGATAAGATCTCAGAGTAGGTATTGTCATGTATGTACATGCTGTTTGTAGTCACCAGATAGTGTCATTGTTGGAGGCACACAGATGGTGCTGCTCTGGTATAAAAGGCCAGCCATTTTGTGAGTCAGGCACTTTGGGCCGTAGTAAAGCAGCGACAGGGTTGTACCTTGTTCAGTTAAACAGTACTCAATTTGTCCCTTTATTGCATACATAACACTGTGCCCCCATCAGTTTCCTTGAAACCCTTAGTGTTAGCTTTCTTCCTAAGATCTTGATATTCCCAGTTATCAATTTCCTGTTTAACTAGTTTGCGTTTTCTCATTGATCTTCTCAACTGAACCCCAACTTCACCACCCCCCCTTGGAAAATAGAGAGTCTCTGCGAGATTGTCCCATACTCGCAGAACCGTCGTCGGTCAGCTGCATCTGAATTGGTGGAGATATGAAAGTTGAGTCCATTGAAGGACTTGGACCTGCCAACTCACTCTGATCATTGTTCAAGTCAGAATTATGGGGCTAGATTTTCCACATTTTTTGCATGCTTACCACCCACTTAATGTCCATTTTACCGCTGAAATGACGTATAGCGCATTGAGCCACAAAATGGAAACTGACAGGCATTTTTCGGCAACTTATCGCCAAGCGTTACTTTCCCCATGAGTGTAACGCTGGGAAAAAATAATACTGCCAACCCACTTTTTTGGGGCGGAATCAGCAGAATGGGTGAAATCAACGCCCATGATATCGGCCAGCGATACTTTCCGCACGGAATTAACGCTGAGATTCAATAGTAGTGCCCGCCCATTTTTTTTGTCGTAAAGAGCACATTTGGTGAAACTAACGCCCAGGAGATTGCCCACCGGTACTTTCACCACCTCGCACACATATCACCCACAATATTGCTCGCCCAAAAAACCGCCCAGAAATAGTGGAACTGTTCTGAACGAAACACAGCAGTGCGGCTGCCATTTTTAAAATCGCAGGTCGCTTCAACTTCGGGGGAGTTTGCATTGACTCTGGAATTCTTCTCAGGTGAAGTGACCATCTCAACAGACATATTTTCAAACTCTGGACTATTGGGGGTTTACTGTAGGTGTATTTTAGTGAGGAAATTATTGCTTCTGATCAATCACTTTTATACTTTCATTCCAATGGGGCCAGCCATTTCTCAGCCTGCATCGATTAATATGCAGATGCTGCAGAGTGCAGATGTGTGATGCACATCATTATGTACCTAATTTAAGATGTACAACAATGAGGAGTAGGGCCAGACCATACACATCCCGGACGTACAGGGAAAAGAGGTCTTACTTCGACGTGCCCGATCACACCTGCCTTCGGAGACTGCGCTTCCACAAGGTGGTGAGCAATGAAATATTTGAGTATATCAGAAACATAGAAACATAGAAACATAGAAAATAGATGCAGGAGTAGGTCATTCGGCCTTTGAGCCTGCACCACCATTCAATAAGATCATGGCTGATCATTCACCTCAGTACCCCTTTCCTGCTTTCTCTCCATACTCCTTGATCCCTTTAGCCGTAAGGGCCATATCTAACTCCCTCTTGAATATATCCAATGAACTGGCATCAACAACTTTCTGTGATACGGAATTCCACAGGTTAACAACTCTCTGAGTGAAGAAGTTTCTCTTCATTTCAGTCCTAACTGGCTTACCCCTTATCCTTAGACTATGTCCCCTGGTTTTGGACTTCCCCAACATCGGGAACATTCTTCCTGCATCTAATCTGTCCAGTCCCGTCAGAATTTTACATGCTTCTATGAGATCCCCTCTCATCCTTCTAAACGCCAGTGAATACAGGTCTAGTCGATCCAGACTCTCCTCATGTGTCAGTCCTGCCATCCCGGGAATCAATCTGGTGAACCTTCGCTGCACTCCTTCAATAGCAAGAATGTCCTTCCTCAGATTAGGAGACCAAAACTGAACACAATATTCCAGCTGAGGCCTCACCAAGGCCCTGTACAACTGCAGTAAGACCTCCCTGCTCCTATACTCAAATCCCCTAGTTATGAAGGCCAACATACCATTTGCCTTCTTCACCGCCTGCTGTACCTGCATGCCAACTTTCAATGACTGATGTACCACGACACCCAGGTCTCGTTGCACCTCCCCTTTTCCTAATCTGCCGCTATTCAGATAATATTCTGCCTTTGGATAACCTCAATTTATCCACATTATATTGCATCTGCCATGCATTTGCCCACTCACCTAACCTGTCCAAGTCCCCCTGCAGCCTCTTAGCGTCCTCCTCACAACTCACACACCACCCAGCTTAGTGTCATCTGCAAACTTGGAGATATTACACTCAATTCCTTCATCTAAATCATTAATGTATATTGTAAATAGCTGGGGCCCTGTGGCACCCCACTAGTCACTGCCTGCCATTCTGAAAAGGACCCGTTTATCCCGACTCTCTGCTTCCTGTCTGCCAACCAGTTCTCTATCCACGTCAGTACATTACCCCCAATACCATGTGCTTTGATTTTGCACACCAATCTCTTGTGTGGGACCTTGTCAAAAGCCTTTTGAAAGTCCAAATACACCACATCCACTGGTTCTCCCTTGTCCACTCTACCAGTTATATCCTCAAAAAATTGTAGAAGATTTGTCAAGCATGTTTTCCCTTTCATAAATCCATGCTGACTTGGACCGATCCTGTCACTGCTTTCCAAATGCGCTACTATTTCATCTTTAATCATATGCAGCCTGCCTTCAGGACATCAGTGTCGGTCGAGTTCAAGGTCACCGCAGCACTCTCTTTTTACGCGTCCAGTTCTTTTCGGGCCTCCGGGGTCGAGATTAGCCCTCTGTCTCACCATGTCACCCATCGCTGCATTAAACAGGTCACGGAGGTCTAGTAAGCGCGAAGGATGGACTTTATCAGCTTCCCCATGACCACGGAGGTTCAGGCTGACAGGGCTGGAGCATTCTACTGCATTGCTAAGTTCCTCAGGGTGCAGGGAGCAATACAGTGCACTCACATCACCATGCGGGCACCTTCTCAGGAAACAGAGCTTTTTCGTAACAGAAAAGGATTTCACTCCCTGAAGGTCCAACTAGTTGTCGACCACAACCAGATCATCATGGCAGTGAATGCAAAATGTCCGGACAGCTTTGATGAGGCTCACATCCTCTGTGAGAGCGCTGTCTCTGATATGTTTAAGAGTCAGCCACAAGGACAATGCTGGCTGCTTGGTGATAACCAATATGGCCTAGCCACCTGGCTGATGACCCCCCTGCATGACTGACACCCACACGGAGGCCGAGAAGCGATACAACCAGAGCCACAGAGACACATGCAATGTGGTCCAGAAAACAATAACTGTGCTTGAGCAGCGCTTTAGATGTCTGGACCACTCAGGAGGAGAGCTACAATACAACCCTGAGCAAGTAGGTAAATTCGTGGTCGTGTGCTCCATGCTGCACAACCTGGCTATCAGGAGGGGCCAAGAATTGTCAGAAGGCACTGATGCTCCACCTCAGGAGAGAGAGGAAGAGGACGATGAGGGGCTGGATGCTGACCTCGGGCCAGACAATCAGGCTGGCTGTGCAACCATGCCCACGCCCCCCTCCAGACCGCAGGAAAGGGCCCGTGGTGGCTACATAGCTGCAAGACTCTTACGTCAGGAGCTGATATCTGAACGATTTGTCTGAAAGAATGTTGCTGTGAGTGACAACGCTGACACACTGCTGTGTGTGTGCAGCTCAGACATCAATGGTGCCCATTACCTTGGTACCAGTTAAAGTTTACGTTGATTGAAGTTAAGTTTTATTTAGCCCTTTCATGTTAAGGAATCACCAATGTGTAACAGTCCAGCTATCTGAGACAATGCGCAACAAGGTTATGTTCAATAAAAAAAAAATTATGCCAACATTGGCCTGAAATCATTAGTATCACAGGCAATAACACCCAACCCCCGCCCACACCCCACTTTTTTCACCATTGACATCAATCAAATGTTCAACATATCCAGCAACACATAATACAAGGCAAAGCAGGAGGGTGGCTCCCCTCCCCCCTATACATTACAACAAATTGCATACACCCTGATGGAGATATAACACAGTCATCACCTGCGGACATGCACTTCACTTTCCTTCCCCCCTCCCCTTCTTCTCCCCACATCTACCCCTTCCTCTCCTCACTCCACGCTGCCTGGCCGAGGAGCTCCTCAGGCCTCATTGCGGGGGGGGATGAAGGCAGAGGCAGTGGTTGCACGGGTACGTGAGTGGGGCTACCGAGGGAGGAACATTCTCTGATGCAGAAGCAGGATCTCAGTCCTGTCTCTCATCTGTCATTCGCAGTGGTGGTGCGGAACCTAGGGGAGGAGTGCCGTGCTCGGGGACCACTGGGAGGTCTGTGCCAGCAGTGTTCCTAGCTGTCGCATCCAGGGACTCCGCCATCCATGGAACGTGCTCAGTCATGGCGGCCAGCTTTCGGGATATGCCCCCCAATGCATCGATGAGCTGGTCACCAATGTCTACAGCCCTCCTGGACAACTGTCCCATCTTTCCGCTCTCATGTGGCGCTCGTGGACCAGACCCAGACCAGACAAAGCTTCCGCGGGGTCGGCGCCATCCTGGGGACAAATGGGGTGCCCTGTGGCGAGGTGCTTGGGGCCGGTACCTCCAGAGTGGAGGCGAGAATGACTGGAGGAGCACTGGATGGCCTTGGGGTGGAATGGCTTCTGGACTGTGGCGATGCAGGTTCTTCGAAGTCCGCGCTCTCATCCGTAGAGAACAGACCCAGCAGATTGATGGGCGAAAATCGGAGCTCCTCAGCACCAGATGTAGGATAGAAACATAGAAGCATAGAAAATAGGTGCAGGAGTAGGTCATCCGGCCCTTCGAGCCTGCACCACCATTCAATAAGATCATGGCTGATCATTCCTTCAGTAACCCGTTCCTGCTTTCTCTCCATGCCCCTTGATCCCTTTAGCCGCAAGGACCATATCTAACTCCCTCTTGAATATATCCAATAAACTGGCATCAACAACTCTCTGCGGTAGGGAATTCCACAGGTTAACAACTCTCTGAGTGAAGAAGTTCCTCCTCATCTCAGTCCTAAATGGCTTACCCCTTATCCTTAGACTGTGTACCCTGGTTCTGGACTTCCCCAACATCAGGAACATTCTTCCTGCATCTAACCTGTCCAGTCCCATCAGAATTTTATATGTTTCTATGAGATCCCCTCTCATCCTTCTAAACTCCAGTGAATACAGGCCCAGTCGATCCAGTCTATCCTCATATGTCAGTCCTGCCATCCCGGGAATCAATCTGATGAACCTTCGCTGCACTCCCTCAATAGCAAGAACGTCCTTCCTCAGATTAGGAAACCAAAACTGAACACAATATTCCAGCTGGGGCCTCACCAAGGCCCTGTACAACTGCAGTTCCCTGCTCCTATACTCAAATCCCCTTGCTATGAAGGCCAACATACCATTTGCCATCTTCACCGCTTGCTGTACCTGCATGCCAACCTTCAATGACTGATGAACCAAGACACCCAGGTCTCGCTGCACCTCCCCTTTTCCTAATCTGCCGCCATTCAGATAATATTCTGCCTTCCTATTTTTGCCCCAAAAGTGGATAACCTCACATTTATCCACATTATATTGCATCTGCCATGTATTTGCCCACTCGCCTAACCTGTCCAATTCACCCTGCAGCCTCTTAGCGTCCTCTCACAACTCACCCCACCACCCAGTTTAGTGTCATCTGCAAACTTGGAGATATTACACTCAATTCCATCGTCTAAATCATTAATATATATTGTAAAGAGCTGGGGTCCCAGCACTGAGCCCTGCGGCACTCCACTAGTCACTGCCTGCCATTCTGAAAAGGACCCGTTAATCCCGACTCTCTGCTTACTGTCTGCCAACCAGTTCTCTATCCATGTCAGTACATTACCCCCAATACCATGTGCTTTGATTTTGCACACCAATCTCTTGTGTGGGACCTTGTCAAAAGCCTTTTGAAAGTCCAAATACATCACATCCACTGGTTCTCCCCTGTTCACTCTACTAATTACATCCTCAAAAAATTCCAGAAGATTTGTCAAGCATGATTTCCCCTTCATAAATTCATGCTGACTTGGACCAATCCTATCACTGCTTTCCAAATGTGCTGCTATTTCATCCGGGGTGCATCCGGAGAGTCGGGCCCCGCGCCCCACCTTCTGGCCTCTGTGGTTTTGCCTGGTGCCGCGCTGCTGGTTGAGCTGCCAAACACAAATGAGGTAATGAGGAGAAGCGGGTGCTAGGGTGACAAGGTGAGTCCAGCGCTGCATACAACATATGCATGTCAAAAGCACCACTACTATCAAAATCATCACAGACATCACATTTCACGACCATCAACACATTGTGCGTTGCAATGATTTTCATTAGGCCAGCATTATTTTTAGGACAATTTTAGAAATCATCTATCATATATGATTGTTCAGATATGAGTGGGTGTGGCATCTATTGACTTGACATCACGCAAGCTTTACTCACGTGGCATCACTTCAGGGTCTGCAGATGCTTCCTTGGCTGTCTGGGTGTGCTTCCCCACGAGTGCGAGCACCCGCTCCTGCATCTCAGTGATGTCACTGAGGGACTGGTGGCCCCCCCCACCCGTTCGCCTCTGCACAGACCTCATCGTCAATAACTTCTTCTGTAAAAGATGACAGGACGACATGGCATGAGATAATTGCGTGATATCATTGCTAGGTACTTTCAGAGAGACTGATACAACACATAACTGACAGATGTAATCATGATTATTATGATCATTATCATTCTTTACCTAAAGACGTACACCGTGACCGCATGTTTTGAATAAGACATTCACGATAAAAGTGAAAGACCTCAAATCTGCTGATAGTCACTCATGACTGTTACAAATCAAATTATATAAATACATAAGTACATGTAAATCAATGTAATACTTACTCTTGTGGATCTCACAAGGTCGTTCCATTGTTTCGGCATTGGTTGCCCTCACGCACCTCGTCGGTCACCGACGAGACCACCTCTGCTATCTCGTTGTCCTTGAAATGTTTCCTCTGCCCACCTGGGGATCGCTTGCCGAGTAGCATCCACTGCAGCCACTACAGCTTGGACCGCCAACTTTCACAGGTGTTCCCACCAGGGCACACTACAGAGCACTACGGGTCGGGCGGCAACCTAAAATTGATCCAGTGTCGCAACCAGGGATGTTGCACACCAGCTCGCCTCTCCCAAGCAGTACTTCCCCGCGCCCCAACTGTATCGGTACCGAGTGTCCTGGCGGGGTGCTGGAAGATGTTTGCCTGGGTGCAATTGCTTTCCGCCGCCATTGCCACCCCTCCTAGGCATGAAGAGGGGCAGCAGAAGACCAAATTTCTACCCCCAGGTCTTTATCGAAACAAAACTTCGGCCACTGTTTTCATGCACACGATGCCAGGATGCTCACCATGAAGTTCCATCAAGACTTTGGTCCATAGTGCACTGGGAATGACTACTCTCAGGCCCCATTGTAGACATCCCTGCTCACATGATAATTCTTGACAATTATGATAAAACAGCTTTATCTCCTCAGCTAAATGTTTCTGATCTTCAGAGCACCCTCGCAGGGTGTGCTCATAGGCCCGCTGTAACGTGGTATCTTTCTGGGTGTATGTTTTGCAGAAACAGCAGCGGTGACTGGAAAGTCCTCATCAACAACATCTGGAGTAAAGATTGACTATTTGCGGCCAATTTCAGAATCTTCATGGGAAAACCTGGAAAGAACATCCGCCACTGCATTCTGCTTCGTCGATACTCAATTCTGTAATCGTACTGAGACAATAAAATAGCCCATCTTTGCATCCTGGAAGCCACCATTAATGGAATTGTCGCCTTTGGGCCTAGGATAGCTAGTAACGGTATATGATCAGTTACTAGCGTGAATTGGCGTCACAAAAGAAACTGGTGAAACTTTTTAATACCAAATATAATCGGCAAAGTCTCTTACTCAATCTGGGTATAATTTTGTTCGCTTTTGTTGAGCGTATGTGATGTAAAAGCAACCGGTTTCTCCTGCTATCAGTCATAACATGGCCAATTACTGCTCCCACACCAAACCCAGCTAGTCTTAGTTCACGAGTCCGATTATAATGGACGAGAAGAGCACAACTGCTCAAGCATCGCTTGCATGTGTCATATGTATTCTGTTGCTCTTTGTCCCATATCCAACGCACACCTTTCTTCAATAAATAATTGAGTGGTGTGAGCACCATTGCTAGTCCAGGAAGGAAACAAGCATAATATTCGACTATGCCTAAAATGGATCGTAATTCAGTAACGTGTTTCGGTTCCGGAGCCATCATATTGGCTTGCACTTTCTCCTTAACCGGTTGAAGACCGTTTTCATCTACCCGCAATCCCAGATAAACCACCTCATGCTGTATAAATGCACATTTACTCCTCTTCTGCTTCAGAATACGGTCATTGAAATGTCTGAATACTTCTTCTAAGATTTCCAGGTTTTCCTTCTCTGTGCCAGTGGCTATCAACACATCATCTTGATTGCACAAACAGTGATTTATTCCCTGTAAGATCTGATCCATGGTAGCTTGAAATAACTTTGGTGAGGACTTGATACCATAGGGCAACTTAGTGTATGAATATAAACATGTGTTGACTGTCAGATACTATCTTTATCAATGTGGAGTTGAGCAGAGGTGTGGGAGAGATCCAGATTTGTGACGACTTTGGCTCCCGCCAGTTCTGCATACAGGTCCTGTGATGTCGATAGTGGGTGCGTTCATCATCAACTGCTCGATTCAGGGCAAAAGAGAGCTCATCCATACCTAACAATTTTGATTGGATGCATTGATTCGTTAGTCCACATTCAAATTTATCTCTAAGAGCCTTGTGTAGAAATCCTTTAAAATTACACTGCAGAGATATTTTTCTTATGGCAACCAGGTATTCGCTGATGGTCTCATCAGGACTTTGGTTTCTCATTTTGAACTTATAGCCCTCTGCTATTTCTAAAGGCTGTGGATCAAAATGATTCTCCAAAATCTGACGTAGGTCTGAGAATGAAACATCCTTAAACTATCTTGGGGTTAACAGATTCACTAAGATATTATAATTTTCTGCTCCAATCATAACTGACAAAATAGCTTTCATATTCTCCTGAACTGCTTGATCCCTTAATTGTGAATCTGCCACACCTGCTGGGACTTCAGTGATGTCATTAGCTTTAAAAAAACATTTGCAATTTTTACCTGTAGGATCTGAACGATTCCTTATTCTTGTCAAAAGCTCCCAAATTACTGACATAACTCGTCGTCACATTCATGTTGCCTTCTTAACTTAATAGCTATTAATCACTCTCAGTAATTTTGAATTGCTTTCCAAATGGTTTCCACAAGTTCTTTCTATCAGTTCAACACTGTCAATACTCACAAGAAAAATGGTACTGCCAAACAATCAATCGGGAATCACGCTGTCAATATATTTTCTCACCGTGCGCCACTTGCAGTTGCCACCTCATGCGATGAAATTCCACCAAAATATCTTCATGAAGAGAATCCCATCCACGTCGCCATTTTTGTAGTGTATTTGCTTCATAGGTTCTTTGCTTAAGAATTCACAGCTACACATTTGCTGTAAAGAACTAGCAGGTTTATTAGCAAAGGTTTAACAATCAAACTGAACCCAACCAGTTCATCCACCAGATTCACATCTGCACACCTCAGCGTGGAGAATCAAAGCTCAATTAACTAGGGTTTTGTTGAGTCTTGTGAGCATCATGTGACTGGCTAAGCCATTCACAGTGCAGCAGCTCCACAACTCTTTTAGAGAAAAATAAACATTAGTTCAAGTGGCTCCCGATCTGGGGGACACTCCAGACACTTTTCAACTGCTCTCTTTTATTTTACATTTTTTTTGGGGGGGGGGGGTTTTGGTGGTTTCTTTTGTGTTTTTTGGGCTTTGAAAGTATAAATTATTACAAGTACCCCCTATAAAAGGGGAGGGGGACACTAAAAACCCAGCAATTAAAACAAATTAAACTTTAAAACATATAAAATCAAATAAAAATTTGGTTGCTGGGGATGACGATGCACTCCAGTTCCTCCGGCGCCCACCTCTCGCGGAAGGCCGCGAGCGTACTGGTGGACACCGCGTGCTCCATCTCTAAGGACACCCTGGCCCGGATGTAGGCGCAGAAGAGAGGCAGTCAGTCAGGCTGAACGATCCCCTCGACCGCCCACTGCCTGGGCTGGCTGGTGGCCCCCTTGGCCGTGCCCAGGAGCAGGACCTCGGTCCTACCCGCTCCCCTTCGCACAGGGTGCCCAAAGATCAGGAGTGTGGGACTGAAGTGCAACCAGAAATTGAGGAGCAGCCCCTTTAAATAATGGAACAGGGGCTGCAACCTCGCACACTCCATAAAAACGTGGAACACGGACTCTTCCAGACCGCAGAAATTGCAGGCGGCCTGGGAGCTCGTGAACCAGCTTAAAAATTTATTGCACGGGACTGCTCCGTGTACCACCCTCCAGGCCAAGTCCCCGATAAACAGTGGGAGGACTCCCGCATAGAGTGCACTCCATCGAGGGCCGCCGCCTCCTCCGGATGGCAAGATGGTACGCCATGGCGTGTCCGGACGGCAGACGAGGATGGCAAGGTTGAGAGTGTGCAGGAGCAGCCCGTACAGGAAACCCCGCCGCGCAGAACTGAAAGGCACGGAGGGGATTTTCCCGAGGCGGCTCAAGTTGTGAGACGCCGGCTCCCGAGGGAGGTTTCAGGGTTTGGCGCCGATGAGAAATTCCGTCCGGATGGGGGTCAGTTCGGACGGGATCTCCCCACGTGCTTGAGCCTCCTCGACACACCTAACGGAGTCAGGGCCCAGCGCTGTTTTTCGCGACTCGATGGCATCGGCCGCACGGCAAACGTTGGCCCAATTTATGCGCCGTGCCAGCACGTCTGGTGCCATCCAGCCCGCTCCTCCGCCATCGAGCAGGTCCCTGACCCTGGTCACCTCGCCAGCCACAGCTCTCTCATCCGCCTGCCACCTAAAACCTCGGTCGCCGCCACTCCAGCCGGTGGAGAGCTGCGCTTGGTGGAGACTTTGTTCGAGACCCTGATGAGTTCCTGGTAAAAGACAGGCAGCCCCTGGACGGCGGTCTTGATGCCCCCCAGGCTCACAAACAGGAGCTGCGTGTCGTAATTGAGGCTGTACTGCTAGCGGAAGAAATACGTCGCCAGCGCAAGCCATCTAGGAGGGGGCTCAACGTAAAGTTATCTCTGCAGGGTCTGAAGATGGAAAGTCGCTAGCTAGGTGCTAACGCACACCAACGCCTGACCGCCCTCCTAAGTGGGAGACTCAAGACCGCGGCAGAGACCCAGTGCTTCCTGTTGCTCCAGAAGAAGTCCACCAGCTTCTTCTGTATCTTGGCGACAAACGCAGGGGGAGGGGTCAAAGTGACCAGCCAGTACCACGGCATAGCGGCCACCAGCTGGTTTATGACTAGCGCTCGACCCCTGTAGGACAGCACTCGGAGCAGTCCTGTCCAGCGCCCGAGGCGAGCGGCGAACTTGGCCTCCAGCTCTTGCCAGTTCGCCAGCCAGGCTTCCTCGTCGGGGCTAAGGTAGACTCCCAGATAGAGGAGATGGGTCGTGCTCCAGGCAAAAGGCCTGAGCTCCTCCGGCAGGGAGTCCACCCGCCACTGACCCACCAGGAGTCTCCCCGTTGATCCTGGCGGAGGATGCGGCCGAGTAAATCTCCTGGCACTCACGCATCCTCCGCAGGTCAACGGGATCCTCTACCGTGAGGAGCACGTCATTGGCGTAAGCCGAGAGGACGACCTCCACGCCCGGCTCTTGCAGAGCCAGTCCTGTCAACCTCGTCCGCAGGAGGCGCAGGAAATGCTCCACGCAGATGGCATATAACTGGCCGGACATGGGGCATCCCTGGCGCACCCCTCTCCCAAAGCGAAGTGGCACCATCAAAGACCCGTTAACCTTAATCAGACATTCTGCGGCAGCGTACAAAAGTCGGATCTGGGCGACGAAATGCATCCCGAACCTGAAAACACGCAGAGTTCCGAACAGATAGTCGTGATCCACCCTGTCGAACACCTTCTCTTGGTCGAGGGATAGGAAGGCGACCAACAGACCAGCATCCTGGGAATGATGGATGAGGTCCCGGACCAGATGGATGTTATGGTGGATTGTCTGGCCCGGGACCATGTAGGACTGGTCGGGGTGGATCATGTGGTCCAGCACGGCGCCAAGGTGAGCAGACATCACCCTGGCGAAGATTTTGTAGTCCGTGCTGAGGAGGGAGACCCTGCGCCAGTTCTTAAGGAGGCAGAGATCGCCCTTCTTAGGCAGCAGGACGATGACTGCCCTGCGCCAAGAGAGGGGCATCTCCCCGGTCGCCAGACTTTCCCCCAGGACCCGCGCGTAGTCGCCCCCCCAGGACGTCCCAGAACGCCCTGTGGAACTCCACGGTCAGCCCGTCCAGCCCCGGGGATTTTCCCCTCGAGAGCCGGGCGAGGGCGCCGGTCAGCACCGCCAGGCTTAGCGGAGCTTCCAGATTTTCGGCGCCCTCCGGGCCAACCTTCAGCAGATCCTCCCACAAAACTCTACGTGCTTTCTCGCCGGATGGAGCCAGAGAGAACAGACCCCCATAATAGTCTCGGGCCCTGTGGCTGACGCCCTCCGGATCCGAGACGAGAGAGCCGTCGTCGGCCAGCAGCGTCAAGAGCTGCTTACGGACACCCTGTCTTTTTTCCAGTGAGTAGAAGAAGGGGGAGCCGCGGTCCAGGTCCCGCAGGAACCGAATCTGCAACCTCACGAACGCGCCCCAGGACCCGACGAACTGCAGGTCCTTCAGTTCGGCCTTCTTCGCTTCGTACACCGTCCGCAGGGCCGGGTCCTCGACGACTTGACCGAGACAGGACTCCAGATCGAGCACCTCTTTTTCTAGGCGCCCGACCCTGGCCGCCCGCCTCTTGGTCGACCCCCTCGCATACTCTTGACAGAAGAAACGTACGTGAGCCTTGCCCACGTCCCACCATAGTCTCAAGGAGGGGAAGCCCCCCTGCTTCCTTCTCCAGTCGGCCCAGAAACGACGGAACGAGTCCTGGAACCGCACGTCCTCCAGCAGCCGGTTGTTAAAATGCCGGTACGCGGACCCCGTCCTCGCGAGGAGCAAAGCAAGCTCCGCCCACACCAGGTGGTGGTCCGAACACGACACCGGCCGCATGGAGGCAGCCGGGACGCAGGAAATGTACGCCCGAGACACGTAAAGGCGGTCGATTCTGGACCATCCTCTTCCAGGCCTCACCCAAGTAAAGGCACTGGAGTCAGGATGAAGATTTCGCCAGACATCCACCAAGTCGAAGGACCCGACCAGGTCCCTCAACTTCTCGAGTGCCGTCATGCTCTGCGGGGCACCGGAGCAGTCCCTCGCCACGAGGGTGCAGTTAAAATCCCCTCCGAGGACAATGCAGTCGCCGACGTCGATGGAGCCAAGAAGAGCGGACACTTCTTCGAAGAAGCGCGTTTTCTGCGGGCCGGGCTGAGGGGCGTACACGTTCACGAGATGGAGCAGCACGTCCCCCAGGCGAACCGTGACGTGCAGCAAACAGCCTGGCACGGGCTCCTCAACCCCCAAGATCTCCGGCTGAAAATGTGGGACCAGCAAGATAGCCACCCCACAAGAAGTGGCAGTGAGGTGGCTCATGCGGACCTCTCCTTGCCATTCCAGGAGCCACGTGGCTTCGTCTCCTGGAATGGTGTGGGTTTCTTGCAGGAAGCACACCGCATATTTCCCCTCCCGCAGGAGCGAAAAATTGTTAAATCTACGGCGTGCCCCTCTGCCGCCGTTGATGTTGAGGCTGGCTATGATTATCTTCATGGCAAAAGCATAGTGCAACCTCTACCTAACCTATTGTGGCGGGGGGAGTGGAGTCGTTTGTTGACCTCCACTCCCTCAGCAACCCAGCGAGGAACGTGTTGAGCCGGTGAAGCTCAAGGCCTTGCGCCTTTGATAAGGGCCCGCTCGCGGCCATGGTTTTAGCGGCAGCGCGGACGGACCTGATGAGGAGCGCCGGCTCGGACCATTTTTCCCGGGCCAGATGGGCTCGATTGCGGTGACCCTGGCTCTGGACCAAAAAGTCCCGGAGTTCCTTTACAGGAATGATGGGGGACTCAGCGTCGGGCACGAGGAGATCCACCGCCTCACTGGCGATGGAATCCAGGTCTTCTCCCGCGTCCTCCACCGAGTCCCTGTCCCCCTCCGGGAGGTCGCCGCCAGCAGCCGGTCCGTCGACCATATGGGGTACGGCAAACGGCCCAGCCGCTCCATCCGGCCCTGGCTCTGCCCCGATCCCACCGCCAGGATCGTCGGCAGAGGAGTCCCCACTGGGCTCTTTTATTTGTGCTGCCGGGTCAGGAAGCGGCAGCGGAAGGGGTTCCCCCTCCGCCCCAGGTGCCGGGGAACACGGAGAAATCTGCTCTAAAAACTGCTCCAGGTCCTTCAAGTCCCCCGGCTCCAAAGTTGGGGGCAAGGGTTGGTGTTCTTCCCCCTCCCTGCCGCCACCCCCCGGTCCAGCGTGTGGATGTTCATTAAAATCACTTATAATTTATTTTTCTCTTTCTGCCGGATCGAGCAAGTCCCAGAGAAAGTTGATTGTTGGTTGGGCGGGCTCAGGTTCGGCCTTTTCGGCCCCGCCCGCCTCAGTCCCTGGGACGTTCGACCCGGCGGCAACGCATTCCTCCGCCGGCCCCACGCCTCCCACGACAGGCAGATCTTCCTCGCCATCACCGGGAGGTAGAGGCTGGGCAGCCTCGACTGTCTGGCCCTCCCCGGGGACAGATTCCCCCAGCCTACGGCGCAGTTTGGGGGCGCTGGTGGGGGACGCGGGACACGCGGTGGGCACCGATTCCTCTGCGGAGGGATGTTGTTCCTCCTACTCCGCCTCATTGGAGTGGTGCATCCTTTTCTGTCTGGCGGGGTGCGGAGGCAGGGAGACCTCCATGTATGCCGAGGCCTCCTGCTCCACTCCCCCCATTGATTTTTCTTTCCCGCGCCCGAGCCCCTCTGCGGTATTGGGCTCGGGCACGGGCTCAGGGCACCCTGCGCTCGCCAGTGACAGGGTTGGGCCGAGCGCGGTGATCGGGCTGTCCGGCGCACTGAGGGGACCCGCCTCGAGGTGTTTACTTTTCTTCCGCGCCTTCCTTCCGCCTGGACGCTCTCCCTCCCCCCCGCCGGAGGCCGTGAAAACAAAGGCCCCTGACGATGCCCGCGCACCTACGGCTCCCGGTACGCGGATGCTACTAGGGGGAGGGGTGGCGGCAGCGCCAGCCTTGGCCGCCTTTGGTGTTTTGGCGGCCTTGGAGGTGGGGAAGTTCTTATGAATGTGCCCCACCTCCCTACAGGCATGGCACCGCACACCGTCCGACGTCCAGAAGACGCGGTAGGCAGTCCCCTCGTGCACCACGTTAAAGGTGCCCTCAGTCGTCTCCTCCCGTGCCAGCCGGACAAAAAGCTGGCGGCGGAAGGAGAACATGTGACGCAGGCTGGTCTCCCTGAGGCCGAGCGGCATGGGATTGATCCCTGACCTTATCTCCCCAAGTTGATGTAGGTGAGGGAGGAGGAGCTCAGCGGGAACAAAGGGCGGGACATTAGATAGTATGACCCTCTACGCGGTGGCCTCGAGAGGGTCCACTGGCAGGAATGTCCCGCCCACCGTGAGCCCCTTTTCAAGGGCCAGGGACACCGCCTGCTCCGACCCCAGGAAGAACACAGCCTTCCCAGACATCTTGGAGGCCGCGACAATGGCCGAGGGGCCGACTACCCCAGCCATCGCCCGCACGCACTCCTCAATGGTCATAGTGGGGTGAGTGTAGCTCTTGACCCCATGCTTTTTTGTTATTAATTTAAAAGGTGGCAGGGCAGCAGGGCAGGTCTCCCCTCACAGTGCTGTGTGGGTGTTGCAGGGGTGCACCTCCCCGGATGGTAAATACAACAAAGTCTCTGTAGATGGTCTTCGGGTGGAGGGAGAAGATGTCTTCACCCGGGATAGCTGGAGCTACCCAGGCACAGCACTCCCAACGATGTTAATTGGTTACTTAACAGGTCTTCACCCAGGCAGCTCCAGCTAACCCAGGCCAGGCAATGGGGGAGGGGTGCTTCAGTGGCGTGTGGGGCCTAGTTGTTGGCAAGACCCCCACACACACTTCCACACACACACACACACACCCCGCGATGTTCCGGCCTCCGAATTTCTCTTCTTTCCTCCCCCCCACTGATAAAACAAAGTCTTTTTGGGGAGTACACCAGTACACCCACCTGTAGAATGTTATAAATGGCTCTCCCTCCTTCCACACTGGTTGATATTATTATTTCCCCTCTCTCCAACTGTCTGTAGCAGTAGTAAAGATGTTGTAATTCGACTCTCCTCCTCTCCCTCTGGATGGCTTGAATGCTGTAAGCCCCTTCCTCCCCTTCCTGGGGTGTATACTCAGGGTGTTTTACAGGCCTCCAGGCAGGAGCAGATACAGGGAGCTCCTCTCCTCACAAGCTCCAAGCTCCAAATGAGCAGGCCATGCCTCCAACAGCTCCAACACCTGGGAGCATACTCACAGATACATACATTACAAGGCTCATCCATGGTATTCATAGTTCAGTTGTTTCCCGTAATTAGTCCGATCCTGGAAGATCTGGTGTGGTAAGCTGTGCTAAATCATAAATGTTACCTCTGTATGTGCACCAGGACAAGGACATACAGGCTCCCGCAATCCCAACAATTGTCAGCCAACTTACTAGTCAAATCAGAAAAACACATCGAATGATGTCTAGGGTAATATCAAGAAGAGATCAGACAGTGGCACCAAGTGACAGAAGACAAAACAGTAATGGTTTATAGTGGTCACTGATAGTATAACAAAAGCTGTGTTTGTAAAGAGAAAAGACAAGTTAACATTTTGTATGTATAACTTTCATCAGGGTATTACATTTGGTTTCACCTGTATTTCAACTACGTCCAAAATGGATGCAGAATAATGGGGTTCGAGGTAAACCTCGAGCGGAATTTGGGCAGGCGGGGGTAGGACAGGTGCGAAACGGGAGTTCAGCAATTCCCAGGCCTAGCGGGGGGAGGTAAGAGGCCTCGACGGGGGGGGGGGGTATGGGTGCAATTGAGGCCTTCCTCTCCACTGGGGGAGCCTTTAATCCACGGACGCACGCGACCCCTTCCCCCGCCTGCCCCTCGCGCTCTCACTCCTTCCCGCTTAACCGTCCCATACCGCGAAGGGGTGGGGAACGCTCTCTTGGAAAGCGGGCATAAGCCTTTCGCTAGGCCCGACAGGAGAGAGAATGGGCTAGGGTGTCGGTGGGGAGAGACATGGGGGGCCAGGGGGTTATGTACTTGGCTTGTGTATGTGGGGGGGGGGGGCGGAGGAGGGAGGAGAGCGAATGAGGAGAGGCGGGGGAGGGAGAAGGGAGGTGGGGAGAGGGGGTTGGAGGGGGGAAATGCACAGAGAAGGGGGTGAATGCAGGAGAGGGTGGTGGAGGAGGGGAAACAGGGGTTAGAGCGAGGAGGTGGGGGGGGGGGGAAGAGGGGGAGAGGTGGATTATTTCTGTGGCAGAGAGGGGGGAGCTCACGGTGGGAATGAGGGAAGGGGAGAGAGGAGACTGGAGGGGGAGCGCGCAGTGTGGGGTGGGGGGAATGGGAGAGAGGAGACGGAATGGGGAGGGGATATGCAGTTGTGGAATCTTCGGGATGTACGCGTTAAATGTCGAAACAGGTTTGAGGGGTTAGATGGCCTACTCCTGTTCCTAATTCTTATGTACTTGTTGGTTAAAGGTATTTTAACGTCCAGACCTCATCTATATCCTGAAACAGTACATCTGCTTTTCCTGGCCCCTTAAAGTAAAATTTGACACTTACTTTGAAGGGCCTGTTCTGTCTCAGACCAGGAGCAGACCTGCTTCAGCCTGATGGGAAACCAGGACGAGCAGCCTCCCCACTCAGGATCCAGTTAAAATGTCATTTTGACATAATAAGGCCCAGATTTGCAAAAATTCACGAGGCCCTCCCGCTTGCTTTCTGCAAGTTAAAATGGGAACATGTTGAGCTATCAAGCGATTAAGTAACCAACTCATTTTTAACTGCCTGCCCACTTGGTTTCAGCTGGGTGGTTAGGGTTAAAATCAATCCCAATGTATCAGCAGATCAAAGAACGGACATCATTATAGATGAGTTAGTGCACACGAGAATTTGGGGGATTATCTAGTGGGCCACTGCATTATGCATATGGGATCTGACTGATTGGATTAGGCACTTAGTTGAAGTTCATGCCTATAATAGCTTGGGTTATAGCTCTTTCTGACTGCAAAGATGTTTCAACAGGTATAACTTCTGGGTTATTATCCTCCTCTGTTCTTGACTATGGGTGGGCTTCCTCCTACTCTACCTGCGGTTGGCAAAATACAGCAGGTTCAATTAATCTTGGAGACCATGACAGGAGTCTACAGATCTGTCGAGGCATCTGAAGCACTGCTGCAAGGTGCCTGCAGTGTGTTCATTAATTATGCTGATGGCGGCATGGGACTTAATCTCCCAGGAGCCATCCTCCCAATCTGGCTTCTCCTTCAGCTGAGCCAGGCACAGAGGATGAAGATGAAGGAATTATGACTGCTGCATGAAAACTGATTCCAGAAAAATTAGATGTGCTGTATCAGCATGTAGATGAGGCCTGGGCATTAACATACTCTGGGCCAGTCTCCCAGGCTTTGAGCTGCATGATACTGGGTTGCTGGTCACATGGATGCCATTAATAACACCCTAGAATTTGAAAAATTGCAGGGCCATTACAGTCTGCTGACAATTTGACATGGGGAAAATGAAAATGATGTTTGATTTTCTTGATGCATCTCAGCATTGTGCATTGACTGATTTTGTTGGTCATGTCGCCCAAGTTAGCTTGGATTGAGCCAGACATAAAACATCAGGGCTGTGGTCACCTCGACTGCCTGGCAGTGCTATTCCCAATGTGGAGGCAGGTTAGAGTCCAGAGGATTGCACAATCCATCGCAGCCTACCTGCCGATGCCAGCTGTCCGGTGGAGCAAGCCTCTTGATGTTGTGTTGGATATTTACGGGTAGGTGTGGCTGGACCTGTATAGGTGACTGTGTGGGTAAGGTTGGATGTGAGCAGTCAGCCTCTGGTGCAAAAAAAAACTGCCTTTCACCCAGTGGTGGAGCTAGATTTGGCCAACTGGGGTCGGTTGATAGGGAGGCAAGGAATAACAAGGGAGACAAGCTGGGAACTAGAGAATGCCGACCTTCCTAGTCCAAAGACCAAGCTGGGACCTAGCTGTCCGAACCTGGAGGCATAGAACAGGTGATAATGGAGCATGGGATGGAAATGGAGGCCACCCTCCAAAGTCGCATGGGCTGGCCTGAAAATGATTGGAGAGTCATGCCCCCCCCCACCGACCCCACACTCGCTCTGCCACTGCTCGCATCCATCCTTTAATCCACTTCCTCCACCATTAAATACACAGGGATGAACACCCATATTTCCAGATCCTAATCTTTGGTTTGTCTTCAACAATCAAGAAAAATCCAGCAATCAGAAATCAAATTCAGCGATCAAAAATAACACTGTAAAAAAATCAACCTATCGAAAAACCAACAGTTGAAACATTTCATATGGATGGTCCGAGTGCACAGTACATTCATGGGAACACCACCACATCCAAATTCCCCTCCAAGTCACAAACCATTCTGACTTGGAAATATTTCACCATTCCTTCATCGTCGCTTGTTCAAAATCCTGGAACTCCCTCCCGAACAGCATTGTGGGAGTACCTTCACCACACGGACTGCAGCAGTTCAAGAAACATAGAAACATAGAAACATAGAAAATAGGTGCAGGAGTAGGCCATTCGGCCCTTCTAGCCTGCACCGCCATTCAATGAGTTCATGGCTGAACATTCAACTTCAGTACCCCATTCCTGCTTTCTCGCCATACCCCTTGATCCCCCTAGTAGTAAGGACCTCATCTAACTCCTTTTTGAATATATTTAGTGAATTGGCCTCAACAACTTTCTGTGGTAGAGAATTCCACAGGTTCACCACTCTCTGGGTGAAGAAGTTCCTCCGCATCTCGGTCCTAAATGGCTTACCCCTTATCCTTAGACTGTGACCTCTGGTTCTGGACTTCCCCAACATTGGGAACATTCTTCCTGCATCTAACCTGTCTAACCCCGTCAGAATTTTAAATGTTTCTATGAGGTCCCCTCTCATTCTTCTGAACTCCAGTGAATACAAGCCCAGTTGATCCGGTCTTTCTTGATAGGTCAGTCCCGCCATCCCGGGAATCAGTCTGGTGAACCTTCGCTGCACTCCCTCAATAGCAAGAATGTCCTTCCTCAGGTTAGGAGACCAAAACTGTACACAATACTCCAGGTGTGGCCTCACCAATGCCCTGTACAACTGTAGCAACACCTCCCTGCCCCTGTACTCAAATCCCCTTGCTATGAAGGCCAACATGCCATTTGCTTTCTTAACCGCCTGCTGCACCTGCATGCCAACCTTCAATGACTGATGTACCATGACACCCAGGTCTCTTTGCACCTCCCCTTTTCCTAATCTGTCACCATTCAGATAATAGTCTGTCTCTCTGTTTTTACCACCAAAGTGGATAACCTCACATTTATCCACATTATACTTCATCTGCCATGCATTTGCTCACTCACCTAACCTATCCAAGTCGCTCTGCAGCCTCATAGCATCCTCCTCGCAGCTCACACTGCCACCCAACTTAGTGTCATCCGCAAATTTGGAGATACTACATTTAATCCCCTCATCTAAATCATTAATGTACAGTGTAAACAGCTGGGGCCCCAGCACAGAACCTTGCGGTACCCCACTAGTCACTGCCTGCCATTCTGAAAAGTACCCATTTACTCCTACTCTTTGCTTCCTGTCTGACAACCAGTTCTCAATCCATGTCAGTACACTACCCCCAATCCCATGTGCTCTAACTTTGCACATCAATCTCTTGTGTGGGACCTTGTCGAACGCCTTCTGAAAGTCCAAATATACCACATCAACTGGTACTCCCTTGTCCACTCTACTGGAAACATCCTCAAAAAATTCCAGAAGATTTGTCAAGCATGATTTCCCTTTCACAAATCCATGCTGACTTGGACCTATCATGTCACCTCTTTCCAAATGCACTGCTATGACATCCTTAATAATTGATTCCATCATTTTACCCACTACCGATGTCAGGCTGACCGGTCTATAATTCCCTGTTTTCTCTCTCCCTCCTTTTTTAAAAAGTGGGGTTACATTGGCTACCCTCCACTCCATAGGAACTGATCCAGAGTCAATGGAATGTTGGAAAATGACTGTCAACGCATCCACTATTTCCAAGGCCACCTCCTTAAGTACTCTGGGATGCAGTCCATCAGGCCCTGGGGATTTATCGGCCTTCAATCCCATCAATTTCCCCAACACAATTTCCCGGCTAATAAGGATTTCCCTCAGTTCCTCCTCCTTACTAGACCCCCCGACCCCTTTTATAACCGGAAGGTTGTTCGTGTCCTCCTTCGTGAATACCGAACCAAAGTACTTGTTCAATTGGTCCGCCATTTCTTTGTTCCCCGTTATGACTTCCCCTGATTCTGACTGCAGGGGACCTACGTTTGTCTTTACTAACCTTTTTCTCTTTACATATCTATAGAAACTTTTGCAATCCGTCTTAATGTTCCCTGCAAGCTTCTTCTCATACTCCATTTTCCCTGCCCTAATCAAACCCTTTGTCCTCCTCTGCTGAGTTCTAAATTTCTCCCAGTCCCCAGGTTCGCTGCTATTTCTGGCCAATTTGTATGCCACTTCCTTGGCTTTAATACTATCCCTGATTTCCCTTGATAGCCACGGTTGAGCCACCTTCCCTTTTTTATTTCTATGCCACCTTCTCAAGGGCAATTAGGGATGGGCAATAAATGCTGGCCTTGCCAGTCATGCCCACATCCCAGGGATTAATAAAAAAAATAGAAGCAATCAGGGAATTGCACAACAAATCTTTCAAATGCAAATTACATTAAATTATACTGCTGAATGGAGTGTGTGCAAGTACATTAGGCTTGTTGAAAAGACCAGGACAGGAGGGTATGACTACGAGGGAGGCAGGTACGGAGACCCAGGAGGTAGTGATAGAGGAGCCTCAGCCCTTGCTCTTGTCCAACAGGTTCGAGGCTCTTACTCCCTGTGTTGACGAGAGCAGGGGCTGCAGGGGGGGTGAGCAAACTGACCACAGGACCATGGTACAGGGGACCATTGAAGTGGGGGGAGCAAAAAGAAATGTGGTAGTGGTAAGGATTGTACCGTCAGGGGGATAAACATTACTCTCTGCAATCCCAAAGGCTGTGTTGCCTGCTCGGTGCCAGGATTAAGGACATCTCCTCTGTGCTGGAGAGGAAATTGGAGCAGGTGGAGAAAGGTTCAGTTGTCATGGTCCACATAGGTATCAATGACACAGGTAGGATTGTCATGTATTCAACAATCATTGTAACCCATGTATAAGCTGACCTAAGTTGTACACTTTGAGAACATTGACCACAAGGGGGTGAACTTGTGGGAGACACTCCTAATCTGGACTTTCAGGTTTAAAAGGGGAAGCTCCACCCAACTTCATCACTTGAGGTCTTGGCAATAAAGGTAACTGTTCACAGAGTGACCTTCTCTCAAGTATGGGCCTCGTGTGCATTTATACTGTATATAAATGAAGATATATCATAGCGATGAGAAAGTGGGATTTAAACCAGGCGAGCATGGCCACTAGCAGCACAAAAGAGAGGTACTGTGTTGGTGATGATTGGGGCGACTTTATTGAGAGACTACAGCAAAGTTTTGTCACTAAGGAATGGTTGGAACAGGATTTGGCCGACAAACGCAGGGCTCATATCCTGACGGTTTGTGGATCCAGAACGTACTCCCTGATGAAGGATCTTCTAGCGCCAGAGAAGCCAGCGGACAAGATGTTCGAAGAGCTCAGTAAGTTGATCGGGGAACACCTTAAACCAGCGAGCAGCATGCACATGGCGAGACACCGGTTTTACATACACCGGCGGCGACAAGGGCAAAGCGTTCCTGACTTCGTGGCAGATCTCCAGCGACTGGCGAGCCTATATAAGTTCCCAGATGCATGCAGAGCGGAGATGCTGCGAGACTTTTTTATTGAGGGCATCGGACATGCTGGGGTTTTCAAGAAACTGATTGAGACCAAAGACTTGACCTTGGAAGCGGCGGCTCTGATAGCCCAGACATTTATCTCAGGGGAGGATGAGACCAGAATGATGTATGACAAAAATCTTGGCTCAAATGCGGCAAACGACCAGGGAGTCAACATTGTTAACGCAGCACACAGTTCTCTAGGCAGACAAGGGCAATCGGACATGCCCCAGAATGTAGTCGAACCCAAAGGGAGAATTCAACAGAGACAATGGCAAGCTGAATGGCGATTCATGCCATCGCAATGGACAATGCGGCCAGTAATGGAGCCATCAACACCTGTTAATGGTGCGCTTAAGGACTGTTACAGAGACAGTCAGAGACGATCGACTGGTACTGGACCTTTTGTTTCCAACAATGGGGCCTCCAGCTCATGCTGGAGGTGTGGAGGCAAACACCCAGCCAGAACTTGCAGATATCAGCAATATACCTGCAGAAACTGCAACGTAAGCGGTCACTTGGCACGTATGTGCAGGAAGCCTGCAGCCAGGTTGATGTACGAGGAGGACAGGCCCGATGTAAGCCCTACGAGGCTAAATGAATACTGGGGGAAATCGCTGGAAGCTGAAGTTCAGTGAGTTCATGTGGAGCACATATACAGTTCATATTCCAGGATGCCACCGATAATGATTAAAGTGCTCCACAATGGCATCCCAGTATTAATGAAGCTAGACACGGGGGCCAGCCACTACCTGATGAGTATCAAATAGTTCGAAAGGTTTTGGGTGTCCAAGGCCAGGAGGCCAAAATTATTGCCGATTGACGCACAGCTACAGACATATACAAAGGAGATCATTCTGGTGCTAGGCAGCGCCATGGTAGTCGTGACCCACAAAGATTCGGAGAACAGGTTACCACTCTGGATTGTCCCGGGGGACGGTCCCGCACTACTGGGGAGGAGTTGGCTTGCTGTCATGAACTGGAAATGGGGTGATGTCAATGCAATTTCTTCTGTGGAGTGAGTATCATGCTCACAGGTCCTGGACAAATTTGATTCATTATTTCAACCCGGCATCGGTACTTTCATGGGGGCCAAGGTAGTGATTCACATAAACCCGGACACCAGGCCAGTACACCACAAGGCCAGAGCGGTGCCGTACGTGATGCGGAAAAAGATAGAATGCAAATTGGACCGCCTGTTGAGGGAAGGCATCATCTCGCTAGTCGAATTCAGTGACTGGGTGAGCCCGATTGTGCCTGTGCTCAAGGCGGATGGGTCGGTCAGGATATGTGGCGATTACAAGGCCACCATCAATCGGGTGTCACTCCAAGACCAGTACCCGCTACCAAGAGCGGAGGACCTCTTTGCGACGCTATCCGGTGGCAAACTTTTTTCAAAATTGGACCTGACCTCAGCTTACATGACCCAGGAGCTGGCGAGTGAGTCGAAGAAGCTGACCACCATCACGATACACAAGGGCTTGTTTAAGTATAACAGATGTCCGTTCGGGATTCGTTCGGCCGCCGCGATCTTTCAGCGAAATATGGAAAGCCTCCTCAAGTCGATTCCAAGGACGATGGTTTTTCAAGGCGACATCCTCGTCACGGGTCGTGATGCTGAAGAACACCTCCACAGCCTGGAGGAGGTGCTACACAGACTGGACCGGGTAGGGCTGCGACTGAAAAAGCCGAAGTGCGTCTTCTTAGCTGCAGAGGTAGAATTCCTGGTGAGGAGGGTAGCAGCAGACGGGATCAGCCCTACTGCGTCCAAAACGGAAGCGATCCAGAGAGCACCCAGATCCCGTAACACGATGGAGCTGCGTTCGTTCCTGAGGCTCCTGAACTATTTTGGTAACTTTCTTCCCAAATTGAGCACGCTGTTAGAGCCGCTACACATGCTCCTATGCAAAGGTCGCGATTGGATCTGGGGGGATAGCCAGTAAAGGGCTTTTGATAGAGCACGCAACTTGTTATGATCCAACAAACTGTTAACGTTATATGACCCGTGTAAGAAACTTGTTCTAACGTGCGATGCGTCGTCCTATGGGGTTGGATGTGTGTTGCAGCATGTGAATGCCAATGGTCAGTTACAGCTGGTAGCTTATGCCTTCAGAAGTCTGTCCCAGGCAGAAAGGGGCTACGGGATGGTAGAAAAGGAAGCGCTAGCATGTGTATATGCTGTAAAATAAAAATGCACCAGTACCTGTTTGGCAGGAAATTTGAGCTGGAGACAGATCACAAACCCCTAACGTCCCTTTTGGCCGACAACAAGGCCATAAATGCGAATGCATCGGCCCGCATACAGAGGTGGGCACTTACGTTAGCCGCCTATGACTACACAATTCGGCACAGACCGGGCACTGAAAATTGCGCCGATGCACTCAGCAGGCTCCCACTAGCCACCACTGAGGGGGCAACTGAGCATGATGCTGAGATGGTCATGGCTGTTGAAGCTTTCAAAAGCGAAGGCTCACCTGTGACAGCTCGTCAGATTAAAGTCTGGATAAATAAAGACCCGCTACTGTCTTTGGTTAAGAAATGTGTCCTGAATGGGGACTGGGCAGCCATGTACGGGGCATGCCCTGAGGAATTTAAACCGTTTCATAGGCACAAGGATGAACTCTCGATTCAGGCCGATTGCCTACTGTGGGGAAACCGAGTAGTCATGTCCCAGAGGGGCAGAGAGGTGTTTATCAGAGAACTTCACAATGAGCACCCGGGCATTGTCATGATGAAGGCAATTGCCAGGTCACATGTTTGGTGGCCAGGGATAGATGCAGACCTGGAACTTTGTGTTTGCAGGTGCAACACGTGTGCTCAGCTGAGCAACGCACCCAGGGAAGCCCCCATTAGCCCCTGGTCCTGGCCCGCCAAGCCATGGTCACGCATCCATGTGGACTACGCAGGTCCTTTCATGGGAAAAATGATTTTGGTTGTAGTAGACGCCTACTCCAAATGGATTGAGTGTGCCATTTTAAATTCAAGCACATCCTCTGCCACGGTAGAAAGTCTACGGGCAATGTTCGCCGCCCATGGTCTATCGGGTATCTTGGTTAGCGACAATGGCCTGTGCTTCACAAGCACTGAATTCCAGGACTTCAGGGCAGGCAATGGAATCAACCATGTCTGAACAGCACCGTTCAAGCCGGCCTCAAACGGCCAGGCGGAACGAGCAGTGCAGATAATCAAACAGGGGATGCTCAGAATCCAAGGGGGTTCCCTACAAAGCCGCTTATCATGCCTTCTGTTGGCCAATAGATCCCGACCACACTCGCTGACAGGAGTTCCACCCGCAGAGCTGCTAATGAAAAGGACGCTCAAAACCAGGTTATCCCTTCTACACCCTACTATGTAAGAAATTGTTGAGAGCAGGCGTCAGTCACAATGTGACTACCATGACAGGAATGCGAGGGCGCGATGTATTGATGTCAATGACCCTGTTTTTGTCCTTACTTATGCTGCAGGGCCTAAATGGCTTGCAGGCACTGTGATTGCCAAAGAGGGGAATAGGGTTTTGGTAGTTAAACTTACCAATGGACAAATCTGCCGCAAACACGTGGATCAAACTAAAAGGAGTTTCAGCAACACTATAGAAGAAGCAGAGGAAGAACACGATGTAGAGTTTACTCCACCACAGGTGATCGAACACTGGAACCAAATGGAGGGGAGCCCAGTCACTGTGGGCAGTCCGGACAGGCCTGGGACACCGCAAACAGCAGAGACTCAGGCCAGCGCCCAACAACCCAGGCGCTCTACAAGAGAGCGTAAATCACCAGAGAGACTTAACCTGTGATCCCAATAAGACTTTGGGGGGGAGGTGATGTCATGTATTCAACTATCATTGTAACCCATGTCTAAGCTGACCTAAGTTGTACGCCTTGAGAACATTGACCACAAGGGGGTGAACTTGTGGGAGACACTCCTAACCTGGACTTTCAGTTGTAAAAGGGGAAGCTCCATCCAACTTCATCACTTGAGGTCTTAGTAATAAAGGTAACTGGCCACAGAGTGACCTTCTCTCAAGTATGGACCTCGTGTGCATTTATACTGTATAGTAAAGACATATCAAGGACAAAGAAAAACGTTCTGCTGAGCAAGTATGAGCAGCTAGGGGCTAAATTAAAAAGCAAAACCACAAAAGTAATAACTTCTGGATTACTAGCTGAGCAACGAGCAAATTTGCATAGGGTAAATAGGATCAGAGAGATAAAGGCATGGCTCAAAGATTGGTGTGGAAGAAATGGGGTTCAATTCATGGGGCACTGACACCAGCACTGCGATAGGAGGGAGCTGTTCTGTCGGGACAGGCTTCACGTGAAGCAGGCTGGGACCAGTGTCCTCGCGAATTGAATAACTAGGGCTATAGATAGGGCTTTAAATGAAATAGTTGGGGGGAGGGATCCAGTGAGCAGAAAATTTAAAAAGTCGAAGAGAAAAGAGAAGGCAATAGTGCAGGGTAGCGTTAGGAGCAATGATAACCAGAGTGTGACAAGAAGGGACAGAGCGTATACATATAAATGCATCAGAAAGTGGGGTCAGAGTAGGGAAAAATGGTAAAGAGACAAAATGAAAAGCTCTTTATCTGAATGCACCTTGCATTCGTAACAAGATAGATGAGTTGCCAGCACAAATTGAAATAAATAGGTATGCTCTGATAGCCATTGCAGAGACGTGGTTGCAAGGTGACCAAGGATGGGAACTGAATATTCAGGGGTATTTGACATTCAGAAGGATAGGTGGAAAGGAAAAGGAGGTGGGGTAGCTCTGTTAATAAAGGATGAGATCAGTGCAGTAATGGGACATGATATTGGCCCAGAAGGTCAAGATGTAGAATCAGTTTGGGTGCCGCCGAGGATGGAGTCAGTCCCACAGAGGGTGGAAGAGCTGAAAAGAAAAATCAATGCAAAAAAAAAAAGCAGAACATCTTCAGGGGACCCCATGCAGGTAAGTTGTAAGAAATTTAAAAAAAAATGTTCATTAACCTTTTTTGCAGGTCTTCATACCTACCGTCAGGGATAGACCAGCCTCCACGCAGAGGTCCTTCCCCGTTCTGGCGCCAGCTCCTGTTGACTCCCGCCCGCCCCAATCTGGCATTTCGGCGGGCGGGAGGTCACTTGAGCCACTTGGCCATCCACTGACAACAGTAGGCGGGTCCCGGTGGCGCTCCCCTCCTGCCCACTCCAGCCTAATTGCAAACTGGCACAGGGCGGAAGCCGAAGAGGAATGTTGGCGGATCTCGGCGGCAGTGGTCGGTAAGGCCATCAATTTCGGCCCCATAGAGTGTATGGGGGATGATTTCTTCGAACAATACTTTGTCGAACCAACCGGGGAGCAGACTATTTTAGATCTGGTAATGTGTAATGACTCTGGATTAATTAATGATCTTATAGTGAAGGATCCTCTTGGGAAGAGTGATCATAGCATGGTAAAATTTCAAATACAGCTTGAGGGTGAGAAAACTAGATCTCAAACCAGTGTCCTAAACTAAATAAAGGCAATTACAAAGGTAAGAAGACAGAGTTGGCTAAAGTAGACTGCGGAAATAGATTAAAGGATAAGATGGTAGATAAGCAGTGGCAAACATTTAAGGAGATATTTCATCGCAAAGATATATTCCAGTGAGTAAGAAAAACTCTCAGAGAAGGACGAATCATCCGTGGTTAACGAGTGATGTAAAGGATGGCATCAAATTGAAAACAAAGGCTTATAATGTTGTGAAGAATAGTGGCACACCAGAGGATTGGGAATTTTTTAGAAACAAGCAAAGGACAACTGAAAAATTACAAAGACAGAGAAGATAGTTTACGAGAGTAAACATAGAAACATAGAAACTAGAAAATAGGTGCAGGAGTAGGCCATTCGGCCCTTCGAGCCTGCACCACCATTCAATAAGATCATGGCTGAACATTTTCTCAGAACCCCTTTCCTGCTTTCTCTCCGTACCCCTTGGTCCCCCTAGTCATAAGGACCATATCTAACTTGCTCTTGAATATTTCCAATGAACTGGCATCAACAACTCTCTGTGGTAGGAAATTCCACAGGTTAACAACTCTCTGAGTGAAGACGTTTCTCCTCATCTCAGTCCTAAATGGCCTACCCCTTATTTTAAGACTATGTCCCCTGGTTCTGGACTTCCCCATGAACATTCTTCCCGCATTTAACCTGTCCCGTCCCGTCAGAATCTTATATGTTTCTATGAGATCCCTTCTCATCCTTCTAAACTCCAATGTATAAAGGCCCAGTTGATCCAGTCTCTCCTCATATGTCAGGCCTGCCATCCCCGGAATCAGTCTGGTGAATCTTCACTGCACTCCCTCAACAGCAAGAAAGTCCTTCCTCAGATTAGGAGACCAAAACTGAACACAATATTCCAGGTGAGGCCTCACCAAGGCCCTGTACAACTGCAGTAAGACCTCCCTGCTCCTATACTCAAATCCCCTAGCTATGAAGGCCAACATACCATTTGCCAGCTTGACCGCCTGCTGTACCTGTATGCCAACTTTCAATGACTGATGTACCATGACACCCAGGTCTTGTTGCACCTCCCCTTTTCCTAATCTGCCGCCATTCAGATAATATTCTGTCTTCACATATTTGCCCCCAAAATGGATAACCTCACATTTATCCACATTATACTGCATCTGCCATGCATTTTCCCACTCACCTAACCTGTCCAAGTCACCCTGCAGCCTCCTAGCATCCCCCTCACAGCTCACACTGCCACCCAGTTTAGTGTCATCTGCAAACTTGGAGATATTACACTCAATTCCTTCATCCAAATCATTGATGTATATTGTAGAGAGCTGGGGTCCCAGCAATGAGCCCTGCGGCACTCCACTAGTCACTGCCTGCCATTCTGAAAAGGACCGGTTTATCCCGACTCTCTGCTTCCTGTCTGCCAACCAGTTCTCTATCCATGTCAGTATATTACCCCCAATACCATGTGTTTTGATTTTGCACAACAACCTCTTGTGTGGGATCTTGTCAAAGCCTTTTGAAAGTCCAAATACACCACATCCACTGGTTCTCCCTTGTCCACGCTATTTGTTACATCCTCAAAAAATTCCAGAAGATTTGTCAAGCATGATTTCCCTTTCATAAATCCATGCTGACTTGGACTGATCCTGTCACTGCTTTCCAAATGCATTGCTATTTCATCCTTAATAATTGATTCCAACATTTTCCCCACTACTGATGTCAGGCTAACCGGTCTACAATTATCCGCTTACTCTCTCCCTCCCTTTTTAAAAAGTGGTGTTACATTAGCTACCCTCCAGTCCATAGGAACTGGTCCAGAGTCGATAGACTGTTGGAAAATGATCACCAATGCATCCACTATTTCTAGGGCCACTTCCTTAAGTACTCTGGGATGCAGACTATCAGGCCCCGGGGATTTATCGGCCTTCAATCCCACCAATTTCCATAACACAATTTCCCGCCTAATAAGGATATCCTTCAGTTCCTCCTTCTCACTGGACCCTCGGTCCCCTAGTACTTCCAGAAGGTTATTTGTGTCTTCCTTCGTGAAGACAGAACCAAAGTATTTGTTCAATTGGTCTGCCATTTCTTTGTTCCCTATTATAAATTCACCTGAATCCGGCTGCAAGGGACCTACGTTTGTCTTCGCTAATCTTTTTCTCTTCACATATCTATAGAAGTCTTTGCAATCAGTTTTTATGTTCCCAGCAAGCTTCTTCTTGTGCTCTATTTTCCCCCTCTTAATTAAACCCTTTGTCCTCCTCTGCTAAATTCTAAATTTCTCCCAGTCTCAGGTTTGTTGCTTTTTCTGGCCAATTTATATGCCTCTTCCTTGGATTTAGCACTATCCTTAATTTCCCTTGTTAGCCACGGTTGAGCCACCTTCCCCGTTTTATTTTTACTCCAGACAGGGATGTACAATTGCTGAAGTTCATCCATGTGATCTTTAAATGTTTGCTATTGCCTATCCACCGTCAACCCTTTAAGTATCATTTGCCCATCCATTCTAAACATGGAAACATAGAAAATAGGTGCAGGAGTAGGCCATTCGGCCCTTCTAGCCTGCACCGCCATTCAATGAGTTCATGGCTGAACATTCAACTTCAGTACCCCATTCCTGCTTTCTCGCCATACCCCTTGATCCCCCTAGCAGTAAGGACCTCATCTAACTCCTTTTTGAATATATTTAGTGAATTGGCCTCAACAACTTTCTGTGGTAGAGAATTCCACAGGTTCACCACTCTCTGGGTGAAGAAGTTCCTCCGCATCTCGGTCCTAAATGGCTTACCCCTTATCCTTAGACTGTGACCCCTGGTTCTGGACTTCCCCAACATTGGGAACATTCTTCCTGCATCTAACCTGTCTAACCCCGTCAGAATTTTATATGTTTCTATGAGGTCCCCTCTCATTCTTCTGAACTCCAGTGAATACAAGCCCAGTTGATCCAGTCTTTCTTGATAGGTCAGTCCCGCCATCCCGGGAATCAGTCTGGTGAACCTTCGCTGCACTCCCTCAATAGCAAGAATGTCCTTCCTCAGGTTAGGAGACCAAAACTGTACACAATACTCCAGGTGTGGCCTCACCAATGCCCTGTACAACTGTAGCAACACCTCCCTGCCCCTGTACTCAAATCCCCTTGCTATGAAGGCCAACATGCCATTTGCTTTCTTAACCGCCTGCTGCACCTGCATGCCAACCTTCAATGACTGATGTACCATGACACCCAGGTCTCTTTGCACCTCCCCTTTTCCTAATCTGTCACCATTCAGATAATAGTCTGTCTCTCTGTTTTTACCACCAAAGTGGATAACCTCACATTTATCCACATTATACTTCATCTGCCATGCATTTGCCCACTCACCTAACCTATCCAAGTCGCTCTGCAGCCTCACAGCATCCTCCTCGCAGCTCACACTGCCACCCAACTTAGTGTCATCCGCAAATTTGGAGATACTACATTTAATCCCCTCATCTAAATCATTAATGTACAGTGTAAACAGCTGGGGCCCCAGCACAGAACCTTGCGGTACCCCACTAGTCACTGCCTGCCATTCTGAAAAGTACCCATTTACTCCTACTCTTTGCTTCCTGTCTGACAACCAGTTCTCAATCCATGTCAGTACACTACCCCCAATCCAATGTGCTCTAACTTTGCACATCAATCTCTTGTGTGGGACCTTGTCGAACGCCTTCTGAAAGTCCAAATATACCACATCAACTGGTTCTCCCTTATCCACTCTACTGGAAACATCCTCAAAAAATTCCAGAAGATTTGTCAAGCATGATTTCCCTTTCACAAATCCATGCTGACTTGGACCTATCATGTCACCTCTTTCCAAATGCACTGCTATGACATCCTTAATAATTGATTCCATCATTTTACCCACTACCGATGTCAGGCTGACCGGTCTATAATTCCCTGTTTTCTCTCTCCCTCCTTTTTTAAAAAGTGGGGTTACATTGACTACCCTCCACTCCATAGGAACTGATCCAGAGCCAATTCACGCCTCAAACCATCGAAGTTACCTTTCCTTAAGTTCAAGACCCCAGTTTCTGAATTAACTGTGTCACTCTCCATCTTAATAAAGAATTCTACCCTGTTATGGTCACTCTTCCCCAAGGGGCCTCGCACAACAAGATTGCTAATTAGTCCTTTCTCATTACACATCACCCAGTCCATGATGGCCAGTTCCCTAGTTGGTTCCTTGACATATTGGTCTCGAAAACCATTCCTAATACGCTCTAGGAAATCCTCCTCCACTGCATTGCTACCAGTTTGGTTAGCCCAGTCAATATGTAGATTAAAGTCACCCATGATAACTGCTGTAACTTTATTGCATGCATCCCTTATTTCTTGTTTGATGCTGTCCCCAACCTTACTACTACTGTTTGGTGGTCTGTACACAACTCCCACTAGCGTTTTCTGCCCCTTGGTATTCCGCAGCTCCGCCCATACCGATTCCACATCATCCAAGCTAATGTCCTTTCTTACTATTGCATTAATTTCCTCTTTAACCAGCAATGCTACTCTGCCTCCTTTTCCTTTCTGTCTATCCTTCCTAAATGTTGAATACCCCTGGATGTTGAGTTCCCAGCCTTGGTCACCCTGGAGCCACGTCTCTGTGATGCCAATTACATCATACCCGTTAACTGCTATCTGCGCAGTTAATTCGTCCACCTTATTCCGAATACTCCTCGCATTGAGGTACCGAGCCTTCAGGCTTGTCTTTCTAACACACTTTGCCCCTTTAGGATTTTGCTGTAAGAAATATAAAACTAGCAAGAAATATAAAAACAGACAGTAAGAACTAAAGTAAACGTTGGTCCCTTAGGGGACGAGACTTGGGAATTAATAATGGGAAAGAGGGAAATGGCAGAGACTTTGAACAAATATTTTAGAAACATAGAAACATAGAACATAGGAGCAGTATTAGGCATTTTGACCCTTCGAGCCTGCTCCACAATTCAATATGATCATGGCTGATCCTCTATCTCAACACCATATTCCTGCTTTCTCCCCATACCCCTTGATGCATTTTGTGTCTAGAAATCTATCTATCTCATTCTTAAATATATTCAGTGACTTGGCCTCCACAGCCTTCTGTGGTAGAGAATTCCACAGGTTCACCACCCACTCAGTGAAGAAATTTCTCCTCATCTCAGTCCTAAATTTCATTCTCCGTACTGTGACTGTGACTGTGACCACTTGTTCTCGACTTTCCAGCCAGGGGAAACATCCTCCCCGCATCCAGTCTTTCCAGTCCCGTCAGAATTTTATACGTTTCAATGAGATCCTCTCTCATTCATCTAAACTCTAGTGAATACAGGCCTCGTCAACCAACCTCTCATCATACGACAGTCCTGCCATCCGAGGAATCAGTCTGTTGAACCTTCGCTGCACTCCCTCTATGGCAAGAATATCCTTTCTTAGGTAAGGAGACAAAAACTGCACACAATACTCCAGGTGTGGTCTCACCAAGGCCCTCTATAACTGTGGTAAGACATCCTTGCTCCTGTACTCAAATCCTCTTGCAATGAAGGCCAACAAACCATTTGCCTTCCTAACTGCTTGCTGTACCTGCAGGTTTTCTTTCAATGACTGGTATACAAGGACAGCCAGGTCCCTTTGTATATCGACACCTCCCAAGCTATCAATATTTAAATAATATTTTGTCTTTTGTTTTTCCTACCTAAGTGGATAACTTCACATTTATCCATGTTATACTACATCTGCGATGTGTTTGCCCACTCACTCAACCTATCTAAATCACCTTGTAGCGTCTTTGCATCCTCCTCACAACTCACAATCTCACCTAGTTTTGTGTCGTCAGCAAATTTAGAAATATTACATTTGGTTTCCTCATCCAAATCATTTATATATATTGTGAATAGCTGGGCCCCAAGCACTGATCCCTGTGGTACCCCACTAGTCACTGTCCACCACCCCGAAAAAGACCCATTTATTCCTACTCACTACTGAAGTTGAATGTTCAGCCATGAACTCATTGAATGGCGGTGCAGGCTAGAAGGGCCGAATGGCCTACTCCTGCACCTATTTTCTATGTTTCTATGTTTCTATTTCCTGTCAGTTCACCAATTTTCAATCCATGCCAGTATATTACCCCCAATCCTATGTGCTTTAATTTTGCATATTATCCTCTTATGTGGGAAAATCCAAATACATTACAAGCATTGATTCTCCCTTATCTATTTTATCAGTTATATCTTCAAAAAATCCAGTAGGTTTGTCAAACACAATTTTCCTTTCATAAATCCATGTTGAATCTAATCCCATGATATTTTCTAAGTGTCCCGTTATCACATCCTTTGTAATAGACTCTAGCATTTTCCCTACTACTTATGTTAGACTAACTGGTCTGTAGTTATCTGTTTTCTCTCTCCCTCCTTGCCACCCTCCAATCTGCAGGAACTGTTCCATAATCTATAGAATTTTCGAAGATGACAACCAATGCATCCACTATTTCCATGGCTACTTCTTTTAGTACTCTGGGATGCAGATCATCAGGCCCTGGGGATTTATCGGTTTTCAGTCCCATTAGTTTCTCTAGCACTATTTTCTTACTAATAATCATTTCGTTTAATTCCTCTTGCTCACTAGACCTTTGCTTCCTAGCATTTCTGGGACGTTATCCATGAAGACAGAACTGAATTTTTGTTTAATTGTTCTGCCATTTCCTTGTTCCCCCTTATAAATTCTCCCATTTGTGACTATAAAGGACCTACATTTGTCTTCACTAATCTTTTTCTTTTTACATACTTGTAGAAACTTTTACAGTCTTTTGAGGCTAGACTTCCATTATTGTGCAGATCGCCCAAAAATGGGTGTTATTTTCAGCGTTGGCGTTTATTATGGGTTTTGAGATCACCGGATTATCACCCATTTTCAAAACCCCAACTTTCCACTTTTAAAAATGGGCGTTACCGCGAGCGATGTGAAATGGCCGTTAGCGGTAAATTTTTCGCTCTTCTGCCGTAAAGTGTCGGCACCCAAAGCAACACCATGGCAATGGTTGTTTCCCGCGTTTCAGGAGGTCAGGGGTCATCAATACATGCGCAGAAGAGGAGAGAGAGAGGGAGAGGGAGCAGAGAGGAACTGATAGTGTGTGTGGGTGTGTTGTCTGGTTGTTTGGCTGTTGTGGGAGGTAGGAAAGAGATTTAGCAGCAGTGAAAAGAATTGAGAGCACAAATAACTTTGCTTGCATGGAGATTTTTGGAAAAAAAATAATTAAAGTGGAAGGCATGGAGGAGGCGACACAGCACGATGTGAAGGGTGAGGACACTGGTGAGAGCAGTGAGGTGGGAGAGGAACTAGAAGTGGGAAGATAAAAACAAGTTCGGAGATTTTCCGATGAGACAAATGCCTCCCTCCTGCAGGAGGTGGAGTCACGGTGGGGTCAATTGACCTGGGGTGGATGTGGGAAGCCCATCCCAAAGGTTTATCAGAAGATTTGGGCCGACATAGCTGAGGTGGTCAACCAGTGCCGCAAGCGCTGGAACAACCTTGTCGGATCCGCCAGAGTAACTATTACATTTATTTACATTTACTTATATAATTATATAATTTGAATTGTAAGTGTAATGAGTGATTAAAATCAGATGTGATGCCTTGCACTTACACCGGGAATGTTTTACTCAAAGCCTGTGTTTACGATGTACGTCTTTAGGTAAGTAATAATAATTATCATATAATCATGATTCGATCTGTTAGTTATGTGTTGTATCAGTCTCTGTGACAGTACCTAGCAATGATCCTTCATAATGATCCCATGCTATGTCGTACTGCTGTTACCTTTTGCAAAAGAAGCTTTTGAAGAATAAGGTAGAGCAGCGGCACACGGATGGGGGACCACCAGTCATCAGCGAGCAGACAGACATCGAGGAGTGTTTGCTGGCACTAATGGGAAGCCACCCCTGGTCAGCCATGCAAGCAGCAGCAAAACCTGATGTGATGCCACGTGAGTAAAGTATACACCATTGCATGATGTCAAGTCAATAGATGCCACACCTACTCATATCCGAACAATAATATATGACAGATGATTGTTAAAAGCGTTATCTACATAATGATGGCCCCTTGAAAATCATTGTAATGCAGAATTTGGTCATGTTCATGAAATGTGATGTCTGTGATGATTTTGATAGCGGCAGTGCTTTTGTCGTGATATGCTGTGTGTAGCGCTGGACTCACCTTGTGACCCGAGCACCCCCTTCTCCTCTAATAACCTAATTTATGTTTTGTAGCTCAGCCAGCAGCACGGCCCCATCCAACACCATCGAGCCAAGAAGCTGCGGATCCGGCGATGGCCTCGGCAGGGGACCATCAATCTGGTGCTGAGGAGCCCCGAATCTCGCCCGTGGAGCTGCAGGGTGCCTTCTCCACTGATGACAGTGCCGACTTTGAGGAGCCTACATCGACAAGCTCCATCATCTATGGAACCCTGATAACATCTAGTACTCCTGTGGCCATGTCCTCCTCCACCATGGAGGTAGTGGGCCCAAGCACCTTGCCGCAGGACACCCCATGATGGTGTGGACCCCGCGGAAGTTGGTTTAACGCAGCAGGACTGTTCCACGAGCGGCAGATCTGAGCGGGGAAATGGTACACTTGTCCAGGAGGAGTGTTCACATAGGTCAGCAGATCTTCCAGACAATGGGGGCATATCCCAACAGCTGGCCAGCATGTCAGCCAACCTTGACCAAGCATGTGCCATGGATGGCTGAGGCCCTGGAGGTGATAGCCAGGAACACTGGTGCCAGAGGGCTACCAGTGGTTCCAGAGTGCGGCACTGCACCCGAAGGCGCCGCATCCCCATTGCCAGCGACACATGTGAGCCAGGAGCAAGGTCTTGCTTCTGGCTCAGAGAACATTCCCTCCTCAGGACCGTCCTCTCCCGTATCTGGCCAACCAGTGGTTCTGCTGTCACTCTCCCCAATGAAACAGCGCCTGAGGAGCACTTTGGCAAGGCGGCTTGGAGTCAGGAGGGGAAGGGGAAGAGGTGGAGGTGGGGAGGAGAAGCGGGAGGTGGGGGGAAATGAAAGTGAGGTGTATGGCCACAGGAGTTGTATTGGTCACAGTATTTTTATGTTGTTGTTGCTATTTTGTTGGGAGGTTTGGGGGAAGGGGGCAGGGGGTTACCTGTTTTGTTTGCATTTGTGTTCTATGTTTATGAAGTTTTGTTGGAAATGGTCAAAATGTAATGAATGATATAAATGTTATAAATTTGTTGTGGGGTGGGTGGGGATGGGGTGGGATGTTTCTTACAGTTATAATTCTGACTTTATACAAATATTCACTTTAAATGTTTTTTATTTCACGCATTGTCTCAGATAGCTGCACCATTACACACTGGTGATTCCTTAACATGAAAGAGGATAATTACAATTAACTTCAATCAACTTAAACTTTAACTGTCACCAAGGTAATGCACACCATTCATTTATGAGCTGCAGACGCAGCAGTCTTGCAGCTTTGTAAATACGACCAATGTTATTTCAAGCAAAGCGCTCATTGATGAGCTGCTGACGTAAGAGTCTTGCAGCTTTGTAGCCATAGGCTCTTTCCTGCGGTCTAGAGGGGGACAAGGGCACGGTTTCATCGTCAGCCTGATTGTCTGCCCCGAGGTCAGCCTCCACCACCTCGTCCTCCTTTTCCTCTCTCTCCTGAGGTGAACCGGCAGTCCCTTCGGGCAAATCTTGTCGCCTCCTGATAGCCAAGTTGTGCACCATGCAGCACACCACCACAAATTGAGTTACCTGCTCAGAGTGGTATTGTAACTCGCCTCCTGAATGGTCCAGGCATCTAAAGCGCTGCTTAAGCACTCCAATTGTCTTTTCGATGATATTGCATGTGGCTATGTGACTCTCATTGTATCGCTTCTCGGCTTTTGTCTGGGTGTTATGCAGGGGGGTAATCAGCCAGGTGGCAAGGCCATATCCTTAGTCACCAAGCATCCAGTATTGACCTTGTGGCTGAATGGTAAACATGTAATATACAGAGCTCTCACACAGGATGTGAGCATCATGGATGCTGCCCGGAAATTTTGCATTTACTGCCATAATAATTTGCTGATGGTCGACAACGAGTTGCACATTCAGGGAATATAAAGAAAATGCATCACTATCTGTTTGGGCTCAAATTTGAATTGGAAACTTATATCCCTCTTTTCTGAAAATAAGGGGATAAATACGAATGCAGAGATGGGTGCTCACGTTGTCCACATACAACTACGCCATCTGCCACAGGCCAGGCACAGAAAACTGTGCTGATGCTCTCAGTAGGCTACCATTGCACACCACCGGGGTGGAGATGGCAAAGCCTGCAGATTTATTTACGGTAATGGAAGCATTCGAGAGTGAGCAATCATCTGTTACCGCCCGACAGATTCAAACCTGGACAAGCCATGACCCCTTACTGTCCTAAGTAAAAAACTGTGTGCTCCACGGGAGTTGCTCTAAAGTCCCATTAGAGATGTAAGAAGAAATAAAGCCGTACCAGTAGCGCAAAGATGAAATGTCTATACTGTCTCCTATGGGGTAATCGGGTAATTGTGCCAAAAAAAGACAGGGACACTTTCATTAATGATCTCCACAGTACCCACCCAGGCATTGTAATGATGAAAGCGATAGCCAGGTCCCACTTGTGATGGCCTAGTATCGATGCAGACTTAGAGGCCTGTGTGCACAAATGTAATACATGTTCCCAGTTAAGCAATGCACCCAGGGAGGTGCCACTAAGTTTATGGTCTTGGCCCTCCAAACCGTGGTCTAGGGTTCATGTCGACTATGCAGGCCCATTCTTGGGAAAAATGGTTGTAGATGCGTACTCCAAGTGGATTGAATGTGTGATAATGTCAGCAAGCATGTCTGCTGCCACCATTGAAAGCCTATGGGCCATGTTTGCCACGCATGGCCTGCCTGATGTCCTTGTAAGTGACAATGGGCCGTGCTTTACCAGTGCCGAATTCAAGGAATTCATGACCCGCAATGGGGTCAAACATGTTACGTCTGCCCCGTTTAAGCCAGCGTCCAATGGTCAGGCAGAATGAGCAGTTCAAACAATCAAGCAGAGCTTGAAAAGGGTAACTGAAGGCTCACTGCAGACTCGCTTATCCCGAGTCCTGCTTAGTTACCGCACAAGGCCCCACTTGCTTACCGGGGTCCCTCCCGCTGAACTGCTCATGAAATGGGCACTTAAGGCTCTCGTTAGTCCACCATGATCTACACAAACAGGCAAAGAGCAGGCGGCTTCAACAGAATGCATATCATGATCGCGCAAATGTGTCACGTGAAATTGAAATAAATGATCCTGTATTTGTGTTGAACTATGGGAAGGTCCCAAGTGGATTGCTGGCACTGTTTTGGCCAAAGAGGGGAGTAGGGTGTTTGTGGTCAAACTAGCAAATGGACTCACCTGCAGAAAACACTTGGACCAAACCAAACTCATATTTATGGACTATTCAGAACAACCCACAATAGACGCTACCTTTTTCGACCCTCTAACACACACACAAGTGGCAACCGACCCAGCGGTTGATCATGAAGCAGAACCCATCACCCCCAGCAGTCCAGCAAGGCCAGTTGCGCAGCAGCCCAGCGAAGGCCCAACAAATGACCCACCAACACCAACATTTGCACCGAGACGATCAACCAGGGAAAGGAAGGCCCCAGATCGACTCACATTGTAAATAGTTACACTATTGGCAGGGGGGGGGGGGGGGGGAGTGTTGTTATGTATGTAAACCTGTAATTACCATGTCTAACAACCAGAGGGCTTATCCCTTAGAGTCCCAAGGGATCCCACAATCCCTTGGGAGCACCTGTATATAAAGAGGCCTCACAGGCTGGAGAGGCACTCTGAGATCTGTAAGAAAGGACTACGGTCACACCTTACTTTGAGCTTGCAGTATCTAGTCTGACTCTTTATCCAAGACATAACAATATTCACTCGGGGCCACAGCGGACCAGGAAAGTATTCACTCGGGGCCACAGCGGATCAGGAAGGCACCTCACTCGGGGACCGGAGAGGGTCGGAAACAGCCGATCTGAAGGCTTGGAGCCCGGTGAGGGGAAGGGGGGAGGGAAAGAGAGGCCACAAGATTCAAGGGGGCAGGGAGGAGAGTGGAGAGGATGCTACTGCGCATGCTCGATATTTCAGTGATGTCAAGAATATGAGGTTTTTTTCTCGCGCATGCCAGAAGGCCCGGCTGCGTTTCTCGGCACAGACCGCAGGCTCCAACCCCGAGGCAACTGGCCATGCTGCGTGGGTCCGGATTACAGCAGAAACATCGGGGAAAGTTCGGACATGTTTTTCTGCCGCATTTCTGGACCTAAATAAGCGCCGCAACTCTGGCAATGCGCCAGAAAACGGGCTTGGGCAAAATTGAGCCCATAATGTGGGAAGATGTGAAGTTATCGACTTTGGTAGGATAAATAAAAATGCAAATTATTATTTAAATGAGGAGAGATTACAAAATGCTGCAGTATAGAAGGATCTGGAGGTCCTTGTACATGAAACACAAAATGTTAGCATGCAGGTAGAGCAAGTAATTAAGAAAGCAAATGGAATGTTGGCCTTTATTGCAAGGGGAATGGAGTATAAAAGTAGAGAAGTTCTGCTACAACTGGACAAGGTGTTGGTAAGACCACACCTGGAGTACTGTGTACAGTTTTGATCTCCTTACTTAAGGAGGGATATAGTTGCACTGGAGGCAGTTCAGAGAAGGTTCACGAGGTTGATTCCTGAAATGAAGGAGTTTTCATATGAAGAAAGATTGAACAGGTTGGGCCTATACTCATTGGAGTTTAGAAGACTGAGAGGTGATCTTATTGAAAAGTATAAGATTCTGAGGGGGCTTGATAGGGTAGATGCAGAGAGGATGTTTCCCCTCGTGGGGGAACCTAGAACTAGGGGGCATAGTTTCTGAATAAGAGGTCGCCCATTTAAAATGGAAATGTGGAAGAATTTCTTCTCTGAGAGAGTCGTCAATCTTTGAAATTCTCTACCCCAGAGAGCTGTGGAGGCTGGGTCATTGAATATATTTAAGGTGGAGATAGACAGATTTTTGAACGATAAGGGGATCAAGGGTGATAAGAACATAAGAACATAAGAAATAGGAACAGGAGTAGGCCATACAGCCCCTCGAGCCTGCTCCGCTATTCAATATCATGGCTGATCTGATCTTGGACTTAGCTCCACTTCCCTGCCCGCTCCCCATAACCCCTTATCCCCTTCTCGTTTAAAAAACTGTCTATTTCTATCATAAATTTATTCAATGTCCCAGCTTCCACAGCTCTCTGAGGCAGTGAATTCCACAGAATTACAACCCTCTGAGAGAAGACATTTCTCCTCATCTCAGTTTTAAATGGGTGGCCCCTTATCCTAAGATCATGCCCTCTAGTTCTAGTCTCCCCCATCAGTGGAAACATCCTCTCTGCATCCACCTTGTCAAGCCCCCTCATAATCTTATGCATTTCGATAAGATCACCTCTCATTCTTCTGAATTCCAATGAGTAGAGGCCCAACCTACTGACCAGCAGCAGTATATTTCAATATTTTTTTTCTATTGCCAGCTTTGACGATTTTATTTTTCTGTCTCTTTCAAAATCATCAATGCCGCTTTGCTTTTATCTGCCGTGCAGAAATAGTATCCACATTTTACGAAATGTTAAACCCAGAAATTACTGTAAGCTGCTATTAGTACTGATATTAATGTACTTGTATGACATTGTCTGGATAAAGGAATATAATTTTTTTATTAGTTCATGAAATGTGGGCCTCGCTGGCAAGGCCAGCATTTATTGGCCATCCCTAACTACCCTTGAGAAGGTGGTGGTGAGCAGTATTCTTGAACCGCTGCAGTCTGTGTGGTGAAGGTACTCTCGTAGTGATGTTTGGGAGAGAGTTCCAAGATTTCGACCCATCGATGATGAAGGAACGGTGATATATTTCCAAGTCAGGATGATGTGTGACTTGGAGTGGAATGCGTATATGAATGTGTTAACCCTAATCTAAAGGGCCGATTTTCAATCCGGACAGGAATAACGGTCAATGAAACATCCGGCCCCTCGGTACGTGAAGCGCGGGGAATTTTAACTCCTAAACCTCATTGGCTTGCCAGAACTCTGACTCTTGCCTGAAGCTGGTTGGAACATCAGCACTGATGGCGCGCGGGGGTTAAAGTTAGTGTGGGGTTAGCCCATCATCGGGGATCCACGGTCCCCAGCAAGGTAGGTAGGCATTCAGGAGGGGGGGTCAGCAAGTCCCTGATCAAGGGGGAAGAGGGTAAGTCCAGGGCAGGGAGGCTCAAGGTATTCTTGTAGGGCCAGGAGGAGCACTTCTCTTCCTTCTGGCGCACATAGAGACTTTAAAAATGAAGAAAAAAGGGCTCACTTTTTGCTGGCTGGCCTCTGAGCATGTGGGCCATAGTCGGGTCTGTTATATATGAATAAAGAGTCTGACTGTGAGCTCAAAGTAAAGTGTGACCTTATTCTTTTATTGCAGGTCTCCAGAGTGCCTCTCCAGCCTGTGAGGCCTCCTTAAGTACCTGTGCTCCCAAGGGATTGTGGGATCCCTTGGGACTCCAGGGGATGAGCCCTCTGGTGGCTGTACAAGGTATATACAATTTCACATACATAACAACACTCCCCCCCCCCCCAAAAGGCAATAGTGTAACTATTTACAAGGTGAGTCGATCTAGGGCCTTTTTTTCCCTGGTTGATCATCTCGGTGCAAATGCTGGTTTTGGTGAATCGTTTGTTAGGCCCTCGTTGGGCTGCTCTGCAGCTGGCCTTGCTGGGCTGCCTGGTGTGGTGAATCCTGCTGGGCTGCTGTGGATGATGGGTTCTGCTTTGTGGCCAACCGCGGTGTCGGTTGCCACTGGTGTGTATGTTGGGGGGTCAAAGAAGGTAGGATCCAAAGTGGGTTGCTCAGGATAGTCCATGAATCTGAGTTTGATTTGGTCCAAGTGTTTCTGGTGAATGAGTCCATTTGAAAGTTTGACCCGAAATACCTTGCTCCCCTCTTTGGCCACAATAGTGCCGATAAGCCACTTTGGACCTTGTCCATAATTCAATACAAATACAGGATTATTGATTTCAATTTCGTGTGACACAATAGCGCTATCATGATATGTACTTTGTTGAAGCTGCCTGCTCTCTATCTGTTCATGTAGATCAGGGTGAACTAGCGAGAGCCTTGTCTTAAATGCCCTTTTCATGAGCAGTTCAGCAGATGGAATCCCAGTGAGCGAGTGGGGTCTCGTGCGGTAACTAAGCAGAACTCGGGATAGGCGAGTCTGCAGTGAGCCTTCAGTTACTCTCTTCAAGCCCTGCTTGATAGTTTGCACTGCTCTCCCTGCCTGACCATTGGATGCTGGTTTGAACGGGGAGATGTTTGATCCCATTACGGGTCATGAACTCTTTGAACTCGGCACTGGTAAAACATGGCCCGTTGTCGCTCACAAGGGCATCGGGTAGTCCGTGCATGGCAAACATGGCCCGCAGGCTTTCAGTGGTGGCAGTGAACGTGCATGCCGACATTATCACACATTCAATCCATTTGGAATACGCGTCTACAACCACGAAGAACATTTGACCCAAGAACAGGCCTGAATAGTTGACATGGACCCTGGACCACGGTTTGGAGAGCCACGACCATAAACTTGGTGGCGCCTCCCTGGGTGTATTGCTTAACTGCGAACATGTGTTACATCTGTGCACGTAGGACTCTAAATCCACATCGATACTGGGCCTGGATGGGTACTGTGGAAGTCACTGATGAAAATGTCTCTGCCCTTCTTGGGGACCACTAACTGATTGCCCCACAGAAGGCAGTCTGCCTGTATAGACATTTCAGCTTTGTGCCGCTGGTATGGCTTTATCTCTTCCTGCATTTCCACTGGGACACTGGACCAGCTCCCGTGAAGCATACAATTTTTTACTCGGGATAGTAAGGGGTCCTGGCTCATCCAGGTTCTAATCTGTCGGACTGTGACGGGTGATTGCTCATTCTTGAATGTTTCCATAACTATGACTAAATCTGCAGGCTGCGCCATTTCCACCCTCGTGGTGGGCAATGGCAGCCTACTGAGAGCATCGACACAGTTTTCTGTGCCTGGCCTGTGGCGGATGGCATAGTTGTATGCGGACAACGTGAGCGCCCATCTCTGGTTGCGGGCCGATGCATTGGTATTTATCCACTTACTCTCGGAAAACAGGGATATTAGTGGCTTATGGTCCATTTCCAACTCAAATTTTAGGCCAAACAGATATTGATGCATTTTCTTTACCCCATAAACACACTCTAACGCTTCTTTTTCAATCATGCTGTAGGCTTTCTCAGCCTTACACAGACTTACGCATAAGCACCCGTTTCAATTTCTCAGATTCATTAGCTTGTTGCAATACACACTCAACGCCATACGACGACGCATCATAAACTAGTACCAAATGCTTACATGGATCATACAACACAAGCAATTTGTTTGAGCATAACAATTTTCTCGCTTTTACAAAGGCATTTTCTTGGCTTTTGCCCCATATCCATTCGTCTCCTTTACGCAGTAAGGCGTGCAGTGTTTCTAACAGTGTGCTGAGACCTAGTAAGAAGTTACCACAGTAGTTCAGGAGTCCTAGAAACGACCGCAGCTCTGTCACGTTCTGTGGCCTCGGTGTGTTCTCGATTGCTTCCACCTTCGAATCGGTGGGCCTGATGCTGTCCGCCCCGATTCTTCTCCTCAGGAACTCCACTTTGTGCGCCAGGAAAACGCACTTCGAATGTTTCAACCTAAGCCCCATGCGGTTGAGTCGACGAAGCATCTCCTCCAGTTTCTGCAGGTGCTTGACTGTGTCCCGATCTGTAACCAAGGTGTCGTCCTGGAAGACCAATGTGCGCGGGACCGACTTCAGTAAACTTTCCATGTATCTCTGCAATATCGCTGCAGCTGATCGAATTCCAAACCGGCATCTCTTATAAATGAAGAGACCTTTGTGCGTGTTGCTGCAGGTGAGGGCCTTCGATAATTCCTCCCACTCCTGCGTTATGTAGGCCGAGGTCAAGTCCAGTTTCATGAATGTCTTTCCTCCCGCCAGCGTGGCAAAAAGGACGTCAGTCTTTGGTAGTGGGTATTGATCCTGCAGGAAGAAACGATTGATAGTTACTTTGTATTCACCACAGATTCTGATGGTGCCATCTCCCTTGAGGACTGGGACAATCAGACTGGCCCACTCGTTGAATTCGATCGGCGAAATGATGCACTCTCATTGCAGCTGGTCCAGCTCGATCTCTACCCTTTCTCTCATCATGTACGGTACTGCTCTTGCCTTGTGATGGATGGGTCGCGCCCCCGGAATTAGGTGGATCTGCACTTTTTCTCCTTGGAACTTCCCGATGCCTGGTTCGAACAGCGAAGGGAACTTGTTTAAGACCTGGACACATGAAGTGTCGTCAGCAGACGAGAGTGCTTGGACGTCGTCCCAGTTCCAGCGTATCTTTCCCAGCCAGCTCCTGCTGAGCAGCGTGGGATCATCACCCGGTACCACCCAGCATGGTAGCTTGTGCATCACTCCATCGTAGGAGACCTTTACAGTAGCACTGACGATAACGGGAATCAGTTCCTTTGTGTGAATGGGAGTCAAGGCTGTCCTCGAGGTCTTGCTGCACCACAATTTTTCGAAAGTCTTTTTGCTCATAATGGACTGGCTCGCACCCGTGTCCAGCTCCATTGACACTGGGAGTCCATTTAATTCAACCTTCAGCCATATTGAGGGACACTTTGTGGTAAATGTGTGCACCCCATATACCTCTGCCTCCTCAGTCTGAGGCTCTGGTTCAACGTGATCCACCGTGGATATTTCCTCCTCTACAACATGGTGGTTTGCAGGATTAAAAGGGGTTGCAGCTCGCCTGCACATACGTTGGAGGTGACCCATTGTTCCACAGCCCTTGAAAAATACCCTTTGAAGCGGCATGAATGGAAATGATGATCACCCCCGCAGCGCCTACAAGGTGTTAATGGCCTTGCATTCATCACCCTTGATGGTGGACTCTGAGACATCTGCGGTCGTGCAGCTGCAGGCGAGTGGGGCCTGCCCTGTACGTTGCGATTGAAAACAACATCAATTTGTTCATAGTACTTGTAGCAGCATTCGTGTGCTGAGAGATTTGCTCAGTATTGTCACTGGTGACAATGAACGCCTGGGTTATCGCTATGGCTTACTCAAGGTTGGGGTCTCTACAGTCAAAAGTTTGCGAATTATCACTTCATGGCCAATGCCAAGTATGACAAAGTCTCTGAGCATGTGCTCCAAATGTCCTTCAAATTTGCAATGTCCTGCAAGGCGTCTTAGCTCGGCGACATAACTCGCCACTTCCTGGCCTTCAGACCTTTTGTAGGTGTAGAACCGGTACCTCGCCTTCGGAACGCTTTCCTTCGGGTTCAGATGCTCCTGGACTAGAGTGCACAAATCATCGTACGATCTCTCTGTGAGTTTCGCTGGAGCAAGCAGATTTTTCATGAGGCCATACATTGGTGCCCCACAGACGGTGAGGAGGATCGCCCTTCGTTTGGCAGCGTTCGCTTCTCCTTCCAGCTCGTTGGCCACGAAGTATTGGTCGAATCACTCCACGAAGGTTTTCCAATCATCTCCCTCTGAGAATTTCTCCAGGATGCCCACTGCTCTCTGCATCATTGTATTCATCACCTGTACCTTGTCGCCAGTTGTTATATATGAATAAAGACTCTGACTGGATAATGTGAGCTCAAAGTAATGTGTGACCTTCGTCTTTTATTGCAGCACTCGAGAGTGCCTCTCCAGCCTGTGAGGACTCCTTTAGGACCTGTGTTCCCAAGGGATTGTGGGATCCCTTAGGACTCCAGGGGATGAGCCTTCTGGTGGATGTACAAGGTATATACAAGTTCGCATACATAACATGGTCCACGGTTACAATTGCGTGCACATCCTGATGACATCGTGAGGACACCTTTTAAATTAGGCTTCCACTCCACTGGGATGGTTGGCCCTCCTCTATCTGAAGAGAGGTCCTGGGGGGAGTGGGAATGCATTGGGAATGCAACACAAATCCTCCCACCACCTTACTCCCTTACCCACACCATTTCTGCTAGGCAGGGGGTTACAATTAGCCCTTAACTATGGAAATTAAAGGAAGACTTGCATTTATACAGTGCCTTTCACGACCACCGAATGTCTCAAAACGCTTTACAGCCAATGAAGTACTTTTGAAGTGTAGTCACTGTTGTAATGTGGGAAACGAGACAACCAATTTGCGCTCAGCAAACTCGCAGAAATAGCAATGTGATAATGACCAGGTAAGCTGTTTTTTGTTACGTTGATTGAGGGATAAATATTGGCCAGAACACCATGGATAACTCCCCTGCTCTTCTTCGAAATAGTGCCATGCGATCGTTTACATCCACCTGAGAGAGCAGACAGGACCTCGGTTTAACATCTCATCCAAAAGACGGCACCTCCGACAGTGCAGCACTCCCTCAGCACTGCACTGGACTGTCAACCTAGATATATGTGCTCAAGTTCCTGGAGTGGAACTTAAGCCCACAACCTTCTGACTCAGAGGCTGGTGTGCAATCCACTGAGCTGACACTTAATGCTGAAGAACATAAATAAGCCTTCTGTTAATCATTCACATTACTAGAGATGGTTTAGAGAATAAACTAATTGATATGCAGCATAAACTAATTCCTGTTAATAAACCCAATCAAATTAAAGAACATGTGAATATGAGCACACATTCTCATGTAGGTAAATTTAGACAGGTGTCTGCACACATAAGGTGGTTTGGGGGTTACTACTACATTAGTGACATTCACACTGGAGTTGATACTAAATGTTAGAGGGTCACAAACACTTTTATGAGGGATGTTAGTGCTGGGAATGGAATTGTTCCCATTTCAGGCATCCATTGTCAGCACCAAGCACTCCCAGTTCAGGTAAAACACATCCAGATGCAGAGTAATGTTCCGTCTACTTGAGCCCAACAACATGTCTCAGCCCCAACCTCAAATGAGCAACTCCTGCTGCCTGCACCTTTGTCACATTTTCTCCATTTCTCATACCTGCCAGCTATCTGGTTTCTCTGAGTCCCATTAACAATTAAGGGTAGTTTTTCATGTTGTAGGCCAATGCTCACAAATAAATAGCTTAAGAGAGCTGAGACTGTCCAAACTAATTTCACATTGGACCCTTACAACCAGACAACAGACCAAGCCTTCATCTCATTAGTTTGGGAAGGATTTGAACCTAAGTCCCAATGGTGAAAGGCCAGTGTCAAATCCATTGCCCCAACAAATTCACTTCAGACCACTTCCTTCATATAGCTTTGCTACTGACTTAGTTTTTGAGATTAATATGCATCTGTATTCATAGACTTTTAAGTGTTTATCAAAACTATCTTATTCAACATTTTTTGAACACAGAAAAGTCACTCCATCCCCATTTTAGCCAAAACACATGACCTATAGATGTCCATTTTCCACCAGCCCAATCACCCACTCAGTGATGTCCTACTCAAATGTCAGCTCACTTTTTACTGTTTGGTGCCCAAAAGGAATCAGCACTGACCCCAAAGTGTAACATAAAACTGCATTAGTCTGTAGTTCTAGGAGCATTCTGGTTAGAAAGGTCTTTTTCAGTCCACTATGACCTATGGCATGGGGCAGGATTCCACAAAATTGGTTGTATCCTATCGATAAGATCTTACCTGATACACTGCGTGGGTTAAAATGCAGACCATCAACCAACACCAAATTAAGCATTTCTTTTGTCATTGCACTCTATGGGAGTCCCACACCTGCAACAGATCTACTAAAACACTTGCACTAATGACGCTCAAGTGCTAGTTCAACATGCAGAAAACATCACGCACAAAATGCAAACTCCAGTGCTTCACGGACATAGGCAATGATGATATTTTAGTCACATAAATTGACATAATGCTGGTTAATTACAAGCTACACTGGAACATGAGAATGCTTCAATTTCGGTTTCTGATGAAAAGAGTGATTTTGAGTAGAGGTTTTGACTGCCTGTTTCTCCATCTCTTGAATGTCTGTGCCAAATTGATGGCTTTACAGAAGTTTTCCAGATGTTAAAGAGTGATCTCCCTGGAGGATGACTTTTTATTTGAAGTTGAGTTGGTGAATGTATCTGTGTAATTTAGAAAGGTAGTGATGTGAATTTGCAGATGCCTTGTTTAATTCCTGCTTAGTTCATAAGAACATAAGAAATAGGAGCAGGAGTAGGCCACCTGGCCCCTCGAGTCTACTCCGCCATTCAATAAAACCATGGCTGATCTGATCATGGACTCAGCTCCACTTCTCTGCCCGCTCCCCTTAATCCTTTATTCCCTTATTGCTGAAAAAATTGTCTATCTTTGCCTTAAATATATTCAATGAGCCAGCCTTCACAGCTCCCTGGGGCAGACAATTCCATAGATTTACGACCTTCTGAGAGAAGAAATTCCTCCTCATCTCAGTTTTAAATGGGCGGCCCCTTTTCTGAGACTATGTCCCCTAGTTTTAGTTTTTCCTATGAGTGGAAATATTCTCTATGCATCCACCTTGCCGAGCCCCCTCATTATCTTATATGTTTTGATAAGATCACCTCTCATTCTTCTGAACTCCAATGAGTATAGGCCCAAACTACTCAACGATATCCACAAAGTGTAAATGGTAATGGATGAGGTCCAGTACAAAATCAATCAGTGTCAATTTCATAATTTTATTCAGTTTCTTGGTACAATTGCTGTTCTTTTCCTGACCAATTTTCTGCCCTCTTCTTCTGAAGACAATAAAGATGCAAGGCAAGGCTCCTAGCACAGAGCGCAGGTCAGAAAACGGGGCACAGATGTCAGCACACCAGATTTGTGGGGTTCGCACATTTTCCAGCCCTTAATTTCATTAATACCCATCATTCTTCAATACACATTCCTGTTGAGTGGGCAGTAACTGGCAGGAGCATGGAATCCTGTCAATCCAGCCTTCAAATCTGGTGTCGTGGCTGAAGGGGCAGGTGAAAGGAGTACCTGCTTCCCTGCCTCCCAATGGAATTTCTCAAAGAGGGAAAGAAAGTGTAGAAACCCAACGGAAACGTGTTTCGCCCCACTTTCTTGGCCCCACCCTCATCCAACCTATGACAATTCCACACCCAAAATAGACCTCCTAGACTCACTAATTGTTGCTTTCTCTTTCTTGGAGTTAAAATGATAGAAGTCTAATGCAGTATTAAGGATGAGCAACATTTTCAATCTTTCTTTGCATCTAGTGGCAGTGGGAAACCCCCACCCTGAGTGTACAGGAAAATATGGGCCGAGATTTCTGATGTCGTCTCAGCGGCAAGGCGAGGGGTCCGACCAATGCCGCAATTGATCAGCATTGGAATAGCCTGGTCGCGTCAGCAAGAGTAAGTACAGATTTTACATTTTATTATTGTATATCATTGTAGTTTTAATATTAAATCGCCTGAATTGAAATATATTTTGCACACAGTGGAACACTTTTGTACATTAGCTCCTGACTTTGCCGACCTCAGTGAAGATTGTATTAGAGAGAGATATATTTGTGTCAATCATCACCTCATAGACCCGATATGCATTATAACTGTGAAAATGTCTTTCCATGATAGTACCTATACCATAGAGCTGATGCCATGTACTTTGCCAATTTTACAGAGGAAGATATCGAACAACCGAGTCCAGCAGAGGGGGCACAGCTGCCTTACAACCACTAAGTGAGATTAAGGAGCGTGCTGCGGTTCTGGTGGGAAGCCACAGTCGAGCGGCCACCTCCCGTGGATCTGCCGAGCCCTCTGATGTGTCACATGAGTAATATGTCAAGCAGTGTTAAAGTAATCCTGCCTCCACAACTCTGTGTTACTGAATTCCGCACAGCTGTACTACCATATGTACTAACATATGATGCATTGTTCTGTAACGTCTCCTGGTCTCATTTATTGTAGTAATGATGCTCCGTCTTCGTAGGCCAGCGCAGTGCAAAATGTGTACCCTCCTGTTCGAATAAACTCAATAAGCTCAATGGTTTTTTGCAAGGCGCACAACACCCACAACACCAATGTGCAGATCAGAACTGCAACCTGCACCATTACAGGTGATCCTCACTATGGATGGGAAGGAGGAGGAGGAGGAAGATACCATGGAGCCTGAGGAGGAGGAGGAGGAGGAGGAACTGCAATCGGAGGAAGATTCCCCTAGCATCCCTCAGCATGTGGTGGAATCACCTGTGGGACCTGTGGCCATTCCTTCGGCATCTTCGATGAAAGAAGTAGCGGAACAAAGAATAAAAGTTCTCAATTCGGGTAAAGCCAATTTTGCTGAGCTGAGATGGGATTTGACCAAAGTGGACTGGAAACGGCTATTTAATGGAAGTCTTGCCGTTGGCAGTTGTATGCCCGTGACATCTCGGTGCCACCGGGGGACCAAATTGGGCGGGTGGGAAACATAGAAACATAGAAATTAGGTGCAGGAGCAGGCCATTCGACCCATCGAGCCTGTACCGCCATTCAATAATATCATGGCTGATCATTCAACCTCAGTACCCCTTTCCTGCTTTCTTTCTATACCCCTTGATCCCTTTGGCTGTAAGGGCCATATCCAACTCCCTTTTGAATATATCTAATGAACTGGCCTCAACAACTTTCTGTGATACAGAATTCCACAGGTTAACCACTCTCTGAGTGAAGAAGTTTCTCCTCATCTTGGTCCTAAATGGCTTACCCCTTATTCTTAGACTGTGAACCCTGGTTCTGGAACTCCCCAGCAATGGGAACATTCTTCCTGCCTCTAATCTGCCCAATCCCGTCAGAATTTTATATGTTTCTATGAGCTCCCCTCTCATTCTTCTAAACTCCAGTGGATACAAGCCCAGTTGATCCAGTCTCTCCTCATACGTCAGTCCTGCCATCCCGGGACTCAATCTGGTGAACCTTCGCTGTAATCCCTCAATAGCAAGAATGTCCTTCCCCAGATTAGGAGACCAAAACTGAACACAATGTTCCAGGTGTGGCCTCACCAAGGCTCTATACAACTGCAATAAGACCTCCCTGCTCCTATACTCAAATCCTCTAGCTATGAAAGCCTTTTTACTGCCTGCTGTACCTGCATGCCAACCTTCAATGACTGATGTACCATGACACCCAGGTCCCGTTGCATCTCCCCTTTTCCTAATCTGTCACCATTCAGATAATATTCTGCCTTCCTGTTTTTGCCACAAAAGTGGATAACCTCACATTTATCCACATTATACTGCATCTGCCTTGCATTTGCCCACTCACCTAACCCGTCCAAGTAACCCTGCAGCCTCTTAGCATCCTCCTCACAGCTCACACCACCACCCAACTTAGTGTCATCTGCAAACTTGGATATATTACTTTCAATTCCTTCATGGGGCTAGAGTATGGGGAGGGAAACGTGGCTGCAGGTGATGTGTGAATAATGTTTGTTCTTTCTGTTAATGGTTTACAGTTGGGGTGGTGTTTGGGTATCAGTGGGAGAGCATTTTGGTGCTCGTGATCAGCAGCTGTCGATGCCAAGGTGAGCATTGGTGCCCTCGCAGACCCTACGGAGGTTGCGTCAGTGAGTAGAGCACATGCCTACCCTGGCCGATTGCATGGATGGCTAGGCTCAACTGTGTGAGGAGACCATTGCGATAAGTCGCCATCATCTCCAGGCATTTATGAACTTCACGGAGACCTTCTCCCGGGTGTCACAACAGACACTCGAGGAGATGTGTCAGCAGACCATCGCCACCAATGCCTTGCGGCATGCATTGTTGGCGGGACACGGCGCTGCACCTGAACGTGACATGATGCCGCAGACCGCAAACAGCAGCATACAAGTGGGTCAGGAGGAAGCAATTCCTTCTGACTCAGAAGGCGATCCCCGTGCTTCACCTTCCCCTCCTACACCCCCCCAACAGGCGATCACATCAGCAGTTCCCCCACCACGGCAGGAAGTGTTGCCGTTGGCAGTTGTACGCCCGCGACGTCTCACTGCCACCCGGGGACCAAATTGGGCGGGTGGGGCTAAAGTATGGGGAGGGAAACGTGGCCCCAGGTGATGTGTGAATATTGTTTGATCTCTCTATTAATTGTTTACTGTTGGGGTGTTGTTTGGGGAGGTTGAGTGGGAGGATGAGTGGGTGGGTGGGTTGTTGGGTTGTTTGGGTTGCTCCTGTTGCAGTTGAAATTGAAATTTTGCTTGAGTAAAATGTTTTGATTACATTTTACAATTTGCAATTGTTGTGCATTTTCTTATAATAATGGAATAATATATTAATATAAACAATGGCTGACAAGGATATAACGTAGCTCAACGCTAACGCAAACGTAACTGTTGTTTTGCGATAACCGTAACTGTAACTCTAACTGTCCACGATGAAAGTTCATGCAAAGCGTTCATTTATGAGCTGCTCACGCAACACTTTTGCAGCTGCGTAACTCCCACGGGGTTTTTCCAGTCTTGCGGGTGAGCGTGGAGGCATGGGTTCATCGCCAGGTTGCATGTCCTCCTCGAGGTGCTCATCAGCCTCCTCCTCCTCCTCCTCCTCCTCCTGCTCCTTGTCAACTACCTCTTCCACCTCCAATCCTTCTTGATGTGGACCGGCAGCCCCATCTGGCAAATGTTGTCCTCTCCTTGTAGCCAGGTTATGTAACATGCAACACACCATAATAAACTCAGCGACCTGGTCAAGATGGTACTGTAGGCTGCCTCCTGAGCGGTTCAGGCATCTGAAGCGCTGCTTTAGGACTCCAATTGTCTTTTCGACGATGTTGCGTGTAGCAATGTGGCTTTCGTTGTAACGCTTCTCGGCCTCAGTCATGGGATTATGCAGGGGGGTCATGAACCAGCTGGCAAGGCCATATCCTTGATCCCCCAGCATCCATCCGTGACCTTGTGGCTGATTGACAAACAGGTCAGAGACAGCACTCTGACGCAGGATGTGTGCATCATGGATGCTGTCTGGAAAATTAACATTAACTGCCATGATAATTTGGTTGTGGTCGACAACGAGCTGCACATTCAGCGAGTGAAACCCCTTTCGGTTACGAAACACCTCCGCATTCTGTAAAGGTGATTTCAGGGCAATGTGCATGCAGTCTATTGCTCCCTGCACCTTAGGGAAGTTTGCCATTCTCGAGAACCTCACAGCCCTCCCGATTTGTGCCTCCCTGGTCATAGGGAAGTTCATAAAGTCCATCCTGCGAGCGTAAAGGGCTTGAGTTACCTGTCGAATGCAGCAGTGTGTGGTGTGCTGAGAGATACCGCAGATGTCGCCAGCTGAAACCTGAAAGGAGCCCGATGTGTAGAAGGATAGTGCTGCAGTAACCTTTACCTCAATGGACAATGTGGTCCTGATGGTGCTGACAGGCTGCAGATCCCCTTCGATGAGCTGACAAATCTCATGGATGACCCCCTTTCGGAAGCGCAACCTCTGAAGGCACGCGTTATCAGACAAGTTGAGGTAAGATTGCTTTTCCTTGTAAGTTCTTCGGCTGTAAGGTCTCCTCCTCTGTCCACGCGTTAGTCTGTGACCTCTACGATTGACCCCTTCACTAGACCCTTCACTTAACTCAAAATCAGATGCCAGCAGTTCTGCACAGAGAAGATGCAGCCCCCATTCTTTCACTATTCATATAAATGCCCTTTCCACTACTAAACTGACTTGACTACGAAAATAAATGAAAATATAATAATAATAATAAAAAATATAAGTTTAAATTTGAGTGGATATATCTGTAAAATAAACTTATAACTCACAAATTAGTAAGCACACTTGTTTTTGCAGCCTTCCTCCTTTCCTCTGATATTCAAAATAACGTCAAAATGACATCAGTAGTGCCGAGCTCCATGAGGAAAGCCCGGGAAAAGCAACTATTCCCCAGCAATGTTGTTGGTGAGCGATCAGCCCGGTGATGTGCCGGCGATGTGCCGAAAGTTAGACTGGGCGATGAGCGGGCAATCACCTCAGCGATCAGTTCAGCGATGTGAGCCGAAAGTGAGAGGGATAATTTTTTGGCAATGTTCCAGCCGAATTTCCACTTTTTTGTCAAAATGGGCGATGAAAAGCCATTTTGGGCGATATATGGGCGATGTGAAGTGGAACGTCTAGCCCATGGATTCATCAAGGACTGTCAGCATGGATTGGCCAAGGGAAGGTCGTGTCTGACTAACTAGATTGAATTTTTTGAGGAGATAACCAGGAGGGTCGGTGAGGGCAGTGCATATGATGTAGTGTATATGGATTTTAGTAAAGCTTTTGATAAGGTCCCACATGACAGTCTGGAAATGAAAGTAATAGTCCATGGGATCCACGGAAAAGTGGCAAGTTGGATCCAAAATTGGCGCAGAGGCAGGAAGCAAAGGGTGATGGTTGATGGGTGTTTTTGTGACTGAAAGGCTGTATCCAGTTGGTTTCCGCAGGGCTTAGTGCTATGTCCCTTGCTTTTTGTGGTATATATCAATGACTTGGACTTAAATGTTGGGGGTATGATGAAGAAGTTTGCAGATGACATTAAAATAGGCTGTGTGGTTGATAATGAAGAAGAAAGCTACGGACTGTAGGAAGATATCAATGTACTGGTCAGGTGTGCAGAACAGTGGCAAATGAAATCCAATCTGGATAAGTGTGAGGTAATGCATTTGGGGAGATCTAACAAGGCAAGGGAATACACAGTAAATGGTACAAAACTGAAAAGTGTAGTGGAACAAATGTGTTATATATGTGGACTTGTATTTACCCTGTATAGCCACCAGAGGGCTCTTCCCCTGGAGTCCCAAGGGATCCCATATTTAAGGAGGCTTCACAGATTGGAGAGGCACTCTGGAGACCTGCAATAAAAGACTAAGGTCATATTTTACTTTGAGCTCACAATGTTCAGTCTGACTCTTTCTCCATACACAACAACTAGTGACGAGATACAGATAACAAAGATGCAGAGAACAGTGGGCATCCTGGAGAAATTTTCGGAGGGAGATGATTGGGAAACTTTTGTGGAGCGACTCGACCAATACTTCGTGGCCAACGAGCTAGATGGGGAAGAGAGCGCTGCCAAACAAAGGGTGATCCTCTTCACCTTCTGTGGGGCACCAACGTATGGCCGCATGAAGAATCTGCTCACTCCAGCGAAACCAACGGAGAAATCGTACGATGATTTGTGCACACTGATCCGAGAGCATTTGAACCCGAAGGAAAGTGTTCTGATGGCACGGTATCGGTTCTGCACCTACAAAAGGTCTGAAGGCCAGGAAGTGACGAGTTATGTCACCGAGCTAAGACGCCTTGCAGGACATTGCGAATTTGAAGGACATTTGGAGCACATGCTCAGAGACTTTTTTGTACTTGGCATTGGCCATGAAACCACACTTCGCAAACATTTGACTGTAGAGACCCCAACCTTGAGTAAGGCCATAGCGATAGCCCAGGTGTTCATTGCCACCAGTGACAATATGAAGTAAATCTCTCAGCACACAAGTGAACAAAGTGATGTTGTTTTCGAATCGTAACGTACAGGGCAGGTCAAACATACCTGCAGCTGCACGTCCGCAGATGACTCAGAGTCCACCTTCAAGGGTGATGAATGCAAGGCCATTAACACCTTGTTGGCGCTGCGGGGGTGATCATCGTTTTCATTCATGCCAATTCAAAGAGTACGTTTGCATTGTGGAACAATGGGACACCTCCAACGAGTGTGCAGGCGAGCTGAAAAGCCTGTTAAACCTGCAAACCACCATGTTGCAGAGGAGGACAGATCCACGGAGGATCACGACGAACCAGAGCCTCGGATCGAGGAGGCGGAGGTACATGGGGTGCACACATTCACCACGAATTGTCCCCCGGTAATGCTGAATGTTAAACTAAATGGACTCCCAGTGTCAATGGAGATGGACACGGGCGCGAACCAATCCATCATGGGCAAAAAGACTTTCGAAAGGTTGTGGTGCAACAAGGCCTCAAGGCCAGTCTTAACTCCAGTTCACACGAAACTAAGAACTTACACAAAAGAACCGATTCCTGTAATCGGCAGTGCTACTGTAAAAGTCTCATACGATGGAGCGGTGCACAAGCTACCACTCTGGGTGGTACCGGGTGATGGTCCCACTCTGCTCGGCAGTAGCTGGCTGGGAAAGATACACTGGAACTGGGACGACGTTCGAGAGCTATCGCCTGCTGACGACACTTCGTGTGCCCAGGTCTTAAACAAATTTCCTTCGATGTTCGAACCAGGCATCGGGAAATTCCAAGGAGCAAAAGTGCAGATCCACCTAATTGCGGGGGCGCTACCCATGCATCACAAGGTGAGAGCATGATGAGAGAAAGGGTACAGATCGAGCTAGACCTGCTGCAAAGAGAGGGCATCATTTCACTGATCGAGTTCAGCGAGTGGGCCAGTTCTATTGTCCCAATCCTCAAGGGAGACGGCACTGTCAGAATCTGTGGCGATTACTAAGTAACTATCAATTTTCTCCCTGCAGGACCAATACCCACTACCAAAGGCCGCCGACCTCTTTGCAATGCTGGCGGGAGGAAAGACGTTCACGAAATTGGATCTGACTTCAGCCTACGTGACGCAGGAACTGGAGGAATCATTGAAGGCCCTCACCTGCATCAACACGCACAAAGGTATTTTTGTTAATAACAGAGATGCCCGTTTGAAATCCGATCAGCGGCAGCGATATTCCAGAGGAACATGGAAAGTTTATTGAAGTCGGTCCCGCACACCGTGGTCTTCCAGGACGACATCTTGGTCACAGGTCGGAACACTGTCGAGCACCTGCAGAACCTGGAGGAGGTTCTTAGTCAACTCAACCACGTGGGGCCCAGGTTAAAACGCTCGAAGTGCATTTTCATGGCATCTGAAGTGGAGTTCTTGGGAAGGAAGATTGCGACAGATGGCATTAGGCCCACAAACGCGAAGATGGAGGCAATCGAGAACGCACCGAGGCCACAGAACGTGACGGAGCTGCGGTCGTTTCTGGGACTCTTGAACTACTTTGGTAACTTCTTATCGGGTCTCAGCACACTGCTAGAACCACTACATGTCTTACTACGAAAAGGGGGCAAATGAGTTTGGGTCAAAAGCCAAGAAAATGCCATTGTAAAAGCGAGAAAATTGTTATGCTCAAACAAATTGCTTGTGTTGTATGATCCATGTAAGTGTTTTGTACTAGCATGTGATGCATTGTCATATGGCGTCGGGTGTGTATTGCAACAAGCTAATGATTTCTGGAAACTGCAACCGGTTGCTTATGCATCCAGGAGTCTGTCTAAGGCTCAGAGAGCCTACAGCATGATTGGAAAAGAAGCGTTAGCGTGTGTCTATGGGGTAAAGAAAATGCATCAATACCTGTTTGGGCTAAAATTCGAATTGGAAACCGACCATAAGCCACTTATATCCCTGTTTTCCGTGGATAAAGGGATAAATAACAACGCATCGGCCCGCATCCAGAGATGGGTGCTCACGTTGTCCGCATACAACTACGCCATCCGCCACAGGCCAGGCACAGAAAACTGTGCTGATGCTCTCAGTAGGCTGCCATTGGGGTGGAAATGGCGCAGTCCACAGATCTAGCCATGGTTATGGGAGCATTTGAGAGTGAGCAATCACCCTTCACTGCCCGGCAGATCAAAACCTGGACAAGCCAGGGCCCCTTATTATCTCTAGTCAAAAACTGTGTGCTTCACGGAAGCTGATCCAGTGTCCCAGTGGAAATGCAGGAAGAGATAAAGCAGTTCCAGCGGCGCAAAGATGAAATGTCTATACAGGCAGACTGCCTTCCGTGGGGCAATCGAATAGTGGTCCCCAAGATAGGCAGAGACACCTTCATCAATGACCGCCACAGTACCCACCCAGGCATTGTAATGATGAAAGCGATAGTCAGATCCCACGTGTGGTGGCCTGGTATCGATGTGGACTTAGAGTCCTGCGTTCACAGATGTAATACATGCTCACAGTTAAGTAATGTACCCAGGGAGGTGCCGCTAAGTTTATGGTCTTGGCCCTGCAAACCGTTGTCTTGGGTACATGTCGACTATGCAGGCCCGATTTTGGGTAAAATGTTCCTTGTGGTTGTAGACGTGAGCTCTAAGTGGATTGAATGTGAAATAATTTTGGCTAGCACGTCCGCTGCCACTACTGAAAGCCTGCAGGCCATGTTTGCCACTCACGGCTTACCGGATGTCCTGGTGAGCGACAACAGGCCATGTTTTACCATTGTTGAGTTCAAAGAATTCATGACCCGTAACGGGATCAAACATGTCACATCTGCCCCGTTTAAATGGACAGGCAGAGAGAGCAGTGCAAACCATCAAGCAAGGCTTGAAGAGTGTAACTGAAGGCTCACTGCAGACTCACCGATCTTGAGTCCTGCTTAGCTACCGCATGAGACCCCACTCACTAACTGGGATCCCACCTGCTGAACTGCTCATGAAAAGAGCACTTAATACAAGGCTCTCGTTACTTCACCCTGATCTACATGAACAGGTAGAGAGCAGGCGGTTCAACAAAGTGCATACCATGATAGCGCAAATTGATCACCCGAGATTGAAATCAATGATCCTATATTTGTATTAAATTATGGACAAGGTCCCAAGTGGTTTCCCGGCACTGTCGTGGCCAAAGAGGGGAGCAGGGTGTTGTGGGTCAAACTTTCAAATGGACTCATTCACCGAAAACATTTGGACCAAAATCAAACTCAGATTCACGGACTATCCTGAGCAACTCACCTTGGATTCTCCCTTTTTTGATCCCCCAACATACACACCAGTGGCAACTGGCACCACGGTTGACCACGAATACACACCAGTTCACAGTCTAAGGATAAGGGGTAAGCCATTTAGGACCGAGATGCGGAGGAACTTCTTCACCCAGAGAGTGGTGAACCTGTGGAATTCTCTACCACAGAAAGTTGTTGAGGCCAATTCACTAAATATATTCAAAAAGGAGTTAGATGAGGTCCTTACTACTAGGGGGATCAAGGGGTATGGCGAGAAAGCAGGAATGGGGTACTGAAGTTGAATGTTCAGCCATGAACTCATTGAATGGCGGTGCAGGCTAGAAGGGCCGAATGGCCTACTCCTGCACCTATTTTCTATGTTTCTATGTTTCTAACCCATCATCCACAGCAGCCCTGCAGGGCCCAACACACCAGGCAGCCCAGCAAGGCCAGCTGCACAGCAGTCCAGTGAGGGCCCAACAAATGATTCAACAACACCAGCTTTCACACCGAGACGATCAACCAGGGCAAGAAGAGCCCCAGCTCAACTCACATTGTAAATAGTTACACTATTGACTTTGGGGGGGAGTGTTGTTATATATGTGGACTTGTATTTAATCTGTACAGCCACCAGAGGGCTCTTCCCCTGAAGTCCCAAGGGATCCCATAATCCCTTGGGAGCACAGGTATTTAAGAGGCTTCACAGGTTGGAGAGGCACTCTGGAGACCTACAATAAAAGACTAAGGTCACACTTTACTTTGAGCTCACAGTGTTCAGTCTGACTCTTTCTCCATACACAACACCTTGGAGTGCAGGTTCACAGATCCCTGAAGGTAGCAGGTCAGGTGGATAAGCTGGTTAAGAAGGCATATGGAATACTTGCCTTTATTAGTGAGGCATGGAATACAAGAGCAAGGAGGTTATGCTTGAACTGTATAAAACACTATTTAGGCCGTAGCTGGAGCACTGTGTGCAGTTCTGGTCACCACATTACAGGAAAGATGTGATTGCACTGGAAAGGGTGCACAGGAAATTTACAAGAATATTGCCTGGACTGGAGAATTTTGGCTATGAGGAAAGATTGGAGCTGCTGTGTTTGTTTTCTTTGGAACAGAGGAGGCTAAGGGGAGACCTGATTGAGGTGTATCAAATTATGAGGGGCCTGGATAGAGTGGATAGGAAGGACCTTTTTCCCTTGGCAAAGGGGTCAACAACTAGGGGGCATAGATTTAAAGTAATTGAAGGAAGGTTTAGAGGAGATATGAGGGGAAATTTCTTCACGCAGAGGGCAATGGGGGTCTGGAACTCACTGCCTGAAAGGGTGGTAGAGACGGAAACCCTCACCACAGTTAAAATATACTTGGATGTGCACTTAAAGTGCCGTAACCTACAGGGCTACGGACCAAAAGCTGGAAAGTGGGATTAGGCTGGATAGCTCTTGGTCGGCCGGCGCGGACACAATGGGCCGAAATGGCCTCCTTCCGTGTTGTAAATTTCTATGATTCTATGACTGGAAGTGACCATAAAAGGTGCATAGTTTTTTTCAATTGCACTTGTTGTAAATGCAGATTTTGGATGGCTCTACATCATTGCCTTCACTCTTCTTACATCAGCAAAACAACTATCCATCTCTGAAATTCATGTTCCAATGTTGTGATGGGATTTGCTGAATATGTTGTCCAGCTACCTAAGTTAAAAGAATTAATGAAATAGTTAACACATGCCATGTAATATCCTCTGAATGAAACCTGGTGCTTTGGATGTAGTCTCGTGCTCTGATTAGTTCTTGATGGCTTTTTAAAACTTAATTTGACAAACTGAGGACAATCTTGAGAGAAAGGCCGTGTCTAGGATAGTACTCAGGCTGTCAAATACAATTCCATTTTTGAACAGAGGTATGCCTGGTTTCTTTTTCACAATATATGATTGAATGGACTAACACAGTTGCATGTGTGCTGTGCCGAGGGCAAGATGGATAATTAAACAAAGAATCATATAACCTAGTCTATCCTCCACTGTCCTGATTAACCTCAATGCCTTGGTACTGTATTTCAGCATGATATTCTTGCATAACTGAGTAGCATCTCTGACCCTCTTCTTACCATTGTCTGACAATCTTCCAGATTCTGGAAACTGTGGCCCAGAAATTGCAGTTGTAGGTTTCTGGTTGGCCCAGGAGGTTCGACGACTAGCGGTCCTGCGTAGAGGCCCACGTGTCCCAGGGACGTAGGTGCTTCGCACGCTTCCCTGGGGCCACATGGGCTGGCCCAGCCAATCCAAGTAGAGGTATTTCCATCCAAGATCCTGCAAATCCATTGGCAGGACAGACGCACCAACATCAGTGTTCTCACCCAGGCCAACATCCCCAGCATCGAAGCACTGACCACACTCGAACAGCTCCGTTGGGGGGGCCACATCATCCGTATGCCCGACACGAGACTCCCAAAACAAGCGCTGTACTCTGACACGGCAAGCAAGCCCCAGATGGGCAGAAGAAGCGCTTCAAGGACACCCTCAAAGCCTCCTTGAAAAAATGTAATATCCCCACCGACACCTGGGAATCCCTGGCCCAAGACCACCCAAAGTGGAGGCAAAGCATCCAGGAAGGCGCTGAACACCTCGAGTCTCTTCGCTGGAGCAAGCTGAAGCTAAGTGTTGATAGCGGAAGGCGTGTACGACAACCCAGGCACCCCACCCACCCGTTCCATCAACCTTCGTCTGCCCCACCTGCGACAGAGACTGTAGGTCCAGTATTGGACTCTTCAGTCACCTGAGAACTCACTTTTAGTGCAGAAGCAGGTCATCCACAACTCCGAGGGATTGCCAATGATGATGATGACTTGTGGGAATCACTATAAGTATGAATGAGAATACCCTCAAAAACACACAAACACTTAAAATATATATTTTTTTAAATTACATATTTAAAATGAATCAAAATGGAATTTAATTCATTATTTAAAACAAAAATGTAATTTTTTGATAAATAAATGTACATATTTTAAAGGGTCTAAAAATAAACTTATCTTATTTAATCAGATTTTAAATGCCTTAGGCTGATAAAAGCAGCCTGCTTCTATCTGTCGTAAGAATTTCACGGGCATTCGCTGGGCAGAAATTGGGAAAATAGCCCAACTCTTCACCTGCAGAGGCCTTTTACTTCCGGATGCGTGCAATTTGTCAAGAGGATTCTTGACAGATCGCATGTTCCGGGTTTAGGCGCATGCACTTTGCATGCCAAAACCCGGAACTTGTGGGGACGCTACGGGCACATGTGCGCATCGTACACGCCCGTAGGGGCTGCAAATTCAGGGCCTGCGCTTCCCTCTCTAATTCTCGGCACAAACCCCCAGTAATAACCTTACAGCACTGCTACAGACTACACTGTGCCCACAGCTTTGTGGTTTTCTCACAAGGTATAAGCTGTTTATTTGTACTACATCTCGACCATTGATGTAAATCAAACATGAGAAATTTCTCCCTGTACTTCTACAGCAGAAAGCAAACACTGAGGTTTAGTTTCTTCTTGAATAATATCTAGGAATGAGGATTCAAGTTAAAGAAGAAGCACAATCCACTGCATTGCCCTCTAATCCCTTGCTGTTATAAAGGGTTATAGTTAGCCATTTATTGATGCTTTACGGCCTCCCTTATTAAGCATGTTAAACAACTGGTTTCAGGCAGCTCAGGAGCAGCTGATTTATACAGAGCTCCTTATGTGGCATCCTGAAATTCTACTCTCAGCCCATTGTTCATGATATTACAGGAGCAGAACCAAGCTGGGGCATAAAGGATAGTTCTGTGCAAAACATGCTATTAGAATGTCTCTTCCAGAAGGAAGTGGGTGTGAGTAGCATCAATATAGTAATACGAGTCCAGAAAACAAAATCTTCTTACTTATTTCCAAGAACCGTTTGGCTCTTTGCTAGAACAAAACAAAACTTGGCGGCAAATGGGGTCTTTGCCTACCGTACAGTGACAGTGTGGGATACTAACCGACACCCCTGAACAAAATGCTCCTTATTGCGGCTAAAAGAAGTCCATAAATTTATGGCAAATTCATGGGTAAAATGGTTGCCACTTTCATTCACTTTCTGAGGTTTTATAATTCAGGCTTTCATTTAGTTTTGTAAATTTAGAGAACTGGAAATGCACTGCCAGGCTTGGTTCAGTTTTACATCAAACCTTTTGGATGGTAGGTGTGCAATACCATGGGTTGAACAGGGTTGATACAGGATCGATCTTAGACTTTATGAGGTCCTATTTGTCTTGGAGCTTCTTCAAACTCGACTAGCTGTACAGGATTTTTAAATGCAATTGACAAAGCTTTCTGCATAAATTATTCAAATTTGAATGTGAGTTCAAAAGATAATTGTGATTAAAATATCTGAAGACCTTTAATCTCCATGTTTCAAATATTTGATTTTTAACAAAGTAACACTGGTATGGAAATATATAGAGTTAGTACGCAACAGTTAAAATGTACTGGGAATTCGAGAGGCAATTTTCCAATTGGTGATCTTTTTTGTGTTGGCAACCAATTCTTACCAGCATTATTTGATAACGGGTGTTCGTCAATTTATGGACGACTTAGGCTCAGCGGGCGCTGTGGTGGGTCGGGTGGGAAAACAATTATTTTCTGACAATGGGTTGGGACCCCGCTGTGAAACTGCTGCCACGCTACTTTCCCAGACTTCAGGACAGCAATTGTGCTATAATTTCCCACATTACAACAGTGACTACACTCCAAATATACTTCATTGGCTGTAAAGTGCTTTGAGACGTCCAATGGTCATGAAAGGCACAATATAAATCCTAGTCTTTCTTTATAAAAGCTCCCATCTCAAGATCAAAAGCTGTTGCTTCCTGCATGTGGAAGGCAGATTGAGCTTTATGAAATTTACAAGTGTTTAGAGCAAACTCTCTATCCAGTGTCACCTCATTGGAACTACCTCTCTCACCATTGATACATCGCTTCTGTCATCTCAGGTTCACCTGTCATCTATTACTTTAGCATCAGTGCCCTCGAAACTGTCTCACCTTGGTCCTCAGAATCCCACCAAGATCGGCCCCAACACCGCAGCACCAACAACAACACCAACCTTCTCTGCAATCAACTGATGCTGCACAGGACACAGGCCATAAGAACCCAACCACATTGCTGCCCAGGAGGCCAGGGATGGCCCCACCATGGCCAGATTTACTTCACTTGACACTGTACATCCTGACTGCCACATGTTGTGCCAGATTGGCATCACCCCACACCTAAACATAAATCATCCCTACAATGCCCAAGACTTTCCTTTCACACTCATCACCATTGCAGGGAGTACTGCTATAACACACCATTCATTATAACTCACTAAGTCACTTCCAAAGGTGCACACACATCTGTCCAAGAGCGTAAAGTGTTGAAAATAAAGGTTTCAATGTTTGACAGCACATTAACAGAAAGTTTACATGAACATTAGCTAAAACACCCAAGTGCCTATCCTTGTGTGTTGTTAGTTGGTATGATTGGACTAGGATGAAGGTGAGTGTGAGGGGTAGCTAATGAGATGGGGAAGTGATAATGTAGATAGAGAGGGATGGGTGGAGGTGCAAGGTAAGTTGGTGAGAGTAAGGATGTGCAGGAGTAGGGTAGGGAAGGCAGAGTGATGGGGATGTGATGAGAGGCACATCAGGATGAGGTTCAGTGTGGCTTTGCAGTAACGGTTCGTGATCTACTGAGGTCATTGAAAGATTTGCACCACTGCAGCCTGGTCCTTCTGATAACATCACTGCTTGTGCCCTCCTGTGCAATGTGTATCCAGGCTGCATATGGAGGGTGTCCAGGGGAGGTCCCTTCCACCCTTGGGAAGGGAAGAGGACCTCCTTGTGAGCTAAGCATATGGAGTGAGCCATTGGAGAGCCTGGGCGCAGCCATGCATCTCTGTGCAGTCATTGTCATTGTTTGCAGCACCTCAATGCTGTAGAACACTGACAACACAACTGTAAAAATAAATTTGGACATGGTCCCTTTAAGGAAACTGGCTGATGATGCATCATCAAATGGTGTCACCAGACCCGCTTCCTCTAATTGGCTGGGAAATGTGCTGGGCGGACTTAACAAGCCCAATCAGGGGAAAATAATTTTGGACAGAGGACTGGAGCCAGCAGCGAGGTCACGACCCGCCACCGACACCAGCCATACCCGACCTGCTGAGGTAGGTGAAATCGCTGGCTTAGATTCAAGTATTCTTCAAATTCAACATCATCTATGTGTTGGCCATGGGATACACTTTATGAAATGGTCCTCCTAATCACAGAGTTTTGCATGACAGAGGGGAATTTATATGTGGAGGTACGTGTGCGCTGCACAGTGTTCCATTCATTAAAATCAATGATCAAAATTATGAAAGACACTAAATTATAAAATCTACCTTTAATTTCCAGCTGGAATTGCAAACATTTACATTCCTATGGGTCCCTGCCTCAATTTTTTTCCAATTACAAATCGCATTTTTCTTACAATACATGTATCGCAAGTGAAACAAAAACAAACTTTATTCAGTAAAAGTCTTTAAATCATTTTAGCTGTCTAATGAACTAAAAGCTCCCATGCATGTTGTCATGGTTGATGACACTGTATTTGTAAATGTTTATTGTTTTATTCTTTTGTTTATTGTTCGTAATTCTTAAATTACTTTAACCTGTGCATTAATCAAATATTTTTTTATTGATTTATCTGATTTGTGATCTCATTGTGAAACAAATCTGATTTAAGTCTGTAGCCTGCTATTTCATCATATTACTCTATATATGCAATGTTTCTAATCAGTTTGATTTACTTCATTAACAATATTAGTCAAAATTTACAACAGTTAATATTAATTTTCTTCTGCTTTGTTTTTCTTTTGATTCTCTGATTGGTTTCTAATGATAGAGTTAATTGTGAAAAACATATTTATTTTGTTCTCCCCTTTTTGATTGGTAATATGACAGTTGTATTATTACTTCAATCTTGACTAATGTGCATGTGACTACTTTCAGGATCCACAAATTTCACTTTATTTTCTGAGCAACCTTCTTGACAAACTTAACCATGTGAAATATCGCTAAGTGGATAAATCAGCAGTGGCAAATTGTATTTTTGCAGTTGATGGTGCTACACAGTCACAGTGAAAACTGTTTGTTAAATTGCTTCATTGTCGTGTAGGCCTAAGGCCATCAATAGGCATATCCACAAAGAGTGTCATCCAGCAATAAGCCATTTATCAAATAAGCTTTACTGTCACATGTGTTCAGTTCTGTGAAGAAAAATAGTCTGTGATGTTTGCCTGTGCTGCTCTTTTGTGTAAATTCCATTAACAAACTATACTTTATACAGTGTATGAAACCACTGCCAATGGCCCCTTAATGTGCAAGGCTCGAAACGACTGCAGAGGTAGCATAGGCCGCTGGATAAATGTGTAGGATAAGGCTGTTTACTGCTCAACTATTGGCCATCTCCTCCTAGACTCACAGACAGAGTCAATCAACTATTAATTTTTTTTAAATTTAACTTTCCAAACCATAGCTTTATTTGTTCTGCAGTTACACCAACAGTTTATGCAGTGCTGGAGGAAGCCATTGGAGCGCGTCTGGGCTTCGGGGTGATCCCTTCACGGAATCCATTTCTGAATACGCGATACACCACCTTCAGGTGCCTCATATGACCTGTACCAGTTGTGTTTCTCGTTTTGGCCTTCGCACTTCAGTTATACTTCTCTTTCTCTTGGCAGCGTAGGCACATTTACCTTAGGTCATAGAAACATAGAAAATAGGTGCAGGAGTAGGCCATTCGGCCCTTCGAGCCTGCACCACCATTCAGTAAGATCATGGCTGATCATTCACCTCAGTACCCCTTTCCTGCTTTCTCTCCATACCCCTTGATTCCTTTAGCTGTAAGGGCCATTTCTAACTCCCTCTTGAATATATCCAATGAACTGGCATCAACAACTCTCTGCAGTAGGGAATTCCACAGGTTAACAACTCTCTGAGTGAAGAAGTTTCTCCTCATCTCAGTCCTAAATGGCTTACCCCTTATCCTTAGACTGTGTCCTCTGGTTCTGGACTTCTCCAACATTGGGAACATTCTTCCTGCATCTAACCTGTCCAGTCCCGTCAGAAATGTATATGTTTCTATGAGATCCCCTCTCATCCTTCTAAACTCCAGTGAATACAGGCCCAGTCGATCCAGTCTTTCCTCATATGTCAGTCCTGCCATCCCGGGAATCAGTCTGGCGAACCTTTTCTGCACTCCCTCAATAGCAAGAATGTCCTTCCTCAGAATAGGAGACCAAAACTGAACACAATATTCTAGGTGAAGCCTCAGCAATACGCTGTACAACTGCAGTAAGACCTCCCTGCTCTTATACTCAATTCCCTAGCTATGAAGGCCAACATACCATTTGCCTTCTTCACCGCCTGCTGTACCTGCATGTCAACTTTCAATGACTGATGAACCATGACACCCAGGTCTCGTTGCAACTCCCCTTTCCCTAATCTGCCACCATTCAGATAATATTCTGCCTTCGCGTTTTTGCCCAGAAAGTGGATAACCTCACATTTATCCACGTTATACTGCATTTGCCATGCGTTTGCCCACTCACCTAACCTGTCCAAGTCACCCTGCAGCCTCTTAGCATCCTCCTCACAGCTCACACCACCACACAGTTTCGTGTCATTTGCAAACTTGGAAATATTACACTCAATTCCTTCATCCAAATCATTAATGTATATTGTAAAGAGCTGGGGTCCCAGCACTGAGTCCTAAGGCACCCCACTAGTCACTGCCTGCCATTCTGAAAAGGACCCATTTATCCTGACTCTCTGCTTCCTGTCTGCCAACCAGTTCCCTATCCACGTCAATACATTACCCCCAGAACCATGTGCTTTAATTTTGCACACTAATCTCTTGTGTGGGACCTTGTCAAAAGCCTTTTGAATGTCCAAATACGCCACATCCACTGGTTCTCCCTTGTCCACTCAACGAGTTACATCCACAAAAAATTCTAGAAGATTTGTCAAGCATGACTTCCCTTTCATAAATCCATGCTGACTTGGACCGATCCTGTCACTACTTTCCAAATGTGCTGTTATTTAATCTTTAATAATTGATTCCAACATTTTCCCCACTACTGATGTCAGGCTAACCGATCTATAATCAGCCATTTTCTCTCTCCCTCCTTTTTTAAAAAGTCGTGTTACATTAGCTACCCTCCAGTCCATAAGAACTGATCCAGAGTTGATAGACCGTTGGAAAATGATCACCAATGCATCCACTATTTCTAGATCCACTTTGTTAAGTACTCTGGGATGCAGACTATCAGGCCCCGGGGATTTATCGGCCTTCAATCCCATCAATTTCCCTAACACAATTTCCCGCCTAATAAGGATTTCCTTCAGTTCCTCCTTCTCACTGGACCTTCGGTCCCCTAGTATTTCCAGATGTGTTATTTGTGTCTTCCTTCGTAAAGACAGAACCAAAGTATTTCTTCAACTGGACTGCTAATTTTTTGTTCCCCATTATAAATTCATCTGAATCTGACTGCAAGGGACCTACATTTGTCTTCATTAATCTTTTTCTCTTCACATATCTATAGAAGTTTTTGCAGTCAGTTTTTATGTTCCTGGCAAGCTTCCTCTCATACTCTATTTTCCCCCTTCTAATTAAACCCTTTGCGCTCCTTTGCTGAATTCTAAATTTCTCCCAGTCCTCAAGTTTGCTGCTTTTTCTGACCAATTTATATGCCTCTTCCTGAGAAACATAGAAACATAGAAACATAGAAAATAGGTGCAGGCGTAGGCCATTCGGCCCTTTGAGCCTGCACCGCCATTCAATGAGTTCATGGCTGAATATGCAACTTCAGTACCCCATTCCTGCTTTCTCGCCATACCCCTTGATCCCCCTAGTAGTAAGGACTACATCTAACTCCTTTTTGAATATATTTAGTGAATTGGCGTCAACAACTTTCTGTGGTAGAGAATTCCACAGGTTCACCACTCTCTGGGTGAAGAAGTTTCTCCTCATCTTGGTCCTAAATGGCTTACCCCTTATCCTTAGACTGTGACCCCTGGTTCTGGACATCTCCAACATTGGGAACATTCTTCCTGCATCTAACCTGTCTAACCCCGTCAGAATTTTAAATGTTTCTATGAGATCCCCTCTCATTCTTCTGAACTCCAGTGAATACAAGCCCAGTTGATCCAGTCTTTCTTGATATGTCAGTCCCGCCATCCCGGGAATCAGTCTGGTGAACCTTCGCTGCACTCCCTCAACAGCAAGAACGTCCTTCCTCAAGTTAGGAGACGAAAACTGTACACAATACTCCAGGTGTGGCCTCAGCAAGGCCCTGTACAACTGTAGCAACACCTCCCTGCCCCTGTACTCAAATCCCCTCGCTATGAAGGCCAACATGCCATTTGCTTTCTTAACCACCTGCTGCACCTGCATGCCAACCTTCAACGACTGATGTACCATGACACCCAGGTGCCGTTGCACCTCCCCTTTTCCTAATCTGTCACCATTCAGATAATAGTTTGTCTCTCTGTTTTTACCACCAAAGTGGATAACCTCACATTTATCCACATTATACGTCATCTGCCATGCATTTGCCCACTCACCTAGCCTATCCAAGTCACTCTGCAGCCTCATAGCATCCTCCTCGCAGCTCACACTGCCACCCAACTTATTGTCATCTGCAAATTTGGAGATACTACATTTAATCCCCTCGTCTAAATCATTAATGTATAATGTAAACAGCTGGGGCCCCAGCACAGAACCTTGAGGTACCCCACTAGTCACTGCCTGCCATTCTGAAAAGTACCCATTTACTCCTACTCTTTGATTCCTGTCTGCCAACTAGTTCTCAATCCACTACCCCCAATCCCATGTGCTTTAACTTTGCACATTAATCTCTTGTGTGGGACCTTGTCGAAAGCCTTCTGGAAATCCAAATACACCACATCAACTGGTTCTCCCTTGTCCACTCTACTGGAAACATTCTCAAAAAATTCCAGAAGATTTGTCAAGCATGATTTCCCTTTCACAAATCCATGCTGACTTGGACCTATCATGTCACCTCTTTCCAAATGCACTGCTGTGACATCCTCAATAATTGATTCCATCATTTTACCCATTACCGATGTCAGGTTGACCGGTCTATAATTCCCTGTTTTCTCTCTCCCTCCTTTTTTAAAAAGTGGGGTTACATTGGCTACCCTCCACTCTATAGGAACTGATCCAGAGTCTATGGAATGTTGGAAAATGACTGTCAATGCATCCGCTATTTCCAAGGCCACCTCCTTAAGTACGCTGAGATGCAGTCCATCAGGTCCTGGGGATTTATTGGCCTTCAATCACACCAATTTCCCCGACACAATTTCCCGACTAATAAGGATTTCCCTCAGTTCCTCCTTCTTACTAGACCCTCTGACCCCTTTTATATCCGGAAGGTTGTTTGTGTCCGCCTTAGTGAATACCGAACCAAAGTACTTGTTCAGTTGGTCTGCCATTTCTTTATTCCCAGTTATGACTTCCCCTGATTCTGATTGCAGGGGACCTATGTTTGTCTTTACTAACCTTTTTCTCTTTACATATCTATCGAAGCTTTTGCAGTCCATTTTAATGTTCACTGCAAGCTTCCTCTCGTACTCTATTTTCCCTGCCCTAATCAAACCCTTTGTCCTCCTTTGCTGAGTTCTAAATTTCTCCCAGTCCCCGGGTTCGCTGCTATTTCTGGCCAATTTGTATGCCACTTCCTTGGCTTTAATACTTTCCCTGATTCCCCTTGATAGCCACGGTTGAGCCACCTTCCCTTTTTTATTTTTACGCCAGACAGGGATGTACAATTGTTGTAGTTCATCCATGCGGTCTCTAAAGGTCTCCCATTGCCCATCCACTGTCAACTCCTTAAGTATCATTCGCCAATCTATCCTAGCCAATTCACGCCTCATACCTTCAAAGTTACCCTTCTTTAATTTCTGGACCATGGTCTCCGAATTAACTGTTTCCTTCTCCATCCTAATGTAGAATTCGACCATATTATGGTCACTCTTCCCCAAGGGGCCTCGCACAACGAGATTGCTAATTAATCCACTCTCATTACACAACACCCAGTCTAAGATGGCCTCCCCCCTAGTTGGTTCCTCGACATATTGTTCTAGAAAACCATCCCTTATGCACTCCAGGAAATCCTCCTCCACCGTATTGCTTCCAGTTTGGTTAGCCCATTATAACTGCTGCACCTTTATTGCATGCACCCCTAATTTCCTGTTTGATGCCCTCCCCAACATCACTACTACTGTTTGGAGGTCTGTATACAACTCCCACTCGTGTTTTCTGCCCCTTGGCATGCCGTAGCTGCACATACCGATTCCACATCATCCAAGCTAATGTCTTTCCTCTTTAACCAGCAACGCCACCCCATCTCCTTTTCCTTTCTGTCTATCCTTCCTAAATGTTGAATACTCTTGGATGTTGAGTTCCCAGCCTTGGTCACCCTGGAGCGATGTCTCCGTGATGCCAACCATATCGTATTCGTTAACTGCTATCTGCACAGTTAATTCGACCACCGAATACTCCTCGTATTGAGGCACAGAGCCTTCGGTCTTGCCTTTTTAACACACTTGGACCCTTAGAATGTTGCTGCAAAGTGACCCTATTTGTTTTTTGCCTTGGGTTTCTCTGTCCTCCACTTTTACTCATTTCCTTTCTGTCTTTTGCTTCTGTCTCCATTTTGTTTCCCTCTGTCTCTCTGCATTGGTTCCCATCCCCCTGCAATATTAGTTTAACTCCTCCCCAACAGCACTAGCAAACACTCCTCCTAGACATTGGTTCCAGTCCTGCCTAGGTGCAGACTGTCTGCTTTGTTCTGGTCCCACCTCCCCGAGAACCGGTTCCAATGCCCCAGGAATTTGAATCCCTCCCTGCTGCACCACTGCTCAAGCCACGTATTCACCTGAGCTATCCTGCGATTCCTACTCTGACTAGCACGTGGCACTGGTAGCAATCCTGAGATTTCTACTTTTGAAGTACTACTTTTTAATTTAGCTCCTAGCTCCTTAAATTCGCTTCGTAGGACCTCATCCCGTTTTTTTACCGATATCATTGGTACCAATGTGCACCACGACAACTGGCTGTTCACCCTCCCTTTTCAGAATGTCCTGCACCCGCTCCGAGACATCCTTGACCCTTGCACCAGGGAGGCAACATACCATCCTGGAGTCTCGGTTGCAGCCGCAGAAACACCTATCTATTCCCCTTACAATTGAATCCCCTATCACTATCGCACTCCCACTCTTTTTCCTGCCCTCCTGTGCAGCAGAGCCAGCCACGGTGCCATGAACTTGGCTGCTGCTGCTCCCCCCTGATGCGTCATCCCCCTCAACAGTACTCAAAGCGGTGTATCTGTTTTGCAGAGGGATGACCGCAGGGAATCCCTGCACTATTTTCCTTGCACTGCTCTTCCTGTTGGTGTTCCATTCCCTATCTGGCTGTGGACCCTTTAACTGCGATAAGACCAACTCACTAAACGTGCTATGCACGTCATTCTCAGCATTGTGGATGCTCCAGAGTGAATCTACCTTCAGCTCCAATTCCGCAATGCGGTCCGTCAGGAGCTGGAGGCGGATACACTTCCCGCACACGTAGTCGTCAGGGACACCGGAGGCGTCCCTGATTTCCCACATAGTACAGGAGGAGCATAACACGTGTCCAAGCTCTCCTGCCATGACTTAACCCTTAGATTAACTTAAATTGGCAACAACAGTGCTTGGATTTAACATTATTCTTAATTTCCCTTGTTAGCCACAGTTGAGCAAATTTCCCCATTTTATTTTTATTGCAGACAGGGATGTACAATTGTTGAAGTTCATCCATGTGATCTCTAAATGTCTGCCATTGCCTATCCACCGTCAACCCTTTAAGTATCATTCGCCAGTCTATTCTAGCCAATTCACGTCTCATACCATCGAAGTTACCTTTCTTTAATTTCAGGACCCTCGTCTCTGAATTAACGGTGTCACTCTCCATCTTAATAAAGAATTCTACCATATTATGGTTACTCTTCCCCAAGGGGCCTTGCACAACGAGATTGCTAATTAGTCCTTTCTCATTACACATCACTCAGTCTCGGATGGCCAGCTCTCTAGTTGGTTCCTCGACATATTCGTCTTGAAAACCATCCCTAATACACTCCAGGAAATCCTCCTCCACCGTATTGCTACAAGTTTGGTTAGTTCAATCTATATGTAGATTAAAGTCGCCCATAATAACTGCTTTTAGACTGGTACTTCAAGCACAGGTGGCAGCTATTTACCTGACTCCTGCCCTGACTGCAGGATATGTACATGATCATGAGGGTCTTCAGTGAAAACCTTAGAAAGCAATTGACTTAATCTGAATTTGTATTTATTCAAAGCAAACAACAAGTACGGTTGGGGCGTGTGGGGGTCGGCGGGGGGGGCGGTGGGGAGGAAATAGAAACATAGAAAATAGGTGCAGGAGTAGGCCATTTAGCCCTTCAAGCCTGTACCACCATTCAATAAGATCATGGCTGATCATGCAACTTCAGTACCCCATTCCTGCTTTCATTTGATACCCCTTGATCCCTTTAGCCATAAGGGCAACATCTAACTCACTTTTGAATATAAGTAAAGGTAGCATGCAGTGTACACCAGTCATGAAAGGGATGCGTGGGAGTGGAGGGGAGAATCAAAGAAAACGTACCATGAAGTGCACACTAGTCATCGAAGTTATCTCATAGACATTATCAAGGGTCACCAGGTGTGGAGCAGCTGGGGGAATTCTGTCTTTTAGTTTTCCACATCAGAACATAAGAACATAGGCCATTTCGCCCCTCGAGCCTGTTCCACCATTCAATCAGATCATGGCTGATCTGATCTTGGTCTCAACTCCACTTCCCTGCCCGCTCCCCATAACCTTTGACTCCCTTATCGTTCAAAAATCTGTTTATCTCCATCTCAAATATATTCAATGGGCTAAACTTTCGCCTTCATTTTTGATGGTTTTCTCGGCAGTACAGCTGTTTTTTGATGAAAAACTGCTCGCCGAAAGTTTCTTCTTATTTTTTAAAGATTTCCGTCCACATTTTGAAAAGACCGCCAGATAGCAAACCGCCCATGTGCACCGCCGAGAAAACTGCCAGGATCAAAGTTTTGCCTCAGCGGAGGATCCATACCCATTGCCGAGGAAACCGCCCACAAAAAGCTGCCTGAATCAGGGCCGTAGGTGAGTACCCTGCAAAGAAAGGTTAAAGGTTTTTAAAAATGATTTTAAAATTCTAAAACGATTACGTTAAAAAGTGTCTTGAGAATGTTTTATAACTTTTTATTTTTTGTTTAAGTGAAAAAATAATTTTTGAGTTTTCTCCCTCCCTAGGCCCAACCACAGCCTTGGACTAAATTGAAAAAAAATTTAAGAACCACCCATTCTCGCTACTTTCAGCTGCAAGCACCCAGAAACCGCCGAGAATCTTGGTGTAAAAACCATTTTCTTGTCGGGCGGTTTTAATGGTGTTAACTCATGAAGCTTAGCGATATTTTCTGGGAGGCAATCGGGCGGTGCGGGCCTTGGGGAAAGTCCACCCCATTTGGGCTCAATTTTCCCCAGTGATTTGCGCCTTTTTTTGGAGCAGACTGCTCTTTTTGGCCTAAGTTGAAAAACCAGATTTCTCCAATCAATTTGCACTACTGTAACTCAGTTAGTTATGATTTTTTTAGGTCAGTTTTTTTTTCAGCCAAAGGGGGCGTAATTTGATGTGGTATATTTGGACCTTCAGAAGGCTTTCGACAAGGTCCCACACAAGAGATTAATGTGCAAAGTTAAAGCACATGGGATTGGGGGTAGTGTGCTGGTTGTCAGACAGGAAGCAAAGAGTAGGAGTAAACGGGTACTTTTCAGAATGGCAGGCAGTGACTAGTGGGGTGCCGCAAGGTTCTGTGCTGGGGCCCCAGCTGTTTACATTGTACATTAATGATTTAGACGAGGGGATTAAATGCAGTATCTCCAAATTTGCGGATGACACTAAGTTGGTTGGCAGTGTGAGCTGCGAGGAGGATGCTATTAGGCTGCAGAGTGACTTGGATAGGTTAGGTGAGTGGGCAAATGCATGGCAGATGAAGTATAATGTGGATAAATGTGAGGTTATCCACTTTGGTGGTAAAAACAGAGAGACAGACTATTATCTGAATGGTGACAGATTAGGAAAAGGGAAGGTGCAACGAGACCTGGGTGTCATGGTACATCAGTCATTGAAGGTTAGCATGCAGGTACAGCAGGCGGTTAAGAAAGCAAATGGCATGTTGGCCTTCATAGCGAGGGGATTTGAATACAGGGGCAGGGAGGTGTTGCTACAGTTGTACAGGGCCTTGGTGAGGCCACACCTGGAGTATTGTGTACAGTTTTGTTCTCCTAACTTGAGGAAGGACATTCTTGCTATTGAGGGAGTGCAGCGAAGATTCACCAGACTGATTCCCGGGATGGCGGGACTGACATATCAAGAAAGACTGGATCAACTGGGCTTGTATTCACTGGAGTTCAGAAGAATGAGAGGGGACCTCATAGAAACGTTTAAAATTCTGACGGGTTTAGACAGGTTAGATGCAGGAAGAATGTTCCCAATGTTGGGGAAGTCCAGAACCAGGGGTCACAGTCTGAGGATAAGGGGTAAGCCATTTAGGACCGAGATGAGGAGAAACTTCTTCACCCAGAGAGTGGTGAACCTGTGGAATTCTCTACCACAGAAAGTAGTTGAGGCCAATTCACTAAATATATTCAAAAGGGAGTTAGATGAAGTCCTTACTACTCGGGGGATCAAGGGTTATGGCGAGAAAGCAGGAATGGGGTACTGAAGTTTCATGTTCAGCCATGAACTCATTGAATGGCGGTGCAGGCTAGAAGGGCTGAATGGCCTGCTCCTGCACCTATTTTCTATGTTTCTATGTTTCTATGTAACCAACCACCTGCGTCATTTATGGAAGTTTGGCCAGCTGAGAGTTACTCCAGTTCTGCTTAGACCAGTGTATGTGGCCTCTCCCGAAAACCATTGCGGAGAGTTCAATAAATTGGCGCAAGTAAGGAAATTGGCGCAGCAGGTGCCCAGACACACACTGAAAGAATTGAAAAACACATAGCAGCAACTTACCTCCAACCCCGCCCGAAGGCTGTCCGGTCCCATTCTAGGTCCCAATTCTCCCAGTCCGGTCCCATTCTCGGTCCCCGGTTCTCACACACACACACACGCGAGAGAGAGAGAGAGAGAGAGAGAGAGAGAGAGAGAGAGAGAGAGATGGGAATTGCAGAATGGGACTGGGGACCGAGAATTGGATCGGACAGGGAGACTGGGGACCGAGAATGAGACCGGACTGGCAAGCCCTTCGGGCGGGATTGGAAGTAAGTTGCTGTTATGTGTTTTTCATTTCTTTTAATGTGTTGGGAGCTGGCTATGTGCTTTACTTTGCAGCCTCAGTTTGTATTGTGTCCCTGGTTACCATGGCAGCCCGATCTTTTTGGCGCAGATCAAAGCTCCACCCCCAAAACTAAAGGACAGGTTAGGCCACGCCAAAATGAGGGAATCCAACGGGGAAACTTAGAACATTTTTTGGGGGCGTAATTGGGCCCAAAAAAATCGGGCATAACTCTTCAAGTACGCCAAAAAAAAGCTTTGGGGAAAATTGAGTCCATTCTTCTAAACTCCAATGAGTACAGGCCCAATCTGCTCAACCTTTCTTCATCTCAAGAATCAACCTAATGAACCTTCTCTAGGTGTTGTCTCACCAACAGTTGTAGCAAGACTTCCCTGCTTTTTACTCCATACCCCTTGCAATAAAGGCCAACATTCCATTTGCCTTCCAAATTACTTTCTGTACCTGCATGCTAACTTATCATTCAAAAATCTGTCTTACTCCACCTTAAATATATTCAATGACCCAGCCTCCACCACTCTCTGGGGTAGAGAATTTCAAAGATTCACGACCCTCTGAGAGAAGAAATTCCTCCTTATCTCTGTTTTAAATGGGCAATCCCTTATTCTGAAACTATGCCCCCTAGTTCTAGATTCCTCATGAGGGGAAACATCCTCTCTGCATCTATATTGTTAAGCCCCCTCAGGATCTTATACATTTCAATAAGATCGCCTGTCATTCTTCTAAACTTAATGAACTGGGCAGAGAAATGTCAATTGTAATTATAATGTTGAAAAAATACATTAATAGAAATTTGTCTGAAAAGTGGATGGGTGTTGAAAGTTGATAAAAGGAAAAAGATTTGTGTGTGTGTGTGTGTGTGATATTACCAATTGTTCTCTGAAAGCACTAAGTTAATGCAACCTGTCAACAAGACTAATCAAGTACTGGGATGCACTTCAAAAGCATTTGAATACAAGTCAGTACAAGTTATAGTCACACTTTATAACTGATGGGTAAGATTTTATAAATATGTACAAAATTGAATATTATGCTCAGTTATAGCTATCGTGGCTTCAAAAAGATTGCTTTGGAGAGGGTTCAGAGAAGAACAGTAAAAATTATTCCCGAACTCACATGGCACAATTCATAAGGATGAGCTCTCAAAGTGGGAATGGTTCACACTTGGAGGATAAAAGAAAAGAGATCTAGGTCAACATGTTCGGGCTGTTTAAAATATTGAACTCCACAGTAATTAAACTTTATCTATGCTCAAAGGATGAAAGGTTATGCATGAAATCCAGCAGGTTCTGTAAAGGGCGGGTGATCCTCCCAGCCAGATTTTCCCTTCTGAGGCAATGCTTAATGCCTAGGCAGTTAAGACGAATATCTACCCCATCGTGTTTGTTCAGGAAGTAGCAAATGTGTCAATGCTTCAGCAGATTTACACAAATAGGCTTGGGAATCTATCAACAATATAGAAACCAGGTCTTTTGAAGACTGTAATGGAAAAGAAAATCAGGTAGATTGTAAAACGGGCTGCTGATTCACTATCATCTGTTTTGTGCTACTACAAAAGACCAATTTCACTCCCTTAACATAAGAACATAAGGGTTAGGAGCAGGAGTAAGCCATGCAGCCCCTCGAGCCTGTTCCACCATTCAATAAGATCATGGCTGATCTTCCACCTCAATTCCACTTTACCACGTGATTTGATTTCCCTAGAGTCTAAAAATCTGTCTATCTCAGCCTTGAATGAACTCAACGACCCAGCACCACAGTTCTCTGGGGTAGAGAATTCCAAAGATTCACAACCATCTGAGTGAAGAAATTCCTCCTCATCTCAGTCTTAAATGGCTGAACCCTTATCCTGAGACTATACCTGCAGTTCTTGACTCTTATAAGAACATAAGAACATAAGAATTAGGAGCAGGAAGAGGCCATACAGCCTTTTAAACCTGCTCCGCCATTAAATAAGATCATGGCTGATCTTCGAACTCAAGGCCACTTTCCCGCCCAATCACCATATCCTTTGCTTCCCCGAGATTCCAAAATTCTATCTATCTCAGCCTTGAATATACTCAACAACTCAGCATCTACAGCCCTCTGGGGCAGAGGATTCCAAAGATTCACAACCCTCTGGGAGAAGAAATTTCTCCTCATCTCTGTCTTAAATGGTCAACTCCTTATCCTGAGAATATGCCTGCTAGTTCTAGACTCTTATAAGAACATAAGAATTAGGAGCAGGAAGAGGCCAGACAGCTCTTCGAGCCTTCTCCACCATTCAATAAGATCATGGCTGATCTTCAACCTCAATTCCACTTTCCGACCCCTTATCCTGAGACTATGCCCTCTAGTTCTAGACTATACAGCCTGGGGAAACAGCTACCCTGTCAATCCCCCTCAGAATCTTGTATGTTTCAATGAGATCACCTCTCATTCTTCCAAACTCCAGAGAGTATAGGCCCAATCTACTCAATCTCTCCTCATAGGACAATCCTCTTGTTACACCTCCTGTAAGGCAAGTATATTCTTCCTCAAATAAGGTGACCAATACTGTGCACAGTACTCCAGGTGTGGTCTCTTGTACTCCAAACCCATTGCAATAAAGGCCAACATGCCATTTGCCTTTCTAATTATTTGCTGTACCTGCACCTCTGAGTTTCCTGTACGAGGACACCTAAATCTCTCTGAACACCAACATTTAATAATTTCTCACCATTTAAAAAATATTCTGTTTTTCTATTCTTCCAACCAAAGTGAATAATCTCACATTTCCCTACATTATATTCCATCTGCCATCTGATTGTCACCTGCCACCTGGGATGCTGCAGGGCTCTGTGCTGTGTCTTCAACTATTTACAATCTATATTAATGACTTGGATGAAGGAACCGAGTGTAATGTCGTCAAGTTTGCTGATGATACAAAGATGGGTGGTAAAGAAAATTGTGAGGACACAAAAAATCTGCAAAGGGATATAGACAGGCTAAGTGAGTGGGCAACAATTTGGCAGATGGAGTATAATGGGAGGTGCTTGTGCATGAAACACAAAAAGTTAGTATGCAGGTACAGCAAGTAATCAGGAAGGCAAATGGAATGTTGGTCTTTATTGTAAGGTGTATAGAGTATAAAAGCAGAGAAGTCCTGCTACAACTGTACAGGGTATTGGTAAGGCCATACCTGGAATACTGGGTACAGTTTTGGTCTCCGTATTTAAGGAAGGATATAATTGCATTGGAGACTGTTCAGAGAAGGTTCACTCGGTTGATTCCGGGGATGAGGGGGTTGACTTATGAAGATAGGTTGAGCCTATACATATTGGAGTTCAGAAGAATGAGAGGTGATCTTATTGAAACATATAAGATAATGAAGGGGCTCGACAAGGTGGATGCAGAGAGGATATTTCCACTCATATGGGAAACTTAAACTTGGGGACATATTCTCAGAATAAGGGGCTGCCCATTTAAAACTGAGATGAGGAGGAATTTCTTCTCTCAGAGGGTTGTAAATCTATGGAATTCTCTGCCCCAGAAAGCTGTGGAGGCTGGATCATTGAGCAATAAGGGAATAAAGTGTTAAGGAGAGTGGGCAGGGAAGCGGAGCTGAGTCCATGATCAGATCAGCCATGATCTTATTGAATGGCAGAGCAGGCTCGAGCAGCCAAATGGCCTTCTCCTGCTCCTATTTCTTACGTTCTTATGTGCTTATGTTCTTATTGTGCACTCACTTAACGTGTCTATATCCCTTTATGTCCTGCTCACAGCTTACTGTCCCACCTAGCTTTGTATCGTCAGCAAACTTGGATACAGTACACTCAGTCCCTTCATTTAAGGCATTAATATAAATTATAAATAGCTGATGCCCAAGCATTGATCCTTGCAGCACCTCACTGGTTACAGCCTGCCAACCTGAAAATGAACCATTTATTCTTTCTCTCTGTTTTCTGTCTGTTAACCGATCCTCTATCCATGTTAATATAATACCCACAAACCCATGAGTCCTTTTCTTGTGTAACAACCTTTCATGTGGCACCTTATCGAATGCCTTTTGGAAATCCAAATATTCTACATCCACTTGTTCCCCTTTATCTACCCTGATAGTTATATCCTCAATAAATTTGTTAAACATGCTTTCCCTTTTATAAAGCAATGTTGACTCTGCCTAAACATATTATGCTTCTGTAAATGCCCTTTTACCACTTCCTTAACAATGGATTCAAGCATTTTCCTGAAAACTGATGTCAGGCTAACTGGCCTGTAGTTTCTGGTTTTCTCTCTCTCTCCTTTCTTAAATAGCATAGATATATTTGCTACCTTACAATCCACTGGGACTGTTCTAGAATCTGGGGAATTTTGGAAGATCACAACCAATGCATCCACTTTCTCTATAGCCAGCTCTTTTAAAACCCTAGGTTGTAGTACATCAGGTCCAGGGGATTTCTCGCCTTTTAGTTCCATGAGTTTCTCAACTACTTTTTCTTTACTGATCTTAATTATTTTAAGTTCCTCACTCTCATTAGCCCCTTAGTTCCCCACTATTTTTGGTATATTTTTTGTGTCTTCTACTGTGAAGACAGTTACAAAATATTTGTTTAAAGTCTCTGCCATTGACTTATTCCCCATTATAATTTCTCCTGTCTCAGCTTCTCAGGACCAATGTTTACTTTTGCTACTCTCTTCCTTTTAACACACTCATGGAAGCTCTTACAATCTCATTTTATATTTCTTGCTAGTTAACTCTCATATTCTATTTTCACCCTTTTAATCAATTTTTTGGTCATCCTTTGCTGGTTTCTAACACTCTCCCTATCCTCAGGCTTACTACTATTCTTTGTAACATTATAAGCCTCTTCTTTGAATCTAATACTATCCTTAACTTCTTTAGCTTGCCATGGATGGATCACTTTTCCCGTGGGGTATTTATTTCTTAATGGAATGCATATTCGTTGAGAATTTTGGAATATTTCTTTAAATGTTTGCCGCTGCTTATCTATCATCATACCTGTTAATTTAATTTCCCAATCTACCTTAGCCAACTTGTCCCTCATTTCTTTGTAAATGGCTTTATTTAAGTCTCTAGTTTTGAACTTAACTATTTTGCCCTCATTCCCAATGTGAAATTCTATCATATTATGATTACTTTTCCCAGAGTATCCTTTACTATGAGATTACTAACTAACCCTGTCTCATTACACAAAACATGATCTAAAATAGCCTGTTCTCTGGTTGCTTCCACAACGCATTGTTCAAGGAAACTAAATTTGATTTGCCCAGTAGATATGAAGATTAAAGTTCCCCACAACCATTACATTACCTTTGTTACAAACTCCTATTGTCTGTTGATTATTACTCTGTCCAATAGCCTAGCTATTGTTAGAGGGCCTGTAAACTACTCCCACCAATTCTTTCTGCACCTTGTTATTTCTTATCTCCACCCATACTGATTCTACTTCCTGATCTTCCAAGCCAAGATTCTTTAATTATCGGAGCTACCCTCCCTCCCACCTCCTTTTCCATTTTGCTTGGTTTTTTGAAACGTTAAGTATCCCTGGAATAAATTGTTCCCAACCTTGGTCACCTTGCAACCATGACTCTGTAATGGCTATTAGATCAAAGTGGTAAGTGAATTATGGGTTCCCAAATTATGCACCATAGATTAATCATGATTTGATTGAGAAAATAGGTAAGGTTATTGTAGTATATGCAAGCACTCTAATAACGACTCCACGAGGTAAGGATATAGTACTTGAACTGTAGTGATCTTAGTCCTTTACTGCAGCTCCTAGAGTAAGGACACCAAAAGGTGAGCTCCCTTTTATACGTGGTTACCTGCAGTGTACAGGTGACCCTTAGGTCTCCAGCAGCAGCACCCTCTGGTGGTACAGGTATAGTATATACAGGGTGAAGGTACATTCAGTGGTCTAGTGTTACAGTACATACATTAACATGCATACATAGCAACACTCCCCCTAAGCCTTTTCCAAGTCCTTATTGCCATGACATGGGGGGTGATCAGTAGTGGATGGTGGGAGGTTGTGGTGAGGGTTGTGTGGGTGCAGTGTGTGATCCATGTGTTTGTGGCTGCACATATCAATTTCTCCCACCCCTCCGCCCCCATATATAGACCATGTGGGTAGGTCACTGTTGGAGGATTCCACAGTGGTGGAGCAAGTACATGTTGTTATGGGTAAGGTACATACATTGTTGAATGGGTAGGTGGTGGTGCTTAGTGGTGGGCAGGGCCACAGGCTGGTGGGCCTCCTTGTCCTCCACTGGTGGTGGAAGTCTGGTCATCCCAGGTTCCGCCGGGAAAGCTGGCCTCTTGCTCCCGGTGCTGGCCCTGGTGGCCAGGGGGAGTAGGGCCGATCTGGGGCAGGTTGCCAGTGGTGGTGGCTGTGCTACCCATTGACCGCTGTCTCTGCAGTGGGTATGCTCCTACTGGGTGTGTGTGAACCCTTCCTGGGGCATCACATTGGTCCCGGAAGCACAGGCTACATGATCAGGTAGCCCGCTGGACCTGGGTGTTTCCCACGGGGGGGTTACCTTTGTCATTGTCAGTATACATGTAGAACCTGGTAGCATTTCTCATTCTATCATTAGCATACATGATACATTGGCTCCGACTGCTACTAGCCGACTTGACATTGTTATATCTCTTTACACTTTCACATTTTTCAATTACAAAGCTTTCTTGTGTGCTATCAGTATCTCTGTACAAGGTTACATTAGGATACCTGCCTTTGTTGGCTACATTTGTCACAATGGCATTACTGGCATCACTGTTCAACAGTACAAGCTTGTCACTTACATCACTTTTTGAAGCATTCGTTACATTTCTCCCATTAGCATTGCCGGCATCACCATTCAACAGCACATTTATATACCTGCATTCATGAATTACACTTTTATCCTCAATATCACCGGCATTGTGTGCCAAAAGTGGAACTGTCCCTTTAATTGTTTTGGGATGCCGGTCTCCTTTAAGAGGGCCTTGCAATCTTTACCCCAATCCGGTTCGCCGCTCGGCAACATGTGTTGCTCCCTCAACGCTGCCCCTCGTGGTCTGTTCACGGCCGTCGATATCACGTGCTTTTTCTTGTGGTGCGGGCGCCACCTTCTTTCTCTCCACGAGGTAGGCTGCAGTGATCCTTTTCTCCCCAGGTTTTGCCACGGACGCTGGGAATCTACCTTCTGCACCGATCTTCTTCCCTCGGAGTCCTGCCACTGGAGCCTGGAAGGTGAGGTCTGGTCGTTCAGGTTGGATCATCTTGCCGTTGAGTTGTGCAGTCTGTGTCGTCACCACGCAGTCGAGTCGGACGGTAGGATTTCCAGGTGCTGCGATTGATCCAAGTTTGGGGCCACGTAGGACGTCGATCGCCGGGGCCTGGAGGCCTTTGTCGCTCCAACAGATTTGGACTTGCTTCATCCATCTTCTTCCCAGCAGCGTTGAACCATCACCGGCAACGATCCACAAAGGACTGGGATGGTGCCTTTTGTGTAGGTGAGCAGCTTTACCTGGATTAGTGACATTTTGGGTCATTTACGGAGTTGTCCCAGAGTTTCTCAAAGGCCGTCTGATTCATCAGCGATTGGCTTGCCTCTGCATCGATCTCCATCGAGACTGGAACACCGTTGATTTCTACTTCCATTTTCCATGGGGATCTCTTGGTGGAGCAGGTATATATTCCGTACTCCTCTTCCAGGGGCTGAGCCGCTTTGTCTTCATCAACGCTAGAGCCCGGGTGAATGGACAACTCTTCAGCGACTCGGTGAGTAAAACTTTTTCTACACATTCGCTGAAGGTGACCTTTAATGTTACAGCCTTTGCAGGTACACTCTTTGTATCGGCACTAGTGGACCCTGTGGTTTCCTCCATAGCGCCAGCATGGGGCTAGCCAGTTGGTCCCATGTGGTGGGACTCGAGGCAGCAGCCTTGCCTCTGAAAGGAGCCATTCGGTTCACTGTACTCGTCGGGTTAGAGTCCTGGGGGTGAGTCATCATCCTTTTGGAGTCGCAGACCGATATCATGAATGCCTGGCTCACTTTGATTGCCTTCTGCAGGGTGACCGTAGTGTCCGCAGAGAGCAGTTTATGGAGTAGGTCTTCGTGGCCGATTCCAATAACGAAGTGCTTCGGTGAGGTGGTCACCAAAATAACATGGTGCAGCCAATCTTCTCAGATCTGCAACATATTTAGCAATTTCTTGGCCTTCGAGCTGCCGGTGGGTGTAGAACCGGTGTTTGGCTGTGAGGATGCTCTTTTTAGGTTTGAGTTGTTCTTGTATTAAAGTTACAAGCTCCGCATAGGTCTTGGTTGTCGTCTTCATTGGGGCTAGCAGGTCCCTGACAAAGCTGTGGACATTGGACCCACAACTGCTGAGCAGGATGGCTCTGTGCTTGTGCACCAGCAAGGTCGGTGTGTCTCCAGCCAGGTCGTTCGTGATGTAAAAGTGTTTGAGCCTTTCCACAAAGGCATCCTAATCTTCCCCATTAGCGAATAGTTGGAAGTTGCTTAGGTTAGACATATTGTACATGGAAATTTGTAACCTCGTCGCCAGTTGTAGTATATGCAAGCACTCTAATAACGACTCCACGAGGTAAAGGTATAGTACTTAAACTGTAGTGACCTTATTTCTTTATCACAGCTCCTAGAGTAAGGACACCAAGAGGTGAGCTCCCTTTTATACTTGGTTACCTGCAGTGTACAGGTGACCCTTAGGTCTCCAGCAGCAACACCCTCTGGTGGTACAGGTATAGTGTATACAGGGTGAAGGTACATTCAGCGGTCTAGTGTTAAAGTACATACATTAACATGCATACATAACAGTTATAATTAACTCCTAGCTGGCCTCCCACCTTCTACCATTTGTAAACTTGAGATCATCCAATACTCAGTCGCCCATGTCCTAACTTGCACCAAGTCCTGCTCACCCATCACCCCAATGCTCCTGACATACATTGGCTCCTGGTTAAGCAACGCCTCGATTTAAAAATTCTTATCCTTATTTTCAAATCCCTCCAAGGCCTCGCCCCTCCCAATCTCGGTGATCTCCTCCTACCCCACAACCCCCTGAGATATCTGTGCTCCTCCAATCCTGACCTCTTTAGCATCTTATTGAAACAGACAAGATTCTGAAGCAGATTGACAGGGTAGATGCTAAGAGGTTGTTTCACTTGGCTGGAGTGTCTAGAACTAGGGGCACAGTCTCAGGATAAGGGGTAGGCCATTTAAGACAGAGATGAGGAGGAACTTCTTCACTCAGAGGGTTGTGAATCTTTGGAATTCTCTGCCCCAGAGAGCTGTGGATGCTGAGTCTCTGAATATATTCAAGGTTCAGAAAGATAGATGTTTGGAGTCAAGGGGAATCAATGGATATGGAATTCGGGTGAGAAAGTGTAGTTGAGGTCGATGATCAGCCATGATCTTACTGAATGGCGGAGTAGGCTCGAGGAGCCATGTGGCCTCTTCCTGTTCCTATTTCTTATGTCCTTATCCATGTTTATAATTGGTCAACCATTGATGGCTGTGCCCTAAGGGTCAAAATTCGGTTGCTACTGCCAGCTGATACCTCCTGTGTGAGGCAACAATGAAGCATGATGCCACCTGATGGGAAATTCGGTTGTCCTTTTTCAAGGGCGTAAAAATTTGCCATCCCACCGACTACCGCCATGGAAATCCTGACGGCAGTATGTGTGCAATGCCTGCTTGGCGTCGGTCTCGCCAAATTCACTTTTGCCTCCTCACTTACATAGAAACATAGAAACATAGAAATTAGGTGCAGAATCAGACCATTCGACCCTTCGAGCCTGCATCACCATTCAATAAGATCATGGCTGATCATTCAACCTCAGTACCCCTTTCCTGCTTTCTCTCCATACCCCTTGATCCCTTTGGCCATAAGGGCCATATCTAACTCCCTTTTGAATATATCTAACGAACTGGCCTCAACAACTTTCTGTGGTAGAGAATAGAGGTTAGCCACTCTCTGAGTGAAGAAGTTTCTCCTCATCTCGGTCCTAAATGGCTTACCCTTATTCTTAGACTGTGACCCCTGGTTCTGGAACACCCCAGCAATGGGAACATTCTTCCTGCCTCTAACCTGTCCAATCCCATCAGAATTTTGTATGTTTCTATGAGATCCCCTCTCATTCTTCTAAACTCCAGTGGATACAAGCCCAGTTGATCCAGTCTCTCCTCAAATGTCAGTCCTGCCATTCTGGGAACCAGTCTGGTGAACCTTCGCTGTACTCCCTCAATAGCAAGAACATCCTTCCTCAGATTAGGAGACTAATGATAACCCGTGCATCCACTATTTCTAGGGCCACTTCCTTAAGTACTCTGGGATGCAGTCTATCAGGCCCTGGGGGTTTATCGACTTTCAATCCCATCAATTTCCCTAACACAATTTCCTTCAGTTCCTCCTTTTTGCTAGACCCTCGAACCCCTAGTATTTTCGGAAGGTTATTTGTGTCTCCCTTTGTGAAGACAGATTCAAAGTATTTGTTCAATTGGTCCGCCATTTCTTTGTTCCCCATTATAAATTCACCTGATTCTGACTGCAAAGGACCTATGTTGGTCTTCACTAATCTTTTTCTCTTCACATAGCTGTAGACGCTTTTGCAGTCAATTTTTATGTTCCTGGCAAGCTTCCTCTCATACTCTATTTTCCCCCTCCTAATTAAACCCTTTGTCCTCCTCTGCTGAATTCTAAATTTCTCCCAGTCCTCAGGTTTGCTGCTTTTTCTGGCCAATTTATATGCCTCTTCCTTGGATTGAACATTATCCCTAATTTCCCTTGTTAGCCACGGTTGAGCTACTTTCCCCATTTTATTTTTACTCCAGACAGGGATGTACAATTGTTGAAGTTCATCGATGTGATCTATAAATGTCTGCCATTGCCTATCCACTGTCCACTTACTGGCTGGCAGCAATGACGCCTGAAAAAGTTGCCGTGCACTAGGGGAGGAAACTAATCAGGGGTGTTATTTACAGGGAGTTGCAGCTGGCCCACAGTGTTCGCGGTCTGTGCTGCGTTGGCTGCTCACGAAGGTGCTGGCGTCCTACAGCTACTGACTCCTAAACTTCAGTACCAGCATCTCAGAGACATTGTTGCCTTCAACATCGGATACATTTGGAACTAGCATATCGCTGTGACCTCTGCAAAGTTATGGGGCAGTGATCGCACACCATGTTGTCCTGTGGGGGCAGTTTCAAAGGCGCTGGCTGCAAAGACGGCTTATGGTAAATGTAGATGGTCGCCAGAGGAGTGACCCCAGACAGAGGGGCAGAAGGCCATAAAGTCACAGGGTTTACCATGCGCATCATTGTTGCCTTGAGATGTGCGAGGACCAGTGCCTAAGAATACTAAGGTTCTGCAAAGAAGTGGTGAAGAAGCTTTGCCACCTCCTGCAGACATATCTGGCAGATGACATGGGAACCAGGACCTCACTGTCAGTGGCAGTGAAAGTGACAACAGCCCTCAACTTCTATGCTACTGGTTCCTTCCAGCCTCATGTAGGCGACATATGCAACATCTCGCAGTTTGCAGTACATTGCTGCATTTGTCAGGTTACCGACGCTCTCTATAACAAAAGAATGGACTACATCAAGTTCAGCATCTCCAGGGAACACCTGGATGGGCACTGCCGTGGCTTTGCCATGATAACCGGCTTCTTCATGGTTCAGGGGGCCATTGATTGTAGGCATCTGGCATTGCGGGCCTCACCTCATCTGGCCAGCCTCTTCACCTGGCCATCTGATGAAGACATCGCGCCCCACCCTCCAAGCCTCCATGCAAACAAATGGCAACACAACATTGTGACAAATGAAGCAAATTTTTATTTATAGGAAACATCACAGTGTGCTGTAAAGAAAAACTAAAGGACATCATCATCCACAGCAAACAATTATTGAAACCAGTACCCTTGAAACATTTTCACCCACATCCACTTGCAGCTATTCACATTCCTTCATCATGGAACAAGGACAGCACCTCTGGCCAACATCACACAATTCTTTATTGGCTCATCCAACTGCAACAATTTACAGTAGTTCATATTGGAAAAAGGTGACCATTTCTGGCCACTAGCACACACATATTTACCGGCTCTTTCTCAGTGCTTTCCCTTCTCCCCTCCTCCCAGGCCGACTGCTCTTCCTCCATGGGGTCTCAGTGCCTGCAGCAAGGCTGGTAGAAGTTTGCTGCGTTGGTGCCACTGCCACAGCCGATGGCAGGATGTTCCACACTAGCTCGGGCCCTGGCAGGGCCAGCTGTGGACTGCATCACCTCAGCATGGGCGGTAGTACTCTGGGTTGCAGAGAGTGGCAGGGGAAAAGGCAGATTGATGTATCACATTCCAACAGGCCCGACACACTGCTACTCCCCCGGGGCAGAGCCTCAGCATCTGGAGCTATCTGGCTGAGCACAAATTACTGCCATGCATTGCCAACATTAGTCCCCCGTGCAACTGATGGGGCCCCAGACACAATGGCAGCGGTCAGTGCCTGTGTGAATTCAAGTTGGCACTGCATCAGGGCAGACTGCGACTACAGAACACCACGGAGCTGATTGATGCCACCACGCACTGATGACATGACAGTCTGCAGGCCTACCATAGCTTCGGCCTGGTGCTCAATGGTTACTGCCACGTCAGCCATAGCCCATGCCACCATGTCTGTGACCCCATGGCCACTTGAAGCATCCAACATCCATTGATTTCTATCAAGGATCGGCTTGATGGGCCGCTGAGACACAAATGCAATCATTCAAGCGGCCTCCAACACACTAAAAGCAAGTCCCTTATCTGTCTGTGTAACCTTTACTTGCGGTATGACCAACTCACTAAACGTGCTATTCACGGCATCCTTAGCATCGCAGATGCTCCAGAGTGAATCCACGTGCAGCTCCAGTGCCGCAATGCGGTCTGTCAGGAGCTGCAGCAGGATACACTTCTCGCACATGTAGTCATCAGGGACACTGGAAGCGTCCCTGAGTTCCCACATAGCACAGGAGGAGCATGACACAAGTCTGAGTTCTCCTGCCGTGACTTAAACCCGAGATTAACTTAATTTGGCAACTGCAATGATAAAGTTTACCTGCCGATAAAGGAAAAGAAAAGTAAAACTACTCACCAATCACCAGCCAATCAATTACCACCTTGGCTGTGATGTCACCTTTCGATTTCTTTCGACTTCTTTCTTTTCCTTCTGCCCCTGCCCCTGCAGCAGCTGGCCTCTCTGACGCCTCCTCCTCCTCGATGCTGCCACCGATCCCCGGACTCCCGCTGGGCCTTTTATAGGCCTCTCCGACGCCTCCTCTTCCTCAACATTGCCGCCGATCCCCGGACTCCCGCTGGGCCTTTTATAGGCCTCTCCGACGCCTCCTCTTCCTCAACATTGCCGCCGATCCTCGGACTCCCGCTGGGCCTTTTATAGGCCTCTCCGACGCCTCCTCCTCCTCGATGCTGCCGCCGATCCCCGGACTCCCGCTGGGCCTTTTATAGGCCTCTCCGACGCCTCCTCCTCCTCGATGCTGCCGCCGATCCCCGGACTCCCGCTGGGCCTTTTATAGGCCTCTCCGACGCCTCCTCCTCCTCGATGCTGCCGCCGATCCCCGGACTCCCGCTGGGCCTTTTATAGGCCTCTCCGACGCTTCCTCCTGCTCGACGCTGCCGCCGATCCCCGGACTCCCGCTGGGCCTTTTATAGGCCTCTCCGACGCCTCCTCCTCCTCGATGCTGCCGCCGATCCCCGGACTCCCGCTGGGCCTTTTATAGGCCTCTCCAACGCTTCCTCCTGCTCGACGCTGCCGCCGATCTCTGAAAGGTAGTAATCTCAGGATTGCTACCAGTGCCACGTGCTAGTCAGATTAGGAATCGCAAGATAGCTCCGATGAATACGTGGCTTGAGGAGTGGTGCAGAAGGGAGGGATAAAGTTCCTGGGACATTGGAACCGGTTCTGGGGGAGCTGGGACCAGTACAAACCAGACGGTCTGCACCTGGGCAGGACCGGAACCAATGTCCCAGGGGGAGTGTTTGCTAGTGCTGTTGGGGAGGAGTTAAACTAATGTGGCTGGGAGATGGGAACCTATGCAGGGAGACAGAGGGAAGTAGAATGGGGGCAGAAGCAAAAGGTAGAAAGAAGAAAAGTAAAAGTGAAGGGCGTAGAAACCAAGGCAAAAATCAAAATCACATTACAGCAAAATTCTAAAGGGGTAAAGTGTGTTAAAAAGACAAGCATGAAGGCTCTGTGCCTCAATGCGAGGAGTATTCGTATTAAGGTGGATGAATTAACTGCACAGGCAGCAATTAATGAATATGTTATAATTGGCATCACGGAGACATGGCTCCAGGGTGACCAAGGCTGGGAACACAACATCCAGGGGTATTCAACATTCAGAAAGGATAGACAGAAAGGAAAAGGAAGTGGGGTAGCGTTGCTGGTTAAAGAGGAAATTAATGCAATAGTAAGGAGGGACATTAGCTTGGATGATGTGGAATCTGTATGAGTGCAGCTGCAGAATACCAAAGGGCAGAAAATGCTAGTGGGTGTTGTGTATAGACCACCAAACAGTAGTAGTGAGGTTGGGGACAGCATCAAACAAGAAATTAGGGATGCATACAATAAAGGTACAGCAGTTATCATGGTTAACTTTAATCTACATTTCGAGTGGGCTAACCAAACTGGTCACAATATGGTGGAGGAGGAATTCCTGGAGTGTATTATGGATGGTTTTTGAGACCAATATGTCGAGGAACCAACTAGAGGGCTGGCCATCCCAGACTGGGTGATGTGTAATGAGAAAGGACTAATTAGCAATCTTGTTGTGTGAGGCCACTTGGGGAAGAGTGACCATAATATGGTAGAATTCTTTATTAAGATGGAGTGACACAGTTAATTCAGAGACTAGGGTCCTGAACTTAAGGAAAGGTAACTTCAATGGTATGAGACGTGAATTGGCTAGAATAGACTGGCGAAGGATTCTTAAAGGGTCGCCGGTGGATAAGCAATGACAAACATTTAAAGATCACATGGATGAACTTCAAGAATTGTACATCCCTGTCTGGGGTAAAAATAAAACAGCGAAGGTGGCTCAACCATGGCTAACAAGGGAAATTAAGGATAGTGTTAAATCCAAGGAAGAGGCATATAAATTGGCCAGAAAAAGCAGCAAACCTGTGGACTGGGAGAAATTTAGAATTCAGCAGAGGAAGACAAAGGGTTTAATTAGGAGGGGGCAAATAGAGAGGAAGCTTGCCGGGAAAATAAAAACTGACTGCAAAAGCTTCTATAGATTTGTGAAGAGAAAAAGATTAGTGAAAATAAATGTAGGTCCCTTGCAGTCAGATTCAGGTGAATTTATAGTGGGGAACAAAGAAATGGCAGACCAGTTGAACAAATACTTTGGTTCTGTCTTCACGAAGGAAGACACAAATAACCTTCCGGAAATACTAGGGGACCGAGGGTCTAGTGAGAAGGAGGAATTGGAGGAAATCCTTATTCGGCAGGAAATTGTGTTCGGGAAATTGATGGGATTGAAGGCTGATAAATCCCTGGGGCCTGAGAGTCTGCATCCCAGAGTACTTAAGGAACTGGCCCTAGAAATAGTGGATGCATTGGTGATTATTTTCCAACAGTCTATCGACTCTGGATCAGTTCATATGGACTGGAGGGTAACTAATGTAACACCACTTTTTAAAAAAGGAGGGAGAGAGAAAACAGGTAATTATAGACCGATTAGCCTGACATCAGTAGTGGGGAAAATGTTGAAATCAAATATTAAAGATGAAATACCAGTGCATGAGGAAAGCAGTGACAGGATCGGTCCAAGTCAGCATGGATTTATGAAAGGAAAATCATGCTTGACAAATCTTCTGGAATTTTTTGAGGATGTAACTAGTAGAGTGGACAAGGTTGAACCAGTGGATGTGGTGTATTTGGACTTTCAATAGGCTTTTGACAAGGTCCACACAAGAGATTGGTGTGCAAAATTAAAGCACATGGTATTGGGGGTAATGTACTGACATGGATAGAGAACTGGTTGGCAGACAGGAAGCAGAGAGTCAGGATAAACGGATCCTTTTCAGAATGGCAGGCAGTGACTAGTGGGGTACCGCAGGGCTCACTGTTGGTATCCCAGCTATTTAGAATATACATTAATGATTCAGATGAAGGAATTGAGTGTAATATCTCCACATTTGCAGATGACAATAAGCTGGGTGGTGGTGTGAGCTGTGAGGAGGATGCTAAGAGGCTGCAGGTTGGCTTGGACAGGCCAAGGTGAGTGGGCAAACGCATGGCAGATGCAGTATAATGTGGATAAATGTGAGGTTATCCACTTTGGGGGTAAAAACACGAAGGCAGAATATTCTCTGAATGGCGGCAGATTAGGAAAAGGGGAGGTGCAACGAGATCTGGATGTCATGTTACATCAGTCATTGAAAGTTGGCATGCAGATACAGCAGATGGTGAAGAAGGCAAATGGTATGTTGGCCTTCATAGCTGGAGGATTTGAGTATAGGAGCAGGGAGGTCTTAATGCAGTTGTATAGGGCCTTGACGAGGCCTCACCTGGAATATTGTGTTCAGTTTTGGTCTCCTAATCTGAGGAAGGATGTTCTTGCTATTGAGGGAGTGCAGTGAAGGTTCATCTTTTGATTCCCAGGATGGCAGGACTGAAATATGAGGAGAGATTGGATTGACTAGGCCTGTATTCACTGGAGTTTAGCAAGATGAGAGGGGATCTCGTAGAAACGTATAAGATTCTGACAGGACTGGACAGGTTAGATGCAGAAAGAATGTTCCCGATGTTGGGGAAGTCCAGAACCAGAGGACACAGTCTAAGATAAGGGGTAAGTCATTTAGGACTGAGATGAGGAGAAACTTCTTCACTCAGAGAGTTGTTAACCTGTGGAATTCCCTGCCGCAGAGAGTCATTGATACCAGTCATTGGATATATTCAAGAGGGAGTTAGATATGGCCCTTATGGCTAAATGGATGAAGGGGTATGGAGAGAAAGCAGGAAAAGTGTACTGAGATGAATGATCAGCCATGATCTTATTGAATGGTGGTGCAGGCTCGAAGGGCCAAATGGCCTTCTCCTGCACTTATTTTCTATGTTTCTATGTTTCTAAGTGCATCGACACTCTCGGGCACACTTGACAAAACACCCAGTAGATTACTTTGCATCTAAAATAACTGTCTGGCAAGATCCTCAAAGTTGGCTTGATCATGAGAGTGCTGCTGAGCATCACTCAGGCATACACTCATCCTCCGTGGAGCTGGCCCCCTGATCTCTTCTCCCCCATGGCATTGCTGCAGGCCACTGTGAACCGGAGCATCACCCACCTCCACCTCCCCGACCTCGACTTCCGACAAAAGGTTGTTGGCCCCACTCTGTGAGGACGCTGGATCATCAGTCACGTCCAGAGAGGCGTTCTCTGCCTCCTCATCCTCTCCACCATCACCCGTAGTGGAAGGCTGACGTGCCGGCCCCTGGTTGTCTGAGTCATCATCTGAAACAACAAAGCTAGAGAAGAGTGGTTACCTGCAGGGGAGGGAGCCATGAGCGGGAAACGCTTTCAAGAATGCCAGTCTCATGGAAAGAGCTGAAGGATTGTGGTGTCAGGCCATAGCAAAATAACTCAACATACCTTCACTGTCCCCAGGGGGGTCGGCCTCACCCACCGCCATAGTACCAACTTTAATGCCCATCAGGGCCAAGACACGTTCTTCCAATGGAGTCAGGACCTGCAGGTCAGAGTCCCCTCCTGCAGTCTGCATCTGCTCCCCGCAGTTGTGGGTGAGCTTGACCTGCAAGATGAACGAGAACGTCTGAGTTAGAGCCCTTTTATCATTGTGTCCCAAGTGCTTTATAGTTTCATTGAGGTAACTGTCTGATAGTTTTCACAGTTCAATATAACTATCATTCGCGGTGTGGACTTGCTGTGTCAATGCTCGAATTAGCGGGGCCATGATCTTCCATTAACGGGGAGGCTATCGTCTTTGTGACGCATATGAAGATGGAGAGTCAACGACATGAGGGGTGGGTCTGCAGAACAGACTAGCAAGCTTAACAAAACATGCAGGGCCTTGCAGTGGGTGAGGCTTCAAATGGGAACCTAGCATCTGGCCTCACTCACGTAGAGCATGGATGGCGAAACACTACATTGAGCAGAGAGTGCACATTGAGCTCAGAGCTTAGCATGTGATGGCCCTCACCAGCTGCATCATTCCACTTTTATAGGCATTGAGTGGCTGTCCTGGCCACCGTGTCACTCACAGAAATGTGGTCTGAGACCTCCCTCTATAGGCCTCTGTGAGTTGGTCTGGCCACCTCTCCAGGGCATCAAGGAGTGCATCCACAGTCCAAGAACCGATGGACACGTTGACAAGCTGCTGCTAGGTCTGCCATTCTCACCCTCTGAGTGAGTGCTTAGAAAGTGAATAGAATCAAGAGGCATTGAGGTGCCCAATCAAAGCATCAATGGAATCCAGGTGGCACCACTATGTGTGTTGCGCAGCTCCAAATGCCCAGGTGTTGAGGCTCCACTTAACGGCCCACTCAATGCCGCTTACCGCCTCCAGGTAAGTGAGCAACACCATGATTTAATGCTGCAATCCACTTTTCAGGCAGCAAAACTGAATTTCGAGTTTCGGGGCCGCTCCTAAAGGCTGATGGTAAAAAAATCATCTCAGCCGGTGACACCGCCTCGAATCAGCGGGCCCGAATTTCGACCACCATAAGCTCTGGAATTCCCTGCTTAAACCGCTCCGCCGTTTGACCTTATTGTCCTCCTTCCACCACCTTTGATGCCCACGTCCCAGTTAAAACAATTCCTCTCTCTCTGCCTGGCCGTTCCCCCGGTACGGCACTCAACTTCACTCCCTTAAGTCCAAAGGATGTAGACTTGAATGGATATATTGGACAACTGGTTTAGCCATTCACCACCAGATCTAGCTGGACCACATAAAGCATTATCAGGTCCTGCTGTCATCTGCCAAAAAGATAAACCCCGGCTTCTATTCTCCGCTGCTAACTGTCTTTTTAAACATCTCTCCCCAGTCTCCACCCTCACTTCCGACAATAAGTGTGAGGAACTCATGGACTTCTTTGTCTCTAAGATTGAGACCATCCGTTTGGCTGCCTCTGCCTCTTCCTTTCCTTTCTCTAGCCCACCGCACCAAACTTCATCTAAGGATCCCCTCTGCCCGAGCCCTGACCTCACATCTTTCTCCAGTTTCTCGCCACTCTCCCCTCATGACCTTTCTGAACTCTTCCTGTCCATGAGACCCACTTCCTGCTCATTTGACCCTATTCCAACCAAACTGCTGACCACCAAACTTCCTTTTCTGGCTGCCCAGTTAGCTGACATTGTTAACGGTTCTCTCTCCTCGGGTAGTGTCCCCTTCTCCCTCAAATCTGCCGTCATCACTTGTCTCCTCAAAAAACCAACCCTCAACCCCTCTACCCTTGCAAACTATCGCCTCATCTCCAACCCTCCTTTCCTTTCCAGATTCCCCTTGAATGTGTTGTTGCCTCCAAAATCCATGCCCAGCTTTCCCGCAATTCCATGTTTGATTCCCTCCAATCTGGCTTTCGCATCTGCCACAGAACCGAAATGGCTCTCATCAAAGTTCTAAATGACATCCTTTGTGACTGTGACAAAGGCAAACTATACCTCCTCGTCCTTCTTGACTTATCTGCCTTTGACACAGTTGACTACCCTACCCTTCTCCAATGCCACTCCACTGTCATCCAGCTGGGTGGGACTGCACCTCGCCTGGTTCCATTCTTATCTATCTAATCGTAGCCAGAAAATCACCTGCAATGGCTTCTCTTCCCACTCCCACATCGGCCCCCTCCTATTTCTCATCTACATGTTGCCCCGAATTCCTTTCTCTAGCCTACCGCACCAAACTTCATCTAAGGTTCCCCTCTGCCCCTAGCCGTGACCTCACATCTTTCTCCGAAAACACAGCATCAGTTTCCACATGTATGCTGATGACACCCAGCTCTACGTCACTACCACTTCTCTCCACCTTTCACGATCTCTAAATTGTCAGACTGCTTTGTCCGACATCCAGTTCTGGATCAGCAGAAATTTTCTGCAATTGAATATTGGGAAGACCAAAGCCATTGTTTTCGGTCCCCACCACAAACTCTGTTCCCTAGCCACCAGCTCCATTCCTCTCTCCAACTTTTGTCTGAGGCTGAAACAGACTGTTTGCAACCTTGGTGACATTTTTGACCCTGAAATTAGCTCTCAACGACATATCTGCAGCACAACTAAGCCTGCCTATTTCCACCTCTGTAACATCGCTCGTCTTCGCCCTGACCTCAGCTCATCCACTGCTGAAGCCCTCACCCATGCCTTTGTTACCTCCAGACGTGACTATTCCAATGCATTCCTGGCTGATCACCCACATTCTACCCTCCGCACAGCACTGCCTTCCAATCAACAAGATTCACGTGCAGCCCTCGACAATGTGGGCCATTTCCCATATCTCGGGAGCCTCTTATCAACAAAGGCAGACATGATGCGGAGATTCAACATCGCCTCCAGAGCGCTAGTGTAGCCTTCGGCCGTCTGACGAAAGGAGTGTTTGAAGATCTGGCCCTCAAATCTACCACCAAGCTCATGGTCTACAGGGCTGTAGTAATACTCAAACCTCCTATATGGATCTGATGCATGGACGACGTATAGAAAGCACCTCAAGCCGCTGGAGATATATCACCAACAATGTCTCTGCAAGATCCTGCAAATCCCCTGGGAGGACAGGCGCACCAACATCAGTGTCCTCGTCCAGGCTAACATCCTCAGTATTGAAGCACTGACCACACTTGATCAGCTTCGCTGGGCAGGCCACATAGTTCACATGCCAGATATGAGACTCCCTAAGCAAATGCTTCTGGCGGAGCTCCTTCATGGTAAACAAGCCAAAGGTGGGCAGCGGAAGCGTTACAAGGATACCCTCAAAGCCTCCCTGGTAAAGTGCGACATCACCACTGACACCTGGGAGACCCTGGCTGAAGACTGCTCGAGGTGGAGAAAGTGCATCCGGGAGGTCGTTGAGTTCTTCGAGTCTCACGTAAAGAGCATGAAGAGGTTAGGTGCAGACAACGCAAGGAGTGCATGGCAAACTAGCCCCACCCAACCCTTCCCTCGATGAATATCTGTCCCACCTGTGACAAAGTCTGTGGCTCTCGTATTGGACTGTTCAGCCACCAGAGAACTCACTTTGGGAGTGGAAACAAGTCTTCCTCGATTCTGAGGGACTGCCTATGATGATGATGACCCTATGTAAACAGACATGATCCAAAACTTGGCTGCCTGTGTCCCGCTCATCCATCACCCCTGTGTTCGCTGACCTTCATTGGCTTTTGGTTAACCAATGCCTCGATTTCAATATTCTCGTCCGTATTTTCAAATCCCTCCATGGCCTCACCCCTCCCTATCTCTGTAATCTCCTCCCGTCCTACAATCCCCTAAGATGATTGCGCTCCTCTAATTCTGCCCTCTTGAGCATCCGTGATTATAATCGCTCAACCATTGGTGGCCGTGCCTTCTGTTGCCTAGGCCCCAAGCTCGGTAACTCCCTGCCTAAACCTCTCAGTCTCTTTACCTCTTTTTCCTCCTTCAAGATGCTCATTGAAACCTACCTCTTTGACCAAACTTTTGGTCACCTGCCCTAATTTCTCCTTATGTGGGTCGGTATTTAATTTTTTATCTCATATTACTCCTGTGAAGCACCTTGCGATGTTTTACTATAATAAAGGGGATTTGATTGTAAGGGGAATAGATAGGCATTTCTGCAGCCGCAACCGAGACTCCAGGATGGTATGTTGCCTCCCTGGTGCAAGGGTTAAGGATTTCTCGGAGCGGGTGCAGGACATTCTGAAAAGGGAGGGTGAACAGCCAGTTGTCGTGGTGCATATAGGTACCAGTGATATAGGTAAAAAACGGGATGAGGACCTACGAGACGAATTTAGGGAGCTAGGAGCTAACTTGAAAGGTAGGACATCAAAACTAGTAATCTCAGGATTGCTACCAGTGCCATGTGCTAGTCAGAGTAGGAGTCGCAGGATAGCTCAGATGAATTCGTGGCTTGAGGAGTGTTGCAGAAGGGAGGGATTCAAATTTCTAGGACATTGGAACCGGTTCTGGGGAGGTGGGACCAGTACAAACTGGACGGTCTGCACCTGGGCAGGACTGGAACCAATGTCCTCGGGGGAGTGTTTGCTAGTGCTGTTGGGGAGGAGTTAAATAATAGGGCAGGGGGATGGGAACCTATGCAGGGATACAGAGGGAAATAAAATGGAGGCAGAAGCAAAAGATAGAAAGGAGAATAGTAAAAGTGGAGGGCAGAGAAACCCAAGGCAAAAAACAAAAAGGGCCACATTACAGCAAAATTCTAAAGGAGTAAAGTGTGTTAAAAAGACAAGACTGAAGGCTCTGTGCCTCAATGCGAGGAGTATTCGGAATAAGGTGGACGAATTAACTGCGCAGATAGCAGTTAACGGATATGATGTAATTGGCATCACGGAGACATGGCTCCAGGGTGACCAAGGCTGGGAACTCAACATCCAAGGGTATTCAACATTTAGGAAGGATAGACAGAGAGGAAAAGGAGACGGGGTGGCGTTGATGGTTAAAGAGGAAATTAATGCAATAGTAAGGAGGGACATTAGCTTGGATGATGTGGAATCTGTATGGGTGGAACTACGGAATACCAAAGGGCAGAAAACGCTAGTGGGAGTTGTATACAGACCACCAAACAATAGTAGTGAGGTTGGGGACAGCATCAAACAAGAAATAAGGGATGTGTGCAATAAAGGTACAGCAGTTATCATGGGCAACTTTAATCTACATATTGATTGGGCTAACCAAACTGGTAGCAATACGGTAGAGGAGGATTTCCTGGAGTGTTTTAGGGATGGTTTTCTCGACCAATATGTCGAGAAACCAACAAGAGAGCTGGCCATCCTAGACTGGGTGATGTGTAATGAGAAGGGACTAATTAGCAATCTTGTTGTGCGAGGCCCCTTGGTAGAATTCTTTATTAAGATGGAGAGTGACACAGTTAATTCAGAGACTAGGGTTCTGAACTTAAGGAAAAGTAACTTCGATGGTATGAGGCGTGAATTGGTTAGAATAGACTGACAAAGGACTCTTAAAGGGTTGACGGTGGATAAGCAATGGCAAACATTTAAAGATCACATGGATGAACTTCAGCAATTGTACATCCCTGGCTGGAGTAAAAATAAAATGGGGAAGGTGGCTCAACCGTGGCTAACAAGGGAAATTAAGGATAGTGTTAAAACCAAGGAAGAGGCATATAAATTGGCTAGAAAAAGCAACAAACCTGAGGACTGGGAGAAATTTAGAATTCAGCAGAGGAGGACTAAGGGTTTAATTAAGAGGAGGAAAATAGAGTACGGGAGGAAACTTGCAGGGAACATAAAAACTGATTGCAAAAGCTTCTATAAATATGTGAAGAGAAAAAGATTAGTGAAGACAAACATAGGTCCATTGCAGTCGGGTTCAGCTGAATTTATAATGGGGAACAAAGAAATGGCAGACCGATTGAACAAATATTTCGGTTCTGTCTTCACGAAGGAAGACACAAATAACCTTCCGAATGTACTAGGGGATAGTGGGTCAAGTGAGAAGGAGGAACTGAAGAATATCCTTATTAGGCAGAAATTGTGTTGGGGAAATTGATGGGATTGAAGGCCGATAAATCCCCGGTCCTCATAGTCTGCATCCCAGAGTACTTAAGGACGTGGCCCTAGAAATAGAGGATGCATTGGTGATCATTTTCCAACAGTCTATCGACTGTGGATCAGTTCCTATGGACTGGAGGGTAGCTAATGTAAAACCACTTTTTAAAAAAGGAGGGAGAGAGAAAACGGGTAATTATAGACCGGTTAGCCTGACATCAGGGAAAATGTTGGAATCAATCATTAAGGATGAAATAGCAGCGCATTTGGAAAGCAGTGACAGTATCGGTCCAAGTCAGCATGGATTTATGAAAGGGAAATCATGCTTGTCGAATCTTCTGGAATTTTTTGAGGATGTAACCAGCAGAGTGGACAAGGGAGTACCAGTGGATGTGGTGTATTTGGACTTTCAAAAGGCTTTTGACAAGGTCCCGCACAAGAGATTAGTGTGCAAAATCAAAGCACATGGTATTGGGGGTAATATACTGATGTGGATAGAGAACTGGTTGGCAGACAGGAAGCAGAGAGTCGGGATGGACGGGTCCTTTTCTGAATGGCAGGCAGAGACTCGTGGAGTGCCGCAGGACTCAGTGCTGGGACCCCAGCTCTTTACAATATACATTTACGATTTAGATGAAGGAATTGAGTGTAATATCTCCAAGTTTGCAGATGACACTAAACTAGGTGATGGTGTGAGCTGTGAGGAGGACGCTAAGAGGCTGCAGGGTGACTTGGACAGGTTAGCTGAGTGGGCAAATGCATGGCAGATGCAGTATAATGTGGATAAATGTGAGGTTATCCATTTTGGGGGCAAAAACACGAAGACAGAATATTATCTGAATGGCGGCAGATTAGGAAAAGGGGAGGTGCAATGAGACCTGGGTGTCATAGTTCATCAGTCATTGAAAGTTGGCATGCAGGTACAGCAGGCGGTGAAGAAGGCAAATGGTATGTTGGCCTTCATAGCTAGGGGATTTGAGTATAGGAGCAGGGAGGTCTTACTGCAGTTGTACAGGGCCTTGGTGAGGCCTCACTTGGAATATTGCGTTCAGTTTTGGTCTCCCAATCTGAGGGAGGACATTTTGCTATTGAGGGAGTGCAGCGAAGGTTCACCTGACTGATTCCAGAGATGGCTGGACTGTCATATGAGGAGAGACTGGATCAACTGAGCCTTTATTCACTGGAGTTTAGAAGGATGAGAGGGGATCTCATAGAAACGTATAAGATTCTGACGGGACTGGACAGATTAAATGCGGGAAGAATGTTCCCGATGTTGGGGAAGTCCAGAACCAGGGGACATAGTCTTAGGATAAGGGGTAGGCCATTTAGGACTGAGATGAGGAGAAACTTCTTCACTCAGAGAGTTGTTAACCTGTGGAATTCCCTGCCGCAGAGAGTTGTTGATGCCAGTTCATTGGATATATTCAAGAGGGAGTTAGATATGGCCCTTACGGCTAAAGAGATCAAGGGGTATGGAGAGAAAGCAGGAAAGGGGTACTGAGGGAATGATCAGCCATGATCTTATTGAATGATGGTGCAGGCTCGAAGGGCCGACTAGCCTACTCCTGCACCTATTTTATATATTTCTATGTTTCAATACAAATACAAGTTGTTGTTGTTGTTACTAATGTTTTGATGAGTTTTATAAAGACAGTGGTGAACTTGAGGATTGGAAAGTAGCTTATGTAATTTGAATGTCAGAAGAACCATTTAGTTTTGTTCTTGGAACAGTTGGGGTAGTTTTCTCCCTTGTGCTGCTGGCAGGAACCTTCGTGGTCAGGAGCACATTTTGGAAATTTGCATGCACACTGCACACATGATTTTCCAAATATTTAAAATAATAATTGAAAAACTGTGTGTGATGTGCACTTGATTAGCATTTGTGGTGGATGGGGCTTTGTACCAGAAGTGTGATGTAGGAAATTTGCTAGTTATTCTTCATATATAAATTTAGGATGTTGCCCCTCAGAAATCCGGAGGTAAATTAGTGGATGAGGGATATCATTCATGTTAAATTGGTCTATGGAATGAAAATCGGCTTGGCAGAAATAAGCAGAAAATAATGATGAATAGACAAAACTTTGTCTGAGGAGCAGTAAGTACTGGAGATGTGTAAGGTTCTGTGTCGAGCTTTTCTAACAGATATACCAATTGGGCTGAACCTTAACCCCCCAAAAATGAGTAGGTTGGGATCAGGTTAAGACGTTAAAACTTTAATAATCTCAAACCCCACCCAACCCGCCCCCTTCCATATGGTTTACATAAGAACATAAGAAATAGGAGCATGAGTAGGCCACCTGGCCCCTCGAGCCTGCTCCGCCATTTAATAAGATCATGGCTTATCTGATCTTGGCCTCAACTCCACTTCCCTGCCGCTACCCATAACCCTTTATTCCCTTATCGATCAAAAATCTGTCTCTCCGCCTTAAATATATGCAATGATCCAGCCTCCACAGCTCTCTGGGGCAGAGAATTCCACAGATTTACAACCCTCTGAGAGAAGAAATTCCTCCTCATCTCAGTTTTAAATCGGTGGCTACTTATTCTGAGACTATGCCCCCTAGTTTAAGTTTTCCCTATGAGTGGAAATATCATCTCTGCATCCACCTTGTCGAGCCCCTCATTATGTTATATGGTTCGATAAGATCACCTCTCATTCTTCTGAACTCCAATGAGTATATGTCCAACCTACTCAACCTATCTTCATAACTCAACCCCCTCATCTCTGGAATCAATGAGTGAACCTTCTCTGAACAACCTCCAATGGAAGTATATCCTTCCTTTAATACAGAGACCAATACTGTATGTAGTACTCTAGGTATGGCCTCACCAATACCCTGTAAATTTGTAGCAAGACTTCTCTGCTTTTATACTGCAAACCCCTTGCAATAACATTCCATTTGACTTCCTGATTACTTGCTGTTCATGCATACTAACTTTTTGTGTTAAATGCACAAGGACCCCCAGGTCCCACTGTACTGCAGCACTTTGCAATTTTTCTCCATTTAAATTATAATTTGCTTTTCTATTTTTTCTGCCAAAATGGATAACCTCACATTTTCTCACATTATACTCAATCAGCCAAATTTTAGCCTTTCTATATCCCTTTGCAGATTTGTTGTGTCCCACTCATCTTTGTCTCATCAGCAAACTTGGCTACATTACACTCGATCCCTTCATCCAAGTCATTAATATAGATTGTAAATAGTTGAGGCCCCAACACTGATCCCTGCAGCACCCCACTAGTTACTGTTTGCCAACCGGAAAATGACCCATTTATCCCGACTCTCTGTTTTATGTTAGTTAGCCAATTCTCTATCCATCCAACCCCGTGAACTTTTATCTTGTGCAGGAACCTTCTATGTGGCACCTTATCGAATCCCTTCTGGAAATACAAATACACCACATCCACTGGTTCCCCCTTATCCACCCTACTTGTTACATCCTCATAGAACTCCAGCAAATTTATCAAACATGATTTCCCTTTCATAAAACCATGTTGACTCTGCTTGATTGAATCATGCTTTTCCAAATGTCCTCTACTGCTTCCTTAATAATGGATTCCAGCATTTTCCCAACCACAGATGTTGGGCGAACTGGTCTATAGTTTTCTGCTTTCTGTCTGCCTCCTTTTTTAAATATGGGTGTTACATTTGTAGTTTTCCAATCTGCTGAGACCTGTCAGGAGGCAGGTTGGCAATTTAAATATTTTAATGAGGCTGGCCACCTCTGGTTTTACCTGCTTTGAAACCAGCTGGCCATGTTTCCCAGGCCTCAGGAAACCCAACAGCTGAAGAGAGGCAATGACAGCTTCGGCCATTTCAGAGTCCAACCTGTGGGTCTTGAGTCATATACAGTGCAGTAAGAATGGCAGATTTCCTTCCCCAAAGGGCATTAGTGAACCAGATAGCTTTTTACAACAATCTGGTAGTTTCATGGTCATCATTACTGATAATAGCTTTTTTAAAAAATTCCAGATTTATTTTTTAACTGAGTTTAAATTCCCCAACTGCCATGGTAGGGAATTGATCTCATGTCTCTGGATCATTAGTCCAGGAACACAACTACTTTGCTACCGTACCCCATGACCAAAGTAATAGGTTTTAAGCAGTATCTTAAAGTTTCAGAGAGAGGTAGAGAGGCGCAGAAGTTTATGGAGGGAATTCCAGGGCTTGGTGCCTTGGGAACTCAAGGCACTGTAACTGAGGTTACAGAGATAGGGAGGGATGATGCCATTGATAAATTTAAAAACAAGAATGGGAATTTTAAAATTGAGGCTTTACCAGATAGGAAGCCAATATGTCAATGAGCACAGGGGTGATGAGTGAACTGGATTTGGTGTGAGTTAGGATGCGGGCGGCAGAGTTTTGGTTGAGCTGAACTTTACAGAGGGTAGAACATGGGAGGCCGGCTAGGAGAGCATTGGAATAGTCAAGTCTAGAGTTAGCAAAGTCATGGATGAGGGTTTCAGCAGTAGATGAGCTGAGACAGAGGCAGAGACGAGCGATGTTATGGAGGAGCAAGTAGGTAATGGAATGGATATTGGGTCAGAATCTCATCTCAGGGTCAAATAGAATGCCAAGGTTATGATTGGTCTGGTTTAGCCTCTGAAAGTGGCCAGGGGAAGGAGTCGAGGTAATAGTGGGGAATGGCGGAGTTTATGGCGGGGACCAAAGACAATGGTCTTGGTCTTTCCAATATTTAGTTTGTGGAAATTTCTGCTCATCCAATACTGGATGTCGGACAAACAGCATGACAAATCAAATATAGTGGAGGGATTGAGAGAGGTTATGGTGAGGTAAAGTGGAGTGTCAACAGCGTACATGTGGAACCTCATGTTGTGTTTTTGGATGATGTTGCCGAGGCAGGAGGTAGATGATAAATAGGAGGGGCCAAGGATTTATTCTTGTGGGACACCAGAGGTAACAAGGCGGGAGTGGGAAGAGAAGCTGTTGCAGGTGATTCTCTGGCTACGATTGGATAGATATGAATGGAACCAGGCAAAGAGTGCTTCATGCAGCTGGATGACGGAGGGGAGGCATTGGAGCGGGATGGAGTGGTCAACCATGTCAAAGGCTGTAAACAGGTCGAGAAGGTTGAGGAGGGATATTTTACCATGGTAACAATCACATAGAATGTCATTTGTGACTTTGATGAGAGCCGTTTCAATGCTGTGGCAGGAGCACAAACCTTATTGGAAAGGTTCAAACATGCAGTTGTGGGAAAGATAGGCACTGATTTGGATGGTGACCACATATTCAAAGATTTTGGAGAGGATAAGGAGTTTGGAGCCGGGGTGGTAGTTTGTAAGAACAGAGGGGTCAATGATTTTTTTTGAGGAGGAGATGGCAGATTTGAATGGGGAAAGGGAACTGGTAAAAATATCAGCTAACATGGGGGCCAGAAAGGGGAGTTGGGTGGTCAATAGTTTGGTGATAATAGGATTGAGGGAGCAGGAGGTAGGTCTCATGGAACTCAGAGAGGGTATAAGAGAAGATAAGACAGAAACCTGAGAAAAATGCGAGTTCAGGGCTACGGCAGGGGGGAATCTTAGAGAACGTTTGCCTTGATGGGCTAGGGGAAAGGAGGCAAGGGGCAGAGGCAGTTGAACAGGTGGTCTTCGTGCTAGTGACAAAGAAGCCCATGATCTCCTCACACTTGTTATTGGAGGTGAGGGCAGAAAATGGAGATACCACATCCCAGGTCATTCTGATCCAGAATATGGTTGGCAGAGGTATGCCTGGTTGTACCTGTTGTAGATGCCACCAGCTATTATGAGGTCCATCTGCAGTCCAAACTGGGATCATGGCCTGAACCTGCAAATATTTGGCAGAATTTTCTTTCATTAATTACCATTTTTCCCTTACAAAAGGGGCTTATGGGGTAGCTATGACTTTTCAAATTTTTATCTTATAACACTCCTGTGAAGCACCTTGGGACGTTTCACTACGTTAAAAGCGCTATGTAAATACGTTGTTGTTGCTGTTATTTATGGTGGGGAGCAAGCGGGGGGGAGTCAGCATCCACCCACCCCCAACCAAGGCACCTATGTTGAACTTTCCAGTTTGTTTTGTATGGCAGGTGCCCTTGAGGTGCCCCTAGTAGTGTGAAAGTCCATCAATTTCGGTAAAATTAGAAACCATCCCCAACCCCTGGAAAGTTCATCAGGTTCAATGGTGGAGGTCCCTGGTATCCAATGACACTTGAAAAATGGCAATGATTATCTGAAAACTATGGCAGAAGCTCTGCTGGGTGTGATATTTTCCTTACAACATCACAACACACACAGACGACAAGTTGGCTTGACAGAAACTTGTCATGTGACTTTGTCACATGATCCTTTTATTATATACATCAGCAATTGCATTACATCGGTTTTCCACTACGTGGAGCAGTAGTTCACTAGAGGGAGCTCTTCATTACACTTCTCCCTCCTTAATGAAGACGTAATCATAACAAAATAATCATCATACATAACTTGCAATGTTTATAGACAACTAAAGATATGAACTTATTTTGCTATATTGATAAATCAAACTTAACCACCGGTTTTCGGTTTCAAAGAGAATAACTTCGGACTTGATCAGAACTTTCCAAACTTCGTGTCGAACTTAGACTCATTCTAGACCGAGCCTGAAGAGAATTTTTCTCCAAGGGATGCTCTTGATCGATATTTGAACTCTCTAGAACTTCTGTCTGTTTGTCTGCCTGACTCGGACTCAGATTTACATTCTGAAGCTCTCTTGGGCTTGTTTCTAGAACAGCTGATTTAGGATTTTCTACTGGTACTCTACTTGCAACAAGACTATTTGACTCATCAGAAATAATTGAATAACAGAAATCATTGGAATGCTATAGGTGGGATTGCAACTATTCAGGTCTAAATAAGATGAGAAATGAAGCACATTTTTCCACTTGGAGCACCCAATGCCAGCAATAAATATTTTCTCAGATCAGATATAACATAGCCAGATGCAGAAACATTCTCTCTCTACTCTGATCCAACAATATGCTCAGCCCCAGCTTCTGACGAACAGCCCTTAATTCTTCTTTCCCATGCTTGCCATCCTTATGCAGGGCTGAAAATTCAGTTTCGCTCAGTGGAGTCATGCTATAATTGGAAGCTGGGTTGAGGCTGACCAATTGGTGTAGTCATAGTTTTGAACCCAAGTCCAGGAAGTAAATGGACAACATGCTAACCCATGTCCTAGTCCTTCATCTCAATGGCCCACCGATAATTATTTGACAGAGGCTGTTCAAATGACGTCATTAAAGCACCATTTCACTGCTGTAATACTCATTACTGACCACACTCGATCAGCTCCGCTGGGAGGTCACATAGTTCGCATGCCAAACACGAGACTCCCAAAGCAAGTGCTCGATTCGGAGCTCCTTCACAGCAAACGAGCCAAAGGTGGGCATTGGAAACGCTACAAGGACACACTCAAAGCCTCCCTGATAAAGTGCAAGATCCCTACTGACACCTGGGAGTCACTGGCCCAAGGCTGCCCTAAGTGGAGGAAGTGTATCCGAGAGGGCACTGAGCACCTCGAGTCTCAACGCCGAGAGCATGCAGAAATCAAGTGCAGGCAGCGGAAAGAGTATGCGACAAACCAGTCCCACCCACCCCTTCCCTCAACGACTATCTGTCCCACCTGCGACAGGGTCTGTGGTTCTCGTATTAGACTGTTCAGCCACCAAAGAACTCACTTCAGGAGTGGAAGCAAGTCTTCGTCGATTCCAAGGGACTGCCTATGATGATGATGACTCATTACTAAAATGCAATATTGATGAACTGACATTTAGTTTTGCTGAAACAGTGTCATAACAGTCTTGTGCACCAATGTGCTAGCAGGGTGCCAGAATATGGGTCTGTATCCACATTTCTCGATATGATCTTCAGCAAGTTAACAGGAAGAACTTCTGAGCACAAGCTAGGCATTCCCCACAGGACAAAGAGAAAATCTCTGGATGATTAGTCCGAGGTTACTCTCCCATGCCTCCAAGCAGCCAGTTACAGAGCAATATTGGCAGGATACTGGATCATGTTGTGTGGTAAGCAGACCTCACACCCAGGTCTGGTGACGCGCAAACGAAACAAGACTAATAACAGCTAAATAGGCTTTCCAATTTTCTCCCGGCAGTTTATTTGCCAATGGGAGAACCAAAGCCAGCCCTGGTTCTCCCTCACCTAACATTCACACAGGACATCCAAGCGCTCCGATATTCCAGAAGGTGTAAAGTCCTTACTCTACAGTATGAAACCACACGAGGCACATTCTGGGGACAAGGCCACTCTGTGACCTTAACTCTTTATTTACAGGACTCCAAAGACCCTGCGTGGGACCTCCCTTTTTATACGTGTGTGATCAGGTAAGGAGTGTCTCCCACAAGTTCACCCCTTGTGGTCAAGATGTGCATCTAGGTTGGGTGTATACAGTAATACAGTGGTGTTACATTGTGGTTACATACATGACATCACCTCCCCCCCCAAGTCTTATTGAGATCATAGGTTTAGTCTTTCAGGTGGTCTACGCTCCCTCATGGAGCGCCGCAGTTGGGGCTCTAGTTGTTGGACACTGATATGAGTGTCTGTCACCTGTGGTGATTCCGGCCTGTCCGGGCTGACCGCAGGGACTGTGCATTCTTCTGATTGCTCTTGTTGCTCGTTCACTGGCGGTGTGGTGAGCTCCATCTCATGGTCTTCTTCAGGTTCCTCCGTGTCGATGCTGAACCTTTTTTTTACTTGGTCCAGATGCTTTAGGCATATCTGACCATTGTTGAGTTTTACCACGATGACCCTATTCCCCTCTTTGTCAATTACAATGCCCTCAAGCCATTTGGGCCCCATGGCCTGATTGAGGACGAATACAGGATAATTTATTTCTATACATCTCCTCCTCGAATTATGGTCATGGTACTCATTTTGTGACTTGTGCTTGCCCTCAACTATGTCGGTCAGGATTGGGTGAATGAGGGACAACCGAGTTTTGAGTGTCCATTTCATTAGTAGCTCTGCTGGCGGGACCCCCGTGAGCGAGTGCGGTCGGGATCTATAGGCCAGTAGGAGACGCAATAGGCAGCATTGTAGGGAGGGTCCTTGAATCCTGAGCATACCTTGCTTAATGATTTGGACCGCACGTTCCGCCTGGCCATTGGAGGCCGGTTTGAATGGCGCATTCCTGACGTGGTTGATGCCATTGCCCGACATAAACTCTCGGAATTCGTAGCTTGTGAAACATGGGCCATTATCACTAACCAGGATGTCTGGCAAGCCGTGGGTTGCAAAGATCGCACATAGGCTTTCCACGGTGGTGGATAACGTGCATCAATTCAGAATGATGCACTCGATCCATTTTGAGTATGCATCTGCCACAATAAGGAACATCTTTCCCATGAACGGGCCCGCGTAGTCAACATGAATGCGTGACCATGGGCTGAGCGGGGCCTCCCTGGGGGCATTACCCAGCTTGGCACAGGTCGTGCACCTGCGAACACAGTGTTCCAGGTCTGAATCAATTCCAGGCCACCATACGTGTGACCGGGCAATGGCCTTCATCAGCACAATGCCTGGGTGCTCGCTGTGGAGTTCCCTGAGGAATGCCTCCCTGCCCTTCTAGGGCATAACTACCCGGCTGCCCCATAGTAGGCAGTCGACTTGGATGGAGAGCTCATCCATCCGTCTGTGGAACGGTCTGACCTCCTCAGGGCATGCTCCGTGTGCGGGCGCCCAATCCCCAGTCAGGACACATTTCTTAATCAGGGATAGGAGGGGATCTCTGTTTGTCCAGATTTTGATCTGGCAGGCTGTGATGCGGGGGCCCGCGCTGTCAAAGGCATCGACAGCCATGACCATCTCGGCGCTTTGCTTCGCTGCCCCCTCAGTGGTGGCCAGTGGAAGCCTGCTGAGCATGTTAGCGCAATTTTCAGTGCCGGGCCGGTGCCGGATGGAGTAGTCATAAGCAGCCAGCGTGAGAGCCCACTGCTGTATGCGAGCAAATTCATTGGCATTGATAGCCTTGCTGTCTGACAACAGGGATGTTAATAGCTTGTGGTCCGTCTCTAATTCAAACTTCCTACCAAAGAGGTACTGATGCATTTTTTTTACACCATAGACACATGCAAGCGCTTCCTTCTCGACCATCCCATATCCCCGTTCTGCTTGAGAAATCGACCTGGAGGCATAAGCCACAGGTTGTAGTTGACCCTCAGCATTGCCCTGCTGCAACACAAACCCAACCCCATCGGACGATGCATCACATGGAAGAACCAATTTTTTACAGGGGTCGTACAGGGTCAACAACTTGTTTGAACAAAGTAGGTTTCGAGCCCGATCAAAAGCCCGTTCCTGACAGTCGCCCCAAAACCAATCGCAACCCTTACGAAGGAGCACGTGTAGCGGCTCCAACAACGTGCTCAAGTTCGGCAGAAAGTTCCCGAAATAGTTCAACAGTCCCAGGAATGAACGCAACTCTAATGTGTTGCAGGGCCTGGGTGCTCGTCGAATCGCCTCTGTTTTGGATTCGGTGGGCCAAATCCCATCTACCCAGAAACTCAACCTCAAGAGCTAAGAACACACATTTAGACTGCTTGAGTCGCAGGCCTACCCGGTCCAGTCGGCGTAGCACCTCCTCCAGGTTGTGGAGGTGTTCCTCGGTGTCTCGACTCGTGATGAGGATGTCATCTTAGAATACGATTGTTCCAGGAATGGACTTAAGCAGGCTTTCCATGTTTCTTTGAAAAATCGCGGCCGCTGATCGAATGCCAAACGGGCACCTGTTATAAACGAACAGTCCCTTGTGCATGGTGATGGTAGTCAGCAGTTTAGATTCGTCGGCCAGTTCCTAGGTCATATAGGCTGAAGTGAGATCCAACTTGGTGAACAGTTTGCCACCTGCTAGCGTGGTGAAGAGGTCCTTCGCTCTCGGGAGCAGGTATTGATCTTGTAGGGACACCCGATTGATGGTGGCCTTGTAGTCACCACAGATCCTGACAGAGCCATCCGCTTTTATGACGGGAATGATGAGGCTCGCTCAGTCGCTGAATTCAACAGGCGAGATGATGCCCTCTCTCAACAGCCGGTCCAATTCGCTCTCGTTCTTTTCCCGCATCACATACGGCACCGCTCTGGCTTTGTGGTGCACTGGCCTGGCATCCGGGGTGATGTGTATCACTACTTTGGTGCCTTTGAAAGTCCTGACGCCAGGTTGCAATAGTGAATCGAATTGTTGTAGGACTTGTGAGCACGAACTTCGCTCCACAGATGACATTGCGTGAACATCCCCCCATTTCCAGTTCATCTCGGCTAACCAGCTCCTCCCCAACAGTGCGGGACCATTGCCCGGGACAATCCAGAGTGGCAGCCGATTCACTACCCCATTGTGTGTGACAGCCAACATTGCACTGCCTAGCACCGAAATGATTTCTTTAGTGTAAGTCCGTAATTGTGTCTCAATACATGCTAATTTGGGTCTACTGGCTTTAAGTGGCCATAGCTTCTCAAATTGCTGAACGCCCATGGGTGACTGGCTGGCCCCAGTGTCCAGCTCCATGCGTACTGGGATACCGTTTAATAAAACCCTCATCATCATTGGTGGCGTTTTGGTGTATGAACTGTGAATATTCGCCACATGGACCCGCTGAACCTCGGCGTCCATCGATTTGCCCCAAAAGTCATCCTGCCTCAAAGAACCCTCTTCTGGTCCATCCGCCTCATATATTAGTCTGGTTGCGGGCTTCCTGCACATTTGAGCTAAGTGGCCACTGAGATTGCAGTTCTTGCAGACAAACTGTTGAAATCTGCAAGATCTGGCTGAGTGTTTTCCCCCACACCTCCAGCATGAGTTAAAGTTTCCATTGTTGGGAACAAAGGGGCTATGGCCAGGCATTCCATGCTGACTGTCCCTTTGACTGCTCTTAAGTACCCTATTAGTGAGTGTCAATGGCCCCATCCCAGGCCGCATTGTCCACTGTGATGGCGTGAATGTCCGTTCAGCCTGCCATTGTCTCTGTTGAAGTCCTACTCTGGGGTCTATTGCTGCCTGGGGGGTGTCGGACTGCCCCTGCCTGCCTGCAGGGCTCTGAGTCGCATTGATGATGTTGACTCCCTGATCCATCACCGCATTAGAGGCAGAATTGCGCGCGTATATTATTTTCGTCTCTTCCTCCCCCGCCATGAAAGTTTGAGCTATCAACGCCGCCGCTTCCAAGGTCAAATCCTTGGTCTCAATTAATTTGTGGAAAATTCCCGCATGACCGATGCCCTCATAAAGAAATCCCTTCGCATCTCCCCCCTGCAGGCGTCTGTGAACTTACAGAGGCTGGCCAAACGCCGGAGGTCCGCTACGAAGTCTGATATGCTCTGTCCTTCACAACGTCGGTGGGTGTAGAATCTGTGTCGGGCCATATGTATGCTACTCGCTGGTTTGTGGTGCTCCCCAATCAATTTGCTAAGTTCTTCAAAGGTTTTGTCCGTCGGCTTTTCGGGTGCTAGTAAGTCCTTCATGAGCGCGTAAGTCTTTGGTCCGCAGCTGGTCAAAAGATGAGCCCTTCGCTTGTCGGCCGCTACATCCCCCAGCCATTCTTTTGTAACGAAGCTTTGCTGAAGCCTCTCTACAAAATCGTCCCAGTCTTCCCCAACACAGTACCGTTCCTCTGTGCTACCGGTGGCCATTCTCGTGGGTCGTGAATTCCCGTTTCTCATCGCCAATGTAAAATCCTTACTCTACAGTATGAAACCACACGAGGCACGTTCTTGGGACAAGGTCACTCTGTAACCGTAACTCTTTATTTACAGGACTCCAAATACGATGACCCTCCCTTTTTATACCTGTGTGATCAGGTCAGGAGTGTCTCCCACAAGTTCACCCCTTGTGGTCAAGGTGTGCATCTATATTGAGTGTTTCCAGCATTACAGTGGTGTTACATTGTGGTTACATACATGACAGAAGGAGTCTTTGGAAAGTAATCAGAAGCAGGATCCCTAGCTGATTTTAACACCCTTGTTGTCCCAGGGATACTGAAATCAATAGCATGGACCCCACAACGTCTCTGTTTGAGAACAGCTAACTTGGCCCAAGCCAGCTTTACATCATAAGCTTCTTGCTCTGTATAGTTCTGTACAATACTTCTCCCTGTGGCTGAGGAGCTTCTCCTGGAGTCACAGTGCAGATTCCCTCTGCTACGGGGTACAACGGACATGATCTTCATGGCGTGACAACTGCAAGAGAAATGCAGGGAACAGCACCAACCCTTGTACATGGCCTTCTTTGACCTCACAAAGGCCTTTGACACTTTCAACCGCGAGGGGCGATGGAGCGTCCTCCCCATTTTGGATGCCCCCAAAAGTTTGTCGCCATCCTCCGCCTGCTGCATGACGGCATGTAAGCCGTGATCCTGACCAAAGGATCCACCACATACCCAATCCACGTCTGGACCGGGGTCAAGCAAGGTTGCATCATCGCACCAGTGCTCTTTTCGATCTTCCTCGCTGCAATGCTCCATCTCACACTCAACAAGCTCCCCGCTGGAGTGGAACTAAACTACAGAACGAGTGGGAACCTGTTTAACCTTTGTTGCCTCCAGGTTAGATCCAAGACCATCCCATCCTCTGTCGTCGAACTACAGTACGCGGATGATGCTTGCATCTGCGCACATTCAGAGGCTGATCTCGAAGCCATTGTCAACATCTTCACTGAGGCGGAGGAAAGCATGGGCCTAACACTAAACATCCATAAGACAAAGATCCTCCACCAACCTGACCCAGCCACACAGCACTGCCACCCCCGGTCATCAAAATCCATGGCCCGGCCTTGGACAACGGGGCCACTTTCCATACCTCAGGAGTTTACTATCAGCAAGGGCAGACATCAACGACGAGGTTCAACACCACCTCCAGTGTGTCAGCACAGCCTTCGGTCGCCTGAGGAAGAGAGTGTTCGAAGATCAAGCTCTCAAATCTGGCACCAAGCTTATGGTTTACGGGGCTGTAATGATACCCGCCCTCCTGTATGGCTCAGAGACCTGGACCATATACAGTAGACACCTCAAATCACTGGAGAAGTACCACCAACGATGTCTCCGCAAGATCCTGCAAATCCCCTGGGAGGATAGACGCACCAATGGCAGTGTTCCCGATCAGGCCAACATCCCCAGCATCGAAGCACTGACCACACTCGACCAGGTCCGTTAGGCGGGCCACATTGTTCCCATGCTCGACACAAGATTCCCAAAGCAAGCGCTCTACTCGGAAGTCCTTCACGGCAAGCGAGCTGCAGGTGGGCAGAGGAAACATTTGAAGGACAACCTCAAACATCCCCACCGACACCTGCGAGTCCCTGTCCAAAGACCGCCCTAAGTGGAGGAAGAGCATCTAGGAGGACGCTGAACACCTCGAGTCTCGTCGCCGAGAGCATGCAGAAATCAAATGCAGGCAGTGGAAGGAGTGGCGGCAAACTAGACTCCCCACCCACCCTTTCCTTCAATGACTGCCTATCCCACCTGTGACAGAGACTGTAATTCTCTCATTGGACTGTACAGTCACCTGAGAACTCACTTTTAGAGTGGAAGCAAGTATTCCTCGATTTCGAGGGACTGCCTATGATAATGATAGTTCAGTACAACACCAAGTGCAACCTATGGGGTTGTGTCTACCAAGGACCTCCTTTAATTGATAAATTGATAAACACCAAGGGGTGGTTTACCATTGAACCATCAGGAGATACTGATAATCATTTTAACGTTATCTTCATGTACTTCATATGAAGAGATGGCTCATTCCAGTGGTGGCTAAGAATGTTATAACTCACTTGTGACTGCCATTGTTTCTGATGTTTGCCCTTTGTGATAGTGAGTTGCTGAGTAAGGCATTTTCTTCGCATATGAAAATGGTTGTCGTGGGTCTTTCTCAATTGCAGCTTACTTTCATCGTAAGATAGTATCAATATATTTCCTTGGGAGTTAATGGAAAGTATTTGTGGAGTAGTCCATAAACCAAGCTATGCATATAAACAATTAATGTACGAGCTGTGAAGACTAAGCAAATAAATGTCACCACTTCAGCAGGCCTTCATTATGTATTGCTTTACCACTGTAGTCATCAGCAGTGGTTACTAGTAGTATTGTAAATCACATTCTATGCATCAGCCAATCAGGTCAATGAGGTCGCAGCATTAGCAGACCAAAACTCCTGCTTATGGCCAGTATTTTAAATGCTGATTCAGCAGCACTTCAGTCCAATTTAAATGATGTACATAACCTTGCAAACTCACAAATCACACAGACATTAACTTTAATTGATAAATTTAATTGGAATGATTTATAATCCATTTATGTGCTATGCCTTGGCATTTCTGGGCAATTTAAGAGGCCTGTCTAGCACCGATTAGCACACAAAGAACATCTTGGCTGCTGACCATCCTTTACACAGGCTCGTGTTGGAGACAACTCTGTACACAACCACATCAACAGCTTGTACATAGCATATACATATAATATATTACTATACAATTACTAAAATTCATTTAGAAGCCAGGAATTTACAAACCAGAAGGCCCCACGTCTACTCCCTGGACAGTGCTGAAATAACTGATCTTGATAGGTCCTTACTATACAGTATAAATGCACACGAGGCCCATGCTTGAGAGAAGGTCAGTCTGTGACCTGTCCTTTATTCCTTAGCACTCAAGTGATGAAGGTTGGTGGAGCTTCCCCTTTTATACCTGAAGGTCCAGGTTAGGAGTGTCTCCCACCTAGTGGTCATTGTTCTCACAGTGTACAACTTAGGTCAGATTATACATGGGTTACAATGCTGGTTGAATACATGACAGATCTCACCTGGAGTGGTGACATCTACAGAATGAACATCAAGTGGTTTCCATAAAGAGCATGTAATCCATCTCTCCAGATTAACGCCCAGGTGGCGAAGAGGAAAATCTACCCTGGGATGTCTCAGGGGGCCACTATAATTGACCACAATGCCCCTGAGGTAAGGAAGGAAAACTTACCTAGGCTTCCATTCCTGGTTCTTATCCCACGACCACTGCTAGAATGTGCCTGTGTATGAACATGGGGGAGAACAGAGCTTGGCACAGCTGTGATGCACACAACAGTTAAATAGCTTGCCAACATTCACTGACTAGGCTCAAAGATGAAGATTGGTCTCTTTATCACAGGACAGGTAGAGTGCTTGTGGAATTGTATCCTACTATGAATTACTACCTTCATGAGATGAAAATTGGAAAAGATAATTGGGTATTATTCTGTCTTCCGAATTGTCTGTAATATATCAGCGTTCAATTATTTCATTATGCGCATTTTCAATTTTATCATATTTATAAAGTAGTAAATTATAGGAAATGCAGTATGCTAGTGTGAGCTGGCTTGGCCATATTTCACATAGATTAGTGTTGGCTATCTCAGAATGTTTAACTCTACAATGACCTCACCCAGGAGACTGACTCAAAAGCATATCTCGATGACGAATGGCAGAATATAATCTGTGCAGTAACAGCGCAAGTCATTTGAGTGAAATGATAGAGAGACTGCACATCCTGTATTTGAATAGCATGAGCTCAGACCACACAGACCCCAATCGAGCATTGCTTCTTGTTACACATATGTTTATAATGTGCCATAATTTATCAAGACAATACTGAGGTTCCAGTTCTAGCAATCCCGACGTAAAACAATCAGAAATCCAAATAAAAGTCTCCTATTCAATTTATGCTGAGACAGACACATTTGCTTCATCACCTAGGAACATTATTCAATACCTTTTGAATCTGGAGAGTCACCATTAATTTTATATTGGTATTATTTTGGAGTCTAGGGTAATCAAGGGACATGGAGATCGGGCGGGAAAGGGAAATTGAGATCGAGGTCCTACTCCTACTCCTAATTCTTATTACATAGGATTGCAATGGATATACAGCACAGAAACAGGCCATTCTGCCCATCCAGTCCATGCCGGCATTTATGCTCCACTCGAGCCTCCTCCCATCTATCCTCATCTAACTCTATCAGCATAACCCTCTATTCCCTTCTCCCTCATATACTTGTCTAGCCTCCCCTTAAATGCATAGATACTATTCGCTTCAACCACTCCCTGTGGTAGTGAGTTCCACATTCTCACCACTCTTTCGGTAAATAAGTTTCTTCTGAATTCCCTATTGGATTTCATATTTTATATTGATGGCCTCTAGTTATGCTCCTCCCTACAAGTGGAAACATTCTCTCTGTATCCACCTTTCATAATTTTAAAGATCTCTATTAGGTTACCCTGCAGCCTTCTTTTTTCAAGAGAAGAGAGTTCATCTTTTCCTGATAGGTATACCCTCACATTTCTGGTATCATCCTTGTAAATCTTCTCTGCACCCTCCCCAGTGCTTCCATATCCTGTTTATAATATGGCCACCAGAACTGTACACAGTACTCCAAGTGTGGTCTAACCAAGGTTCGATTCAGATTTAGCGTAACTTCCCTACTTTTCAATTCTATACCTCTAGAAATAAACCCCAGTGCTTGGTTTGCTCTTTTTTATGGCCTTGCTAACCTGTGTCGCAACCTTTAGTGATGTGTATTTGTACTCCGAGATCCCTTTGTTCCTCTACCCCGCCTAGACTCGCACCCTCCAAGTAATAAGTGACTTCCCTATTCTTCCTACCAAAATGTAATACCTCACATTTATCTGTATTGAGTTTCATTTACCAATTATATGCCAATTCCAGTTTATCAATGTCCTCCAGTAATTTGTTGCAGTTATGTTCTTATGGGGGAGAAATTTGCATCGTGCTAACGGGGCGAAAATAACTTCTCGACCAAGCCCCGGGGCCGCTACTGCCTCCCGCAAAATTAGTGGAGGCGCAAACCGGTAGTGCCCCGCTCCTGCCGGTAGTGCCCCGGGCTGCTGCCGGTAGAGCCCCGCTCCTGCCAGTAGTGCCCCGCTCCTGCCGGTAGTGCCCTGCTCCTGCTGGTAGAGCCCCGCTCCTGCCAGTAGTGCCCCGGGCTGCTGCCGGTAGAGCCCCGCTCCTGCCAGTAGTGCCCCGGGCTGCTGCCGGTAGTGCCCCGCTCCTGCCGGTAGTGCCCCGCTCCTGCCGGTAGTGTCCCAGACTGCTGCCGGTAGTGCCCCGCTCCTGCCGGTAGTGCCCCGCTCCTGCCGGTAGTGTCCCAGACTGCTGCCGGTAGTGCCCCGCTCCTGCCGGTAGTGCCCCGGACTGCTGCTGGTAGTGCCCCGCTCCTGCCGGTAGTGCCCCGCTCCTGCCGGTAGTGCCCCGGGCTGCTGCCGGTAGTGCCCCGCTCCTGCCAGTAGTGCCCCGCTCCTGCCGGTAGTGTCCCGGGCTGCTGCCGGTAGTGCCCCGCTCCTGCCGGTAGTGTCCCAGACTGCTGCCGGTAGTGCCCCGCTCCTGCCGGTAGTGCCCCGGACTGCTGCTGGTAGTGCCCCGCTCCTGCCGGTAGTGCCCCGCTCCTGCCGGTAGTGCCCCGCTCCTGCCGGTAGTGCCCCGCTCCTGCCGGTAATGCCCCGCTCCTGCCGGTAGTGCCCTGCTCCTGCCGGTAGTGCCCCGCTCCTGCCAGTAGTGCCCTGGGCTGCTGCTGGTAGTGCCCCGCTCCTGCTGGTAGTGCCCCGCTCCTGCCGGTAGTGCCCCGCTCCTGCCAGTAGTGCCCCTGGCTGCTGCCGGTAGTGCCCCGCTCCTGCCGGTAGTGCCCCGCTCCTGCCAGTAGTGCCCCTGGCTGCTGCCGGTAGTGCCCCGCTCCTGCCGGTAGTGCCCCTGGCTGCTGCCGGTAGTGCCCCGCTCCTGCCAGTAGTGCCCCGGGCTGCTGCTGGTAGTGCCCCGCTCCTGCCGGTAGTGCCCCGGGCTGCTGCTGGTAGTGCCCCGCTCCTGCTGGTAGTGCCCCGGGCTGCTGCTGGTAGTGCCCCGCTCCTGCCAGTAGTGCCCCGGGCTGCTGCCGGTAGTGCCCCACTCCTGCCGGTAGTGCCCTGCTCCTGCCGGTAGTGCCCCGCTCCTGCCGGTAGTGCCCCGGGCTGCTGCTGGTAGTGCCCCACTCCTGCCGGTAGTGCCCTGCTCCTGCCGGTAGTGCCCCGCTCCTGCCGGTAGTGCCCCTGGCTGCTGCTGGTAGTGCCCCGCTCCTGCCGGTAGTGCCCCGGGCTGCTGCTGGTAGTGCCCCGCTCCTGCCGGTAGTGCCCCGGGCTGCTGCCGGTAGTGCCCCGCTCCTGCCGGTAGTGCCCCGGGCTGCTGCCGGTAGTGCCCCGCTCCTGCCAGTAGTGCCCCGCTCCTGCCGGTAGTGCCCCGGGCTGCTGCCGGTAGTGCCCCGGGCTGCTGTCGGTAGTGCCCCGCTCCTGCCGGTAGTGCCCCGGGCTGCTGCCGGTAGTGCCCCGGGCTGCTGCTGGTAGTGCCCCACTCCTGCCGGTAGTGCCCTGCTCCTGCCGGTAGTGCCCCGCTCCTGCCGGTAGTGCCCCGGGCTGCTGCTGGTAGTGCCCCGCTCCTGCCGGTAGTGCCCCGGGCTGCTGCCGGTAGTGCCCCGCTCCTGCCGGTAGTGCCCCGGGCTGCTGTCGGTAGTGCCCCGCTCCTGCCGGTAGTGCCCCGGGCTGCTGCCGGTAGTGCCCCGCTCCTGCCAGTAGTGCCCCGGGCTGCTGCGCCGCTGATGATGACTGTGTGCAATGACACGATTTCAGCCCGCATCGAAATTTGTTAGCACCACATGAGGCTGCTGCGGGCAGTGCCTGCTCCAGCCTTGTGAATAATGAGCCGGGCCTCACTCTGCTCGCAGGGTGAAAATTCAAGCGGAGGTGTGGCGCGCAATTTTTATTTAAATGACCGACTTACCGGTCATGGCCTTGCCTTGTCGAGTTCACGGGATCCGTGCCGGGGTATTGCAGGGCGGCACTCCGCTTCTGTGCCAGGCTGCTGCCAAGGCACCCCGCTGCCCAGTGGTGAAATCATGGCCCCTCGCCCCACTGCAGAGTTCGCAGTGTGCCCTCCCCTTTAACAGAAGGGGAGGGCCATGTTCTCCCACCAGCGTCATGCGGCACGCTGCGTAACGCTGGAAAATTCCCATGGTTAGTGCCCCAGTACTGCCCCTGAGAGGAAGTGGAGCGCACAACATTGCACCCCACTTCTTCTCGGGGGTGGTAAGCCCAAATTTGCCACCAAGGCGGGACTTCCACGCCTGGTGCAGGAAGTTCCACCTCACCTCGGTTACCTCCCCCAAACAGGGCGATACTGAAATTTGGCCCCTATGTTCTTATGTATCTGCATTTACAACGAACTGTATCTATAGGTCGCTATGTAGAAATCATGGGCGATAACATGGTGCCACAGGTACAGGGCGATATCGTTTTATTCTATAGCAGGGTAACGTGTTGGCCACCTGAAACAGCATCACAGGATGGCAATCCTCTTGCTGCTGCTTGGCTTAGTTAAATGTTTTGCACAAAACTGCTTTGATGCTGCCATTTTCATACCGACAAAGGTGAATAGGAATGTGGATTGTTGAAAACCATTTATTGAGAAATATAATAACGGGGAGGCAGGGAGGGGACGGCAGGGAGGTTTAGCGACTGGGATGCCCGGAATTATGGATTTCTTGGAGGTCATCAAGGTGGTGCGAGTGGGCGGAAGTGGAGTTGGATGTTGGTGAGGGAGATGGTCTTTCGGGGAGGCCTGATCATGGGGATGGAAGCAGGTAAGCTTGGTGGGCTGGGGGAAAGCACCCCTGATCCTCCTGGCCCACAAGCAGTGCTGAAAAGGCACTCACCTGTTCCAACCAGCTTTTCCCGCCTCCCTTCGGCTGCGGAGTTTCCCAAGGCCCCGGAACAGCCAGCTGGCCAGCATTCAATCTGGAGCAGAGACAAAATCTTACGCGCGCTGCTTCATTAAAGTACTCTGATGGTCAACCTGCTTTCGGAGAACATCTTAGTCGCCTGCCCTCCAATTCGCTTCCATTAAAACCGTGAGTTGGGTCCCGGTTTGACATTTTCTAATTGGACATTTTTAAATTTTTAACCCATTGGAACTCTGGGAAAGGATCCATATTTGAAATATAAAAATTTCTGTTCACCCACAGAGGCTGCCTAACTTGTTAAATGTTTCCAGCATTTTCTGCTTTTGTTTCAGATTTCCAGCATTTCCAGTATTTTGCTTTTTATTCAGCTCAGAAATAATTTGTTTAAGTTGATGTGAAACTTATCAATAAGTGTTCTTAGGCAGTCAGTGCAAATGCATGCTTGCCTATTGTATTTTACCCTCAATAGGTCCGAACTCAAGTCTCATACCTGAGATTCTTGAGCCACTCAGTAGGGAAGAATAACCTGTGGTTTTTATCTTTGCAGTACCTTCTCCGAGGTGGGCTGTAACCAAGGCTTCCATCTCCATACCCATTGGACACAAGTACCCTAACTGGTCGTATGTTCAGTGTTCAGAGTCAGCATTCTAGGTGCAACTTGCCTGGATTGTTTGGCGTGGGATTGATCCCAAACTGTCTGACTCAGAGACAGTTACTCCATCCGGACGCGCATAGCGTGCTTGATGGGTTTTCAGGTCGCTGGGTTCTTGCCCATTCTCAAAGCACCTAGTCTCCATTTTTGAAATTGGGTGTTACTGCGAGCGATATGAAATGGGCGGTAGCATTAAATCTCGCTGACTTTCTGCCGTAAAATATTGTCATCCTTAGTAACGGCATGGCAATGCTCGATTCTGGCGATTCAGGAGGACAGCAGTCATCATGACATGCGCAGAAGAGGAGACAGAGGGAAAGGGAGCTGAGAGCGACTGAAGGCGTGTGTGGGTGTGGTGTGACTGCTTTGGGAGGAAGGAGGGAGAATTTAGAGCTTTACAGCAAATAGGGGGGGAAAATTAGTTGTTACCAGCCACATATTTGCCCAAATTTGGCCTATAATGGAAGGAGAGGAGGAGGCATCACAGTACGCTAGGGAGACTGATGCTGGAGAGAGCAGTGAGGTGGGAGAGGAGCACATTGGAGGTTCTCGGACGAGGCAAATGCCTCCCTCCTGCAGGAGGTCAAGTTACGCTGGGGTGATTTAATCCAGGGAGGGCGTGGGAAGCCCACCCCAAAGGCCTACCAGAAGATATGGACCGAGATAGCAGAGGTGGTCTCATCAGTGACCAACGAGGTGCGTGAGGGCAACCAATGCCACAAACGATGGAATGAACTTGTGGGATCCGCAAGAGTATTACATTTATTTACATGTACTTATGTATTTATATAATTTGATTTGTAACAGCCATGAGTGACTGTCAGCAGGTGTGAGGCCTTTCACTTTTACCGAGAATGTTGTACTCAAAGCCTGCGGTCACGGTGCACGTCTTTAGGTAAAGAACGATAATTATCATAATAATGATGATTACATCTGTCGGTTATGTGTTGTATCAGTCTCTGTGACAGTACTTAGGAATGATATCACGCAATGATCTCATGCCATGTCGTCCTGTCACCTTTTACAGAAGAAGCTATCGATGATGAGGTCCGTGCAGAGGCGAACGGGTGGGGGGGGCCACCAGTCCCCAGCGACATCACTGAGATGGAGGAGCGGGTGCTCGCACTCGTGGGAAGCACCCCCAGACAGCCAAGGAAGCATCTGCAGATCCTGAAGTGAGTAAAGTTGCGTGATGTAAAGTCAATAGATGCCACACCCAATCATATCCGAACAATCATATGCGATAGATGATTTCTAAAATTGTCATGGAAATAATGCTGGCCTAATGAAAATCATTGCAATGCAAATGTGTTGATAGTCATGAAATGTGATATCTGTGATGATTTTGAGAGCGGTGGTGCTTTTATCGTGCATATGCTGTGTGTAGCGCTGGACTCACCTTGTGTTTTGCAGCTCAGCCAGCAGTGTGGCCCCAGGCAAGACCACAGAGGCTAGAAGGTGAGAGCGCGGGGCCTGACTCTCCGGACGATCCTACATCTGGTGCTGAGGAGCTCCGATTCTCACCCATCAATCCGCTGGGTCTGTTCTCGAGGGATGAGAGCGGGACTTCGAAAAACGTGCATTGCCACGCTCCAGAAGCCATTCTACCCCAAGGCCCTTTAGTGGTTCTCCACTCTGGAGGTGTCGGCCCCAAGCACCTCACCACAGGGCACCCCATTTGTCACCAGGACGGTGCTGATCCCGCGGAGGCCTCGTGAACGTGGCAGGTCTGGTCCACAAGCACCACATGACAGCGGAGAGGTTGTCAAGGAGGACTGTAGACATTGGTGACCAGCTCATCGAAGCATTGGGGGGCATATCCCGACACCTGGCCACCATGACTGAGTACGTTCCGCGGATGGCGGAGTCCCTGGATGCGATAGCCAGGAACACTGCTGGCACAAGCCTCCCAGTGGTCCCCAAGCGTGGCACTCCATCCCTAGGTTCCGCACCACCACTCCAAACGACAGATGAGAGCAAGGACCAAGATCCTGCTTCTGCATCAGAGAATGTTGCCCCCTCGGCACCCCCCACTCCCGTACCCGTGCAATCACTGCCTCTACCTTCATCCCCCCCAAGGAGACACTGGCTGAGGAACTCCTATGTTCGCAAGTGATGGCTGTGTTATATCTCCATCTGGGTGCATGCAATTTGTTCGAATGTATGTAGGGAGGGGACCACCCTCCTGCTTTGCATTTTTATTCTGTATTGCTGGACATGTTGAACATGGATTCACTCTGGAGCATCCGCAATGCTGAGGATGTCGTGAATAGAACGTTTAGTGCATTGGCCACACCGCAGGTAAAGGTTACACAGGCAGAAAGGGAATGCGTGACCATCAGGAAGAGCAGTGGAAGGAAGTTAGTGCAGGAAACCCTGCGGTCACCTCCCTCCGTTTGGGTACTGTTGAGGGAGGTGGCTCATCAGGGGAAGGCAGCAGCAGCCTAGTCCATGGCACCATGGGTGGCTCTCCTGCACAGGAGGCAGGAAAAAGAGTGGGAGAGCTATAGCATTCGTGGATTCTATTCTAAGGGGAATAGATAGGTGTTTCTGTGGCCGCAAACGAGACTTCAGGATGATATGTTGCCTCTCTGGTGCAAGAGTCAAGGATGGCTCAGAGCGGCTGCAGCGCATTCTGGAGAGGGAAGGTGAACAGCCAGCTGTCGTAGTACATATAGGTACCAACAATATTGGTAAAAAAACAGGATTAGGTCCTTCAAGCTGAGTTTAGGGAGCTAGGAGTTAAATTAAAAAGTAGGAGCTCAAAGATAGTAATCTCAGGATTGCTATCAGTGCCATATGCTAGTCAGAGTAGGAATGGCAGGATAGCTAAGATGAATACGTGGCTTGAGGAGTGGTGCAGGAGGGAGGGATTCAAATTCCTGGGACATTGGAACCGGTTCTGGGGGAGGTGGGACCAGTACAAACCGGACGGTCTGCACCTGGGCAGGACCGTAACAAATGTCCAAGGCGGAGTGTTTGCGAGTGCTGTTGGGAAGGGGTTAAACTAATATGGCAGGGGGATGGGAACCTATGTAGGTAGACAGAGGGAAGTAAAATGGGGGCAGAAGCAAAAGATAGAATGAAGAAAAGTAAAAGTGGAGGGCAGAGAAACCCAAGGCAAAAATTAAAAAGGGCCACATAACGGCAAAATTCAAAAGGGACAAAGTGTGTTAAAAAGACAAGCCTGAAGGCTCTGTGCCTCAATGCGAGGAGTATTCGTAATAAAGTGGACGAATTAACTGCACAGGCAGCTATTAACGAATGTGATATAATTGGGATTATGGAGACATGGCTCCAGGGTGACCAATGCTGGGAACTCAACATCCAGGGGTACTCAACATTCAGGAAGGATAGACAGAAAGGAAAAGGAGGTGGGGTAGCGTTGCTGGTTAAAGAGGAAATTAACGCAAAAGTGAGGAAGGACCTTAGCTTGGATGATTTGGAATCTGTATGGGTAGAGTTGCGAAATACCAAAGGGCAGAAAATGCTAGTGGGAGTTGTGTACAGACCACCAAACAGTAGTAGTGAGGTTGGGGACAGCATCAAACAAGAAATTAGGGATGCGTGCAATACAGGTACAGCAGTTATCATGGGCAACTTTAATCTACATATAGATTGGACTAACCAAACTGGTAGCAATATGGTAGAGGAGGATTTCCTGGAGTGTATTAGGGATGGTTTTCTCGACCAATATGTCGAGGAACCAACTAGAGAGCTGGCCATCCTAGACTGGGTGATGCGTAATGAGAAAGGACTAATTAGCAATCTTGCTGTGTGAGGCCCCTTGGGGAAGAGTAACCATAATATTGTAGAATTCTCTATTAAGATGGAGAGTGACACAGTTAATGCACAGATTAGGGTTCTGAACTTAAGGAAAGGTAACTTCGATGGTATGAGACGTGAATTGGCTAGAATAGGCTGGTGAATGATTCTTAAAGGGTTGAAGGTGGATAGGCAATGGCAAACATTTAAAGATCACATGGATGAACTTCAACAATTGTACATCCCTGTCTAGAGTAAAAATAAAATGGGGAAGGTGGCTCAACCGTGGCAAAGAAGGAAAATTAGGGATAGCGTTAATTCCAAGGAAGAAGCATATAAATTGGCCAGAAAAAGCAGCAAACCTGAGCACTGGGAGAAATTTAGAATTCAGCAGAGGAGGACGGAGGGTCTAATTAGGAGGGGGGAAATAGAGTATGAGAGGAAGCTTGCTGGGAACATAAAAATTAACTGCAAAAGCTTCTATAGATATGTGAAGAGAAAAAGATTAGTGAAGACAAACGTAGGTCCCTTGCAGTCAGAATCAGGTGAATGTATAACAAAGAAATGGCAGATCAATTGAACAAATACTTTGGTTCTGTCTTCACGAAGGAAGACACAAATAACCTTTGGGAAATACTAGGGTACTGAGGGTCTAGCATGAAGGAGGAACTGAAGGAAATCCTTATTAGTCAGGAATTGTGTTAGGGAAATTGATGGGACTGAAGGCCGGTAAATCCCCAGGGCCTGATAGTCTGCTTTCCAGAGTACTTAAGGAAGTGACCCTAGAAATAATGGATGTATTGGTGATCATTTTCCAACCGATCCGACTCTGGACTGGAGGTTAGCTAATGAAATACCACTTTTTAAAAAAGGAGGGAGAGAGAAAATGAGGAATTATAGACTGGTTAGCCTGACATCGGTAGTGGGGAAAACGTTGGAATCAATTATTAAAGATGAAATAGCAACGCATTTGGAAAGTAGTGTCAGGATCGGTCCAAGTCAGCATGGATTTATGAAAGGGAAATCATGCTTGACAAATCTTCTCAAATTTTTTGAGGATGTAACTAGTAGAGCGGTCAAGGGAGAACCAGTGGATGTGGTGTATTTTGACTTTCAAAATGCTTTTAGACAAGGTCCCACACAAGAGATTAATGTGCAAAATTAAAGCACATGGTATTGGGTGTAATATATTGATGTGGATAGAGAACTGGTTGGCAGACAGGAAGCAAAGAGTGGGGATAAACGGGTCCTTTTCAGAATGGCAGCAGTGATGAGTGGGGTGCCGCAGGGCTCAGAGCTGGGACCCCAGCTATTTACCATATACATCAATGATTTAGATGAAGGAATTGAGTGTAATATCTCCAAGTTTGCAGATGACACTAAGCTGGGTAGCGGTGTGAGCTGTGAGAAGGATGCTAAGAGGCTACAGTCTGACTTGGACAGGTTAGGTGAATGGGCAAATGCATGGCAGACACACTATTATGTGGATAAATGTGAGGTTATCCACTTTGGTGGCAAAAACAGGAAGGCAGAATATTGTCTGAATGGCAGCAGATTAGGAAAAGGGGAGGTGCAACGTGACCTGGGTGTCATGGTACATCAGTCATTGAAAGTTGCCATTGAAAGTACAGCAGGCGATGAAGAAGGCAAATGGCATGTTGGCCTTCATAGCGACGGGATTTTAGTATAGGAGCAGGGAGGTCTTAATGCAGCTGTACAGGGCCTTAGTGATGCCTCACCTGGAATATTGTGTTCAGTTTTGGTCTCCTAATCTGAGGAAGGACATTCTTGCTACGGAGGAAGTGCAGCGAAGGTTCACCAGACTGATTCCCGGGATGGCAGGACTGACATATGAGGAGAGCCTGGATCGACTGGGCCTGTATTCACTGGAGTTTAGAAGAATGAGAGGGGATCTCATAGAAATATATACAATTCTGACGGGACTAGACACGTTAGATGCAGGAAGAATGTTCCCGATGCTGGGGAAGTCCAGAACCAGGGCACATAGTCTAAGGATAAGGGGTAAGCCATTTAGGAGCGAGATGAGGAGAAACTTCTTCACGCAGAGATTTGTTAACCTGTGGAATTCTCTACCGCAGAGAGTTGTTGATGCCAGTTCCTTAGATATATTCAAGACAGAGTTAGATAGGGCTAAAGAGATCAAGGGGTATGGAGAGAAAGCAGGAAAGGGGTACTGAGGTGAATGATCAGCCATGATCTTATTGAATGGTGGTGCAGGCTCGAAGGGCCGAATGGCCTACTCCTGCACCTATTTTCTATGTTTCTATGTTTCTATTTGATTGATGTCAATGGTGGAAAAAATGGGATGTGGGCAGGGGTTGGGTGTTTTTGCTTGTGATATTTATCATTTGAGACCAATGATGGTATAAATTTTTTTTTATTGAACATAAACTTGTTACGCATTGTATCAGATAGTTGGAGCGTTACACACTGGTCATTCCTTAACATGAAAGTGTTAAATAAAACTTAACTTCAATCAACGTAAATGTTATGTATATAACTATGTAATAATTGCCACCAGAGGGTGCGACTGTTTGAGTCCTAATGGTCACCTGTACACACATGCAGGTCAAGTATATAAGGTTGACTGCTATGCTGTTTAGACACTCTGGAGTTGTAATAAAGAAGACTAAGGTCACAATAAGTTTAGCTCACAGTACTCAGCCTCATGGCGTTCTTCTATACACAACAATTGGCGACGAGTAACAGAATATGAACCTTCACACAACCATGGCTGCCGTTGGAATATTAGAGAGACTCGTAGGGTGTGATGATAAGGAAGCCTTCGTCGAGCGTCGCGACCAGTACTTCGTGGCCAACGAGCTGGAAGGAGACACTAACATGGCCAGGTGCAGGGCGGTTCTCCTCACCATCTGTGGGCCTAAAATATTCGGCCTCATCAAGAATCTGCTCGCACCGACAAAACCAACGGAGAAGGAATATGCAGAGTTGTGCACACTGGTTCGGGACCACCTCAAGCCGAAGGAGAGTATCCTCATGGCCAGATGTTGTTTTTACACGCACCATCGCTCCGGGGGCCTGGACGTGGCGGATTGTGTCGCCGACCTGAGACGCCTCGCAGGACCTTGTGATTTTGGGGCTGCGTTAGAGAATTTTTCATGCCGAGCATCAGCCATGAGGTCATTCTTCAAAAGTTGCTGGCTGCCGAAACCCTGGACCTGAGCAGGGCCACCGCGATCGTCCAGGCATGCATGGCCACGGATGATAACACCAAACAGATATTTTCTCAACATCGAAGCTCACTGGCAAGTACGGTGCTAAAAATAACGTCGCTAGCAGGCCGAACTGCATAATGCAGGGCCTATACGTCTGCGGCTGCAAGACCTGTGATGAATAAAATCTGCAATCGGGGGTGAATGTGAATCCATTAGCACCGTGCTGGTGCTGCAGGGGTAATCATCGGGCCCCTCAATGACGATTCAAGCACTACGTGTGCAAAGGCCGCGCAACGTTGGGGCACCTCCAGCGAATGTGCAAACGTGCTGCGACATATCACGTGGCAGAGGATGATCGATCTGGCGTGGATCACACAGCACAGGCAACCCAACCCAAAGAAGAAGTGTATGGGGTACATACCTTCACCACCAAGAGCCCTCCTCTAATGCTGAAAGTCAAAGTAAATGGAGTTCCAGTATCCATGGAGTTGGATACGGGTGCGAGTCGGTCAATAATGAGCCCGAAGATTTTCGAGAAACTGTAGGACAATTAAAGGCCCAAACTAAACCCGATTAATGCAAAGCTGCGTACCTACAACAAAGAGCTCATACCAGTCATTGGAAGTGCGGCAGTGAAGATATCATATGATGGAGCTGTGCATGACCTACCATTGTGGATTGTTTCAGGCAATGGCCCAACGCTGTTCTGCAGAAGCTGACTGGAAAAGATTCGATGGAATTGGAACGACATCAAAGCACTATCGATGACGCCTCGTGTGCTCAAGTGCTGAACAAGTTTCCCGCACTATTCGAACCAGGCATCAGCAACTTCACAGGTGCCACAGTACAGATCCATCTAGTGCCCGATGGAAGGCCCATTCATCACAAGGTTCAGGTGGTTCTGGACATGATGAGGGAGAAAGTCGAGATCGAACAGGACAGACTCCAACGCAAAGAAATCATATCACCAGTCGAGTTCAACGAGTGAGCCAATGCAATTGTTCCGGTGTTGAAAAGCGATGGCAGGGTGAGAATCTGCGGAGACTACAAGTTAACGATTAACCGAGTCTCACTACAGGGCCAGTACCCGCTACCCAAGGCGGATGACCTGTTCACAACATTAGCGTGGGTGAAGTCATTCACCAAGTTGGACCTAACCTCTGCCGACATGACACAGGAGCTGGCTGAATCTTCAAAAAGATTGATGTGCATCAACACACACAAAGAACTGTTTATATTCCACAGGTGCCCTTTTGGGATTCGCTTGCCATTTTCTAGAGAAACATGGAGAGTTTGCTGAAATCTGTTCCGCGCACCATTGTGTTTCAAGATGATATCCTGATCACTGGTTGTGACACCATCGAACTTCTACACAACCTGGAAGAGGTTCTAAATCGCCTAGATAGAGTGGGACTCAGGCTGAAATGCTCCAAGTGTGTTTTCCTGGCGCCAGAAGTCGAATTTTTTGGGGGAAAGATTGCAGCAGACGGCATCAAGCCCATGGACTCAAAGACAGAGGCCATCAAGAATGCACCCAGACCACAGAATGTGACGGAGCTGCGTTCGTTCCTGGGACTCCTCAACTATTTCGGTAACTTTCTACCCGGGTTGAGCACGTTGTTAGAGCCTTTGCACATGTTGCTACATAAGGGTGATGACTGGGTTTGGGGCAAATCTCAAGGCACAGCCTTTGAGAAGGCCAGGAACCTGCTATGTTCAAATAAGTTACTTGTACACTATGACCCATGTAAACATTTAGTGCTAGCTTGTGACGTCTCATCATATGGAGTCGGCTGTATGTTACAGCAAGCCAATGTATCGGGCAACCTCCAACCGGTTGCACACGTGTCTAGAAGTCTGTCTAAGGCTATAGTATGGAAAATGGACCAATACCTGTTTGGACTTCGGTTTGAGCTTGAAACTGACCACAAGCTGCTCATTTCGCTGTTCTCAGAGAGCAAAGATATAAACACCAATGCTTCATCCCGGATCCAATGATGGGCACTAACATTATCCACTTATGACTATGTTCTCTGCCACAGACCAGGCACTGAAAACTGTGCCGATGCTCTCAGCCGGCTACCATTACCCACCACTGGGGTTGAAATGGCGCAGCCCACAGACTTGCTACTGGTCATGGATGCTTTTGAGAGTGAGGGGTCACCCATCACAGCTCGCCAGAACAGGACCAGAACCAGCCAGGATCCTGTGTTATCATTTGTAAAGAGTTGCGTCCTAAATGGGAACTGGTTGGCCATTCCCAGGGTAATGCAAGATGAAATTAAGCTGTTTCACCGATGCAAAGATGAAATGTCCATCCAGTCGGATTGTCTCTTATGAGGTTTTGCCAAAAAAAGGCTCGGAAACGTTTATATGCGACCTGCACAGTACCCACCCAGGCATTGTCATGATTAAGGCAATTGCCAGGTCGCATGTTTGGTGGCCCGGCATTGACTCGGACTGCAGTCATGCATGCATCAGTGCAACATTTGCTCCCAACTGAGGCTCCACTAAGTCTGTAGTCATGGCCCTACAAACCGCAGTCCAGGATCCACGTTGATTTTGCCTGCCCCTTTCTTGGAAAGATGTTTTTAGTAGTTGTGGCCAGAAAAAGCAGCAACCCTGAGGATTGGGAGAAATTTAGAATTCAGCAGAGGAGGACAAAGGCTTTAATTAGGAGGGGGAAAATAGAGTATGAGAGGAAGCTTGCAGGGAACATAAAAACCGACTGCAAAAGCTTCTATAGATATTTGAAGAGAAAACAATTAGTGAAGACAAATCTAGGTCCCTTACAGTCAGAATCAGGTGAATTTATAATGGGGAACAAAGAAATGGCAGACCAATTGAACAAATACTTTGGTTCTGTCTTCACTAAGGAAGACACAAATAACCTTCTGGAAATACTAGGGGACCGAGGGTCCAGTGAGAGGGAGGAACTGAAGGAAATCCTTATTAGTCAGGAAATTGTGTTAGGGAAATTGATGGGATTGAAGGCCGATGAATCCCCAGGGCCTGATAGTCTGCATCCCAGAGTACTTAAGGAAGTGGCCCTAGAAATAGTGGACGCATTGGTGGTCATTTTCCAACATTCTATCGACTCTGGATCAGTTCCTATGGATTGGAGGGTAGCTAATGTCATCCCACTTTTTAAAAAAGCAGGGAGAGAGAAAACAGGGAATTATAGACCGGATAGCCTGACATCGGTAGTGTGGAAAATGTTGGAATAAATTATTAAAGATGTAATAGCAGCGCATTTGGAAAGCAGTGACAGGATCGGTCCAAGCCAGCATGGATTTATGAAAGGGAAATCATGCTTGATAAATCTTCTAGAATTTTTTGAGGATGTAACTAGTAGAGTGGACAAGGGAGAACCAGTGGATGTGGTGTATTTGGACTGTCAAAATGCTTTTGACAAGGTCCCACACAAGTGTAAAGTCCTGTCCCTGCAGTACAGATTCACATGAGGCACATGCTGGAGTCAAGGTCACTCAGGACCTGCACCTTTATTACACAGCTCTCGAATGTCTCACTTGCCTGAGACCTGTCCTTATATACCTGTCTGGGACAGGTATCCAATGCCTCCTGCAAGTGCACCCCTGGTGGTAAGGTAAGCTTGTGGTTACAGGTCATCTCTGGTTACAGTCATGTATAGCATGGTAAGATACAGTTATGTACAGTAGTGTGAGATACATGACATCACCCTCCCCCAAGGTCTTATTGTCTTTATAGGTTCAGTCTCTCAGGTGGTCTACGCTCTCATGTGGAGCATCTTAGTTGTGGTTCAATTGTTTGCCTTGGTGCCTTGGTGCCTGTTCTTTCGGTGTGATTGCTGGTATCTCGCCTGGGCTGTCTATTTCGTTCAGTATGATTGTTGGTGTCTCACCTGGGCTGTCTGTTGGGATTGCCCTTTCCTCAGGTTGTTCCCTCTGTCTGTCCACCAGGTGTGGTGTGAGTTCCACATTGTAGTCTGCCTCTTGTTCACCAGTGTTGTTGGTAAATCTACTTTTGACTTGGTCAACATGCCTCCGGCAGGTTTGTCCATTATCCATTTGTACCAGCAGTAGCCTGTTTTCTTCCTTGCCTGTTACAGTCCCTGCAAGCCACTTGGGACCCCTGCCATAGTTTAGCACAAACACTTTGTCCCCTATCTCATTCCACCCCCCCCCGCCTTGAATTTCGGTCATGGTACTCGGTTAGCTTACGGCGCTTTGCCTCAACGATTTCATGCATGTCTGAGAGGATTACTGAGAGCCTTGTCTTTAAGGTTTCATTAATAGTTGCATGGGGGGAGCTCCAGTCAATGAATGCAGACGAAATCTGTATGCCAGCAGCCGTCGCGACAGGCGGCCCTGCAGCGTGGGACCTTGGATATTGAGCAAGCCTTGTTTAATGATTTGCACTGCTCGCTCTGCCTGGCCGTTGGAGGCCGGCTTGAACGGTGCCGTCTTAACATGATTTATGCCGTGGTCACTTATAAAATCTTGGAATTCTGCGCTGGTGAAGCACAGACCATTATCACTGACCAATATGTCAGGAATGCTGTGCTTTGCGAACATGGTTCTAAGGCTCTCCACAGTGGTGGAGGTGGTGCTCGTGTTTAAAATGGTGCATTCGATCCACTTAGAAAAGGCATCTACAACTACGAGGAACATTTTGCCCATAAATGAGCCCGCATAGTCTACGTGCACCCGCGACCACGGTTTGGTGGGCCAGGGTCAGGGGCTCTGGGAGGCCTCCCTGGGGGCATTACTGAGTTGGGCACAAATGGTGCACTGTCGGATGCAGAGCTCCAAGTTCACGTCAATGCGTGACGTCAATGCCAGGCCACCAGACGTGGGATCTGGCTATGAGAACGATCCCCGGGTGCTCGCGGTGGAGCTCCCGGAAACATGCCTCTCTTCCTCGCAGAGGCCTAACTACTCGGCTGCCCCACATCAGGCAGTCTGCTTGAAGTGACAGCTCATGCATGCGCCTATGGAAAGGTTTGATCTCCTCGGGGCAGGCATTGCAAGCCTCTGCCCAGTCACCGGTTAGGACACATCTTTTTACTAGGGATAACATGGGGTCGCTGGTCGTCCAGGCTCTGATTTGGCAAGCTGTCATGGGCGAACCTGTGGACTCAAAGTCATTGATTGCCATGACTATCTCACAGTCCAGTTCGTCAGTCCCTTCCGTGGTCGCCAGGGGTAGCCTGCTCAGCGCGTCGGCACATTTGTCTGTACCTGGTCTGTGCCTTATGGTGTAAACGTAAGACGCCAGCATGAGTGCAGACTGTTGAATGCGCGCCGAGGCGTTGCCGTTTATTGCCTTGCTTTCAGATAGTAGGGACGTGAGGGGTTTGTGGTCGGTTTCTAATGCGAACTTGGCCCCGAAAAGGTATTGGTGCATCTTTTTGACACCGTACAAGCACACGAGAGCCTCCTTCTCCGCCCGCGAAAGTGACCTGGAGGCATAAGTTATGGGTTGTAATTTACCCGCACTATTGACATGTTGTAAAAGGCACCCGACCCAGTACGCTGACGCATCACATGTAAGAACTAGCTTTTTACCTGGATCAAAGAAAGCCAAAACACTGTTGGAACACAGAAGGTTGCATGCCTTATTGAAGGCACGTTCCTGGGCGTCTCCCCAAAACCAATCGCACCCCTTTCTGAGTAGCACATGGTGAGGTTCAGCAGTGTGCTTAAGTTCTGCATAAAGTTCCCAAAGTAATTGAGTAGCCCGAGAAAGGTATGCAGTTCTGAGACATTCCGGGGCCTGGTGCCAGGTGAATTGTTTCAGTTTTGGGCGGATTCCACCAGCGGCAATCCTTCTGCCCAAAAATTCAACCTCGGGCGCGAGAAAGAGGCACTTGGATTTCTTAACTCTTAGGCCTACCCGATCCAACCGCTTTAGTACTTCCTCCAAATTGCGGAGATGGGAGTCGGTGTCCCTGCCTGTGATAAGTATGTCGTCTTGAAATACAACCGTCCCCGGGATGGACTTGAGCAGACTCTCCATGTTGCACTAGAATATAGCAGCTGCTGACCTGATGCCGAATGGGCATCGATTGTACATGAAAAGGCCTCGATGTGTGTTGATGGTGGTGATTAGCTTGGACTCATCGGTCAATTCTTGCGTCATATACGCAGATGTGAGATCTAGTTTTGAGAAAAGTTTTCCTCCAGCCAATGTGACAAATAAGTCCTCCGCTCTGGGCAGTGGGTATTGGTCCTGTAGGGAGACTTTGTTTATGGTAGACTTGTAATCCCCACAGATTCGTATGGATCCATCAGGCTTCATGACTGGGACGATGGGACTTGCCCAGTCACTAAATTCCACGGGTGAGATAATGCCTTCCCGCAGAAGCCTGTCCAGTTCAGGTTCAATCTTTTCCCTCATCACGTAGGGCACAGCTCTAGCCTTGTGGTGGACCGGTCTAGCATCCTGTGTGATGTAGATTTTGACTTTAGCCCCTTTGAAGGTGCCCACACCTGGCTGAAAGAGATGTTCAAATCGACTTAGTACTGTTGAGCAGGAGGTCCGTTCCTCTGACGTCATGGCGTGAACATCATCCCATTTTCAGCTTAGTTTTGCCAGCCAGCTTCTCCCCAGCAGTGCTGGGAGATCTCTGGGGACAATCCACAGGGGAAGTTGGTTCACTGTCCCTTTGTGTGTGACTGAGAGCATGGCGCTGCCGAGGACTGGGATGATTTCTTTGGTATAGGTCCTTAGTTTGGTGTCGACCCTTGTGAGTTTTGGTCTGTCTTTTTTGTGCGGCCACAGCTGTTCAAATTGTTGAGCGCTCATGAGAGATTGACTCGCTCCCGTATCCAGCTGCATGTTGACGGCTATCCCGTTGAGTAGGACCCTCATCATTATTGGAAGCGCCTTGTTGTAGGAGCAGTGGCCATTGATCGTGTTGACCCGCTGTACACCGGTGTCCCGGATACTGTCCCCACCGTCTTCTGGTCCGCTTTCCAACCCTTCCAATTCGTATAACAGCCGAGCTGCTGCTTTTCTGCACATGTGGGCCAGATGCCCTGTATAGTCGCAGTTTCTGCAAACAGCATGCTGAAATCAACATCCCCTTGATGAGTGCCTTTCCCCACATCTCCAGCACAGACCGCTTCCATTGTTTTCAAAGAATGAGCTGCGTCTGGCTGATCTCTCTTGAACTTCTCTCAGTTTGTAATTGATTGCTCGCATTGTAGGTTGATGAGGTGTGAACGGCCGTTCATGTGGCCCTTGATGGCTTCTGGCGCCACTGCCTGCTGTTGAGGGCTTGCTCTCCTGCCTTTATCTGTGTGTGGGGGTAGCAGCCTGTTTCACGCTGTGAACCCCTTGTTCCGATGTTTCGTTAGTTGTCGTACCCGCAGTGTAGATCAACCTCGTTTCTTCTTCTCCTGCCAAGAACGTCTGTGCGACCAGTGCTGCTGCCTCTAGGGTCAAGTTCTTGGTTTCTTTGAGCTTTCGGAATATGCCTGCGTGGCCGATTCCTTCAATAAAAAAGTCTCTCAGTACTTCTATCCTTAGTTCATCGGAGAACTCACATAAGCTAGCCAACCTCCGAAGTCGGGTATACTCTGGCCCACACAGCGTCTGTAGTTGTAGAATCTGTGTCTGGCCATGTGTAGGCTGCTCGCTGGCTTCAGGTGGTCTCTTACCAGTGTGCTCAACTCTTCAAACGACTTGCTTGCTGGTTTCTCGGGTGCCAGCAGGTCCTTCATTAAAGCGTATGTTTGCGAGCCACAGCTGGTCAAGAGATGGGCTGTTCTCTTGTCTGCCTTGTGGTCGCCTAACCAGTCTTTGGTTACAAAGCTTTGCTGGAGCCTTTCTATAAAGTCCTCCCAATTATCTCCAGCATTTTATTTTTCATCTGAGCCTTTGTTCGCCATTCTGTGGATTCTGTAATCCCAGAACTCGTCGCCGCAGTACAGACTCACACGAGGCACATACTGAAGTCAAGGTCACTCAGGACCTGCACCTTTATTACACAGCTCTCGAATGCCTCACTTGCCTGAGACCTGTCCTTATATACCTGTCTGGGACAGGTATCCAATACCTCCTGCAAGTGCACCCCTGGTGGTAAGGTAAGCTTGTGGTTACAGTCATGTATAGCATGGTAAGATACAGTTATGTACAGTAGTGTGAGATACATGACAACAAGAGAGTAGTCTACAAAATTAAAGCACATGGTATTGGAGGTAATGTATTGACGGATAGAGAACCGGTTGGCAGACAGGAAGCAAAGAGTAGGAATAAACAGGTCCTTTTCAGAATGGCAGGCAGTGACTAGTGGTGTACCGGAAGGTTCAGTGCTGGGCCCCCAGCTATTTACAATATACATTAATGATTTAGATGAAGGAATTGAATGTAATATCTCCAAGTTTGCAGATGACACTAAACTGGGTAGCAGTGTAAGCTGTGAGGAGGATGCTAAGAGGTTGTCGGGTGACTTGGACAGGTTAGGTGAGTGAGCAAATGCATGACAAATGCAGTATAACGTCGATAAATGTGAGGTTATTCACTTTAGTGCAAAAAACAGGGAGGCAGAATATTATCTGAATGATTAGGAAATGAGAGGTGCAACGAGACCTGGGTGTCATGGTACATCAGTCATTGAAAGTTGGCATGCAGGTACAGCAGGTGGTGAAGAAGGCAAATGGCATGTTGGCCTTCATCGCAACAGGATTTGAGTATAGGAGCAGGGAGGTCTTGCTGCAGGTATACAGGGCCTTGGTGAGGCCACACCTTGAATACTGTGCACAGTTTTGGTCTCCTAATCTGAGGAAGGACATTCTTGATATTGACGGAGTGCAGCAAAGGTTCACCAGATTGATTCCCGGGATGGCAATACTGACATATGAAGAAAGACTGGATCGACTATGCTTCTATTCAATGGAATTTAGAAGAATGAGAGGGGATCTCATAGAAACATATACAATTCTGACGGGATGAGACAGGTTAGATGCAGGAAGAATGTTCCCGATGTTGGGGAAGTCCAGAATCAGGGGACACAGTCTAAGGATAAGGGGTAAGCCATTTAGGAGCGAGATGAGGAGAAACTTCTTCACTCAGAGAGTTGTGAACCTGTAGAATTCTCTACCACAGAAAGTTGTTGAGGCCAGTTAGTTAGATATATTCCAAAGGGAGTTAGATGTGGCCCTTACAGCTAAAGGGATCAAGGGGTATGGAGAGAAAGCAAGAATGGGGTACTGAAGTTGTATGATCAGCCATGATCATATTGAATGGTGGTGCAGGCTTGAAGGGCCGAATGGCCTACTCCTGCAACTATTTTCTATGTTTCTATGTTTCTACTCCAAATGGATTGAATGCATAATCATGTCATCCAGCATGTCCACAGCCACCATTGAAAGCCTCCGGTCCATGTTCGCCACCCATGGCTTGCCTGACGTCCTTGTCAGCGACAATGGACCGTGTTTCAACGCGTTTATGACCTGCAATGGCATCAAGCCTGTCAGGTCTGCTCCGTTTAAGCCCACGTCTAACGGTCAAGTGGAGTGGGCCGTTCAAACAATTAAGCAGAGCATGAAACACGTGACGGACGGCTCCCTGCAGACCCGCTTGTCTCGCATTCTGTTCAGTTACCGGACGCGACCCCACCCGCTCACCGGGGTTCCCCCGGCAGAATTGTTAATGAAGAGAGCCCTCAAAACCAGGCTCTCCCTAGTCCACCCGGATCTTAGTGATCACGTGGAAACCCGGCGACACAGGCAGAACATGTACCACGATCGCGCAGCTTTTTCACGTGACATTGATGTTAACGACCCTGTGTTTGTCCTGAATTATGGTCATGGTTCCAAGTGGGTTGCTGGCACTATTTTGGCCAAGGAAGGGAATAGGGTGTTTATAATCAAACTGTTAAATGGCCAAATGTACAGAAAGCATTTAGATCAGACCCAATTGCGATTTACTGACAACCAGGAACGACTTGAAGAGGACATCACCATCGACGATCCAACAACACACACCCAACCAGTAATCGACCTCGCTGTCAATCACGAGGATGAACCCACTGTTCCTGACAGTCCGGTCAGACCAGCCGCAGTGCAGTGCAGCAATGGTCCGGCCAACTCACACACGCCAAGGTTTGAACTTAGATGATCAACCAGGGAGCGAAGGACTCCGGATCATCTCAACTTGCAAATAACTTGTACTGAAGACTTTTGGGGGTGTGATGTTATGTATGTATGTTGACTGTTGGAGTCCTAATGGTCACCTGCACACATGTGCAGGGCAAGTATAAAACGTTGGCTGCCATGTTGTTTAGGCACTCTGGAGTTGTAATAAAGAAGACTAAGGTCAGACTAAGTTCAGCTCACAGTACTCAGCCTTGTGGAGTTCTTCTATACACAACAGTAAACTATAACGTAAGAGTATTGCAGCTATGTAGCCACCATGGGCCCTTTCCTGCGGTCTGGAGGGGGTTGTAGGCATGGTTGTTTGGCCGTAGGTCAGCGTCCAGCCCCTCGTCCTCCTCTTCCTCTCTCTCCTGAGATGGACCATCAGTCCCTTCTGGCAATTCTTGGCTCCTCCTGATAGCCAGATTGTGCAGCATGGAGCACATGACCACAAATTTACCTACTTGCTCAGGGTTGTATTGTAGCTCCCCTCCTGAGTGGTCCAGACATCTGAAGCACTGCTTAAGCACAGTTATTGTTTTCTGGACCATATTGCTTTTGTCTCTGTGGCTCCGGTTGTATTGCTTCTCGGCCTCGGTGTGGGGTGTCACGCAGGGGGGTCATCAGCCAGGTGGCTAGGCCATATCGGTTATCACCAAGCATCCAGCATTGTCCTTGTGGTTGATTCATAAAGATGTCAGAGACAGCGCTCTCACACAGGATGTGAGCCTCATCAAAGCTGCCCGGACATTTGGCATTCACTGCCATGATGATCTGGTTGTGGTCGACAACTAGTTGGATCTTCAGGGAGTGAAATCCTTTTCTGTTACGAAAAAGCTCTGGGTCCTGAGAAGGTTGCCGCATGGCCATGTGAGTGCACTGTATTGCTCCCTGCACCCTGGGGAACTTAGCATTGCGTTAGAATGCTCCAGCCCTGTCAGTCTGCGCCTCCGTGGTCATGGGGAAGCTAATAAAGTCCATCCTTCGCGCGTACAAGGCCTCCGTGACCTGTCTAATGCAGTGATGGGTGGCATGGTGAGACCGTGGAGGCCCGAAAGGAACTGGACGCGTAGAAAGACAGTGCCACGGTGACCTTGACCTCGACCGACACTGATGTCCTGATGGCAGGCTGCATATGTGGCCTGATGAGCTCACATATTTAATTGATCACCACCTTGTGGAAGCGCAGTGTCCGAAGGCAGGTGTGGTCGGACACGTCGAGGTAATACCTCTTTTCCCTGTATGTGCGGGTGTGTATGGTCTGGACCTCCTCCTCATTCTTGCACGTCTTAAATTGGGTACATAATGATGTGCATCACACATTGAGCCATTGCACTCTGCAGCATCTGCATATTAATCGATGCAGGCTGAGAAATGGCTGGCCCCATTGCAGTTAAAGTATAATAGCGATTGATCAGAACAATCATTTCCTCACTAAATTACACCTAGAGTAAACCCCCAATCGTTCAGAGTCTGAAAATATGTCTGTTGAGATGGTCACTTCATCTGAGAAGAACTCCAGAGTCAATGCAAACTCCCCCGAAGTTGAAGCAGCCTTTTCAATGAAGTGACCTGCGATTTGAAAAATGGCAGCAACACCGCTGACTTTAGTTCAGAACAGTTCCACTTTTTCCGGGCGTTTTTTTGGGGCGAGTGATATTATGGGCAATATGTGTGCGAGGTGGTGAAAGTGATGGTGGACAATCTCCTGGACGTTAGTTTTGTCAAATGTGCTCTTTACAACAACAAAAAATAGGCAGGCGGTATTATTGAATCTCGGCGTTAATTCCGTGCGGAAAGTAACGCTGGGCGATATTATGGGCGTTGATTTCACCCATTCTGATGATTCTGCCCAAAAAAAGTGGGCGGGTGGTATTTTTTCACGGCGTTACACACATGGGGAAAGTAACGCTCAGCGATAAGTTTCTGAAAAATGCCCGTCAGTTTCCTTTTTGTGGCTAAATGGGCGATATATGGGCGTTATATGTCATTTCAGCGATAAAATGGACGTTAAGTGGGCGTTAAGCATACAAAAAACGAGGAACGTCGAGCCCCATATTGTAGTTTCCACTTGCCGGGTCTGCCTGGAGCAGTGCTTGCACCCTTCACCTTCTGCCTCACTCACAAAAGGCAAAAGGTGAAGGGTGCATGTAGGATTTGCCAAATCACTATCGTCGACTGATATGCTGTTTTTAGATTTGATCTGGAAGTTTTGTATGCAGTGTTGTGTTCATTTGATAAGCATCTATAAAGTTCTACAGTCATTTTTCCCTTGTAATAAGGTAGCTTTTTTCTGGCAACGAGCCATTTTGTAGTAGGTAGTGTATTTTGTTTCGACCTTGAAATATGACTACATGTTTTTTAAACTAATGCAATGTCCCTAGAGAGCTTTGGATAATTCAGAGTGTACTGTATTACCACTGGAACTCTTCACAATGATCCAGAATGGTATTATAATGCAGTACCCTTATTAAGCTTTCTAGTTAAGGCATAAAATAATTGATTGCTGTGTCATCCCAGGAGAGTTTGAAGGATCAAAATGGTGCATTGGCATAGTATGTCAGCACTACAAAGCAGTGTGTTGGCAATATCATGTTAGTTCTCCAAAGCACTGTGTTGGCAATAGCATATCCACGCTCCAATGTAGCATGTTAGGAATAGTATATCAGTGTTCTGCCACAAAGTGGTAAGATGCAATTTTGTGCCAGAGATTCCTCATGAGGAGAGCTCCAACTATCAGCTGAGCCATAAAAGGAGATGTTGAGAAAAGGCTAGATGTCACGAATAAATGTGGAACATCAGTAAGTAAGTCAACCTGTGCTGCACCCTTTCAACCAGCTTAAAAATGATATAAGCAGAGATATGGGAGAAAATTGCTTATTAGCCTTTGAATTTGGGCAAGTGTGCATGCAACAGTGGGCCCTAAAAGGGGAGAGTCACCTAGACCTATACAAATCTTGGACTTCAGAGACTTGAGTACAAAAATCCTAAGTGACACTCCAGTCAGCTGTGACACAGTCAGTCGTACCCTTGCCTCTGAGTCAGAAGGTTGTGGGTTTAAGTCCCACTCCAGGGACATGAGCACAAAAATCTAGGCTGACACTCCAGTGCACTGTTGGAGGTGCTGACTTTCAGATGAGATGTTAAACCAAGGCCCCGTCTGCTCTCTCAGGTGGACACAAAAGATCTCATGGCACTATTTCGAAGAAGAGCAGGAGAGTTATCCCCGGTGTACTGGCCCAAATTTTCCGTCAACCAACATCACTGAAACAGTTTATCTGGTCATTATCACATTGTTGTTTGTGAGATCTTGCTGTGCGCAAATTGGCTGTTGCTTTCCTGCATTACAACAGTGGGTACACTCCAAAAAGTAAAGAGCTTTTGGGTGCCCGGTGGTCGTGAAAGGTGCTATATAAATGCAAGTCTTTCTTTCTTTCAATCTTGTAAAAACGATACAGTACCCAATTCTTGTAGTATTCGCATCTTTTTGAACTGAATGTTTCTCAAATTGTAAGGTTCCAGAAAATAAATATTGTTGTGCTTCAAATTTCTCCTGACTGCTTACTTGTAGTTCATCACAGGAAGGATTTTGTAACACTAGTTTTTCTCCCAAGTTTTGCTCACAGACAGAAGTAAAAAAAAATCTGATTTTCTCTCCCACTCTCTGATTATTTCTGTCTCCCTTTCTGGTGCCTCTCTGTTTCTTTCACTCTTTGTCTCCCTCTTCCTGCCTCTTTGTATGGCTCTTAAACACTTTCTATCTTTATCATCTATGTAACTCTCTCTTTTCTCTGAGAAAATAAGCAGACATTAACTTTTTAAATAAATTTATATGACCTTGCTGTGATCCAGCTAGTGTTGCTATGGTAATGGTCATCAGCATTGCTGTAGAGACATTTTGGCATGGACAAGCCCCAACTTTCTGTGGCGAGTTTCGTCTGTATGTACTATGCAAGAACAGGAACTTTGCGATGTACAATACATTTGATTGGGGAGCCAGATGGCAAGAGGCCGTTTTCGCGCAGCTTATGGAGGAGCGGCGCATCTCACACAGCAAATCCAGGATTTTCACGTTTAACTGTACGTCTATGCTCACTTGATGTTGCTGTCTGATTTGCGCATAAATAACGGTGAGTGCCATTAGCCACACCATTATTTTTGCAGTAAATTCTGGCCCAATCTGTTTTTATGTATTTGTTCTGGGGATGTGGGCAATTCTGGCAAAGCTGCATTGTGTGCCACTCTACTTGCTCTGAGAAGGTGGAAATGGGCTTTCTTATTGAGCTGCTGCAGTCTCTGTTAAATAGAGAATTCGAGGATGTTGACCCACTGAAATGAAGGAACAAGGAGACACAACTTCAAACTAGTTAAAGGTAAATTTAAGACGGATATTAGGAATTTCATCTTCATACAAAGGGCAATCAACAATTGAAATGGCAATGGCAGCTAAAACCCTGGATTAAATTAAGAAAAATTAGATGTTGCAATGATGTGGGGGGATGGGGGGACTTTAGGGTTTTACTGGATGGATGAATTAAGATGGGTTGAATTGCCTTCCTTATCTATAAATATCTTGTGATTTTGTGAACTTGTTGTTTATTTGCTCTGGGCTCATGCCACGATCTCACGCAGCCTTACAGTTCTTTCAATGCAGACCATACATGCCCGTATTCTAGCAAGCTGCAAGCAGCACCTTACATGATGCACGTCTATCTTCAAATAGCTTCAAAATGAAAACGTACTAATGCATCCGAGCTACATGATGCACAGTCACTTACTGGCACACAGAATGACTGTAGATTGGGTACATCTCTGTCATTGTACACGTACTCTTTCAGTTTTCCAATCTCAAAACTAATTCTGTGCCTTAAAATAAAGTGATTGTGTGAGTTTGTCAGGAAGCAGTCAGTCAACCACATTATTCTGCACTGGGGAAAGTGTCGATGGACACTGATAACTGAGTAACTTGAGTACATTTCATATAGGGCTCAATCCGATGCACAGGCATCAAAATGACAACATGGGTGTAATTCATGACCTCCTTTACTCTGGGGAAAACCAGTTGACCTGTAAAATGGTGTTGCTTGATCTTGTTGCTACAGCTGGTCAGTGGCAAGAAATGTTGGCCCCACTGAATAATACATCTGTCACCTGCATCATACATCTGTGGGCAGTAAACTGGCTGACACTGCAGATGTCACCTGTGCTGTCTGGAAGGAGCCTGGCATATACTAATTGAGGGCCAAGGTGACTTTGAATTCCACTCAGAGCTAAGCGGATGGTTGATAATGTCTGAAAGAGATAGCAGAGCTCTGTTGCAGCCTCTGTACTAAGGCTAAGCCTCTTTAGACACATCCCTTCTGTCATTCTCAAGTAGCTGTGTCTGGGATGGGTGACTGGTGTGATGTATACCGGCAGAATCTGACATGCCAGCCAGTATCATTGGCAGCTGTTTCATGTTCTTGTTGTTACTCTGCCAATTGTAGCATTACAGGGAGAGATTTAGGCAGTGGGATTTTCCTTTAGATTGGAAAATTGTGCTTGTCACTCCGATATTTAAGAATGGCTAGTGTGGGAAACCAGGGAATTATAGACCAGCTAGCCTAACATCTGTTGTCGGGAAATTGGTAGAGTCTCTAATCGGTGATTGAACACCTCAAAAGTTTTCAGTTGATCAGAGAGAGCCAGCATGGATTTGTGAAAGATAGGTCATGTCGGACAAACCTGATTGAATTTTTTGAAGAGGTGACTAAAGTAGTGGACAGGAAGATGTCTATGGATGTTATTTATATGGACTTCCAGAAGGCATTTGATAAAGTCTCACATAAGAGACTGACATCTAAGATAGAAACAAATGGAATTGAGGGCAAATTATTGACCTGTTTAGGAATTCTGCTGAGCGGTCGGAGACAGGCAGCAGGGATAATTAGTAGGTACTCAAATTGGCAGGGTGTGACTAGTGGTGTTCTGCAGGGATTTATGTTGGGGCATCAAATATTCATAGTATTTATTAACGACTTGGATGATAACATAGAAAGTCATATATTCAAATTTGATGATGACACAAAGATAGGCAGTATTATAGGCAGTGCAGATGAAAGCATAAAATTACAAAGGGATAGTGATAGATTATGTGAATGGGCAAAACCGTGGCAAATAGAGTTCAATGTAAGCAAATGTGAGGTCATCCACTTTGGACCTAAAAAGGATACAGCAGGGTACTTTCTAAATGGTGAAAAGCTAAAAACAGTGGAGATGCAAAGAGACTTGGGGGGTCTAGATACATAGATCATTAAAATGCCAGGCAGGTAGTGCAGGAGTCCCCTGAGGCCATCTCACTCTCCAACAAGAGTGCTGGCTCTTTTCATGCAAAGGCCCTCCCTGTTGGCTCTCGGCCTTTTGGCTAAGATCAAGTGTAGTCTCGGTTGATTGGGCATTCATATGCAAATTGACTGATTGCAGAAACTCGGTTTTCCAGTTTTGCTGGCTCTGGCCTTTTGGCTTGGGCCAAGCGGCAATTGGAGAGAAGAGGAAAATCTGCATGTCGACCGACCATTGGGTGGGCCCGGAGGCACCACAACAGATTGAAAGCTTCGGCCAAAATACACATCAAAAGGAGGAATCTGCAACCCGGATGGCGGCCAACCGAGCGGCGAACCAGGGCGTCCGAAACACCATCCGAGTGACGGTAAAGAAAGTGGAAGGACAGACAACGATCAACCGGGACCTCTTCGTGAAGAAAATCCTGCTGGGAACATGTGGCATGAAAGTCACCGACGTCTTCGTCTTGCAGGACCTCCCGAAGAGAGGTTACTTTGATGTGACCTTCAAAACCGTCATCCTATGCCTGAAGTTCCTGAAGGGACTGAAGGAGGCGAGTGAACCGCTGCGCTCAGTGCTGACTTGGGAGCCACTGTTCACCCTCCCGTCGCAGAGAAGACGCACTATCACAGTGCAGATGTACAACCCCCACATCCCGATCATTGATGTGCTGACTTTCCTTGCCAGGTATGTATGTCGATGGGGCAGGAAACAGCAGCGACTTGAAAGACTTGCACAGGATTTGGACCAGCAAGCGCCAGATCCAGATCACCATGAAAGTGGACGCCAGCGGAACCATCCTGCACCCCCCCTCCAGCTTCACCGTCGGAGGAAGTTGGGGCTACCTGGTGTGCGCTGGCCAACCCAATGTGTGCCGGACCTGCGGGAAGGCAGGCTATGTGGCGGCAAGCTGCAAAACTGTCATCTGCCGAAACTGCAAGAACGAAAGCCACCAGACAAAGGACTGTAAGGAGACCAAGTGCTGCAACCTCTGTGGTCTGGCTGGGCACCTTTACAAAAACTGCCCCAAACGCAACTTCAGCTATGCGCAGGCAGCAAAGAACATTGCACGAGAGGAGGAGGAAGCTGAGGAACACAACGCTCCAGAGGAGACCCACACCCTCCCCCCGACCAACGCTCTGGGCAAAGAAGCAACCGCCCCCGTGGACTCGGAACAAGTCGGCGAGGAAGAGAGCCTGCTACGGTGAGCTGCGAGACACCAGCAGCCAGCAGTGAAGCTCTCCCCCAGCGTACCGAGTCCAGGAACAAGGAGACAGCAGACGATGAAGCGGGATGGGAGACCGTCAAGAAAAAGGCCCGCAAGCGTAAGGAGAACAGGCGAGCAAGGGCCCCTGCGGAAACGACAGGGAAGAGGCGGCTAACAACCACGACAGACAGCAGCGACGGCAGCTCATCTGATGAGGAAAGGCGAGAAAAAGTCCCTTACTACCGCCAGCAAAACAAGAGGCAATACGCCAACCCACAGCCAAAGGCGACCAGGAGCAGTGAAGCGACCAGCACAGCCACGCTCCAGGATCCCGCGAGCAGCGAAGCGCCCAGCGCACACGAGCTCCGGAACACCGGGAGCGAAGAAGCGACCAACGCAGACCAGCTCCGGGAGAACGGGAGCAGCGAAGTGCCCAGCACACCCCACCTCCGGGATATCGGGAGCGACGCAGCGAGCGAAGCACACCAGCTCGAGACCACCGCAACTGATGAAAAGAGGGAACCACCAACACCAGACGAGGACAGTGCAGAGGACATATCGGACCTTATAAAAGCACTGCAGCAGTCCCACAGCAGAGGATGATGACCACGCCAGCCCAGGTGCAGTAGACTTGTATAGTTTAAACCTATGCATGACGGAACTGGCCACTGGGCAGACCTCGGACTTAAAGGACGATTTATTTGAAGTGTAATGTTTGTAACTGTAAACAGTAACTTTAAAATGGATTTAAAAATAGCTACTATTAACCTGCGTAGCGTAAAATCCACTACGCGATGTGTTTCCACCTTGGGGTACCTCGCCAAGGTCAAAGCGGACCTGCTGTTCTTGCAGGAGTGCGGTCTGCCGCACTCCAGCCGTTACTGGCAGTGGTCACGATGGCAGATCCATGGACCATCCATATGGTCAGGAGGTAACGACTGCCGGTCTTCCGGCCTAGGCATTCTGCTGCGGGGAGGCCACTTTACCATCACCACGTTAAGGAGGTGGTGGGTGGTCGCCTCCTCATAGCAGATGTAAGGTACAAAAATTCCCCTCTAAGGCTAATTAACGTGTATGCCTCGCCTCTCAGAAGCGAGCGGCTGGCCCTCTTCCAGCAGCTCCCACTGCTGCTGGCGACGTCCAGGCCGGTCATTCTGGGCGGTGACTTCAACTGCATCATCGATGTGGCTGGATGATCCAGCAGAGCCGACAGCAAACTGGACGCCACGTCCAGACTCCTGATGGATGCGGTAACAGATGCCAAGCTGTGCGACGTCTTCAGCAACCCTGCAGACGGAGCACCGCTCAGATACACCTGGTCGAGACCAGACGGGTCCGTCCGTTCCAGAATAGACTTCCTGTTTGTGTCCCATACGCTCAAGGTCAGATCCACCGACGTCATGTCGGTGTTCTTCTCTGACCACTGCCTCCTACTGGCCGACTGTCGCCCACAGGAAGACCAGAAAGTTGGCAGAGGGATATGGAAGCTGAACGTGAAACTGTTGACTCCGGAAAACGTTGAGGAACTCAAGAGGGATTACATAGATTGGAGAACCGTAAAACCCCTCTGCGATTCCCCGATGCACTGGTGGCAAACAATCAAGACGAATATCAAGAGGTCCTTCATCCTCAAAGGTGTTCAGGAGGTGAGAGGGAAACAGAGGGAATTGTCCCAACACCAGACAAATATGCAAAACCTGCTCCTGCTGCAGTCGATGGGGGGCGATGTCGCGGAGGAACTCGAAGAGGTGAAGGGCCAGCAAGCCTCGTTCTTTGCCTCAGAGTCCTCCAAGATCATCTTCCGCTCCAGAGTCCACTCCGTCGAGCAGGATGAGACGTGTTCGCGCTTCTGCTTCCAAAAGGTACACAGGGGGAGCTCTGTGATCACCAGCCTAAAGGAAGAAGATGGTTCTGTGATGTCTTCGCAGCCTGACATGCTGAGGATCAGCGAATCCTTCTATGCCGGGCTGTACGACGTCAAGCCCACAGACCGCGCGGCCTCCCAGTCTTTCCTGTCGCCTATTTCGGAGGTCTTAAATGACAGCGAGCGGGAGAGTCTGGACCACCGCTAACTCTGGACGAGCTGACAAAGGCCGTCCGATCCTTCGAGATGAATAAAACTCTCGGAAGCGACGGCTTACCGGTCGAGTTGTACTCGGCTCTGTGGGACTGGATGGGCCCAGACCTGCTGGAAGTGTACGGGGGTATGCTTCTGGCCGGCAGCATGTCAGAATCAATGAGGAAAGGCATCATCACCCTCATCTACAAGCAGAAGGGGGAGAGGGAGGAAATCAAAAACTGGCGGCCCATTTCGCTGCTCAATGTGGACTACAAGATCCTGTCAAAGGTCATCGCCAACAGGGTCAAGTCTGCTCTGGAGCTGGTGATTCACCCGGACCAGACCTGCGCTGTCCCAGGCAGGAAGATCTCTGATAGCCTCGCGCTACTCAGGGATACGATCGCCTACGTGCGGGACAGGAGGACACCTGCTTAATCAGCTTAGACCAGGAGAAAGCCTTTGACAGGATATCGCACACGTACCTGATGGACGTGCTCTCCAAAATTAGGTTTGGGGAGGGTATCCGCAATTGGGTCCAACTGCTCTACACAGACATCAGTAGTGCAGTTCAAATCAACGGGTGGGAAACTGAAAGCTTTCCAATCAGATCTGGAGTCAGGCAAGGCTGTCCTCTCTCCTCTGTCTTGTTTGTGTGTTGTATCGAGCCCTTTGCCGAGTACACCAGGAGGGATGCGGACATTAGAGGGGTGATGATCCCAGGCAGCGGAGGCACTCAGGTCAAGACCTCCCTGTACATGGACAACATCGCCGTCTTTTGCTCGGATCCGCAGTCGGTCCGCAGATTGCTCGCAATCTGCGACCAGTTTGAACTGGCCTCGGGAGCAAAGGTCAATCGCAGCAAAAGCGAGGCCATGCTCTTTGGCAACTGGACTGGCCGATCCTTTATTCCCTTCACTGTTAAACCAGATTACCTGAAGGTGTTGGGAATATGGTTCGGAGCGGACGGGGCGTGCGCCAAAAACTGGGAAGAGCGTATCGCTAAAGTGAAGCAAAAACTGGGATGGTGGAAACTGTGCTTCCTCTCCATGGCAGGAAAGAACCTGGTCATCAGGAGTGAGGTGCTCTCGGGGTTGCTACACGTGGCACAGGTCTGGCCCATCTCTCGCTCCTGTGCCGCGGCAGTTACCCGGGCCGTCTTCCACTTTGTCTGGAGGTCCAAAATGGAACGTGTCCGCAGAGACACAATGTACAAATCTCTGGACAGTGGAGGAAAGGATGTTCCAAATGTGGCCCTCATCCTGATGGCCACCTTTGTGTGCGGCTGCATCTAGCTCTGCACAGATTCCCGGTACGCAAACATCAAGTGTCACTACGTGCTGAGGTTCTACCTGTCTCCTTTGTTGCGAAGGATGGGCCTGGCCACACTGCCGCGAAACGCCCCCACCAGCTGGACCATGCCTGCCCACCTGTCCTTCGTGGAAAAGTTTTTCACAAAAAACCCCTTTGACCACAAGGCCATAAAACAGTGGTCAGCACGTAATGTCCTGGACGCCCTACGAAAGAAGGAGAGGGTGGACCCTGTCGGGTGGTTCCCTGAGCGGACTGTCAAACTCGTTTGGCAGAATGTCTCATCGCCAGAGCTGTCACACAAACACCAAGACGTAGCTTGGTTGGCGGTGAGGAGGGCCTTACTCGTCAGAGCGTTCATGCACAGCCGACGTCTCATCAACACGGCACGGTGCCCCCGGGCCGGCTGCGGGGTGGACGAGACTGTCACCCATCTCCTTCAGGATTGCGCCTTCGCAAGGCAGGTTTGGAAAGAGATGCAGTGGTTGCTGTCGCGGTTCATCACGAGCAGCTCCGTAACACAGGACTCTGTGCTCTACGGGCTGTTCCCAGGGACACACACCGAGACAGACATCACCTGCTGCTGGAGGGCCATCAACTCGGTCAAAGACGCTCTTTGGTCTTGCCGAAACTTGCTGGTCTTCCAAAGCAAGGAGATGTCCACGTCTGCGTGTTGCAGACTGGCGCAATCCAAGATCCAGGATTACTTGCTGAGGGACACACTTAAAATTGGTGCAGTCGCCGCAAAGGCACGGTGGGGAAGGGCCACAGTTTAAAGCTCTTCTGCCACGGTAAACCCGGGGGCAGGAATCAGTACAAAACTCCCCTTGGGCCGAACTTGTAACTTCTTTTTTGTGTACATGGAGCACCATGATCTGTAAACACCTATGTAGTGCCATGTACAATGCAAGATCTGTTTCGTGATGCACGTTGGAAAGGAAAAGTGTAAATGTACCGTCACCCATTCCGTGTACTGTATAGTGACACATGTAATGTAATTTGTTGAATGTACTACAATGTATCCCGTATGGTACCGAATTGTACTTGAACTGAAAAGCAAGGAAATGTATCGAACGGAACTGCCGTCAGCACCCAAATGTAGTGTATGGGATTGCTGACCGCAGCTAAATGTACTGAACTGCTTTTGAATGAATACAAATTTTTATATGAATAAAGTATATTTTGAAATTAAAAAAAATAATTAAAATGCCATGAACAGATACAGAAAATAATCAAAAAGTCAAATGGAATACAAATGGGTAGAAGTTATACTACAGCCACACAAAGCTCTGGTTAGACCACACCTGGAGTACTGAGAGCAGTTCTGGGCACCACACCTCAGGAAGGATATATTGGCCTGGAGGAAGTGTAGCATGGATTTACCAGAATGATACCCGGACTTCAAGGGTTAAATTGTAAGGAGAGATTACACAAATTAGGGTTGTATTCCCTCGAATTTAGAAGGTTAATGAGTGATCTGATCGAAGTTTTCAAGATATTAAGGGAACAGATAGGGTAGATAAAGAGAAATAATTGCATTGGTTTGGTAGTCTAGGACTAGGGGGCATAGTCTAAAAATTAGAGTCAGACCTTGCCGGAATTAAATTAGGAAACATTTCTACACACAAAATGTGGTAGAAGTTTGGAACTCTCTTCTGCAAATGGCAATTGATGCTAGATCAATTGTTAATTTTAAATCTGAGATTGATAGCTTTTTGTTAACCAAAGGTATTAAGGAATATGGGCCAAAAGCGGGTATATGGAGTTAGGTCGCAGATCAGGCCTGATCTCATTGAATGGCAGAACAGGCTCGAGGGGCTAAATGGCCTACTCCTGTTCCAATGTTCCAATGATTAATTTTGGATTATTCTAGCAAAGAGCTGACAGGCAAAATGGGGTGAATGGCCTTCCTTCCATTCTCCATGGGCTAGAGTTTCCCTAACCTGTTTTTCTGCACCCTCACCCGAGGTGCGTCGCTTTTATCCGCCTCCAAGTGCGCCGAAAAAAGACTTCCGTATTTTGTCCACTCCCCAGCCTCTCCTCGATCATGGCGCAGTGTGGCACAATGGATTGGGGGCAGAGCCAGGTCCCGGCGCTGAAAACAGTGCCGGTACCTCTGCACATGCGCGCTAGAGTCTGCGCGCATGTGCAGTAGCTCGTGGCAGGCTGTTTCTGCAAATGCGCGCTGCAGGCTGTGTGGGAGGGTCCGAAGCACGCCGTCCCTAGCCCTGGCCGAATGGTCTCCCTCATCGGCGGCGGTGCGTTCCCTAAGGTTGGACTTCTATTTTTTATTTGTTATTTCCTGATTGATTTTGGTGCTTTAGGTGCAGGATTCCTTCTATTTTATTTATTAATTGATTGCTTATTATGTTTTGTGCTTTGTTTGGTGCTTGGTGGTGATTTAAATATAGTTACTTGCGCCGATTCCTGAACTCTAGGTAAGGTTTTTCTGTGCGGACAGAAGTGGCAACATACGCTGGCCAAGGTTAGTTTGGAGCAAGTATTTGCTGGCCAAACATCTAAAACAGGGGTAAGTGGCTGGCAACGTCCCCTTTTGAAAAAAAATTGAACTTAAAAAAAACCTAACTAACTCATTTACACTGGCACAAATTAAATAGCCAGAATTGCAACTAAAAAGATAGTCCAGAAAAATCAAGTTGCTCCAAAAAAAAGGAGCAACTCCTGGGGAAACTTGGGCCCTATGGGCCCAACATTGCACAAGCCTTTTTTCGGCGCACTTACCTTAAGTGCGCCGACTTTGCGCGCTGGAAAAAAGTGGCCTCATCCTGGCCGCTCTTCCGAGTCCCCGGAGTCCTGATGTGGTGTGCAATCTGAAGTGGGGGGTAGAGCAACAGGCCAGCGCTGAAAACAGTATCGGCACCTGCGCGCATGCGCAGTGAAGTCTGTGTGCATGCTCCTGCCCTCCCACGTGTTCTGCGGGCTGTGAGCAGGACCCGATGCTCGCAGCCCCTATCCCCGGCCGAAGGGATGCCCCATCTTGCCGTACCTTATCTCTGGCCGAGTGGCCTCCTGCACCGGCCGGCTGGCCCGCTGAGTTCCCGGGCGAGGTAGGACTTTGGTTTTATTTTTTATTTATTGGTTGTGTTTGAGAGTTTTGATTGGGTGGCGGGGAGGGGTGGGGGGGGTGGCTGGAGGAGGAGAGGTTTTTTTGCGGGGGGAAAGAAAGAGTGTATTGGGGGGTGAGGAGGAGAGTTTTGGGGGGGGGGAGAGAAAGAGTGTATTGGGTGGGGGGAGGAGGAGTGTTTTGGCGGGGGGGGGGAGAGAAAGAGTGTTTTGTGGGGTGGGGGGGAGAAAGAGTGTTTTGTATACCAGCATCTCGCTCTCTCTCTCTCTCTGGCTTCCCGCCTCCCCCGTGACATCGCGGCCAGCAGCTCGCATTTCTCCGGTCGCTCTGCATAGCGCCACACCCCCCACCCCCGGTGAATCGCGGTAGGATTTACTTCATTTTTATTAGTATTTTAATTGTTTGAGCTTTTCCTTGCAATGTTTGGTGCTTGGTTGTTGACATCCTCTTCAGTTCCCTTCCCTCCCCTATCCCTGCCCTAATGTCTGCTGAATGTGCGCTACTTTTTCTTCACTGCCCGCAAGATTTTTCAGAGCTGGCCATTTACGCTGACCTAAGTCGATTTGGAGTAAGTTTTTGCTGACCAAAGAGGCATAAATGGCCAAAACTGGCGCAAGTATCTGGGAACGCCCCCTTTTGAAAAAAAAAACTACCTAAAAAAAATCATAACTAACTGACTTACTCTGGAGCAAATGTTTTGGTGAAAATAGCATTTTTTAACTTATGCCAGAAAAAACAACTTACTCCAAAAAAATTGATGCAAGTCATGGCCACAGTTCGGCCCAATATTTCTAAATCTGGTACTAATTGAGCACTAACTCCAACATTTATGTCTACAAAAAGCATAGCTTTCAGCCCATATTGTCGGAACTTACTTGCGGTAAACAATCAGTAAATAGATGCAGCTTCTACAATCATGCAATTTCACGTAAGAGCTCACAATGTGATACGTGATCCTTGGGATATATTGTACTTTCCTCTTAACTACCTCTATTCCAGTAATAATACACTTAACTATGCCAACTCATGTCTTCAGTGCAATAGCACCTAAAAACCACTTCCTCCAATTAGTAGTTTGGCAGCATGCAATAAGCAGGTGGGAAATGTGTGCTACTCTGCACTCCCAACACTATTTCTCTGTAACCCTCAAATAGTGCAATCATTCAATCTAATGCCAATAATAACTCCCAGGCTTATATTTGTGTGTGTGTGTTCATCAAGGTAAGGAATGTTAATTGTAGGGTATTAAATATTTTCCACTTTGGACATTCCGTGTCAACATCAAGAATTTCAGATCAAATGAAATATGGTTTGGATGCAGAAAAAGGCTCCCTGTACTGTACCCCAACAATAAGGATTCATCCAACTTGAGAAGAACATACTTTACTTCATCAGACTGAACTCCTCCCTTCTTACAGCAGTCATCCTTATGGCATCTTTGAATGGAATTGCCAATGTCAGTGGACTTTTAATGCTGAATCAAAATTTGTTTCTCCTGATACTATATTCCCATGGCTCAACAAGTTTCAACATGCGGGAGTGCTTTCCTTCTGTGCCGTAATAAATAATGTGTTAATACCATCTCTATTGTTCTCTCTTTCTCTCAATGCTTTCTTCTCTTGGCAACATATGCAACCAACAGTGACAAGGGTACAGCTTCACACGTTCGCCTTTCCTGTGGTTTTAGTTTCCAAAAATCTAGAGCTAATGCCAATGCTCAAGATTTTTCTTCATTATTAGCCCTATACATGCAGAGACCCAATTCAAGTATTACTGGATTTCCCACACTTACTGAAAGTGTTCTCACAATTGTTGAAATAAAAATCATAAGAATTTTAGTTCATTTTAATCTTCTTTGATGTATTCCCTGCAATTCCCACCTTAATCCCCTCTGACTCCCTACTTTCCTCTCCCCCTTTAAGACATTTCTTAAAACATACCTCATTGAACAAGCTTTTCGTACTTTTCTTAATTTATTCTTCTTGGCTTGGCACCCATTTTCATCTATAAAGCACCTTTAGATGTTTTTCGACATTAAAAGCATTCTATAAATATAAGATGTTGTTATTGAGTCTAAGATGTTAACATGGTTTATATCTCCAAGTAGTGAGGAACATGAAGGACATTTAGACTCAACGTTTTATCTCTACTGAATACCTGAGCCTTCTTTCTTGGGCAACTGGATTAGCAAGCAAGTAATTATACAGTTAGACAGCAGAGGACTATTGTATTGACCATCTGTGACCGTGCTGTATAATAGCAAGAGACAACTGGGAAGCAATTTTGTGGTGGTCAGCAAAAGACATGTAAAGACTGCTTAAAAGCAACTCTGAAACAGTGCCAAATAGGAGTCCATAAGTGGGAACAACTTGGTCAAGATAAGAAAACATTGCGAAAACCATCCGTGAAGGCACCTCCAGCTATGAGGCACATCACATTGCTGATACTGAATATAAATGGCAGCTAAGGACGACTCGGTTGAAGTTTCATGCTTCCCATCCTGGTGTATCTGGGATCCACTGTTCAATCTGCTGTCATTTATTCCCAACAAAAATAGGTCTCATCTGTCATCAAAGAACTCACTGCAAAACATGAGATGATATTCTGGCTGTCATGTTCGATCTCGAAGTACGAATGGTGGTAGCGTCAGAGAATTCCGTTGGATCGTCACTGATCTGATATAACCAGTTTAACCGAGGAAGACCCCGTGACTGTCTCCAATCTTGAGCAGGTCGGTGTCCCTTCCTGACCTCAATTACGATCTTCAGTGTCTGGTTTACAGGAATTTTGTCTCAGAGATGGTTGATATGATGAAAGAGCACCAGGCAGTGATGATTCATGATGAGTTCAGTTCTCAGAAATATAGGGGGGAGTTTTAACCCCCAAGGCTGCATCGGTTGTAGATGGGTGGGAAGCTAAAAATTCAAAAAATCTCAAACCTGATCCCAAGCTGCCTCTAAGACACCCACTTCCAGTTTTAATGGAGGTGGGCTGAGGATTGGGTGACCAACACATTGGTGACTGAAATCTTTTAAGGAGGCTGTGAGCCTCCATTTTAACAGCATTTTTATTTATTTCTGGGCCTCGGAAATCTCGGCAAGTAAAAGGAGGTGTGAAGGGCTGGATCCATGAGGAAAGTGCCTTCTTTGGACTGTTTGTGGACCAGAAGGAGCAGGAGTGTTTGCCCCCAGGTCCAACAAGCTTACCTGCACGTGATCGGACCTCCACGATCGGCCGACCTTCCTCCCTGCCCTCCTCCCTTCCTCCCCCCATGGCATCCGACCCCCTCCACCAGAAGTCAAACTTACCTGACATCTGCTCCTCAGCTGCTTTCCTGCCCAACAGGCAGGAGTCTAGCTGGCTGTTAGGTGGGAAAGTAGTTGAAAAAATTTGAAGACATCCTGCGATTAATTTCTGCAGGATGTTCCGGGTTTGCCGTCCGTAAATCCTCCCTCCCGCTCTCTCCTTGGCCCCAATATTGGGTCAATAGGATCAGGAGTAGGCTATTCAACCCCTCCAGCCTGTCCTTCCATTCAATGAGATCAGGGATCTATACCTGAACTTTGTTTACCCACCACTGATCCATAGCCCTTGGTACTCTTAATAAAAATCTGTTGATCTTGGTCTTGAAAATTTCAATTTGACTCAGCATCCATCGTCTTTTTGGGGAGGGAAGTCGAGATTTCTACTACACTTTGGGAGAAAATATGTTTCCTAATTTCACGCCTGAATAGCCTAGCTCTAATTTTAAGATTGTGCCCCCTTGTTCTGAATTCCCCCACCAAAGGAAATAGTTTCTCTCTATCTACCCTATCAAAACCCTTTATCATTTTAAACACCACAATGAGATCACCCCTTATTCAAGGGAATACATACTACGTTTGCGCAACCTGTCCTCATAATTTAACCTGTTAAGCCCAGGTATCATTCTGGTGCAGCTGCTCTGTACCTCCTCCAAGCTCAATATACCCTTCCCGAAGACCCTTCCCGAAGTGCGCTGCCCAAAACTGAATGCAGTACTCCAGCTGGGGTATGACAATGGCTCTGTACAACTGAAACATAACTTCCTCCTGTTTATATTCCAACCACCTTGAGATAAAGGCCAACATTCCATTAGACTTTTAAATAAATTTTTGTATCAGTGTATTTTTTGTGGTTTGTGTACCCAAACACCCAAATCCCTTTGCTCCTCCACAGCTCCTGGTCTCTCACCATTAAGAAAATATTCTGATTTGCCTTTCTCATATCCAAAGTGGATGACCTCACATTTCCCCACATTGAACTCCCTCTGCCTCAGTTTTTTCCACTCACTTAATATTTTAACACCCCACCCCCCCAACCCGATGGGTGGGAACTCATTAAGGCTCTGATTGCCAATTAAATTGCCTGCTAACACTCATTAAAAATGCTACACGGCATTTGGTGTTGCGCACTCCATTTAACGACCTCTCCTAACAGCGACCAGTTGATTCAGCATAAACAAGTCATTGTTGAGGATCGCGAGCGCTACTTAAAACCACGCTCAACATTTACTGCCCACTTGCTGCTGGAGATAGATTGCTTTTGAATAGGCACAGGGGATTTTCTGGGACACTTTGTCAACACTTCACCAATAGTCTACCAACATTTTTCATGGAAATTCTCTGAGGGCTTCACCTAAAGAGAATGAGTGCTGTGCTGTTGTACCTTATTGGAGGCTTTATAGGAGTCACCAGGAGAGAGGGAGTGCTTGGTCATGGGGATCATGCTAGGTGGCCCCTTTGTCTGGAGGAAGAATGGAAGGAGGAGATGAGGCCAGGCAGAGCAGCACCAGCTGCTGGGGAGAAAGGGGGAGGAGGGACAGAATGCAAGGAAGGTGAGGTGGCATTCTTCCCCCTCTGCAGGTACAGGACTTCCCTCCTTCTCTGAGCTTCCTCCACCAGGACATCAAGTGCCATATCCGAGAACCTGTGCACCCTCTCCCTTGGTCCCTGAGCCATCCTGAAATATTCCATGATGGGTCATCCAGCACACTCCACATCTTCAGTGGAAGTGGATGCATGGAGCCCACATATACTGATCCACGAAAATTGTTTCTAATCAGGGCTTGAGGTCCGTGCAGCAGAGCTGATCGCCAGTTGTCTTGGTTAATCCTTGCCTCTTGACCAAGACCGAGCTCTGTCAAGCCCGTGTAGTGGCTGGTGTGCAACGGCCACCACACGTTAAAAAAATTCCACGCACAGGCATCTTCCACCCTTCAACATGCAGTTCGGGACCTGGAATATCAGGTCCTTCACTGAAACACTTGTGAACTCATCATTTTTTGGTGTGGAAGCAAGTCATCCTCAATACGAAGGACCGCCTATGAATGATGAATGAATGCTGAACCTGCAGATATCTGTTTTAGCACCTCCAGGCACATTTTAATCATGGTAATCATCAAATCACCCTAAAATTGCTGGCTAAAATTAAATTTTCAAACAGGCGTGGCGTTAGCACAGTACCCACTTACCGTCTGTTTTCACTGTTTCACCAAAATAACCCCCTCTGTCCCTTATCTTCCAACTAATTACTAACTCATGTCACAAGGTTATCTCCAATTCCCTGTACTCTCATTTATGTTATTCTTATTAAATGCTTTCTGGAAGTGTATATAGACAATATTCATGGACACTCCCTGTCCATTCATTCATAGGCAGTCCCTCGTATCGAGGATGACTTGCTTCCACACCAAAAAGTGATGAGTTCACAGGTGTTTCAATGAAGGACCTGATATTCCAGGTCCTGAACTATATGCTAAAGGGTGGAAGATGCTTGTGCATGGATTTTTTAATGTGTGGTGGCCGTTGCACACCAGCCACCACACAGGCTTGACAGAGCTAGGTTTTGGTCCAGGATTAACCAAGATGACTGGAGACCAGCTCTGCTGCATGGACCTAGTACGCACACATATCGCAGTGTCGGCTGGTCCATGCTGCCCCTGGGCCCTCGCCTCAGCTGGGCCCCGAACTCACGCCTCTGTCCACCATTCTAATGACCTCCTCTTGTTGTCACATCTGTGGCATCAAATCTAATAGTCACCTCTGTTAGTACATATGAAATGCGTCCAATCTCTTGGGGCCCAAATTTGGCCCGTACAGATTTCTGGCGCACTCACCAGAGGTACGCAGCTTTTGCAGAACTCCAAGGACGGCAAAAATCTTCGGGCTGAGTTTGGCCACTCCCCAGCCTCTCCTCCATGGTGGCGTAGCGTGGCAACTGGATTCGGGGCAGAGCCAGGTTCCGGCACTGAAAACAGTGCCGGGACCTTTGCACATGTGCACTAGAGTGTGCGCGCATGCGCAGTAGCTCCAGGCCCCCAGAATCTGAGAGTTTGTGATGCAGGCTGTGTGCAAGAGTCCGACACTCACCGTCCCTATCCCGGGCCAAGTGACCTGCCGCACGAAGGCTACAAAAGACAGGTTGGTGGGGTGAAGAGTTTTGATGGGGGGGGGGGAGGGGAAGAGCTTTGGGGGTTGGGGAGGGAAAGAGTTTTGGGGGGGAGGAGGGGAAGATTTTGATCTGGGGGGGTGGAAAGAGTTTTGATCCGGTGGGGGCGGAGGGTAGGGGGTGGGGGTGGGGGAGGAAAGAATCTGCAAATATTTTCCAATACTTTAATATCTAGCTATCTTTTCTAAAAATATATTCAGTTTAATCAGGCTGATAGCACCTACACCCTGTCCAGTCTCGCTGAGTGGGATTTAAAAAAAACTAGCATTCTTATCATAACACTGTCATTTGGAGGCTAACTGCGCTGATCTCTTAATTTACCGAAAGGTTTTACAGAATGAACAAAAGTGGCCACTTACTCTGGCCAAACTTAGTTTGGAGTAAGTTTTAGCTGGCTAAACTTGCTTAAATGGCCAAAACAGGCGTAAGTGGCTGGTAACAGCCCCTTTTGGAAAAAAAACTGAACTAAAAAAAAAACTAACTAACTCAGTTACACTGGAGCAATTTAAATGGGGAGAATTGCGATTTTTAAGTTACTCCAAAAAATCTAGTTGCTCCCAAAAAAACGGAGCAACTCCTGTGGAAATTTAGGCCCTTGTTGTCTTGTTTAAACAGGATTAAGGTGAATGGTAATTGCAGAGTGTGGGTTTAAGTAGTGTAGGAAAAAGAAAGCGGTGTTTGTTAGGTTTAGGGAGAGATAAGGAGAGTTAGGGTGGATTGCTGTGATTAGGAAAGTTGAAGGACCATGCATGATCTAAGAATCATGCTAGTTTGGAAGCATTGCTAAATCAGGACAGGCAGTCCCTGAAAGGATTGGGGCCATTCCTGAAGATGTGTAAGGTGCTGAAGGTTGAAAAGATGTCATCACTGGTAACTGCTGTGCCAAATAGAATGAAATTATATAGGCACAGATACCAACTGTGAATTGTACCATTTGTGGGGCCCAAAGAGGTTAGTGTTGACTGAATTCAATGCTGAGGTTTTTAGGGGGAGTAGTATCATGAGCATTTGCTATCAGCAATGTTAAATATAGGTAGCCTGTCAATGCCAGGTTGGTTCTGGTGTTAACAGTTAATAAATGAATCAGAACATGCATTGTATACATTCTGATGCCAATGCATAGGGTAACATTCAATGTCTAACTGGGGTTGGCCAGTGATGTTAGCAGTCAATAACTAATGATGCACATGCTAAGATGATGCCAGAACATCATTCTGGGGCGGTATTGAGGTCAGAGAGGCAGGTACTATCTTCAGGCGAGCTCCAGTGCCAATTACATGTTCAGCCACATGAAAGTTGGGCTTCAACTCTTACTGGAGAACAGGCATTTGACCGTTGGAACTATAGGTGGCCTCTGAGTTGGTCTGAGCTGAGATCTGTTATGGCCACACTGTTAGGAGGTGTGGAGAACAGAGAAAGAAAGGCAAGTTATATTATCTTACTTGGGTGGAATTTAGAGAATTACCTTCCTGTTCTGGTGAATTATAAAGGCCTCAGCCACAGATTTATATTTGATTTCTTTTTGCCTGATTACCTATTTATAGCGGATTTTTCACACAGTATCTTGGCCTCAGCTTAAACAGTCCCATTAAACACATGATTAACATCTATGAGTAATACTGATGATGAATGCTGCCATTAGCAACGATAACCATAGCAACAGAATTTTATGAGAATACTGTTTTGTCTCTTGTTCCTGTTTGGTTCTACTTCAAAGATGTCATCGTCTTCAACAGAAACAACAAGCCTGAAGATTGTAGAATCTGTACAGCTGGAAAACGTATCTGCTCAATGCAAGTAAACTCACAAAAATGCTACAAAATACTATCAAGGAGGACCTAGAAATCAACTGTCAGAAAAAATCTTCAATCAGAACTGCGCTGACAGTGACAGAAACTTAAACAAGGAAGCTTTGTAACAGAATAATCTGATACCAGCCACACCCATATTCAGAAACAGCTTCAAGAGAATACACTAATAACCACATATTATAGCAGGATGCTGTTTTTAACTTGTTAAGTAATACCTTTATTATTGCAGAAACCTCAGTGCTATCTGGAGGACTGACATGCTTGACCACACATCTAATCATATGGAACCCAACCCTGCATTGGCTTAGCCAAAGAATAATATTTCAGAAAGATGAAACAAAGATTTTATTTTACGGTGAAAAACGAAGCCTCAGAAGCAACCGGGTGTATAGAAAATCAATCAAAATAAATCAGGACTGGGAGAGAAAATTAGCATTAGAATAAAGAGTAATTCAGAAGTAGGAGGGATCAGATGGTGGGAAATGAAAGACAGACTAAGATGAGGCCAAAATTCAGGATCTTGGTAAGACCTGTTACTGCCCCATTTGCGAAGGCCATGTAGCAGAATCCCGTGGCCGTCGCTTTGTGGTCAATTGGCCGCTCCGACCCAAATTCAGGTCGGGGCTCTTTCGGCCTGTCCCCACTTCTGCCCGGCTGCTGCCAACCGCCACAAGCGCAACATAAAAATGCGCACTGTCGCTATCCCTCACCTGCACAATACAGCGACCCAAATTCACCTGAAAAAAATCATTGCCCCGCCGCGCAGTGCAACTGACAGCTTTCTCTTTTGGTGCACCTTCTGCTGAATGTGTGCGGCACGGCAACATGACAGCCCTTCAAGGGGAGGGCCCACTGCTGTGGCCACCATTTCTTTTTTTTTGTCAGCCGACTTCCCGATCGGCCAGCAAAATAGTGCCCATGGGTTCGGCCGGTGTTGTGTTTGTTATGTTTTTGGTACGCCGACACAGGTTTTAAGATGGCTGATAACTTCAGGAGCCAGTCAGGTAACTTGTTCCCTTTTTATTGTTGTAAACAGCAATGGCTGAAATGTCACAGTAGTCCATTGGGTGAAGCTATATATATTACACTTCTCCCTCCTTAATGAAGAAGTAACTATAAAAAACAATGATCATATATAACAAAACATATGGACTTATTTTCCCATATTTACAAATCAAGCTTAACCACTTGTTTTCTGTTTCAGAACCTTCCAAACATGGTGTCGAACTTAGACTCATTCCAAACTGGTCCTGAGGAAAGTTTTCCTTCAAGGGATGCCCTTGATTTACATTTGGACTCTCTACAACTTCAGACTGTTTGTCTGCCTGACTCGGACTCAGACTTAAATTCTGATTTTCTTTTGGACTTGTTTCCAGTACATTGGATGTAGGATAAGCTAGTGGTACTTTACTTGTATCAAAAATATCTGATGAGGCAGAAATAATCAAATCATTCCAACCATCAACTCTTTCTACATCTTAATTAAAATATGATCAATGTGAACAAACTTAACCTTCCCATGATCAAACATCTGGACCAAATATGTGTGAGGACCATATATCTTCACCACTCTTCCTGGTAACCACTTTAACCATTTATGGTGATGGTTCTTCATTCTCACCTACTGATTTACTTTCAACTTCTCTCTTTTACTCTACCTCTATCATGACTCTCTTTCTGTCTTAATTGTTTCTCTTCTACGGACTGTTTGGATTTAACAATGAGAATCTGGTTTGTGGCTGTCGTTTGAGAAACAACTCTGCTGGTGTTCTACTAGTAGTCGTATGAGGAGTATTCCGATACGTAATTAGAAAATTAGCCAATTTGTGGGCCAATGACAACTGTTGTTTCTTTGGATTTGGATCCAACATCTGTTTGATGAGGGCACATTTTACAATTTGAAGCAGGGTGGTATAGTGCAACCTTGGTATGTTTCACACCATTTTTGCTTGTGAACTGTGCAAATTCTTCTGAACAAAATTGTGGTCCATTATCAGAAACAATTTCTTCTGGGAGGCCATATGAAGAAAATAACCTTTGCAAAATGTCCAATGTTTTACTTGTAGTTATTTCTGCATTGGAAACTTCTCGACCCACTTCGAATTGTTATCAATCACAATGAACAATTGTTGTCCTTCTAGCTCAGCAAAATCGATATGTAACCTTTGCCATGGGAGGTCATTTCCATGGTACTGATGGTGGTTTCTTGCTTACCGGGTTGACATGTCATACACTGCTTGACGATGTACTCTCTGGGTTAGACTTTCCACTTTGCTGTCTATCGCCCAAAAAATAGGCGATATTCCAGCGTTGTTCGATGTCTCAGCCTTACCGATCGCTGGCTCATCGCCCATTTATTGTATGGCGATTTTCCACTCGGCGATAGGCCAACGATGTGAAATGGGCAATGCAAAAGGTCAGCGATGAGATGTGCGCCTAACGAACGGCCAGCGATGTGGAAGGCAAAAGCTTCCCTAGAAACGGCCTTCTGCGCATGCGATTTAAAAATGTTTTTTCTGGGTGACAGCATTTGGCGCGTTTCAGGAGGTCAGGGGTCATCCACACATGCGCAGAAGGCCGTTTGTGGTGGGGGAGAGAGAGAGAGCGGGAAGGAGGAGAGAGCTGGCATTGGAGTGAGAGATGTAGGAGAAAGTGAGAAAAGCGAATTGAAATCGAATTAAAAACAATAATATTGTGAGAAGATATTTCGGAGCAAAAGGAGATATCATTGAAAAACGTAAATTCAAAATATAAAATCATAAAAAAGATAAAGATCAATATGTCAGCATCGTCATCTGATGTGGAGAAGGCTCGCAAAAGGGCCATGTCCTTCTCAGATAAATGAAACGAGATCCTCGTTCAGGAGGTTTACGCAAGGTGGGGCGCGTTAACCTGGGGTTGCAGTGGGAAACCTCCACCCCGGGCATTCAGGAAAATATGGGCCGAGATTTCCGATGTCTCATCGGCGTCTAATGAGGCGAGGGGGTCCGACCAATGCCGCAAGCGTAGGAACAGCCTGGTCGCGTCAGCAAGAGTAAGTACAGATTTTACATTGTATATTATTGTATATTATTACAGTTTTAATATTAAATCGTCTGCATTGAAATATATTTTGTTAATAGTGGGACACTTTTGTATATTAGCTCCTGACATTGGAGACCTCAATGGAATTTATATTACAGAGAGATATGTAAGTGTCAATCATCAACTCGTATCCCCGATATGTGTTATAACTGTGAAAATGTCTTTCCATGATAGTACACATACCATACAGCTTATATCCTGCACTTGCCAATTTTGCAGAGGAAGATATGGAACAACCGTGCCCAGCAGAGGTGCACAGGAGGGGGCACAGCTGCCTTACAACTGCTGAGTGAGATTGAGGAGTGTGCTGCGGCTCTGGTGGGAAGCCACAGTCGAGCAGTCACCTCCCGTGGATCTGCCGAGCCCTCTGATGTGTCACGTGAGTAATGTGTCAAGCAGTGTTAAAGTAATGTAACGTCATTTCATGACAATCTACGAATGTACGGTCCTCTTAATCAATCTGTATATCTCAGACTAATCCTGCCTCTATAACTCTGTGTTACTCAATTCCGCATAGATGTTCTACCATATGTACCAACATATGATGCATTGTTATGTAACGTCTCCTGGTCTCATTTATTGTAGCTGTGATGCTCCTCCTTCGTAGGCCAGCGCAGTACAAGAATGTGTACCCTTCTGCTCCAATAAACTCAATAAACTCAATGGTGTTTTGCAGGGCCCACAACACCCACAGCACCAATGTGCAGACCTAAACCTGAACCTGCACCATTGCAGGTGGTCATTACCATGGGTGGGGAGGAGGAGGAAGATACCACCGAGCCTGAGGGGGAGGAACTGGAATCAGAGGAAGATGCCCCTAGCATCCCTCAGCCTGTGGTGGAATCACCCGTGGGACCTGTGGCCATTACGTTGGCATCTTCAACGGAAGAAGCAGTGGGACCAAGCGACGTGCAACTGTCAGCGCCAAGGTGAGCATTAGTGCCCTCGCAGACCCCATGGAGGTTGAGTCAGCGAGTAGAGCACACGACTACTCTGGCCGATCATATGGATGGCTTGGCTCAACTGTACGGGGAGACCGTCGCGATAAGTCGCGACCATCTCCAAGTGTTTGTGGCCTTCACGGAGACCTTCTCCCGGGTGTCACAACAGTCGCTCGAGGAGATGTGTCAGCAGACCACCGGCACTGATGCCTTGCGGCATGCATTGTTGGCGGGACACTGCGCTGCACCTGAACGTGACGTGATGCCGCAGACCGCAAACAGCAGCATACAAGTGGGTCAGGAGGAAGCAATTCCTTCTGACTCGGAAGGCGAACCCCGTGCTTCACCTTCCCCTCCTACACCCCCCCAACAGGCGATCACACCAGCAGTTCCCCCACCACGGCAGGAAGTGTTGCCGTTGGCAGTTGTACGCCCGCAACGTCTCACTGCCACCCGGGGACCAAATTGGGCGGGTGGAGCTAAAGTATGGGGAGGGAAACGTGGCCCCAGGTGATGTGTGAATATTGTTTGTTCTCTCTGTTAATGGTTTTCTGTTGTGGTGTTGTTTGGGGAGTTTGGGTGGGATGGTGAGTGGGTGGGTGGGTTGTTAGGTTGTTTGGGTTGCTGTTGTTGAAGTAGTTGAAATAGAAAATTTGTTTCAGTAAAATATTTTTATTACATTTTACAATTTACAATTGTTGTGCATTTTCTTATAATAACGTAATAACATATTAATGTAAACAATGGCCGACCAGACCGGGCAAGGATGTAACGTAACTCAACACTAATGCAAAGGCAACTGTTGTTTTGCGACAGTAAATGTAACTCTGACTGTCCACAATGAAAGTTCATGCAAAGCATTCATTTATGAGCTGCTCACGCAACAGTTTTGCAACCGCGTAACTTCCACGGGTTTTTCCAGTCTTGCGGGTGAGCATGGGGGCATGGGTTCATCGCCAGGTTGAGTATCCTCCCCGAGGTGCTCATCGGCCTCCTCCTGCTCCTCCTCCTCCTCCTCCTGCTGTTCCTCGTCAATTACCTCTTCTGCCTCCTATCCTTCTTGATGTGGATCGACAGCCCCATCTGGCAAATGTTGTCCTCTCCTTATAGCCAGGTTACATAACATGCAACACACCATAATAAACTCAGCGACCTGGTCAGGATGGTACTGTCGGCTGCCTCCTGAGTGGTTCAGGCATCTGAAGCGCTGCTTTAGGACTCCAATTGTCTTTTCGACGATGTTGTGTGCAGCAATGTGGCTTTCGTTGTAACGCTTCTCGGCCTCAGTAACAAGATTACGCAGGGGGGTCATGAGCCAGCTGGCAAGGCCATAACCTTTATCCCCCAGCATCCAACCGTGACCTTGTGCTGATTGACAAACAGATCAGAGACAGCACTCTCACGCAGTATGTGTGCATCATGGATGCTGCCTGGAAAATTAGCATTAACTGCCACGATAATTTGGTTGTGGTCGACAAAGAGCTGCACATTCAGCGAGTGAAATCCCTTTCGGTTACGAAAGACCTCCGCATTCTGTAAAGGTGATTTCAGGGCGATGTGCGTGCAGTCTATTGCTCTCTGCACCTTGGGGAAGTTTGCTATTCTTGAGAACCCCAAAGCCTTCCCGGTTTGTGCCTCCCTGGTCATAGGGAAGTTCATAAAGTCCATTCTGCGAGCATAACGGGCTTGAGTCACATGTCGAATGGAGCAGTGTGTGGCATGCTGAGAGATACCGCAGATGTCACCAGCTGAAGCCTGAAAGGAGCTCGATGCTTAGAAGGATAGTGCCGCAGTAACCTTTACCTCAATGGACAGTGCGGTCCTGATGGTGCTGACAGGCTGCAGATCCCCCTTGATGAGCTGACAAATCTCATCTATGACCTCCTTTTGGAAGTGCAATCTCCGAAGGCACACGTTATCAGACAAGTTGAGGTAAGATTGCTTTTCCTTGTAAGTTCTTCGGCTGTAAGGTGTCCTCCTACGTCCACACATTAGTCTGTGACCTCTATGATTGACCCCTTCACTAGACCCTTCACTTACCTCAAGATCAGATGCCAGCAGTTCTGTACAGAGAAGATGCAGCCCCCATTACTTCTTTCACTCTTTATATAAATGCCCTTTCTACATCTAAACTGACCTTTCTACAAAAAAAATGAAAATATAATTATAACAATAAAGATAAGTTTAAATTTGAGAGGATATATCTGTAAAATACACTTATAACTCACAAATTACTAAGCACACTTGTTTTAGTAGCCTTCCTCCCTTCCTCCGATGTTCAAAATGGCGTCAAAATGGTATCCGTAGTGCCCAGTTCTGTGAGGAAAGCCCAGGAAAATCAACTATTCCCCAGCAATGTTGTCGGTGAGCAATCAGCCCGGCGATGTGCCGAAAGTTAGACTGGGCGATGTACGGGCGATCACCTCAGCGATCAGCTCGGCGATGTGAGCCGAAAGTTAGACTGGGCGATGTACGGGCGATCACCTCAGCGATCAGCTCGGCGATGTGAGCCGAAAGTTAGACTGGGCGATGTACGGGTGATCACCTCAGCGATCAGCTCGGCGATGTGTCGAAAGTTAGACTGGGCGATGTACGGGCGATCACCTCAGCGATCAGCTCGGCGATGTGAGCCGAAAGTTAGACTGGGCAATGTACGGGTGATCACCTCAGCGATCAGCTCGGCGATGTGAGCCGAAAGTGAGGGGGATAATTTTTCGGCGATGTTCCAGCCTAAATTTCCCCTTTTTTTCAAAATGGGCGATGAAAGGCTGTTTTGGATGATATATGGGCAATATATGGGCAATGTGAAGTGGAAACTTTAGCCCCATATATTTATCTAGACCTGATCACCATAAGTCACTGCGTGCAAAACTCTTGGTCAAGCACATTCCCAGGTGCTGGTCATGAAGATCTCCTAATAATTTGGACCTGAATTTATTTGGTATAACCACTCTTGCACCCCACATGATACAACCTTTATCGACTGATAATTCCTTCCTATGAATGAAGAATGGATGTGTATCTTTGTCTGTTACCTGGTTTGGCCAGCCATTGGTGATGTAATCATACACCTTTGACATCACTGGGTCACGTTTGGGTGCTCCACCAATCACTTCAGCTGTGACTAACAGTTCATCAATGTATGAAAAATAGAACACTTCTTCCCTATCGGGGGTAACTTGTGATGGGGAAGGCAATCTAGACAAAGCATCAGCATTACTGTGATCAGATGATCATCTGTATTCAATATCATATGTATATGCTGACAAAATCACAGCCCATCTCTGCATTCGAGCTGCAGCTAATGTTGGAACTGGGGACTTTGGATGGAGGGTTGCTGTCGGGGGCTGATGGTCTGGAACGATGGTAAACCTATGGCCATACAAGTATTGGTGGAAATTCTAAACCCCCAAAAAGCCAAAGCTTCACTTTCGATTTGCGCATAATTATGCTCACACTCACTGAGAATGCGTGAAGCAAAAGCAATTGGTCTCTCCTCCCAGCTAAGTAGTACGAGGGATCACAGCCCGAACTCTATATGGAGAGGTGTCACATGCTAGCTTGCTCTCCTTAGATATATCATAGTGAACTAACATGGTGTTCTCTACCAATTGGCTTTTACACTCCTTGAATGCTGTGTCGCATTCTTCTGACCACTTCCAATGGAGCTTTTTTGTCAATAGTTTATTCAGTGGATGTAATACTGTAACCAAATTGGGTAGGAACTTCCCATAATAGTTCAAAAGACCTGATAGAGAATTCATGCTCTGCAGCCTGGCTGCAGTTTTGAAAATTCACAGACCCCAAGTCAAAGCTGCTATGTGCAACTCAGCATGTTACATTAAGTCATCAATCAACTTGACATTTTAGGACCTTTGGGTAGCGAGCCAATTAAAAGGTTAACAGACTATCAATTGAGCCAATAAGGTCAAAGAAGGCGAGTTCTTTTCTGTAAATTGAACCAGGTATAAGTACAGCCATTTTGGCCATGTGGTCTCAGAAGGACAAAGGCCTGGCTTAAAGCCAGAAGCTTGTTGCTGCTGCCAGAATAAAGTTACATTAAAACTACAACCGGAGTTCGTATTTCATTGGAAATTAAGAGATCTAACAATTTTGGCGTCACGAACAGGATCGCTGAGGGAAGAAACTGAATTTTGGACATCGGACCTACATACTGAGGTAAGGACTCCTCTTTATAAAAGTCCTCGGTCAAAAGTCTAAATTCGCCTCTCCTTCTACGCGATTCCGAAAGCCTCCGGTTTGCGAACCCTCCGGTTGGTAGTCGGCTCGAGGTCCCATAGACATCTAACTTTGGCGGTGGGTTAGTTAATTAATCACCGACCCACTGATCGGCTGGAAAGTCTACGACTCGAGACCCCAGTAAAGAAATCAGTATTATGGCAGCAGAAGATAAGAGCAAAGAATTGCCTACAACTGTTAAAGGTGGGCAGGCGCCACCTGAGGTTTCGATAGATGAAATCCTCCAACAGTTGAAAGAATACATAGAGCAACAATTCGACTTATCTAAAACCTGTATTAAGATCGAACAAAAGTACGGAACCTCCAAAGGACAATGGTCCTTGGACGAGGTTAAAAGGGTCTGGGGAAAAACGACCCGTATGAAAAATAAAGAGCGAACTAGATGGTCCCTAGCCGTTATGGGTCAGATCCGAAAGCGGAATGAAATTATAATGCGTTCCCAACATGATCGAGAACTGACCAGTACAAAGGACCAATTGCAAGCTGTTTGTACACAGCTGCGACAGAAAAGACTTGAACTTGAAAAGCTGGAAGCGGAAGTTAAAGATCTTAAAGGTGAAATTAAAGAATGGAAAAAATCATTGGGTCAAGAGACAGTAATAGGAAAAGGAAAATGTATCGGTCAATTCCCAGGGTACCCATGTTTGGATAAATTAAAAGCACAAACCCGAAGACACGACCGAGGAATAGATACAGATTCTGAATCCTCTGACAATACAGGGTCGGAGGATGAAGAATTAGGGGTGCGCTTTGCCCCGTTTAAAAAAAGACGAGTTGTAGTCAAATCAGAAGAGACTGCGGATGAGGGCGGAACCAAAAAAACGAAGAAAAGGCTGTATGAAAAATACTTTGTTCATGATCTGGCAGACCTAGAGAAAATTGATAAATGGTCCAAGGAATTGCCCAATCCAAAGAAAGGGGGAGTGAAAACGTGGGACCAATTGGACCGCTTAAGAAATATATATCAACTTCTTCCCTGGGACAGAGTGCAAATTTTCACCATAATGGTGCCAAAAACACAGGGAAGAAAATTGCACGACAAGGTAGAAGAAGCTTTGGGGCAGGATGAGCAAGAATTAAACGCAGGATGGGAGGCGATTAAACACTAACTGCAAGCCTTCAGTCCAGCTAAGACAGACTGGGGAAAAATTGCAGCCTGCCAACAGAAAGGAACAGAGGAGGTCCTGGAGTATGACGAGTGGTTTAGATGCAAGTGGCTAGAACATTCGGATATGAATAATATGGATGAGGAAATGGATGAACAAGTGTTTGGACCCCTGAAAGCAGCTTTCGTGGCAGGTCTAAAGCCAGAACTGTCCAAAATGCTTAAGGTAGTGTTACCGCACTGGGAAGGTAGAGGAACTACCTTTGCAGCATTGGTGGATCGATGTAACCAATTAGATCGGGATATGGGAGCTAAAGTCCGAGCTGTACAGGCTATGGGATGGAAATCCCAGGATTCCGATAAACAGTTATTAGGAAAATTACCCGGAAAATGTCATTATTGTGGGAAAGAAGGTCACTGGGCCAAGACGTGCAGGGCAAAACAGCAAGGTCATGGCTGGGGAAGAGGACGCAGCCAGGGATACAATTCAGCCAACAAACCAGGCTTGTCACAAGATAACGACCTCATAGAAGCATTTAAACGACTGACAATACAACAACAGAAGGAGTTACTTGGGATAGCAAAAAACGATTAGAGAGCACCCTGGTCCATCTCCTCGCACTAATACAAAAAAGGGGAGATGGGCTATATATAACTGTGAGGATGGGCGATAAGGATGCGGACTGTCTTTTAGACACGGGGCGGATTTAATATACTTACCCCTACAATATGGAGACTTTTTGTCGTTGGATGGTAGGGCACGTACAACCTATGGAGTTGGGGGCCATAAAATGGAAATTAAAAGGACAACACCGGTACTTATAGGGCTGGGTCCACATGAACTAACCACACCGGTCTAGATAGGCCCAGTAGATCAACCCCTTTTGGGAATGGACGTTCTAATCCAAATAGATTCATCGTTGCATTTCGAGAATGCTCGGGTGACATGGTCAATTAGAACTTTGAAGAAAGAAGAATTGAAGGAACACCCGATATGGGCTAAAGATAAGAACGATTGTGGCATACTCCAGATGGAGTCTGCATCATTTACCGGGACCAAGCCTCCATGCATTAAACAGTATCCCATCAGTCCAACTGCCATCACGGGAATCTTACTGGTTATTCAGCAATTGGAGAAACAAGGAGTGCTTATTAAAACGCATAGCTCCTCCAATAGCCCAGTGAGGGCGGTACAGAAATCTAATGAGACTTGGCGTATGACTGTCGATTATAGGAAAGCTAACCAGTGTATTGATCAAAAAGCTCCTTTGGTCGCAGATCCCTCCACTATTTTTAATGCCCTCAAATCGGAACATAAATATTTCTCGGTTATAGATATGGCCAACGGATTTTGGTCGGTGCCTCTGGCACCGGAGGTTCGACAGTGGTTTGCTTTCACGGTCCAAGGACAACAGTATACTTGGACCTGGTTACCACAGGGTTTCCACAACAGCCCTACGGTATTCCACATGGCTTTACAAAGCCATTTGCGAGAATTACCTCCCCTGTCATCCACAGTCATCCAATATGTAGACGATATCCTGCTAGCGTCAAACACGGAAGAACAGCATGATCAAGTTTTACGAGCTTTGCTGGACCACCTTCGGCTGAAAGGACATAAAGCCAGCATCGACAAAGCACAAATATCCCAAGAAGAGGTTGTATACCTGGGACAAAAGATTCCACAAGGAAAGAGAGAACTTACCCAGGATAGAACTGCAGCCATTCGGGCTGCTAAAAAACCCACCACTATTCAGGAACGAAGGTCTTTTTTGGGATTGTGTAACTTTAACAGAAATTGGATTGACTCCTTCACACAGCTTGCTCAGCCATTGAATGATATCTTAAAGGGGAAACGTGCCTCTAAAGAAGCCATCGCCCTCACTAAGGAACAGCAAGAGGCCTTCCTGAGTTTGAAAAAGGCTTTGTGTTCGGCACTGGCTCTGGGAATCCCCGACAGTGGTAAGCCATTTACCCTGTTTGTCCATGAGAAAGAAGGATATATGACAGCTATACTGACACAAGAACATGGGGATCAGCAAAGACCTATTGGCTATTATTCGGCAAAACTGGATGCGGTAGCCCTCGGATGGGGAAGTTGCCTAAGGGCCATGGAAGCTACATGTCAAGTGGTAATGATCACTGCGGGTCTAGTCCTCGACTAAAAGCTGATTGTCAAGTGTCCCCACACCGTACATGCTTTGCTGTCTTTGAAAAGAATGTCTCAGGTGACAGCAGCTAGATGGATACGCTGCACAGCAGTTTTGGAAGCTCCTAATCTCCATATCGTCTGGGCCAGCCCAGTTAATCCCGCAACTCTGCTCCTGATGTCAGAATCGAGGGAGCAAGAGGGGGGAGAATGTGAAGAGCATGACTGCGTGGAGATTTTAAAAGAAACAGAAGAAGCAGCCTGAGCAGCAGAGGAGCCTCTGCACAACCCAGACCTCATCCTGTTTACAGATGGTTCCTCCTTTGTTGACAATGGTACCAGAAAAGCAGGATGGGCAGTTACAACCTTATATCAGGTAGTGGCAAAAGGATGTTTAACCTCAGGAACGTCAGCACAACAGGCTGAGTTACTGGCCCTGTCAGAAGCATGTCGAATAGCAGAAGGACAGACAGCTAATGTCTACTCAGATTCGCGTTATGCTTTTGGAGTCGCTCATGACTTTGGTCTGTTATGGCGGAAAAGGGGATTCCTCACTGTTGCTGGTACACCTATCCGAAATGGAAAAGAAGTCCGAGACTTACTAGAGGTCATACAATTACCTCAGGAAGTGTCCATCCTGAAGTGTAAGGCCCATACCAAGGAAAATACCACAGAAGCACAGGGAAATGCCCTAGCCGACCAGGCAGCTAAAGATGCCGCCTCACAGGGCGTTCCCCCAGAAGAACCAACACAGATGTGCAGATTGAAAGCACTCAGGACTCTGACATGAGACCTTCAAACAATGCAAGGCGAGTGCTCCCGAGAGGAAAAATGGACATGGATTGAGGCAGGAATTAAGCTATGCGAAGATGGTGTCTGGAGACAAAGAGTTACCGACAAGCCAGTCGCGCCACAAGCGCTTATGCCTTTTTTAGCCCAACAGATCCATTCGTGGGGACACTTGGCCTCACAACAGATGACGGCACGGTTCCAGAAAAGCTGGTGGGGTCGGGGATTTAAAAAACATGCCCAGCTGGTAACAGATCGCTGTGTGGTCTGCCAGAAAAATAATTCTGGACCCATCACGGTAATGCCCCAACTGAGGCCCCCTGCCCCTGTCGGACCATTCCAGCATCTGCAGGTTGATTATATATCTCTTCCTTCATGCCAAGGATACACTAACATTCTTGACATGGTCAACAGATTCTCTAGATGGGTAGAAGCTGTCCCAACTAAAAGAGCCACAGCCAATCACACTGCAAAGGTCTTGTGTAAGGATTACATTCCCCGGTGGGGAGTCCCGAGTCACATTGACTCAGATCAGGGAACACACTTCACAGGTGCTGTCTGCCAAGAAGTCTGTAGGTTACTGAACATTACGTGGGATTTACACTGTCCTTATCATCCACAATCATCAGGACAAGTAGAGCGAATGAATCGAACTCTGAAACAACAGCTTGCCAAATATCACCAAGAATGAACACCATGGCCCCAGGCACTACCAATAGCGCTATGTAGCATTCGGGCAACCCCGAACAGAAGTACAGGTCTAAGCCCATTTGAAATTATAACAGGAAGACCCATGTCGCTGCCAGGAACTATCGATTTACGGAAAGCTGATGTTCACTTAATGAGTGACACTTTGTTATCATACTGTCAGAACCTAACCAATGCTATTAGTTCTGTTTCCCGACAGGTATCGGCAGCTTGGGGTAATCCACCCGAAGGAGGACACGACATCATCCCTGGGGTCTGGGTGTATGTGAAAAAGTTGCATAAAGAACCTTTGGGTGCCAAGTGGGAGGGACCTTATCAAGTGTTATTGACCACCCAGGCAGCTGTTAAAGTCCAAGGAAAGAAAGCCTGGATCCACGCTTCACACGTTAAATGAGCACCCGTAACTGAAGCTGAAATCTAACAAGGACAATTACTTTTTGCCAAAATGTATAAATTTACTGTATTACTGATTGTAGGTATTCTAGGCATAGGCCTACTTCTTACTAGTTGACCCTCTGCACCAAAGGGAAATAGTAGGGTAGCAAGGGAATTATAGTAACTGCTCCCGGAATTTTGAAAAGGGAGGTACTTGCGCCCTACTCGGAACTGTGTGTTGCACATATAAGCAACCCCCATCATTCACTTTGTGGAGCGGAGCCACTGAATGGCTAGGCTCAATAGGAACTTCATTGATGGAAGGTTTAATTCTAATCGTTGTAATTATTTTACTTTTATATTGTTTGTTTATGTTGATTAAATGTTGTTGCAACCAGGCGGCTGTAGCTGCTGTCCCGCATGTGAGACACCTTGCAGGTCCCAGCAGACCATCTGTATGTGGCACAGGGGTATGTTATGCTTAAGGAAAGGTTGTTTACTGGTTGAATTAAGATATTGATTTGGATTAAATTGGAATAAGGTTAATTAATCTAATAAAACCAGACTTCCATTGTGGCCACGATGGAACTCGGGTTGGTGTAAATTTGTGTGGAAGCTACTAGTCCGGACATGTGGCGAAACACATCAACAAATTTTAGAAGGAAATTCTATTAACATGTATGAAATTATTTTGTAGAATGTTTAACCAGTAATACCTGATGTTTTATGATTCAGTTTGTGAAAGAATCAAAAGGGGGATTGATAGAGAATTCATGCTCTGCAACCTGGCTGCAATTTTGAAAATTCACAGACCCCAAGTCAAAGCTGCTATGTGCAACTCAGCATGTTGCATTAAGTCATCAATCAACTTGACATTTTAGGACCTTTGCGTAGCGAGCCAATTAAAAGGTTAACAGACTATCAATTGAGCTAATAAGGTCAAAGAAGGCGAGCTCTTTTCTGTAAATTGAACCAGGTATAAGTACAGCCATTTTGGCCATGTGGTCTCAGAAGGACAAAGGCCTAGCTTAAAGCCAGACGCTTGTTGCTGCTACCAGAATAAAGTTACATTAAAACTACAACCGGAGTTCGTATTTCATTGGAAATTAAGAGATCAAACAAGACCCAACAATTGAGAGTGGGTGCATTTCTGACTGCACCCAGCTTTTCCTTGGTTGGATGTAAACCATCTTTGTCCACTCTGTGCCCTAAGTACTCCATTGAGTTTTGAAATAACTCACACTTGCAAGCAGTCACTCATTCTCCGTGCTTCTCTAGCCATTTGAGGACTTCATTCAATATGTTATTATGAATTTGCCTGTTAGTGCTGAAATTAGTATGTCATCTAAATAACATACTACCCCTTCAATACCTTGCAAAATCTGGTTCATCACCCCTTGGAATAAGACACTCCAAATGGTAGTCTATTAAATTGATATAGGCCTAGATAAGTATTTATAGTCAAGCATGACTTGGACTCCTCATCTAGTTCAAGTTGTAAATCGGCATTCGTAAAATCCAACTTTGAAAAGATCTGATCACCTGTCAGTGTTGTGAACAAATCTTCTACATTTGGCCATGTATTGGGGAGGTTATCCTCTAGAATTTGGTTTACAGTTACTTTATAATCATTCTGGAGGCAGCATGCAGTACCACTCTGATCAGGTCGCAGAGTTTATTGTGGTGTGTTGCATGCTGCATAACCTAGCTATAAAGAGAGGACAAATAATACCACATCATGCTGCAGGTCCACCTCCAGAAGGAGATGAGACAGAAGAGGCAGCCGACGAGGATGAAGAGGAGGAACAGGCGGGAGAGGACACGGGCGAGGACATAGGGGAGCTTAATCAGCACGGCGATCTAGCACCGGTACCACCACACCTTTCCCAAAGACCAGTAGCCAGTGAAGTTACATGGCCGCTAAGCTTTTGCACCAGCAGCTCATTAATGAACGCTTTGCATGAACTATTAATTGTGGATATTCAAATGTTCATTTACCGTTAGGGTTATTCAAAAATTTCATTTGCGCAGGGTTTCCTTGTTGCCTTGCCTGCACTGGCCTATCATCAGAATTAGTTCAAGTAAAGTTTAAAGTACTGGTATAATAAAAGTACTGGTATAATAAAAAAATAAACAAACAAATATGGATGAAAAACTGTACATTTGTAAACTAATGTATCGAAGAGAGAAGGCACAAAAGTTGTGGAATTAAAACATTTTTTTATTAACAAAGTTTGAACATTTTTAATAAACTATTGAACAACACCCTCCCTCCAACCCCCCACCCCGCACCAACCCACCCTTCCCTCAAATCCCCAAAACATTAACAATTAACAAAGATGAAAAAACAATTGAACATTTAAGTAAGAACATTTATTGAACTTTTGAAAAACACTTCCCCCTCCCTACCTGCAGCCACGTTTCCCTCCAGGTCCTGTCCCACCCCATGTTAGCACCACACCTGCCCGTTTTGGTCTACGCAGACCGACACGAACGCTTTGTGCAGTGTGTGACGGCAAAACTTCCTGTCGTGGTGGAGGTGACGGAGTGGAAGCAGAAGCCTGAGGCTCCACTTCCGAGTCAGGAGGAACTGTGTCCTCCGTACTCGCTTGTGTGCTCGGGGTCTCGCTATGAGTGGACATGACACCTTGGGGTGCAGTGCCATGTCCAGTCAGCAACGCATGCCATAGGGCATTGGTTGCGGCTGTCTGCTGCCGAATGGTCTCCAATATCTCCCGAGCAGTCTGTGACTGCTCCGAAGACCAGTTGGAGAAGTTCGTGCAGAACTCGCTCCAGGTTGTGGAGAACTGGCTCCAATTAGCTGAGAAACCCACGAACCCCTGGATAAGGTCGCGACCGATTGCGACCGTCTCCCTGCACAGGGATAATAAGCTCTCTGTCTGGTCCTCTGTGGTAGGCGATTGCATACCCCGCTGACCGGACCGCCGTGGGGTCGGCGTCTGCAATGGCACGTGCCTTGGTGTCACCACTTGCACACCGCTTGGTCCCGGTGCCTCATCCATCGCAATAGAAATGGCCGCAGGTTGTTTCCCCCTCCACAAAAAAAATATCATCTTCCTCCTCCTCCTTCTCTTGTTCCAGCACAGCAGGAGTCTGCAGTGCCTCCTCTTCTGCCTCTTCCTCCTGTGAAGTTTGTGATGACTCTGGAGTAGTGGAGGTCTCCATCAACTCCACGGACACTTGACCTTCGAAAGAAAAATGAAATTTTTAAACAACATATAACAATTCAAATCAATACATATCAATTTTTCAAGAACTCAAAACATTACAATGCTTTCCATTACCCCATATGCACAATGGTTCACCAGGCCTAACATGACTTCATTCGTAGATCAAGAGTACATCACAATAATATATCAAATTGTGTAATAATTGCATAACATTACATGCATAACTATGATATTTTTAGTATGTACTAATGTTTCACACATTGCACACTGCACAGTTCTCATTACTCACGTGACTCAAGGGTGGGTTCGGCCACACCACGGGTTGTGACCGAATGGCTTTCAGGCCCCACCGCTAGCTCCTCGTATCCGCTTAATGCATGGAGCATAGCAGTGTGAGCTGTGAGGAGTATGCTAAGAGGCTGCAGGTTGACTTGGACAGGTTAGGTGAGTGGGCAAATGCATGGCAGCTGCAGTATAATGTAGATAAATGTGTGGTTATCCACTTTGGTGGCAAAAACAGGAAGGAAGAATATTATCTGAATGGTGACAGATTAGGAAAAGGGACGGTGCAACAAGACCTGGGTGTCACGGTACAGCAGTCATTGAAAGTTGGCATGCAGGTACAGCAGGCAGTGAAGAAGGCAAATGGCATGTTGGCCTTCATTGCGAGAAGATTTGAGTACAGGAGCAGGGAGGTCTTATTGCAGTTGTACAGGGCCTTGGTAAGGCCACACCTTGAATATTGTGTACAGTTTTGGTCTCTTAATCTGAGGAAGGACATTCTTGCTATTGAGGGAGTGCAGCAAAGGTTCACCAGACTGATTCCCAGGATGGCAGGACTGACATATAAAAACATAGAAAAATAGAAAATAGGTGCAGAAGTAGGCCATTCGTCCCTTCGAGCCTGCATCACCATTCAATATGATCATGGATAATCCTTCACCTCAGTATCCCTTTCCTGCTTTCTCTCCATACCCCTTGATCTCTTTAGCCATAAGGGCCATATCTAACTCCCTCTTGAATATATCCAATGTACTGGCATCAACAATTCTCTGTGGTAGGGAATTCCACAGGTTAACAACTCTCTGAGTGAAGAAGTTTCTCCTCATCTCAGTCCTAAATCATTTACCCCTTATCCTTAGACTGTGTCCCCTGCTTCTGGACTTCCCCAACATCGGAAACATGATTATGAAAGTAAACTTGCGCAAAACATAAAAATAGATAGTAAAAGCTTTTACCGATATATAAAATGGAAAAGAGTGACTAAAGTAAATGTTGGTCCCTTAGAAGATGAGAACGGGGATTTAATAATGGGAAATGTGGAAATGGCTGAGACCTTAAACAATTATTTTGCTTCGGTCTTCACAGTGGAAGACACAAAAACCATACCAAAAATTGTTGGTGACGGGAATGTGGGAAGGGAGGACCTTGAGATAATCACTATCACTAGGGGGGTAGTGCTGAACAGGCTAATGGGACTCAAGGTAGACAAGTCCCCTGGTCCTGATGAAATGCATCCCAGGGTATTAAAAGAGATGGCGGAAGTTATAGCAGATGCATTCGTTATAATCTATCAAAATTCTCTGGACTCTGGGGAGGTACCATTGGATTGGAAAGCAGCTAATGTAACGCCTCTGTTTAAAAAAGGGGTCAGACAAAAGGCAGGTAACTATAGGCTGGTTAGTTAAACATCTGTAGTGGGGAAAATCCTTGAAGCTATCATTAAGGAAGAAATAGCGGGAAATCTAGATAGGAATAGTGCAATCAAGCAGACGCAACATGGATTCATGAAGGGGAAATCATGTTTAACTAATTTACTGGAATTCTTTGAGGATATAACAAGCATGGTGGATAGAGGTGTACCGATGGATGTGGTGTATTTAGATTTCCAAAAGGCATTCGATAAGGTGCCACACAAAAGGTTACTGCAGAAGATAACGGTACGCAGAGTCAGAGGAAATGTATCAGCATGGATAGAGAATTGGCTGGCTAACAGAAAGCAGAAAGTCAGGATAAATGGGTCCTTTTCGGGTTGGAAATCGGTGGTTAGTGGTGTGCCACAGGGATCAGTGCTGGGACCACAACTGTTTACAATATACATAGATGACCTGGAAGAGGGGACAGAGTGTAGTATAACAAAATTTGCAGATGACACAAAGATTAGTGGGAAAGCGGGTTGTGTAGCGGACAAAGAGATGCTGCAAAGAGATTTAGATAGGTTAAGCGAATGGGCTAAGATTTGGCAGATGGAATACAATGTCGGAAAATGTGAGGTCATCCACCTTGGGAAAAAAAAACAGTAAAAGGGAATATTATTTGAATGGGGAGAAATTACAACATGCTGCGGAATCGCAAAAAGTTAGTTTGCATGTGCAGCAGGTAATCAGGAAGGCGAATGGAATGTTGGCCTTCATTGCGAGAGGGATGGAGTACAAAAGCAGGGAGGTGAGGCCGCACCTGGAGTATTGTGTGCAGTTTTGGTCACCTTACTTAAGGAAGGATATACTAGCTTTGGAGGCGTTACAGAGACGATTCACTAGGCTGATTCCGGAGATGAGGGGGGCTACCTTATGATGATAGATTGAGTAGACTGGGTCTTTACTCATTGGAGTTCAGAAGGATGAGGGGTGATCTTATAGAAACATTTAAAATAATGAAAGGGATAGACAAGATAGAGGCAGAGGGGTTGTTTCCACTGGTCGGGGAGACTAGAACTAGGGGGCACTGCCTCAAAATACGGGGGAGCCAATTTAAAACCGAGTTGAGAAGGAATTTCTTCTCCCAGAGGTTTGTGAATCTGTGGAATTCTCTGCCCAAGGAAGCAATTGAGGCTAGCTCATTGAATGTATTCAAATCACAGATAGATAGATGTTTAACCAATAAGGGAATTAAGGGTTACGGGGAGCGGGCGGGTAAGTGGAGCTGAGTCCACGGCCAGATCAGCCATGATCTTGTTGAATGGTGGAGCAGGCTCGAGGGGCTAGATGGCCTACTCCTGTTCCTAATTCTTATGTTCTTATGTTCTTATGTTAACATTCTTCCTGCATCTAACCTGTCCAGTCCCTTCAGAATTTTATATGTTTCTATGAGATCCCCTCTCATCCTTCTAAACTCCAGTGAATAAAGGCCCAGTCGATCCAGTCTCCCCTCATATATCAGTCCTGCCATCCCGGAAATCAGTCTGGTGAACCTTCACTGCACTCCCTCAATAGCAAGAACGTTTTTCCTCAGATTAGGAGACCAAAACTGAATACAATATTCCAGCTGAGGCCTCACTAAGGCCCTGTACAACTGCAGTAAGACCTCCCTGCTACTATACTCAAATCCCCTAGCTATGAAGGCCAACATGCCATTTTCCATGACATCCAGGTCTCGCTGTACCTCCCCTTATTTTAATCAGCCGCCATTCAGATAATATTCTGTCTTCGTGTTTTTGTCACCAAAGTGGATAACCTCACATTTATCCACGTTATACTGCATCTGCCACTCGTTTGCCCACTCACCTAACCTGTCCAACTTATCCTGCAGCCTTTTAATGTCCTCCTCACAGCTCACACTGTCACCCAGCTCAGTGTCATCTGCAAAGTTGGAGATATTACACTCAATTCCCTCATCCAAATTATTAATGTATATTGTAAATAGCTGGGGTCCCAGCACTGAGCCCTGCGGCACCCCACTAGTCACTGCCTGCCATCCTGAAAAGGACCCGTTTATCCCGACTGGTCTGCCAACCAGTTCTCTATCCACATCAGAACATTACCCCCAATACCGTGTGCTTTAATTTTGCACACCAATCTCTTGTGTAGGACCTTGTCAAAAGACTTTTGAAGGTCCAAATACACCACATCCACCAGTTCTCCCTTGTCCATTCTACCAGTTACATCCTCTAAAAATTCTATGAAGATTTGTCAAGCAGGATTTCCCTTTCATAAATCCATGCTGACTTGGACTGATCCTGTCACTGCTTTCTAAATGCATTGCTATTTCATCCTTAATAATTGATTCCAACATTTTCCCCACTACTGATGTCAGGCTAACCAGTCTATAATTACTCACCTTCTCTCTTCCTCCCTTCTTAAAAAGTGGTGATGCATTAGCTACCATTCAGTCTCTAGGAACCGAGTCAGAATTGATAGACTTTTGGAAAATGATCACCAATGCATCCACTATTTCTAGGGCTACTTCCTTAAGTACTCTGGGATGCAGACAATCAGGCCCCGGGGATGTATCGGCCTTCAATCCCATCAATTTCCCTAACACAATTTCCCGCGTAATAATGATTTCCTCAGTTCCTCCTTCTCACTCGACCCCCGGTCCCTTAGTATTTCCCGATAGTTATTTGTGTCTTCCTTCGTGAAGACAGAACCAAAGTATTTGTTCAACTGGTCCGCCGTTTCTTTGTTCCCCATTATAAATTCACCTGAATCTGACTGCAAGGAACCTACGTTTGTCTTCTCTAATCTTTTTCTCTTCACGTATCTATAGAAACTTTTGCAGTAAGTTTTTATGTTCCCAGCAAGCTTTCTTTCATACTCTATTTCCCCCCTCCTAATTAAAACCTTTGTCCTCCTCTGCTGTATTATAAAATTCTCCCAGTCCTCAGGTTTGCTGCTTTTTCTGGACAATTTACATGCCTCTTCCTTGAATTTAACACTATCCTTAATCTCCCTTGTTAGCCACGGTTGAGCCACCTTCCCTGTTTTATTTTTACTCCAGACAGGGATGTATCATTGTTGAAGTTCATTCCTGTGATCTTTAAATGTTTGCCATTGCCTATCCACCGTCAACCCTTTAAGTATCACTCGCCAGTCAATTCTAGCCAATTCATGTCTCATACCATCAAAGTTACCTTTCCTTAAGTTCAGGACCCTAGTCTCGGAAATAACTGTGTCACTCTCCATCTTAATAAAGAATTCTAACATATTATGGTCACTCTTCCCAAAGGGACCTCGCACAACAAGATTTCTAATTAGTCCTTTCTCATTACACATCATCCAATCTAGGATGACCAGCCCTCTAGTTGGCTCCTCGACATATTGGTCTCGAAAATCATCCCTAATACACTCCATGAAATCCTCCTCCACTGCATTGCTACCAGTTTCATTAGCCCAATCAATATGTAGATTAAAGTCGTCCATGATAACTGCTGTACCTTTATTGCACGCATCCTAATTTCTTGTTTGATGCTGTCCCCAACCTGACTATTACTGTTTGATGGTCTGCACACAACTCCCACTAGCGTTTTCTGCCCTTTGGTATTCTGCAGCTCTACCCATATAGATTCCACATCATCCACGCTAGTGTCCTTCCTTACTATTGCGTTAATTTCCTCATTAAACAGCAACGCCACCCCACCTCCTTTTCCTTTCTGTCTATCCTTCCGAAATGTTGAATACCCCTGGATGTTGGGTTCCCAGCCTTGGTCACCCTGGAGCCATGTCTCCATGATGCCATTTACATCATATCCGTTAACTGCTATCTGCGCAGTTAACTCATTCACCTTATTGGAATACACCTCGCATTGAGGCACAGAGCCTTCAGGCTTGTCTTTTTAATACACTTTGCCCCTTTAGAATTTTGCTGTAATGTGGCCCTTTTTGATTTTTGCCTTGGGTTTCTCTGCCCTCCACTTTTACTTTTCTTCTTTCTATCTTTTGCTTCTGCCCCCATTCTACTTTTCTCTGTCTCCCTGCATAGGTTCCCATCCTCCTGCAATATTAGTTTAACCCCTCCCCAACTGCACGAGCAAACACTCCCCCTAGGACATTGGTTCCAGTCCTGCCCAGGTGCAGACCTCTGGTTTGTACTGGTCCCACCTCCTCCAGAACCGGTTCCAATGTCCCAGGAATTTGAATCCATCCCTTCTGCACCACTCCTCAAGCCACGTAGTCATCTGAGCTATCCTGCGATTCCTAAACTGACGAGCACATTGTACTGATAGCAATCCTGAGATTACTACTTTTTAATTTAGCTCCTCGCTCCCTAAATTCTTCTTGTAGGACCTCATCCCATTTTTCACCTATATCGTTGGTACCTATATGTACCACGACTACTGGCTGATTACCCTCCCCCTTCAAAATGTTCTGAACCCGCTCCGAGATATCCTTGACCCTTACACCAGGGAGGCAACATACCTTCCTGGAGTCTCGGTTCCAGCCGCAGAAATGTCTATCTATTCCCCTTACAATAGAATCCCTTATCACTATTGCTCTCCCACTCTTTTTCTGCCCTCCTGTGCAGCAGAGCCACCCACGGTGCCATGAACTTGGCTGCTGCTGCTTTCCCCTGATGAATCATCCCCCTCAACAATACCCAAAGCAGTGTATCTGTTTTGCAGGGGGATGACTGCCAGGGACCCCTGCACTACCATCCTTCCACTGCTCTTTCTGTTGTTCACCCATCCCCTATATGGCTGTGTAACCTTTACCTGCGGTAAGACCAACTCACTAAACATTCCATTCACATCATACTCAGCATGGTGGATGCTCCAGAGTGAATCCACCCGCAGCTCCAGTGCTGCAATGCGGTCTGTCAGGAGCTGCAGCCGGATACACTTCTCGCGTATGTAGTTGTCAGGGACACTGGAAGCGCCCCTGACTTCCCACAGAGTACAGGAGGAGCAGAACATGTGTCCAAGCTCTCCTGCCATGCCTTTACACCTAGATTAACTTAATTTGGCAACAACAATGCTAAAGGTTACTTACTGATAAAGAAAAGAAAAATAAAATCCCCTCACCAATCACCAGCCAATCACTTACCCTCTTGGCTCTGACGTCACCTTTCAATTTCTTTCCACTTCTTTTTTGCCTTCTCTCCCTGCTGCAGCTGCACCAGCTGGCTGCTCGACTGCCCGAACTCCTCCTTGACGAGCCTTTTACCGGCCTCTTTTCTGAACCTGGACTCCCGCTGCTCGACTGCCCGAACTCCTCCTCGACGAGCCTTTTATAGGCCTCTCCGACCCCGGACTCCCACTGCCCGACTGCCCGAACTCATCCTCGATGAGCCTTTTATAGGCTTCTCCGACCCCGGACTCCCGTTGCTCAAATGAAGAAAGCCTGGATCGACTAGGCTTATATTCTCTGGAATTTAGAAGAATAGAAACATATAAAAGTCTGACGGGATTGGACAGGTTAGATGCAGGAACAATGTTCACGATGTTGGGGAAGCCCAGAGCCAGGGGTCACAGTCTAAGGATAAGGGTGAATCCATTTAGGACCGAGATGAGGAGAAACTTCTTCACTCTGAGAATTGTGAACCTGTGGAATTCTCTACCATAGAAAGTTGTTGAGATTAGTTTGTTAGATATATTCAAAAAGGAGTTAGATGTGGCCCTTACGGCTAAAGGGATCAAGGGGTTTGGAGAGAAAGCAGGAATGGGGTATTGAAGTTGCATAATCAGCCATGATCATATTGAATGGTGGTGCAGGCTTGAAGGGCCGAATGGCCTACTCCGGCACTTATTTTCTATGTTTCTATGTTTCTATGTTTCTATGGTTGGACCATTTTTCATAGAATCATAGAAATTTACAGCACAGAAGAAGGCCATTTCGGCCAATTGTGACCGCGCCGGCCGACAAAGAGCTATCCAGCCTAATCACACTTCCCAGCTCTTGGACCGTATCCCGTCGGTTACGCCACTTCAAATGTACATCCAAGTACTTTTTAAATGTGGTGAGGGTTTCTGCCGCTACCACCCTTTCAGGCAGTGAGTTCCAGACCCCCACCACCTTCTAGCTGAAAGAATCTCCCCTCAAATTCCCTCTAAAATTCCTACCAATTACTTTAAATCTATGCCCCCTGGTTGTTGACCCTCTGCTAAGGGAAATATATCCTTCCTATCCACTCTGTCTAGGCCCCTCATAATTTTATACACCTCAATAAGGTCTCCCCTCAGCCTCCTCTGTTCCAAAGAAAACAAACCCAGCCTATCCAATCTTTCCTCATAGCTAAAATTCTCCAGTCCAGGCAACATCCTCGTAAATCTCCTCTGTACCCTCTCCAGTGCAATCACATCTTTCCTATAATGTGGTGATCAGAACTGCTCGCAGTACTGCATCTGTGGCTTAACGAGTGTTTTATACAGTTCAAGCATAACCTCCGTGCTCTTGTATTTTACGCGTCGGCTAATAAAGGTACGTATTCTGTATGCATTCTGAACCATCTCCTCTACCTGGCCTGCTACCTTCAGGGATCTGTGAACATGCACTCCAATGTCCTTTTGTTCCTCTACACTTCTCAGTGTCCTACCATTTAATGTGTATTCCCTTGCCTTGTTAGCCCTCCCCAAATGCATTGGCCCAGAAATTCCGGCCTCCCGGGGCCGTACGGAGTGTGTACGGACCTGGGAAGGCAACGCAAAAGCCGGTTTTTAATGCACAATGCGCATGCGCCGAAAACCGGCTGGAGCTTGACAGATCTTCTGTATCTCCACAACCAGGACATTCACATGGGCAAGATTGTGGTATTTTTTCATATCTTGCCCAGCGGATGTCCTGAAAATTCTTGCGCCTGATAAAACCAGGCGTATAACTTCCTTGTACAGCCGTAAGAGTTTTGAAATACACAAAAACACAATAAAATAAAGTTTCAAAAACACATTTTATTGTTAAAAACCCTCCCCATTATGGTAAGTTTATTTTAAACCATAATTTAAAAAACTTTTTTAAAAAATCGGAACAATATAACTTTTTTATAATACATAAATAACTTTAAGTTAAATGAATAAAAATATGTGGTGTATTTTTTCTATTTTTTATTTGTGTTTTGGGTGTTTTGCAGGTGGGTTCTAATTCATAATAATGAGAACTCCGACTTACGAAGTTCCCATTATTATGAATAAATAAATACTTTACCTTGATTGGCCGCAAGAGCCGACTGCAGCTCCAGCCCTGCAGACGTCCTGATGTGCACACACTGCGATGCGCAGTCAGGATCGGGATCTCTGGTAGGTGCAGCACGTTCAGGTAAGTGCGCATCTTTTGAAAGACTTTTGAAGGTCCAAATACACCACATCCACCAAGTTCTCCCTTGTCCATTCTACCAGTTACATCCTCTAAAAATTCTATGAAGATTTGTCAAGCAGGATTTCCCTTTCATAAATCCATGCTGACTTGGACTGATCCTGTCACTGCTTTCTAAATGCATTGCTATTTCATCCTTAATAATTGATTCCAACATTTTCCCCACTACTGATGTCAGGCTAACCAGTCTATAATTACTCACCTTCTCTCTTCCTCCCTTCTTAAAAAGTGGTGATGCATTAGCTACCATTCAGTCTCTAGGAACCGAGCCAGAATTGATAGACTTTTGGAAAATGATCACCAATGCATCCACTATTTCTAGGGCTACTTCCTTAAGTACTCTGGGATGCAGACAATCAGGCCCCGGGGATGTATCGGCCTTCAATCCCATCAATTTCCCTAACACAATTTCCCGCGTAATAATGATTTCCTCAGTTCCTCCTTCTCACTCGACCCCCGGTCCCTTAGTATTTCCCGATGGTTATTTGTGTCTTCCTTCGTGAAGACAGAACCAAAGTATTTGTTCAACTGGTCCGCCGTTTCTTTGTTCCCCATTATAAATTCACCTGAATCTGACTGCAAGGAACCTACGTTTGTCTTCTCTAATCTTTTTCTCTTCACGTATCTATAGAAACTTTTGCAGTAAGTTTTTATGTTCCCAGCAAGCTTCCTTTCATACTCTATTTCCCCCCTCCTAATTAAAACCTTTGTCCTCCTCTGCTGTATTATAAAATTCTCCCAGTCCTCAGGTTTGCTGCTTTTTCTGGACAATTTACATGCCTCTTCCTTGAATTTAACACTATCCTTAATCTCCCTTGTTAGCCACGGTTGAGCCACCTTCCCTGTTTTATTTTTACTCCAGACAGGGATGTATCATTGTTGAAGTTCATTCCTGTGATCTTTAAATGTTTGCCATTGCCTATCCACCGTCAACCCTTTAAGTATCACTCGCCAGTCAATTCTAGCCAATTCATGTCTCATACCATCAAAGTTACCTTTCCTTAAGTTCAGGACCCTAGTCTCGGAAATAACTGTGTCACTCTCCATCTTAATAAAGAATTCTAACATATTATGGTCACTCTTCCCAAAGGGACCTCGCACAACAAGATTTCTAATTAGTCCTTTCTCATTACACATCATCCAATCTAGGATGACCAGCCCTCTAGTTGGCTCCTCGACATATTGGTCTCGAAAATCATCCCTAATACACTCCATGAAATCCTCCTCCACTGCATTGCTACCAGTTTCATTAGCCCAATCAATATGTAGATTAAAGTCGCCCATGATAACTGCTGCACCTTTATTGCACGCATCCTAATTTCTTGTTTGATGCTGTCTCCAACCTGACTATTACTGTTTGATGGTCTGCACACAACTCCCACTAGCGTTTTCTGCCCTTTGGTATTCTGCAGCTCTACCCATATAGATTCCACATCATCCACGCTAATGTCCTTCCTTACTATTGCGTTAATTTCCTCATTAAACAGCAACGCCACCCCACCTCCTTTTCCTTTCTGTCTATCCTTCCGAAATGTTGAATACCCCTGGATGTTGGGTTCCCAGCCTTGGTCACCCTGGAGCCATGTCTCCGTGATGCCATTTACATCATATCCGTTAACTGCTATCTGCGCAGTTAACTCATCCACCTTATTGGAATACACCTCGCATTGAGGCACAGAGCCTTCAGGCTTGTCTTTTTAATACACTTTGCCCCTTTAGAATTTTGCTGTAATGTGGCCCTTTTTGATTTTTGCCTTGGGTTTCTCTGCCCTCCACTTTTACTTTTCTTCTTTCTATCTTTTGCTTCTGCCCCCATTCTACTTTCCTCTGTCTCCCTGCATAGGTTCCCATCCTCCTGCCATATTATTTTAACCCCTCCCCAACTGCACGAGCAAACACTCCCCCTAGGACATTGGTTCCAGTCCTGCCCAGGTGCAGACCTCTGGTTTGTACTGGTCCCACCTCCTCCAGAACCGGTTCCAATGTCCCAGGAATTTGAATCCATCCCTTCTGCACCACTCCTCAAGCCACGTAGTCATCTGAGCTATCCTGCGATTCCTAAACTGACGAGCACATTGTACTGATAGCAATCCTGAGATTACTACTTTTTAGGTCCTACTTTTTAATTTAGCTCCTCGCTCCCTAAATTCTTCTTGTAGGACCTCATCCCATTTTTCACCTATATCGTTGGTACCTATATGTACCACGACTACTGGCTGTTTACTCTCCCCCTTCAAAATGTTCTGAACCCGCTCCGAGATATCCTTGACCCTTGCACCAGGGAGGCAACATACCTTCCTGGAGTCTCGGTTCCAGCCGCAGAAATGTCTATCTATTCCCCTTACAATAGACTCCCTTATCACTATAGCTCTCCCACTCTTTTTCTGCCCTCCTGTGCAGCAGAGCCACCCACGGTGCCATGAACTTGGCTGCTGCTGCTTTCCCCTGATGAATCATCCCCCTCAACAATACCCAAAGCAGTGTATCTGTTTTGCAGGGGGATGACTGCCAGGGACCCCTGCACTACCATCCTTCCATTGCTCTTCCTGTTGTTCACCCATTCCCTATCTGGCTGTGTAACCTTTACCTGCGGTAAGACCAACACACTAAACATTCTATTCACATCATACTCAGCATCATGGGTGCTCCAGAGTGAATCCACCCGCAGCTCCAGTGCTGCAATGCGGTCTGTCAGGAGCTGCAGCCGGATACACTTCTCGCGTATGTAGTTGTCAGGGACACTGGAAGCGCCCCTGACTTCCCACAGAGTACAAGAGGAGCAGAACATGTGTCCGAGCTCTCCTGCCATGCCTTTACACCTAGATTAACTTAATTTGGCAACAACAATGCTAAAGGTTACTTACTGATAAAGAAAAGAAAAATAAAATCCCCTCACCAATCACCAGCCAATCACTTACCCCCTTGGCTCTGACGTCACCTTTCAATTTCTTTCCACTTCTTTTTTGCCTTCTCTCCCTGCTGCAGCTGCACCAGCTGGCTGCTCGACTGCCCGAACTCCTCCTTGACGAGCCTTTTACCGGCCTCTTTTCTGAACCTGGACTCCCGCTGCTCGACTGCCCGAACTCATCCTCGACGAGCCTTTTATAGGCCTCTCCAACCCCGGACTCCCACTGCCCGACTGCCCGAACTCATCCTCGATGAGCCTTTTATAGGCTTCTCTGACCCCGGACTCCCGTTGCTCAAATGAAGAAAGCCTGGATCGACTAGGCTTATATTCTCTGGAATTTAGAAGAATAGAAACATATAAAAGTCTGACGGGATTGGACAGGTTAGATGCAGGAACAATGTTCACGATGTTGGGGAAGCCCAGAGCCAGGGGTCACAGTCTAAGGATAAGGGTGAATCCATTTAGGACCGAGATGAGGAGAAACTTCTTCACTCTGAGAATTGTGAACCTGTGGAATTCTCTACCATAGAAAGTTGTTGAGATTAGTTTGTTAGATATATTCAAAAAGGAGTTAGATGTGGCCCTTACGGCTAAAGGGATCAAGGGGTTTGGAGAGAAAGCAGGAATGGGGTATTGAAGTTGCATAATCAGCCATGATCACATTGAATGGTGGTGCAGGCTTGAAGGGCCGAATGGCCTACTCCGGCACTTATTTTCTATGTTTCTATGTTTCATAGAATCATAGAAATTTACAGCACAGAAGAAGGCCATTTCGGCCAATTGTGACCGCGCCGGCCGACAAAGAGCTATCCAGCCTAATCACACTTCCCAGCTCTTGGACCGTATCCCGTCGGTTACGCCACTTCAAATGTACATCCAAGTACTTTTTAAATGTGGTGAGGGTTTCTGCCGCTACCACCCTTTCAGGCAGTGAGTTCCAGACCCCCACCACCTTCTAGCTGAAAGAATCTCCCCTCAAATTCCCTCTAAAATTCCTACCAATTACTTTAAATCTATGCCCCCTGGTTGTTGACCCTTGCTAAGGGAAATATATCCTTCCTATCCACTCTGTCTAGGCCCCTCATAATTTTATACACCTCAATAAGGTCTCCCCTCAGCCTCCTCTGTGCCAAAGAAAACAAACCCAGCCTATCCAATCTTTCCTCATAGCTAAAATTCTCCAGTCCAGGCAACATCCTCGTAAATCTCCTCTGTACCCTCTCCAGTGCAATCACATCTTTCCTATAATGTGGTGATCAGAACTGCTCGCAGTACTGCATCTGTGGCTTAACGAGTGTTTTATACAGTTCAAGCATAACCTCCGTGCTCTTGTATTTTACGCGTCGGCTAATAAAGGTACGTATTCTGTATGCATTCTGAACCATCTCCTCTACCTGGCCTGCTACCTTCAGGGATCTGTGGACATGCACTCCAATGTCCTTTTGTTCCTCTACACTTCTCAGTGTCCTACCATTTAATGTGTATTCCCTTGCCTTGTTAGCCCTCCCCAAATGCATTGGCCCAGAAATTCCGGCCTCCCGGGGCCGTACGGAGTGTGTACGGACCTGGGAAGGCAACGCAAAAGCCGGTTTTTAATGCACAATGCGCATGCGCCGAAAACCGGCTGGAGCTTGACAGATCTTCTGTATCTCCACAACCAGGACATTCACATGGGCAAGATTGTGGTATTTTTTCATATCTTGCCCAGCGGATGTCCTGAAAATTCTTGCGCCTGATAAAACCAGGCGTATAACTTCCTTGTACAGCCGTAAGAGTTTTGAAATACACAAAAACACAATAAAATAAAGTTTCAAAAACACATTTTATTGTTAAAAACCCTCCCCATTATGGTAAGTTTATTTTAAACCATAATTTAAAAAACTTTTTTTAAAAATCGGAACAATATAACTTTTTTATAATACATAAATAACTTTAATTTAAATGAATAAAAATATGTGGTGTATTTTTTCTATTTTTTATTTGTGTTTTGGGTGTTTTGCGGGTGGGTTCTAATTCATAATAATGAGAACTCCGACTTACGAAGTTCCCATTATTATGAATAAATAAATACTTTACCTTGATTGGCCGCAAGAGCCGACTGCAGCTCCAGCCCTGCAGACGTCCTGATGTGCATACACTGCGATGTGCAGTCAGTGGAGGCCTCAGGATCGGGATCTCTGGTGGGTGCAGCAGGTTCAGGTAAGTGCGCATCTTTTGAAAACTTTTTTACCCGATCGCCCGCGGGAAGCTGTCGATCGGGATTTCTCGGCCATTACCTCACACTTCTCAGGATTGAATTCCATTTGCCACTGTTCTGCCCACTTGACCAATTCATTGATATCTTCCTGCAGTCTACAGCTTTCTTCTTCATTATCAACCACACAGCCAATGTTTGTATCATTTGCAAACTTCTTACTCATACTCACTACATTCAATTCTAAATCATTGATATATACCACAAAATGCAAGTGACCTAGTACTAAGTCCTGCGGAACCCCACTGAAAACAGTCTTCCAGTCCAGGGAATGTATATTTGTTGAGAATTATGAATTATTTTGTTAAATGTTTACCATTGCTTATTTACCGTCATATCTTTTAATCATATTTCCTAATCTACCTCAGCCAGCTTGTCCCATGTTCCTCTGCAATTAGCTTTGTTTAAATTTAACACACTAGTTTCTGACTTAACCACATCAGTCTCAAACTTAATGTGAAATGCTATAATATTATGATCACTCTTCCCCAGAGAATCCTTTGCTATAAAATTGCGAATGAACCCTGTCTCATTACATAACACTAGATCTAAAATAACGTGTTTCTTAGTTGGTTCCATAATATTTTGGCCTAGAAGTTGGAGGGTTTAGCGCAGGTCGTTAAGGCCCATTTTTGGGAACAAAATGGCGGTTGCCTCATTTCCTGCCACCTCCGGTGGGTCCTGCAGCGGCCGCAATTTTCAGCCGGTTGGCAGCTTTGGCGATGCCCGTGCTCGCTGGAGATGTTTAGATAAGGCAGATCATGATGTTAGTGAGTGTGCAACATTAACCTGACCCCTGATCCACCATTTTTGTATTCGCTGCTCCAATTCCTGGCCTGTGTTAATTGCGAGCAGCTGACCAAGCATTCATGCGCAGGAAGGAGCCCCTAGCAGTGCAATTTAAAGGGATCATGCAGCTGACATGGTTTTTCAGTTTGACTGGCTCCGTGTAACTTTCTGCAACTCTTGGAGCTTTCTAAACTTGTTTCAAGTTCCTGCAGTGAGAGGGACTGTTGGTGCAGGTAGAGAATGTCATCATTCTTATTTAAAGGCTTCTGCTCACAACACGTGCTCACTGTCATGGGGGCTCTACTTGCATTACCCCTTATGCGCAAGTATCTTCAGGAGAGGAGGCAGAGGCAGTGAAGAAGATGACAAAATGCTCGCAGAGGGAGGAGGAGGGCCAGGAGGATTCTCAACAGAGGGCCTTACCCATCTTGGGTCTATGAGAAAACTTCTCTTACCTCCACTTAGGCGAGGAGCTGTGTATTAGGAGACAACGCTTCACTAAGGAGATGGTCACAGAACTCTACCACCTCCTGCAACCAGACCTGCAGCCTCAGAACCTCCCTCATCATAGGCGGACCCTCGAACGAGGATGGCTTGCTTCCATGAGTTCACAGGTGTTTCGCGAAAGGACCCGACGTTCCAGTCCTGAACTCCAATTGAGGGGGTGGAAGATGCCTGTGCGTGAACTTTTTAATATATGGTGACCGGTGCACACCAGCCACCACACAGTCTTGACAGAGCTAGATTTGGGTCCAGTGGCAAGAATTAAACAAGATTATGGGAGATCAGAACAGGGCGATGATGGCTCTACCAGTAGCTCTCAAGGTCACCATGGCCCTCAATTTCTTTCCCAGCAGATCCTTCCAGTGTGCAGCAGGAGATATATGAACATAAGAACTTAAGAACATAAGAAATAGGAGCAGGAGTAGGCCATACGGCACCTTGAGCCTGCTCCGCCATTTAATACGATCATGGCTGATCCGATCATGGACTCAGGTCCACTTCCCTGCCCAGGCTCCATAACCCCTTATTCTCTTATTGTTTAAGAAACTGTCTATTTCTGACTTAAATTTATTTAATGTCTCAGCTTCCACAGGTCTCTGAGGCAGCGAATTCCACAGATCCACAACCCTCTGAGAGAAGAAAGTTCTCCTCATCTCAGTTTTAAATGGGCAGCCCGTTAGTCTAAGATTATGCCCTCTAGTTCTAGTCTCCCCCATCAGTGGAAACATCCTCTCTGCATCCACATTGTCAAGCCCCCTCATAATCTCATACGTTTTGATAAGATCACCTCTCATTCTTCTGAATTCCAATGAGTAGAGGCCTAACCTACTCAACCTTTCCTCATAAGTCAACCCCCTCATCTCTGGAATCAACCTTGTGAGCCTTCTCTGAACTGTCTCCAAAGCAAGTATTTCCTTTCATAAATATGAAAAGCAAAACTGCCGCAGTATTCCAGGTGTGGCCTCACCAATACCCTGTACAACTGTAGCAAGACTTCCCTGCTTTTATACATCCCCTCTGCAATAAAAGCCAAGATTCCATTGGTCTTCCTGATAACTTGCTGTACCTGCATACTAACCTTTTGTGTTTCATGCACAAGTACCACCAGGTCTCGCTGTACTGCAGCACTTTGCAATCTTTCTCCATTTAAATAATAACTTGCTCTTTGATTTTTTTCTGCCAACGTGCACGACCTCGCACTTTCCAACATTATACTCCATCTGCCAAATTTTTGCCCTCTCACTTAGCCTGTCTATGTCCTTTTGCAGATGTTTTGTGTCCTCCTCACACATTGCTTTTCCTCCCATCTTTGTATCATCAGCAAACTTGGCTACATTACACTCAGTCTCTTCTTCCAAGTCGTTAATATAGGTTGTAAATAGTTGGCGTACCAGCACTGATCCCTGCGGCACCACACTAGTTACTGATTGCCAACCTGAGAATGAACCATTTATCCCTACTCTCTGTTTTCTGTTCATTAGCCAATCCTCTATCCATGCTAATATATTACCCCCAACCCCGTGAACTTTTATCTTGTGTAGTAAACTTTTAATTGGCACCTTGTCAAATGCCTTCTTTATCCACCCTGTTCGTTACATCCTCAAAGAATTCTAGCAAATTTGTCAAACATGACTTCCCCATAGCTAACATCTACCAGTGTGCCATCCATGGCTGCTTCTGGGAGGTAAGTGAGGCTCTCTACACCAGGATAAAGGATTGCGTTGTCTTCTCTCTGATCAGAGAGAAGCAAGAGAAGCATGTATGTGGCATTGCAGGATAGGGGGCTTCCCTTTGGTACAGGATGACATCGACTGCACACACATGGCTTTTTGGGCACCATATACCATATACCAATCTTGAGATATTCAGTAACCACAAAGGCTACCACTCAGTTGATATGCAGTTGTTGTGCAACCACACCCAGTGCATCCTGACAACAGTCATGATGCCTTCATCCTGCATCAGTCCAGTGTGCCAGCACTCTTTCAGCCATCACGTCAAACTCGAGGGTGGCTGCTCGAGAACAAGGCCTATCTGCTCAGCACCTGGTTGACGACTCCCCTCCGCAACGCCATCTCTCCTGCCCAGCACTCATATAATGAAAGCCATGCTGCCACCAGGAACATCATCGAGCAGACCATCGGGCTGCTGAAGCAATGGTTCCGCTGCAGCAACCATTCAGGAGAAAACCTCCAGTACTCAGAGGAGCACCTTGTGATGGTCTGCTACATCCTGCACGACTTGGCCACCATGAGGGAGCGGCCTTTGCCAGCAGGGATTGTGCGACAACCTCAGGAAGAGGACAAGGAGGAGGAAGAGGAATAGAAAGAGGAGCAAGATGAAGAGGAAGAGGAGGAGGACAAGGAGAAAATGAGGCAGGCAGCAAATCTCCCTTCCACACGGGCAGACTCTGACTCAGGTGAATGAAACCCCAGATCCTTGTTACTCACCACATCCTCATCATACCATCCCTCTGTCAAGGAATATCACAGCATCCTCCTGTGCTCAAAGCTGAAATGAGAGCCACTCAAAACAAACATTCCAAACAAAATTAATACACTTATCAGCATTCAATTAACATTACAATATGAACTAATCACTGTTGTATGTACGGCTTTTCCTACTCTAGTGCTCCTATGCAGTGCGACCTCAATGGCTGCAGCATGGCTGGTGGAAGGTTGGTGAGTTTCCGTGGGGGAGACTGCAGATGACCTTGTAGGACGTCCTCAACCAGCTCTGGCCCTCGAAGGCCCGGCTGTAGACTGCACCACCTCGACATGGGCGACATCAATCTGGACAGGCTGGCTGATGGGCAGCGGCAAGGGCAATGGTGGAGTGACAGTGGATGCTGCAACGTCGCCCATCACACCCAGCATCATGGCTGTGTCCACAATGTCTCTCCTCGAGTTGTCCATCATTTCAATCCTGAAAATCATAGGCTCCAAGCTCTATGCAAGCCCCCATTCAACGTTGGAGCCAGACTCCACCATGCTCCTTGCCATTGCGAAGACACTCTCTGGCAAGCCTGCCATTGCACTAAGCATTTCTGTGTGCATACCCATCTCTCTTCTTCTGAAGGCTGCCCAATCGAGGTGCTCATCTGAGTCGTGTGCAGCAGAACTTGTGCACGATTTCACCCTCCGTGGAGCTGGTGCTCGAGCTAACCTTTCCCCCGGCCTTGCTGCAGTCCACTCTTTCCCGGTGCCTCACCCTGTGCGGAACCTGCATCTAAACCACCCTCTACATTCCATGTAGTGCGAGATTCTGAGCTGGTGCCTGCCACTATCAGATGTGTATTCTTCTTCTTTGCCACTCTCCTCCATTATTTGAAAGTAGGCACAAAAGTCAAGTTGTGGTGAAGGAAGGATGGGAAAGCAACATATCCATGCAGACAGAATCAGCTTGTAAGTGAGAAGAGAATGTGGGATGAGGGGGAAGTGGGATGTGAGAAGAAGGATTAGGAAAATCAATCCTGTCAAAATTAGCAATTTCACCTGATGTCACAGCCTGGGTGACTTACCCTCCAATGATGTTGAGCACCGACTCCTCCAGTTGGTTCGAGGTCTGTACAGTGGCTTGACTGCCTCCTGTCTGCCGTTGTGCCCGATGGTTGTGAGCCACCTTAATCTGCAAGAAAAAGGGAAGTGTATCAGTGAGTGTGATGCCGTGTGTTTGGGTGATATTCGTGCCACAGTTGAATAGCTGTCAATGTGTGCAAGGTGTGAGATGTGGGTGTGAGTTTGCAGCAGTGGTGAGTGTGTGAGGGTGAGGTGAAACCATGATTGTGAGGTATGCATGGTGATTGCTAGAGGTTGTATGTGAGGATGGTACAGATGGTGGGATATGACATTTGCTGAAGTATTCACTCACCTGGCCATGTGTAATGTATACACCTGTGAGTATGCTCACAGGTTTGTGGAGCTATTGAGCCACACCGTTTCTGTAGTGTCGTGGTTCTCACATTCGCCTAACACGCGAAAGGTACCCGGTTAGAAACTAGCCGGAAACATTTCGCGGTGTCCACCGGTATGCTCGCGGCCTTCCGCGAGAGGTGGGCGCCAGAGGGGCTGGAGTGCATCGTTACCCCCGACAACCAAATTTTAATTTGTATTTATATGTTTTAAAGCTTAATTTGTTTTAATTGCCTGGTTTTAGTGTCCCCCTCCCCATTTAGAGGGCGCACTTGTAAAATATACGATTTTAATGCCCAAAAAAAAACAACAAAAAACTACAAAAATACAAAAAAAAAAACCCAAAAAACAAAAAAGGGCATTGGAAAATGTTTGGAGTGGCCAATCTGGGGGGTACTTGATTTAAATGTTTTATTTTGTCTCCTCTAAAAGAGTTGTGGAGCTGTTGAATTGGGAGTGGCTTAGCCAATCACTTGATGTTCACAAGACTCAATAAAACCCCAGCCAGTTGGGTTCAGGGGATCCACAATGAGGCAGATGGTTGTGAGCATGAAATATAAAAACAGATAGCAAGAGTTTCTATAGGTATATAAAAAGGAAAAGAGCGGCTAGAGTAAATGTTGGTCTCTTGGAGGACAAGACCGGGGAATTAGTAACGGGGAATATGGAGATGGCAGAAACTCTGAACAAACATTTTGGGCCCAAGTTTCCACACGATAAAAAACGGGCGCCCCTCCGAGCTGGGCGCTCGTTTTTCGCGCCTAAAACGGCGCTGGAAAAAAAACTCGCGATTCTGGAGCACCCTGCAGCTCCTTGTCTGTTTGGCGCGGCGCCCAGGGGGGCGGAGCCTACACTCGCGCCGATTTTGTAAGTGGGATGGGGCGGGTACTATTTAAATTAGTTTTTTTCCAGCCGGCAACGCTGCTCTTGCGTGTTGGAGCGTTCGTGCACGCGCAGTGTGAAGGAAACATTGGCACTCGGCCATTTTTGTAGTTCTTTGTAGCTGTTTAATTTTTGAACATTTTTTAATAAAAGCACATTGCCATCAGCACATCAGCACTGAGAAGGCTGCAGGAAGCCGCAGAAAGTTGAGGCAGCCGTTTCCCGACGACCTCCCCCTTTTGCCGTCGGGAAATGGCTCCTCAATTTCTGAGGCTTCCTGCAGCCTTCTGTCTCCTTCCCTCCCTCCCTCCCGCCATCTGGACCGGCTTCCTCCCCCCCCCCCCCCGCTGTGTTCGGTCGGTCGGTTGGGTCCCTCCCGCCCGCTCGCTCGCTCGCCGTCTGGAACGGCTCCCCCTCCCCCCCCCCTGCGTTCGGTCGGTTGGGTCCCTCCCAGCCATCTGGAACGGCTTCCCTGCGTTCGGTCGGTCGGTCGGTTCCCTCCCGACGACCGTCTGGAACGGCTTCCTTCCCCCACCCCCAACTCCGCATTCGATCGGTCGGTTCCCTCCCTCCCTCCCCCCCGCCGCGTTCGGTCGGTTTCCTCCCTCCCTCCCCCCCATTCGGTCGGTTCCTTCCTTCCCGCCCGCCGTCTGGAATGGCTTCCTTCTGCACCCCCCCCCCGCGCTCGGTCGGTTCCCTCCCTCCTGCCCCCCCGTCTTTGTGAGGCTTACTGCAGCATTCTCCCTGGCTGAAGCACTTTCACACAGGTAGGAAGATGGGTTATTTAATCTTTTCTTTGCTTATAAATTTTTATTCAGGTTGGATTTATTTGTATAATATTTGTATAAGTATAAATAAGGATTTATTGTAGAATTTAATGACTTCCATTCCCCCCCGCCCCCCGCCACCTCGTTCTGGACGCCTAATTTGTAACCTGCGCCTGATTTTTTAATGTGTAGAACAGGTTTTTTCAGTTCTACAAAAATCTTCACTTGCTCCATTCTAAGTTAGTTTGGAGTACGTTTTCATTGTGGAAACTTTCAAATCAGGCGTCAGTGGCCGGACACGCCCCCTTTTGAAGAAAAAATTCTGTTCCAAAGTGGAACTGTTCTAACTGACTAGAACTGCAGAAAAAAAAATGTGGAGAATTGCGATTTCTAAGATAGTCCATTCTCCACCAGTTGCTCCTAAAAATCAGGCGCAAATCATGTGGAAACTTGGGCCCTTTGTATCAGTCTTTACGGTAGAGGACACTAATAATATTCCAACAGTGGATAGTCAAGGGGCTATAGGGGGGGAGGAACTTAACACAATCACAATCACTAAGGAAGTGGTATGCAGTAAGATAATGGGACTAAAGGATAAATCCCCTGGACCTGATGGTTTGCATCCTAGGGTCTTAAGAGAAGTATCGGTAGGGATTGTGGATGAATTGGTTGTAATTTACCAAAATTCCCTGGATTCTGGAGAGGTCCCAGCAGATTGGAAAACTGCAAATGTAACGCCCCTATTTAAAAAAGGAGGCAGACAAAAAGCAGGAAACTATAGACCAGTTAGCCTAACATCTGTGGTTGGGAAGATGTTGGAGTCCATTATTAAAGAAGCAGTAGCAGGACATTTGGAAAAGCAAAATTCGGTCAGGCAGAGTCAGCATGGATTTATGAAGAGGAAGTCATGTTTGAAAAATTTGTTGGAATTCTTTGAAGATGTAACGAACAGATACACCGTTTTGAGTACTATTGAGGAGGATGACTCATCAGGGAAGGGCAGCAGCAGCCAAGTTCATGGCACCATGGCTGGCTCTGTTGCACAGGAGGGCAGGAAAAAGAGTGGGAGAGCGATAGTGATAGGGGATTCAATTGTGAGGGGAATAGATAGGCGTTTCTGCGGCCGCAACCGAGACTCCAGGATGGTATGTTGCCTCCCTGGTGCAAGGGTCAAGGATGTCTTGGAGCAGCTGCAGGACATTCTAAAAAGGGAGGGAGAACAGCCAGTTGTCGTGGTGCACATTGGTACCAACGACATAGGTAAAAAAAAGGAATGAGGTCCTACAAAACGAATTGAAGGAGCTAGGAGCTAAATTAAAAAGTAGGACCTCAAAAGTAGTAATCTCGGGATTGCTACCAATGCCACGTGCTAGTCAGAGTAGGAATCGCAGGATAGCGCAGATGAATACGTGGCTTGAGCAGTGGTGCAGCAGGGAGGGATTCAAATTCCTGGGGCATTGGAACCGGTTCTGGGGGAGGTGGGACCAGTACAAACTGGACAGTCTGTACCTGGGCAGGACCGGAACCAATGTCCTAGGTGGAGTGTTTGCTCGTGTTGTTGGGGAGGAGTTAAACTAATATGGCAGGGGGATGGGAACCAATGCAGGGAGACAGAGGGAAACAAAAAGGAGACAAAAGCAAAAGACAGAAAGGAGATGAGGAAAAGTGGAGGGCAGAGAAACCCAAGGCAAAGAACATAAAGGGCCACTGTACAGCAAAATTCTAAAAGGACAAAGGGTGTTAAAAAAACAAGGCTTTGTGTCTTAATGCAAGACGTATCCATAATAAGATGGATGAATTAACTTTGCAAATAGATGTTAACAAATATGATGTGATCGGGATTACGGAGACGTGGTTCCAGGATGATCAGGGCTGGGAACTCAACATCCAGGGGTATTCAACATTCAGGAAGGATAGAATAAAAGGAAAAGGAGGTGGGGGAGCATTGCTGGTTAAAGAGGAGATTAATGCAATAGTTAGGAAGGACATTAGCTTGGATGATGTGGAATCTGTATGGGTAGAGCTACAGAACACCAAAGGGCAAAAAACGTTAGTGGGAGTTGTGTACAGACCTCCAAACAGTAGTAGTGATGTTGGGGAGGGCATCAAACAGGAAATTAGGGGTGCATGCAATAAAGGTGTAGCAGTATAATGGGTGACTAATATGCACATAGATTGGGCTAGCCAAACTGGAAGCAATACAGTAGAGGAGGATTTCCTGGAGTGCATAAGGGATGGTTTTTTAGACCAATATGTCGAGGAACCAACTAGGGGGGAGGCCATCTTAGATTGGGTGTTGTGTAATGAGAGAGGATTAATTAGCAATCTTGTTGTGCGAGGCCCCTTGGGGAAGAGTGACCATAATATGGTGGAATTCTGCATTAGGATGGAGAATGAAACAATTAATTCAGAGACCATGGTCCAGAAATTAAAGGAGGGTAACTTTGAAGGTATGAGGCGTGAATTGGCTAGGATAGATTGGCGAATGATACTTAAGGGGTTGACTGTGGATGGGCAATGGCAGACATTTAGAGACCGCATGGATGAACGACAACAATTGTACATCCCTGTCTGGAGTAAAAATAAAAAAGGGAAGGTGGCTCAACCGTGGCTATCAAGGGGAATCAGGGATAGTATTAAAGCCAAGGAAGTGGCATACAAATTAGCCAGAAATAGCAGTGAACCTGGGGACTGGGAGAAATTTAGAACTCAGCAGAGGAGGACAAAGGGTTTGATTAGGGCAGGGAAAATGGAGTACGAGAAGAAGCTTGCAGGGAACATTAAGACGGATTGCAAAAGTTTCTATAGATATGTAAAGAGAAAAAGGTTAGTAAAGACAAACGTAGGTCCCCTGCAATCAGAATCAGGGGAAGTCATAATGGGGAACAAAGAAATGGCAGACCAATTGAACAAGTACTTTGGTTCGGTATTCACTAAGGAGGACACAAACAACCTTCCGGATATAAAAGGAGTCAGAGGGTCTAGTAAGGAGGAGGAACTGAGGGAAATCCTTATTAGTCAGGAAATTGTGTTGGGGAAATTGATGTGATTGAAGGCCGATAAATCCCCAGGACCTGATGGACTGCATCCCAGAGTAATTAAGGAGGTGGGCTTGGAAATAATGGATGCTTTGACAGTCATTTTCCAACATTCCATTGACTCTGGATCAGTTCCTATCGAGTGGAGGGTAGCCAATGTAACCCCACTTTTTAAAAAAGAAGGGAGAGAGAAAACAGGGAATTATAGACCGGTCAGCCTGACCTCAGTAGTGGGTAAAATGATGGAATCAATTATTAAGGATGTCATAGCAGCGCATTTGGAAAGAGGTGACATGATAGGTCCAAGTCAGCATGGATTTGTGAAAGGGAAATCATGCTTGACAAATCTTCTGGAATTTTTTGAGGATGTTTCCAGTAGAGTGGACAAGGGAGAACCAGTTGATGTGGTATATTTGGACTTTCAGAAGGCTTTCGACAAGGTCGCACACAAGAGATTAATGTGCAAAGTTAAAGCACATGGGATTGGGGGTAGTGTGCTGACATGGATTGAGAACTGGTTGTCAGACAGGAAGCAAAGAGTAGGAGTAAATGGGTACTTTTCAGAATGGCAGGCAGTGACTACTGGGGTACCGCAGGGTTCTGTACTCGGGCCTCAACTGTTTACACTGTACAGTAATGATTTAGACAAGGGGATTAAATGTAGTATCTCCAAATTTGCGGATGACACTAAGTTGGGTGGCAGTGTGAGCTGCAAGGAGGATGCTATGAGGCTGCAGAGTGACTTGGATAGGTTAGGTGAGTGGGCAAATGCATGGCAGATGAAATATAATGTGGATAAATGTGAGGTTATCCACTTTGTTGGTAAAAACAGAGAGACAGACTATTATCTGAATGGTGACAGATTAGGAAAAGGAGAGGTGCAACGACACCTGGGTGTCATGGTACATCAGTCATTGAAGGTTGGCATGCAGGTACAGCAGGCGGTTAAGAAAGCAAATGGCATGTTGGCCTTCATGGCGAGGGGATTTGAGTACAGGGGCAGGGAGGTGTTGCTGCAGTTGTACAGGGCCTTGGTGAGGCCACACCTGGAGCATTGTGTACAGTTTTGGTCTCCTAACTTGAGGAAGGACATTCTTGCTATTGAGGGAGTGCAGCGAAGGTTCACCAGACTGATTCCCGGGATGATGGGACTGACCTATCAAGAAAGACTGGATCAACTGGGCTTGTATTCACTGGAGTTCAGAAGAATGAGAGGGGACCTCAAAGAAACGTTTAAAATTCTGACGGGTTTAGACAGGTTGGATGCAGGAAGAATATTCCCAATGTTGGGGAAGTCCAGAACCAGGGGTCACAGTCTAAGGATAAGGGGTAAGCCATTTAGGACCGAGATGAGGAGAAACTTCTTCACCCAGAGAGTGGTGAACCTGTGGAATTCTCTACCACAGAAAGTAGTTGAGGCCAATTCACTAAATATATTCAAAAGGGAGTTAGATGACATCCTTACTACTAGGGGGATCAAGTGGTATGGCGAGAAAGCAGGAATGGGGTACTGAAGTTGCATGTTCAGCCATGAACTCATTGAATGGCGGTGCAGGCTAGAAGGGCCGAATGGCCTACTCCTGCACCTATTTTCTATGTTTCTATGTTTCTATGAACAGGGTGGATAAAGGGGAACAAGTGGATGTGGTGTATTTGGACTTCCAGAAGGCATTTGACAAGGTGCCACATAAAAGGTTACTGCATAAAAAAAAATTCACAGGGTTGGGGGTAATATATTAGCATGGATAGAGGATGGGCTAATGAACAGAAAACAGAGTCGGGATAAATGGTTCATTCTCAGCTTGACAATCAGTAACCAGTGGGGTGCCGCATGGATCAGTGCTGGGACTCCAACTATTTACAATCTATATTAGCGACTTAGAGGAAGGGACTGAGTGTAAAATAGCCAAGTTTGTTGACGATACAAAGATGGGAGGAAAAGCAATGTATGAGGAGGACACACAAAATCTGCAAAAGGACATAGACAGGCTAAGTGAATGGGCAAAAGTTTGGCAGATGGAGTATAATTTTTGAAATTGTGAGGTCATGCACTTTGGCAGAAAAAAATCTATGATTTAAATGGAGAAAGATTGCAAAATGCTGCAGTACAGCGGGACCTGGTGGTACTTGTGCATGAAACACAAAAGGTTAGTATGCAGGTGCAGCAAGTGATCAGGAAGGCCAATGGAATCTTGGCCTTTATTGCAAAGGGGATGGAGTATAAAAGCAAGGAAGTCTTGCTACAGGGTATTGATGAGGTCACACCTGGAATACTGCGTGCAGTTTTGGTTTCCATATTTAAGAAAGGATATACTTGCTTTGGAGGCAGTTCAGAGAAGGTTCACAAGGTTGATTCCGGAGATGAGGGGGTTGACTTATGAGGAAAGGTTGAGTAGGTTGGGCCTCTTACTCATTGGAATTCAGAAGAATGAGAGGTGAACTCTAGCAAGAAGGGGAAACTGATGGAAATCCTTATTAGTTAGGAAATGGTGTTAGGGAAATTGAAGGGACTGAAGGACGATAAATCCCCAGGGCCTGATAATCTGCATCCCAGAGTATTTAAAGAAGTGGCCCTAGAAATAGTGGATGCATTGGTGGTCATTTTCCAACATTCCATGGACTCTGGTTCACTTCCTATGGATTGGAGGGTAGCTAATGTAACCCCACTTTATAAAAAAGGAGGGAGAGAGAAAACAGGGAATTATAGACCGGTTAGCCTGACATCGGTGGTAGGGAAAATGCTGGAATCAATTATTAAAGATGTAATAGTAGCGCATTTGGAAAGCATTGACAGGATCGGTCCAAGTCAGCATGGATTTATGAAAGAGAAATCATGCTTGATAAATCTTCTAGAATTTTTTGAGGATGTAACTAGTAGAGTGGATAAGGAAGAACCAGTGGATGTGGTGTATTTGGACTTTCAAAAGGCTTTTGACAAGGTCCCACACAAGAGATTGGTGTGCAAAATTAAAGCACATGGTATTCGGGATAATGTATTGACGTGGATAGAGAACTGGTTGGCAGACAGGAAGCAAAGAGTGGGAATAAACGGGTCCTTTTCAGAATGGTAGGCAGTGACTAGTGGGATGCTGCAGGGTTCAGTGCTGGGACCTCAGCTATTTACAATATACATTAATGATTTAGGCGCAGGAATTGAAGATAATATCTCCAAGTTTGCAGATGACACTAAGCTGGGTGGCAGTGCGAGCTGTGAGGAGGATGCTATGAGGCTGCAGGGGGACTTGGACAGGTTAGGTGAATGGACAAATGCATGGCAGATGCAGAATAATGTGGATAAGTGTGAGGTCATCCACTTTGGTGGCAAAAACAGGAAGGCAGATTATTATCTGAATGGTGACAGATTAATAAAAGGGGAGGTGCAACGAGACCTGGGTGTCATGGTACATCAGCCATTGAAGGTAGGCATGCAGGTACAGCAGGCAGTAAAGTAAACAAGTGGCATGCTGGCCTTCATAGCGAGGGGATTTGAGTATAAGAGCCGGGAGGGCTTACTGTAGTTGTTCAGGGCCTTGGTGAGACCACACCTTGAGTATTGTGTGCAGTTTTGGTCTCCTAATCTGAGGAAGGACATTCTTGCTATTGAGGAAGTGCAGCGAATGTTCACCAGACTGATTCCCGGGATGGCAGGACTGACATATGAAGAAAGGCTGGATCGACTAGGCTTATATTAATTGGAATTTAGAAGAATGAGAGGGGCTCTCATAGAAACATATAAAATTGTGACGAGATTTGGCAGGTTAGATGCAGAAAGAATGTTCCCGATGTTGGGGAAGTCCAGAACCAGGGATCACAGTCTAAGCATAAGGGGTAAGCCATTTAGGACCGAGTTGAAGAGAAACTTTTTCACTCAGAGAATTGTGAACCTGTGGAATTCGCTACCACAGTGATTTGTTGAGGCCAGTTTATTAGATATATTCACAAATGAGTTAGATGTGGCCCTTACGGCTAAAGGGATCAAGGGGTATGGAGAGAAAGCAGGAATGGGATACTGAAGTAGCATGATCAGCCATGATCATTTTGAATGGTGGTGCAGGCTCGAAATGCCGAATGGCCAATCCTGCACCTATTTTCTACGTTTCTATGTTTCTATGAAACATATAAGATTATGAGGGGGCTTGACAAGGTGGATGCAGATTGGATGTTTCCACTGACAGGGCAGACTAGAACTAGAGGGCATAATCTTAGAATAAGGGGTCGCCTATTTAAAACTGAGTTGATGAGAAATTTCTTCTCTCAGAGGGTTGTGGATCTGTGGAATTCGCTGCCTTCGAGAGCTGTGGAGCTGGGACATTGAATAAATTTAAGACAGAAATCGACAGTTTCTTAAACAATAAGGGAATAAGGGGTTATGGAGAGCGGGCAGGGAAATGGAGCTGAGTCCATGATCAGATCAGCCATGACCACATGTGCAGGAAGTGTCTCCAGCTCCTCCAACTCAAGCGCCAAGTCTCGGAGCTTGAGCGAGGACTGGAGGCACTGAGGAGCATCCAAGAGAACGAGAGGTATGTGGATAACACGTTTCAGGCGTTGGTCACCCCACAAATTAAAAGGGTACAGGAGGATAGGGAATGGGTGACTGTTGCACACAAGAGTATGGCGAGGCAGGTAGTGCAGGAGTCCCCTGAGGCTATCCCGCTCTCCAACCGGTACTCTATTCTGACTACTGGCGAGTGCAGCCAGGGCGAAGTCCACAGCATCATGGATGGCTCAGCTGCACAGGGGGGGAGGAAGAAGACGGGAAGGGCTATAGTGATAGGAGATTCAATCGTTAGGGGAGCAGATAGGCGCTTCTGCGGCAGCAAAAGTGACATCAGGATGGTGTGTTGCCTCCCTGGTGCAAGGGTCAATTATGTCACTGAGCGACTGCAGGGCATTCTAGGGAGGGAAGGGGAACAGCCAGTGGTTGTGGTTCACATTGGTACCAACGACATCGGTAGAAAGAGGGGTGAGGTCCTGAAAGCTGAGTTTAGGAAGCTAGGAATAACATTGAAAGCCAGGACCTCAAAGGTGGTAATCTCGGGATTACTGCCAGTGCCATGTACTCGTGAGGGTAGAAATAGGAAGGCTAGTCAGATAAATACATGGCTGGGGAATTGGTGTAGGAGGGAGGGCTTTAGTTTCCTGAACAATTGGGACCGCTTCTGGGGTAGGTGGGACCTGTACAAATCGGACAGGTTACACCTCAACAGAGACGGGTCAAATGTTCTCGCAGATGGTTTTGATAGTGCGGTTGGGAGGGCTTTAAACTAGCTTGGCAGGGGGATGGGAACCCAGGAGAGGGCTCTGAGCTAGTTAGAGTGGGTGAGAGCTCAGATGAACAGAACCCCAAGACAGGATGCAAAAGGCAGAAGGCAACAGAGCAGAGTAGCACTGGGATAAGTGTAAAACACAAGGTGATAGGAAGGGACAATATGGTTGAATATAAAGGGGTTGCAGGAGCGGTCAAACTAAAAATCATGGTTTAAAAACTAGTATTAAAACACATTACCGAAACGCACGCAGCATTGGAAACAAAGTAAATGAGTTGACGGCACAAATCATTACAAATGGGTATGATTTGGTGGCCATTACAGAAACGTGGTTGCAGGGTGGCCAAGACTGGGAATTAAACATACAGGGGTATCTGACAATTCGGAAAGATAGACAAGAAGGGAAAGGAAGTGGGGAAGCTCTATTAATAAAGGATGATATCAGTGCAGTTGTGAGAGACGATATTGGCTCTAATGAACAAAATGTTGAAAAATTGTGGGTGGAGATTAGAGATAGTAAGGGGACAAAGTCACTGGTGGGCGTAGTTTATAGGCCCCCAAATGATAACTTCACGGTGGGGTGGACAATAATCAAGGGAATAATGGAGGCATGTGAAAAAGGAACTGCAGTAATCATGGGGGATTTTAACCTACATATCGATTGGTCAAATCAAATCGCACGGGGTAGCCTTGAGGAGGAATTCATAGAATGCATACGGGATTGTTACAGAATGTTACAGTATGTTACAGAACCTAGAAGGGAGCAAGCTATCTTAGATCTGGTCCTGTGTAATGAGACAGAAATAATAAACGATCTCATCGTAAAAGATCCTCTCGGAATGAGTGATCACAGTATGGTTGAATTAGTAATACAGATTGAGGGTGAGGAAGTAGTGTCTCAAACGAGCATACTATGCTTAAACAAAGGGGACTACAGTGGGATGAGAGTAGAGTTGGCTAAAGTAGACTGGGAACACAGACTAAATGGTGGCACAATTGAGGAACAGTGGAGGACTTTTAAGGAGCTCTTTCACAGTGCTCAACAAAAATATATTCCAGTGAAAAAGAAGGGCGGTAAGAGAAGGGATAACCAGCCGTGGATAACCAAGGAAATAAAGGAGAGTATCAAATTAAAAACCAATGCGTATAAGGTGGCCAAGGTTAGTGGCGAACTAGAAGATTGGGAAAATTTTAAACGACAGCAAAGAATGATTAAGAAAGCAATAAAGAAAGGAAAGATAGATTACGAAAGTAAACTTGCGCGAAACATAAAAATAGATAGTAAAAGCTTTTACCGATATATAAAACTGAAAAGAATGACGAAAGTAAATGTTGGTCTCTTAGAAGATGAGAAGGGGGATTTAATAATGGGAAATGTGGAAATGGCTGAGACCTTAAACAACTATTTTGCTTCGGTCTTCACAGTGGAAGACACAAAAACCATGCCAAAAATTGCTGGTCATGGGAATGTGGGAAGGGAGGACCTTGAGACAATCACTATCACTAGGGGGGTGGTGCTGGACAGGCTAATGGATCTCAAGATAGACAAGTCCCCTGGTCCGGATGAAATGCATCCCAGGGTATTAAAAGAGATGGCGGAAGTTATAGCAGATGCATTCGTTATAATCTACCAAAATTCTCTGGACTCTGGGGAGGTACCATCGGATTGGAAAGCAGCTAATGTAACACCTCTGTTTAAAAAAGGGGTCAGACAAAAGGCAGGTAACTATAAGCCGGTTAGTTTAACATCTGTAGTGGGGAAAATGCTTGAAGCTATCATTAAGGAAGCAATCGCGGGACATCGAGATAGGAATAGTGCAATCAAGCAGACGCAGCATGGATTCATGAAGGGGAAATCATGTGTAACTAATTTACTGGAATTCTTTGAGGATATAACAAGCATGGTGGATAGAGGTGTACCGATGGATGTGGTGTATTTAGATTTCCAAAAGGCATTCGATAAGGTGCCACACAAAAGGTTACTGCAGAAGATAAAGGTACGCGGAGTCAAAGGAAATGTATTAGCATGGATCGAGAATTGGCTGGCTAACAGAAAGCAGAGAGTCAGGATAAATGGGTCCTTTTCAGGTTGGAAATCGATGGTTAGTGGTGTGCCACAGGGATCAGTGCTGGGACCACAACTGTTTACAATATACATAGATGACCTGGAAGAGGGGACAGAGTGTAGTGTAACAAAATTTGCAGATGACACAAAGATTAGTGGGAAAGCGGGTTGTGAAGAGGACACAGAAAGGCTGCAAAGAGATTTAGATAGGTTAAGCGAATGGGCTAAGGTTTGGCAGATGGAATATAATGTCGGAAAATGTGGAGTCATGCACCTTGGAAAAACAAACAGTGAAAGGGAATATTATTTGAATGGGGAGAAATTACAACATGCTGCGGTGCAGAGGGACCTGGGGGTCCTTGTGCATGAATCCCAAAAAGCTAATTTGCAGGTACAGCAGGTAATCAGGAAGGCGAATGGAATGTTGGCCTTCATTGTGAGAGGGATGGAGTACAAAAGCAGGGAGGTTCTGCTGCAACTGTACAGGGTATTGGTGAGGCTTCACCTGGAGTACTGCATGCAGTTTTGGTCACCTTACTTAAGGAAGGATATACTAGCTTTGGAGGGCGTACAGAGACGATTCACTAGGCTGATTCCAGAGATGAGTGGGTTACCTTATGATGATAGATTGAGTAGACTGGGTCTTTACTCATTGGAGTTCAGAAGGATGAGGGGTGATCTTATAGAAACATTTAAAATAATGAAAGGGATAGACAAGATAGAGACAGAGAGGTTGTTTCCACTGGTCGGGGAGACTAGAACTAGGGGGCACAGCCTCAAAATACGGGGGAGCCGAGTTGAGAAGGAATTTCTTCTCCCAGAGGGTTGTGAAACTGTGGAATTCTCTACCCAGGGAAGCAGTTGAAGCTAGCTCATTGAATGTATTCAAATCACAGATAGATAGATTTTTAACCAATAAGGGAATTAAGGATTATGGGGAGCGGACGGGTGAGTGGAGCTGAGTCCACTGCCAGATCAGCCATGATCTTGTTGAATGGCGGAGCAGGCTTGAGGAGCTAGATGGCCTACTCCTGTTCCTAATTCTTATGTTCTTATGTAAATGCCGGAGCATGCTCGATGGGCTATATGGCCTTGTCCTGCTCCTATTTCTTATGTTCTTATGTTCTTATGAACTGATAATGTGTAGTGTGATTGTTAAACCTTTGCTAATAAAGTAACTAGTTCTTCATAGCAATGTGTTGCTATGAATTCTTAAGCAAAGAACCCACAAAGCCAATATATTACACCGTATGAGGTAATTAAACTTCTTTTCACTGTATCCATGTCCTCAGCACAACACTTTTGGCCGTGACATAAGCAGCTGCCGCTTGTCAGAGCCTTCTGCAAGTGACCTTTGATGGCTTGCTGCCTCCCTGCAAGGACAGGTCAGCCCGCCTTCTCTCCACTGTCACGACCAAGGCCTCGGGTGCAGCATCCAAACGCCTTCTGGCTCTTTCTCTGTTGTTGTTGCTGTGCCAGTGCTTCAGTCTGCAATTACAATGAGTTCCTGCTGCATCAAAGCACCTAAGGAGTGGAGAGAAGCTAGGCCAAACATTACTGGCCATTAGATATTGCACGCAATATTGGGCCACCTGTTGAGTGCTAAGCCTATCAGCAGCGTGTTTAGCGCAGAGATCAGCGCTGCAATCATTATATTGAGCAGGCAGAAAAGTTGAGCAAAGTGATGGACTTGACTTTACAAATGCTGATGAAGCCACTGTGTATTTTCAGCTACCGTTACATCTCAACACATTAAGAAATAGCACAACATCATGCCGTGTGCTGCCAGGAACACTTTCAACTGGTGCAGGTAAATAGCACTGGCCCTTGACACAGTACTGTCACTGAATTAGCTGATTCAATCCTTATATCCAACAGTGCCATGTATGACCCAAGTATGTGTACCATAAAATGTTACCAGAGGCAATCTGAAACGTATTTACTGCTGATGATACAAAGATGGGTGGAAATGCAAATTGTGAGGAGGACACAAAAAATCTGCAATGGATATAGACAGACTAAGTGAGTGGGCAAAGATCTGGCAGATGGAGTATAATGTAGGAAAATGTGAGGTTATCCACTTTAGCAGAAAACATAGAAAAGCAAATTACAATTTAAATGGAGAAAAATTGGCAAGTGCTACAGTACAGAGGGACCTGGGGGTCCTTGAGCATGAAACACAAAAAGTTAATATGCAGGTTCAGCAAGTAATCAGGAAGGCAAATGGAATGTTGGCCTTTATTGTAAGGGAGATAGAGTATAAAAGCAGAGAAGTCCTGCTGCAACATAACAGGGTATTGGTAAGGCCACACCGAGAGTACAGCGTACAGTTTTGGTCTCCTTCTGTAAGGAAGGATATACTTGCATTGGAGCCTGTTCAGAAAAGGTTCACTAGGTTGATTCCGGAGATGAGGGGGTTGAGTTATGAAGATAGGTTGAGTAGGTTGGGCCTGTACACATTTGAGTTCAGAAGAATGAGAGGTGATCTTATCGAAACATATAAGATAATGAGGGGCTTGACAGGGTGGATGCAGAGAGGATATTGTCTCAAGAATACATCTCCACATGTACATCAACCTGGCACAGAATACAAGGCAAAAGCGTCCTTTACTGGAGAAGGGCTGAGAACTCACAAGCCCATAATGCCCTTTCACAATGCCATTCTTGTCTATAAGAGCTTAGAGGGAGGTGGGAAGGGTGAACTATCTGGCCTCCTGCAAGTTCAAGATTAATTCCATGCTGATCTTGTTTATGTTTTACAGGGAGATATACACAGCAAGAAAAATATTGCACAAGTTTTGCAACTGAAGCTTCGTTTGAAGGTGTCTCTTGCATTCAATATTCTAACATTTATTCATTTTCTGTCATTATAGGCCTGTCAAAGGCCCAGACCATTCCAGCACTTCACAGTGCCTGTGTGCCTCTCCAACATTTGCAAGCAGCAGCTTAGTTATACCCAGAAGATGCAGTCAGTGAGCTTGAGTAGTTGGCACTGGACGAGTCATGGTGATGCCTCGATTTCCAAATTCTCATTCTTGTTATCAAATCCCTCCATGGCCTTGCCCCTCTCTATCTCTGTAATCTCCTCCAGCCCCACAACCCCTTGAGATGTCTGCACTCCTCTAATTCTGCCCTCTTATATCCCTGATTATAATCGCTCAACCATTGGTGTTCATGCCTTCTGTTGCCTAGGCCCTAAGCTCTGGAATTCCCTGCCTAAACCCTTCAGCCTCTCTACCTCTCTTTCCTCCTTCAAGATGCTCCTTAAAACCTACCTCTAAGACCAAGCTTTTGGTTACCTGCCCTTATTTTTCCTTATGCGGCTCAGTGACAAATTTTTAAATCTTGTAATTCTCCTGTGAGGCGCCTATTGACCTGGCACTATGTTAAAGGTGCTATATACATACAAGTTGTTGGCGTTGTTGTACACAAATGCAGAGAAGCAATGATGGTGGTAGAGGAGGATCAGCTGCCTGGCTGGCTCCAAGGATGCTATCAATGACCTGATCCATATTTGGGGAAAACTTGGTGGTGCGGTGAAATTGGGCAGCCATATCTTGTTGCTGTTTTCATTCAGTGTGAGAGGAGATTAAAGTGTTGGCCCTGTTTACCAATCCATCAGTCACTTATTCAAAACATCAGTGGACTGAAACTGCAGGTATTCCGTTTCTATCCTGGACAAAGCTGGAAGCAGAAAAGTTTAGGAAGGTGATAGCCTTGACTTCATGCTTCATGCTGATCAACCCACTGTGTACTTCTAGCTGCCATTACATCTCAAAACATTAAGAAATAACATAACAACATGTTAACATTTGAATGGTAGCTTAGTGATGTGTCATACTGAGCTGATGCAGGAAGTGAATTACCAACCAATATGTGGAAAAAACTAAACAAGGGTTAAAGAATAGATCAACTACACAATCAAAAGTAAGAACCCATATAATACATCAGAGAGGCACCAATCTCAGGTTGGTTTCTGACCACCATAGTCTTAGCGTAATTATATTTATCAACCTTTCCGATCAAATACTACATGTACAGAACATTGATCCAGGGTTCCTTATACTATCTGGGGATCAGCAACATGAATGATCCACTGTAGCCCATCTATGCACTCTAACCACCATGACAAAGCTTGGATAATGTCCAAAATGGAGATATTCTAAGTGGATCCTGTTATGTAACAACTATAATTATGAACATACCAATCTTTTGTTTGATTCTATAATATCATCAGTTGTTCTTTGGCCCCAACTGTGTTTGAAAACCTGGTCATGCTACCCCAGGTCCCATTTCAGTTCATAGCAGGCAAGGCCTAAATTATGGGAACTGACTTTTGTGTTGGGAATGAAAAAAGAATCTGGTAAAGCTTGAATTATGACAGTTACTAACTCCTCAGCAGCAGAACTAGTGCGTGACCTTGCCCTCCGGCGAGCTGGCACCTGCACTATCCCTGCACCCCGCCCTGGCTCCTGCGCACTTGTGCCCCGTGTCTCGCCACGTGCCGATCCCTCCTCCATCCTATCCTGTAAAATACGCACAGTGTCAGTGTCTGAGCTGGTGTCTGTGACTATAAGAGTGACCAACTCTCTTCATCTTCACTGTCTTCTTCCTCTTCCTCCTCTAACTGGGAAGGTTCCAGTTCTTGGAATGGAAAAGAGACAAGGATTGGGTTGTGATAAGGAGAGAGGAGAAAGCAAGAAGTGCATACTGATACCATCTGCAGCTTCTAATTCAGAACAGATTGAGGGATGAGGGAGAAGGAGGATTAGGTGTGCAGATACCCTCATCATTGATCCCTCCAGCCCCACTAGTGGTCACGCCCTCAATGATGCCCCTTCCCATGATGGCCAGCACTGTGTCCTCCATTGGGGTTAAAACAAGTAAGCATGTTTGTCCTCCTCCAGTTCTTTGCTGCCGCTGGCTGTTTTGTACCACGTTCACGTCCATGCCGGCTGCAAAAGAGCTATCCAGCCAGATAAGTACAGGTACATTGTCTGAAATCCAGCAACTTTGGGACTAAGTCCATGCCGGTGTTTGGGTTTTGCCGTATTTCGGACAAGAAAATCAATGGTCCAAAATCTGGCAACCTCGGGACCGAATTCCTACCGGTTTTTGGGTTTTGCCAGATTTCAGACCTCGCTGTTGGCGCTCCTCGCCACCCGCCGCTCCTCCGCTCCTTGCCGCCCACCGATTCCTGCCACCTGCGGCCCCTCAGTGCTGTGTTTTTTCCCAGTTTCCTCATTCCTTGCTGCCCAATGTCTCCATCTTGGACACCTCAAAAATGTCCGATTTTCGGACAATTCCGGTTTTTGGAATTCCGGATTTGGGACGTTGCACCTGTACTTAGAACATTGAAACTAAGGCTTGACAAAGAGTAGCTCCAATGCTGGGAGTACCAGAGAGAGAGAAAACATTTTAAATCACTCAAGTGGAAGAATAGGAAGACCAGAGAGGAAAAGTTAGAGTACAGAGAGAGAGAGAGAACTTTGATGGAGGAAGGACACAATGTAATAAACAGAAAACCTTTACCCACAAACTAAATGAAAATAGGAATGGAAAAAAATAAGGGGCAATAATCGCAGCTTCTAGACTTGACTTCCAACACACTCCTGGCTGGCCTCCCACATTCTACCCTATGTAAACTAAAGGTTATCCAAAACGCGCCTGACCGTATCCTAACTGGCGCCAAGTCCCGTTCACCCATTACACCAGTGCTCGCTGACCTACATTGGCTTCCGCTTAAGGAAGGCCTCGATTTCAAAATTCTCATCCTTATTTTCAAATCCCTCCATGTCCCTCACCTTTCCCTATCTCTGTAATCTTCTCCAGCCTCACAACTCCGCCCCGAGATGTCTGCGGTCCTCCAATTTTGCCCTCTTGAGCATCCCTGATTATAATCGCTCAACCATTGATAGCCGTGCCTTTTGTTGCCTCGGCCACAAGCTCTGGAACTCCCTGCCTAATACTCTTCGCCTCTCTAGCTCGCTTTCCTCCTTCAAGACACTCTTTAATACATAACTCTTTGACCAAGCTTTTGGTCACCTGCGCTAATATCTACTCATGCGGCTCGGTGTCAAATTTTTAATCTCATAATACTCCTGTGAAGCGCCTTGCGTCATTTCACTATGTTAAAGGTGCTATGTAAATACAAGTTGTTGTTGTATTTATACCCACCCATTGCTCTTGTGACAGTTGGCCACGCCCCAGCTGATTCCCACCTTTCTTCATATTCTGATTCCACTCACCCTGTTTCCAACAAGAATCCCACCTCAAGCACCAACTCTAATTTTATTGGTATACATTCAACATTTGAATTTAACCGATTTATTGTGGTTGCTGCAGACAATGCTTTTGGCATGCCAACCATATCTTCTGCATGGAGGACCTGTCTCTGTAGGTTACTAAGCTCCACATCATCATAATCAAGTAGTCCCAATCGACCAGTTAGAATTTCTCTTTATCTTTATCGGGTCCATTTTCCCTAGCACATAAAAGAGTGCTGCTTAGTTTATTTCTTGATCTTGGTAGGTTTCAATTTTCAGTTAACACCACATCTCTTCCACTTTTATTTCTACCTGGTACCCATCTCCTTGTTTCTTTTGGCATTTAATTTTCACTATGATAGTATTTCTGCCTTACAAATGCGTTCATCTGAGTTGAGCTTATAAATCTTTGCCTCTTGCTGCGGGGCTGTACTGGAAAGTCCAACACTTTAATCGCCAGGGCTGAGTCATCTTGTGAATGCTTAGAGTGGATGCACACTTCAGCAATAAAGCTGCTTTCGATATATTTATTGAAAGTTTGCATTTTCCACAACTGCATTTTCCAAGTGAATCAAAGAGCCATCTGCATTATTGCACACTGATGAAAATATTGGTGAATCCGAGCCAACTAACCATTATCCACGTGAGATCTTCAATGTAATGATACTACTATTTATATAGAGACTTATCACATTGAAATATCTCAAAATGCTTGACACCAAGCCATATAATTACCTTTGAAGTAACTGTCAGGCAATGGTTCTACGTCAATCTGTCTTTTGGGTATTGGAGGAGTAATGTTAGTATGGCCATCAGGAGAAAATTTTGAGACCTTTAACATCCACCTGAACCGCCAAAACAGAGATAAGGAATCTTTGCTATGAAATTCGGCCCCATAGCACCCGGTTTTTCGCCGTCATGACTGCCATTTTGTGTCCAAAATGGCATCCGAGCAGCACACACACTTCTGATGTGGGCCACGCGGATGCCGTTCTGGTGAGGGTGTAGGTGCAGGGAGCGCGTGATGGAATAATGCAGTGTGCAGATCATTAAATTGATACCAACACTGCCATTTTCGACCTCAAATGCTGGATCCTCTCTTAACTTCCCGCAGCTAAACATGTGTTCAGTAGGAACAGGGACCTCCCACCTGCGATATTTAAAAGGATCATCACCATTTATATATTAGTTGGTTGATTGATCTTTACTAGCTGTTGCTGAGTTTGTACAAGTGTTTGGTGATTTCTAGACTTCATTAAGGTTGCTTAAAGTCTACAAGGAGTGGTGTGGCACGTGCTCAAGGACTGGGTTCTGACTTGCAAGGGGTCTGCTCAGACCAGACATGGTATCCCCCTTGGCCTGCAGCATGACAGGGAGAATGAGCAGAGGTGACACAGAGCAGGGCAAGCTGCTGGAAGAGGGAGGAGGAGGAGAAGGGCTCTCAGTAGAAGACTATGCACCCAGGGAACAATTCTCCTACCTAAACATCAGCGAGGAGCAGTATGTACGACATCTATGCTTCACTAAGAAGGTGCTCACTGACATCTACCACCTGTTGCAGGCAGAAGTGCAGCCGCAGAGCAGGGTGAGGCCCACATTGCCAGTGGCTTTGAAGGTGAGCATGGCCATGAATTTTTATGCATTGGACTCCTTCCAGGCTGGAGCTGGTGATACTTGCAACATTTTCAAGTTTGCCATTCATTGTTGCATAAGGGTGGTCACTGAGACTCTGTATGCAAAGAGAGCTAATACATTTCATTCTCTCTTGCCAGACATCAGCAGGTGGAGTTAGCACATGGCTTCAGCAGGATAGCAGGCTTCCCCATGGTGCAGCGTGCCATTGACTGCACACATGTTGCTTTGCGAATGCCGCACGTGAATTCGGAGATGTACTCTCAATCGGAAGGAATTCCACTCTCTCAATGTGCTGCTGATGTGTGACCATATTCAGCGCATCATGCAGGTCAATGCTCAGTATCCTGGCAGGAGTCATGATGCCTTCATTCTGCGGCAGTGGGCTATACGATCTGCATTTGAGCTACCACAACAAATCAGAGGGTGTCTACTGGGCGACAAGGGCTATCCGCTAAGCACCTGGCTCATGACTCCAGTGCGCAACTCAACCACACGTGGCCAGCATTTATTGCCCATCCCTAAGTGCTTTGAGAAGATGGTAGTGAGTCACCATTTTGTACCACTTGCAGAGGCAGGTACAAGATCCTGCAAATCTACTGGATGGACAGATGCACCAACATCAGTGTTCTCGATCAGGACATCATCCCCAGCATCAAAGCACTGACCACACTCAACCAGCGACATTGGGTGGGCTACATTGTCCACATGCTCGACACGAGACTCCCAAAGCAAGCGCTCTACTCGGAACTCCTACACGGCAGGTGATCCCCAGGTGGGCAGAGGAAATGTTTCAAGAACACCCTCAAAGCCTCATTGAAAAGGTACAACATCCCCACTAGCACCTGGGAATCCCTGGCCCAAGTCCGCCCAAAGTGGAGGAAGAGCATCCAGGAGGGCGCTGAGCACCTCTAGTCTTGTCACCGAGAGCATGCAGAAAAAAAGCGCAGACAGAGTAAGGAGCATGCGGCAAACCAGACTCCCCACTGTGATATATTCACAGAGCACAGCACACACAGCTCCTAACATGGCGGGCAGCTCTCTCGGAAGCCTCTGGAAATCTGCCTGGTTCTGTTTAATTATTAACTGTGCAATTGCAGTACACAATACATCCACATCCATAGTGTGGAGCTACAAACATGACAAGCTTACAGACATTACATTTCTCCCTCCTTAATGAAGAAGTTATTATAACAAACATCATACATAACTTTCATGTTTAAACATAACACAGGATATAAACTTATTTTTTTTTCCATATTTACAAATTTAACTTTACCACTTGTTTTCTGTTTCGAAGAGGATACCTTCGCTCTCGAACAGAACCTTCCAAACATGGTGTCGAATCTAAACTCATTCGAGGCTCATCCTGAGGAACGTTTTCCTCTATGGAATTTCCTTGATTTTCATTTGAACTAACTCTAACTTCAGGCTCTTTATTTTCCTGACTCGGACTCAGACCTTCATTCTGATTCTCTCCTGGATTTGTTTCCAGTACATTGGATTTAGGATTTGCTACAGGTGCATCAAAACTATCTGATGAGTCAGAAATAATTGAATCATTCCCACCTTGTCTGTAGGTAAAATATGATCAATATGAACAAACCTAACCTGTCCATTATCAAACATCTTTACCAAATATGTGCGAGAACCACATATCTTCACCACTCTTCCTGGTAACTACTTTACCCATTTATGGTGATGGTTCTTCACTCTCACACTTCTCTCTTTTACGCGACCTCTATCATGATTCTCTTTCTGTCTCAATTGTGTCTCTTCAACGGACTGTGCCAAATTTGGCTTTAACAACGAGAATCTAGTTCGTGGCTATCGTTTGAGAAACAACTCTGCTGGTGTTCTACCAGTAGTTGTATGAGGAGTATTTCGATATGTAATCAAAAAATTAGCCAATTTGTGATCCAGTGACAACTGTCGTTTCCTTGGATTTGGATCTAACATTTGTTTTATGAGGGCACGTTTCACAATTTGTACAGTGCGCTCTGCTGCACCATTCGAAGCAGGATGGTATGTTTCGCACCATTTTTGCTCGTGAATTCTGCAAATACCTCTGAACGAAATTGTGGTCCATTATCCAAAACAATTTCTTCAGGGAGGCCAAATGAAGAAAATAATCTTCGTAAAATGTCCAATGTTTTACTTGTTGTTATTTTCCACATTGGAAACACCTCAACCCACTTCGAATGGCTATCAATTACAATGAACAGTTGTTGTCCGTCTAACTGAGCAAAATCAATATGTAGCCTTTGCCACACCCTGGGAGGCCATTTCCATGGCTGTAATGGTACTGGTGGTGGTTGCTTGTTTACCGATTGACATGTCATACACCGACTCACGATGTACTCTATATCTTTATCAAGACCTGGCCACCATAAATATCTGCGTGCAAAATTCTTGGTCAAGCACATTCCCAGGTGCTGGTCATGGAGGTCTCCTAATAATTTGGACCTGAATTTATTTGGTATAACCACTCTTGCACCCCACATGATACAATCTTTATCGACTGATAATTCATTCCTACGAATGAAGAATGGATGTGTATCTTTGTCTGTTCCCTGGTTTGGCCATCCATTTGCAATATACTCATACACCTTTGACATCACTGAGTCACGTTTGTTTGCTCTACCAATCTCTTCAGCTGTGACTGGCAGTTCATCAATTTATGAAAAATAAAACACTTCTTCCCTATCGGGTTCAACTTGTGATGGGGAAGGCAATCTAAACATTGCATCAGCATGACTGTGAACAGCTGATCGTCTGTATTCAATATCATATGTAAAGGCTGACAAAATCAAAGCCAATCTCTGCATTCGGGCTGCAGCTAATGTTGGAACTGGGGACTTTGGATGAAGGATTGCAGTTAGTGGCTTATGGTCCGTAATGATGGTAAACTTATGACCATACAAGTATTTGTGAAACTTTTTGACCCCAAAAATTAAAGCCAAAGCTTCCCTTTCGATTTGCGCATAATTACTCTCACTGGCACGAAGAGTGCGTGAAGCAAAAGCAATTGGTCTCTCCTCCCCACTACTTAATACATGAGAGATTACTGCCCCAACTCCATACGGAGAGGCATCAATGCTAGCTTAATCTCCTTAGATATGTCATAGCGAACGAACATGGTGCTCTCTACCAATTTGCTTTTACACTCCTTGAATGCTGTATCGCATTCTTTTGCCCACTTCCAATGGACCTGTTTTTTCAACAGTTCATTCAGTGGATGTAATACTGTAGCCAAATTTGGTGGGCACTTCCCATAACATTTCAAAAGATCCAAGAATGAATGAAGTTCAGTGACATTCCTGGGAGTGGGTGCATTTCTAATTGGATCCAATTTTTCATGGTTGGATGTAAACCATCTTGTCCACTCTGTACCATAAGTACTCCACTGAGTTTTTAAATAATTCACACTTACAAGCAGACACTCGTACTCTGTGCTTCTCTAGCCGTTTGATGACTTCATTCAACATCATATTATGAATTTGCCTATTTGGTGCGGAAATTAGTATGTCATCCAAATTACCCCTTCAATACCTTGCAAAATCTGGTTCATCACCCCTTGGAATGTGGCAGGGGCGAAAGACACTCCAAACGGTAGTCTATTAAATTGATATAGGCCTAGATGAATATTTATAGTCATAAGAACAAACATAAGAACAGAAGAATTAGGAACAGGAGTAGGCCATCTAGCCCCTTGAGCCTGCTCCACCATTCAACAAGATCATGGCTGATCTGACCGTGGACTCAACTCCACTTACCCGCCCGCTCCCCATAACCCTTAATTCCCTTATTGGTTAAAAATCTATCGATCTGTGATTTGAATACATTCAATGAGCTAGCCTCAACTGCTTCCTTGGGCAGAGAATTCCACAGATTTATAACCCTCTGGGAGAAGAAATTCCTTCTCAACTCAGTTTAAAATTGGCTCCCCCTAGTTCTAGTCTCCCCGACCAGTGGAAACAACCCCTCTGATTCTATCTTGTCCATCCCTTTCATTATTTTAAATGTTTCTATAAGATCACCCCTCATCCTTCTGAACTCCAACGAGTAAAGACCCAGTCTACTCAATCTATCATCATAAGGTAACCCCCTCATCACTGGTATCAGCCTAGTGAATCATCTCTGCACCCCTTCCAAAGCTAGTATATCCATCCTGAAGTAAGCTGACCAAAACTGCACACAGTACTCCAGGTGCAGCCTCACCAATACCCTGTACAGTTGCAGCAGGACCTCCCTGCTTTTGTACTCCATCCCTCTCACAATGAAGGCCAACATTCCATTCGCCTTCCTGATTACCTGCTGCACCTGCAAACTAACTTTTTGGGATTCATGCACAAGGACCCCCAGGTCCCTCTGCACCGCAGCATGTTGTAATTTCTCCCCATTCAAATAATATTTCCTTTTACTGTTTGTTTTTCCAAGGTGGATGACCTCACATTTTCCGACATTGTATTCCATCTGCCAAACCTTAGCCCATTGGCTTAACCTATCTAAATCTCTTTGCAGCCTCTCTGTGTCCTCTACACAACCTGCTTTCCCACTAATCTTTGTGTCATCTGCAAATTTTGTTACACTACACTCTGTCCCCTCTTCCAGGTTATCTATGTATATTGTAAACAGTTGTGGTCCCAGCACCGATCCCTGTGGTACACCACTAACCACCGATTTCCAACCTGAAAAGGACCCATTTATCTCGACTCTCTGCTTTCTGTTAGCCAACCAATTCTCGATCCATGCTAATATATTTCCTCTGACTCCGCGTACCTTTATCTTCTGTAATAACCTTTTGTGTGGCACCTTATCGAATGCCTTTTGGAAATCTAAATACACCATATCCATCGGTACACCTCTATCCACCATGCTCGTTATATCCTCAAAGAATTCCAGTAAATTAGTTCAACATGATTTCTCCTCCATGAATCCATGTTGCGCCTGCTTGATTGCACTATTCCTATCTAGATGTCCCGCTATTTCTTCCTTAATGATAGCTTCAAGCATTTTCCCACTACAGATGTCTGCCCCCTTTTTTAAACAGAGGCGTTACATTAGCTGTTTTCCAATCCGCTGGTACCTCCCCAGAGTCCAGAGAATTTTGGTACATTATAACGAATGCATCTGCTATAACTTCCGCCATGTCTTTTAATACCCTGGGATGCATTTCATCAGGACCAGGGGACTTGTCTACCTTGAGTCCCATTAGCCTGTCCAGCACTTCCCCCCTAGTGATAGTGATTGTCTCAAGGTCCTCCCTGCCCACATTCCCGTGACCAGCAATTTTTGGCATGGTTTTTGTGTCTTCCACTGTGAAGACCGAAGCAAAATAATTGTTTAAGGTCTCAGCCATTTCCACATTTCCCATTATTAAATCCCCCTTATCATCTTCTAAGGGACCAACATTTACTTTAGTCACTCTTTTCCATTTTATATATCGGTAAAAGCTTTTACTATCTGTTTTTATGTTTTGCGCAAGTTTACTTTCGTAATCTATCTTTCCTTTCTTTATTGCTTTCTTAGTCATTCTTTGCTGTCGTTTAAAATGTTCCCAATCTTCTAGTTTCCCACTAACCTTGGCCACCTTATACGCATTGGTTTTTAATTTGATACTCTCCTTTATTTCCTTGGTTATCCACGGCTGGTTATCCCTTCTCTTACCGCCCTTCTTTTTCACTGGAATATATTTTTGTTGAGCACTATGAACGAGCTCCTTAAAAGTCCTCCACTGTTCCTCAATTGTGCCACCGTTTAGTCTGTGTTCCCAGTCTACTTTAGCCAACTCTGCCCTTATCCCACTGTAGTCCCCTTTGTTTAAGCATAGTATGCTCATTTTGAGACACTACTTCCTCACCCTCAATCTGTATTACAAATTCAACCATACTGTGATCACTCATTCCGAGAGGATCTTTTACTAGGAGATCGTTTATTATTTCTGTCTCATTACACAGGACCAGATCTAAGATAGCTTGCTCCCTTGTAGGTTTTGTAACATACTGTTCCAAGAAACAATCCCGTATGCATTCTATGAATTCCTCCTCAAGGCTACCCCGTGCGATTTGATTTGACCAATCGATATGTAGGTTAAAATCGCCCATGATTACTGCCGTTCCTTTTTCACATGCCTCCATTATTCCCTTGATTATTGTCCGCCCCATCATGAAGTTATTATTTGGGGGCCTATAAACTACGCCCACCAGTGACTTTTTCCCCTTCCTATCTCTAATCTCCACCCACAATGATTCAACATTTTGTTCATTAGAGCCAATATTGTCTCTCACAACTGCCCTGATGTCACCCTTTATTAACAGAGCTACCCACCTCCTTTCCCTTCTTGTCTATCTTTTTGAATTGTCAGATAACCCTGTATGTTTAATTCCCAGTCTTGGCCACCCTGCAACCACATTTCTGTAATGGCCACCAAATCATACCCATTTGTAATGATTTGTGCCGTCAACTCATTTACTTTGTTTCGAATGTTGCATGCATTTAGGTAGAGTGTTTTAATACTAGTTTTTAAACCATGATTTTTAGTTTTGACCCCTCCTGCAGCCCCTTTATATTCATACATATTGTCCCTTCCTATCACCTTGTGGTTTACACTCACCCCAGTGCTACTCTGCCCTGTTGCCTCCTGCCTTTTGCATTCTTTCTTGGGGTCCTGTTCATCTGAGCTCTCACCCACTCTTAACTAGCTCACCCACTCTAACTAGTCAAACATGACTTGGACTCCTCATCTAGTTCAAGCTGTAAGTAGGCATTCGTAAGATCCAGTTTTGAGCAGATCTGACCACCTGTCAGTGTTGTGAGAAAATCTTCTATATTCAGCAATGTATTGGGGACATTACCCTCTAGAACCTGGTTTACGGTTACTTTATAATCACCACACAATCTTACCTTACCATCGGACTTAGGTACAACAACAATGGGTGTAGCCCAATTACATCGATCTATCATACAAATAATATTCTCAGTCTCTAGTCTTTTGAGTTCTTGCTCAACATTCTCCTTGAGTGCATATAGTACGGAACGTGGCTTGTAGTAAAGCAATCTAGCGTCCTTCTGTACCCTGACACTCACCTTGAAGCCTTGGACCGGACTGCCCATTTCACAGAACACCTTTGGATACTTCTTGATAACCTCATCCGTTGATGAAAATCTCGCTTCCACACAGAAAATCTTACTCCAATCCGGCTTCAGTGAGCTCAACCAATTTCTTCCAAGTAAGGCAGGCTTGTCTCCTTTCACTACTATTAGAGGCAAGTTCTGAAATTGATCTTTATATTTCACTGGTACGGTGATATGACTTACCACAGGAATTTTCTCTCCTGAGTAGCCTCGCAGCTCGATCTTGGATTTTTCCAGTTGGAAATCACGCAATTTGTCGAGGTACAGCGACTCCGGTACTGCACTCATGGAGGCACCTGTGTCAATTTCCATTGGTTATCTTGACTCCCGCAACAGCTATGTGGATTTTGATGCTTTCTGAATCGCTGTCCATTAGCCTCGTGCTCCTGATCACGTGTAACTCTAACATCTCCTCGTCCTGTTGTTGTTCTTCCATGCTATGTCGTCTCTTGGGATTTCTACTCATAGCTTTGAACGCTGGACTCATAGCTTTAAAAACTGGTTTACCTTCAGTCGTCATGCCTTCACAAGATGCCCAGTCTTTCTAAAGAAGAAACACTCTGCCTTCACGTATGGACAATTTTAAGCAATGTGTTGTCCCAGGCACCTATAGCACGACTTCGACGCTCTGTTAGAATTTCCAGTTTCTGAGACTTTGGGCTCCCACCGTCTTTTACTTTGAACCTGCAGTGATTTGCCTCGCTTGACTGATGCCCGTAATCATTATTTAATTCTCGGGAATATTGTTTGGCCATGCCCATCGACCTCGCTGTCTGACAAGCAATCTCAAAAGTCAAGTCATCTGTCGTCAATAACTTCCTTCTGATTGCATTATTTTTCACCCCACAAACAAAATGATCCCGTAATGCTTGGTTTTGAAAGTTTCCAAAATTACTGTGCATCGATAGCTTTTTTAATGGTACGATGTAATCACTGATACATTCATCAGCCTTTTGATTCCGAATCCCGAAACGATAGCTTTCAGCAATTTCTAACGGTTTGGGGTTATAGTGCTGCTGCAGCTTTGTTAAAACCTCTTTAACCGCTGTGTCCTTTGGCTCGTCAGGCACAAGCAGATTTACAAGGGTTTTGTATAATGCCGGACCCGCCACCGATAAGAAGATCGCTTTCTTAAGTTGCAAACAGCCCGGTTCTGGACTGCATTGTCTGGAACTTCGATTATGTTATTTGCAGTGAAATACATTTCTAGCCGATCCACATACACTTTAAAACATTCCTGGTCATGTCTATATTACCCCAAATGTCCGATTATATCTGCCATTTTAATCTCTAGCTGGTCACACCGTATGCTGTATTTTACGTCGGATTTTGTAGCTTTTTTCCAAAGACAGAAACTTCCAAAGTCTCGCTGTCAGCTGGCTGAATCCTTCCCCAACAAAATTTAAGTTTTAAATCATCGAAAAATCCGATCTCGCCGTCAAATGTGATATATTCACAGAGCACAGCACACAGAGCTCCTAACATGGCAGGCAGCTCTCTTAGAAGCCTCTAAAAATCTGCCTGGTTCTGTTTAGTTATTAACTGTGCAATTGCAGTACACAATATGTCCACATCCACAGTGTGGAGCTAAAAACATTACAAGCTTACAGACATTACACCCACCCACCCTTTCCTTCAACTACTGTCTGCCCCACCTGTGACATAGACTGTAATTCCTGTATTGGACTGTACAGTCACCTGAGAACTCACTTTTAGAGTGGAAGCAAGTCTTCCTCAATTTCGAGGGACTGCCTATGATGATGATGTACCACTGCAATTGAAGGTGCTCCCACAATGCTGTTTGGGAGGAAATTCCAGGATTTTGACCCAGCAGCGATGAAGGAATGGCGATATATTTCCAAGTCAGGATGGTGTATAACTTGGAGGGGAACTTACAGGTGATGGTGCTACCATGCGCATGCTGCACTTGTCCTTCTAGGTGGTATAGAAAATAGGTGCAGGAGTAGGCAATTCGGCCCTTCGAGCCTGCACCACCATTCAATAAGATCATGGCTGATCATTCCCTCAGTATCCCTTTCCTGCTTTCTCTCCATACCCCTTGATCCCCTTAGCCATAAGGGCAATATCTAACTCCCTCTTGAATATATCCAATGAACTGGCATCAACAACTCTCTGTGGCAGGGAATTCCACAGGTTGACAACTCTCTGATTGAAGAATTTTCTCCTCATATCAGTCCTAAATAGCCTACCCCTTATCCTAAAACGGTGTCCCCTGGTTCTGGACTTCCCCAACATCGGGAACATTCTACCTGCATCTAACCTGTCCCATCCCTTATATGTTTCTATGAGATCCCCTCTCATCCTTCTAAACTCCAGTGTATAAAGGCCCAGTTGATCCAGTCTCTCCTCATATGTCAGTACTGCCATCCTGGGAATCAGTCTGGTGAACCTTCGCTGCACTCCCTCAATATCAAGAATGTCCTTCCTCAGTTTAGGAGACCAAAACTGAACACAATATTCAAGGTGAGGCCTCACCAAGGCCCTGTGCAACTGCAGTAAGACCTCCCTGCTCCTATACTCAAATCCCCTAGCTATGAAGGCCAACATACCATTTGCCTTCTTCACTGCCTGCTGTACCTGTATGCCAACTTTCAATGACTGATGAGCCATGTCACCCAGGTCTCGTTGCACCTCCCCTTTTCCTAATCTGCCGCCATTCAGATAATATTCTGTCTTTGCGTTTTTGCCCCCAAAGTGGATAACCTCACATTTATCCACATTATACTGCATCTGCCACTCGTTTGCCCACTCACCTAACCTGTCCAAGTCACCCTGCAGCCTCCTAGCGTCCCCGTCACAGCTCACACTGCCACCCAGTTTAGTGTCATCTGCAAACTTGGAGATATTACACTCAATTCCTTCATCCAAATCATTGATGTATATTGTAAATAGCTGGGATCCCAGCACTGAGCCCTGCGGCATTCCATGAGTCACTGCCTGCCAGTCTGAAGCCTGCATGTAGTCCTGTGTTGCAACTTCCCCAAATTGTTGCATGATTTTTAGGTACACCTGGTGCTGCTCCTGGCATGCTCCTCTGCACTCCTCATTGAACCAGGATTGGTCCCCTGGCTTGATTGTAATGGTAGAGTGAGGGATATACTGGGCCATGAGGTTACAGATTTTGGTGGAATACAATTCTACTGCCATTGATGGCCCACAGCACCTCATGGGTGCCCAGGTTTGAACTGCTAGATTGGTTCTGAATCTATACCATTTAGCATGGTGGGAGTGCCACACAACACGGTGGCAGGTGTCTTCAGTGTGAAGACGGGACTTTGTCTGCACAAGGACTGTGCGGTGATCACTGCTATCATGGACAGATGCATCTGCAACAGGTGTGTTGGTGTGGATGAGGTCAAATAGGTTATCTCCTCGTGTTGGCTCTCTGACCACCTGCCAGCTCGGTCAGTAGTGGTGCTACCAAGCCACTCTTGGTAATGGATATTGAAGTCCCCCACCCAGAATATATTCTGTGCCACTCCTTCCAAGTTGTGTTCAATAAGGAGGAGTACCTATTCATCAGCTGAGGGAGGTCAGTAGGTAATAAACAGCAGCAGGCTTCCTTGCCCATGCTTGACTTGAAGCCGTGAGACTTCATGGGGTCCGGAGTCAATGTTGAGGACTCCCTGAGCTACTCCCTCCCAACTGAATACCACTGTGCCGCCACCTCGGGTGGGTCTGCCCTCCCGGTGGGACAGGATATACCCAGGGATGTGGCAACCAGCTGAGGAAGAGGAAGAGGGGAGGAGGAGGGTGAGGAGGAGGAAGGAGAGGAGGAGGAGGAAGGGGGGAGGCAACCCAGCTATCTGGGCTGACTGGCTGACAGGCAATAGCAAGGACAATGGCAGAGTGGCACTAGTGGGAGGACAAATGCTGTCATCCTCAGAGAGGATGGCAGGTTTGTGCTCCACGGAGCCATTGCCACTCTCCCGGGGCCGTGCCTCAGCAATCCTAGAAACCTGTTGAAGGACAGCTGTGAGACCCTGCAAGCCCCTATCAACATTGGTAACCTCAGCCATGATAGCAGCAGTTTGAGTTTACATCGCAACTTGCTGAGCTTGCATGAAAAAGTCGGAGCTTCCACAGCAGCACTCAGACGTTGGGTAGCTTCTGCTGATGCTGCAATGGAAGCAGAGACATCAGCCATCAGACAATGCATGGCGTTTGGGTCCACAAGTGCATTAATGGATTTGCCTACCCCTTCCACACTAGAAAGGATGGGCTCCAAGCTCTGCACAAAGCCCTGTGCAAGGCTGGTGCCGGACTCCTCTACGCTCCTTGACATTGCACGCAGACTTTCTGCAGGCTTCCCAATGTACCAAGCATTTCATTGTGCATATCCATCAGTGTTCTTCTGTCGGCCTCCCCATCGTAGTCCTGATCTGAGCCTTCTGCAGCAGAACTCGTGTGAGAACTCGCCATCCGGAGAACTGACACCTGCGCTACCCTTTTCCCCTGCCCTGGTTGCAGTCCACTTGTGCCCAGTGACTCACCATGTGCAGATCCCGCCTCTACGCTACCCTCTAAAGTACACGCAGTGCCAGTATCTGAGCTGGGCGATTGAGTGACGGTATTTCTTCTTCATCATCACCCTCTTCTTCCTCTTCCACCACTGCCTGCTCAGGTTGGAGCTCTTGGGTATCTGAAAGGAAAAAGTCACAAGGTTAGGCTTGTGGTAAGAGGAGCGGGCTAAAGCAGGAGGTGCGTGCTTCCACCCTCTGTAGCTTGTAAATCAGAAGAGATTGTCAGATGAGGGTGAAATGGGATATGAGAAGGAAGATTAGGTATGAGCATATCGTCATCTTCAATGGTTTCAGCCCCACCGCTGGCCATGGCCTCAGTCACGGCCGTTCCAATAATGGCGAGCACTGGGATAAGAATATGCAAGCGTGCTTGTCCTCTGCCAGTTAGGTCCTGCTGCCTGCAGTGGAGCGCCAACTTACCATGCAAGAGGGAGGGAAGTGTGTTAATGAGTGTGGCGCAATGTATTTGGGTGATGTGCCTGTCATGGTTGAATAGCTAGCAGTGTGTGCAAACTGTTAGATGTAGGTGTGAGTGTTGCAGCACTGGTAAGCATGTGATGGTGAGGCAGACCATATGAATGTGAGGTACAAGTCGTGATCGTTAGAGATTATTGGTAGATGAGTAATGGGGGTGTGAAGCATTGAGCAGTGGCTGAGCTAGTGGCCGCAGTTGGTGGGATATGGCATTTCAAGATGCATTTACTGATCTTGACCACTCATGTGAGGGCAATGAACTTCTTTTGGCATTGTAATATAGAGTTCCACCTCGTGGACTACTGCTCTACCAAGTGGGCTACTGTGGCAATGCAACTACTGATTGTAAATACAATAAAAGCATCAGGTGACAAGATCACCTGTAATGGAGCCATCTTGTATGTGTGTGTTTATGATGTCATAAAGAAGATATCACATTGGCAAATGAGGATAGATAATCAGATTCCCAAGCTGAAATTTTTGTTAGTGGATGATTCAGCCAACCAACATACTTTGAGAGGTCCTTTGTTTAGCAGCACACCTAAAAATCTAAGGGAAATTTCAAGCACACTGTTGACATTACTACAGTCCAGATGGCTGCGCCTATGGGAATAATAGGGTGCTTGGGTGAGTTCCAATGCGACCAAGCAACTTTCGGAGCATATGTGGAGCAGCTAGAAATGTTTTTCACCGTAAATAGTATCGTCAAAGTCCCCGATGATGAAAACCGTAACTGGGTGATTTTAGAAAGAAAACAAGCTATTTTCCTGACTGAAGCAGGCCGCGATGTGCATGAAACCCTGAAAATTTGCTTGTTCCCGTCAAGCCAAAGGAGACGCCACTGACCCAGATTCTAACCTAGTTAGAACAACACTACAGTTCTGAGCCCCTGGAAATTGCTGAAAGTTATCGTTTTGGAACACGAGATCAATTAATTGACGAAGGTATCAGTGAGCACATTGTAGCTTTAAAAAAGCTATCCATTCCCTGTAATTTCGGAAACTTTCAGAAATGAGCATTGCATGACTGCTTTGCTTGTGGGATGAAAAATGAAGCAATCAGAAGAAAGTTGTTGCCAACTCCTAACTTGACTTTTGATTTAGCTTGTCAGATAGCTATGTCAATGGACATGGCCGACCAATATTCCCGAGAATTTCGTAACATTTCCAGTCATCAGACAACCGAGGTGAATCACCTGCAGGTTAAAAGTAAAAGGCAGTTGGGCCCCAAGGTATCAGAAACTTGCAATGGTAACAGAGCATTGAAGTCCTACTGTCGGTGCCTGGGACAACACATTGCTCAAAGTTGTCCATATATGAAGCCAGAGTTCAAATGAAGATCAAAGGCATCCCTTGGAGGAAAACTCTCCTCAGGTTCAGCATAGAATGGGAACCAATGCAGGGAGACAGAGGGAAACAAAAAGGAGGCAAAAGCAAAAGACAGAAAGGAGATGAGAAAAAGTGGAGGGCAGAGAAACCCAAGGCAAAGAACAAAAAGGGCCACTGTACAGCAAAATTCTAAAAGGACAAAGGGTGTTAAAAGAACAAGCCTGAAGGCTTTGTGTCTTAATGCAAGGAGTATCCGCAATAAAGTGGATGAATTAACTGTGCAAATAGATGTTAACAAATATGATGTGATTGGGATTGCGGAGACGTGGCTCCAGGATGATCAGGGCTGGGAACTCAACATCCAGGGGTATTCAACATTCAGGAAAGATAGAATAAAAGGAAAAGGAGGTGGGGTAGCATTGCTGGTTAAGGAGCAAATTAAGGCAATAGTTCGGAAGGACATTAGCTTGGATGATGTGGAATCTATATGGGTAGAGCTGCAGAATACCAAAGGACAAAAAACGTTAGTGGGAGTTGTGTACAGACCTCCAAACAGTAGTAGTGATGTTGGGGAGGGCATCAAACATGAAATTAGGGGTGCGTGCAATAAAGGTGCAGCAGTTATAATGGGTGACTTTAATATGCACATAGATTGGGTTAACCAAACTGGAAGCAATACGGTAGAGGAGGATTTCCTGGAGTGCATAAGGGATGGTTTTTTAGACCAATATGTCGAGGAACCAACTAGGGGGGAGGCCATCTTAGACTGGGTGTTGTGTAATGAGAGAGGATTAATTAGCAATCTCGTTGTGCGAGGCCCCTTGGGGAAGAGTGACCATAATATGGTGGAATTCTGCATTAGGATGGAGAATGAAACAGTTAATTCAGAGACCATGGTCCAGAACTTAAAGAAGGGTAACTTTGAAGGTATGAGGCGTGAATTGGCTAGGATAGATTGGCGAATGATGCTGAAGGGGTTGACTGTGGATGGGCAATGGCAGACATTTAGAGACCGCATGGATGAACTACAACAATTGTACATTCCTGTCTGTCGTAAAAATAAAAAAGGGAAGGTGGCTCAACCGTGGCTATCAAGGGAAATCAGGGATAGCATTAAAGCCAACGAAGTGGCATACAAATTGGCCAGAAATAGCAGAGAACCCGGGGACTGGGAGAAATTTAGAACTCAGCAGAGGAGGACAAAGGGTTTGATTAGGGCAGGGAAAATGGAGTACGAGAAGAAGCTTGCAGGGAACATTAAGACGGATTGCAAAAGTTTCTATAGATATGTAAAGAGAAAAAGGTTAGTAAAGACAAACGTAGGTCCCCTGCAGTCAGAATCAGGGGAAGTCATAACGGGGAACAAAGAAATGGCGGACCAATTGAACAAGTACTTTGGTTCGGTATTCACTGAGGAGGACACAAACAACCTTCCGGATATAAAAGGGATCGGAGGGTCTAGTAAGGAGGAGGAACTGAGGGAAATCCTTATTAGTCGGGAAATTGTGTTGGGGAAATTGATGGGATTGAAGGCCGATAAATCCCCAGGGCCTGATGGACTGCATCCCAGAGTACTTAAGGAGGTGGCCTTGGAAATAGTGGATGCATTGACAGTCATTTTCCAACATTCCATTGACTCTGGATCAGTTCCTATGGAGTGGAGGGTAGCCAATGTAACCCCACTTTTTAAAAAAGGAGGGAGAGAGAAAACAGGGAATTACAGACCGGTCAGCCTGACATCGGTAGTGGGTAAAATGATGGAATCAATTATTAAGGATGTCATCGCAGTGCATTTGGAAAGAGGTAATATGATAGGTCCAAGTCAGCATGGATTTGTGAAAGGGAAATCATGCTTGACAAATCTTCTGGAATTTTTTGAGGATGTTTCCAGTAGAGTGGACAAGGGAGAACCAGTCGATGTGGTATATTTGGACTTTTAGAAGGCTTTCGACAAGGTCCCACACAAGAGATTAATGTGCAAAGTTAAAGCACATGGGATTGGGGGTAGTGTGCTGACATGGATTGAGAACTGGTTGTCAGACAGGAAGCAAAGAGTAGGAGTAAATGGGGACTTTTCAGAATGGCAGGCAGTGACTAGTGGGGTACCGCAAGGTTCTGTGCTGGGGCCCCAGCTGTTTACACTGTACATTAATGATTTAGACGAGGCGATTAAATGTAGTATCTCCAAATTTGCGGATGACACTAAGTTGGGTGGCAGTGTGAGCTGCCAGGAGGATTCTATGAGGCTGCAGAGCGACTTGGATAGGTTAGGTGAGTGGGCAAATGCATGGCAGATGAAGTATAATGTGGATAAATGTGAGGTTATCCACTTTGGTGGTAAAAACAGAGAGACAGACTATTATCTGAATGGTGACAGATTAGGAAAAGGAGAGGTGCAACGAGACCTGGGTGTCATGGTACATCAGTCATTGAAGGTTGGCATGCAGGTACAGCAGGCGGTTAAGAAAGCAAATGGCATGTTGGCCTTCATAGCGAGGGGATTTGAGTACAAGGGCAGGGAGGTGTTGCTACAATTGTACAGGGCCTTGGTGAGGCCACGCCTGGAGTATTGTGTACAGTTTTGGTCTCCTAACCTGAGGAAGGACATTCTTGCTATTGAGGGAGTGCAGCGAAGGTTCACCAGACTGATTCCCGGGATGGCGGGACTGACCTATCAAGAAAGACTGGATCAACTGGGCTTGTATTCACTGGAGTTCAGAAGAATGAGAGGGGATCTCATAGAAACGTTTAAAATTCTGACGGGGTTAGACAGGTTAGATGCAGGAAGAATGTTCCCAATGTTGGGGAAGTCCAGAACCAGGGGACACAGTCTAAGGATAAGGGGGAAGCCATTTAGGACTGAGATGAGGAGGAATTTCTTCACCCAGAGAGTGGTGAACCTGTGGAATTCTCTACCACAGAAAGTTGTTGAGGCCAATTCACTAAATATATTCAAAAAGGAGTTAGATGAAGTCCTTACTACTAGGGGAATCAAGGGGTATGGTGAGAAAGCAGGAATGGGGTACTGAAGTTGCATGTTCAGCCATGAACTCATTGAATGGCGGTGCAGGCTAGAAGGGCCGAATGGCCTACTCCTGCACCTATTTTCTATGTTTCTATGTTTCTATGTTTCTAAGTTCGACATCAAGTTTGGGAAGTTCTGTTCGAGAGCGAAGGTATTCAATAGATAGAGAACTGGTTGGCAGGCAGGAAGCAAAGAGTAGGAATAAACGGGTCCTTTTCAGAATGGCAGGCAGTGACTAGTCGGGTACTGCAAGGTTCAGTGTTGGGACCCCAGCTATTTACAATATCCATTAATGATTTAGAAGAAGAAATTGAATGTAATATCTCCAAGTTTGCAGATGACACTAAACTGGGTAAGTGTGAGGAGGAGGCTAAGAGGCTGCAGGGTGACTTGGACAGGTTAGGTGAGTGGGCAAATGCATGGCAGATGCAGTATAATGCAGATAAATGTGAGGTTATCTACTTTGGTGGCATAAACAGGAAGGAAGAATATTATCTGAATGGTGACAGATTAGGAAAAGGGGAGGTGCAACAAAACCTGGGTGTCATGGTACATCAGTCATTGAAAGTTGGCATGCAGGTACAGCAGGCGGTGAAGAAGGCAAATGGCATGTTGGCCTTCATAGCTAGGGGATTTGAGTATAGGAGCAGGGAGGTCTGACTACAGTTGTACAGGGCCTTGGTGAAGCCACACCTTGAATATAGTGTACAGTTTTGATCTCCTAATCGGAGGAAGGACATTCTTGCTATTGAGGGAGTGCAGCGAAGGTTCACCAGACTGATTCTTGGGATGGCAGGACTGACATATAAAGAAAGATTGGATCGACTAGGCTTATATTCACTGGAATTTAAAAGAATGAGAGGGGATCTCATAGAAATATATAAAATTCTGACGGGATTGGACAGGTTAGATGCAGGAAGTATGTTCTCGATTTTGGGGAAGTCCAGAACCAGGGGTCACAGTCTAAGGATAAGGGGTAAGCCATTTAGGGCCGAGATGAGGAGAAACTTCTTCACTTAGAGAATTGTGAACCAGTGGAATTCTCTACCACAGAAAGTTGTTGAGGCCAGTTTGTTAGATATAGTCAAGAGGGAGTTAGATGTGGCCCTTACGGCTAAAGGGATCAAGTGGGTATGGAGAGAAAGCAGGAATGGGGTACTGAAGTTGCATGATCAGCCATGATCATATTGAATGGTGGTGCAGGCTCGAAGGGCCGAATGGCCTACTCCTGCACCTATTTTCTATGTTTCTATGTTTCTATGTTTCGAGACAGAAAACCAGTGGTTAAGTTTGATTTGTAAATATGGCAAAATAAATCCATGGCTTAGAACCTCCACTTTTGAGCTTATCACCCAAAAATGGGCATTATTTCCGGCCTGGGTGGTTAAAAAGAATTTTCAGATCGCTGGCTTCTCGACCATTCTCAAAACATCTAGTTTACATTTTTGAAAATGGGCGTTACCATGAGCGATATCAAATGGGTGGTAGCATTAAATTTTTCTGACCTTGTGCAATAAAGTGTGGCTGTCCTTAGTAACCTCATGGCAACGCTCAATTCCCATGATTCAGGAGGGCAAGGGTCACCATGACATGTGCAGAAGAGCAGACAGAGAGAGAGGGAGCTCAGAGGGACTGAAGGCGTGGCTAGGTGTGGTGTGGCTGCTTGGGGAGGAAGGAGGGAGACTTTAGAGCTTCACAGCAAGTAGGCAAACAAAAAGTAGCTGTTAGCAGCCACATATTTGACCGAATTTGCCTATAATGGAGGGAGAGGAGGAGGCATCACAGCATGCTGTGGAGACTGACACTGGAGAGAGCAATGAGGTGGGAGAGGAGCACATTGGAGGCTGCAAAAGAGCCAGAAGGTTCTCGGATGAGGCAAATGCCTCCTGCCTGCAGGATGTTGAGTCACACTGGGGTGATTTGACACAGGGAGGGCGTGGGAAGCCCACCCTAAAGGCCTACCAGAGGATATGGACAGAGATAGCAGAGGTGGTCTCGTTGCCAACCAACAAGGTGCGAGAAGGCAACCAATGCTGCAAACGATGGAACGACCTTGTGGGATCTGCAAGAGTAAGTATTACATTGATTTACATGTATTTATGTATTTATATAATTTGATTTGTAACAGTCATGAGTAACTATCAGCAGATGTGTGGTCTTGCAATTTTACCGGGAATGTTGTACTGCGGTCACTGTGCACGTCTTTCGGTAAAGAATGATAATAATCATGATAATCATGATTACATCTGTCGATTATGTGTTGTATCAATCTCTGTGACAGTACCTAGCAATGATATCACGCAATGATCTTATGCCATGTCGTCCTGTCACCTTTTACAGAAGAACTATTGACGATGAGGTCCATGCAGAGGCGAACGGGTGGGGGGCCACCAGTCCCCAGCGACATCACTGACATGGAGGAGCGAGTGCTAGCACTCGTGGGGAAGCACCCCCGGACAGCCACAGATGCATTTGCAGACCCTGAAGTGATGCCACATGAGTATAGCTTACACCATTGCGTGATGTAAAGTCAATAGATGCTACACCAACTCATATCCGACCAATCATATATGATAAATGATTTCTAAAAGTGTCATAGAAATAATGCTGGCCTAATGAAAGTTATTGCAATCCACAATGTGTTGATGGTCATGAAATGTGATGTCTGCGATGATTTTGAGAGCGGTGGTGCTTTTGTCGTGCATATGCTGTGTGTAGTGCTGGACTCACCTTATCATCCAAGCACCCCCTTCTCTTCTAACAACCTCATTTGTGTCTTACAGCTCAGCCAGCAGCGCGGCCCCGGGCAAGGCCACAGAGGCCAGAAGGTGGGGGCGCAGGGCAGGAGTCGGCGGACGATCCTACATCTGGTGCTGAGGAGCTCCGATTGTCGCCCGTCAATCTGCTGGGTCTGTTCTCGACGGATGAGAATGCCGACTTCGAAAAACCTGCATCGCCACGCTTCGGAAGCCATTCCACCCCAAGGCCATCTATTGGCGCTTCCACTCTGGAGGTGCCGGCCCCAAGCACCTCTCCACAGGGCACCCCATTTGTCCCCAGGACAGCAACCCCGCGGAGGTCTCGTGGACGCGGCAGGTCTGTTCCACGAGCGTGACATGATAGCGGCGAGATGGTACAGTTGTCCAGGAGGACTGTAGACATTGGTGACCAGCTCATCGAAGCTTTGGGGGGGCATATTCCGACACCTGGCCACCATGTCCGAGTACATTCCGCGCATGGCGGAGTCCCTGGATGCGATAGCCAGGAACACTGCTGCCACAGGCCTCCCAGTGGTCCCCGAGCGCGGCACTCCACCCCTAGTTTCCGCACCACCACTACGAACGACAGATGTGAGCAAGGACCAAGATCCTGCTTCTGCATCAGAGAATGTTGCCCCTTTGGCACCCCCCACTCCTGTCCCCGTCCAACCACTGCCTCTGTCTTCATCCCCCCCCCAATGAGGCACCGCCTGAGGAGCTCCTCGGCCAGGCGCCGTGGAGCGAGAAGGGGAAGGGATAGAGATGGGGAGAAGAAAGAGAGGGGGGAAAGAAAGTGAAGTGCATGTGCGCAGGTGATGGCTGTGTTATATCTCCATCTGGGTGTATGCAATTTGTTCCAATGTATGGGGGCTGGGGACCACGGTCCTGCTTTGCCTTTGTATTCTGTGTTGCTGGACATGTTGACCACGTGATTTATGTCAACGGTGGAAAAAGTGGGATGTGGGCTGGGGTTGGGTCTTATTGGCTTATGATTTCAGACCAATGTTGGTATTAAACTTTTGCTATTGAACATAACCTTGTTGCGCATTATCTCAGATAGCTGGACCGTTACACACTGGTGATTCCTTACCGTGAAAGGGTTAAATACAACTTAACATCAATCAACGTAAACTTTAACTGGCACCAAGGTGATGGACACCATTGATGTCTGAGCTGCATACACACAACAGTTTGTCAGCATTGTCACTCACCTCAGCGCTCGTTCAGGCAAATCTTTCCGAAATCAGCTCATCACGTAAGAGTGGGATTTAACAAACGCCAGCGGTCCCGGTTAGTTCCACTTTTTGTATGCGTTTTTTTGAGCGAGCGATATTCTGGGCGATATGTGTACAAGGTGGTGAAATTGGCAGTGGGCAATCTCCATGGCCGCTAGTTTGGGTAAATATACTCATTACGACAAAAAACAGTCGCTGGGCGTTATTATTGAATCTCGTTGTTATTTCCGTGAGGAAAGTAACGCTAGGCAATAATATGGGCGTTGAAATCACCCATTCTGCTGATTCGGCCCCAAAAAAGTGAGCGAGTGGTAATATTTTTTCTCGGCGTTATGCCCATGGCGAAAGTAACTCTCAGCGATAAGTCTCCTAAAAAAAAGTTAGTTTCCATTTTGTGTCAAAATAGTTGATATCTGGACATTATACGTCATTTCAGCGATTAAATGGGTGTTAAGTGGCCGTTAAGCAGGCAAAAAGTGGAGGTTCTAACCCCATATCTTTTGTTGTGTACGACTATGCAAATTGTGTATGATCATTATTTTGCTGCGATTACTTCTTCATTAAGGAAGTAGAAGTGTAATATGGAGCTCCACCTAGTGGACTACTGTGGCAATGCAACTGCTGGTGTAAATACAATAAAAGCATCAGGTGAAAGATCAACTGACAAGTCCCTATGTAATGGAGCCATCTTGTATGTGTGTGTTTATGATGCTGTAAAGAAGATATCACAGGCATATTATCCAGGATCTCGAGGCAATACTGCTGGCATTGATCTCCGCCACTATCTGCTCCCACTGTCACTGGCTGAGGCTGATCAGTCATTGTGTACATTCAAGTGAATCAAAGGTTTTGGGGATAGTGCAGGAAGTTGGAGTCGAGGTAAAAGATCAGCCATGATCTTCTTGAATGGCGAGCAAGCTTGAAGGGCTAAATGACCTACTCCTACTTCTATTTCTTATTTTCTTAAGTTTGTAGTGTCTGTTTGGAAGGCCTCATTGCCCCTGCGGACACAGAACCTCTATCCTCCTTTGAACCTCCTGAACTAAGGCCTCCAGTGCTGCATCAGAGAATCTTAGAGTCCTCTCTCTGGCATGTTGTGCCATTCCTGTGTGTTTCCTCGGTGAAACTCCCTTCTGTAATGACTTCTAGCTCCTGCTCTTGTCAAACTGCACCTTTAAGAGGTGCAGGCTGACTTTAAGAAGTTCAGGCTGGCTTTAATTGGTGCCACCATTGCACAAACTGCAATCATAAATTAGCACGAAGTTTGCGGACTGTCTTCATCTGAAGGCACGGGGACGGCTTGATCGCCCATTGCAATCCGGTACTGCAATCCCCAATTTTTAGGCCAACTTGTTTCTTCCTACATTTCTCTGCTACATTACAAACCCAACATCCAGTACAAGCTCACAATCTCCTGACCAGAGCGTGAGTGCTTTCAACTGCACCAAACTGATACAAATGCAATGTAAGCGGATTCCGTTAGCAAAGGAAATGAGTAGCAGCAATATCTCATGTGAGCACAATGTCTTGTTTGGTGGCAATAGAAGGAAAACAGAGGAAGCACGAATGAAACTGGAGATGTTATCCTTTCCAGTAAATTTATAGCTCAAGGGCTGACTATCTGACATTTTCAGAATAGCAGTGTTTGTAGCATTTTTATTTTGGCAAGCCTGTTTTGCCATTTATTGTGGCATCAACCTGAATGTTTTCAAACAAAAAAACACGTCTTGGCAATGGAATAAGTGGAGCATCTGTACTGACACTTATGCAAGTGATAGTTTTGCACTGACAAACAACTTACCCAGACATATTTTTCACGAGAAAAAAAGTAACTAACAAAAACTGCAGCAGTAGATATTATCCTTTAATTGGAACCATTCGCCAAAGAAACTATACGATGTTGCCAACTTGATAATCCAAACCAGTGAAAACATTCAACATGCAATGCAACCAATATTACTGTTATGTGCCTTAATGCTTCCCACCTTTGTACACAAAGGTGAGGAGAGCAAACAACAACATAGTAACATGATACTAGTTTTGGCAGATGTTCCTCTGCAACTTATGTAATCAGAAAAGTAAAGGGGGATATTTTCAAAGATAAGACAAGACTAGAAATTTTAATTGAAGCAAATTAAAAACTTGTTGCTTTGCAAGTTCAAAAGTTTAGAGATTTGTATCAATGGACATCTACAATTTTTCTATTTTCTTAAACATAAAAGAGGGACAGGGCAAGAAGAAATCTTTCTCCTAACTGCGATTAATCTGCACATCCATACATACAGTTAGAGAAACTTTCTTTCATTGTTAGCTGTATTCTGTTCCCATGCTGTTCAGTTCTGAATAGAAGTATCTTGGATAGTAATTCACATCATTTCTGACCAATGTTATTTAGTCCTGGATCCCATAGGTTTCCACTATAGCTGCCATGTTGGTTGATATTCCCTACATGGAAGACGACGGTGGAGCCAGTCATTGGTTTATTATATTCTTTGTGTGAGATATAGAGATATTCTACTCTGAGATGGATCCTTACATCTTTCCTGCACACTCATTGATCATAACATGTATGGTGGCCATGGTGTTGTGGATGTCTTATACTCTCACATTGAAGGCCGGTCCACATCTCTGCCCTCTATCCTTTCATTTTGACCTTTGTATCCAGCAGGACAGCATGACTGACATTCAAGAAGAAAAGGAAAAGATCACATTTGAAATTGTTGGCGGCAATTTTCCTTCTACCTAAAGACGAGGAGGGTCACGACATAATGATGGAAAATTTGGGTGAGACACTTACGGTCACCTCATTAGCAGAAACAGGATTTCCCTCACCTTACTCCTACCTGGGCCATAGCTGGTTCCTCCTTCCCTGCCTGCTGCATGCAATTAGTGACAGGAGGATGAGGCCTGGGTTCTCTCTTATCTGCCCCAGTTACCCTCCGCTTCACAGAGCCGCCATGTGAAGAGGGCCTTTTAAGCGACATCCCTTCAGTCAACCGCAGAGACTTACCCGCGGAAGGTCTAGGTCCCTGTTTCAGCTGAGGTCTTCAGTGGGAGCCTAGGTTCTACTCTTAGTGTGATTTAACCCTTTAAAGTCCTTTGCTGTCTCTTCTGGCGCATTGGCGAGCCTGCTCTTGATGGCAGGAATACCATCAAGAGCATCGCTGCGCCTCACTGAAAATGAGCCCCAAAGAGGAGAATCTTCCCTGGATGTCCAAATTATATCCTGCTTCCTTTTAGAAAGCAGTCTTTGAAAACTAAAGCTATCACTTTTGTCCAATCAATCAGATAAAATTTGTCAGCAAAGCTCTCTCCAATTTTCTGAATTACTTATTGACTCGCGGAATGTGGGTGTCGCTGGCAAGGCCAGCATTTATTGTCCATCCCTAGTTGCCCTTGAGAAGATGGTGGTGAGCCGCCATCTTGAACTGCTGCAGTCCGTGTGGTGAAGGTACTCCCATAGTGCTGTTAGGAAGGGACTTTGACCCAGTGATAATGAACAGCAATATATTTCCAAGTCAGCATGTTGTGTAACTTGGAGGGAAATTTGGAAGTGGTGGTGTTCCCATGCACTTGCTGCCCTTGTGCTTCTAGCTGGTAGAGGTCATGGGTTTGGGAGGTGTTGTCGAAGAAGCCTTGGCGAGTTGTTGCAGTGCATCTTGTAGATGGTACACACTGCAGTCATGTTGGAGGGAGTGACTGTTTAAGGTGGTGGATGGGGTGCCGATCAAGTGGGCTGCTTTGTCCTGGATGATGTCAAGCTTCTTGAGTGTTACTGGAGCTGCACTCATCCAGGCAAGTGGAGAGTATTCCATCACACTCCTGACTTGTGTCTTGCAGATGGTGGAAAGGTTTTGAGGAGTCAGGAGATGACACACTTGCTGCAGAATACCCAGCCTCTGACCTGCTCTTGTTGCCACAGTATTTATGTGACTGGTCCAGTTAAGTTTCTGGTCAATGGTGACCCCTAGGATGTTGATGGTGGGGGATTCAACAATGGTAATGCCGTTGAATAAAAGAGGCGGTGGTTAAACTCTCGCTTGTTGGAGATAGTCATTGCCTGGCACTTGTGTGGCGCAAATGTTACTTGCCACTTATAAGCCCAAGCCTGAATGTTGTCCAGGTTTTGCTGCATGTGGGCATGGACTGATTCATTTTCTGCGGAGATGGTTGCGAATGGCACTGAACATTGTGCAGTCATCAGCGAATATCCCCACTTCTGACCTTATGATGGAGGAAAGGTCATTGATGAAGCAGCTGAAGATGGTTGGGCCTAGGATACTGCCCTGAGGAACTCCTGCAGTGGTGTCCTGGGACTGTGATGAATGACCTCCAACCACCACAACCATCTTCCTTTGTGCTATGTGTGACTCCAGCCAGTGGAGAGTTTTTCCTCTGATTCCCATTGATTTCAATTTTACTCGGGCTCCTTGATGCCACACTCAGTCAAATGCTGCCTTGATGTCAAGGGCAGTCACTCTCAGCTCACCTCTGGAATTCAGCTCTTTTGTCTATGTTTGGACCAACGCTGTAATGAGGCCTGGAGCCGAGTGGTTCTGGCGGAACCAAAACCGAGCATCAGTGAGTAACTAGTTCTGGAGCACATCTTCTGCACTAGACCCAGAATTTTGTCAGGGCCCATAGCCTTTGCTGTATCCAGTGTTCAGCTGTTTCTTGATAATGAATTGGCTGAAGACTGGTTTCTGTGATGTTGGAGACCTCAGGAGGTGGCCGATATGAATATGTAAGTGTCACTTAATGACACTGTCGATGACACCTTCAATCACTTTGCTGATGATTGAGAGTAGACTGAGGAGATGGTAATTGACTGGATTAGATTTATCCTGCTTTTTGTGGACAAGTCAAGCCTGAGCAATTTTCCACTTTGTCGGGTAAATGCCAATTTTGTAGTTGTTCTGGAACAGCTTGGCTAGAGATGCAGCTAGTTCTGGAGCACAAGTCTTCTGCACTAAACCCGGAATTTTGTCAGGGTCCATAGCTTTTGCTCTATCCAATGTGTTCAGCTGCTTCTTGATAACGAATTGTCTGAAGACTGGTTTCTGTGATGATGGAGACCTCAGGAGGAGGCCAACATTCACTCAGCACTTCCAGCTGGAGATGGTTGCAAATGCTTCAGCCTTGTCTTTTACACTCATGTGCTGGGTTCTTCCATCATTGATGATTGGGATGTTCATGGAACCTCCTTCTCCTGTTAGATGTTTAATTGCCCATCACCATTCACGACTGGATGTGGCAGGACTGCAGAGTTTTGATCTGATCTGTTGGTTGAGGGATTGCTTAGCTCTGTCTATGGCATGCTGCTTCTGCTGTTTAGCATGCATGTAGTCTTGTGTTGTAGCTTCCCCAGGTTGTCACCTCATTTTTTGGTATGTCTGGTGCTCCTGTCATGCTCTTCTACACTCTTCATTGAACCAGGTTTGGTCGCCTGGCTTGACGGTAATAGTAGAGTTAGGGATAAGTCGGGCCATGAAGTTACAGATTGTGGTGGAATACAATTCTGCTGCTGCTGATGGATGCTCAGTTTTGATGTGCTAGATCTGATCTGAATCTATCTCATTTAACACAATGCATGTACCACACAACACAATTCAGAATGTCCTCAGTGTGAAGATAGGACTTCATCGCCACAAGGACTGTGCGGTGGTCACTGCTACCGATACTGTCATGGACAGATGCAGATGCAATAGGTGTGTTGGTGAGGATGACCTACTGTAAGTCTAGTCTGACAGCTATGTCCTTCAGGACTTGGCAGCTCAGTCAGTAGTCAGTAATACCTACTGAAGTGCCCCACCCAGTATACGTTCTGTGTTCTTGCTACCCTCAGTGCTTCTTCCAAATGGTGTTCAACATGGAGGAGTACTGATTCATCAGCTGAGGGAGGACGGTAGGTGGTAATTAACAGGAGGTATCCTTGCCCATGTATGACCTGAAACCATGAGACTCCATTGGGTCCAGAGTCAATGTTGAGGACTCCCAGGGCCACTCCCTCCCGACTGTACAGCACTTTGCCGCCATCTCTGATGGGTTTGTTCTGCCAGTGGGACAGGACATACCCAGGGATGGTGATGGAGGAGTCTGGTATGTTGACAGATAGATAATATTCTGTGACTATGTCAGGCTGTTGCTTGACTAGTCTGTGGGACAGCTCTCCCAATTTCAGCACAAGTCTCCAGCTGTTAGTAAAGTGGACTTTGCAGGGTCAACTGGATTTGTCAATTCCGAATCCAATATCTAGGTCGATGCCAGTTGGGCCATCTGGTTTTATTCTTATATTTGTAGTGGTTTGGTATAACTGAGTATGAAACTTACTAGGTCATTTCAGAGAGTGATTAAGAGTCAACCATATTGGGTCTGGAGTCACATAAACGCCAGACTGTGTAAGGGTGGTAGATTTCCTTTCCTAAATGACTTTGGTGATCAGTTAGGTTTTTCTGGCAATCCGATAGCTTCATGGTCATACTAGCTTTTTATTCCAGATTTATTTAATTAACTCACAGCTGCCATGATGGGATTTGATCTCATGTACCTGGTTTATCAGTCCAGGCCTCTGGATTACTAGACCAGTAACATATTCACTATTCTATCGAAACATTATTTTATCCACTTTTAATTTTTTGAAAGCCAGCAGGAGAGCTTGGCACAGTCCTACACTAAGACAATAGAATGTTTCACTTGGTCTGGACTTTAAAGCTGTTTCTCCTTTGTTGTTTCACTAACTGCCAAAGGGACCAGAAGACCATTAACAATCTCTTTGGGAAGTGTGTTATTTATCTTTCCAGAAATTAAACTTGAACACTTAGGGCCTGAGTATGGTCAAACCTAAGTTCTGCCCAAGTACCGTCGAAAGGACCGCGAAGATTCTGACGGTATTTTGGGTGGAAGTTTGGTGGAAAAATCGGGAAAAAAATGCCCTGCGGAAAAAATGGACTTTACACGCCGATTCTGGGCAGCAGTTGGATGTAGGTCAGATTGTGGGCAGCAAATGCGAAAGTAATGCCGAGGATAGAGTCAGGCCCAGGGAGGAGGGAACGGGAAAAATAAAACATTTTCAACAAAGGAAAAAAAACGATTACAAATCTTTCAGAGGACTCCATCTACCAAAATCACTGCAAAAGAAATGAAGAGAAGAAGTGCACTAACCTTTTCTTGCACGTCTTCATACTTACCGTTCAGGTAAGACCTGCCTCCATGTGGCGGTCTTTTCTGCTGCTGGAGCGGAGGACCGCCTGGACCAATCTGGGGAGTGAGCGGGTGGGAGGACTTTTGTCGGCGTTGCACGCTGGCACACGCCAGCAGATGCTCCCCAGCAGTCTTCTCTCCCCGCTGGTGTGAGGGCCTCACCAAATTCGCTCGAAGGGGAGAGCGCCCAACAAACATCGAGACCACCGAGAAAACTCGGCGGCAGCCGACGGTAAGTCCACCAAATTCAGGCCCTAATTAGTAATTAAAACTTTTTAATATTATTCACCTTCTCTGTTTTATATTTTAACTTCAATTTTTTCTATAAATGTGAATGTTATTCTCTTCACAGTATGGAATGATCGGTTATCAACAACGAAAAGAGCATTTTTCTAATTTATAAACCCAATGTCAGACTCGAGTACTTCTACCTAATGTATGTCACCGGGTAGATAGAAAGCTCACTCTAGTCTGCTCCAACAGTGTACCTTAATCCCAACCTCAGTGAAGTACCCAGACGGCATCAATGTGAGACTGCCATTTTCTACACCAGCCATGCTTATGGCTTTTCTAAGTGAGATTATTAATTTAGTTCCAACTTATGCAGAATTTTAAGGAAGATCAGGATTTGTATTTGAGACACTGAAGGATTGGATCTAGAGTGCCCAAATTCATCTTACATAGCCAGTAGAGAGAGGAGACTCTCATACCATTAATCTGGATTGGATTCAAAACTAGGAGGTAGAAATTCATTTGCGACATTAGGCAGGAACAGAAAGGCCCGAGACCCAGTTGACGTGAGGCTGAAAATAACAACTTGCATTTATATAGTGAGGTGGAGCACGGCAACGAGGAAGATTGAGAAGAGGGTTGGAGCGATGACACAGGCCTGTTTGACCCAGGTTCCGACGTGGAATGGGTCTGTAATGGATCCGCTGGTAAAGATCACGGCCTGCATGTCGTCATGGAGCAGGTGCAGGATGTCGACAAACTTTTGGGGGCACCCAAAACGGAGGAGGACGCTCCTTAAGCCCTCACGGTTGACAGTATTAAAGGCCTTTGTAAGATCGAAAAAGGCCATGTATAAGGGCTGGCGCTGCTCCCTGCATTTTTCATGCAGTTGTCGTGCTGCAAAGGTCATGTCCGTTGTTCCCCGTAATGTTAATTCCTGGATTCTTTTACTTCAATCTGGTTCAGTAAAATTATTGAGTCGAATACCTCTTGTGCTTTGAACAAAGCAGTCTTTATTACCGGCCAGTAAGACCTATCAGACAGAAGATATACTCTCTGGATAGAGCGTACACACTCCCTACGGATAGGTGAAGTTACATCGTAAAGCGTTAACAGTTATACAGTTTTGAAATCAGATAACAAAATACAAATGGATTGACAGTCTAACTCAGCCACTCATTAGTCAATCTATATGAGATGTTTTTCTTGAAAGCTCAAGTATTGCCTCTAAATGTTTCAATCTAGTGGTGTGACTATTTACTGAGACCTTGCAATTCTGCAGATGTATTTCATGTTACAATTATATATTATTGGCAGGATTAGTGACTTGAAACCTTGAGACAGACTGTTAGCTATGCTGATGTTGCACTATTTGCAATCTGACATTCTCCCAGCTATTCTTCCATGGCTTATACATTTTCATATATCCCGTTTACCTTACTGTCCTAAATTCCATATATTCCGTTCAGATATCCACATCCCCCCTTTTATCATTCTATGATAACATTTAGGATCATTCTATGAGTATTGCATTGTTGAGTAGTTCTCTAGTTTGTTGGATCATAACCCGGGAACCCTTGACCACAAGAGGGTCTGCTAACCTTGTCATTGCTTTACAGCAGAGGTTAAGGCAACCAACAATCAAACAGCAGGTAATTATTATGAGGAGAACAATTGCCCCATGTATTAGATAGGATCTCCAAGATCCACCCAGAAACCAATCAAACCTGCTAAGTTCTTTTGCTGGTGTGGATAACTTCTTCACCTCCCTCCTTATGTGATCGGCAAGGTGGGTTATGTTTTCTGAACTATCAGGAATGTAAGTGCAACATTCAGATCCTATCAGAGCACACGTTCCCCCTTTCTCAGCTAACAGGTAATCGAGGGCCATTTGGTTTTGTAATGCTACGGTCCTTATCGCTACCATTTCAGCTGTGATGCCCTCCAGAGCCTCAGCAGTGCGGTTAGCTACCTGTTCCAATATCGTTTCTTTGAATCCATCTACCAGTCTCAGTTAGGGTCAGGGGAACGGTGCGCAAAGGAATTCCCCCTTTAGAATGTATAGGGATATGTGAACACACCCAGCATCTAGTGAAGTGCCCTTTTTCCGCATAAACGTAAGACATATACAAAAAGGTGTTTACATGGAGCCTTTGTCTTCCTTCCCGTGCACCAAAACTGTCATATATCAACACTATTATGCAGACAGTAGCATACAGACACAGTCTCATCTTATAAATAGTCCAATTATTTAGCTGATAAAAAGAGTTCTGTTTTCACGTTTCCCTTCAGGTCTCCGTCAGTGTATTTGGCTGTCTGACAGGTAAGAGTTCAAACTGATCCTCCTTCAACTGCCTTGTTCAGCTATAGGGAGGAGGAGATCTGGAACAGAAACAGGAATTAGACTAACCAGCAAGATTTGTTTAAATGGTGATGAGCTTGCAGTGGTGCAGGTGAACCCAGGCACTTTTCCCCTCAACCTTGGCTGCAGTGGGGGTAGTGAGTGACACCTAAAAAGGCCCCTCCCATTGTGGCTCTAATCCCTTCCAAATCCATACTTCGCTGGTGCCACGAGGGACAATTCGGGTAAAACTGGGAGGTCGAGGTGAGCATCTTGAACCTGGTTGTGAACTAGTCGCAGAGCCTGAGTCAGAGAAAGAACATAGGTGGTCATCAGTCTAGCTGAGATCTCATATCTAGGAACAATTTTAACACCTTAACAACAGTCTGAGTCTTATCGTCCAGGTTAGGGTAGGCTTCAATCCATCTGCTAAACACATCTACTATTACTAACACATATCTGTAACACTGAACTTTTTGCAACTCAATGTAGTCCAACTGAAATGTCTCAAAGGGACCTTCGGGTAGGGGCGTTTTACCCCAATCACAGGGGACTCCCTTCCCTGGATTATGTTGCTGGCCAACCAGGCAACGACTACTGATGTTCTGGGTGAGCGCCTGGAGTCTAGGGTGCCACCAAGTAGCCAAAAGCGTATCACTTGTTGCCCTTGCTCCACAATGAGTAGCAAAATGCAGACATTCTATAACCCATGAGGCCAACTCGTCAGACATGCAAGTCTGTTCCGCGGGAGTGGTCCAGAGTTTAGAAACATTGTCATAAGTACATGCATAATATTTCCACAACAGTTTATCTTTTTCAGGAGCGTCCTCCTGTGCTTTTATAACATCTTGGATGGTTGGCATTGGTTTTTCCGAGGCTAACTTATCCTTCCTGCCCACAATTAAAACAGTCAATTCCTCTTACCCAGTCCCGGCCTCTTCCCATACCATGCCGGGGACAATAGGGAGGTTTATTAGCAGGGCTCGGGCCATTTGGTTGTTTAGTATAACCGTATCCTTGCTTATCCATCCAATCCTGTATGCCACACTACGGTTCTATTGATCCTTCCTCCCGAGATGGCTCTTCCTTTCTAGTCACGTATTTAGTCTTGACCCGGGTTGGGGGCGCACCTCCCCCCTCCCCTTTCTTTTTCTGCCAATAATATCTAACTGCCCTTTCATCTGTCCGGATAGCGTGAGCAATCAAATAGTTGTTTGAAGATCACAGACATCTATAGAGAGGTGGTCTGCAGCTTGTTGTGTATCAGGGTTTGGCATTGGTCTGACAGGGAATTGGTGTCGGGACTTTGGGATCTTGGAAATCATTTCTAGGCCGGAGGATGTTTCAGAGCTGTCTGACTGCTTGACAGTTCTGTGTCTCGATCGGCGGGGGTGTTTGCTATGTCTTTCACAACTTGGACTGGTAGGTTGACTAGAAGATTTACGGGACTGTTTGTGATGTTGAGATATAGTTCTGCCCTTTCGAGTGTGAGATCTGGTCCTTTCGGCTATATTGCCTGTGAACTGGGGATCCGAATCGCTATCAGAGGATGAGGAGTCAGTTTGGGTTTGTTGCTTTGGTGATATGTGGTTGTTCCTAACTCTTTTTACCGGAGTGTTAGGTGGAGGGTGTTGGGAAGAGGACTGGAGCAAGAGGCCAGGGGGTGCGGGAGGCGCCGTTGGGCGCTGAGTCAGTGGCCACTCATCAATTTCATCATCAGCCTCGGTTAACACAAAGCCAGCCATTTTAACTTGTAGTTGATCAATACCTTTCTCAGAGGTCCCAGAGGATCTCTTAGCAAGTTTCTCGTGCGCACATTCATTCTTTTTTTTTTAAAGACGTCTACAGTTTTAACATGTGTTCCCTCTGTCAATGCAAGTCCTAATTTAATAGCATTTGTTTGCCAACTCGATAGAAGTGATGCATCTTTTAATTTCTGACAATAATGTCGCCAGGTTGCAATTAAATTTTTTTATCCCCTTTTCCTCGTCCCCTTCTCCAAATTAATCCCTGTGCTTTTTTTTTACCTCTACGCTTCTAGTGTCACTTAGAGGCCACTGGTCATCCCCTAATAATTTGTTCAGGGCTCCTGATAATTTTCTAAAGTCTTCAGCTCTTTCAGGGAATTCCTCACATAGCTTTTGTAGCGGATTATCCGCATCCGTGGTTTTATCTAACTGATTACCCATTTTCACACTGCCCCTCGTATTACTGTGTCGCTACGCGTTCGTGTTGTCATGCAATTTAAACAAACTTAAAAATAGACACAGGCTTTACAGAACTAACACGGACTTTAACTAACTCAAAATAACCAAACTTTACTAATGCTAACACTTACCCGCGTCGCTGCGCGGTTCGCGTCACCGCGCGATTTCAATACTAAACTACCACGTCGCCTCGCAGTTCACGTCGCCGCGCAATCCGCGTTGCCTCGCAGTTCACGTCGCCGCGCAATCCGCGTCGACCCGTGGCTCGCGTCGCCGCGCGAGTTAAGATACTTTAAACTTTAAAAGATAAACAAGGACTTCTAACACTTACCCGCGTCGCCGCGCGGTTCGCGTCGCCGTGCGATTTACAAAATAGACAAAGACTTCTAACACTTACCCGCGTCGCCGCGCGGTTCGCGTCACCGCGCGATTTCAATACTTAAAACTTTACTTAAAACTCTAAACACTTTACGACTTACAGACTTACTGCCATTAGCACTGACTTTCGCGATTCGCGTTGCTGCGCCTCTGCGTCACTACGCGTCGGCGTCACTGCGCGTTTACGTCACCGTGCGTCGACGTCACTGTGCGTTGACGTCACTGCGCATTCGCTTCACTGCGCGTTTTTACGTCACTGCGCGTTCGCTTCGGCCCTACCTTCCGAGTTGCTGCGGGGGTTTTTTTTTAATTCAATCAGAGCCTAGACGGGCCAAGTGATATACAAGGTCGACGTCGTACCTGAGTTGAACACCTATCTTCTATTTAAATCCCCATTTTATTCCCTGTGAGCCTAATTTTCTAATTTTGATTTCTTATGAGCCTCAATTAATTTCTTTTAGTCTCCAAATTTCCCTATCCTTTCGCGTTACTGCGCAATTTAAATTCAATCAGTCAATGAAAGCCCTAATTTAATGGAGTTTTTCTGCCAATTGGACAGGAGTGATTTTATATTTTTCATAATTTAAAATCTCAGAACATTTTTTTTCTTTCGGCACCTATTTAGTACGTTACTTTTTTTTATAACTAGAGAGAAGTCTGGCACGTAGGCTGTGGACTGCTTTTCGTTATCTCAATTGTTCCAGCCTCAAGGTCATGTTATTTAATATAATTTTTTTTTAAAAATCCTTTTGAATCCATCTCAGTTGTTTTGCTGTGCCTTCTCTGAATGTTTGCTTTCAACAAGTTTTTCTTTTTTTTTAACCACCGGGACCATGTAATTTTTTTCTTTTTTTTTTCAACAAACCTATCCTTTGGGCATTTCCTGGCTCCGTAACTTATCATCCGAATATACGTAATTCAATAAGGTTCACACTCTTAAACTTCCCACATACAGGACAACACTACGAAGGGTTAAAACAAACTTTCATTCTGTTTGAGATAAAACAAACCACAACTCCCCGGTTTTTTTTTACAGTAAAAGTCACAGAAGCATTTCTCATTTAAACAGACATTCACAAGAGTCTCTTTTCTTTCCTATTAATTTTTTTTTGGATCCATGATTGATCATCTATCCTTATCTAGCTCTAACTATCTTTCCAAGTCGCCGCTTGGTTTGCGTCATCGCACAATTTCCCTATCTCTATCCCTATTCTAAGTTTGAAAGGTATTCACCAGATTGTCCTGGATCTCGTTCAGACACTACCTGAGAACCAGCGAGTGGCTAAACTTTCCTCAGACTTTTGAAACCGGGGGAAACTGGAGCAGTATTGAAATCATACTCACTCCAGTGGCCATTTTCCCCTCATCTCGTCCAAGGCTAGTCTGGCTCTTAATTCGCAAGTTTTCGGCAGTCGTCCGTTGAGATCCCACTTCTGACACCAAATGTTAATTCCTGGATTCTTTTACTTCAATCTGGTTCAGTAAAATTACTGAGTCGAATACCTCTTGTGCTTTGAACAAAGCAGTCTTTATTACCGGCCAGTAAGACCTATCAGACAGAAGATATACTCTCTGGATAGAGCGTACACACTCCCTACGGATAGGTGAAGTTACATCGTAAAGCGTTAACAGTTATACAGTTTTGAAATCAGATAACAAAATACAAATGGATTGACAGTCTAACTCAGCCACTCATTAGTCAATCTATATGAGATGTTTTTCTTGAAAGCTCAAGTATTGCCTCTAAATGTTTCAATCTAGTGGTGTGACTATTTACTGAGACCTTGCAATTCTGCAGATGTATTTCATGTTACAATTATATATTATTGGCAGGATTAGTGACTTGAAACCTTGAGACAGACTGTTAGCTATGCTGATGTTGCACTATTTGCAATCTGACATTCTCCCAGCTATTCTTCCATGGCTTATACATTTTCATATATCCCGTTTACCTTACTGTCCTTAATTCCATATATTCCATTCAGATATCCACAGTAGGAGACGAAATCCGCACTGTGACTCCGGGAGGAGCTCCTCGGCCACAGGGAGAAGACATTTGAGGAGGACTCTAGTGACAACCTTCCCAGTGGTTGATAGCAGGGAGATTCCCCTGTAGTTGCCACAGTCAGACCTGTTACGTATTTAACCCTTTGTAATTTGCATTACACCTGACCACCAGAGGGCCCACCTGTTGGAGTCCCAAGGGATCCCAGCATCCCTTGGGAACACAGTATATAAGCAGGCCACCCACGAGGTACCTGCACTCTGGATCCTTAATAAAGGAACTAAGGTCACACTTGCTCATTAGACGCAATACTCAGTCTCACCATTTATTATGAGTGTAACAATTGGCGACGAGGTAACGAACAACCACGTAAAAATGCAAAGAACAGTCGGCATCCTGGAGAGGTTCTCAGAAGGGGTGATTGGGAGGCCTTTGTGGAGAGACTTGACCAATACTTTGTGGCCAACGAGCTGGAAGGGGACGAGAATGCCACCAAGCGAAGGGCGATCCTCCTAACTGTCTATGGGGCAACAACCTATGGCCTCATGAAGAATCTCCTGGCCCTGGCAAAACCAACAGAAAAATCCTACGAAGAATTGTGTACGCTGATCCGGGAGCACCTAAATCCTAAGGAAAGCATTTTGATGGCGAGATATCAGTTCTACATGTCTCAACGATCAGAGGGCCAGGAAGTGGCGAGCTATGTGGCCGAACTAAGGCGCCTCGCAGGACATTGTGAGTTTGAGGGATTCCGAGAACAAATGCTCAGAGACTTTTTTTACTGGGCATCGGACATGAGACAATCCTTCGCAAACTGTTGACTGCAGAAACTCCAAATCTGAGTAAAGCCATAACGATAGCCCAGGCATTTATGTCCACCAGCGACAACACCAAGTAGATTTCGCAGAACAAAGAAGTTTCAGCCAGTACCGTGCATAAAGTAACGTCGGTTTTGAGCAGAAATGTACATGACAGAACGTACACGCCGGCTGCTGTGGCCCGATCTCAATTGACCCACAGTCCGCCATCATCTGTTAATGCGAGGCAGTTAGCACCCTGTTGGCGCTGCGGAGGTGATCATTGGCCCCATCAATGCCACTTTAAGCACTATGCGTGCAATGGTTGCAGAACAATGGGACACCTCCAACGAATGTGCAGGTGAGCTGCAAACCCTGCAAACCACCAAGTTGTAGAGGAAGATCGATTCACAGTGGATCAGACCGAGTTGGAAACTCATACCGAGGAGGCAGAAGTGTACGGGGTACACACAGTCACGATGAAATGCCCACCAATAATGTTGAAAGTTGAACTGAATGGCATTCCAGTATCTATGGAGCTGGACACGGGGGTAAGTCAGTCCATAATGAGTAAAAAGGCCTTCGACAGGCTGTGGGGAAAGAAGGCACACAGGCCCAAGTTCAGCCCCATTCACACTAAACTAATGACTTACACCAACGAACTAATCCCTGTAATTGGCAGTGCAGAGGTCAAAATCTCCTATGATGGAGCAGTACACGAAATCCTGCTGTGGATTGTGCCAGGGGATGGCCCCACATTGTTTGGCAGAAGCTGGCTGGGGAAAATCCGCTGGAACTGGGACGACATCTGGGCGCTTTCGTCTGTTAATGACGCCTCATGTACCCAGGTTCTAAGCAAGTTCCCATCGCTATTCGAGCCAGTCATTGGAAGCTTCTCGGGGGTGAAAGTGCAGATCCATTTGATTTCCGGTACGTGACGCATCGACCACAATGCTCGGGCGGTACCGTACATGATGCGTGAAAAAGTGGAAATTGAACTGGACAGGCTGCAACGTGAAGGCATCATCGCACTGGTGGAATTCAACGACTGGGCCAGTCTGATTGTCCCGGTACTCAAGGAGGATGGTACGGTTAGAATTTGCGGGAACTATAAAGTAATGATTAACTGTTTTTAGCTGCAGGACCAGTACCCGCTACCCAAGGCAGATGACCTATTTATGACCCTGGCTGGAGGGAAGACATTCACTAAGCTGGATCTGACCTCGGCCTACATGACGCATGAGCTGGAGGAGTCTTCGAAAGGCCTCACCTGCATCAACACGCACAAAGGTCTGTTTATCTACAACGGTGCCCGTTCAGGATTCGGTCGGCCGCGGCAAACTTCCAGCGGAACGTGGAGAGCCTGCTAATGTCGGTTCCTTGCACAGTGGTCTTCCAGGACAACATGTTGGTTATAGGTTGGGACACCATGGAGCACTTGAAGAATCTGGAGGAGGTTCTTAGTCGGTTGGATCACGTGGGGCTCAGGTTAAACGCTCAAAGTGTGTTTTCCTGGCACAGGACGTCGAATTCTTAGGAATGAGAATCGCAGCAGACAGTATCAGACCCACCGACGCCAAGACGGAGGACATCAAGAACGCTTCGCGACCACAGAACATGACGGGGCTGCGGTCGTTCCTGGGACTCCTTAACTCTTCCGGTAATTTCCTACCTGGATTAAGCACCCTGCTAGAACCCCTACATGCGCTACTGCACAAGGGAGATGACTGGGTATGGGGGAATTCACAAGGGGCTACCTTTTAGAAAGTCAGAAATTTATTGTGTTTGAACAAACTGCTTGTCCTGTATAATCCATGTAAATGATTAGTATTAGCTTGCGATGCATCATCATACGGGGTCGGGTGTGTGTTACAACAGGCTAATGATTCGGAGATTTTGCAACTGGTTGCGTATGCATCCAGGAATTTGTCCAAGGTCGAAAGGGCCTATAGCATGGTTGAAAAAGTGGCTCTGGCATGCATTTATGCGGTAAAAAAAATGCACCAGTACTTATTTGGTATCAAGCTACTCATATCGCTGTTCTCTGAGAGCAAAGGGATTAATATCAATGCCTCTGCCTGCATCCAAAGATGGGCGCTCATGCTGTCGGTGTAAAACTATATAATCCACCACATACTAGGCGCAGAGAACTGTGCAAATGCTCTCAGTTGGCTGCCTTTGCCCACCACCGGGGTGGAAATGGCACAGCCAGCGGACTTGCTCATGGTCATGAAGGCATTTGAGAACGAGAAGTCCCCCGTTATGGCCTACCAGATCAGGACCTGGACCAGCCAGGATCCTTTACTGTCCTTGGTAAAAAACTGTGTCATCCATGGGAGCTGGTCCAGTGTCCCAGTGGAGATGCAGGAAGCGATTAAGCCATTCCACAGACGCAATGATGAGCTGTCCCTGCAGGCGGATTGTCTTTTGTGGAGCAATCGTGTGGTCTTGCCCAAGAAAGGCAGAGACACATTTATTTGCGAACTGCACAACACCCACCCAGGCATCGTAATGATGAAAGCCATAGGCAGATCTCATGTGTGATGGCCTGGCATCGACTCAGATTTAGGTTCATGCGTGCATCAGTGCAACACTTGCTCTCCGTTGAGCAACGTATCTAGAGAGGCACCGCTAAGTTTGTGGTCATGGCCATCCAAACATAGAAACATAGAAACATAGAAAATAGGAGTAGGCCATTCGGCCCTTCGAGCCTGCACCGCCATTCAATGAGTTCATGGCTGAACATGCAACTTCAGTACCCCATTCCTGCTTTCTCGCCATACCACTTGATCCCCCTAGTAGTAAGGACTACATCTAACTCCTTTTTGAATATATTTAGTGAATTGGCCTCAACAACTTTCTGTGGTAGAGAATTCCACAGGTTCACCACTCTCTGGGTGAAGAAGTTTCACCTCAGCTCGATGCTAAACGGCTTACCCCTTATCCTTAGACTGTGACCCCTGGTTCTGGACTTCCCCAACATTGGGAACAATCTTCCTGCATCTAACCTGTCGAAACCGTCAGAATTTTAAACGTTTCTATGAGATCCCCTCTCATTCTTCTGAACTCCAGTGAATACAAGCCCAGTTGATCCAGTCTTTCTTGATATGTCAGTCCCGCCATCCTGGGAATCAGTCTGGTGAACCTTCGCTGCACTCACTCAATAGCAAGAATGTCCTTCCTCAAGTTAGGAGACCAAAACTGTACACAATACTCCAGGTGTGGCCTCACCAAGGCTCTGTACAACTGTAGTAACACCTCCCTGCCCCTGCACTCAAATCCCCTCGCTATGAAGGCCAAAATGCCATTTGCTTTCTTAATCGCTTGCTGTACCTGCATGCCAACCTTCAATGACTGATGTACCATGACACCCAGGTCTCATTGCACCTTCCCTTTTCCGAATCTGTCACCATTCAGATAATAGTCTGTCTCTCTGTTTTTACCACCAGAGTGGATAACCTCACATTTATCCACATTATACTTCATCTGCCATGCATTTGCCCACTCACCTAACCTATCCAAGTCACTCTGCAGCCTCATCGCATCCTCCTCGCAGCTCACACTGCCACCCAACTTAGTGTCATCCGCAAATTTGGAGATACTACATTTAATACCCTCATCTAAATCATTAATGTACAGTGTAAACAGCTGGGGCCCCAGCACAGAACCTTGCGGTACCCCACTAGTCACTGCCTGCCAATCTGAAAAGTACCCATTTACTCCTACTCTTTGATTCCTGTCTGACAACCAGTTCTCAATCCATGTCAGCACACTATCCCCAATCCCACGTGCTTTAACTTTGCACATTAATCTCTTGTGTGGGACCTTATCGAAAGCCTTCTGAAAGTCCATATACACCACATCAACTGGTTCTCCCTTGTCCACTCTACTGGAAACATCCTCAAAAAATTCCAGAAGATTTGTCAAGCATGATTTCTCTTTCACAAATCCATGCTGACTTGGACCTATCATGTCACCTCTTTCCAAATGCGCTGCTATGACATCCTTAATGATTGATTCCATCATTTTACCCACTACCGATGTCAGGCTGACCGGTCTATAATTCCCTGTTTTCTCTCTCCCTCCTTTTTTAAAAAGTGGGGTTACATTGGCTACCCTCCACTCCATAGGAACTGATCCAGAGTCAATGGAATGTTGGAAAATGACTGTCAATGCATCCGCTATCAACCGTGGTCAAGGATCCATGTAGACTATGCGGGCCCATTCTTAGGCAAAATAATTTTGGTTGTCGTGGACGCTTACTCAAAATGGATTGAATGTACAATAATGTCTGTAAGCACATCCACGGTTACCATTGAAAGCCTACGAGCCATGTTTGTCACGCACGGCTTGCCTGATATCCTCGTCAGCGACAATGGGCCATGCTTCACCAGTGCTGAATTCAAGGAATTCATGACCCGCAACAGGATCTAACATGTCACATCTGCCCCATTCAAGCCCGCATCCAACGACCAGGCAGAACGGGCCGTTCAGACCATTAAGCAAAGCTTGAAATATGGGTCGGAAGGCTCCCTGCAGACCCAGTTGTCTCGAGTGCTGCTCAGCTACCGCACCAGACCCCACTCACTCACTGGGATTCCCCCAACTGAGCTGCTCATGAAAAGGGCGCTTAAAACAAGGCTCTTTCTTGTCCACCCTGATCTCCATGATCACGTGGAGGGCAAGCGGCAACAATAAAATGTGTACCATGACTGCGCAAATTTGTCTTGCGATATTGAGATCAATGATCCTGTGTTTGTGCTCAATTATGGACATGGTCCCAAATGGCTCGCTTGCATGGTCACAGCCAAAGAGGGGGGTAGGGTGTATCAGGTCAAATTGACCAATGGATAAACGCACAGAAAACATTTGGACCAAATCAAATTGCGGTTCACCAACAGTTACGGACAACCCGAAGAGGACACCACCAACTGTGACCCTCCAACACACACACAAGTGGCAACTGACATCTTAGTTGACCACAAAACTGAACTCATCATCCTCAGCAGCCTGGTAAGGCCGGCTTCCCGACAGCCCAGTGAAGAACTGACCAACCCATCCACACCAGGATTTGTACTGAGACGATTGACATGGGAGCGCAAAGCCCCAGATCGTCTCACCTTGTAAATGATTGTACTGTTGACTTCACGGGAGAGTGTTGTTATGTATTTAATCCTTTATAACTTGCATTACACCTGACCACCAGAGGGTCCACCTATTGGAGTCCCAAGGGATCCCAGCATCCCTTGGGAGCACAGTATATAAGCAGGCCACCCACGAGGTACCTGCACTCTGGAACCTTAATAAAGGAGCTAAGGTCACATTTGCTCTTTACACACAGTACTCAGTTTCACCATTTATTATGAGTGTAACAGGACTTGTCCCCTTTTTTAAAGATGGTCACGATTACTGCATCTCTGAGATATCCCGACATGCTCTCCTCCCTCCAGCTGAGAGAGATGAGGTTGTGTATTCACGCCAGCAGTGCCTCTCCGCCATACTTCAATGCATCAGCAGGTACTCCGTCCGCACCCGTAGTCTTATTGTTTTTAAGCTGTCTTATGGCTTTTTCTATCTCATGCAGTGTTGGGATCTCACTGAGGTGGTGGTGGGTCGCATGCTGTGGGATGGAGTTGAGAACACTCGAGTCAAAGGCAGAGTCTCGATTGAGGAGATCTTCGAAGTGCTCCTTCCAGCGGGCCCTAACTGCCTCGGTGTCCTTGATGAGTGTTTCCCCATTCTTGGCCAGCAGTGGGCTGGGGCCTTGGGTGTTTGGCCCGTAGGTGGCCTTAACTGCGATGAAGAATCCTCGCAAATCATGGTTGTTGGCCAGCTGCTGTATCTCCTGTGCTTTCTCCATCCACCACCTGTTCTTTAGGTCCCGGGTTTTTTGTTCGATTTCAGCCTTGAGCCTTCTGTAATGCTGCTGTGCTGCTCCTGCGTTGGGTTGTTGTTTAAGGCTCAGAAATGCCCTGCGCTTGTGATCTATTAGCTCTTAGATCTCCTTATCATTCTCATCAAACCAGTCCTGGTGTTTCCTGTTTGAGTGACCGAGCATCTCTTTGCAGCCACTGGCTATGGAAGCCTGGCAGGCATACCAAGCACTGTGGGCATTCTGCATTTCGGGGTTGTCAAGGCACACCAGGTTAGCTGTGGGGCGCTGACTGTATAGGGCTCTCTTAGCTGGGTCCTTAAGTGCTCCGGCATTGACTTTTTTGCAGCGCTGCTTCTGCTGCTCCCTCCGCTTTGGGACTATGTTGAAGTCGATGATGGGTCGGATTAGGCTGTCGTCTGTCCAGCGGTCGTCGGCTCCTGTCATGGCGCGGGTGATGCGCACATCCTTGCTATCCTTGGCTTTGACAATGACATAGTCGAGCAGGTGCCAGTGCTTGGAGCAAGGGTGTTGCCACGATGCCTTGTAGTTGTGTGATGGTGGTGTCGTGGTAAGCATGGTTGCCTTCCAAGCAATTGACCTGCGTTTGATTCCCAGCCATCACATCTCTTACTTTAATCCTAATAGAAGTAGTAGAAGTAGTATGAATAGAGCTAGTTATTAGCTTGGGGCATCAAATCGACTGTATTTTAATTCAGCTGTAGAGTCAGGCTCAAAGTGTTTCACAACTGGTACCTATGGTCAAAATGATTCCCAGCTGCATATTTACAGAAACAAGTATAATTAATAGAATTACTGAAAAGCTATATCAAAGTTTAAAATCGGGTATTGGGGAAAAATATCTGTCATACACAAAAAAACAGACAGATTTTTGTTTTAAGGAAATAATTAAGTCTTTGAAGACCGTACATATCAATGTACATATCAATGTACTGGTCAGGTGGACAGAACAGTGGCAAATTGAATTCAATCTGGATAAATGTGAGGTAATGAATTTGGGGATGTCGGACAAGGCAAGGGAATACACATTAAATGGTACGACATTGAAAAGTGTCGAGGAACAAAGGGACCTTGGGGTGCAGGTCCACGGATCCCTGAAGGTAGCAGGCCAGGTAGATAAGATGGTTAAGAAGGCATATGGAATACTTGCCTTTATTAGTCGAGGCATGGAATACAAGTGCAAGGAGGTTATGTTTGAACTGGTTAGGCCGCAGCTGGAGTACTGCGTGTGCAGTTCTGGTCACCACATTACAGGAAAGATGTGATTACACTGGAAAGGATGCTAGAGGAGATTTACAAGAATGTTGCCTGGACTGGAGAATTTTGGCTATGAGGAAAGATTGGAGATGCTGAGTCTGTTTTCTTTGGAGCAGTGGAGGCTGAAGGGAGACCTGATTGAGGTGTATAAAATTTTTAGGGGCCTGGATAGAGTGGCTAGGAAGGACCTGTTTCCCTTGGCAGAGGGTCAACAACCAGTGGGCATAGATTTAAAATAAATGGGGGGAGGTTTAGAGGAGATATGGGGGGAAATTCCTTCACTCAGAGGGTGGTGGGGGTCTGGAACTCACTGCCTGAAAGGGTGGTAGAGGCAGAAACCCTCACCACATTTAAAATATACTTGGATGTGCACTTGAAGTGCCATAACCTACATGGCTACGGACCAAGAGCTGGAAAGTGGGATTAGGCTTGATAGCTCTTGTTCGGCTGGCGCGGACACGATGGGCTGAAATAGCCTCCTTCCTTGCTGTAAATCTCTATCATTCTATGACGCTAGGACAAGTTGATAAAGCTGTTAAAAAAGCATACGGATCCTGGGCTTTTTAAGTAGAGGTATAGTGGGAAAAGTTGGCCTGATTTGCACCCCCCATTTGCACCTGCGGGGGATGGCAATGGGGCGTTAACGGGTTACTGATGAGGCATGGCAAATTCTAGCACAGAAGAGTACAAAAGCCAGGAAGTTATGCTAAATCTGTATAAATCACTGTTTAGGCCTCAGCCGGAATATTGTGTCCAATTCTGGGCACCACACTTTAGAAAGGATGCCAAGGCTTTGAAAAGGTGTTACGCATGAGGGACTTCAGCTTTGTTGAGAGACCAGCGAAGCTGGGACTGTTCTCCCAGGAGCAGAGAAGGTTAAGTGGATATTTAATAGAGTTATTTAAAATTATGAAGGGGTTTGATACGGGAGGCATAGAGAAGATGCTTTCACTTGTGGGGGAGTCTCAAACTAAGGGCCAGAATTATACAATAGTCACCAATAAATCCAATAAAGAATTCAGGAGAAACTAGTTTACCCAAAGAGTGGTTAGAATGTGGAACTCGCTTCCACATGCAGTGGTTGAGGTGAGTAGCATAGATGCCTTTCAGGAGAAGCGGGATCAGTACATGAGTGAGAAAGGACTAGAAGGATATGCAAATAGGGTCAGATGAAGTAGGGTGGGAGGAGGCTCATGTGGAGCATAAACACTGGCATAGATCTGTTGAGCCAAATTACCTATTTCTGTGCTGTAAATTCTGTGTAATTCTATGTGAACTGTCTCCACTGGCAGGAGGGTCGTTAATGAATTAACACAGGTTAAAGGTAATTGGCAAAAGAACGAGAGGGGAGCTGTGAAGGTGTTTTTTCATGCATGAGGTGTAATGATCTGGAATGCATTGCCTGAAAGGGTGGTGGAAGCAGATTCAATAATAACTTAAAAAAAAAATTGGATATAAACTTGAAGGTGAAATATTTTCAAGGCTATGGGGGAAGAGCAGGGGAGTGGGATTCATTGGATAGTTCTTTCAAAGAGCCTGCACAGACCCGATGGCCGAAATGGCCTCCTTCTGTGCTGTATGCTTCTATCATTCTTTGATTCTAATTCACTACATCAGTTATAATGAAGCAACTTATCAAATATTTGGTTGATCTCTTATAGTGTTGTTCAAAGATAAAAATATTGCTTTGGAGTAAATACTATGGCCCGTGGACTGATCACTGCACTTCAATAAATACAGCGTGTACTTCAATATAAAGGGATGGTGGTGTGAGGCTCCAGAAATACTAGACCAAGTCAGAGGGCAGCTAAGAATCAACCACATTGGTATGAAACGAGTGAGACATAGGCCAGGCTGGGTAAGGACGATAGATTTCCATCCACGAAGGACAAGGCAGTTGGGGACAGAATTTGTCCCTTTCCTTAAGGCCATTTAACACCGGAAAGCGATGGCCACGATGCTGAAAGCAATGGCTGCCGAATTTTTGTGTAATAGCTGCCATTATCAAAGTTCCGCTCCCGTGTTATCCCGGCGGTGACCCGCTCCCCCCTACTGCTCCGCTGCTGCCGATCCGTGTTAAGTGTGTCATCACAGTGCGCAATTCCTCGACGGCAAAATTGCGCCATGAAAATCTTCGGCTCGCCCGGCAGTGCCAAAACCAATTTTTTCCCGGTGGTCCAGTGAGGCTGAGGCCTTCTGCAGTGGCGGTGTGGCTTCCCTTAAAGGGGAGGATGCACTGCCGCTATCACCATGTCAGCTGACTGCCATGTCAACCTGACAATTATGCCCCCAAATTCGGTCAGGCCGCCAACAGGCAGCCTGGCACCCCCTTTCGGCCACTGTCCCGGTCGAAACCCTCCCTGGTAGCCCAGTGGACTGAAATTTTAAAATCGCGAAGGCGCTCTCCTTTAAGTAAATGGGAGAGCTGTGGTGACGGGGCGCCGTGATGATGTCATCGTGGCGGCCACTCCGCACTGCCCCCAACTTCCACCCTCTAGTCTTACCACCGCCGCATAACCGCCCATGAGCAACTTCTGGATCAGAATAAAAAAGACAAAGAGCAGAATTTTGCTCAAGAGGCAACCTCAAACATTGCGGCTGTAAAAACCATAGAAATTGGGTGTGTACGGGGCGGGGCGGGGGGGCAATTTCAGCCCCTTGGTTTTGGGCAGGGGGCAATTTCAGCCCCTTGGTGTTTACAACAATTCAACAATTTCATTGTCACTTTCACTGGCTTTTTTTTCCCAGATCTTTTTAAATGATTTCAAACTCTCAAACTGCTATGGTGGGATTTTAAATCAGCTTCCCTAAGTAATAGTCCAATAACATAACCACACTGCCACTGTACTCCTAATGATATAGATGATTGAAGGAAGAGCTTGTTTAAACTCGCGTGAGGAATTAAAGTGTGAAGAAATACATTGCCGTCTGATTGAATAGTAATAATTACAAGCATGCAGTGTGCTTTGCCAAAGCAAAGCTGTCCAGCTTTGTTTCAATTGGCACAAGAGCGGAGATATGCATCCATTATCGCTGGCATTTGTAACAATTAAATGGGCTAGTTTTGAATATTCAATTTAGTTATGATCAGAATTGGGTGTTTTACCTCAGGAAAGTTCACATAGCCAATGTCATCAACCTAGAGATCTGCTTAAAAACTTCTCTAATAGATTGTGCCACAACAACATTTTCACGGCATTCGAATGGAGAATGAGGAACTTATATAAGTACAAGTTGTTGTTGTTGTTGTTGTTGTTGTTGTTGTTGCAAGGGGTACTTAAAAGTAGAGGAGAAAAAGAGAAAAAATAGATAAACGAGAGAGGGAAAGTACCTACAAGAGCTGCTGGGTTAGGTCCAGGTCGTTGTCAGAAGCATTACCACAAGTTAAAATATGGGACATATCCAACTGTTTTAAAATTTCTTGCCAAATGACTTTCAGTGCTTTCCATTTGAGCCCTGAATAAACAAAGCTGCCTTTTGTCCTGGCTCTGTGGAACTGACCGAATTTAGAACAGGTTGGATTTCCAGTCTGATTTGAAGCCTACTTCAGATGGCTTGCCTGCTATTCTGCAGTACAGAGTAGTTATGGTGCACAACGTCATCTGCACTGTTTGTAAGAGCCAATAGTGCCTTCACACACTCCCAGCCACATCATGCCATTTCACTGTTGCCATCTTTCTTTTCTCTACAAAAAAGTAAAAAGATTCAAATCTGTTCATAATTGAAGGCCATTTGTCCTGTTCACATTGTACGATTCAGGCTCGCTTACAGCAAAGCTTGTGAAATTTATAGTTTCAGATTCTGCTGGTTTTGCAGCTCTTCAAGCCAAGATTTGGATGACTGTAATGTTGAAACTGATAAACACATGCGATGGGAGTTGTCTTCCAGTTATTGATGTCTGCTTACACAAATTTTGGTAAAGCTCATCAGTTGACATGTAACAACAGCATACTCTGTCCCTTAGTAGGTTGGATGTTGGATAAACATGAATCATGCCCATATTAACCACCAACCTGACCTATCTAATGTTCACCTTCCTAAATGTTCCCTCCCCAAAATTCATGGGGGCTATTTTGGCCAAAGGGCACTAAATGGGAGTTGTGCTAATAGGACACACCTATATGAGAGTCTCGATTTAGCACACAATTTAGGTCCGAATTGTTGATTACCATAATTTGAACTTGCCTGGAGGTGCTAACTGGACACCTGCAGATTTAGCATTCGAGTACTGATTAGACAAAATTTCCGTGGAGCAGTATATGTGGGTTCCTCGCACCCACTTCCACTGAAGGTGTGGAGTGCGCTGGCTGGCACACAGCGGCACGTTGTAGGATGGCTCAGGGACCGAGGGAGAGGGTGCACAGGTTCTTGAATGCAGCACTGGAGGTCCTTGTTGAGGAGGTTCAGAGGAGGAGGAATGCACTGGTTGGCACATAGCGGCACTTGCAGGATGGATCAGGACCGAGTGAGAGGGTGCACAGGTTCTTGAATACATAAGAACATAAGAATTAGTAACACGAGTAGGCCATTTGACCTCTCAAACCTGCTCCGCCATTCAATGAGATCATGGCTGATCCCTACCTCAACTCCACTTTCCTGCACTATCCCTATATCCCTTGATTCCCTTAATATCCCAAAATCTATCGATCTCTGTCATGAATATACTTAATGACTGCGTGCTTCATTTTGCCCAAAGCCGTTTTCTGGCATATTGCCAGACTTACACCCATTTTTCTCGGTCCAAAATACTCCAAAAATATTTCCCCGCTGTATTTATCAAAATTGGTGCCACGCAGCCTGTCCAGTCACCTCAGGGGGTGGAGCCTGCTGTCTGCGCCAAAAAACGATGCCGCACCTTCTGCGCATGCGTGAAAAAAAGAGAGGTTTTTGACGTTATTCCTATGAGCGCGCATGTGCAGTACAGCTCCCGGTCTGCAATCGGCCATTTTTAAAGAGTCAGTTGTGTGTGTGAGAGAATGTTGAGTGCTGTGTGAGAACATTGGAAAAATAAGAGCTGAAATAAAAGATGAAAAGTGGTGCAAGGATCAAGAATTTCTTACAAGATGAAGTGGAGGCACTAGTTACTGTGATTGAGAACAGATGGCAGGAGCTGGACACCAGCAGAAGTTACATAAAAGTTCCACCCAAAGAAATGAAGAAATGCTGGAACCAACTTGTAGAAGATTACTATGAAACGGTGACCACCCTGAGATCTGGAGGCCAGTGCAAAAAGAAGTGGTCAAATAGTTAGTGTAAGTAATATTTTCATTTATTCAATGCAATTGCAATTGTAATGTAAATGTCACCAGCTGTATATATCCCACCCAGCTGAAAGAAACCCTCTCTAAAAAGTTGTATTTTCATCTTTGCAGAGGAAGGTGGCACATAAAAAAAGGGAAAGAACTCGAACAGGAGGAGGCCCAGCAAATCTGCACCCACTGGCACCTTTGGAAAACAGGGTTATTGCTTTGATGGGTCCTGCCTGGAGAAAAGCAACCACCACTGCACAAGCTGGGCCCACACTGGAGGGAGAGGGTAAGTCCTGCAAATTCCACAGTCTGGCTTTGCTAAAAGTTAAGTACTGCGCGGACTAGCCCTGCTTCAGTTCATGGGAATGTCTCCGTCAGCTGCGCTTCGTTTGATGCAATGTGCTATCATTCATTGTGGCCCTTAAAATCAGCCTGCTGCCTGTGCTGTGTGAGCTTACTCATGTCACCCACCCTGCCCCCTCCTCTGCTGCTAACCATTTGTCTGTTCTGTTATATTTTGCAGAACTTGAGGCCATCCCTGATGATGCAGAAGAAGATTCAGATGAGGGCGAGCCTGAAGAGGCGAACATCTTCCAATCCCACCTTCAAGATCAAGAGAGCATGGGGGTGAGGGGGAGGGGAAGGGGATGGAGATGGATGAAGCCCCCACTGTTGTACTCACTTTTGAGGAGGTGCAGGTGCCGCCCTTTGAAGTGCCAACCCCTTCTCTGACTAGTGGTTTCAGTGTTGGTGGGACATTTCATGGATTCATTCCAGTCTGAGGCTGGGGATTCCAGCGGGGTGCATCGAGGCACACCCAGGGACCCACTGTTCCAGGCTGTGGGTTCTAGTGAGATGTAACAAGGCACACCGAGGGCCCCACCGTCCGAGGCTGCGGGTCCCAGTGGGGTGCAGTGAGGCACACCCAGGGTGAGGAGGGGAAGGAGAGCTCGACCGCGCTCTCCTGAGATGCAGGATCTAACAGATGTGGTTGACATGATGTCAATGAGTACGGAGAGCATTGACCTTACGTGATCACTCCTGGATACCATCTGTGGGGTGGGTGATGCGTTATCGGGACTGTCGGGAGAAGTAACAGCACTCTCATGAGAAAAGGGAATGATGTCCGCGACCATGAGTGAGGGAATATCTCAGTTAGCTGAAACTATGTCAGTGAACATGAGGGAGGGAATGCCACAGATAGTTCAAACACTCTCAGTGAACATGAGGGAGGGAATGTCACAGATAGTTCAAACACTCTCAGTGAACATGAGAGAGGGAATGTGACAGGTAGTTGAGACACTTTTGCTCAACATGAGGGAGGGAATGTTGGAGGTTGTTGAGGCACTGTCAGGGCACATGAGGGACGGCATGTTGGAGTTAGCTGCTGCAATAAGAGAACCCGCCCAGACCCCGCGCCCATTGACAGAATCAACTGCCATTCGGTTCCAATCCCGAGACCAGCCTCTGAAGAGCCCCAAGCCGGGCCCTCCACATTGCCAACTGCCCCCCGCCAGCCCACCCCCCCAACAGGGGTGTGCATTACCCGAGTTGTTAGAAAGAAGCTTGGTAGCAACCCCAGAAACAGTGCGCCACCGCCTGCGGGCAGGGGTGGTGGAGTCACCAAGACCAAGCTCGACGGGCGGTCTTCGAATAAGGTGGAGGAGAGATGGGTGCAGCCTTTCTTTGCTGCTGCTGCTGTTGTTATTATTATTGTTGTTACTGTTGTAACTGTTGTTCTCAAATTAAAAGTTTTTTGTAAGTTATGTAAATTTACAAGGTTAAAGTTAGTAAGTGATCTTAACTGAAAACTTTAAAAGTTTGATACAAGAATACTTTTATTAAAGTTAAATTAAGTACAGATGTTTGTTAAACTTTTGAATAAAATATATTTTACATTATAACTGAATAATTTACATTATTTGTTCCATTATTAACACAACTTTTGAAGTAACCAAGAATCATTTCCATCATTTGTTCCATTAACACAACACAACATTATGAAACAGCTCCAAACAGTAAACAGTAATAGTTGCTGCTGAGCCTTCAGGCAGCAAAGTGTTCATGAATGAGCTGCTGGCACAAGGCTTGAGCAATCATTAAAGGGGCACAACAGCCCACCGTCCTCCGCCATCGTGCTCCAGGTTCAGTTACTTGCATGGCTTTCACGTCCTCATCCTCCTCCTCCTCCTCCTCCTGCTCGTCACCTGCATTTTCCTCATCATTATCATCAGATAGGTCTTCCACTACCAGTTGCTGCTGCCTCATGATGGCTAAGTTATGCAGCATGCAGCACACAACAGTGAACTGACCGACAATCTCAGGGGAGTGTAGCAAGTAGCCTTCGGAATGGTCCAGGCATTGGAAACGCTGTTTCAAGATGCCAATGCTCCTCTCTATGATGCTGTGCGTCGCAATGTGTGACATGTTGTATTCCCGGTTAGCTTCTGTCCGGGTTACGCATTGGGGCGTCATGAGCCAGGTGACGAGACCAAATCCTTTGTCTCCCAATAGCCAGCTCTGCCCTTCTGGCTGCTGCTGAAACATGGCAGATATAATGCTCTCGCATAGGATGAACGCATCATGGGTGCTGCCAGGATATCTTGCATCGACTGACATGATGCAGTGCAGGTCATCACACATGAGCTGTACATTAATGGATTGGAAGCCTTTTCTGTTCCTGTACATCTCAGAATCCTCCAAAGATACTCACAAGGCGATGTGGGTACAATCAATACCGCCCTGTAACTTTGGGAAGCCAGCAATCCTAGAAAAGCCCACAGCCCTGTCACGCATTGCCTGAGCGGTCAAGGGGAACTTTATGTAATCATTCCTGAGGGCATATAGTACAGACATCACCTGCCGAATGCAGACATGTGTTGCATGTTGAGAAATGGCGCACACAACCCCAGTTGTAGCTTAGAAGGATCCTGATGCATATAATGAAAGTGCAGCTGTAACCTTCACTTCAAAGCAGTCCTCCTGACAGTTCTAGGTTGCAAGTCTGCTTTCACCAAGTCACAGATCTGTGACAACTTCTTTCCAGAAACGCAGCCTTCTGACACAGTCTGCATCACTCAGGTGCAGGTAAGAACACCTGTCTCGATATACCCAAGGTGAGTAAGGCCTCCTGCCCAGCACCCTATGGACTCTGAAGTTCCTCTTGTGATGACTTCGAATCAATAGTCTCCTCCGCAGCATCATGCTGCAGAAGGCTCACACAAGGTATAGCATTGTCAGTATTGCCTCCATGCTTAAATTTGACCTTTGCAAGAATCTCAAAACGGCAGGAAGACAGGGCAGGTTGTTTGTTCTCTCTCCCCAAGGTCTGTATGGACCACACCCAGGTCTGAGCAAGTGCAGTGATCGGGGACCCCACCCCGCAACCCCCCCCCCCCCCCGGTTTCATTGCAGTCTTGTGATTTCTTCCGATCACGTTCAACAGCCCTTCCAATCCCTGCCCTGTCCCTCCCCACCCCCCCAACCCCCCCGGGCTCATTTGAAGCCTAGTGCAGTCTTCTGATCGCCACCTCCCCCCTGGGCTTATTTTGCAGCCGAGCCCCTGTGTCCGGGCGGGGGCCGATTCTGCCGGCTGACGCTGCAACCCTTCAGCCCTGTTTGAAGACGTTCGGTGGTGTCATGTGAGTAAAAAACAATGAAAAGTTCAGAATTCCAGCAAACTTCCATCTACTCTGTTGAAAGTTAAAAATGTTTTTATCTTTATTATGCACATTTAAAGTGTTCTTATCTCCCTCCAAAACTTCGGTGAGAAACAATGGCGTCTTTCTGCGTCAATTTTTCAATGTGCGCTTCTTTCTCTTAAATCACCAGAAGGTTTTTTGGGAGTCCAGATACGCCGATCAAGAAGAAATTTTTTGTGGGCAAACTTTGAAAAATGATAAACACTGGCGCAGACATGAGGTTACGCCCCCCTGTGACGTCAATAAAAAATAACCTAAAAAAGTCGTAACTTACTCAGTTATGCTGGTGCAGATTACTTGGGGAAACTTTAATTTAAAAACTTATGTCATAAAAAGCGGCGTGCACCAAAAAGACAGAGTAAATGACTGGGGAAAATTGAACCCTGAGCCTCCACAGCCCTCTGGGGTAGAGAATTCCAACAATTCACCAGCCTCTGAGTGAAGAAGTTTCTCCTCATCTCAGTCCTAAATGGCCGACCCCTTATTCTGAGACTGTGATCCCTGGTTCTAGAGTCCCCAGCCAGAGAAACATCCTCCTACATCTACCCTGTCAAGCCTTGTAAGAATTTTGTATGTTTCAATGAGATCATCTCTCATTCTTCTAAACTCTTGAGAATATAGGCCTAGTCTACTCAATCTCACCTCATAGGATAATCCGCCCATCCCAGGAATCAGTCTGGTGAACCTTCGTTGCACTCTCTCAATGGCAAGTATATCCTTCCTTAGGTAAGGAGACCAAAACTGTACACAGTATTCCAGGTGCGATCTCACCAGGGCCCTATATAATTGCAGTAAGACATTTTTACTGTTGTACTCAAATCCTCTTGTAATAAAAGCCAACATACTATTTGCTTTCTTAATTGCTTGCTGTACCTGCATGTTAACTTTCAGTGATTCGTGTACAAGGACACCCAAGTCCCTCTGAACACCAACATTTGCCAATCTCTCACCATTTAAAAAATACTCTGCTTTTCTATTTTTCCTACCAAAGTGGATAACTTCACATTTCTCCACATTAAATTCCATTTGCGATGTTCTTGCCCACTCACTTAGCCTGTCTATATCCCCTTGAAGTCTCTTTACATCATCCTCACAACTTACATTCCCACCTAGCTTTGTATCATCAGCAAACTTGAATATATTACATTTGGTCCCCTCATCCAAACCATTGATATAGATTGTGAATAGCTGGGCCCAATCACTCATCCTTGCGGCACCCCACTAGTTACAGCCTGCCAACCCGAAAATGATCTGTTTATTCCTATTTTCTGTTTTCTATCCATTAACCAATCCCCAATCCATGCTAATATATTACACCCTATCCCACGAGCCCTAATTTTGTTTAATAACTTCTTGTGTGGCACCTTCGCGAATGCGTTCTGAAAATCCAAATGCACCACATCCACTGGTTCCCCCTTATCTATTCTGCTGGTTAAAACCTCCAAAAACTCTAACAGATTTGCCAAACATGATTTTCCTTTCATAAATCCATGTTGACTCTGCCCAATTCTATTATTATTTTCTAAGTGCCCTGTTACCACGTCCAGAATAATAGATTCTAGCATTTTTCCTACTACTAATGTCAGGCTAACTGGTCAGTAGTTCTCCGTTTTCTCTCTCTCTCCTTCATTAAATAGCGGGGTTACATTAGCTGCCTTCCAATCTGTGGGAACCATTCTAGAATCTATGGAATTTTGGAAGATGACAACTATCTCTATAGCCATCTCTTTCAAAACTCTAGGATATAGGCCATCAGGCCCAGGAGATTTATTGGCTTTCAGTCCCATTAATTTCTCCAGTACTTTTTTTTTACTAATACGAATTTCTTTCAGTTCCTCATTCTCGATAGACCCTTGGTACTCCACTATTTCCGAGAAGTTTCTCGTGTCTTCTTCCGTGAAGACAGACACAAATATTTGTTTAATTTCTCTGCCATTTCCTTATTCCCCTTTGTAATTTCTCCTGTCTCAGCCTGTAGGGGACCCATATTAATTTTGCTAATATTTTCCTATTTATATATAGAAGCTTTTACCATCTGTTTTTATGTTTCTCCCTAGTTTACTCTCATTCTATTTTCCCTTTCTTCATCAATTTCTTGGTCCTCCTTTGCTGAATTCTAAAATGCTCCCAATCCTCAGGCTTACTACTCTTTTTGGCAACATTATAAGCCTCTTCCTTTGATTTAATACTATCTTTAACTTCTCTTGTTTGCCATGGTTGGACCACTTTTCCGGTGGGCTTTTTGTGCCTTAAAGGAATGTATGTTTGTTGTAAATTATGTATTAATTCTTTAAATGCTAGCCATTGCTTGTCCACCATCATACCTTTTAATGTAGTTTCCCAATCTACCTTAGCTAACTCTCCCCTCATACCTACGTAGTTTCCTCTGTTTAGATTTAAAACCCTAGTTTCAGATTTAACTAAATCACTTTCAAACATAATGTAAAATTCTATCATATCATGGTCACTCTTCCCTGAGGGCCCCTTTAATACAAGGTTATTAATTAACCCTTTCTCATTGCACAATACTATATCTAAAATAACCTGTTCTCTTGTTGGTTCCTCAACATACTGATCTAGAAAACTATCTTGAATGCATTCCATGAACTCATCCTCCACACTATTACTGCAAATTCGGTTTGCCCAGTCCATATGAAGATTAAAGTCCCCCATGATTACTGTATTACCCTTGTTGCATGCTCCTCTAATTTTCTGATTCATACCTTGGAAAAAGAAGGGAGTGTGTTAGTGATAGTCTTGTGAGGTGGTTACAGAATATGACTGTCATGGTGGAATAACGGGTATACAGTGTGTCAGATGTGAGTATGCATTACATGAATTCGTCCTCCTATTACTGCAAATTTGTTTTGCCCAGTCTATATGTAGATTAAAGTTCCCCATGATTATTGTGTTACCTTTGTTACATGCACCTCTAATTTCCTGATTTATACTGTACCCTACATTACCACTACTGTTTGGGGGCCTATAAACAACTCCCACCAATGTTTTCTGCCCCTTCTGAGCTCCACCCAAACTGATTCTACGTCTTGATTTTCCGAGCTAAGAACCGTTGGGGCCGAAATGGCCCCTCCCCTTAAGGCCTGTTACCGCTGGAAATCGACGACCACGCTGCGGAGTGAAATGACCACCAATTACATAAGAACATAAGAACATAAGAACATAAGAATTAGGAACAGGAGTAGGCCATCTCGCCCCTCGAGCCTGCTCCGCCATTCAACAAGATCATGGCTGATCTGGCCATGGACTCAGCTCCACTTACCCGCCCCTTCCCTGTAACCCTTAATTCCCTTATTGATTCTTTGTGAATTGGTCGCCAATTTGAAAATTCCGCTCCTGTAGCATCCCGGCGGTGACCCGCTCCCCCCACTACCACTCTGCTGCTGCCAATCCATCCTAAATACGTCATCAGAGCACGCACCACTGATGTTCCCCCCCCACCCACCCCCCGATCGCGAGATTCCGCTGAGAAAATCTTGCTCCCGCAGCTCAGCGCCACTGACAGCTTTTTCTGTTAGTGCACTTTGCTTGGAGTGCTTGTAAAATGGAGGTGCGGCTACCATTAAAGGGGAGGACCTAATGCCGTGGCCGCCATCCTAATTTTTTTTGTCGGTCAACTGCCATGTCGGGCATTCAATTATGGCCCCGGGTTCAGCCAGGCCGCCAACAGGCAGCCTGGCATTCCCTCTTGGGTGCCAGCCACTGGCACAGCCGAAAACCGCCCTGGTGGCCCAGTGGACCGAACTTAAAAGAATCACAGAGGCTCCACCCTTTAAGTGAAGGGGAGAGAGGTGATTACGCGCCAGTGCGACGATGTGATCTGATGAGTGACAGCAGCTGACAGTCCACCTGCCCCCCCCCCCCCCCCCCACTTCCGCTCCTCTAGTGTGCGAACTTCCATTCACCGCCACACTTCCACCTCCATTATGACTGACTTCCGGACCGCTGGAAAAAAAGCCAAAGAGCGAAATTTCACTCAAGAGGCCACCACATGCATCGCGCCGGTAAAAACAGCTGAAACAGGGTAGGTGCGCTGCGTTTCCGGCGGTGGGCAATTTCGGTCCCTTTCTCTCTACTGTCTTTATCCCATCCTTTATTATCAGGGCTACCCCGGCTCCTTTTCCATTTTGCCTATCTCTTCGAAAAGTAAAGTATCCTGGAATATTTAGTTCCCAACCTTGGTCACTTTGCAACCACACCTCAGTAATGGCTATTAGATCAACCTATTAATTTCTATCTGCGCTATTAATCCATCTAGTTTGTTGCGAATGCTTTGTGCATTTAGCCTTTAGCTCTGGCCTTTTTCTATTTTTCCCTGTTGTCAGCTTCATCAGCAATGCAATATTACCTCTCTGTCCCTTCCTGACCCACTCTGCTTATTTTCACCCAACACTCTGCTCTGCTCTATAGCCTTGCCATTTCTCTTGCTGCTTTTAAATGTACTCTTTCCCGAATCCTTCCTCCCACCACCCGCCTTCATTAGTTGAATGCAGCACTGGAGGTCCTGGTGGAAGAAGTCCAAAGGAAGAGGGATGTCTTATACCCGCAGGGGGGTGAAGGATGCCACCTCACCCTCCTTGAGCTCCTGTCCCTCTCTCCTGCAGCAGCTAGTGCTGTTCTTCCTGGCTTCATGTCCTCCTCCTATTTCTCGTATAGACCAAGTGGACCGCTAGCTAGGTACCGATGACCAAGCACTCCCTTTCTCCAGATTACTCCTATAAGATGTTCAATAAGGTAGAGTAGCTTAGCACTCACTCTTTTTAGGTGAAGTCCTCAGAGAATTTCAGAATAAATGTTGCTTGAATATTGGTGAAGACTTGACAAAGTGTCCCAGAAAGTCTCCTGATGTCTTTCAGAGGTTCTCTTCACAGCTCCAGCAGCAAGTGAAAGGTGGTATACCTTTAAGTTGTGCTTGAAATCCACATCAACGCCTTGTTTACTCCCAAACAGCTGGTCGCTGTTAGGAGAGGGTGTTATCCACCAAAATGCTGTGCAGCCTCTTTAATGAGCGCTAGCAGGTATTTTAAGTGGCAATCAACTAGCCTCTGGGCAGCCTTCCTAGCGCAAGCTTGAAATCCTTTACCAGGATGGAGTCCTTATCAGGAGAATGTCAACTGTGGCTCAATGGGTCGCACACTTGCCTCTGAATCAGAAGGTTGTGGGTTCATGTCTCTCTCCAGGAACTTGTGCACAAAAATAAATCTTGGCTGACACTCTCAGTGCAGTGCTGAGGGAGTAATGCACTGTCAGACGTGTCATCTTTTGGATGAGACTTTAAACCGAGGCCTTGTCTGCTCTCTCAGGTGGACGCAAAAGGTCCCATGGCACTATTTCGAAGAAGAGCAGGGGAGTTATCTCTGGTGTCCTGGCCTATATTTATCCCTCAATTAATATAACAAAAAAATAGATTATCTGGTAATTATCACATTGCTGTTTGTGAGAGCTTGCTTCTGTGCAAATTGGCTGCCGCGTTTCCTACATTACAACAGTGACTATACTACAAAAGTACTTCATTGGCTGTAAAGCGCTTTGAGATGTCCGGTGGTTGTGAAAGGCGCAGTATAAATCCACATCTTTTTTTTTTGCACTAAACGCGGGTTAAACCAACGTTTCAACTAAACCCCATCTTGACTACCTCAGAGGATCTTTAACTTCTGAACGTGCTGCCAAAAATCACCCTCTATCGCTCTAATCATCTGACAGAACTTACACATTTCACAAGACCCCTTCTGTGTAGCGCTCTGCATTATGTTCCATAGCCGATGTGCAGACCTTGTAACATTGATCTTATACAGAAATGAACCCGGCAGATTTGATGAGCGTTTCTGAGGAAAATTTCATAAAAACGTTTGACCTTGCGGGCATGTTGTTGGTTTGGTGGTCTACACAGTCTTAAATATTCCGGGTCCTACTCTCAGAACCTATCGTCCTAAATGAATTTGCTTTATGACATTAAAGTTATCTTGTCAACCATCTGATACTTGGTAAAGCAAACAATTGTCTCAATGATGACATCTTCAGGTATTTAGTGTCACATTTCTCCATTAGAGCTAAAAGGTTATATAAAAAAAATCATAGGGTTTACATGATTTGCAATGACATCTCAAATGAAACACAAACCACAAGAGAATAGCAAAGTATATTACTCCATATAACAGCAATGATGTATTAACCTATTCAGATAATTAACTGTGTCAAGATGGAATCATTTGTCCTTAACTTTTATTGGCAAACTGACTCCTTATTTCTTACTTTGTAACAGGTTAACCTGAGATTTTGAAGCGGAATTCAGCTGTGAGAGATCTTAGTTGCCTCACAGTTGCAGAGTGTAAGAGGATAATAGTTTTCTCCTTTGTATCTTCTTGCTGATGCCAGCTGTCGAAGCTAGCGCAGATAAAAAAGATTGGTTGCCAAGTAATAGCGGGGTTATTATGTGGTATGAAAGCTCTGATTTGGTGGAAAAAAAACTGTGATGTTGTGAAGAATAATAATATAACAGCAAGGTTACTGGAGGAAAAAGCGAAAAGCTGATTGGTTCCAGATATTTTCTGATGGTTAGTTCGCTACAGAAACCTGGCAATGGTCTTATTTTATATTTTATCCAATGTGGGATGTTCTTTTACTGAAGTTTAGAATAATACCAATTTATTTAATTAAAAGTTTTTATACAGATTTTAATAATTTGAACTGAAAATAATTTTTTAAAATTGGATTAGGCCTGAAAACAGACGCATGGATCCTGATCTGCCCGCGCCCGTTGAAAGAATTTCAGGCAGCACGTAAAATTCGTGTTGCCTGGTCCTTTGCATGATTGCAGTGCACAGCCTAGTGCTGAGAGCGCTGCTAACTGGCTGTGTGCTCAGCAGAGGGTCAAAGTTCACAATGTTGACACGAGGCCAGCTTTACCGAAAGCTAGCCTGTGCCTCTTAAAGGCAGACTGCAGCTCTTAAAGGTGAGTTGCCTTCTGAGGATCAAATATTAAAAAACTGCTTCAGCGCAAACCACAATGGCTCAACTAGCCAGGGAAAGGCCACACAGAGTCTCGGTCACAGCTGTCGAGGCTTTGTGCAGGGGGTGAACACTCGAAGTGACGCCCCCTACTCACAAGGGGCCGGGAGACCCTCCAGAAACACTGTGAGAAAGATGTGGGACCAGATTGGCGAGGCAGTCACTGCCAGCAGTGTCACCCCCGGGAAGTGGTCACAGCGTACAAAGAAGTTTAATTATCTCAGAAGAGTGGTCAAGGTCAGTGAATTCATCTTCAAAAACCTGTCTCCTACCAACTGCACTATTAGCCTCACACATACTGCTCAATGTACAACTGCCCCCGCCCCATCACTCACCTATCAACAATCTCTAGCAAACATGAGGTACACATTACATTCATAGTTTCACCTCACCCTCACACACTTACCACTGCTGAAAGCCTCACACCCACAGCTCACACCATGCACACACTGTCAGTTATTCAACCATGACAGCCACATCATCCAAACACATTGTACCACACTCACTGGTATATTTCCCTTTCTCTTTCAGGGAAAGGTGGTACATAACCGCCGCCAGCAGAACCTAACCAGCGGGGGACAGGCGCGCCTGCATTAGCTCACCCCCATGGAGGAGATGGTGCTGGCCATTCTTGGCAGGGGCATGGCTGAGCTCATGGCCAGTGGCAGGGCTGAACGAATAAAGATGCCGGTATCCTCATATGTTATCCTCCTTCTCACATCCCACTTCCCCCTCATCCCACAATCTCTTCTGATTTACAATCTGTACGTGGTGTAAGCATCCACCTCTTGAATCCCCACCCCTCCCCTCACCACAATGCTACCCTTGTACCTTTCTCATTTCAGACACCCAAGAAATCCAGCCTGCCCAGCCAGTGCGTCAACAAGAGGGAGTGGAGAGAGAAGAAGAAAGAAGACGAACTCCTCTCACTCGATTTCACACTCGCAGCCACCAGTTCAGATACTGACACTCTGCATACTTTACAGGATAGGTTAGGCGTGGGATCTGCATGTGGTGAGACACTGGGCATGAGTGGCCTGCAGCCAGGGTAGGGGGAAAGGTTAGCTCAAGTGCCAGCTCCCCGGATGGTGAGGTGCACAAGAGTTCTGCTGCACAGGACTCAGATGAAGACTTCAATGGGGGCGGGCTGCAAAAGAAGGCTGATGGGTATGCACAATGAAATGCTTGGTACATTGGCAGACCTGCCAGAAAGCTGCTTCAATATCAAGGAGCATGGAGGAGTCTGGCTCTAGCCTTGTACAGGGCTTTGGGCAGAGCTTGGAGCCCATCCTTTCCTGCGTGGAAAGGCTGGGCAGATCCATTAATGAACTTGTGGACCCAAGCATCAGGCTACATCTGATGGCCGATGTCTCAGCTTCCATTGCAGTTCAAGCACAAGCTACCCAACTTCTGAGTGCTGCAATGGAAACTCAGACTGAAATCACGCAAGCTCAGCTTGCTGTCACACAAGCACAGACTGATACAATCAGGGTTTGGGTTTACCAGTGTTAAAAGGGTGTCACAGCAATCCAGCAGTCTGTGCTCCATGAGATGACTAGCATTGCTGAGGTGCTGCTCTGGGAAATGGCAATGGATCTGTGGAGGCTGACCTTGTTGTCCTCTCACAGGATGTTAGCATTCATACTCCCACCACTGCCACTCGCCAATGCCCTTGCTGTTGCTTGTCAGCCAGCCAGCCCAGCCTGCTGCCGCACATGCCAAGTTGGTGTAGTTCAAAGCCGGGCCTGCTAGGTCCAGAGCTGCTCAAGGTCATCTGCAAGCCATCTGCGGAGGAGCATTCGGATAGGCAAAGGCACATGCAAGACAATCACTAATGGAATGCATAAGGGTGATGAGTTGATTTTTTGATGTAATAAAGGATGCATATATGGAGAAAGTTGGATTAAAAAGTATGCTTTGTGGTGACTTTTATTTCAGCATCATGGCCAAGAGGATGTTGTGATGGTCAGTAACAGAGGGAAGGTAAGGTGTGGGACAAATGTTGAAAGGGGAATTGGGATTGTGGTCACTGGTACCGCAGACAGATGATTCCATCCCGGATATCCCAGCTGGAAAGGTGCTGTCTGGGTTACCTCCTTTCTTCCGCTTCCTCCTGCTTCTCTTCCTCCTCCTTTGCTTCTTCTTCCTCCTCTTCCTAAAGTGTGGTGCCCAGAGTTCGATAAAATATTCCAGTGATTTATAAATGTTTAGCAGAATTTCCTTGCTTTTGTACTCTATGCCTCTGCTAATATAGCCAATGATCCCATATGCTTCTTTAACAGCCTTCTCAACTTGTCATGCCACCTTCAAAGATTTGTTTACGTATACCCTCTGTTCCTGCAGCTCTTTTAAAATTGTATCATTTAGTTTGTATTGCCTGTCCTCACTCTTCCTATCTAATCCATCACTTCACACTTCTATGCAATAAATTGATTCTTGCCATGGGTCTGCTAATTTCACCGGTCTGTCGATGTCCTGAATTCTCTTATTATCCTCCTCACTGTTTACCTTCCAGAGTTTTGTGTCATCTGCCAACTGTGAAATTATGCCCTGTATACCCAAGTCCAGGTCATTAATATATGTCAAAAAGAGCAGCGGTCCCAATACTGGCCCCTGGGGGATACCATTGCACACTTCCCTCCAGTGTTAAAAAACAACTGTTCACCACTACTCTCTGCTTTCTGTCTCTTTGCCAATTTCGCATCCACACTGCCACTGACTGCCCCTTTAATCCCATGGATGTCAATTTTGCTAACAAGCCTATTACGTCGTACTTTATCAAACACCTTTTGAAAGTTCATATACACAACATCAACCGCACTAAACTCATCAATTCTCTCTTTTTTCATCAGTAGCCTTTAAAAGGGAATTGGATAAAAAGTTGAAGGAGAAAATATTGCAGAGCTATGAAATAAGAGCCAGCAAAGGCACGATGCACCGATTGGCCTCCCTCTGTTCAGTATCTTTCTATGAACCTATGATATCAGTCATTTTGATTCATAAGGAAGATAACTGATTCACTGAAGTCACTGATTCATAAGGAAGATAACAGATGCACTCTTCAACAGGAGGAATCATTTCATCACCTCCCCTAAGGAGACTGCCAAGTAACAGGGGAGAGCTTTGGGATTTGCCCAAATTGTCGGGTTGTCAGAAGTCCATGGAATAATTGACGGCAACACACGGCTCTCTGTGCTTCATATGAAGACCCCGGAGTATTCTTGAACAGGGAGGGATTTCAGTCAGAAAAGAAAAAGATAGTACGATGGCTAAACACCCTGCAGACTGTGTCCTCCATCTTCGACAGTCCAAATGCTCCTGATGTGCCCCCTCCCCACACTATCCATGGCAGCATCTTCCAATGGGGAGAGGACATGTATGAACATTCTCACTCCTCTTGTCTGTTCCTGCTCCCTGTTGTGGTGTTCCAGCTTTCTCTGCAAGAAGTAAAGGAGTGTGTTAGTGTGTAGGCTGATGAGAGGCTGTGAAGATATGGGTGTCAGGGTAGAATAGTGTTTCTGGTGTAAGAAAGATGACACAAGTCTGTCAAGGTGAGGGGGTGATTATGAAGGCATTAACAGGTTAGAGTGTGCCAGTAACAACAGAAGGAGCTGGCTGAAGTGTGCTATTGTGATTGGGGGAGAGTGATGAGAAGCAGGACAGAAAAGTAATTGCAAGTGCAAATGCTCGGGCTACAGATGGTGCAGGGCTAAGGATAGAGTAAGATGTGAGGAATGTTACCTAGCAGCTCCAGTATGATCATTGAATTTCTCCTGGTCTCTTGCACCACCACCTCCAGTGCAGCGCCAGTGAATCGGTAGGGCCCTTGTTGTAGCGCCTCTGCTTGCCATGCTTGACTGTACAATGGGAAAGCAGCTCAGAACAGCCAAAGTGACAAATCTAATTTGAAGTGCAGCCTCCCTTTAATGGTGTCACTGAAGCCTATTTCCTGCCCCCACCCCATCTCCCGCTGGCCAATCGGCGAACTACCAATCAACAGTGCAAAAAGCCTTAGCAACTTGTTAGGCATAGTAAAATGAGGCACGCGTTCCAATTTGGCGCATGCCTCTTGCCTACTTCACCAGGCATGCATTTTGAGTGCATTTTCAATTCCACACCAGTTCCCAGCGATAACTGGATTTCTCAGCCTACATGAATTATATGTAATGTAGCTTTATTCAATAATTATCTGCACAAAATAATGTGATGTTTTTATTGGACATTTATTCATCCTTGATTATCAGGGCATGTTTCCTCACTGTAGCCGAGATGGTCAAAAATGTCACATGGGATGTTCATGAAGATAAGATTGCTTGAACGCAGACAAAATTATAAATGCCTATTGTCTGAAAACTTTGGTAAAGGAATGTTTATATTTATGTCCAAAGTTGAGTTCTAGATCTTTTTTGGTTTCTGATTTATTACACTTTAATGAATATAATTGTACATAATTCAGAAAAATGTTGCAAATTAAATCGTGATTCCCAGACAGGTTATATTTATATATGTTTATATATTGGTGGTATTGGTTGAGAGATAAATGAAGTTCAAAACTGTCCTGATCTTCTCTTCTTTGTTTCTCTTGGGTTTCTGGCGATCACCTGCCTAGTTATGGTGGGAGATTAGGAAAGCCCTTGCGGAAATTCCAGGCACATATTTTTAGAATCATGTTGTGAGCCTTGCCAGCCATGGCTCAGTAGTAGCACTCTCTCCTCTGAGTCAGAAGGTTGAGGGATCAAGTGAGTGCTGCTCTGTTGGAGCTGCCTACAATCCCAGATGGATGTAAAAGATTGCATGGCATTATTCTAGTAAGAGTAGACGAGTTCTCCTGGTGTCCTGGCCAATATTTATCCCACATCTAACACCTAAACATGATGATCTGGTCATTTATTTCACTGGTGTTTTTATAGGAGCTTGCTGTGCTCAAATTGGCTCCCATGTTTCTCTATGTTATAACAGTGACTACACTGCCAATCTATTTTATTGGCTGTGAAGTACTTTGAGATGTTCTTGGGTCGTGAAATGAGCTATACAAATGAAAATGTGATCATTCGTTGGTGTCTCAAACACTTTGTTAAAAGGATATTCAAAGACACCTTTCTTACTCAGTAGTCAGCTGAGTGCTTTAAATCATAGCAGATAATTCATCTAAGTTACTTGCCCATTAAAGCTCCCTGCTAAAATAGGGAAAAAGCTTTTAAGATCAAAAGAAGTACTGTAAAACTCAATGATTAATTCATATGATGTATATATGTCACGGCCTTATATTTAGCAGGCATGAAGATATGCATGAAGGTGTGACTAATAAAATATATATTAAAGTGCTTTTATGACTGCGGTTATAATAAATGTCTGTGGCACTGTCTTAGAAATGATTTGATATTGAACCCTGAATAATGAATGACCATTTGTCATATTTCAGGATTTCTGATCATGTTTTTCATCTCAGAAACGATTTGGGATTATGTTATGTTTAAGTGCCGTGTTTTAAATAAAAAATGAAATGAATTCAGACCAGTTTAAAAAGCCAGTCTACAGCACTGAGACAGAACAGAGCTTGAGGTGTTAATTAGGCAGGCATTTGAGAGGTGTCTAGAATAACCAGGGACATTAAGCAATTCATTGGGCCAACAATTGCGGCCTCACCAGGTGTGTACGAAGTGCGCATGCACCCGGCGAGGCCTCGCAAACGGCGGTTCTTGGCGCATAATGAGCATGCGCCGAGAACTGGCTTTTGCGATCTGTCAACTTAGATCGCACGCATCCCCGGGAGAAGGACATTCGTGCGCAGAGATTGGGCTATCGGTCAAACTCTTGCTCAACAAATGTCCTTCAAACTCTTATGGCTGGTAAAAGCAGGCGTATAGCCTACTTTTTCCAATGTAAGAATTTTAAAACATAGAAAAATTTAATTTTGTCACTAATTTTTATATTAAAAACCCTGTCCATTAAGGTAAATTTATTTTTAACCTTATTAAAACATATTAAAAAAAAATTCAAAAACAACTTTATTTTTTAAAACATTTAATTGCATTCAATTTCAATTAATTATAAATATGTGAGGTGATTTTTAAAAATTTATTGTGTTGTGTTTTAGTGGGGTATTCTCATTGATAGTAATAGGAGCTTGTAAAAACAGAGCTCCCATTTTTATCAATGAGAATCCTAGATGTTCATTGGTGTTCCAGGCCCATGTGATTCCAGGATACGAATACGCACCTGGAGGACATGTTCTCGTATGCAGCACAGTGAATGCAGGCCTCCGACTGAAATCCTATGTTCCTCCAGGTATTTTCATAATTTTTTTCCGGGTTGGAGGCGTTCGTCTGAAGGAAGCCTCCGACCGCAATTTTCCCTCCCATTATCGCATCTCAGATGGCCAACAAATATTCACGCCCATTGTGGTTCGGATGATTCTATTGATGTGCGCACAGCGTGGGACTTCTGCTAAGAATATACTCTGGAAACGGGGTAACGTTGGTTTGACTGACCTGCTGGTCAATTCTTACCAGAGACACCATGCTTCTCCTTTCAGAGGTTGCAATTAAGAAAAAGAGAAAGCTGATTTTGAACAGAATTATGAGGGATGGTACATGGCCTGAGGTCAGTTTTTATAGTTGGGAACATAGGAACAGGAGTAGGCTGTTCAACCCCGAGGATCTTTTCTGCCATTCAGTTAGATCATGGCCGATCTGTCCATAACTCCATTTATTGTCTTTCATCCATATCCATTGATACCTTTATGTAATAAAAATCTGTCCATCACAGTCTTGAACATTTCTATTGACCCAGTATCCACAGTCTTTTGGGGGAGAGGGTTCCAGATTTATATTGTTCTTTGTGTGAAAAAGTACTTTGTGCTTTCATTCCTAAATGGCTTAGCACTAATGTTACAATTATGTCTCCTTGTTCTGGATATCTCCCACCAGACTAAATAGTTTCTCTGTATCTACCCTATCCTATTAACGTGTTAGCTGTGGCTCAGTGGGTAGCACTATCGCCTCTGAGTCAGAAGGTTGTGGGTTCAAGTTCCATTCCAGGGACGTGAGCACGTAAATTTAGGCTGACACTCCAATGCAGTGCTGAGGGAGTACTGTATTGTTGGAGGTGCCATCTTTCGGATCAAATGCTAAACCGAGTCCCTGTCTGCTCTCTTGAGTGAACATAAAAGATCCTATGGCACTATTTCAAAGAAAAGCAGGGGAGTTATCCCTGGTTTCCTGGCCAATATTTATCCCTTAATCAATATAACAAAAACAGATTATCTGGTCATTATCACATTGCTGTCTGTGGGAGCTTGCTGTGCACAAATTGGCTGCTGCGTTTCCCATATTAAAACAGTGATGACACTCTAAAAAGTACTTCATTGGCTGTAAAGCACTTTGAAATGGCCGGTGGTCATGAAAGGCGCTATATAAATGTAAGTCTTTCTTTTCTTTCTATTTAAACGCCGTTCTTCAGATGGGGTTTGACCAAGGCTCTGTACAACTGATACATCACTTCCATCCTTTTTGTATTCCAATCTCCCTTGAGATAAAAGCCAATATTCTATTAATCTTTTTCATTACTTTGTGTACCTGGCCACTAACTTTTAGTGATTTGTGTCGATGGGTACTCAAATCTATTTGCTTCTTCACACCTCCTAGTCTCTCACTATTAAGAAAACATTCCAATTTGCCTTCCTCAGATCCAAAGTGGATGACCTCACACTGCACCACATTGCACTCCATGGGGCTAGAACCTCCACTTTTGAACTTAGCACTCCAAAATGTGCGTTATTTCCGGCATGGGCGTTAAAAAAGGGTTTCCAGACCGCCGGCTTCTCGCCCATTTTCAAAACACCTAGTTTACATTTTTGAAAATGGGCATTACCGCGAGCGACATTAAATGGCCGGTAGCTTTAAATTTTTCTGACCTTTTGCCATAAAGTGTGGCCGTCCTTAGCAACAGCATGGCAATGTTCGATTCCCGCGATTCTGGTGGTCAAGGGTCACTATGACATGCACAGAAGAGGAAACAGAGAGAGAGGGAGCTCAGAGGCACTGTGTGGCAATGGTGTGTGCTTGTTTGGCTGTTGTGGGAGGTATGAGGGAGATTCACCAGCAGCAAAAAGCCCACTAAGCACCAAGAACATAGTTGGCACTGAGTTTTTGTCCAACAAATAACATATAAAATGGAAGGGATGGAGGAGACCCTGGAGCTGGTAGCCAGGAACACTGTTGGCAGAGGGCTCACAGTGGTCCCGGATCGCCACACTGCAACCCAAGGTGACGCACCCCCCATTGCTAACCACACATGAGAGCCAGCAGCAACATCTTGCTTCTGGCTTGGAGCACATTCCCACCTCAGAACTGTCCCATCCCATATCCGTCCAAGCAGTGCTTCGAACATCACACCACCCCCCCTCCCCTCCAACGAAGCATCGCCTGAGGACCTCCTCAGCCAGGCGGCTTGGAGTCAGGAGGGTAAGGGGTAGAGGTGGGGAGGAGAAGCGGGGGCGGGGGGGGGGGAGCGGTGGGGTGGAGGATTGGTTTGTACAGAAATACTGATAATTTCAGACTAATGTTCGGTTTAAATGTTTTTAATTTAACAAAACCTTGCAGCACATTGGCTCAGATAGCTGTACCATTACACGCTGATGATTCCTTAACATCACAGAGTATAATCACACTTAACTTCAATCAACGTAAACTTTAACGGTCACCAAGGTGATGCCCACCATTGATGTATGACCTGCATACCCAGCAGTGTGTCAGCCATGGAAATAGCACCAATGTTCTTTCAGGCAAAGAGATCATTGATGAGCTCCTGATGTAAGGCTCTTGCAGCTATCATGCCACCCTGGGCTCTTTCATGCGGTCTACAGGGGGGGCGGGGGCATGACTTCAGCATCAGCCTGATTGTCTGGCCCGATGTCAGTGTCTGCCTCCTCATCCTCCTCTTCCTCTCTCTGGTGAGGTGGACTCTCAGACTCATCAGGCAATTCTTGTCTCCTCCTGATAGCCAAGATGTGTAGTGTTGGAGCTCGCCTCCTGAATGGTCCAGTCATCTGAAGCGCTGCTTCAGCACTCCAATGGTTTTCTCCACGATATTCCGAGTTGCTCTGTGGCTCTCATTGTATCGGCTCTCGGCCTCAGTGTGGGTGTCACGCAGGAGGGTCATCAACTAGGTGGTGAGGCCATATCCTTTGTCCCCAAGCATCCAGCATTGACCTTGTGGCTCATTGTTAAACAAGTCAGATACAGTGCTCTCATGCAGGATGTGAGCATCATGAATGCTGCCCGGAAATTGAGCATTCACTGCCAGTATAATTTGCTGGAGGTCGACAACCAGCTGGACACTCAGGGAATGGAATCCCTTGCGGTTCCTGAAAACCTCAGCATCCTGAAAAGGTACCCGCATCGCGATGTGCATACAGTCTATTGCTCCCTGCACCTTGGGGAAGTTTGCAATTCTGGAGAAACCTTGAGCCCTCTCACTCTGTGCCTCCCTGGTCATAGGGTAGCTGATCAAGTCCCTCCTGCATGTGTACAGAGCTTCAGTGACCTGTCTAATGCAGCGACGTGTGGCATGCTGAGAAAGTCCGCAAATGTCGGCAGTTGTGGCCTGAAAAGATCCCGAGGCGTAGAACGACAGTGCCGTGGTGACTTTGACCTCGACGGACAATGCAGTTCCGATGGTGCTGGCAGGCTGCAGGTCTGCCCTTATCAGCTGGCATACCTCAGTGATAACTTCTTTGTGGAAAAACATTCTCCGAAGGTGGTGTTGGGCAAGTCGAGGTAAGAATGCTTTTCCTTGTACTTGCGGGGGGTGTAAAGTCTGGTCCTCCTCATCTGTCTGTCACTTTGTACATTGGGCACATAATAAGAACATAAGAACATAAGAACATAAGAATTAGGAACAGGAGTAGTCCATCTAGCCCCTCGAGCCTATTCCGCCATTCAACAAGATCATGGCTGATCTGGCCGTGGACTCAGCTCCACTTACCCGCCCGCTCCCTATAACCCTTAATTCCCTTATTGGTTAAAAATCTATCTATTTGTGATTTGAATACATTCAATGAGCTAGCCTCAACTGCTTCCTTGGGCAGAGAATTCCACAGATTCACAACCCTCTGGGAGAAGAAATTCCTTCTCGACTCGGTTTTAAATTGGCTCCCCCGTATTTTGAGGCAGTGCCCCCTAGTTCTAGTCTCCCCGACCAGTGGAAACAATCTCTCTGCCTCTATTTTGCCTATCCCCTTTATTATTTTAAATGTTTCTATAAGATCACCCCTCATCCTTCTGAACTCCAATGAGTAAAAACCCAGTCTACTCAATTTATCATCATAAGGTAACCCCCTCATCTCCGGTATCAGCCTAATGAATCGTCTCTGTACCCCCTCCAAAGCTAGTATATCATTCCTTAAGTTAGGTGACCAAAACTGCACACAGTACTCCAGGTGCGGCCTCACCAATACCCTGTACAGTTGCAGCAGGACCTCCCTGATTTTATACTCCATCTCTCTCACAATGAAGGCCAACATTTCATTCACCTTCCTGATTACCTGCTGCACCTGCAAACTAACTTTTTGGGATTCATGCAAAAGGACCCCCAGGTCCCTCTGCACCGCAGCATGTTGTAATTTCTCCTCATTAAAATAATATTCTCTTTTACTGTTTTTTTTTTCAAGGTGGATGACCTCACACTTTCCGACATTTTATTCCATCTGCAAAACCTTAGCCCATTCGCTTAACCTATCTAAATCTCTTGCAGCCTCTCTGTGTCCTCTACAGAACCCGCTTTCCCACTAATCTTTGTGTCATCTGCAAATTTTGTTACACTACACTCTGTCTCTTCTTCCAGGTTATCTATGTATATTGTAAACAGTTGTGGTCCCAGCACCGATCCCTGTGGCACACCACTAACCGCCGATTTCAAACCCGAAAAGGACCCATTTATCCAGACTCTCTGCTTTCTGTTAGCCAGCCAATTCTCAATCCATGCTAATACATTTCCTCTGACTCCGGTGATGTCCAGTCTGCTGCATGTATTTGGTCACCAAGAGAGGGTGAGAAAAGACAGGCCCCATTGCAGTAGCTCTCTGCCTGCCACTGATTGCACACAAATAATGAATGTCCCAACGAGCACACCTCTTCAATTCCAATCGGTCACAGTGTGGTCAAGATGTTTTCAGAGATGTTCACATCAACAAAGACCTGCAGAGTACATGCTAACTCCACCGAGGTTGAAGCACAGCAACCTTTTAAAGGACGCGACATGTGATCTACAACATGGTGTCCATAACGCTGTGATTTGTTTTGGTTAGTTCCACTTTTTGTGGGCAGTTTTTTGAGTGAGCGATATTATGGGCGATATGTGTGCGAGGTGGTGAAATTGACGGTGGGCGATCTCCATGGCCACTAGTTTGGATAAATATGCTCTTTACGACAAAAAATAGTCGCTGGGCATTAATATTGAATCTCGGCATTAATTCCATGAGGAAAGTAACGCTGGGTGATAATATGGGCGTTGAATTTGCCCATTCTGCTGACACCGGCCAAAAAAAATGGGCGGGCGGTAATATTTTTTGTCGGCGTTAAGCCCATTGGGAAAATAAGGCTTGCCGATAAGTCTCCTAAAAAAGCCCGTCAGTTTCCACTTTGTGTCAAAATGGGCGCTATCTGGGTATTATACATCATTTCAGCAGTAAAATGGGCGTTAAGTGGGCGTTAAGCAGGCTAAAAAAGTGGAGGTTCTAGCCCCATGTACCATAGTTTTGCCCACTCATTTAGTCTATGGTCCTTTGTAACTTCCAGCTCCCATCCACCCAGCTTCCTGTGACAATAACTTCCAGTCATGTAACTGAGGCTGAACTACTGTGTCTGTAGTTACCTGGTTTCTCCCTCACCCACTTTTTAATTTATTGATATTTCCAATTTTCAATCCAAAGCCAGAATTCCTGGATCTTGAGATCTTTGGGAAATTATGACTAAGGCATTTGCAATTTCCTCTACTGTTTCTTTTAATACTCGAGGTGGAAACTAACAGGATCTGGAGATGTGTTGATCTTAAGTTACTTTATTTTCTATATTATAATTTCTTTACTTATATTAAATCCATTAAGTTCCTCAGCATGACTTATTTTTTGGTTCCCTGTACCACTAGTATTCTGCCCTCCTCTTTTACTGTGAAAACAGATACAACATTCAGGCTGGGTCTGATAAGTGGCAAGTAACATTCATGCCACACAAGTGCCAGTCAATGACTATCTCCAACAAGTGAGAATCCCTTTACATCAAAGGGATCACCATCCCTTTACATCAAACACATTACCATCACCAAATTCCCCACCACAACATCCTGGTGGTCACCATTGACCAGAAACTTAACTGGACCAGCCACATAAATACAGTGGCTACAAGAGCAGGTCAGAGGCTGGGTATTCTGCGGTGAGTGTCTCACCTCCTGACTCCCAAAGCCTTTCCACTATCTACAAGGCACAAGTCTGCAGTGTGATGGAATACTCTCCACTTGCCTGGATGAGTGCAGTTCCAACAACACTCAAGAAGTTTGATACCATCCAGCCTGCTTGATTGGCACCCCATCCACCACCTTAAACATTCACTACCTCCACCACCGGTGCATCATAGCTGAAGTGTGTACCATCTGCAAGATGCATTGCAGCAACTTTCCAAAGCTATTTTGACAGCACCTTCCAAACCCGCGACCTCTACCATCTAGAAGGACAAGGGCAGCAGGTGCATGGCAACACCACCACCTCCAAGTTTTCTTTCAAGTCACACACCAGCCTGACTTGGAAATATATCGCCGTTCCTTCATCGTCGCTGGGTCAAAATCCTGGAACTCCCTCCCTAGCTTCTCCACAAGGACTGCAGCGGTTCAAGAAGGTGGCTCACCACCAACTTCCCAAGAGCAATTAGAGATGGGCAATAACTACTAGCCTTGCCAGTGACTCACACATCCCAGGAATGAATAAAGTGGATAGCCCCTGAAAATGGGGAAGGGGATTGCGTTGCGCGATTACCCCATGCCTGTTCAGTGCAATGCAGGCAGCACACCAACATGTGATCACCGCGCTGTTCATTGGCTGCACTAATCAATATTGGGTCCAAAATCATTACTTGCTTACACTACCTAAAGCTAGCCTGCACTGCTTAAAGCTAGTCTGCACAGCTTAAAGGGAAGGTGAATTATGGCTGCTGAAGGTACTGACACCATTGGGAATAAGGCTGTGCAAGAATAATCTCTTCTGTTTTGCAAGCTACAGATGGTGTAAGAATGCATGTCTTTCTTTCACCTCTCCCCTCACCACAACCTTATATTTGTCCCTTTTATGTTTCAGATTCCCCAGAACTGCAACCTGCCCAGGCAGCAGAGGAAGATGAAGAGGACAGTGATGATGAAGACACACAGTCTCTCAATTTCACACTTGCAGCCACCAGCTCAGATACTGAAACTGTGCATATCTTAGAGGATAGGTTAGAGGCGGGATCTGTACGTGGTGAAACACCGGGTCTAATTACGCTGAAGCCAGTACAGGGGGCAAGGATAGTGCAGATGCCAGGTCATGGTAGGGCGAGGTTGCATATGGTTTCTGCTGCTGAGAACTCAGATGAGTTCTTTGATGGGCCAGGCTACAGAAGAACACTGATGGGTATGCACAATTAAATGCTTGGTGCATTGGACTGGCCTGCGTGCAATGTGAAGGAGCATGGAGGAGTCCAGCACCAACTTGGCATGGGCCTTTGCGCAGAACTTAGAGCCCATTCTTTCCAGCATGGAACTGACAGCCAACTCTATCAACACACTTGTGGAACCACTATGATGGCCGATGTCTCAGCTTCCATTGCAGCACAAGCAGCTTCCACCAAGCGTCTGAGTGCTGCAGTGGAAGCTAAAACTGCTGTAACCATGGCTGTGGATACTAGTGTTCAAAAGGGCTTGCAGGGTTTCACAGCAGTGCAGCAATCTTTCTTCCAACAAATTACTAGGATTGCTGAGGCGCCGCCCTGTGGAGTGGCAGTGGCCCCATGGGGCATGAACCTGCTGTCTCTCTCAGCATTCATGATGACACCCCTGCTACTCTGCCAGTCCCCTTGATGTTGTTTGTCTTTTACTTTCACATAATGGAATGGTCAGTGACAGAGGGAAGGTAATGAGTGTGGGACTGTTGGTGAATGGGAGATTGGGGTTACAGCTACTGGAACTGCACCTGAATTAGTTCTTCACAGTGTCAGCTGTGGCTCAGTGGGTAGCACTCTTGCCTCTGAGTCAGAAGGCTGTGGGTTCAAGTCTCACTCCAGGGACATAAGCACAAAAAAAATCTGGCTGATACTCCAGTGCAGTACTGAGGGAGTGCTGCACTGTCAGATGTGCCGTCTTTGAGATGAGATGTCAAACTGAAGCCTGGTTTGCTCTCTCAGGTGGACATAAAAGATCCCATGGCACTAATTCAAACAAGAGCAGGGGAGTTATCCTTGGTGTCCTGGCCAATATTTATCCCTCAATCAACAGAACAAAAATAAACAGATGATCTGGTCATTATCACATTGCTGTTTGTGAGAGCTTGCTTGTGTGCAAATTGGCTGGTGCGTTTTCCACATTACAACAGTGACTCGACTCCAAAAGTACTTGATTGGCTGTAAAGAGAGGTCTGGTGGTTGAGAAAGGTGCTATATAAATGCAAGTCATTATGGCAAGGTTGTGCAGCTTGCGGCATAATGCCACAAATCTTGAGACCCGCTCATCATCATTGCGGAAAATGACTCTTCACTTTAGTCTCAGAGTTAAGAAGATCAAGGATAGATATGGTTGAGGAAGGCAATTACACAAGAAGCAGGAGTAGGCAATTTGGCCCCTCAAGCCTGCTCCGCCATTCAATAAGATCATGGCTGATTTGATCTTGGCCTCAGCTCCACATCCTTGCCCACTTCCCATAACCCTTCACTCCCTTATCATTCAAAAATCTGTCAATCTCCACATTAAATATGTTCAATGACCCAGCTTCCACAGCTCTCTGGGGCAGAGAATTCCAAAGATTCACAACCCTCTGAGAGAAGAAATTCCTCCTTATTTCTATTTTAAATAGACGACCACTTATTCTAAGACTATGCCCCCTAGTTCTGGATTCCTCCACGAGGGGAAACATTCTTTTTGCATCTACCATGTCAAGCCTCCTCAGCATCTTATACGTTTCAACAAGATCACCTCTCATTCTTTGAAACTCCAACCTGCTCAGCCTTTCTTCATAAGACAACCCCTTCATCTCAGGAATCAACCTCTTGAACCTTCTCTGAGCTGCTTCCAATGCAAGTATATCCTTCCTTAAATAAGGAGATTCAGATTGCCTTAGCTTATCCATCCATAACAAGTTTATAGGCCCCCATTACAGCATACAATTATTTTTCAAATGATCACAGGGTTTTTTCCTCCACTATTCTTCCTGGGAGCAGACTGCTGTGAAGTTCTGCCTTACGGTTGTTTGAATACAATCTTCCAGCATGTTGAATCTAGAAAGATAGAAAGAAAGACTGCATGTATACAGTGCCTTTCATGACCACCGGACTTCGCAAAGCGCTTTACAGCCAATGAAGTACCTTTAAGTGTAGTCACTGTTGTAATGTGGGAAAAGCAGCAGCCAATTTGCACACAAATAACAATGTGATAATGACCAGATAATCTGTTTTTGTTATGCTAATTGAGGGACAAATATTGGCCAGGACACCGAGGGCAACTCTCTTGCTCTTCTTCGGAATAGTGTCATGGGATCTTTTACGTCCACCTGAAAGAGCGGACGGGGCCTTGGTTTAACGTCTCATCTGAAAGACGGCACCTCTAACAGTGCAGCACTCCCTCAGCACTGCACTCAAGTGTCAGCCTAGATTTATGTGCTCAAGTCCCCGGAGTGGGAATGAACTCACATCCTTCTGACTCAGAGGCGAGTGTGCTACCCACTGAGTCACTGGCTGACACTAGATAAGAGAAACTCCTGTTCATTGGAGCCAAGGCCTCTATAGTCTCTGGTGCAGCACTTGGGAAAGAAACCCTGACTGAGCTTCGAATATGGGGCTTCACAGCAGACAGCACTAGATTACAATGCTCTTGATCATGAATGGAAGGTCCATCAATCAGTCATACCCCACTACACAGATTAAGTTGTGGACTCCCCAATGTTCACACCACAGGTTGCTTTGCAGATTCTAAAATTACTGCAGCAAATCTTGGTGCAGAAATATCAACCCAATCTTTTGTGTACAGGATTTGTAAGGCTCCATTTCCTGGGCTCAGCAGCTGAGGTAAGTCTTGGTCTAGCCCTCAGGGCAGAAGGTTTCCGCTCTCCTACTGTCACTTGCATGTTTGTTACCTTACTCAATGCTCAAAGCTTCACCTGGTGTCCGCTCCTGAAACACCCTACCTAAATCCACCAGAATGGTTGTACCTAGGAGTACAGGATGATTTATCACAGTAAGTAGGTGAGGCAGAGTCCATTGCACCTTTCTTCCTCCCTCCATTCTGAGAACATGATCTTCTTTCTCCCCGCTCCCACCCCCCTCCCTGAGCATCCTGAGGCCCAGAACCACCATCCCTGTGTTATGTTTTCAGTACGACATCACAAACACACACACGCTTTAAGATGGCTGATAACTTCAATGAGTCACCTGACTTTTTCCCTCTTTATTGTTGTAAACAGCAATGGCTTAAATGCCACAGTAGTCCACAGGGTGGAGCTTTTTTATTACACTTCTCCCTCCTTAATGAAGAAGTAATTATAACAAACAATCATCATACATAACTTGCATGGTTACACATAACAAAAGATATGGGGCTAGATTTTCCATTATTTTGCCATGCAAAATGCCCACTTAACGTCCATTTTAATGCTGAAATGAGGCATAACCCCCAGATATTGGCCATTTAGCCACAAAATGGAAACTGACGCCCATTTTTCGGACATTTATCGGCGAACGTTACTTTTGCCATGTACGTAACGTCGGGAAAAAATAATACCTCCCGCCCACTTTTTTTGGGCGAAATCATCAGAATGGGCGAAACCAATGCCCATAATATCACCCAGCATTACTTTCGACATGTAATTAATGCCGAGATTCAATAATACTGACTGCCCACTTTTTTTTGTCGTAAAAATCACATGTGCCGAAACTAACGCCCAGTATATCGCCCAGCATCACTTTCACCACCTCGCGCATATCTCGCCCACAATATCGCTCGCCCAAAACACCGCTCTGAAAAAGTTGAACTGTTCTGAACTAATCACAGCGGTGTGGACACCATTTTTCAAATCGCAGGTCGCTTAATTGAAAAGGCTGCTTCAACTTCAGGGAGTTTGGATTAACACTGGAGTTCTTCTCAGGTGAAGTGACCATCTGAACAGACATCTTTTCAGACTGTGGACAATTGGGTTTTATTGTAGGTGCCTTTTAGTGTTGAAATTTAATGCTTGTGAATAATCGGCATTATACATTTATTGGAATGGGGCCAGCCATTTCTCAGCCTGCATCGATTACAATGCAGATGCTGCAGAATGCAAATGGCACAATGTTTAATGCACAGCATTATGTGCCCAATCTAAGACATGCCAGACTGAGGAGGAGGTCCAGACCATACACACCCCGCACTTACAGGGAGAAGCGGTCTTACCTCGACTTATCCGAGAACACCTGCCTTCGGAGACTGTGCTTCCACAAAGTAGTGATCAGTGAAATATGCCAGCTCATCAGGGAAGATCTGCAGCCTGCCAGCACCTTCCGGACATCACTGTCCGTCGAGGTCAAGGTCACCACGGCACTGTCATTCTATGCGTCCGGTTCTTTTCGGACATCCACGGTCGACATTTCCCCTCTGTCTCAGCATGCCACACTTGCTGCATTAGACAGGTCACGGAGGCCCTGTACGCACGTAGGATGGATTTTATCAGCTTCCCTATAACCACGGACTGACAGGGCTGGAGCATTCTACCACATTGCTCCATTCCCCAGGGTGCAGGGAACAATACAGTGTACTCACATGGCCATGCAGGCACCTTCTCAGGACCCAGAGGTTTCTCGCAACAGAAAAGGATTTCACTCCCTGAAGGTCCAACTAGTTGTCGATCACAACCAGATAATTATGGCAGTGATTGCCAAATGTCCGGGCAGCTTCGATGAGGCTCACATCCTGCGTGCAGGGCGCTGTCTTTGACATGTTTACCAGTCAGCCACAAGGACTGTGCTGAATGTTTGGTGACAAACGATCTGGCCTAGCCACCTGGCTGACGACCCTCCTGCATGACACCCACACCGAGGCCGAGAAACGATACAACGAGAGCCACAGAGCCACACGCAATGTCGTCCAGAAATTAATTAGTGTGCTTAAGCAGCGCTTTAGATACCTGGAGCACTCAGGAGGGGAGCTACAATACAACCCTGAGCAAGTAGCTCAATTCGTGGTCGTGTACTCCATGCTGCACAACTTGGCTATCAGGAGGGTAAAAGAATTGCCAGAGGGACTGATGGTCCACCTCAGGAGAGAGAGGAAGAGGAGGACGAGGGGCTGGACGCTGACCTCGGGCCAGACAATCAGGCTGACTATGCAACCATGCCCACGCTCCCCCGCCAGACCGCAGGAAAGGGGCCGTGGTAGCGACATAGCCGCAAGACTCTTACGTCAGGAGCTCATAAATGAGCCTTTTACCTGAAAGAACGTTGCTGTTATTAACAAAGCTGACACACTGCTGTGTGTGCAGCTCAGACATCAATGGTGGGCATCACCTTGGTGCCAGTTAAAGTTTAAGTTGATTCAAGTTAAGTGTAATTATACCCTTTCATGTTAAGGAATCACCAGTGTGTAACGGTCCAGCTATCTGAGACAATGTGCAACAAGGTTATGTTGAATAAAAAACATTTAATACGACCATTGGTCTGAAAACATAAGTATCACAGGCAAAAACACCCCACTCCCACCCCACTTTTTCAACCATTGACATCAATCAAATGGTGAACATGTCCAGCAACACAGAATACAAATGCAATGCAGGAGGGTGACCCCCTCTCCCCATACATTACAACAAATTGCATACACCGAGATGGAGATATAACAAAGCCAACACCTGTGGAATGCATCTCACTTTCCTTCTCCCCTTGCTCCTGCCTCTCATCTGTCATTGGCACTGGGGGTACGGGACCTAGGGGTGGAGTGCCGCACTCCGAGATCACTGGGAGGCCTGTGCCACAAGTGTTCCTGGCTATCGCGTCCAGGGCCTTCACTATCCGTGGAACATATTCTGTCATGGTGCCGGAGATGCTGGTCAGCTGTCAGGATATGCTCCCCAATGCATTTAGGATCTGGTCACCTATGTCTACAGTTCTCCTGGACAACTTTACCATCTGTCCGCTCTCATCTGGCGTCCTCAAAACCTCCACGTGGTTGGCGCCATCTTGGGGACAAATGGGGTTCCCCTGTGGCGAGGTGCTTGGGCCCGGTACCTCCAGAGTGGAGGCGGGAATGACCAGAGATGGCCTTCAGGTGGAATGGCTTCTGGAGCCTGGTGATGCAGACTCCTCAAAGTCTGCGCTCTCATCCGTTGAGAACAGACCCAACTGATTGACGGGCGAGAATTGGACTTCCTCAGCACCAGATGTAGGATTGTCCGCCGAGTCCGGCCCTGCGCCCCCACCTTCTGGCCTCTGTGGTCTTGCCTGGGGCCGCGCTGCTGGCTGAGCTGCAAAACACAAATGAGGTTTTTGGGGGGGAAGGGGGTGCTATGGTCACTAGGTGAGTCCAGCGCTACACACAGCGTATGCACGACAAAAGCACCAACACTATCAAAATCATCACAGACATCACATTTCATGACCATCAACACATTTTGCATTGCAATGATTCTCATAAGGCCAGCATTATTTATAGGACAATTTTAGAAATCATTCATCATATATTATTGTTCGGATATGAGTGGGTGTGGCATCAATTGTCTTTAGATGATGCAATGGTGTGTACTTTACTCACGTGGCATCACGGCAGGGTCTGCAGCTGCCTGAGTGGCTGTCCGGGGGTGCCTCCCCACGAGTGCGAGCACCCGCTCCTCCATGTCAGTGATGTCACTGGTGGCCCCCTACCCTTTCGCCTCTGCTCGAACCTATTCGTCGAGAGCTTCTTCTATAAAAGGTAACAGGACGGCATGACATGAGATCACTGCATGATATCATTGCTAGGTACTGTCACAGAGACTGATACAACACATAACTGACAGATGTAATCATGAATATTATGAGAATTATCATTCTTTACCTAAAGACATACATCATGAACGCAGGCTTTGAGTACAACATTCCCGGTAAAAGTGAAAGTCACTCATGACTTTTATAAATCAAATTATATAACTACATAAGTACATGCAAATAAATGTAATACTTACTCTTACGGATTCGACAAGGTCGTTCTATCGCTTGCGGCATTGGTTGCCCACACGCATCTCGTTGGTCGACGACGAGACCACCTCTGCTATCTCGGCCCAAATCTTCTGATAGGTCTTTGGGGTGGGCTTCCCATGCCCTCACTGTGTCAATTGACCCCAGCGTGACTCGACCTCCTGCAGGAGGGAGGCATTTGCCTCGTCTGAGAATCTCCTCGCTCTTTTGCGTCCTCAAATGTGTTCCTTTCCCAGCTCACTGCTCTCTTCAGCGTCCGTCTCCACAGCGTGCTGTGCCACCTCGTCCTCTCCCTCCATTATAGGCACCAAATTCGGGAAAATATCTGGCTGGTAACAGCTAATTTTTTTTGGCACAATTTACTATAAAACTCGAAACTCTTCCTCCTTCTGCCCAAAGCAGCCACACCACACCCACACAAGCCTTCACTCCCTCTTAGCTCCCTCTCTCTCTGTCTCCTCTTATGCGAACTCCAATACCACCCTGAGCAGGTAGCTCAATTCGTGGTGGTGTGCTCCATGCTGCACAACTTGGCTATCAGGAGGGGACAAGAATTGCCAGAAGGGTCTGCCGGTCCACCTCAGGAGAGAGAGGAAGAGGAGGATGAGGAGGTGGACACTGACCTTGGGCCAGACAATCAGGCTGATGCTGAAGCCCCTGTAGACCGCATGAAAGAACCCATGGTGGCATGATAACTGCAAGAGCCTTACGTCAGGTGCTCATAAATGAACGCTTTGCCTGAAAGAATGTTGGTGGTAGTTCCAAGGCTGACACACTGCTGGGTGTGTAGGTCATACATCAATGGTGTGCATCACCTTGGTGACAGTAAAACTTTAAGTTGATTAAAGTTAAGTGTCATTATACCCTTTGATGTTAAGGAATCACCAGCGTGTAAAGGTACAGCTATCTGAGCCAATGCGCAAGGTTATGTTAAATAAAAACATTTAAACTGACCATTTGTCTGAAATCATAAGTATATCTGTAAAAACCAACCCTTCCCCCCAGCCCACCCACCACTTCTCATCCTCACCTCTACGCCTTCCACTCCTGACTCCAAGCCGCCTGGCCGAGGAGTTCCTCAGGCGCTGCTTCATTGGTGGGGGGATGACGGCAGAACCGCTGCTTGGACAGATACAGGAGAGGACGGTCCCGAGGTGGGAACGTGATCTGAGCCAGAAGCAAGATGCTGCTCCTGGCTCTCATGCGTCGTTGGCAATGGGGGTGCGGCACCTTGGGGTGAAGTGCCGCACTCCGGGACCACTGGGAGCCCTCTGCCACCAGTGTTCTTAGCTAACAACTGCAGGGCCTCCTTCATCCCTTCCATGTTATATATTATTTATTGCACAAAAAACAACTATGTTCTTGCTGCTTAGTAGGCTTTTTTGCTACTGGTGAATCTCCCTTGTACCTCCCACAGCAGCCAAACAAGCACACACCACATGCACACTCGCTTTCAGTCCCTTCTGCTCCCTCTCTCTCTGTCTCCTCTTCTGTGCATGTAATGATGACCTCCTGAATTGTGGGATAACAAGCGCTGCCATGCCATTGCTAAGGACAGTGACATTTTATGACAGAAGGTCAGAGAGATTTAACGCTAACGCCCATTTCAGATCGCTCGTGGTAACGCCCTATTTTTAAAATGGAGACTAGGGGTTTAGATGGAGGATTGCTGTCAGGGGCTTATGGTCCACAATGATAGTAAACTTATGACTATACAAGTATTTGTGGAACTTCTTGACCCCAAAAATGAATGTCAAAGCTTCCCTTTCGATTTGCACATAATTACTCTCAGTGGCACTGAGAGTGCGTGAAGCAAAAGCAATTGGTCTCTCCTCCCCACTACATAGTACATGAGAGATCACTGCCCCAACTCTATATGGAGATGCATCACAATTTGCTTTTACACTCCTTGAATGATGTGTCGCATTCTTCTGACCACTTCCAATAGACCTGTTTTTCAATGGATGGAACACTGTAGCCAAATTTGGTAGGAGCTTCCCATAATAGTTCAAAAGACCCCAAAATGATCGAAGTTCAGTGACATTTTTGGGAGTGGGTGCATTTCTGATTGCATCCAGCTTTCCCATGGTTAGATGTAAAACATCTTTGTCTACTCTGTACCCTAAGTACTCAACTGTGTTTTCAAATAACTCACACTTGCGAGCAGTCACTCGTACTCTGTGCTTCCCTAGCTGTTTAAAGACTTCATTCAATATTTTATTATGAATTTGCCTGTTTGGTGCTGAAATTAGTATGTCATCTAAATAACATACTACCCCTTCAATACCTTGCAAAATCTGGTTCATCACCCCTTGGAATATGGCGGGGCCCGAAGACATTCCAAATGGTAGTCTATTAAATTGATATTGGCCTAGATGAATATTTATAGTCAAGCATGACTTGGACTCCTCATCTAGTTCAAGTTGTAAGTAGGCATTCGTGAGATCCAACTTTGAGAAGATCTGACCACCTGTCAGTGTTGTGAACAAATCTTCTACATTTGGCAATGTATTAGGGGGATTACCCTCTAAAACCTGGTTTACGGTTACTTTATAATCACCAAACAACCTTACCTTACCATTGGACTTAGGTACAACAATAATGGCTGTAGCCCAATTACATCGATCTATCTCAGAGATAATGTTCTCAGTCTCTAGTCTTTTTAGTTCTTGCTCAACTTTCTCCTTGAGTGCATATGGTACGGGACATGGCTTGCAGTAAACTGGTCTAGCGTTCTTCTGTACCCTGACACTTGCCTTGAAGCCTTGGCCGTTTCGCAGAACATCATCGGATACTTCTTGATGACCTCATGCTTTAATGCAAATCTCATTTCAACACGGAAAATCTCACTCCAATCCAGCTTCAGTGATCCCAACCAATTTCTTCCTGGTAAGGCAGACTTGTCTCCTCTCACGACTAAGAGAGGCAAGCTCTGAAATTGATCCTTGTATTTCACCGGTTTGGTGATACGACCCACCACAGGAATGTTCTCTCCCAAGTAGCCTCGCAGCTCTTTCTTGGATTTCTCCAATGGGAAACAACGCAATTTGTCCAGGTATAGCGATTCCGGTACTACACTCACGGATACACTGGTGTCAATTTCCATGGGTACCTTGGTTCTTGGAACATCTACATGGATGATGATGCTTTTCGAATCGCCGTTAGTTACCCTCGTGCTCCTGATCCTGTTGTTTTTCTTCCATGCTATGTAGTCTCTGGGGATTTCTACTTATAGCCTTGAAAGTTGGTTTACTCTTCAGTTGGAATGCCTTCGCAAGATGCCTAATTTTCCTGCAGAAGAAACACTGCCTTCACATATGGACAACTTTGAGCAATGTGTTGTCCCAGGCACCGATAGCATGACTTCAATGCTCTGATATCATTGCCAGTTGCTGAGACTTTGGGGCCAACTGCCTTTTACTTTTAACCTGTCGGTGATTCACCTTGGTTGTCTGATGACTGGAAATGGTACGAAATTCTCGGGACTATTGGTTGGCCATGTCCATTGATATAGCTGTCTGACAAGCTAAATCAAAAGTCAAGTTAGACGTTGTCAATAACTTCTTTCTGATTGCAACATTTTTCATCCCATAAACAAAGCAGCCATGCAATGCTCGGTCCTGAAAGTTTCTGAAATTATATTGAATAAATAGCTTTTTTAATACTATAATATACTCACTGACATTTTCTTCGGTTAACTGATCTCATATTCCAAAACGATAACTTACAGTGATTTCCAGGGGCTCAGGACTGTAGTGCTGTTCTCTGCTTAAGTGATGTGTCCTTTGGCTTGACACGCACCAACACATTTTTCAGGATTTCATAAACCTCGGGCCCCGCTTCAGTTAAGAAAATAGCCCATTTTCTTTCCAACACCACCCGGTTATGGTTTTCATCATCTGGGAATTCGATGATACTATTTGTGGTGAAAAGCATTTCTAGCCACTCCATATATGCTCCGAAACTTTCACGGTCATGTTGAAACTCCCCCAAATGCCCAATTATTCCCATAGGCGCAGCCATCTAGACTCTTATCAGTTCAGCCAAATGTGCGTATAATTTACCTTAGATTTTTAGCTGTTAATCAAAACAGAGAAGCTCTCAAATCTCTCTGTCAGATGGCTGAATCATCCACCAACAAAAATTTCAGCTCGGTTATCTGATTATCCTATCCTTCGTCGCCAATGTTATGTTTTCAATACGACCTCACAAACACATATAAGCTCTAAAATGGCTGATAACTTCAGGAAGCCAGTCACTTGACTTGTTCCCTCTTTATTGCCACAGTAGTCCACGGGGTGGAGCTATATATATTACACCCTGCACCTCTCCCCACCCTGCGATTTTCCTGAGGACAGCCCAATCCTCCGGTAGCCAGCCCCAATCTTCTCTCCACTCCATGGTCATCATGAGGTCACAATCTTCCTTCCCACCCTCCCCTGTCGATTTGGAAAAGCATAATTCAATCAAGCAGAGTCAGCATGGTTTTATGAAAGAGAAATCATGTTTGACAAATTTGCTGGAGTTCTTTGAGGATGTAACGAGCAGGGTGAATAAGGGGGAACCAGTGGATGTGGTGTATTTGGATTTCCAGAAGGCATTCGATAAGGTACCATAAAAAGCTTACAAGGTAAAAGTTCATGGGGTTGGGGGTAATATATTAACATAGATCAAGGTTTGGCTAATTAACAGAAGCCAGAGAGTCAGGATAAATGGATAAGTTTCCGGTTGGCAAACAGTAACTAGTGGGTGCTGCAGGGATCGGTGCTGGGGCCTCAACTATTTACAATCTATAATAATGACTTGGATGAAGGGACCGAGTGTAATGTAGCCATGTTTGCTGATGATACAAAGATGGGTGGGAAAGCAAATTGTGAGGAGGACACAAAAATTTGCAAATGGATATAGACAGGCTAAGCGAGTGGGCAACAATTTGGCAGATGGAGTATAATGTGGGAAACTAGAAAAAATAGAAAAGCAAATTATAATTTAAATGGGGAAAAATTGCAAAGTGCTACAGTGCGGAGGGACCTGGGGATCCTTGTGCATGAAACATAAAAAGTGAGTATGCAAGTACAGCAAGTAATCAGGAAGGCAAATGGAATGTTGGCCTTTAATGCAAGGGGGATACAGTATAAAAGCAGAGAAGTCTTGCTACAACTGTACAGGGTATTGATGCGGCCACACCTGGAGTACTGTATACAGTTTTGGTCTCCGTACTAAAGGAAGGATATACCTATATTGGAGGTTGTTCAGAGAAGGTTCACTAGGTTGATTCCGAAGATGAGCGGGTTGCCTTATGAAGGTAATTTGAGTAGGTTGGACCTATACTCATTGGAGTTTAGAAGAATGAGAGGTGATCTTATTGAAACATATAAGAAAATGAGGGGGCTCGACAAGGGGGATGCAGAGAGGATAGTTCCATTCATAGGGGAAGCTAAAACTAGGGGATATAGTCTCAGAATAAGGGGCCGCCCATTTAAAACTGAGATGTGGAAGAATTTCTTCTCTCAGAAGGTTGTAAATCTATGGAATTCGCTGCCCCAGAGAGCTGAGGAGGCTGGGTCGTTGAATATATTTAAAATGGAGATAGACAAATTTTTGAGTGATAAGAGAATAAAAGGTTATGGGAAGCGGGTAGGGAATGGAGCTGAGTCCATGATGAGATCAACCATGATCTCGGCCTTATTATGCTGCGGCCAAATGGCCTACTCCTGCTCCTATTTTTTATGTTCTTATGAAAGTTTCAAAACTGAGATTGACGCATCTATATCAGGCCAGGGTATCAAGGGACATGGAACCAAGGTAGGCAAATTTAGTTAAGATTGAGATTAGCCATGAGGGGCTAGTATGTTTTTCTACATTAAAGATGCTATATAAATGCAAGTTGTTTTTGTTGTTGCTGAATAGCCTGTTCCTATGAGTACAGAATCAAAAAAAAAGTTATGCTAAACCTTCATAAATAACTGGTTAGACCTCAGCTGGAGTATTGTGTTCAATTCTGGCTCCACATTAAAGTGGAAGGATATCAAGGCCTTGGAAAGGGTGCAGAGAATGTTTACTAGAATGCTACCTGCATAAGAACACCAGCGGTAGGTCAGGACCATAAAAGGAGCGGAGGTGCAGCCGCCCGGGAGCAGCGTGGAGGCCACTTCAGGGAGCAGTGTGAGCTGGTGAAGGTGGGTGACGGCAGTGAAGAGTGAGGTCAGCAAGGTCCAGGTCGGTGATTGGAGCATGGGCAGATACAGCAGGAGCGGCGGGTAGAGGGACGTGATCAAGGCCCAGGAGAGGCATGAGTTCGGGGCCAGGGGCCTAGGGGCAGCACGGGCCAACCCACACTGCGATATGTGTGCACACTAGGTCTGTGCAGCAGAGTAGGTCCCCAATCATCTTGGATAACCCTTGCCACTGGACCAAGACCTAGCTCTGTCAAGCCCATGTGGTGACCATTGTGCAATGGCCACCACACGTTAAAAAAATCCGCGCACAGGCATCTTCCACCCTTCAGGATGTAGTTGAGGACCTGGAATATTCGGTCCTTCATTGAAACATTTGTGAATTCATCCCTTTTTGGCGTGGAAGCAAGTCATCCTCATTTCGAGGGACTGTCTACGATGGTGATGATGACATAGGATATACAATACCAGGGATGAGGGATTTATTTGGAGAGACTCGAGAAGCTAGGATTGTCCTTCTTAGAACAGAGAATTTTAAGGGGAGATTTAATAGAGGTGTTCAAAATTATGAAGAGTTTTGATAGAGTAGATAAGGAGAAATTGTTTCAAGTGGCAGAAGCACAGTAACCAGAGGACATAGGTTTAAGATAATTTGCAAAACAACCAGAGGGGAGATGAGGAGAATTGTTTACACACTGATTTGTTGTGATCTGGAATGTGCTGCCTGAAAGCGTGCTGGAAACACATTCAATAGCAACTTTCAAAAGGGAATTAGATTCAAAAGTTCCTTACGCTCAGCCTTATCATGCAGGGAGCTTATAGTTCACATTTAAATTGGCTCACCTCCTGAAATTGCAAGAGGCCCTCATGCCATACAAGTTGTGAGCACTTCATTCACTCCATCCAGTCCTGCCAATTCTGTGCTGGGACTGGGAAACAAAATTCCCTTAAACACCTTATAATGAAGCTCAGCACTCCATTAGCATTTTTCATCACTTTTTGCATCTGCAAGCTACCTTTTAATGACTTATGTACCTGGACCCTTAAATCGCTCTTTAATCTATCCCCTCCTCTCCCGTCTCCCCTCCCCATTGTGCTTCCCCATTTAGACTGGAGAACTGGGCCAGTGACAGCGGACTGAGAACACGCCGCGCCCTTTGTGAGGCTATGGTGTGTAGCAAAGTGAGACCTGGAGGGAGGAAAGAGAAAATAAATATAGTACACATTACTTTTAAGGAAGAGGACACTTTTAAATACAGTGTGTGCTTCAGAATCAGTTGGCGCAAATTCTATTTTCTTTAGTGGAGAACTGGCAGTGCTCCCAGATCATGAAAGCCTTTTCCTGTAGACAAGGCAGATTTTTCCTTTACTTTTCCTGTAAGTCACTGATCATTTTCCTGTGTGTTTTCCTTGATACACTCAGAAGAGAAAATACACAAAGACAAGTATGGAAATAATTAAATTACAATTATATTTTACTAAATAGGAGAGAAGTCTGTTAAGTGTGTTCCAAAGAACCACGATATAATTTGAATGGTACATGCAATAAGCAACACTGCTTCAGATTTGGAAACACAAAGCAGCCATTTTTGACTTGAACAGAAATAACAGGAGCCTAAAACCTTGTTGTTTTTGATGGTTTTGACAGTTTCCTTCTCAAAATGTGCAGACAACATCAAATTGGGGGTATAGTTAATACAGAGGATGACTGCAACAAAATACAGGAAGACATTAATAAACTTGCAGAATGGGAGTATAATTAGCAAATTAGCTTCAATATAGATAAATGTGATATGGTTCAATCAGAAAGAATGAGGCCACATACTCCATGGAAAGTAAGTGTTTAAATGTGGCAGCGGAGCAGAGGGATCTGGGGGTACAGATACACACATTGCTAAAAGTAGCATCACAGGTTAATAAGGCCATAAAGAAAGCAAACAAAGCACTTCATTTCCAGAGGGATAGAATTGAAAAGCAGAGAAGTTAAACTTGTATAGAACATTAGTTGGACCACACTTGAAGTGCTACATACAGTTCTGGTCTCATTAATATGAGTGATAGAGGCACTGGAAAAGGTGCAAAACAATAATTACTAGGATGATGTAAGAACTGAGAGTGTATACGTATTTGGAAAAATTGAATAGATTGGGGCTCTTTTCTCTTGGAAAAAAGAGCAGGATGAGAGGTGACCTGCTAGATGTCCTTAAGATTATGAAAGGGTTTGATAATATAGACGTTGAGAAGATGTGTCCACTATGGGGGAGACCAAAACTATCGGCCATAAATATCAGATAGTCACTAATAAATTCAGTTGGGAATTCAGGAGGAACTTCTATACCCAGAGAGTGATTAAGGAGTAGTTGAGGTGAAAAGCATTGATACATTTAGGGGAAATCTAGATAAACACATGAGGGAGACAGAAATAGAAGGTTATGTTGATTGGGTTAGATGAAGAGGAGTGGGAGGAGGCTCGTATGGAGCAGAAACACCAGCATGGACTTGTTGGGTCAAATGGCCTGGTTCTGTGCTTTAAATACTATATAAATATGTTTTTTATGTGAAAACTAAACACCATTGTGAGTATGGAAGAAATTTGGTCCCTGGCAAGCACTTATACACACAAGACCTGGACAAGCTCATGGGGCACTAGGCTGAGACAATTGAAATTTGGTGGAAAAAGGAAAGCGGCCGTTTCTCAAACTCAACCTTTCACATATTTTCAACAGGCCCAGAATTTTTACAGGCCATGTTATCTTCCACACAAAGTCCTGCACCCCAAACACCCATGTCTTTGTCAAACCAACTAGACTCCTGCGTCCTAGTCAATTAATTACAAGATCTTCACTCCATGATCTCGCTCACATTATTTGGGAAATCTTCTCCAGCCTGATCCGTCAGCTTGTATGCTCCATTTGGACGATTCAACATTATTGATAGTTTCCTGACCCATCATTCCACCTTTGGAGTTGCAACTTTCAGCCATTACATGCCTGCCCTCTGGATTTCCCTTTTGAAACTATTCCATCTTGCATCACCACTCAAACCTTTCTTAAAAGCCATACCCTTCAACCAGGCCTCAATCTCCCTTTCTAAATTCCCTCGCAATGTCCACTTTTCCTTTAGGCAAAGATCTTCATCTACATGTGGAGCTTGTTTCCCTACAGTACAAGAGTGACTATAATTCAAAAGTACTTTGTTGGTTGTAAAGCACTTTGGGATATCCTGAGGTCATGAAAGGTGCTATATAAATGCAAGTCCTTTCTTTCTTTCAATATAATCTTTACTGTTGATAAAAGTTTAGTCTGAATAACAATGTTTTGATCCTTTCAGACATCCTTCACTGTCAGTGATTGGTTTTGAGTCATGATGTTACATATGGTAACTCACACAGAAAAGAAGGAAATGTAAATCTTCGTATGACCAGAGACGAGAATGCAGATAATGGAGAAGCTCTCTTTTTACCCTATTCATTCTTTTGAAGTCAGGAATCACACTACCCAATCAGCCCAAAACTACCATTTATGCCTGCTAAGATTGTTCAGTTGAAAATATTTTTTGCTGTACTTTAATATATCAAAATGCCATTTTGGTGTCAAGGAGACAATGGTTTAGGAAGATGAAAGTGGCCGTTTTTTACTTGGCAACTGTGTGTTAGCAACTCTACTTTGAGATGGCAGTACTGCTAATGAGATGAATTAACAGCAGTGTTGGGGGAGCAAGAGAGTTATAAACTACATCTAAATGGGCTATACTGGCTTCGGAAATCTTGATGCTGTCACTGAGCTAAAATCTTTCATTTCTCCAGCACATCTGAGACCATAAATTCACCTCTTGCTCCAAATAAACCTCAACAAAAAGGTTCTCTATAAACTTTATTGGTCTAAATTTATTTGCAAAGTGTGGCAACATACTAACTACAAACATACCACAAATCTTATGGTATTCGATTCTCATAAGGGCTGACAATGCTGTTTTCACTAATTTCAGTGAAAAATAGGTGTGGATAAAAGGTGATGTTTCACCACTTTCTGGTCAAATCTATTTTCTGCCAAGATTAACAAAAAGACTGGAATTTCACCCTCAATAAATGTAATAGTATGCTTACAAAATACACGCCACAAACTCATTCAACTTGTTGGCCACATAAAGCGTCAGACAACCAATTGTATGATGCTGCCGCTTACAAACCTAAATCTGGCTGTCCTTCCACAGGTAAAACACATCCAAACCACAGTGCTCTACTCATAACTGTAATTCCTTATCAGCAGACCACTGAGCAGGCAGTTAGGATGAGTATTCAGATTGATTTGGAGATCAGATTATAGATTTGGGCGCCACTAAATTATGATAATGAAATATATAACATATTCTCTTAAAATTTGTGGTTTGTGAATGAACTGAAGCATGCTGGGAACATTAGATGTGTATGATGACCAGATTGCCTACAAGCTTCGATACCCACTCATATATGTAAACAAATAAATTCCGATGCATCAGTCACATGTTTCTGAGTCAGACTGAGCTGCCCCATGGCATAGGCTCATCCTCGCTGGCAGTTCAGGAGAGGGCTACAACAAATTGTGCAGTGGGACTCCCTCCCTGTAATTTGAATAAACGAGCATGTGGAAAACTTACACAAACATCTTGGCCTGTAGCACACTTGGCTGGGGAGCACAAAAGCAAGATTACTAGCAGCTCTTAAAGGGCTGCAGCTGACCATAAAGGGACTAATTGTTCACAATGGCACAGAGAAGACCTGTAAGCAAAACTTTGATGCGGACAATTTGAAGAACTTTCTGCAGGAGATGCACCAAAAGAAGCCACGCAGAGCTAGGACACAAACCTAAGGCGGGAACACACACACCTTCCGGAACTGAACGGCAGTCTGAAACCATTTAATACATACTCTTTCATTGAGCCAAAGTACACTTTTCTCGAAGGTGGAGGTGGTGGCCAAGCAAACAAATGCTGAAGTGCCCGAAGCTGTTGGGGGAATTCCCAATCGTGCCTCTGGTTATCAATGCCGGGAATTGCCCAGATAATAAAGGCGAACAAGTCCCCTGGACCTGATGGCTTACATCCTAGGGCCGCAAAAGAGGTGGCTGCAGAGATAGTGGATGCATTGGTTGTAATCTAGCAACATTTCCTGGATTCTGGGGTGGTCTCAGTGGATTGGAAAACCACAAATGTAACACCCCTATTTAAAAAAGGAGGCACACAAAAAGCAGGAAACTATAGACCAGTTAGCCTAACACCTGTCGTTGGGAAAATGCTGGAGTCCATTATTAAGGAAGCAGTAGCGGGACTTTTGGAAAAACATAATTCAATCAAGCAGAGTCAGCATGGTTTTATGAAATGGAAATCATGTTTGACAAATTTGCTGGAGTTCTTTGAGGATGTAACGAGCAGTGGTTGAAATGGTGTATTTGGATTTCCAGAAGGCATTCGATAAAATGCCACATAAAAGACTACTGCACAAGATAAAAGTTCACGGGGTTGGGGGTAATATATTAACATGGATAGAGGATTGGCTAACTAACAGAGAACAGAGAGTTGGGATAAATGGGTCATTTTCCGGTTCGCAAACAGTAACTAGTGGGTGTTGCAGGGATCGGTACTGGGACCTCAACTATTTACAATCTATATTAATGACTTGGATAAAGGGACCGAGTGCAATGTAGCCAAGTTTGCTGATGATACAAAGATGGGTGGGATAGCAAATTGTGAGGAGGACACAGAAATCTGCAAAGGGATATAGACAGGCTAAATGAGTGGGCAAAAATTTGGCAGATGGAGTATAATGTGGGAAAATGTGAGGTTATCCACTTTGGCAGAAAAAATAGAAAAGCAAACTATAACAAGAGTGATTGTGGCCCAGGAGTGATGCAGCCTTCAACAGCAGTGGGGTCGAGGCCCAGGGAAGGCGCAACAGAGCTTGATCTCCAGTCGTCTTGGTCAATTCTCGCCGCTGGACCAAGACCTAGCTCTGTCAAGCCCGTGTGGTGGCTGGTGTGCAACGGTCACCACACATTAAAAAAATCCATGCACAGGCATCTTACCCTTTAAGATGTAACTTATTGTAACACTCTGAGCCTATTTTGTTTTGGTGTGAATAGCATCATCCTCATCACGAGGGACTGTCTAGTAGTAGTAGTAGCACATCCTTACTTAATATATGTCTGCAACGCAGACTGCCTGATGCGCCAAAAGTCTCCTGGGGTTGTTCAGATGAATCTGATAGCATGAAAGCTTCGTGCTGTGGTAACCTTCATTTTTACAGGAAGAGCCAAATTTGCTCCAGATGTTATACGTAGATCGTTGTGCATGAAAAGGTATAGCTGTAAAGTCTTGTGAAGGAGGCAGAAAAGGCAGGTTTGTCCTGATATGTCCATGTATATGTGGTTAGGTTTTGTAAAGCATGATCCGGAGCAGTGGCTAAAAGATCTAAGGGGTTTTTGCAACAGCATTTGTTGGCCCCCTACAAACTCTTCTTCCTCATTTAGAATCCCAAAGGAATATCCATCCTTACCTCTCTGCAAGATGTAACCGTAAATCCAGCAGCAAGCACGAATGACTAATCATGAAATAACCCCAAAATGTTGTTCCAGGATGTGAGCGGCGCTGGCAAGGCCAGCATTTATTGCCCACACCTAATTGCCGTTGAGAAGGTGATGATGAGCCACTTTCTTGAACTGCTGCAGTCAGTGTGGTGAAGGTACCCCCACAGTGCTATTAGGGAGGGAATTCCAGGAATTTGACCTAGCGACGATGAAGGAGTGGCGATATATTTCCAAGTCAGGATGGTGTGTACCTTGGAGGGGAACTTGCAGGTGAAGGTGCTTCCATGCGCCTGCTGCCCTTGTTCTTCTAGGTGGTAGAGGTCACAGGTTTGGGAGGGGCTGCTGAAGAAACAATGGTGAATTGCTGCAGTGCATCTTGTTGATTGTACACACTGCAGCCACAAGGTGTTGGTGGTGGAGGTAGTGAATGTTTAAGGTGGTGGATGAGGTGCCAATCAAGTAGGCTGCTTTATCCTGGATGGTGTCTATTATATCTTGAATAAAGAGTCAGACTAGATACTGCAAGCTCAACGTATGGTGTGACCGTAGTCCTTTATTACAGATCTCAGAGTCCCTCTCCAGCCTGTGAGGCCTCCTTATGTACAGGTGGTCCCGAGGGATTGTGGGATTCCTTGGGATTCCAGGGGACAGGCCCTCTGGTGGTTAGACATAATATTTACAGGTTTACATAACAACACTCCCCCCGCAAAATCAACAGTGTAACTATTTACAAAGTGAGTCGATCTGGAGCCTTCCTTTCCCTGGTTGATTGTCTCGGTGCAAATGCTGGTTTTGGTGAGTCGTTTGTTGGGCCCTCACTGGGCTGCTGCGTAGCTGGCCTTGCTGGGCTGCTGGCTGTGGTGAGTCCTACTGGGCTGCAGGGGTTGATGGGTTCTGCTTTGTGGTCAACCGCTGGGTCAGTTGCCACTTGTGTGTGTGTTAGAGGGTCGAAAAGGGTGGAAGTCTATTGTGGGTTGTTCTGAATAGTCCGTAAATCTGAGTTTGGTTTGGTCTAAGTGTTTCATGCAGGTGAGTCCAGTTGAGAGTTTGACCACAAACACCCTACTCCCCTCTTTGGACAAAACAGTTATAGGAAGTCACTTGGGACCTTGTCCATAGTTCAACATAAATACAGGATCATTTAGCTCAATTTTACGTGATACATTTGCGCGATCATATGTATTCTGTTGAAGCAGCCTGCTCTCTACCTGTTCATGTAGAACAGGGTGGACTAACGAGAGTCTTCTCATGAGTGCCCTTTTTATGAACAATTCAGCGGGAGGGACCGCAGTGAGCGAGTGGGGTCTTGTGCAGTAACTGAGCAGGATTTGGGATAAGCAAGTCTGCAGTGAGCCTTCAGTTACCCTTTTCAAGCTCTGCTTGATTGTTTGAACTGCTCGTTCTGCCTGACCATTGGACGCTGGTTTGAACGGGGCAGATGTGACATGTTTGATCCCATTGTGGGTCATGATCTCCTTGAATTCTGCACTGGTAAAGCATGGCCCATTGTCACTTACAAGGACATCAGGTAGGCCGTGGGTGGCAAACATGGCCTGTAGGCTTTCAATGGTGGCAGCGGACGTGCTTGCCAACATTATCACACATTCAATCCACTTGGAGTACGCATCTACAACCACTAAGGACAGTTTTCCCAAGAATGGGCCTGCATAGTCGACATGGACCCTGGACCACGTTTTGGAGGGCCAGGACCATAAACTTAGTGTCTCTCCCTGGGTGCATTGCTTAACTGTGAACATGTATTGCATTTGTGCATGCAGGACTCTAAATCTGCATCGATACCGGGCCGCCACACATGGGATGTAGCTATTGCTTTCATCATTACGATGCCTAAGTGGGTGCTGTGGAGATCACTAATGAAAGTGTCCCTGCCCTTTTTTGGCACCAGTACCCGATTACCCCTTAGGAGGCAGTCTGCCTGTATCGACATTTCATCTTTGCGCCACTGGTATGGCTTTATTTCTTCCTGCATCTCTAACGGGACACTAGGCCAACTCCCGTGGAGCACACAGTTTTTTTACTAAGGACAGTAAGGGGTCCTGGCTCGTCCAGGTCTATCGGGCGGTAACAGGTGATTGCTCACTCTCGAATGCTTCCATTACCATAACTAAATCTGCAGGCTGTGCCATTTCCACTCCTGTGGTGGGCAATGACAGCCTGCTGAGAGCATTGGCATAGTTTTCTGTGCCTGGCCTGTGGCGGATGGTGTAGTTGTATGCGGACAACGTGAGCGGCCATCTCTGGATGCGGGCCGATGCATTCATATTTATCCCCTTGCTTTCAGAAAAGAGGGATATAAGCGGCTTATGGTCAGTTTCCAATTCAAATTTGAGCCCGAACAGATATCGATGCATTTTCTTTACCCTGCAAACACACGCTAACGCTTCTTTTTCGATCATACTGTAGGCCCTCTCGGCCTTAGACAGACTTCTGGATGCATTAGCAACCAATTGCAATTTCCCAAATTCACTAGCTTGTTGCAATACACACCCGATCCCGTATGACGACGCATCACATGCTAGTAACAAACGTTTACATGGATCATATAACACAAGCAATTTGTTTGAACATAACAGCTTCCTAGCTTTCTCAAAGGCATTTTCTTGGCTTTTACCCCATACCCATTCATCTCCTTTTTGCAGTAAAGATTGCAGGGATTCTAACAATGTGCTGAGACCTGGTAAGAAGTTTACAAAATAGTTCAGGAGTCCTAGAAACAACCACAACTCCCACATTCTGTGGTCTCAATGCGTTGTTGATTGCCTCCATCTTCGACTTGGTGGGCCTGATGCCCTCTGCCGTGATTCTTCTCCCCAGGAACTCCATTTCAGGTGCCAGGAAAACGCACTTCGAGCATTTTAGCCTAAGCCCCACACGATTAATTCAACTAAGAACCTCCTCCAGGTTCTGCAGGTGCTCGACGGTGTCCCGACCTGTAACCAAGATGTCGTCCTGGAAGACCACGGTGCACGGGACCGACTTCCGCAAGCTTTCTATGTTCCTCTGGAATATCGCCGTGGCCGATCGAATCCCAAACAGGCATCTGTTGCAAATGAAGAGATCTTTGTGTGTGTTGATGCAGGTGAGGCCTTTCGATGATTCCGCCAACTCCTGCGTCATGTAGGCCGAGGCCAAGTTCAGCTTCGTGAATGTTTTCCCTCCCACCAGCATCACAAATAGGTCGTCTGCCTTCGATAGCATGTATTGATCCTGCAGTGAGAAACAATTGATAGTTACTTTCTAATCACCACAGATTCTGATGGTGCCGTCTCCCTAGAGAACTGGAAGAATTGGACTGGCCCACTCAGTGAATTCGATCAACGAAATGATGCCCTCTCATTGCAGCCTGTCCAGCTCGATCTCCACCCTCTCTCTCATCATGTAAAGTACCGCTCTCGCGTTGTGATGGGTGGGTCATGCCCCCGGAATCAAATGGATCTGCACTTTTGCTCCTTGGAATTTCCCGATTCCTGGTTCGAACAGCGAGGGGAACTTGTTTAGGACCTGGGCACAAGAGGTGTCGTTGACAGACGAAAGTGCTTTGATGTTGTCCCAGTTCCAGCATATCTTTCCCAGCCAGCTCCTGATAAACAGTGTGGGGCCAGCGCCCGGTACCACCCAGATTGGTAACTCGTGCACCGCTCCATTGTAGGAGACCTTTACGGTAGCACTGCCGATTAGTTCCTTTGTATACATTCTCAGTTTAGTACGAATGGAAGTCAGGACTGGCCTTGAGGCCTTGCTGCACCACAACTTATCGAAAGTCTTTTTGCTCATTATGGATTGGCTTGCGCACATGTCCAGCTCCATGGACACCGGGAGTCCATTTAATTCAACCTTCAGCATTATCGGGGGACACTTTGTGGTAAATGTGTGCACCCCATATACCTCTGCCTCCTCGGTCTGAGGCTCTGGTTCGTCATGATCCACCGTGGATCTGTCCTCCTCTGCAATGGTGGTTTTCAGGATTAGCAGGATTTGCAGCTCGCCTGCACATATGTTGGAGGTGTCCCATTGTTCCACAGCCCTTGCAAACATATCCTTTGAAGCGGCATGAATAGAAACGATGATCACCTCCGCAGCGCCAACAGGTGTTAATGGCCTTGTATTCACCACCCTTGATGATGGACTCTGAGTCATCTGCGGACATGCAGCTGCAGGTGTGTAGGTCCTGCCATGTACATTTCGATTCGAAAATAGCAAATTTGTTTGGTATTGTCACTGGTGGCGATAAACACCTGGGCTATTGCTATGGCTTTACTCAAGGTTGGGTTCTCTAACTTCCTGGCCAATGCCAAGTACAAAAAATCCCTGAGCATGTGCTCCAAGTGTCCTTCAAATTTGCAATGTTCTGCAAGGCGCCTTAGCTCGGCGACATAGCTCGCCACTTCCTGTCCTTCAGACCTCTTGCACGTGTAGAACCGATACCTCGCTATCAGAACGCTTTCCTTCAGGTTTAGATGCTCCAAGATCAGTGTGCACAACTCATCGTATGACTGGTCTGTGGGTTTTGCTGGAGCAAGCAGATTTTTCATGAGGCCATACGTTGGTGCCCCGCAAACGGTGAAGAGGATCGCCCTTCATTTGGCAGTGTTCGCTTCTCCTTCCAGCTCGTTGGCCACGAAGTATTGGTCAAGTCACTCCACGAATGTTTCCCAATCTTTTCCCTTCGAAAATGTATCCAGAATACCCACAGTTCTCTGCATTGTTGCGGTGCGGTTCGTCATTTTTATCTTGTCGCCAGTTGTTATGTCTTGAATAAAGAGTCAGACTAGATACGGCAAGCTCAAAGTAAGGTGTGACCGTAGCCCTTTATTACAGATCTCAGAGTGCCTCTCCAGCCTGTGAAGCCTTCTTATATACAGGTGCTCCCAAGGGATTGTGGGATCCCTTGGGACTCCAGGGTTTAAGCCCTCTGGTGGTTAGACATGGTATTTACAGGTTTACATATATAACAGTGTTGAGGTTCTTGAGTGTTGTTGGAGCTGCACTCATCCAGGCAAGTGAAATCGAGCAAGAGGTCATTAAAAAACAAAACAAATATTACCTCCATCAGAAACCACTTTTAAGGGCTAACTTGAGCAGGCCAGGTCTTGGGTCTTGTAGCTCATCCAGATCTTATGGTCAGATGGGCAGTTAGAGAGAGTGGCAATCAATGAGCTGTGGGATTAATGAAGAATTAGAACTGAGTGTTGTTGATGTAAATGTGACAGCTGACCAATGCTCCCTTTAGGCTGTGCAGCCACGCTGTGCTCTGCAGCTCCCACACAACCGACTCACCGGCTTTTACAGAGGAAAAACTGCACCTCTGTGGTATTTTGAATGGGGCACACAGCCCCTTAAAGGTGCTGTGCACCAAAACAAAAGATTAAAGGGAACATTTCAGCTGACTCTATGCTTTTCGATGATGTTGCTAAGGGCTAGAGGGTAAATGACAATGAGAAGAAATGGAGGATGGAGCCTTGGCGTACACCAGAGCTGACAATGCAGGAACAGAAAGAGAAGTTGTTGGTGGTCATGTAGTGTCTATGGTGCATGAGGTGAGAGTAGAACGATGGAGTGCAATCCCACAACCGTGAACCATGAAGGAAAGACATTCAAAGTGGGTAAAATAGTTGACAAGAGAATGAGCAGGTCAACTAGAACACACATTAGATCATAACAACAACAACTTTTATTTACATAGCGCCTTTAATGTAGTAAAATGTCCCAAAGCACTTCACAAAAATGTTTTAAGACAAAACATATCAATTTGACATGGAGCCACATAAAAAGACTTTACGGCAGATGATCAAAAGCTTGGTCAAAGAGGTAGGTTTTAAGCAGCGTCTTAAAGGAGGAAAGAGCGGTGGAGAGGCAGAGAGGTTTAGGGAGGGAGTTCCAGAGCTTAGGACCTAGGCAGCTGAAGGCATGGCCACCAATAGTTGAGGAATTATAATCAGGGATACTCAAGAGGGCAGAATTTGAGGAGCGCAGACATCTCGGGGGGGCTTGTGAGGCTGAAAGAGATTACAGAGATAGGGAGGGGCGAGGCCATGAAGGGATTTGTAAACTAGGATGAGGATTATTAGGAAGAGGGAAAGCTCTACCAAATCCCTCCTTTTTTGTTAGATCAATCTGAATGTGGGACTACCTTTCACTCGTTTGTCTCCAGAAACACCTTACTGCATCCTGAATCCATTTATCCAGTTTTGAATGCTGTTACTAATTATCACCCTGTGCAGTTCTGTAATTATGGGTCTACTCTCATACCCAGGGCTGCTCTGCTGATATCTGAAAGCTGGAAGTGCATAAAGAAACTGGGAGATCAATAGCACGGACACATGGTTTTTCCGCAGAATTAGTCACATGTGGACTTCCCAAATCTAGTTATGAAGACAGGGGAGAGACACAGAGAAAAAGCCAAGCAAATTCCGAAGGAATGGAGAATCGGGTTCAGACACCAATCCCACTTTCAGATGCCTCCTAATGATCAAGTGATAAGTGGTTTTGGAAAAGGCTTTGGAGTAGATTGTTTGGCCTCTGCTCTCTCAACCAGTCCACCGTGAATGGCGTGACGAGTCTTAAAGAAGGAATGGAAAAAAAAGCAGGGAATAATTTACAAAACTAAACGTCTAAAAACTCTGAAGATTAAGCTTATTGTCACATGCACATGACTTTACACAAAAGCTGCAACAATTGCTCAGTGATGAAACTGTTAACGGCTGCCTGTTTCAACAGCTACCAGTGGCCTCACACCTTTTGTCCTGCCTGTGATTGTCCCACTGGAAATATAATATTTCATAGCCAGAGCCGAAAGAGCATTTCCCCTTTTCCTGTGCAGAAAGGTTTAAACAAAAGACAACTGGAAAATAACTCCTTCCCACAGTCCCTTTTCACCAAACTTGACAATAGCTTTTGTGCAGATACATACCAGCTTGCTCTGCAGGAGGTCAGCAGTAATCATCCTGTATGCCGTTCAGGATTAAATACTTTTAAATTCAGAATGTCACCCTTCAGCATTCATTCCAAATGGTTGTTTAAAGGTCATCGAATTCTGTGCAATTTCCTACAACAGGCCAGACACATCAACTGAAATCGTCCTCTTGTGTAAGCTGTTAACATTTATGTTATTTGAATTAAATCAACCTATTGTGATGCTTTACTTCCTTTTAGCAAATCTTGTGGCGACACATGTTCACTTCGTTTATTTTTACGATTTTTGCTGATTATGCATGGCTAACAATAAGCTTATTTATTTCCAGTTGGAAATGAGTCGTGCTTTATAATTGAATAATTCTTGGCTAATTCCCCCAATGTTTTAGAATCCAGGACTAAAATTTCAGTCTTCAAATTGGTAACTTATTTATTGATTTCCATTTATCACTAATTATTACAGTATTCAACAAACTTTGCTTGTGCTGGCATGAATGCGCTTGCTGTGGCTACAGTGCAGGGTAGCAAAGAAAGCTTTTCTGAACCTTCAGTGTTAGGGTTCTGAGGGGTAGACTCTATCACAATTTAACAGTGCATTTATAAGGCATGTTTAGCTCGTGTTAGCGTAAAATTCCCACCAGCATTAAACTTATGGGGGCCAAAATTCATGGTAAAACACCTACATACTGCCGACATACCACTCGGCAAAATAGTCATCATTGACATACTGCCCAGCGGTATGCACACCGTCCATCATGTAGAACCGCCCGCATACCGCCCAAAAAGTCAATTTTCATGGCATAAAGTGCTGGAAAACATGGTTTTACTCAATCTTAAGTAGATGGATGGTGCTCGGTGCTGCCATTTTCAAATCGGGAACAGTCAGCAAAAGCAGCACCTCTATTTCTGAGGTGAACAGTGACTTTACAGTGCGATTTACAGTGGAAAAGGTATTTTTGTTTGTACTGAGTAACTTATTAAGATCAAAGGCATTTTAGTTATATTTTTCATTGAATAATATTCTGGAGATTTAAAAAGAATGGGACCTGTACTATCTCAGCCTGTATTGCTGACTACCTGTCTAATGGAGGATCCAGATGTGAAAAGGTTTATTGAGCAGAATTATCAGGGTAATGGAGGACTGATGAGGAGGAGGAGGTGGCCTTACCCGCAAAAGATTTTCAGGGAGAAGCGCTCATACTTGGAACTGACCGATCGACAGTGTCTTCGAAGGATGCTCTTCCGAGAAGAGGTGATCAATGAGATTTACCAGCTTATTAAAGCAGACCTATAGCCCAGTACTACCAACATTACTGCACTCTCTGTCAAGATGAAGGTGACTGCGGCACTTTCCTTTTATGCATGTGGCTCTTTTCAGGCATCAGCTGGGGACATATGCTGTGTTTCTCAGTAAGCTACTTATCGGGACATTCGACAGGTAACCAAAGCATTGTATGCACAGCGGATGGAATGGAATTTATAAACTTCCCAATGACCAGGGTGGCTCAGAATGAGAGGACTTTGGGATTTGCATGCATTGCCGGCTTCCCCAACGTCCAGGGTGCTGTTGACTGTACCCATATTGCCCTGCGAGCACCATTACAGAAGGCGGAGGTGTACTGAAACCATAAGGGGTTTCACTCCCTCAATGTGCAGCTCATATGCACCCATACACAGCGCATAATGGCAGTAAATGCCAACTTTCCAGGGAGCATTCATGATGCGCTCATCTTACGTGAGAGCACTGAGTCTGACCTATTGAAGTCTGAGCCACAAGGTAAATGCTGGATGCTGGGGGACAAAGGGTATAGCCTCGCCACCTGGCTCTTGACCTCCCCTGCGGAACACACAGACAGAAGCCGAACAACAATATAATAAGAGCCATATAGCCACATGTAATATTATTGAAAAGACATCATCATCATCATAGGCAATCCCTCGGAATCGAGGAAGACTTGCTTCCACTCTTAACATGAGTTCTTAGGTAGCTGAACAGTCCAATACGAGAACCACAGTCTCTGTCACAGGTGGGGCAGATAGTCGTTGAGGGAAGGGGTGGGTGGGACTGGTTTGCCGCATGCTCTTTCCGCTGCCTGTGCTTGATTTCTGCACGCTCTTGGGGACGAGACTCGAGGTGCTCAGCACCCTCCCGGATGCGCTTCCTCCACTTAGGGTGGTCTTTGGTCAGGGTCTCCCAGGTGTCATTGGGAATTTGCACTTTATCAGGGAGGCTTTGAGGGTGCCCTTGTAATGTTTCCTCTGCCCACCTTTGGCTCGTTTGTCGTGAAGGAGTTCCAAGTAGAGCACTTGCTTTGGGAGTCTCGTGTCTGGCATGCGAACTATGTGGTCTGTCCAGCGGAGCTGATCAAGTGTGGTCAGTGCTTCGATGCTGGGGATGTTGGCCTGGTCTAGGACGCTAATGTTGGTGCATCTGTCCTCTCAGGGGATTTGCAGGATCTTGCAGAAACATCGTTGGTGGTATTTCTCCAGCAGCTTGAGGTGTCTATTATACTTGGTCCATGTTTCTGAGCCATACAGGACAGCCCTGTAGACCATGAGCTTGGTGGCAGTTTTGAGGGCCTGGTCTTCAAACACTCTTTTCCTCAGGCAGCCGAAGGCTGGAGACGGTGTTGGATCTCGTCAATACCTGCTCTTGTTGATAGGAGGCTCCCGAGATATGGGAAGCGGTCCACATTGTCCAGGGCTGCGCCGTGGATCTTCATGACTAGTGGACAGTGCTGTGCGGTGAGGACAGGCTGGTGGAGGACCTTTGTCTTGCTGATGTTTAACGTAAGGCCCATGCTTTCGTACGCCTCAGTAAATACGTCGACTATGTCCTGGAGTTCAGCCTCTGTATGTGCGCAGATGCAGGTATCGTCCGCGTACTGTAGCTCGACGACAGAGGTTGGGGTGGTCTTAGACCTGACCTGGAAATGGCGTAGGCTGAACAGCTTCCCACTGGTTCTGTAGTTTAGCTCCACTCCAGCGGGGAGCTTGTCGACTGTGAGATGTGTCATGTTTGTAACTACAATGTAGCACCATTGTATTACTGTACACACTCAACTGAGATGCACACCTTAACCACAGGGGGTGAACTTGTGGGAGACACTCCTTACCTGATCACACAGGTATATAAAGGGAGGTCCCACGCAGGGTCATCACTTTTGGAGTCCTGTAATAAAGAGCTAAAGGTCACATAGTGTCCTTGTCCCTGGAATGTGCATCATGTGGTTTCATGCTGTAGAGTAAGGTCTTTACATTGGCTACGAGAAACGGGAATTCACGACCCATGAGAATGGCCACCAGTAGCACAGAGGAATAGTACTGCATTGGGGAAGACTGGCACAATTTTGTCGCGAGGCTTCAGCAAAGCTTCGTAACTAAAGACTAGGGGATGCAGTGGCCGACAAGCGACGAGCTCATCTCCTGACCAGCTGCGGGCCAAAGACTTACGCGCTCATGAAGGTCTTACTAGCACCTGAAAAGCCGTCGGACAAAACGTTTGAAGAGCTTAGCAAATTAATCGGGGAGCACCTCAAACCGGCGAGCAGCAGACACATGGCTCGACACAGATTCGACACCCACCGACGCCGTGAAGGACAGAGTATACCGGACTTTGTAGCGGACCTCCGGCATTTGGCCAGCCTCTGTAAGTTCACAGACGCCTGCAGGGGGGAGATGCTAAGGGACTTCTTCATCGAGGGTACCAGTCATGCGGGAATTTTTCGCAAGTTAATTGAGACCAAGGATTTGACCTTGGATGCGGCAGGGTTGTTAGCTCAAACTTTCATGGCGGGGGAGGAAGAGATGAAAATGATTTATGCGTACAATTCCGCCTCTAATGAGACGATGGATCAGGGAGTCAACATCATAAATGCTACTCAGAGCCCCGCAGGCAGACAGGGGCAGTCCAACATTTACCAGGCAGCATTAGATCCCAGAGCTGGATCTCAACAGAGACAATGGCAGGCTGAACGGACGTTCACGCCATCACAGTGGACAATGCGGCCCGGGATGGAGCCATTGACATTCACTAATAGGGTACTTAAGAGTTGTCAAAGGGACAGTCAGCACAGAATTCCTGGCCATAGTCCCTTTGTCCCCAACAATGGAAACTTTAACTCATGCTGGAGATGTGGGGGAAAACATTCAGCCAGATCTTGCAGATTCCAACATTTTTTCTGCAGAAACTGCAATCTCAGTGGCCATTTAGCTTGAATGAATAGAAAACCTGCAACCAGACTGATATATGAGGTGGAGGGACCAGAAGAGGGTCTGTGAGGCAGGATGACGTTTGGGGCAAATCGATGGACGCCGAGGTTCAGCGAGTCCATGTGGCGAATATTAACAGTTCATACACCAAAACGCCACCAATGATGATGAGGGTTTTGTTGAACGGCATCCCAGTGCGCATGGAGCTGGACACTGGGGCCAGCCAGTCACTCATGGGCGTTCAGCAATTCGAGAAGCTATGGCCACTTAAAGCCAGTAGACCCAAATTAGAACGTATTGAGATACAATTACAGACTTACACTAAAGAAATCATTCCGGTGCTAGACAGTGCAATGTTGGCTGTCACACACAATGGGCTAGTGAACCGACTGCCGCTCTGGATTGTCCCGAGCAATGGTCCCGCTCTGTTGGGGAGTAGCTGGTTAGCCGAGATGAACTGGCAATGGGGGGATGTTCATGCAATGTCCTCGGTGGAGCGAAGTTCATGCTCACAAGTCCTACAACAATTCGAGTCACTATTTCAACTGGGCATCGGGACTTTCAAAGGCACTAAAGTGATGATACACATCATCCCGGACGCCAGGCCAGTGCACCACAAAGCCAGAGCGGTGCCATATGTGATGCGGAAAAAAATCGAGAGCGAATTGGACCGGCTGCTGCAAGAGGGCATCATCTCGCCTGTTGAATTTAGCGACTGGGCGAACCCCATCGTTCCCGTTCTAAAAGCGGATGGCTCTGTCAGGATCTATGGCGACTACAAGGCCACCATTAATCGGATGTCCCCACAAGACCAATATCCGCTCCCAAGAGCGGAGGACGTCTTGCCACGCTGGCAGGCGGCAAGCTGTTCACCAAGTTGGACCTCATTTCAGCCTATATGACCCAGGAACTGGCCGACGAATCCAAACTAGTGACCACTATCACCACGCACAAGGGACTGTTTGCATATAACAGGTGCCCGTTTGGCATTCGATCAGCAGCCGCGATTTTTCAACATAACAAGGAAAGCCTGCTTAAATCCATTCCAGGACGACATCCTCATCAGGGGTCGAGGTACCGAGGAACACTTCCACAACCTGGAGGAGGTGCTACGCTGACTGGACCGGGTAGGCCTGCGTCTCAAGAAGTCTAAATGTGTGTTTTTAGCTCCTGAGGTTGAGTTTCTGAGCAAGAGGGTTGCTGCAGATGGGATTCGGCCCACCGAATCCAAAACAGAGGCGATTCGATGAGCACCCAGGCCCTGCAACACATTGGAGCTGCGCTCATTCCTGGGATTGTTGAACGATTTTGGGAACTTTCTGCCGAACTTGAGTCGCTGTTGGAGCCGCTACACGTGCTCCTGCATAAGGGTTGCGATTGGTTTTGGGGGGACTGTCATGAAAGGGATTTTGATCGGGCGCGAAACCTACTTTGTTCAAACAAATTGTTGACGCTCTACGACCCTTGTAAATGTTTAGTTCTGACTTGTGATGCATCGTCCTATGGGGTTGGATGAGTGTTGCAGCAGGGTAATGCTGAGGGTCAGCTACAACCTGTGGCTTATGCCTCCAGGTCGATTTCTCAAGCAGAACGGGGATATGGCATGGTCGAGAAGGAAGCGCTTGCATGTGTCTATGGTGTAAAAAAAATGCATCAGTACCTCTTCGGTAGGAAGTTTGAATTAGAGACGGACCACAAGCCATTAACATCCCTGTTGTCAGACAGCAAGGCTGTCAATGCCAATGCATCAGCTCGCATACAACGACGGGCTCTCACGCTGGCTGCTTATGACTACTCCATCCGGCACCGTCCCGGCACTGAAAATTGCGCTGATGCACTCAGCAGGCTCCCACTGGCCACCACTGAGGGGGCAGCTGAGCAAAGCGCTGAGATGGTCATGGCTATCGATGCCTTTGACAGCGCAGGCTCCCCCATCACAGCCCGCCAGATCAAAATCTGGACAAACAGAGATCCTCTCCTATCCCTGATTAAGAAATGTATCCTGACTGGGAATTAGGCGCCTGCACACAGAGCATGCCCTGAGGAGGACAAACCGGTCCACAGACGGTTGGATGAGCTCTCCATCCAAGCTGACTGCCTACTATGGAGCAGCCGGGTAGTCATGCCCCGGAAGGGCAGGGAGGCATTCATCAGGGAACTCCACAGCGAGTACCCAGGCATTGTGATGCTGAAGGCCATTGCCCGGTCACACGTTTGGTGGTCTGGAATTGATTCAGACCTGGAATACTGAGTTCGCAGGTGCACGACGTGTGCCCAGCTGGGTAATGCCCCCAGGGAGGCCCCGCTCAGCCCGTGGCCCTGGCCCACCAAGCCATGGTCACGCATTCACGTTGACTACCCCGGCCCGTTCATGGGGAAGATGTTCCTCATTGTAGTAGACGCGTACTCGAAATGGATCGAGTGCATCATCCTGAATTCATGCACGTCATCCATCACCATGGAAAGCCTATGTGCGATCTTTGCGACCAGTAGCTTGCCGGATATCCTGGATAGTGACAATGGCCCGTGTTTCACGAGCTATGAATTCCGGCAGTTTATGTCGGGCATCAACCATGTCAGGACTGCGCCGTTCAAGCCGGCTTCCAATGGCCAGGAGGAACAGGCAGTCCAAATCATTAAGCAAGGTATGCTCAGGATTCAAGGACCCTCCCTACAATGCCACCTATCGCGTCTCCTGCTGGCCTATAGATCCCGCCCGCACTCGCTCACTGGGGTCCCGCCCGCAGAGCTACTCATGAAACGGACACTCAAAACTCGGTGTCCCTCATTCACCGAGTCCTGACCAACATAGTTGAGGGCAAACGCAAGTCACAAAATGAGTACCATGACCGTAATTCAAGGGAGAGATGTATAGAAATAAATGATCCTGTATTCGTCCTCAATCATGCCATGGGGCCAAAATAGCTTGAGGGTACTGTAATTGGCAAAGAGGGGAACAGGATCATCGTGGTAAAACTCAACAATGGCCAGATATGCCGTAAGTATCTGGACCAAGTAAAAAAAGATTCAGCATGGACACGGAGGCACCTGAAGAAGACCATGAGATGGAGCTCACACTACCACCAGCTAACGTGCAACAAGAGCAATCGGAAGAATGCACAGTCCCTGAGGTCAGCCCGGACAGGCCGGAATCACCACAGGTGACAGACACTCACATCAGCATCCAACAAGCAGAGCCCCAACTGCGGCTCTCCATGAGGGAGTGTAGACCACCTGAAAGACTGAACCTATGATCCCTGTAAGACTTTGGGGGAGCGAAGGTGATGTCATGTTTGTAACTACAATGTAACATGACTGTATTACTGTACACATTCAACTGAGATGCACACCTTGACCACAGGGGGTGAACTTGTGGGAGACACTCCTTACCTGATCACACAGGTATATAAAGGGAGGTCCCACGCAGGGTCATCACTTCTGGAGTCCTGTAATAAAGAGCTAAGGTCACAGAGTGGCCTTGTCCCTGGAATGTGCCTCGTGAGGTTTCATGCTGTAGAGTAAGGACTTTACAAGGTGGAGCATGGCAGCGAGGAAGATTGAGAAGAGCGTTGGGGCGATGACACAGCCCTGGTTGACCCTGGTCCAGATGTGGATTGGGTCTGTAATAGATCCATTGGTAAGAATCATGGCCTGCATGTCATTGTGCAGCAGGCAGATATAGTGACGAACTTTTGGGGGCATCCGAAACGGAGGAGGATGCTCCATAGGTCCTCGCGGTTGACAGTGTCAAAGGACTTTGTAAGGTCAAAGAAGGCCATGTTTCAGGGCTGGTGCTGTTCCCTGCATTTTTCCTGCAGCTGTCGCGCTGCAAAAATCATGTCCGTTGTACCCCGTAGGGGACGAAATCGACCACTGTGACTCTGGGGGGAGCTCCTCACCCACTGGGAGAAGACGGTCGAGAAGGACTCTGACAACGACTTCCCAGTGGCTGATAACAGGGAGATTTCTCTGCAGTCGGAATTGTCACCTTTTTTAAAGATGGTCACGATAAAGATGGACAAGAGATGAAAAGACAATTGGAGTGTTGAAGCAGTGCTTTCAATGCTTGGACCACTCGAGAGGCAGATTGCAATACCACCCTGAGCAGGTTGCTCAGTTCACAGTGGTGTGCTGCATGTTGCATAATTTAGCAATAATGCGGGGACAGGAATTGCCACAAGGGACTGCGGGACCACCTGAGGAAAGAGTTCAGGAGATGGAGGAGGAAGAAGAGGAAAATGAGGGGGAGGAGGATGAGGAGGAGCTTCCAGATGAACCCATAGCACCAACTCCCAACATCACAGCGGAGGGCACGCGGAGCCTATGTTCAGCAAAATTGTAACGTCAGCAGCTCATAAATGAACGTTTTGCTTGAATGTGGAGAGCTGTGTTTTGGGACCCTGATGACTGTTACCCCAAAAGTTTGACACTGTACAAGAGTGCTTAAATTCAATTCAAATGTTTTTATAAAAATGTAAAAAAATATACAAAATGTTAAAATGTTATAAAATTCATAACTATAAAACAACATTAACAACTTTACTAACAACTTTAACAAAACTTTAGCAACTTGAATAACTTTTAAAAATCAAACTTGAATTGTTAAATGACTAAGTACAATAAAAGAACCTTTACTGTCTTTGACCATGATCTCGACCTTGACTGCGTGCTACACCACCATTGGGACTATTCCCCCCTTTCTTACTCCCGCCCTTCCCTTTCCCAGTGCTCCTGAACCTGGACCTCCCCGTGCTGGTACCAAGCTGGCATGCAGCAGTGCACCCCGAGTGCTGTTGCTGTCGTTGGGAGTCAGACATTGCAGGCGCAATTAATGGGGCCTCAGTAGAAGCTCGTGAAGTGGAAGGCACGGCTTCAGGGCTGGAAGCTGCTGGCAGCTTCCCACCCTCAGGTGCTGTCGATGTGACTACTGTGACATGGGGGGATTCTGATCCATGCCATATCCCGATCCCGTCGATTGCCGCATGGCTTCGACGGTGTCGGCGGTTCACTCCATCGCGTTGATCCTCTGATTGCCGCTCTGATAGAGCCGCGATGTTTGTGGCCATCATAGTCATGGCCTTGAGCAGCTCTCGACCTTTGTCGACGCTGGCCTGTGACAGACGCACCGTGTTCTAGTACACGCCTATAGCAACTAACCTTTCCTGCACCAACCTCCGTCGCTGCGGCAAAGGCGCTGCAACACTGGGGATGCATTACTGCACACCACTTGGTCCCGCAGAATCAGAGGAGCCATAGGGGAATCCCCTGGATACAGACTCGGTGTATCCTCCTCCATCTCTACCCCCAGCTCCACCTCCACTGGATGCAGGATCAGCGGCTCTTCCTCTTCATCTTCCTTTTAACAGTGGTGAAGTCGAGAGAGGGCTGGGTAATGTCAGAGGTGGAGGCAGTGGATCTCTCGTCTGGTCTCTCTGGTCGGTGTGGTCTGAATCGTCAGAGTCTGAAAGTACAAAACAACATTTAAAAAAGCTTGGCACCAGGGGAGGCATTGCAGTTACATTAGTACATAGTACAGTGAATTAGCGCAGTCTTACTTAAATATCCACCACACGCACACAGACAATACATATATGCATTGCGTTACATGCCCCCAACATTGCAGTACATCACATGAGGCCAACATTACAGTTACAGTTACATTACATGACATGCCAGGACCGCAACACAGACTGGATTGTATTCAACTTACCATCCTGTGTGAGTGGGTCAGCTCCAATGCTGGTGGTGGCATGGTTGCTATCCCCAACCAGGGGCAGGGCACGGATCTCAATCTCTATCAATGGCTCTTGGGTTGTGGGTCCTCCTCCTGTACGCCGCTGATCGCTGCTATTGCAGATGTCTTCTTCTGCAGAAAGTGAAGTAAACGAAAGTAAAATTCTTCAATCCATTTAACATCACAGTCACACACTATCTCACACACACACACACACACACATACACACACACACATTAAAACACTGAGTTGATCCTCTTGTCATTGTCTGAAAGCACAAATACATTGCCGTAACCTTAAGATAAATAACATCATCCGTGTGACACGGAATCTACATTTACATGGTACATGGCATAAATAAAATCATTACTTACTCATGCTACCCTCACCAGGTCATTCCACCTCTTACACCACCTTTCCCCAGTGCGTACCACAGTACTTTTGGAGGACACAGCCGCCCCCATCTCAACCCATATCCTATTGTACTCCTTTGGGGAGGGCTTTCCACGACCATCCTTCGTTTGCTCGGAGTACCTCTCTGTTATATTCTCGAGAAAGGCCGGTAACTCCATCTGGTCGAAGGCGGATGTCCTCAAACTCTTGTCTTTTTTGACATTCCTATGCTTCAACTTTTTTTTTTAACGTCTCCATTATACTTATGCTGTTATGATTTTTGCTTTGTAAAATATGTCTTATTATTGTTCAAACTGTAGAATTATTATTTGTTATGAATATTTTTTAACTCTGCAACGTGGTTTTAAAGTATCATCATCATCAACATCATAGGCAGTCCCTCGGAATCGAGGAAGACTTGCTTCCACTCTTAGTATGAGTTCTTAGGTGGTAGTACAGTCCAATACAAGAACCACAGTCTCTGTCACAGGTGGGGCAGATAGTCGTTGAGGGATGGAGGGTGGGACTGGTTTGCCGCACGCTCTTTCCGCTGCCTGTGCTTGATTTCTTCATGCTCTCTGCGACGAGACTCGAGGTGCTCAGTGCCCTCCTGGATGCACTTCCTCCACTTAGGACGGTCTTTGGCCAGGGACTCCCATGTGTCAGTGGGGATGTTGCACTTTATCAGGGAGGCTTTGAGGGGTGTCTTTGTAACATTTCTGCTGCCCATGTTTGGCTCGTTTGCCGTGAAGGAGTTCCGAGTAGAGCGCTTGCTTTGGGAGTCTTGTGTCTGGCATCATGCGGACAATGTGGCCTGCCCAATGGAGCTGATCAAGTGTGGTCAATCCTTCAATGCTGGGGATGTTGGCCTGGTCAAGGACGCTAATGTTGGTGCGTCAGTCCTCCCAGGGGATTTGTAGGATCTTGCGGAGACATCGTTGGTGGTATTTCTCCAGCGACTTGAAATATTTATGTATAAGTAACTGCCCGTCGACTAGCTTGCTGCTCCTTCTCACTCTCTCTCCCACTCTCTTGACTTCAACTCACGGCACATGCGCGGGTGACCCCTGACCCCAAAAATTGCGGGTAAAATGCTTCTGTGAAAAAAAGGGGGGAAAAAAATCGCGCATGCGCAGTTCAGTACCGCACCATCCATTGAAGAGAAAGTCAGTCTGGATTGACTACTAGGTTACCTACTGCCCGCTGCAAACCGCTGCCATACTGCCGACGTACTGGCGAAAAAAATCAACCAATTTTGTCCTCTTCGGTCTCAGCAGTATATCGGTGGTTTGAAATGACGCACGACCGGCATACTGCCGAGAAATGGGCGGATCTTATGTATTGACCAATTTCGGACCCATGGGGATTAACTTTTCACTTGACTCGCCAGAATTAACAGAGCAGTAATGGCCTCAAAATGGCACCGGTAAACGTACTGCTCCATAAACCCTAGCGACGTTCAGAGAAGGTTCACGAGGTTAATTCCTGGAATGAAGGGGTTGGAGTAGGAGGGCATAGATCCAGTTGTCGTGGTCCACGTGGGTACCAACGACATAGATAGGACCGACAAGAAGGTTCTGCTAAAGGACTATGAGAAGCTAGATGCCAAATTAAAAAGCAGAACCACAAAGGTAATAATCTCTAGATTACTACCCGAGCCATGAGCAAATTTACATAGGTTAAATAAGATCAGAGAGCTAAACTCATGGCTCAAAGACTGGTTTGGAGAAACGTGTTTTGGTTCCTGGGGCACAGGCATCAGTACTGGGCTAAGAGGGAGCTGTTCCGTCAGGACGGGCTCCACTTGTAACGTGCTGGGGCGAGGGTCCTGGCGAACCGAACAAGTAGTGCTGCAGAGAGAGTTTTAAACTAAATAGTGGGAGGGAGGGTTCAGGTGAGCAGAAACCTAAAAGCTCAAAGAACAAGGTGAAGGCAATAGAGCAGGGTAGCATTGGAGGAATGAAAACCAGAGCGTGACAGGAAGGGACAGAATCTATAGACATGAGTGTATCAGAAACTGGGGCCATAGCAGGAGAAAATGATAAGAAAACACGTTTAAAAGCTCTTTATCTGAATAGCATTTGTAACAAATTAGATGAGCTGTTGGCACAAATAGTTACAAATGAGTATGATCTGTTGCAAGGTGACCGAGACTGGGAACTAAACATTCAGGGCGACTTGACAATTCAATAGGACAGACAGAAAGGAAAAGGAGGTGGGGTAGCTCTGTTGATAAAGGATGGAATCACTGCAATAGTGAACAACGATATTAGCTCAAATGATATAAGAACATAAGAACATAAGAATTAGGAACAGGAGTAGGCCATCTAGCCCCTCGAGCCTGCTCTGCCATTCAATAAGATCATGGCTGATCTGGCCGTGGACTCAGCTCCACTTACCTGTCCTCTCCCCCTAACCCTTAATTCCCTTATTGGTTAAAAATCTATCTATCTGTGACTTGAATACATTCAATGAGCTAGCCTCAACTGCTTCCTTGGGCAGAGAATTCCACAGATTCACAACCCTCTGGGAGAAGAAATTCCTTCACAACTCGGTTTTAAATTGGCTCCCCCGTATTTTGAGGCTGTGCCCCCTAGTTCTAGTCTTCCCTACCAGTGGAAACAACCTCTCTGCCTCTATCTTGTCTATCCCTTTCATGATTTTAAATGTTTCTATAAGATCACCCCTCATCCTTTTGAACTCCAACGAGTAAAGACCCAGTCTACTTAATCTATCATCATAAGGTAACCCCCTCATCTCCGGAATCAGCCTAGTGAATCGTCTCTGTACCCACTCCAAAGCCAGTATATCCTTCCTTAAATAAGGTGACCAAAATGATCAGGATGTTGAAACAGTTTGGGTAGAGATGAGGAATAAAAAGAGGAAGAAGTCACTGGTGGGCATAGTCTGTAGTCCCCCTAACAGGATCAACTCTGTTAGTCGGAGTATAAATCAAGAAATAGTGCTTGTAAAAAGGGAACAGCAATAATCATGGGTGATTTTAACCTCCATATTGATTAGACAAATCAAATTGGTCAGGGTAGCCTTGAGGAAGAGTTCATAGAGTGCATAAGGGACAGGTTCCTTGAGCAGTATGTAACGGAACCAACCAGGGGGCAGGCTATCTTAGATCTTGTCCTGTGTATTGGGACAGGATTGATAAACAATCTTCTAGTATAGGATCTCCTTGGAATGAGTGAACACAGCATGGTTGAATTTCAAATTCAGATGGAGGGTGAGAAAGTTGGATCTCAAACCAGCATACTAAGCTTAAATAAAGGAGACTACAAAGTTATAAGGGCAGAGTTGACTAAAGTAGACTGGGAAAATAGATTGAAGTGTAGGATGAACAGTGGCATACATTTAAGGAGATATTTCATAACTCTAAAGAAAAATATATTCCAGTGAGGAGGAAAGAGTGTAAAAGAAAAGATAGCCATCTGTGGCTAACGAAAGAAATAAAGGATGGTATCCAATTAAAAACAAGGGCATACAAAGTGGCCAAAACTAGCCAGAAGATTGAGAAGCATTTAAAAGCCAGCAAAGAATGACTAAAAAAAAAAAGATTAAGAAAGGGAAGATAGACTATGAAAGTAAATTAGCACGAAATATAAAAACAGATAGCCAGAGTTTCTACAGGTATATAAAAAGGAAAGGAGTGGCTAAAGTTAATGTTGGTCCCTTAGAGGATGAGACCAGGGAATTAGTGATGGGGAACATGGAGATGGCAGAAACTCTGAACAAATATTTTGTATCAGTCTTTACGGTGGAGGACACTAACAATATTCCAACAGTGGATTGTCAAGGGGCTATCGAGGGGGAGGAACTTAACACAATCACAATCACTAAGAAGGTGGTACTCAGTAAAATAATGGGACTAAAGGCAGATAAATCCTCTGGGACATGTTGGCTTGGTTCCTAGAGTCTTAAGAGAAGTAGCGGCAGCGACAGTGGATGCACTAGTTGTAATTTACCAAATTTACCTGGATTCTGGGGAGGTCCCAGCAGATTGGAAAACTGCAAATGTAAAGCCCCTATTTAAAAAAGGAGGCAGACAAAAAGCAGGAAACTATAGACCAGTTAGCTTAACATCTGTGGTTGGGAAAATGTTGGAGTCCATTATTAAAGAAGCAGTAACAGGTCATTTGGAAAAGCATAATTCGGTCAGGCAGAGTCAGCATTGATTTATGAAAGGGAAGTCATGTTTGACAAATTTGCTTGAATTCTTTGAGGATGTAACAAACAGGGTGGATAAAGGGGAACCAGTGAATGTGGTGTATTTGGACTTCCAGAAGGCATTTGACAAGGTGCCATATAAAAGGTTACTGCACAAGATAAAAGTTCATGGGGTTGGGGGTAATATATTAGCATGGATAGAGGATTGGCAAACTAACAGAAAACAGAGAGTCGGGATAAATGATTCATTCTCAGGTTGGCAATCAGTAACTAGTGAGGTGCCGCAGGGATCAGTGCTGGGACTCCAACATCTGTGGTTGGGAAAATGTTGGAGTCCATTATTAAAGCAGTAGCAGAACATTTGTATTGTGTTCCGAACACAGATGAGACTGCACACAGGGAGGTTAAAGTAACAGTGACCTCAGTCTTTATTAAGACACTCCAGAGTGAGGAACAGGCCTAGGGGCCGGCTGATATACATTGCTCCCAAGGGATGCTGGGATCCCTTGGGACTTCAGGGGATGCGCTCCCTGGTGGCGGGACATGGGAGTGCATGCTTTACAGATACACAACATCACTCCCCCCCAAAGTCAAAGTGAAAACTATTTACAAGGTGAGGCAGTCGGGAGCCTTTTTTTCCCTGGTGGACTGCCTCGCTATAAATGTCTGTTCTGGTGTGCCCTCGCTGGGCTGGCGTGTTGTTGGCCCTGCAGGGCTGCTGGGTGAGCCTGGCCTTGCTGGGCTGTTGGGTATGATGGGTTCAGTTTCCTGGTCCGGGGTGTTGTCATTGATCCTTTGGGTGTGTGTTGTGGGCTCGAAAAAGGTGGTGTCTGCTGTGGGTTGTTCAGGGCAGTCTGAACCACAGCCTCGTTTGGTCCAGGTGCTTTCTGCATTGTCTAGTTTGACTACAAACACCCTACTCTCTTCTTTAGCTATCACCATGCCCGCAATCCACTTGGGACCATGTCCATAGTTTAGCACATACACAGGGTCATTCAGATCAATTTCCCATGACACCGTGGCATGACCATTGTTTACATTTTGTTGTTGCCGCCTGCTCTCTACCTGATCATGCAGGTTGGGATGAACCAGCGAGAGTCTGGTTTTAAGTGTCCTTTTCATGAGTAGCTCAGCCGGGGGCACCCCTGTGAGCGAGTGGGGTCTCATGCGGTAGCTGAGCAGTACTCGGGACAGGCGGGTTTGGAGTGAGCCTTCTGTGATTCGTTTAAGGCTCTGTTTGATTGTTTGTACTGCCCGCTCTGCCTGCCCATTGGAGGCTAGTTTAAATGGGGCCGAGGTGTCATGTTTGATCCCATTACGGGTCATGAGTTCTTTAAATTCGGCACTGGTGAAACACGGCCCATTGTCACTGACCAGTATGTCAGGCAGGTCGTGGGTGGCAAACATGGCCCTCAGGCTTTCAATGGTGGTGGTGGCAGTGCTTCCCGACATTATTTCACATTCAATCCATTTTGAAAAAGCATCCACCACCACCAGGAACATTTTACCGAGAAACAGGCTTGCATAGTCGACATGGATCCTCGCCCATGGTCTGGACGGCCAGGACCACAAACATAGTGGTGCCTCTTTGGGCGCGTTGCTCAACTGAACACACATGCTGCATTGCCGTACACAGAATTCTAAGTCAGAGTCGATACCGGGCCACCACACGTGGGATCTGGCTGTCGCTTTCATCATTACTATACCCGGGTGTGTGCTGTGGAGATCCGAGCTGAACATCTCCCTGCCCTTTTTTGGTAGCACTATGTAGTTACTCCACAACAGGCAGTCTGCCTGAATGGACAGCTCGTCCTTTCGCCGCTGTAACGGCTTGATTAGCTCTTGCATTTCAACGGGGATGCTGGCCCAGCTCCCATGCAGTACACAGTTTTTTTACTAGGGACAGCAGAGGATCTTGGCTGGTCCAAGTCCTAATCTGGCGGGCTGTGCCAGGTGATTTATCATTTTCAAATGCTTCCATGACCATCAACAAGTCTGCGGGCTGCGCCACCATCAACAAGTTTGCAGGCTGCGTCATTTCAACCCCCGTGGTGGGCAATGGTAGCTGACTGAGAGCATCTGCACAGTTCTCAGTGCCTGGCCTGTGGCAGATGGTGTAGTTATATGCGAGTGCCACCTTTGTATATGGGCTGAGGCATTAGTATTTATCCCCTTGTTTTCAGCGAGCAGGGATATGAGGGGCTTGTGATCGGTTTCCAGTTCAAATTTGAGGCCAAAAAGGTAATGATGCATTTTCTTTACCCCGAACACACATGCTAATGCCTCTTTCTCAATCATGCTGTCGGCTCTCTCGGCCTTAGACAAGCTCTTGGAGGCAGAGGCGACAGGTTGCAACTTCCCCGCAACGTTAGCTTGTTGAAATACACATCTGACTCCATACGACGACTCATCACATGCTAGCACAAGTCTTTTACACGGGTTATACAATACAAGCAGCTTGTTGGAGCATAAAATGTTTCTAGCTTTCTCAAAAGCAATTACTTGTTTTTTTCCCATACCCAGTTCTCACCTTTACGCAATAACACATGTAGCGGCTCTAAGAGGGTGCTTAACCCCGGTAGGAAGTTACCAAAATATTTGAGGAGTCCCAGGAACGACCGCAGCTCCGTGACGTTCTGTGGTCTGGGCACATTTCTGATAGTCTCTGTCTTGGCACCTGTGGGCCGAATGCTGTCCGCCGCGATCTTTCTCCCCAAAAACTACACTTCTGTTGCCATGAAGACACATTTCGACCTCTTCAGCCGCAGCCCTACACGATCCAGTCGCTGGAGGATCTCTTCCAGGTTTTATAGGTGCTAGACGGTGTCCCGACCCGTGACCAATATGTCGTCTTGAAAAACCACCGTGCGTGGTACCGACTTGAGTAGGCTCTCCATGTTTCTCTGGAAGATCGCTGCAACTGACCGAATTGTAGACGAACAGTCCCTTGTGCGTGTTGATGCAGGTGAGGCCCTTGAAGACTCCTCCAGCTCCTGCATCATGTAGGCTGAAGTCAGGTCGAGCTTGGTGAAGGTCTTGCCTCCTGCCAGCATCGCAAGTAGATCGTCTGTCTTAGGTAGCGGGTATTGGTCCTGTAGCGAAAAACAATTACTTTATAAATGGTTACTTTATAATCGCCGCAAATCCTGACCGTGCCATCACTTTTGAGTACTGGAACAATCGGGCTCGCCCGCTCGCTGAATTCCACTGGGGAGATGATGCCCTCACGTTGCAGTCTGTCCAGCTCGATTTCCACTCTCTCCCTCCTCATGTGAGGTACCGCTCGCGTCTTGTGGTGAATGGGTTGTGCCTCTGGGACCAAGTGGATCCGCACCTTCGCCCCGGAAAAGTTTCCAATGCCTGGCTCAAAAATGGAAGGAAATTTGTTAAGAACCTGGGTCCATGAGGCCTCATCGACATGTGATAGCGCTCGGATATCATCCCAGTTCCGGTGGATTTTGCCCAGCCAGCTCCTTCCAAGCAGTGTGGGGCCATCGCCCGGGACAATCCAGAGTGACAGTTCATGCACCGTACCCTCGTAGGTGACCTTGACCATGGCGCTGCCCAGGACAGTGATGAGCTCTTTGGTGTAAATTTTCAGTTTCGTGTGGATGGGGCTCAGGGCTGGTCTGAGTGCCTTGTTGCACCACAGTCTCTCAAACATCTTTTTACTCATGATGGATTGGCTAGTGCCAATGTCTAGTTCCATGGCTATGGATAAGCCATTCAATTTTACATTTAGCATTATAGGTGGACATTTCATCCGAAAATGTGTGCACCCCGTGTACTTCAGCATCTACCTCCTCTCTCTGAGGTTCGAAATTGCTTTGATCCATCATGGACCGATCTCTCTGCCACGTGGTGGTTAGCAGGTTTTGCAGAGCTTGCAGCTCATCTGCAAGCTCGTTGGAGGTGCCCATTATTCCACAGCTCTTTCAAACATACCCTTTGAAGTCGCATGAATAGGCTGAATGGAAGCCTCCACAACACCAACAAGGTGTGAATTGCCTTGAATTCATCCTTTGTTGCAGACTCTGAGGCATCTGGATCACCTGAGTCCGGCTGGCAGTTGCAGACTCGTGGTTTCTGCCCTGTACATTTCTGCTTGCAAACACAGTTCCAGTTAATTTATGAACATTGCTAGCACTTGTGTGCTGAGAGATTTGTTTGGTGTTATCACTGGTGGACATAAACGCCTGTGCTATCGCAATGGCCTTGCTGAGGATCGGTGTCTCTACAGTCAAAAGTTTTCGTAGGATGGTCTAGTGGCCAATGCCCAGTACAAAATAGTCTCTGAGCATCTGCTCCAGGTAGCCATCAAACTCACATTGTCCTGCAAGTTGGCTTAGCTTGGCGATGTAGCTCGCCACTTCCTGACCTTCAGATCGCTGGCATGTGTAGAACCGATACCTCGCCATCAGCAAGTTCTCCCTCGGGTTAAGATGCTTCCAAACCAGTGTACACAGCTCCTCATACGACTTATCTGTGGGTTTCACGGAGCCAGAAGATTCTTCATGAGGTTGTAGGTCAGTGCCCCGCAGACTGTGAGGAGGACCGCTCTCCTTTTTGCAGCGATTCCTTCTCCATCCAGCTCGTTGGCTACAAAGTACTGGTCTAGCCGTTCAACATAGGCTTCCCAGTCCTCACCCTCCGAGAACTTCTCCAGGATGCCCACAGTTTGCTGCATCTTTGCATTGGATTCGTATACTCGTCGCCAGTTATTGTGTTCCAAACATAGATGAGACTGCACACAGGGACGTTAAAGTAACAGTAACCTCAGTCTTTATTAAGACACTCCAGGGTGAGGAACAGGCCTTAGGGGCCAGCTTATATACAGTGCTCCCAAGGGATGCTGGGATCCCTTGGGACTTCAGGGGATGCACTCCCTGGTGGCGGAACATGGGAGTGCATGCTTTATAGATACACAACAATTTGGATAAGCAAAATTCGGTCAGGCAGAGTCAGCATGCATTTATGAAAGGGAAGTCATGTTTGACAAATTTGCTGGAGTTCTTTGAGGATGTAACGAACAGGGTGGATAAAGGGGAACAAGTGGATGTGGTGTATTTGGATTTCCAGAAGGCATTTGACAAGGTTCCACATAAAAGGTTACTGCACAAGATAAAAGTTCATGGGGTTGGGGGTAATGTATTAACATGGATAGAGAATTGGCTAACTAACAGAGAACAGAGAGTCGGGATAAATGGTTCATTCTCTGGTTGGCAACCAGTAACTCGTGGGGTGCTGCAGGGATCAGTGCTGGGACCCCAACTATTTACAATCTACATAAATGACTTGGAAGAAGGGATTGAGTGTAACGTAGCCAAGTTCGCTGACAATACAAAGATGGGAGGAAAAGTAATGTGTGAGGAGGACACAAAAAATCTGCAAAAGGACATAGACAGGCTAAGTGAGTGGACAAATATTTGGCAGATGGAGTATACTGTTGGAAAATGTGAGGTTATGCACTTTGGCAGAAAAAAATCAAAGATCAAGTTATTATTTAAATGGAGAAAGATTGCAAAGTGCCGCAGTACAGCGGGACCTGAAGGTACTTGTGCATGTAACACAAAAGGATAGTATGCAGGTACAGCAAGTGAGCAGGAAGGCCAATGGCATCTTGGCCTTTATTGCAAAGGGGATGGAGTATAAAAGCAGGGAAGTCTTGCTACAGTTATATAGGTTATTGGTGAGGCCACACCTGGAATACTGCATGCAGTTTCGGTTTCCATATTTAAGAAAGGCAGTTCAGAGAAGGTTTACTAGGTTGATTCCAGAGATGAGGGGGTTGACTTATGAGGAAAGGTTAAGTAGGTTGGGCCTCTACTCATTGGAATTCAAAAGAATGAGAGGTGATCTTATAGAAACATATAAGATTATGAGGGGGCTTGACAAGGTGGATGCAGAGAGGATGTTTCTACTGATGGAGGAGACTAGACAAGGGGGCATAATCTTAGAATAAGGGGCTGCCCGTTCAAAACTGAGATGAGGAGAAATTTCTTCTCTCAGAGGGTAGGAAATTTGTGGAATTCGCTGCTTCAGAGAGCTGTGGAAGCTGGGTCATTGAATAAATTGAAGACAGAGATAGACAGTTCCTTAACCGATAAGGGAATAAGGGGTTATGGGGAGCGGACAGTGAAGTGGAGCTGAGTCCATGATCGGATCAGCCATGATTGTATTCAATGGTGGAATAGGCTCGAGGGCCCCTGTGGCCTACTCCTGCTCCTATTTCTTATGTTCTTATGATGTTCTTATGAAGAAAGGTTGAGCAGGTTGAGCCTATACTCATTGGAGATTAGAAAAATGAGAGGTAATTTTATTGAAACATATAAGATTCTGAGGGGCTTGGCAGGGTAGTTGCAGAGAGGATGTTTCCTCTTGTGGGGGGATCTAGTACTAAGGGGCATCGTTTCAGAATAAGGAGTCGCCCACTTCAAACGGAAATGAGGAGGAATTTCTTCTCTCAGAGGTCATGAATCTTTGGAATTCTCTGCCCCAGAGAGCTGTGGAGGCTGAGTCATTGAATATATTTAAGGTGGAGATAAACTGATTTTTGAACTATAAGGGAATCAAGGGTGCCTCAAAATCGCATAAGAACAGTTGTAGCAGGACTTCCATACTTTTATGCTCCATCCCCTTACAATAAAGGCCAACATTCCATTTGCCTTCCTGATTACTTGCTTTACCTGCATGCTAATATTTTGTTTTTCATGCACAAGAACTCCCAGATCCCTCTGCACTGCAGCAATTTGTAATCTCTCCCCATTTAAATAATAAATTGCTTTTTTATTTTTTTATTTTCCTACTGCAGTCGCCTCTTCACTTCAAGTGTTTTGCCCTAAAGTTTTAATTAGGGTGTCAAGGCGCGAATTGACTCTAAACTACATATTGAGTGAGCTTTCCTGCTCCAGGAAGTCTCACTCCTCTTCACTGCCGATTGCAGTTATTGTAGAGTTGGAGCAAAGAAGGTTAGCTTTACACGACACTGCAGTTATAGTATCTAGGTATAGACCCTATTTCATGAATAGGGAAAAAGAAGAGTTCAAATTGCTCGAGAACTAGTCATGAACCCCACTGATTGGAGGGCAGCAGCAGGATATCCCGGGAGGAATACCCTTTTTATAAAAGCTGGATGAGGGATCCTTTAACTTTCCCCTAACCCCTTCATCTAGGGTTATACTGAATATAAGGGAATGGGTCAATTGAGTTATACTCTACTCCCTGATTTTTAATATATCTGAATATTTACTAGGTCATGATAAAAATATATCTTTCTCAGTTATCATGTTGCTATTGACCTGTATCATTTAAAGCAAAAACTGATAGGAATCTGTGTTTACATGTCTCTCAGACTAGAAACCTTGAACTGATCTCAAAATGAAATCTACAGATTTTAAAGTTCTTCATGAAAAAGTGTTTGGCAAATCTCTTTCGCTCACTTGTGAACCCAATATATGTTGTCGTATCTCACGTCAAATAAATCATTACATCATTGCATGGGATGAAAATGAAGGACGGCTCCTATAATGGTTCTTCTCCAGTTCCACACAGGAATAAAAGGTTTGTAAACACCATTTCATGAAAGTAATGTTTCTATAACATGGGTGAATATAACTGAATCCAGCTGTCTGTAATTCCAAAAAATGTCACCAAACCCCTTTCTGACCTCAATCCATTTGTTTGTTTTTTATTTCTTTATTCTTTCATTTGTCACAAAGATTTTGGCTTTCTCTCCCATCAGCTTCATCTGTGCCATTGGTTCAATTTGTAACTAACTGGAGCTCCTCTCTTCTTTATCCTCTGTGTACTATTTGAGAATCAGTTAATTTTCCCCTCTCCCTTTAAGATTACCTTCTGGTGTTTATTCACATGTTTCAAAGTCTCCTTCCCTGAAATCTCAGACAGGTTCTTTGACACTATTCAGTTTCACACTGTCCGTTTGGCTTAGCTCCAGCCTGCGAGTCTGGCTGCTTTTTTTTGTAATGTTGTTTTTAGTTCTTTGTTTTCTTACTGTCATTGATTTCGAACCATGGCTGTGTGAAATTATGTGCAACCCACCTGTTCTTCCAGCTCCATGATCATTGCAAGCTAAAAAAAAGAATCAAAAACGTCAGCAACCACAGTGTTGTGCTGCTTGGAGGCTGTTCTGCACGTGTGGGGGATTTGTGTGTTACAGACCGACCCTTGAACTAATAAAGAACAGAGTGTCGAGATTATTCACAACCAGCGGAATTGTTGGAAGTGCGGCAAGGCAAGACTTCAGCCTTTGGCTCTGACTTGTCTCAATTCCTGGGCACTGGATCATTACTATAATTGAGCGGGTGGCCATGCCTTTAGCAGTGCAGCAAAGACATCCACCCTACAGATGTGGCAGATGTTGCAGTGGCTGCTGCTGCTCCGAGGTGGGGACCCTGAGGCCCAGGTCAGTTTGGAGACAAAGGCAAGTAAATTTCAGTAACTTATTTGGAACCCCATCCACCTGACCCCCATCCCAACCTCCCAACAATGACAATCGATCTTGCTGTGATCAATTGGCTTTTTCCTTTGCAACTTCAGGCTCTGCTTTAGGCCCAGAGCTGGGTCTACACCTGCTATCAACAGATCAGCTCACCAGCATCTTCTCAAGGGCAATTAGGGATGGGCTTGCTAGCGACGCCCACATCCCGTGAATGAATAAATAAAGTAGCTGAGTAGGGATGTAAAAGGCTTATGACGCTCTCTAATAACATTGTATCATTGTTGTAAGAAATCCTGCTCAAGATCTGTATATTCCAGAGGCTAGAAGATAAACTCAGGATGCTTGAAAATCCTGCAACTTCAAAAAGGCGCGCTGGTCAGTACCACATCGGGTGATCCAGCTTTCTATTACTTGGGTAACACAGGAAGAGGAGGTGGCCATTTAGCCCCTCAAGCCTGTTCTGCCATTCAATGAGATCATGGCTGGTCTGAATTTTGATGGAGGGTCAAGAAATTGCAAAGCTGTCCACTTTTGTTACCTGTATCATCTGAGGTTGTTACATTTGTTACATCATCTGAGGTTGGTTGGGCTGAAAAGTTGGCTTGTTTACCCTTAGACATATTTATCAATACATTATTATAATGGTAAGAACTTGCATGTTCCTTATATGATAATTATAAACCACATCATCATCATTGGTTGACTACTATTGAAGTTTCTGTGCCTGCCCTCCATCAGAAGTCCCATTCCCTTCCTCCAGGCGGTCATCTGTCCAAAACTGTTGCACGTTTTAGAGGTGGCCTGGTTACTTACCCGGCGCCTGGCACTCCTGGAAAAACAACATACACCATAATCATGATAAGTAATCTCTTAAAAATCATACAGTGGATTCCCTGAATGTTTAGCGAATTTAATAATTCAATAATTGATCCATATGGACTAGAAGGTCCCAGGTCTGAGTTGAGTTAAGGCATGGCAGAGAAAACTGTTCAGAAATTACCTTAATACCAAAAGCAAAAATGAACATAAATCAAAGATAGTTATCTTTATTTGATATTTAGAAAGTAGAGAGAACTGGAGGCTGATTTGGGTTGGGTTCTCCATTTTCTATGTCACTGGAATTAATGTTAATTCTCATCCTCATCTCATTCCAATTCCACCCCCGCCACCAGCCCCCACCCACCCCCCCCCCACCCCCGCCCTCACACACACACACACATATTCAAATTCTATCTGGAGACATTACCATAAGCAGTTTGTGATATCTATTTGAAACCCACAGAGAAATCATGCGATGATTTGTGCACACTGGTCCGGGAGCATTTGAACCCGAAGGAAAGTGTTCTGATGGCGAGGTACCGGTTCTACACCTACAAAAGGTCTGAAGGCCAGGAAGTGGTGAGCTACGTTGCAGCCGATCCAGTTCGATCTCCACCCTCTCTCTCTCTCAGGACATTGCGAATTTGAAGGACAATTGGAGCACATGCTCAGAGATTTCTTTGTACTTGGCATTGGCCATGAAGTGATACTTCGCAAACTTTTGACTGTAGAGACCCCAACCTTGAGTAAAGCCATAGCAATAGCCCAGGCGTTCATTGCCACCAGTGGCAATACCAAGCAAATCTCTCAGCACACGAGTGCTGCTACAAGTACTGTGAACAAAGTGATGTTGTTTTCAAATCGCAACATACAGGGCAGGCTCCATATGCCAGCAGCTGCACGTCCAAAAATGTCCCAGAGTCCACTATCAAGGGTGATGAATGCAAGGCCATTAACACCTTGTTTGCGCTGCACGGGTGATCATCGTTTCCATTCATGCCGCTTCAAAGGGTATGTTTGCAAGGGCTGTGGAACAATGGGACACCTCCAACATATGTGCAGACGAGCTGCAAACCATGATAATACTGCAAACCACCATGTTGCAGAGGAGGACAGATCCACGGTGGATTGCGACGAACCAGAGCCTCAACCCAGGTGGCAGAGGTATATGGGGTCCGCACATTTATCACAAACTGTCCCCTGATAACGCTGAAGGTTGAATTAAATGGACTCCCGGTGTCAATGGAGCTGGACACGGGCGTGAGCCAGTCCATTATGAGCAAAAAGACTTTTGATAAATTGTGGTGCAGCAAGGCCTCAAGGCCAGTCCTGACTCCCATTCGCACTAAACTGAGAACTTATACAAAGGAACTGATTCCCGTAATCGGCAATGCTACTGCAAACATCTCCTATGATGGAGCGGTGCACAAGCTATCACTCTGGGTGGTACCGGGTGATGGTCCCACGCTGCTCATTAGGAGCTGGCTGGGAAAGATACACTAGAACTGGGATGATGTCCGAGCGCTCTCGTCCGTTGACGAAACTTCGTGTGCCCAGTTCTTAAAAGTTCCCTCGTTGTTCGAACCAGGCATTGGTAAATTCCAAGGAGCAAACGTGCAAATCCACCGAATTCCGGGGGTGCGACCCATCCATCACAAGGCGAGAGCAGTACCATACATAATGAGAGAGAGGGTGGAGATCGAACTGGATCGGCTGCAACGAGAGGGCATCATTTCGCCGATCGAATTCAACGAGTGGGCCAGTCCGTTTGTTCCAGTTCTCAAGGGAGACGGCACCATCAGAATCTGTGGTGATTACAAAGTAACTATCAATCGTTTCTCCCTGCAGGATCAATACCCACTACCGAAGGCAGGCGACCTTATTGCGAGGAGGAAAGATGTTCACGAAGCTGGAGTTGACCTCGGCCAACATGATGCAGGAGCTGGAGGAATCATCGAAGGGCCTCACCTGTATCAACACGCACAAAGGTCTCTTCATTTGCAACAGATGCCTGTTTGGGATTCAATCAGCCTTGGCAATATTCCAGAGAAACATGGAAAGCTTACTGAAGTCGGTCCCGTGCACGGTGGTCTTCCAGGACGACACCATGGTCAGAGGTCGGGACACAATCGAGCATCTGGAGAACCTGGAGGAGGTTCTTAGTCGATTCAACACATGGGGCTCAGGTTAAAATGCTCTAAGTGCATTTTCTAGGCACCTGAAGTGGAATTCCTGGTGAGAAGAATCGCGGCGGACGGCATCAGGCCCACCAATTTGAAGACGGAGGCAATCAAGAACGCACCAAGGCCACAGAACGTGACGGAGCTGTGATCGTTTCTAGGACTCTTGAACTACTTTGGTAACTTCTTACCGGGTCTCAGCACACTGCTAGAATCATTACATGTCTTATTGCATAAAGGAGATGAATGAGTATGGGGCAAAAGCCAAGAAAATGCCTATGTAAAAGCTAGAAAATTGTTTTGCTCAAACAAAATTGCTTGTGTCGTATCATGGGATTGAAGGCAGATAAATCCCTGGGGCCTGATAGTCTGCATCCCAGAGTACTTATGGAAGTGGCCCTAGAAATAGTGGATGCATTGGTGATCATTTTCCAACAGTCTATTGACTCTGGATCAGTTGCTATGGACTGGAAGGTAGCTAATGTAACACCACTTTTTAAAAAAGAAGGGAGAGAGGAAACGGGTAATTATAGACCAGTTAGTCTGACATCAGTAGTGGGGAAAATGTTGGAATCAATTATTAAGGATGAAATAGCAGTGCATTTAGAAAGCAATGACAGGATCGGACCAAGTCAGCATGGATTTATGAAAGGGAAATCATGCTTGACAAATCTTCTGGAATTTTTTGAGGATGTAACTAGTAGAGTGGACAAGGGAGAACCAGTGGATGTGGTGTATTTGGACTTTCAAAAAGCTTTTAACAAGGTCCCACACAAGAGATTGGTGTGCAAAATTAAGGCACATGGTATTGGGGGTAATGTACTGACGTGGATTGAGAACTGGTTGGCAGACAGGAAGCAGAGCGTTGGGATAAACGGGTCCTTTTCAGAATGGCAGGCAGTGACTAGTGGAGTGCCGCAGGGCTCAGTGCTGGGACCCCAACTCTTTACAATATACATTAATGATTTAGATGAAGGAATTAAGTGTAATATCTCCAAGTTTGCAGATGACACTAAACTGGGTGGTGGTGTGAATTGTGAGGAGGATGCTAAGAGGCTGCAGGGTGATTTGGACAGGTTAGGTGAGTGAGCAAATGCATGCCAGATGCAGTATAATGTGGATAAATGTGAGGTTATCCACTTTGGTGGCAAAAACACGAAGGCAGAATATTATCTGAATGGCGATTAGGAAAGGGGAAGGTGCAAAGAGACCTGGGTGTCATGGTTCATCAGTCATTGAAAGTTGGCATGCAGGTACAGCAGGCGGTGAAGAAGGCAAATGGTATGTTGGTCTTTATAGCTAGGGGTTTGAGTATAGGAGCAGGGAGGTCTTACTGCAGTTGTACAGGGCCTTGGTGAGGCCTCACCTGCAATATTGTGCTCAGTTTTGGTCTCCTAATCTGAGGAAGGATGTTCTTGCTATGGAGGGAGTGCAGCGAAGGTTCACCAGACTGATTCCAGGGATGGCTGGACTGACATATGAGGGGAGACTGGATCAACTGGGCCTTTGTTCACAGGAGTTTAGAAGAATGTGAGGGGATCTCATAGAAACATATAAGATTCTGACGGGACTGAACAGGTTAGATGCGGGAAGAATGTTCCAGATGTTGGGGAAGTCCAGAACCAGGGGACATAGTCTTAGGATAAGGGGTAAGCCATATAGCACTGAGATGAGGAGAAACTTCTTCACTCAGAGAGTTTTAACCTGTGGAATTACCTGCCGCAGAGAGTTGTTGATGCCAGTTCATTGGATATATTCAAGAAGGCCCTTACGGCTAAGGAGATCAAGGGGTATGGAGAGAAAGCAGGAAAGGGGTACTGAGGGAATGATCAGTCATGATCTTATTGAATGGTGGTGCAGGCTCGAATGGCCGAATGACCTACTCCTGCACCTATTTTCAATGTTTCTATATTTCTATGATCCATGTAAGCGTTTGGTACTAGCATGTGATGCGTCATCATAAGGTGTCGGGTGTGCATTGCAACAAGCTAATGAATCTGGGAAATTGCAATCGGTTGCCTATGAATCCAGAAGTCTGTCTAAGGCTGAGAGAGCCTACAGCATTGAAAAAGAAGCGTTAGCGTGTGTTTATGGGGTAAAGAAAATGTCTTAATATTTGTTTGGGATCAAATTTGAATTGGAAACTGACCATAAGCCACTGATACCCCGCTTTTCGGAAAGTAAGGGGATAAATACGAATGCACCGGCTCGCATCCAGAGATGGGCGCTCACGTTGTCCGCATACAACTACACCATCCGCCACTGGCCGGGCACAGAAAACTGTGCCGATGCTCTCAGTAGACTGCCATTGCCCACCACGGGGGTAGAAATGGCGCAGCCCATAGATTTAGTCACAGTAATGGAAGCATTCGAGAGTGAGCGATCACCTGTCACAGCCCAACATATCAGAACCTGGATGAGCCAGGATCCCTGACTGTCCCTAGTAAAAAAATTGTTTCTTCACGGGAGCTGGTCCAGTGTCCGAAAGCCGTACCAGTGGCGCAAAGCTGAAATGTCTATACAAGCAGACTACCTTCTGTGGGGCAATCGGGTAGTGGTCCCCAAGAAGGGCAGGGACACCTTCATCAATGACCTCCACAGTACTCACCCAGGCATTGTAATGATGAAAGCGATAGCCAGATCCCACGTGTGGTGGCCCGGTATCGATGCGGACTTAGAGTCCTGCGTGCACGAATGTAACACATGTTTGCAGTTAAGCAAAGGGGAGGCCCCACTAAGTTTATGGTCTTTGCCTTCCAAACTGTGGTCCAGAGTCCATGTCTACTATGCAGGCCCGTTTTTGGCTAAAATATTCCTAGTGGTTGTAGATGCGTACTCCAAATGGATTGAATGTGAGATAATGTCGGTAAGCACGTCCGCTGCCACCACTGAAAGCCTGCGGGCCATCTTTGCCATGCACGGCCTGCCTGATATCCTTGTGAGCGACAACGGGCCATGCTTCACCAGTGCCGAGTTCACAGAGTTCATGACCCGTAATGGGATCAAACATGTCACATCTGCCCCGTTCAAACCAGCATCCAATGGTCAGGCAGAGAGAGCAGTGCAAACTATTAAGTAGAGCTTGAAGAGGGTAACTGAAGGCTCACTGCAGACTCGCCTATCCCGAGTCCTGCTTAGTTACCGCATGAGACCCGACTCGCTCACTGGGATTCCACCCGCTGAACTGCTCATGAAAAGGGCACTTAAGTCAAGGCTCTTGTTAGTCCACCCTGATCTACATGAATAGATAGAGAGCAGACAGCTTCAGCAAAGTACATATCATGATAGCGCAAATGTGTCATGTGGAATTGAAATCAATGATCCTGTATTTGTGTTGAATTATGGACAAGGTCCCAAATGGCTTCCTGGCACTGTCGTGGGCAAAGAGGGGAGTAGGGTATTTCGAGTCAAACTTTCAAATGGACTCATCCACCGGAAACACTTGGAACAAAGCAAACTTAGATTCACGGACTATCCCGAGCAACCAACTTTGGACCCTACCCTCTTTGACCCCCCAACATATATACCAGTGGCAACCGACACCGCGGTTGACCACGAAGCAGAACCCATCACCCGCAGCAGCCCAGCAGGACTCACCACACCAGGCAGCCCAGCAAGGCCAGCTGCACAGCAGCCCAGCGAGGGCCCAACAAACGATTCACCAAAACCAGCATTTGCACCGAGACAATCAACCAGGGAAAGGCCCCAGATCGACTCACCTTATAAATAGTTACACTATTGACTTTGGCGGGGGGCGGGGGAGTGTTGTTATATATGTAAGCCTGTAAATACCTTATATATGTAAGCCTGTAAATCACACAATCCCTTGGGAGCACCTGTATTTAAGGAGACCTCACAGGCTGGAGTGGCACTCTGGAGATCTGCAATAAAAGACTACGGTCACACTTTACTTTGAGCTCACAGTATCTAATCAGACTCTTTATTCATACATAACAATAAGAACATAAGAAATAGGAGCAGAAGTAGGCCATATGGCCCCTCGAGCCTGCTCCGCCATTTAATACGATCTTGGCTGATCCGATCATGGACTCAAGTCCACTTCCCTGCCCGCTGCCCATAACCCCTTATTCCCTTATCGGTTATGAAACTGTCTATCTCTGCATTCAATTTATTCAATGTCCCAGATTCCACAGCTCTCTGAGGCAGCGAATTCCACAGATTTACAACCCTCTGAGAAAAGAAATTCCTCCTCATCTCAGTTTTAAATGGGCGGCCCCTTATTCTAAGATTATGCCCCCTAGTTCTAGTCTCCCCCATCAGTGGAAACATTTTTTCTGCATCCACCTTGTCCACCTTGTCATAATCTTATACGTTTCGATAAGATCCCCTCTCAATCTTCTCAATTCCAATGAGTAGAGGCTCAACCTATTCAAACTTTCCTCACAGGCCAACTCCCTCAAGCCTGGAATCAACCTAGTGAACCTTCTCTGACCTGCCTCCACAGCAAGTAAATCCTTTCGTAAATATGGAAACCAAAACTGCACGCAGTATTCCAGGTGTGGCCTCACCAATACCCTATATAACTGTAGCAAAACTTCTCTGCTTTTATACTCCATCCGCTTTGCAATAAAGGCCAAGATTCCACAGGCCTTCCTGACCACTTGCTGTACCTGCATATGAACCTTTTGTGTTTCATGCACAAGTACCCCCAGCACTTTGCAATCTTTCTCCATTTAAATAATAACTTGCTCTTTTGATTTTTTTCTGCCAAAGTGCATGACCTCACACTTTCCAACATTATACTCCATCTGCCAAATTTTTGCCCACTCATTTATCCTGTCTATGTCCTCTTGCATATTTTTTGTTTCTTTCTCACACATTGCTTTTCCTCCCATCTTTGTATAGTCAACAAACTTGGCGACGTTACACTCAGTCCCTTCTTCCAAATCGTTAATATAGATTGTAAATAGTTGGGGTCCCAGCACTGATCCCTGTGGCACCCCACTAGTTACTGATTGCCAACCCGTGAATGAACCATTTATCCCGACTCTCTGTTTTTTGTTCGTTAGCCAATCCTTCATCAATGCTAAAATATTACCCCCAACCCCATGAACTTTTATCTTGTGCAGTAACCTTTTAAGTGGCACATTGTCAAATGCCTTCTGGAAGTCCAAATACACCACATCCACTGGTTCCCCTTTATCCACCCTGTTCCTTACATCCTCAAAGAATTCACACAAATTTGTCAAACATGACTTCCCCTTCATAAATCCATGCTAACTCTGCCTGACCGAATTATGCTTTTCCGAATGTCCTGCTATTACTTCTTTAATAATGGACTCCCAACATTTTCCCAACCACAGATGTTAGGCTAACTGGTCTATAGTTTCCAACCTTTTGTTTCCCTCCTTTTTTAAATAGGGGCGTTACATTTACAGTTTTCCAATCTGCTGGGACCTCCCCAGAATCCAGGAAATTTTTGTAAATTACAACCAGTGCATCCACTATCCCTGCCGTTACTTCTCTTCAGACCCTAGGATGCAAACCATCAGGTCCATTATCTTACTGAGTACCACCTCCTTTGTGATTGTGATTGTGTTACTTTCCTCCCCCCTATAGCCCCTTGACTATCCACTGTTGGGATATTGTTAGTGTCCTCTACTGTAAAGACTGATACAAAATATTTGGTCAAGTGAAAAAAAACATCTACTTTACGATTGCCTTCATACCTTATTAATTATTCCAATTAAAATGCAACATCAAAATAGGGAAAAATACTAAATCAGGAATGTTGCATCTTTTACATGTATAGCACTGGGTATAATTCTGCTAGTTGCTTGCCCCTGTCAGTCTATGATGGTAGTACAGTAATATTCAGACCCCTACTCAGAATAGATGCGGATGTCCCAGCAAGTCACTGTCGGGAAAATGAAAGCTTACACGTTGATTTTGTAGGGATCCAGAGCAGATTTATTCATTTCTTTTAATAAAAGTGATAATTATACCATGCCCCCACCCCAAAAAGGACTGAGTCTTGTCAGTAGTAGTTTTATTATTGTTCGGTTAAGTATTATGCAGCTCATCCACAGTCCATGAGTTCCTTTGTGTATGTGTTCGGAAAAAACACGGACATTATTTGCAATGAGTCTCGCTGATTTAAAAAAAACTGTAACCTGCTACTCTGTATCTCACGATGAGAAAAGTTAATTACCGCTCTATTCATTTCAACGAGTTTGCAATCTGTCTCACTATTTTTCTCTTAAAACCTCATTGTTGGTAACAGTCAGATCTTGGCAAGCGCAGGAATACAGCAGTCTGCAGTTGGATGTGAGACAGAGAGACTTAACTGGAGGCAAAGCTGATGGACCTATGACAACAGGAACTGAAACGAGCCTGATTATAAGGACTGCCGCTTGGAGCACACTACACCCGAGAAGCAACAGGGATGCACAGTGTGAGCTACAAGACCACTTCAGGAGCACAGTGAGCTTCAGATCACAACTCTTATACAAGGAGTACGTGTTCTGAATTTAGGGGCCGGCATTCAACTTACCATAGTGTAAGGCTATTGCCGCTCTGCTGATAAATTGAAAATTACCCTTGCAATATTATTTAGTCGCATCCAGAGTTGCCTTTTTATTTCTTTATTTTTGGTGCAATTTTACACTTAGAAATAAAGACTTGCATTTATATAGCGCCCGTCCCGACCACCGGATGTCTCAAAATGCTTTACAGCCAATGAATATTTTTTGAAGTGTAGTCACTGTTGTAATGTGGGAAACGCAGCAGCCAATTTGCGCACTTGCAAGCTCCCACAAACAGCAATGTGATAATGATCAGATAATCTGTTTTTGTTATGTTGAATGAGGGATAAATATTGGCCAGGATACCGGACAGAACTCCTCAACTCTTCTTTGAAATAGTACCATGGGATTTTTTTATGTCCACCTGAGAGGGCAGACGGGGCCTCGGTTTAATGTCTCATCTGAAAGACGGCACCTCCGACAGCGCAGCACTCCCTCAGCACTTATTAAAGTGAGAGCTATCAATTCTGGGGTGTGGAATATTTTTATTTTGAATACTGTGTGTCAGGATTAATCACTCCAAACCAGATGCAGACTAAAGCTTCTCCAACAGCAACAATGGGCCCGAATTTGATGGACTCATTGCCCACTGCCGCTGACATTCCTCTTTGGGTTCCGCCCAGTGCCACTTTCTATTTGGGCTAAAACGGGCTGGAGTAGAGAACCGCCGGGAACTGCCCGCTGACGTCAGCGGACAGACGAGCGACCTAAGTGGACTCCCGCCCACTGAGATGCCATATTCATGCAGGTGGGAGTCAGCGGGAGTGGGCGCCAGAATGGGGGTGGACCGCTGCGAGGAGGCTGTCTATCTCTGACGGTAGGTATGAAGATCCTAAAAAAAAGATTAGTAAACTTTAAAAAAAAATGTTCACAGCGACTTACCTCAATGGTGTCCTCTGAAGGTCTTCTGATGGATTTTTTTTCAGATGATTTTCATTTTCAGCTCTTCAATCCTCCGTGGGCCCAACTCCATTCTCGGCGGCACTTGGGCGGCAAGCGCCTCTGCCGCCAAGAATGAGAGCTCTCGCCAGCTGCTGCCCAGATTGGCAGCGTACATCGCAGATTTGCCGCCCGCTGACCTTCGAGGAACCTGGGTGATGAAAACCCTGCCCAAAGAACCGTCAGGGACCTCGGCAGGCATCGGCGGTCCTTTGGGTGACGCTTGAGCGGGCGGGGGCCTTCATCAAATTCGGGCCCAATGTGTTTTAGTCCCAATTTCGGAAGATAGCCCCATGTGAAATTTCACTTTTGCAACAGTGTTGTTGTGCCTGAGTAAGAATATAAATTCAATCCCATTTGTGCTTAACTATGGGTGATTCCGTGCTGTGACAATGGGCTATCACTGTCCAAACCTCTTTGATTGCATTTATATCGATCCGAAGGAGATAAATATCCAGAGTGGATTCAAACTTGGAACATAGAGGGAAAACAACTGCATCCATACTTTTAAAAGAGAGATATGAAATGGACAGGGGCTGCTGACATTACAGGGTTCAGGTCAATGTGGATAGGTCAATGCAACTTTGCTGGAATTGTTTTTTACAATTAACTCCAGCTGACAGTTTCAACATATTGTGAGAGCTTGTTGCTGGCAGGGTGGGTGCTTTGTGTGCCATCTGCCTGCTGTATTGCCTCCTGTCTATGGCGCCATTTTGGTAGTCAAATAATGTGTCTAGGAAGTGGAGAATTACACATTTTAGTTTCAATTTTCTCTCTTCTTCCCTCAGTTGTTACATTGAGATTTCTGCAACTCTGTGACAAAGTCCCTGTGTGGATATTGTCCTTCTATGTCATTCATCTTATTCTTACAACATGACTGCAAAAGTTGTTGCAAATCTTAAAAATAAAGAATAGAAATAACAAATTTATGACTAACTTCTAAATATTTCTGGGTCGCGTGGCGTAACAGTGTATAGGGGGCACTATTGCCCTATGCTGGCAGCAAATTCATATTGATGTTCCCTATTTTGGATGTGCTTTCAGGGGCAAGCAGAAGGCAAAGATAATGTCCTCCCTCAAAGCAAAAGAGAGAAAAATGGTGGGCAGTCCACCAAGTCATTCTTGTTCACTTCTTAACATTCAGGTTAAGAGCAGCTTGAGTAGAGACATACAAACAGATGATATGGGTGGCAAAACTGAGACTGCCTATTTCCACCTCCGTAACATCGCCCGTCTCTAACCCTGCCTCAGTTCATCTGCTGCTGAAACCCTCAGCTATGCCTTTGTTACATCTAGACTTGACAATTCCAATGCACCCCTAGCTGGCCTCCCACATTCTACCCTATTTAAACTAGAGGTGATCCAAAACTCGGCTGCCTGTGTTCTAACTCACACCAAGTCCCGCTCACCCATCACCCCTGTGCTCCCTAACCTACATTAGCTCCCGGTTAAGCAACGCCTCGATTTCAAAATTCTCATCCTTGTTTATAAATCCCTCCCTATCTCTGTAATCTCCTTCAGCCTCACAACCCCCCCCCCCCCCCCGAGATGACTGCACACCTCTGAATCTGCCCTCTTGAGCATCCATGATTATAACTGCCATGCCTTCAGCTGCCTAGGCCCCAAGCTCTGGAATTCCCGCCCTAAACCTCTTTGCCTCTCCACCTCTCCACCTCTCTTTCCTCCTTAAAGACGCTCCTTAAAACCTATCTCTTCACCAAGCTTTTGGTCATCTGCCGTAATGTCTTCTTATGTGGCTCGGTGTAAAATGTATTTGCTTTGTCTTAAAACACTCCTGTGAAGCGCTTTGGGATGTTTTGCTATGTTAAATGTGCTATATAAATAAGAGTTATTATTATTATTAATAATTTAAAAAAACAACTTTGATTTGGAAGAGTATCCTCTGGTAAGCAAGTCTGGTAAAAGTGAATGGTAAGGGCAGGGCTGTCATTAGGGCTGCACAACCCGTGCATTTGCAAGAGACACCACACCAGTCAGGGACCTGAGCTGATCCCTGAACATCCTATCTCTTTCTCCACATCAGGGTGAAAAAGGCATTTTTTTATAACTTAAAAACAATTAGATAACGAGGGCATAATGGGGCACGAGGGGAGCTGAGGATTTGCAGCTCTCCTATAATCCAGGAGACAACTGGTGAGATCTGAGGGGAGAAATACAACCACAAAATAGTTTTCATAAAAATAAAGCTTAACCATGACTCACGGGAAACTATTTTGGAACAAAGATACAGCAAGAGGACTTGTGACAGCACGTTCTTTAACTGATGTTTCAAAACCCAATATCCTATTGCATATTGTTTAATACGCTTCAGGATTGTCTCACAGTCAATAATCTACTGGGCACTTTAAATGACGCAAGACACTTTTGGTAATTTGACTAGGTAAACATTACAGAGAATAGGCCCATGTTGTTTATTCAAAGCAGCATTTTCTGTGCAGTCGGACTCACCACATTACACTCTTATACAGGGTACAATCAAATATCGGTCCACACATGTGGCATAAAATATGCATACGCTGAGCAAGGCATACCATATGTCTTTCACACGCTCCCCAGAACAGCATTTGTTTGCTCTGTTGCCAGATCACGTAGCACTGTGCAAAGCTTCTCATTTAAATTTCCCAAGTGTGGCTCAGCCAGTCTGTTCTGTGCTTCTGCATCTGGTATTAATACTAAAGCTGTGTGGAGTATTTAGATGGCTAGATGGTTTTATCGAAAATAAAAAAAAACACAGATGTCTAAAGCAAATCTCGGCAGTTGATGACAATGACCCCTTTTTGACCACAAATGCTTTTGGAATTTTGCAAATGCAGTTTCTCAAAGCAACATAAAAAAAAAACAGTAGCATGCAGCACATTGGGATATTGCGTTACACATTGTACAACACACCTCAGGATTGCCTCACATGGTCACACAGTTAAAAGTACTGCGCACGTTCAAAGCTGCAGACATTTTCACTGACACAACAAGGCAGTTGCCATTCCAGTTAAACAAAGTCTTAATTTAGATTTTTCAGGAAACACTTCTAAGTCAGGAGGAGGTTTATGTTTTGGTTTGGTTCCTAAAAGAGTGTATGGGGTGAGTTCATGGTGTGCAGTCTGCCATATGAAACGAGAAGAGTTTGTCAGCTCCTGTATTAGTTTGGCCAACATTTGGAAGAGTTTTCTGTTCCAGAACTACTGAAGATTGTTTTTGTGTGTTTGACATGCTCCTGAAGGTGCAGGGAGGGGATCGAGCAGAAACGGGGGTTAGACCTTGTAACACAATGATTGATGTACTTAAGCAGCAGCACCTGTTAATTTGTGCAACGGAGAGGTACTTTGAACAGAGATTACCAGGGTTACTGGCCGCAGCTTTGGGAGGATATAAGGTACAGGACTAAAGAAAAGAAAGGAAGAAAACTGGAGGGACTTACCTATATCACAGCAACGTCGTGGCAAATGTAGCTGCATTGGCATTGACAATGATTCGATACTACCCTATCAAGAAAAGGTTATCTGAATATGAGAGGCATAGTTTGTGAGTAAAATAAAGGTTCACAATTAACCAAAGCTGACCCACTGAAAAACAAGTCTGCCAGTGACAGATCTGTCAATCAAATTTGGTTCCACAGAAATGAGTGGTCTCAACCAAAACCAGACAAGCAATTCACACACTTTCAGAACAGCCTGACTGTAAGACCTGGACTTTTGTCCCATTAATGGGTTTGCAATCTTAATAATGGCCATTGTGCAACCACTGCTAACCTGCCCCAGTCTCCACCCAGAAGCCTGATTAGTCTTACAGGGTTGGTTTGGAGGCCAGAAAACTGTTCATCATTGGCTGACTGCCAATGCAAAGGAGTGAGATACAGTCTTGGTGCAGCGTTTGAAAGGCTGTAGCCAGTTAAAGCAATGTCACTTCTCAGCTAGATGGTAGAAGGAGCAGCAGCCTCGAGGGTGTCAGCAGTTGGAAGGGCCCCAGATTTTCCACATTGTCGGCATTGCTGGCTGAAGTAAGGCCCAGGAGGGACCACCTAATGGACACTGAATGCAACAGGTTCCACAGGAGAGTCTATCTGGAGGGAAGTGGCAGAAGCAGTCAATGCAACCTCTAGCAGCACAGTAACCATCACACGATGCAGTTGTGTTTTGGAGCAGCAACTTCCATGAGAGGAGAGTCACCTCTGATGTCCAAGGCTCCAGGGAACCATCCCAGCAGTCTACCACTCAACCTCATGCCACTCAGGGAGCATTTCAGAGTATTAATAGATTAGGAACTAGGGTCAGCAAGTTAGCAGGCACAAAGGGTAGCCGCAGTGTTCAGAAGTAGTTGTAAAAAGGGTGAATATTTATCGTTGGCACTTCGTGGCGAATGTTGTTGCTTCAGGTAAAGACAGCTTGACCACATGGAGTTGTGAGTTAATTTCTATGTCTGCTTTCAACTTTTTGGAGTTGGATTATGGCAGAAGATAGACTTCAGTTTTACAGAGGACCTTCGCAGAAGTCTTGGAATGTGCTAGACTTTGTGAGAGTGTGTTAGGGGAAGAATAGGCAGATATGAAGTGACTTAATTTGGTGAGCTAACCCTGATTTATTGATAATTTTGGCTCTCATTTGTGCTCTCCTTGCTCTGGCAGCTGGCTGACAATTCTAATCTCCATCTCATGCACTCTCTCTCTTAGCTGTGGAGATGCCAAGTAAGACCTTCTTGGCCTGTCGACTCTGGTGAGTTTCTGCAGCCCTGGTTTTAACTCAGAGTGGGAATGGGGGGCTGAAGCGGGTGACGATCCCATGACCTATTCCGTGTGTTCATCTTCCACCTCTTTCATAACATCAAAATAAAAGCATTCACAACGGGAAATTCATGTTTAGAATGCAAAGTTGTTCTTTGAGCATGAACTGAATAAAACTAACGGCAAAAGTCCTGACTCAACTCCCAAAGTATCAAAATGATTGCTGCACATGCAAAGACACACTAACCTTCAGTAGTGGCACAATAACTGGCCCACTCAGTGTGGTATCTACCTCAGGGATACTTTGCAGCAGCTTTTACTGCCACTGATAGAGTTTATATAGAATTACATTGGATATACGGCATAGAAAAGGGCCATTCAGCCCAACCAGTCCATGCTGGCGTTTATGTTCCACTCGAGCCTCTTCCCCTCTTTCCTCATCTAAATCTAACAGCATAACCCTCTATTCCCTTCTCCTTCATATGCTTATCTAGCCTCCCCTTTAATGCATCTATACTGTTTGCTGCCACTCCCCGAGATAGCGAGTTCCAAATTCTCACCACTCTGTGGGTGAAGCATTTTCTCCTGAATTCCCTATTGGATTTCTTGGTGACTATTTTATAGTGATGGCCTCTAGTTATGCTCTTCCCCACAAATGGAAACATTCTCTCTGTATCCACTCTGTCAAAACCTTTCATAATTTTAAAGACCTCTATTAGGTCACCCCTCAGCCTTCTTTTTTCAAGAGAAAAGAGACCCAGCCTATTCATCCTTTACAGATATGTATACCCTCGCATTTCTGGTATCATCCTTTTAAATCTTCTCTGCAGTTATCCAAATTTGACCAAAACAGAGAAAAATATTGGCCCAAGAGCCTTGCTTAAAGAATCCCCTGATAGTTGAAAAGACCTTAATGAGTGTATGAGTGACTTTTAAAAATTCAATCTTAAGATGTGGGCATCATTGGCAAGGCCAGGACATATTGCCCATCCCTAACTGCCCTTGAGGAGGTTATGGTGGGCCTACCTCTTGAACCGCTGTAGTCCAAATGGTGAAGGTGCTTCCACAACAACCATGAAGGCAATTAATTAGTGTATCGCTTGGATGGATTTGTAGCCCTGATTTTGCTGTAGCCAGGATTTGATATAGTGAGCTTTGTATCCACACAACAGTTCAACTGCTTACCTGCTGACTTTCCTGGAGGGTCTCGGTTTAACATCTCTTCAAATGACAGTGCTTTTAGCTGTGCAGCACGCATTCAACACTGTACAGCCTAGATTACATGTTAAATTTCTGGAGTGAGGTTCGAACTCCCAACTTTCTGAGGCAGGTATCACTGACCCAAGACTGACACCTTTTACAACAAAGACAAAGGCTAGATCAGTTAAATATGTATTTAAGATATACAAAATGGAGATTCTTCAGATCTGCAATTGGACAGATTTCTGCTCTATCATAACTATTGTCTTCTCACCTTAGATGTTCCCTTCCTTCCTGTGGGTAGCTCTCTAATATTCTCTCGGTATTCTCTTACGGGGTGAGGTTACAAAATATCGCGCTGCACATCCTCAAGGGGGCGGGAGTGGGGCACAAAGCCACACGAAACTAGCAGCGCTACATAGTAGGACGCCTAGTGCTTGCATGGAGACAGGGCTCTCCCTTTCCTTAAAGGGGAGGGCTAAACTGCCGACACCGCGGGTGGTAAATGGGGCCATCACTGGACAAATAGGGAGCGGTGTGCCGTGGCAGCAGCCCAGCACACAATTGGAGTGTCGGGCTGCAAGATCATGGCACAGACAAGAAGGCCGCGACAAGTAAGCCGGCCATTTTTTTTTCCTGACGCCGCTCCCCTTTAACTTTCACCCCGCGAGCAGCCCTCAGCCCAGTACGCGTCCTGTGAAGCTGTCGCTGGCATCGCCCACAGCAGCTTTAGGGAGCACGACCGAATTTTCGCTCCGGCGCGAAAACGGGTTGCTCCTCACGGTGATGATGTCGTCATCGCCGGCACAGCGGAGCGGGGCGCTACCAGTAGGAGCGGAGTGCTATCACTTATCACTGCCGCTAAACTCCCGCGGAATTTTGCGCCCCATTAATGCCCCACAGGAGACGCAAACGCCCCCAAATTTCCGCCTCTTACGTTTGCGTGGTGAGGTTAACAGTACACAGAACGGGTAATAAATAGAAGGCACTAGCTGACTGAACGTTGCTATGATGGTCCCAGATTTAATGTGATCTGTGCATTCAGTTAGTTGTATGGGATGGTGTGGGGTGGTAGGAATGCTGTAATTGGCCTTGGGGAGGGAAAAATCCAACTAGATTCCTGTGGCTGATCACTATCTGCTGAACCCTCCTGGAAGTGAGCTTAGGATCAGGCTCAGCACTGATTTTCCCCCTCCCCTGGAGTCGACCCTCACAGTTCAGGTTCACACATGGTTCACACATGGTGAGATACCCTTCTCCCCCCCACTGTGCTCCAGAAAGGAGTCAATGCTTTCCGAGAAGAGAGGCTGAAAATTGACAGGAAAAAGAAAAATAATCTATAGTGAAACAGCTGAACCAAAGCTGTGTTTTGGCTTTCCTTGATATCCATTGCTGTCTTCACTTGCACACACAGACATGCACGAACACACGCACAGACACACATGTACACACAGACACATAGACACATGATGGACAGGCAGACAGACACGCACACCACAGACACACAAACACACATGTACAGATAGACAGATAGACAAACATGTACAGAGAGACACAGACACACAAACACACATGTACAGACAGACACACAGACAAACATGTACAGATCGACATAGAGGCAAACATGTACAGACAGATACACACACAGACAGACAGACACAGACAAGCATGTACAGACTGACATAAAGGCAAACATGTACAGACAGACAGACACACAGACAAACACACACAGACACACATGTACAGGCAGACACACACACACAGACACACAGACACACATGTACAGGCAGACACACAGACAAACATGTACAGACAGACACACACACACACTGACACACAAACACAAATATACAGACAGACACAGACAAATATGTATAGACAGACACACAGACACACACACATGACACACTCAGACACACACACACATATACAGACAGACACACAGACAAACACAGACACTCACAGTCACACAGACACATGCACACAAACATAATCACACAGATGCATACACACAAGTATACAAACACACATGTACACCCACACACAGATACACAAACACACACTCACACTTCCTCTAAGCTGCTGCCTATTCCTATTTGTGGTTATTGTTAGTACATAAGAACATAAGAAATATGAGCAGGAGTAGGCCATTTGGCCCCTCGAGCCTGCTCCACCATTCAATAAGATTATGGCTGATCTGATCCTGGCCTCAACTCCACTTCCCTGCCCACTCCCCATAACCCTTAACTCCCTTATCGTTCAAAAATCTGTCTATCTCCACCGTAAATATATTCAATGACCCAGCCTCCACTGCTCTCTGGGGTAGAGAATTTCAAAGATTCACGACTCTCTGAGAGAATAAATTCTTCCTCATTTCCATTTTAAATCGGCGACCCCTTATTCTGAAGCTATGTCCCTAGTTCCAGATTCCCCCACAAGGGGAAACATCCTCCCTGCATCTACCCTGTCAAGTCCCCTCAGAATCTTACACATTTCAATAAGATCACCTCTCAGTCTTCTAGACTCCAATGAGTATAGGTCCAACTTGCTCAACTTTTCTTCATAAGACAACCCCTTCATCTCAAGAATCAACCTCGTATTTCCTTTGATCCTCTCAAATGAAAGTAAAGGGTAAATGTGTTGATATTCTAACTTTAAGACATAAGGCCCAGTATTTTCTAACAATTTTCCATCGCTTTTAATAATAGGAGGGCACTTCCACAAAAATTGAGTTGAAATTTGTCGGTTTTTGCGATGGTCCTGCTTACTTTGACTTGCGCCGAAATTTCCTGAAGAGCTGTCTTCTGCCATGGTGCCTCACTCTCAGTCACTCTGGTCTTGGCTGCTCTGCCTCTTCCACTATTATGCAGAACAGCGGTAAGTCAGTTAGGGAGGCCATTCCAGCGTCATCCTTCTGAATGTATGGTGGGGTGTATGGGGTTCCTCAAACCTTTAAGTGCACTGACGGCACTTTGGTTAGGTTTAATGCAGGTTGCAGTAAGAAAATTCCAAACAAAATCACAAAGGAAAATCGATGACAAACTCCATAAATCTGAGTTACGACTTCGTGACGTGCTACATTTACATTTTTGGCAGGAAATCTACACAAGCACATTACTGGTATAAATGCAGGAAACTCAAGGGAACAGCAGAAACGATCAAGTAAATTCATGTGTTTCAATATAAAACCAATGCAAATCAATAAAGACGCAAATTGATTGGAAAAAACGGTGAAACTTACTCCATAGTTACACAAAAAAATTCCAAGAAATGGAGTATAAAAGTAGGGAAGTCCTGCTACAACTGTACAGGGTGTTGTTGAGACCACACCTGGAGTACTGCATACAGTTTTGGTCTCCTTATTTAAGGAGGGATATACTTGACTTGAAGGCAGTTCAGAGAAGGTTCACGAGGTTGTTTCCTGAGATGAAGGTGTTGTCATATGAAGAAAGGTTGAGCTTATACTCATTGGAGTTTAGAAGAATGAGAGGTGATCTTATTGAAACATATAAGATTCTGAGGGGGCTTGACAGAGTAGATGCACAGAGGATGTTTCCTCTCGTGGGGGAATCTAGAACTAGGGGACAAAGTTCCAGAATAAGGGGTCGCCCATTTAAAACAGAAATGAGGAAGAATTTCTTCTCTCAGAGGGTTATCAATCTTTGGAATTCTCTTCCCCAGAGAACTGTGGAGGCTGGGTTATTGAGTATATTTAAGGTGGAGATGGACAGATTTTTGAATGATAAGGGAGTCAAGGGTTATGGGGAGCGGGTGGGGAAGTGGAGTTGAGGCCAAGATCAGATCAGCCATGATCTTATTGAATGGCAAAGAAGGCTACAGGGGCCAAATGGCCGACTCCTGCTCATATTTCTTATGTTCTTATGTTCTTAAATTCCAGGCCAGTATATTATCCAATTGTGCATAAAATAGCCCTACTATTTTTTAATGAGGATAAATCTTCACAGCAATGATCTCTGTCTACGTGGTGTTATTTGTTAATCCTCTGAGTACACTAGTTAATCTAAACCAGTCTTCCACCATATGAGTCCACGCAAATTGTGCTTGAAATGAAGCACAGACAGATGGGGTGAAAGTCACCTCTCTCTGACTGCTGGTCTGGCCAATCTCAATCCAGTTCCTAGTGGACACAGCCCCACAGCACCAAACTGGATGTAATTTAGCAGAAAATGGCAATACAATTTACAGTTTCAATCAAATATGCCATAAGGAAGACTGGACTGGAGAATAAAAGTATCTCACTGGTGCAATAGCGGGTGCTCTTGTGAGGTTGAGTTAAAGGTCTCTTTGTACAATTACTATTTTACCACACCTGGTGCGCAGAGAGAATCATCTCTCTTTGTTGGAGCAGAATAGAGGGAGCTTTACTTTCCATCTGGCCCATACTATACCTGATGCAGAGCACACGGTCCTGACAATGGGTTTTATAATGAAAAAGGTGCAATCCCTGAGCAAGGAAACCCTTCACCTTGATGCAGTCATCATGCTTTTCTGATTGGCTCATTAGGCACTGTCTGCTAAACTTATGGTAGTGATTTGGTCCAATATAGTCTAGTGCAAAAAGTTACTAATAAGGAAAGCAAATAATTAAGAAAGAGGAATCTGAACAAAGCGACAAATTTAATTGCTATTTTTTTCACTGAATCTGGTTGCAGCTGCTACCACACAATAAATTAATCACTGTGCTCAATTAAATTTTTAGCAATCATCTTGATTTCTGACCAAGCTGAATCTATGAGCTCAAATTTCCCCAGGAGTTGCCCTGCTTTATTTGGAGTAAGTAGCTTTTTTTGAAATAACTTAAAAATCGCAAATTTCCCCATTTAACTTGCTCCAGTGTAAGTCAGTTGGTTAGGTTTTTTTTTAAGTTTAGTTTTTTTTTCTCCAAAAGGGGGTGTGACCAGCCACTTACACCTGTTTTGGCCATGGAAGTAAATTTGGCCAGCTAAAAGTTACTCCAAACTAACTTAGGCCAGTGTATGTGGCCACTTTTGTAGGCACAGAAAATATTACCTACATTTAAGAAATCAGCGTAGGTAGCCATCGATGGGAGGGGTGGGGGTGGAGGTGAGTTAGATGATTCTAAAGCACTCAACACCTTCACAGCATCAGCACAACATCAAAAAACTTCAGCACAACATCTTCACGACATCATCAAAAATAAATCAAAGATAAATCAGCTACTGAAAATAGAGCAGTCCTGTCTTGCTGACTGCAGAACACACTGGCTAGCCCTTCAGCCAGGGCTAGGGGCAGCAGGCACACATGACTGTAGGGGTGAGGGATGCTTTTTTTTACAGTTATTCCTAAATGTTGTGGTGACAATGGAACATGATTCAGTTTTAATGCAAAAAATCTTTTATTGGAAAGTTTACAATGCACTTCCATAACAACAAGAAGAACAACAAGAACAACAGCAACGAAAGGCTGCACCTATCTCTCACCCACATATCAGGGAATGTGCACTTCCTCATAGGGACGTTGATGGTGGTGGAGGCCGGTGGGGTGGGGGGGGCTGGGGGCCCGGCTTTGGTCTCAACAGAGGCTGGTGTGGGGATTGCAGTGGGAGTGGCATTTGATTGTCAGGCCTGTGTGCCTTTATTGCAGCAACTAGTTCCCTCATGGCCTCTGCCATCATTTGCACTCCCTCTGACATGCCCGCCCTCAGTTCCTGTCTCAGTGCTGATATTTCTCCCGACATTGTCGCAACCTCATCACGCACCCCACTGACGGTGGCCACGAGTGATCAGGTAAGGGCATTGGTCTCCTCACCCAATGACATAACCTGATGTACATCTGATGAAGGCTGCATCTCAGGAGAGACTGATTGGCTTCTCCTTCCTCTCGCCCCTCCAGTGCGAGGCGCAGGCTGGGACGGTTACAACCTGCATTCCACCACCGTCACTGGGACCCGCAACCTCGGAAGGTGTGAAACCAAGGAATGTCGTGGCAGAGCTCATGGAGGTGACTGGCAAAGTGATGCCCTGTACCATGGACTGATCCATATCACGATCAGCATTCTCCCGTGGACACAGATCCATGGACCCCTCCGCCCTCCACCGGCCTTGGTCTGGAGTGGACGCATCTGGATCTTCTTGTTGATCTTCAGGATGTTCAGGATTATCTTCTTGTTCTGCAAAATACAACAGATCAGTCAAATGGTTAGCAGGAAAGGAGGGGGCAGGATGGGTGGAATGAGTAGTCTCACACGTAGCAGGCCAGTCAGCAGGTTGATTTGAAGGACCACGATGCATTTTCATGATTGACCCTCACCCTCGTGTGTGGGTCCAGCTTGTGCAGAGCTGATTCTTTATCTGCAGGTGCGACTCAGCAAGGCAGCGACCCTCTGTTCCAGGGGTGATAGTTGGTGCAGATTTGGCGGCCCTCCTCCTATTCTAGTTTTCTCCCTTTTGCAATGTCTTCTGCAAAGATGAAAATATAATTTTTGCCACATGGTGAGCTTCTGATGGATGGGACATATACAAATGATCACAGTAACAATTGCAATTCCATTTAAAACTCAAGATAATACTTACATTCGCTACTTGACCAACGTACTGCTATTTCTTTTTACATTGGCTTTCAGTTCTTGCGGTTTTCACCCCTGAGGAGAATTCTTCTGCAATTAGGTTCCAGCGTCTTCTCATTTCTTTGGGTGGAACTTTTGTGGGAGCACTCTTACTGATATCCAGCTCCTGCCACCTGTTCTCAGTGACAGTGACTAGTTTCTCCACCTCCTCATGCAAGAAGTTATTTGTCCGTGTTGCACACTCTTGCGTGATTGGGGTATTGGATTTACACTCAGGTGATCTTGAAAAAACACAGTTCTCACCTTTCATGCATCTATGCAGCACTCGTTTCCACTCTCTCAGGCACCCAAAAATCACAAGTCAAACCTTACCTTCTAATATGGCCCACTATCAATGCTGTGCTGCTGAGGCACTGAGGACGCTCTCCCTTTAAATGGCCGATTGCCAAGGTTCCTGCCACATTGCACATGTGCGCACGCGTTAATACGCATTGCGCATGTACAAACAGTCATGCATCCCCTGCCGGCACGCGAGGACACACCGGGCCCAAGTCCCGCCCCGCCCCATTGCTGGCTGCGCTGAACAAGCGTGGCCCAAACTCTGTCCCCTGCAAGTTTCTCCGCGCCATGCCATGGGTCCACAGGGATCAAGGAACGGCCAAATTATGCCGGTAAGTTTTCGCCGTGTTTTTTCCCCCCACGAAGTCAGCGCACCACATCAAACTACGCCACTCTAAGCGGCTGGAGAAATTTGGTGTCTATAGTTATATGAATAGCATTTATAACATAATAAAGACATTTAAAAAATATAATACTGAGTAGAAATCACAAAATCTACCCATATAGTTAATGATGGTACGTTTCCTTTGCACAAACCTGCCTCACTTTATAGAGTTTGAGGCTTGAGATCTGCTATGTTCTTCAGTTTCCATTGTGTTCATGGGGTTTCATGGCGAGAAGAGTCACAATGAAGTACCGAACTCCTAATGGTAGTGTAAATCTGAGCATGTCACTCTGAAAGACTACAATACATAAGGCCCAAAATTCAGTACAGCTGTTGCTCCCCCCACCTTTTTGGGGCCATTAGCGCCAAAAATGTTTTGTGGCTGGGCTACCCCATATTCAGCTCCAAAAGTGAAAAAATGGGTTCTGTTTTTTCAGTGATTTGGATAATTGGATAAATCCTTATTTTTGTCACATATATCTGTCCAGTTGTTTCATTTAGGAGTGGGCAATTCTGCATTAAGGCACTCATTGCAATGGCCATTGAAAGTGGGAGCTGAAGAGCCATGTGTGGATGGGATGATCTGAAGCAAGCAGCTATGAGACACAGCTGCACCTCCCTTCCAGGGTTGCGATGGGGACGACGCTTCATAGCTCTGGACATTCTCCTCCTCCTCATCTCCCTCCTCCTCCTGCGCCTCCTCCTCCTCCTCAGGTGATACTGCTGACTTGACCTCCAGCAGCTGTCCCCTCATGATGGCCAGGTAGCACAGTATGCAGCAGACCATGATGATTATGGAGACCCGTTGAGGAGAGTACTGCAAGGAGCAGTCCAGGCACTGGAACCTCTGTTTAAGGATACCTATGCACTGCTCGATGATGCAACTGGTGGCACAGTGAGCATCATTGTATGCATGCTCTGGCGCTGTCCTGGGGTTCCACAGAGGAGTGAGCAGCCAAGTGGACAGGGGATATCCCTTGTCCCCAAGCAGCCAACTGCAATCCTGATTCGGGCTGCTGAAGACAGCGGGTACACTGGTCTGGTGCAGAATGAACGAATCAGGGCTGCTGCCTGGATACCTCGCATCAACTGCCAGGATCCAACGCTGGTGGTCACACATGAGCTGCACATTCAGCGAGTGGAAGCCTTTGCGGCTGACAAAGATCTCAGAGTGAAGATGTGGCATCCTCAGCCCAACATATGTGCAGTCAATGGCACCCTCGGGAAGCCTGCCATTTGGGTAAATCCGGCCTGCTTGTCCCTTGCCATCGGCAAGGAGATGTACTGGATCCTTCTCCTGTACAGTGCATCTGTGACCTGCTGGATGCACCGATGTGCCAAGAATTGGGAGACGTTGCCAATGTCTGCAGTGGCAGACTGGAAAGACCCCATGGCGTAAAAATTCAAGGCGATGGTGACCTTGGTCTCCACGGTGAGGGCGATCCTGAACCGTGTTTGAGGCTGTAGATCTTCTCACAGCAGAGTGCAGAGCTCCCTGAGTACTTCTTTCCAAAATCGTAGCCTCCGCAGGCATTGCTCATCACTGAACTGGAGGAAGAAGAACTGAGGTCTGTAGACCCTTTGAGGGTATGGCCTCCTTCCCCCACATCTGCATTCGCCACCTCCCCTGGCAGCTGCCTGCTGGCCATCTCCCTGGTTGTTATGTATGTTAACTGGGTTTTATGTGCCAGAGGAGGGTGCGACTGTCGGAGTCCTAATGGTTACTGGCAGACACGTGCAATCCGTGTATATAATACTGGCAGCCATGTTGAATCCTCACTTTGAGAATAAATAAACTGGAGTAAGGTCATGCCTGAACTAGCTCACTGTACTTAGCCTCGTGGAGTTATTTGATACTTAACAATTGCCGACAAATTAAAAATATGAACTTTCATGCAACCATGTCTGTTGGAATTTTGGAGAGATTCATGGAAGGGGAAGACTGGGAGGATTTCACTGATCGTCTCGACCAGTACTTCATAACCAATGGATAGGAAGGAACCAATAACGCAATTAAGCACAGGGCGGTTCTCCTCACCGTTTGTGGGTCAAAAATATATGGCCTTATCAAGAATCTACTCTCATCGACTCGACCAATGGATAAGACTTATGATGAATTGTGTAGACTGGTTCGAAACCACCTGAAACCGAAGGAAAGCATCATCATGGCAAGGTACCGTTTCTATACGCACAATCGCTCCGAGGGTCAGGAAGTGGCGGAATTTGTCGCTGACCTGAGATGTCTCGCTGGGCCGTGCAACTTCGGAGCTGTGTTGGAGGAAATGCTTCGGGACTTTTTCGTGTTTGGCATTGGCCACGAGGTCATCCTTCGAAAGCTGCTGGCTGCTGAATCTCAACACCTCAGCAGGGCCATCACGATCGCCCAGGCATGCATGTCCACAGACAAAACCTCGAAACAGATATCTTCCCAGTATCGAAACTCACTGGCAAGTACTGTGCATAAAATAATATCATCGGCAGGCAGAGCTGCACATGGCAGGGCCTAGTCGTCCGCGTTCGTACGACCTGTAACTGCTCAAAGTTCGCCATCGGGGGTGAATCAAATCTCGTCTTGTTGGCGTTGCAGAGGCTATCATTGAGCCCATCAATGCCGATTCAAGCAAAGGCTGTGCAACAATGGGGCACCTTCAGCGAATGTGTCGCAACCGAGCAAGCATGCTGAGGATGATCGATCCAGCGTGGGTCAAGCAGCACAGGCAACTCAACCCGAGGTACAGGAAGAAGAAGTGTATGGGGTACATTCTTTTACCAAAAGTCCTCCGATAATGCTGGAAGTTAAATTAAATGAGGTTCCAGTCTCTGTGGAATTGGACAAGGGTGCGAGGCAATCAATAATGAGCCAGTGGGCTTTCGAAAAGCTGTGGGACACTCAGGCAAAAAGACCCAAACTGAGCCCAATCAATGCGAAGCTGCGTGCCTACAACAAATAGCTCATACCAGTCATTGGCAGCGGGGCAGTAAAGGCATCGTATGATGGAGCTGTGCGTGATTTATCATCGTAGATTGTTCCAGGCAATGGCCCAACGCTGTTCGGCAGGAGTTGGCTTGAGAAAATTAAATGGAACTGGAACGATATTAAAGCCTTATCATTAGTGGATGATGCTTCATGTGCTCAAGTGCTTGGCAAGTTTCCCTCATTGTCTGAACCAGGCATCGGCAACTTCACGGGAGCCAAGGTGCAGATCCACCTAGGCTCGGATGCAAGACCCGTCCATCACAAGGCTCGGGCGGTTCCGTACATGATGAGGGAGAAAGTCGAGATCGAACTGGACAGACTTCAACGGGAAGGAATCATATCACCAGTCGAGTTCAGCAAATGGGCCAGTCCAATTGTTCCGGTGTTGAAAAGTGATGGCACAGTCAGGATCTGCGGCGACGACAAAGTAATGATCAACCGAGTCTCGATACAGGATTAGTACCCGTTACCCAAGGCTGACGATTAGTTTGCAATGCTCGAGGGGGGGAAGTCATTCACCAAATTGGACCTGACCTCCGCTTACATGACACAGGAGCTGGTCGAATTGTAGAATAAACTGACGTGCATCAACACGCACAAAGGACTGTTTATTTACCACAGATGCCCTTTAGGAATTCGCTCGGCGGCAGCCATATTTGAAAGAAACATGGAGAGTTTGCTGAAATCTGTCCTCAGAACTGTCATGTTCCAAGATGACATCCTGATCACTGGTTGCGATGCTACTGAACACCTGCACAACCTGGAAGAGGTTCCTCATCATCTGGACAGAGTGCGACTCAGGCTAAAATGCTCCAAGTGCGTTTTCATGGCACCAGAATTCCTGGGGAGAAAGATTGCAGCAGACGACATCAGGCCTATGGACTCGAAGACAGAGGCCATCAAGAATGCACCCAGGCCCCGGAGTGTGATGGAGCTGCGTTCATTCCTGCATCTTCTCAACTATTTTGTTAACTTTCTATCTAGTTTGAGCACATTGCTAGAGCCCTTGCCCATGTTGCTGAGAAAGGGTAACGACTGGGTTTGGGACAAATCTCAAGACAGAGCCTTTGATGCTGTCCCCAACCTCATTACTACTGTTTGGTGGTCTGTACACAACTCCCACTAGCGTTTTCTGCCCTTTGGTATTCCACAACTCCACCCTACAGATTCCACACCATCCAAGCAGGGAGACAGAGGGAAGTAAAATAGGAGCAGAAGCAAAAGATAGAAAGAAAAAAAGTTAAAGTGGAGGGCAGAGAAACCCAAGGCAAAAATCAAAAAGGGCCACATTGCAGCAAAATTCCAAAAGAGCAAAGTGGGTTAAAAAGACAAGCCTGAAGGCTATCTGCCTCAATACGAGGAGTATTCGTAATAAGGTGGATGAATTAACTGCACAGGCAGCAATTAGTGAATATGATATAATTGGCATCACAGAGACATGGCTCCAGGGTGACCAAGGCTGGGAACTCAACATCCAGGGGCGATTCAACATTCAGGAAGGATAGACAGAAAGGACACGGAGGTGGGGTAGCAGTGTTGGTTAAAGAGGAAATTAATGCAATAGTAAGGAAGGACATTAGCTTGGATGATGTGGAATCTGTATGGGTGCAGCTACAGAATACCAAAGGGCAGAAAACGCTGGTGGGATTTGTGTATAGACCACCAAACAATAGTAGTGAGGTTGGGGAGAGCATCAAACAAGAAATTAGGGAGGCATGCAATAAAGGTCCAGCAGTTATCATGGGTGACTTTAATTGACATTTCGAGTGGGCTAACCAAACTGGTAGCAATATGGTGGAGGAGGATTTCCTGGAGTGTATAAGGGGTGGTTTTCTCGAGGGCTGGCCTTCCTAGACTGGGTGATGTGTAATGAGAAAGGACTAATGAGCAATCTTGTTGTGCGAGGCCCCTTGGGGAAGAGTGACCATAATATGGTAGAATTCTTTATTAAGATGGAGAGTGACACAGTTAATTCAGAGACTAGGGTCTTGAACTTAAGGAAAGGTAACTTCGATGGTATGAGACGTGAATTGGTTAGAATAGACTGGCAAATTATACTTAAAGGGTTGACTTTGGATAGGCAATAGCAAACATTTAAAGATCACATGGATGAACTTCAACAATTGTACATCCCTGTTTGGAGTAAAAATAAAATGGGGAAGGTGGCTCCACCATGGCTAACAAGGGAAATTAGGGAGAGTGTTAAATCCAAGGAAGAGGCATATAAATTGGCCAGAAAAAACAGCAAACCTGAGGACTGGGAGAAATTTAGAATTCAGCAGAGGAGGACATAGGGTTTAATTAGGAGGGGGAAAAGAGAGTATGAGAGGAAGCTTGCCGGGAACATAAAAACTGATTGCAAAAGCTTTTATAGATACGTGAAGAGAAAAAGATTAGTGAAGACAAATGTAGGTCCCTTGCAGTCAGGTTCGGGTGAATTTATAATGGGGAACAAAGAAATGGCAGACCAGTTGAACAAATATTTTGGTTCTGTCTTCACGAAGGAAGACACAAATAACTTTCAGTCTATCGACTCTGCATCAGTTGCTATGGACTGGAGGGTAGCTAATATAACACCACTTTTTAAAAAAGGAAGGAGAGAGAAAACGGGTAATTATAGACTGGTTAGCCTGACATCAGTAGTGGGGAAAATGTTGGAATCAATTATTAAGGATGAAAAAGCAGCGCATTTGGAATGCAGTGACAGGATCGGTCCAAGCCAGCATGGATTTATGAAAAGGAAATCATGCTTGACAAATCTTCTGGAATTTTTTGAGGATGTAACTAGTAGAGTGGACAAGGGAGAACCAGTGGATGTGCTGTATTTGGACTTTCAAAAGGCTTTTGACAGGTTACAACACAAGAGATTAGTGTACAAAATTAAGGCACATGGTATTGGGGATAATGTACTGACGTTGATAGAGAACTGGTTGGCAGACAGGAAGCAGAGAGTCAGGATAAACGGGTCCTTTTCAGAATGGCAGGCAGTGACTAGTGGAGTGCCGCAGGGCTCAGTGCTGGGACCCCAGCTCTTTACAATATACATCAATGATTTGGATGAAGGAATTGAATGCAATATCTCTAAGTTTGCAGATGACACTAAACTGGGTGGCGGTGTGAGCTGTGAGGAGGACGCCAAGACTCTGCAGGGTGACTTGGACAGGTTAGGTGAGTGGGCAAACGAGTGGCAGATGCAGTATAATGTGGATAAATGTGAGGTTATCCACTTTGGGGGCAAAAACATGAAGGCAGAATATTATCTGAATCTGAAAAGGGGAGGTGCAACGAGACCTAGGTGTCATGGTACATCAGTCATTGAAAGTTAGCATGCAGGTACAGCAGGCGGTGAAGAAGGCAAATGGTATGTTGGCCTTCATAGCTAGGGGATTTGAGTATAGGAGCAGGGAGGTCTTACTGCAGTTGTACAGGGCCTTGGTGAGGCCTCACCTGGAATATTGTGTTCAGTTTTGGTCTCCTAATCTGAGGAAGGATGTTCTTCCTATTGAGGGAGTGCGGCGAAGGTTCCCCAGATTGATTTCCGGGATGGCAGGACAGGCATATGAGGAGAGACTGGATCGACTGGGCCTTTATTCACGGGAGTTTAGAAGAATGATAGGGGATCTCATCGAAACATATAAAATTCTGATGGGACTGGACACGTTAGATGCAGGAAGAATGTTCCCGATGTTGGGGAAGTCCAGAACCAGGGGACACAGTTTAAGGATATGGGGTAAGCCATTTAGGAGAAATTTCTTCACTCAGATAGTTGTTAACCTGTGGAATTCCCTACCGCAGAGAGTTGTCGATGCCAGTTCGTTGGATATATTGAAGAGGGAGTTAGATATGGCCCTTATGGCTAAAGGGATCAAAGGGTATGGAGAGAAAGCAGGAAAGGTGTACTGAGGTGAAGATCAGCCATGATCTGATTGAATGGCGGTGCAGGTTTGAAGGGCCGAATGGCCTACTCCTGCACCTATTTTCTATGTTTCTATGTTTGAGAACGCCAGGAACCTGCTAAGTTGCAATAAATTACTGGTACACTATGACCCATGTAAACGGTTAGTGCTGGCCTGCGACGCCTCATCATATGGGATCGGTTGTGTGCTCCAGCAAGCCAATGTTTCAGGCAAACTCCAACCAGTTGCATACGCATCCAGAAGTCTATCTAAGGCTGAAAGAGCATATAGTATGGTGGAGAGAGAGGCTTTAGCATAAGTATATAGGGTTAGGAAAATGCACCAATACCTGTTTGGGCTTCGGTTTGAGCTTGAAACAGACAACAAGCTGCTCATTTCATTGTTTTCTGAGAGCAAAGGTAGAAACACCAATGCCTTGTCCCACATCCAAAGATGGGCACTGACATTATCCGCTTATGATTATGTCATCCACCACAGAGCAGGCAATGAAAACTGTGCTGATGCGCTTAGCCGGCTACCATTGCCCACAACCGGGGTGGAAATGCCACAGCCCGCAGACTTGCTGCTGGTCATGGATGCCTTCGAGAGCGAGGGGTCACCCGTCATGGGTCGCCAAATTAGGACCAGCCAGGATCCTGTACTGTCATGCATAAAAAGATGTGTCCTAAATGGAAATTGATCTGCCGTTCCCAGGGAAATGCAAGATGAAATTAAGCCTTATAGCTGCCGCAAAGATGAATTGTCTATTCAGTCGCATTGTCTGTTATGGGTTAATCGTATGGTAATGCCAAAAAAAGGCAGGGAAACTTTTGTGCGAGATTTACACAGTACCCACCCAGGCATTGTCATAATGAAGGCCATTGCCAGGTCTCATGTTTGGTGGCCCGGCATTGATTGGACTTGGAGTCATGCATGCATCACTTGCATGCAACTGAGTAACGAACCTGTGAAGTCTCCGCTGAGTCTGTGGCCGTGGTCATCCAAACCGTGGTCAAGGATCCAAATAGACTTTGCTGGCCCCTTTCTCGGCAAAATGTTTTTAGTGGTAGTGGACGCTTACTCCAAATGGATTGAATGCATAATCATGTCATCCAGCATGCCCACAACCACTATTGAAAGCCTCCGGGCCATGTTTGCCACCCATGGCTTGCCCGACATCCTTGTCAGCGACAATGAACCGTGTTTTACCAGTTCAGAGTTCCACGAGTTTATGACCCGTAATAGCATCAAGCATGTCAGGTCTGCCCCTTTCAAACCCGCGTCTAACCGTCAAGCGGAGCGAGCTGTCCAAACCATTAAGTAGAGCCTAAAATGCCTGATTCACGGCTCCCTACAGACCCGCTTGTCCCTCATTCTGCTCAGTTACTGGATAAGACCCCACTCGCTCACGGAGTCCCTCCTGCCGAGCTTTTAATGAAGAGAGGCCTCAAAACCAGGCTCTCCCTTGTACACCCGGAACTCAATGATCACGTCGAAACCAGAAGGCAACGGCAGCATCACGTGACATTGCTGTTCATGATCCTGTGTTTGTCCTGAATTATGGTCATGGTCCAAAGTGGGTTGCTGGCACGGTTTTGGCCAAGGAGGGAAACAGGGTGTTTGTAGTCAAACTGTTAAATGGCCAAATGTGCAAGAGGTACATTGACCAAACCAAACTGCGATTCACAGACAACCCAGATGAAATTGAAGATGACATCATCATCAGAAAATGTTGGAATCAATTATTAAAGATGAAATAGCAGCACATTTGGAAAGCAGTGAGGGGATAGGTCCAAGTCAGCATGAATTTATGAAAGGGAAATCCTGCTTGACAAATCTTCAAGCATTTTTTGAGGATGTAACGAGTAGAGTGGACAAGGGAGAACCGGTGGATGTGATGCATTTGGACTTTCAAAAGGCTTTTGACAAGGTCCCACACAAGAGATTGGTGTGCAAAATTAAAGCACATGGTATTGGGGGTAATGTACTGACGTGGATAGAGAACTGGTTGGCAGACAGGAAGCAGAGAGTCAGGATAAACGGGTCCTTTTCAGAATGGCAGGCAGTGACTAGTGGAGTGCCGCAGGGCTCAGTGCTGAGACCCCAGCTCTTTACAATATACATCAATGACTTAGGTGAAGGAATTGAGTGTAATATCTCCAAGTTTTCAGATGACATTAAACTGAGTGGCGGTGTGAGCTGTGAGGGGGACACTAAGAGGTTGCAGGGTGACTTAGACAGGTTAGGTGAGTGGGAAAATGCATGGCAGATGCAGTATAATGTGGATAAATGTGAGGTTATCCACTTTGGGGGCAAAAACACGAAGGCAGAATATCATCTGAATGGTGGCAGATTAGGAAAAGGGGAGGTGCAACGAGACCTGGGTGTCATGGTACGCCAGTATTGAAAGTTGGCATGCAGGTACAGCAGGCGGTGAAGAAGGCAAATGGCATGTTGGCCTTCATAGCTCGGGGATTTGAGTATAGGAGCAGGGAGGTTTTACTGCAGTTATACAGGTCCTTAGTGAGGCCTCACCTGGAATATTGTGTTCAGTTTTGGTCTCCTAATCTGAGGAAGGACATTCTTGCTATTGAGGGAGTGCAGCGAAGGTTCACCAGTCTGATTCCCAGGATGGCAGGACTGACATATGAGGTGAGACTGGATCGACTGGGACTGTATTCACTGGAGTTTAGAAGGATGAGAGGGGATCTCATAGAAACATCTAAAATTCTGATGGGACTCGACACGTTAGATGCAGGAAGAATGTTCCCGATGTTGGGGAAGTCCAGAACCAGAGGACATAGTCTAAGGATAAGGGGTAAGCCTTTTAGGACTGAGATGAAGTGAAACTACTTCACTCAGAGAGTTGTTTACCTGTGGAACTCCCTACCGCAGAGAGTTGTTGATGCCAGTTCATTGGATATATTCAAGAGGGAGTTAGATATGGCCCTTACGGCTAAAGGGATCAAGGGGTATAGAGAGAATGCAGGAAAGGGGTACTGAGATGAATGATCAGCCATGATCTTATTGAATAGTGGTGCGGGCTCAAAGGGCCGAATGGCCTACTCCTGCAACTATTGTCTATGTTTCTATGTTTCGACCAACCAACACACATCCAACCATCAGTTGATTCATGTGTCATCCACGAAGACGAACCTACCATCCCCGACAGTTCTGTCAGACCGACTGCTCCGCAATGCAGCAGTGGTCCTACTAACTCACCCAAGCTTGCGTTCGAACTGAGAAGATCAACCAGGGAGTGGAAGGCCCCGGATCGTATCAACTTGTAAATACAACGTGTACCAAGGACTTTGGGGGGAATGATGTTATGTATGTTAACTAGGTTTTACCTGCCACCAGAAGGCGCGACTGTCGGAGTCCTAATGTTCACTGGCAGACATGTGCAAACCGTGTATATAATGTTGGCAGCCATGTTGAATCCTCACTTTGAGAATAAATAAACTGGAGTAAGGCCATGCCTGAACTAGCTCACCCTACTTAGTCTCGTGGAGTTATTTGATACTTAACACTGGTCCTCCTCGTTCTCGGGCTCATGTGGAGGCTCTTGCTGGAAAGGCTCCTCTCCCAGTATTTGGAGAGGGAAGGTCAACATCCCTCACCCTCCTCCTGATGCCATCTCCCTCCTGATCACCCTCTCTAGCTGCAGGTCTGCGCACATCTGCACGCCCTTCTCTCTGTTGTGCAACCATGGTTGCTGTCTCCCTGGCCTGCTGCCTCTCTGCACGGTGCTGATGGCGACACCCTCTCCTGTGTGCCGCCCTGCGTCTGACCGGGTGTAAGAGGTGTCGCCCTCCCAACACTCCTCCCATCCTCGGGGTGAACCCTGCCTACAGACCTCCACTAAACAGTCAGACCTGAATGTTGTACAAAAGTCTGTGAAAACCTCTGAGCAGCACTCAGCAGGTTTAATGGAGCCAAAATAATTACAAACTATTGTAACGGAAGAAACGGACCCGATTGCGGCAAAACTCCTTTTTAACCTGAGTGTCACTGTCGTGGCCGCTTTCCAGCGGCCCGCACACTGCCGAGGTCACTGCTGAAAACCTTCCTTTACTGCGGCTTCACCCTGCCGTTTCCGGTGGAAATGCACACTGCTCAAATTCCTCCCCGAGCTGAATATGGCTCGGGGAAGGAAAAACACCCAATCACGATTTTTTCGATCGGCTGCCCAAACCCCGCCGTAGCCGTCCCTTCAGGGACAGTGAATTCCGGCCCCATAGAATGAAGCAGTGTGTGTGTGTCACAGAATTAAACATAAGCTTACATCCTTCTCTGATTCTGTTACAGCACTGGACAGAGAAGGTGGAGTTTGCAGCAGAAAGTTGTGGCACACCCAATAGATGTCAATTTAAAAAAAAACATTTGCTGCTTTACCGACATATCCTTTTTACTGACTGGACAAAAAAAAACATTCTCCAGTTTGGACATCAAATCCAATAAAGCAATGATCTTAGGACACCTGCCATCGCTGTTTGCTATATCCCCAGCACTTTTCAGTAGGTCAGCCCCGACTAGTGTTGCGGTCCAATGGATGCGGCCCTCTCCGCTGTCACTGTGCTCCACTGTTGCCCTCTCATCAGCTGTGATCCATTCCTCACCTTTACTCAGCTCCACAGCCCAGCCTCCGACTGTGCTCCATTCCCCGGTCAAAACATTCTTTCCGTTTCCCAGCCCAATCTTCCCCCACACTATGCTGCACTTCCCAACTCTACTGCACTCCCCAGCACCCCACTGATCACTGCTCCTAATCTCCCACCTACAGTGATCTACTCCCTCGCCCGCCCTCATGCTCCATTCCGAGGCTTGAAATGAGGCCACGCTAAACACGACAACTGATCTTCAGACCCTAGACTCCCCCAGGGAGAAACACCACAGGAGATCAGCGAGTCACACTCAATTAAGGTTAGGAATTTACACATTCCGAGGAGATCATTTTGGTTTAAGTCACCTCATTGCATCTATTCGCCATTTACCTGATGAAATGGAGGAGTACTGAATCACACGGAGGAGCGCAGGAAGTTGATCGGAAAACTTCCTCGTTGCCCAGTCTGGTCAATGAGACATAAAGAAAGACTTACACCATAGAGGCGATGCATGAAATTCATTCGTCTTGGCAGATTGATGACTTTGGAGGAAAGGTGGAAGGACCTTGGGCTTTTCAGCTTCAAAGCAGGCAACTGAGGGGGAACTTATAGAGGTACAAGTATTTAAGGAGATAAACTGTATAGAAAAGATAGTTCAAAAACACGACATTTAAACTTGTAGCTGGATTTGGGCAGGTGGGGGTGCAGGGCAAGTGCCAATCCCGCACCCATTTCCGGGGCCATATCTGCATGCCGCCAGTCAGCTGCTCACCTGCCGCAAACTGAAAGGGGCACAAGGCCAGCTGGTGGGAGCAGATGTTCAGCGGGAAGTAGGCTGCTAGCCCGCACCAAAAGGACACTCGTTGACAAGTCATGGGGAAGGATCTTCAGTAGGGTCTGGTGGGAAGGGGAGGGGGAACCTGAGGTGCGAAGGTCTAAACTTTACTTGTAGGACCCGGAGGAGGATTCATGTTTCTCCTGTCCCCAAAAGGGAAAAGAAAACCTGGAATGGCCTTGTTGAAATAGTTGACGCTGTCTCTGACCTGCAGGTTTACCTTGGAGTAAAAGAAAGAAAGACTTGCATTTATATAGCGTCTTTCACGACCACCAGACGACTCAAAGCACTTTACAGCCAATGAAGTACTTTTGGAGTGTACTCACTGTTGTAATGTGGGAAACGCGGCAGCCAATTTGCACACAGCAAGCTCCCACAAACAGCTATGTGATAATGACCAGATAATCTGTTTTTGGCATGTTGATTGAAGGATAAGTATTGGCCAGGACACCGGGGATAGCTCCCCTGCTCTTCAAAATAGTGCCATGGAATCTTTCTGTCCACTTGAGAGAGCAGACGGACTTGGTCTAACGTCTCATCCGAAAGACGGATAGAATCATTGAACAATTGCCATGCCTATGTGGCACGAAATGTTAGGGGTACAGCAATAAGGACACAAGATGCTAGAGCAATTCATTACATCAAAAAAGAAAAGAAAATATGCACGATTCACATAAGGAGTCAGCATGGCAATTATGTGGGGATCACACTTGTGATGCAGCTAACAGATGGAAGTCCATGAAGAAAGTATATATGTGAGGGAGCCCTCATCTTAAGGTGCAATGAGATATCATTTTAAGATTGCATTGGGGAGGGAAATTGTTATGTAAACATTACCAGTATGTAAGACTTGCCACCGGGGCAGGCAGGTATAAAAGGCAATCTACCATGCTGCCTCCTCACTCTGGAGTTACAATAAAGAGACCAAGGTCACAACAGTTTTAGCTTAAGATATAGTCTTCTGAAGTTATTCTAAACATAACAATTGGCGATGAGTACCAGATCACGAACTTTCACGCAGTTATGGCTGCTATTGGTATTCTTGAGAGATTTGTTGAGAGTGATGATTGGGAAGCCTTCGTTGAGCACCTTGACCAGTACTTCGTGGCCAACGAGCTGGAAAAGGCAGAAAACGCGATCAAGCGCAGGGCGATTCTCCTCACCATTTGCAGGTCCACGATATATGGCTTCATCAAAAATCTGCGAGCACCAACGAAACCAACAGACAAGACATATGAAGAGTTGTGCATGCTGGTTTGGGAACACCTCAAACCGAAGGAGAGCATCTTGATGGCCAGGTATAGCTTTTACACGCACCACCGCTCCGAGGACCAGGACATGGCGAGCTATTTCGCCGACCTAAGACGCCTTGCAGGACTGTGTGTATTTGCTAGATTTTTGGGGGAAGTGTTGCGGGACTTTTTCGTGCTTGGAATCGGCCACGAGGTTCATTCTTCGCAAACTGCTGTCTGCCGAATCCCTAGATCTGAGCAACGCCATCACGATAGCCCAGGCTTTTATGTCCAAGAACAGATAATATTAAACAGATATCATTGCAGCATCGGAACTCACTGGCAAGTACTGTGCATAAAATAACGCCTTCAGCAGGCAGAACTGTACATGGCAGGGCCTACACACCCGCAGAGGCCAGACCTAGGATGACTTAGAGTCCGCCGTGGGGTGTGAATGCGAATCCATTAGTACCATGTTGGCGCTGCGGGGGTAATCATTGAGCCCATCAATGTCGATTCAAGCACTACGTGTGCATGGGCTGTGGAACAATGGGGCATCTCCAGTGAATGTGCTGCGACTCACCATGTGGCAGAGTCGGCAGAAGATGACTGATGCGGCGTGGGTCACGCTGAACGAGTCAGAAAGGCAACTCAACCCGAGGCTGAAGAGGAAGTGTATGGGGTACACACCTTCACCACCAAAATCCCTCCGATAATGTTAAAAGTCAAATTAAATGGCATTCCAGTTTCCATGGAATTGGACACGGGGGCAAGTCAGTCAATTATGAATCAGAAGGCTTTTGAGAAACTGTGGAGCAACAAGGCACAAAGGCCAAAACTAACTCTAATCCACACCAAGCTGCGCACTTACACCAAAGAGCTCATACCAGTCATTGGCAGTGCGGCAGTGAAGGTATTGTATGATGTTGCTGCGCATGATTTACCACTATGGATTGTACCAGGCGATGGCCCAACTCTGTTCGGTAGAAGCTGGCTAGGAAAGACCCGATGGAACTGGAATGACATCAAAGCACTGTCTTCGGAGGATGCTGCCTCGTGCACCCAAGTGCTAATCAAATTCCCGTCATTATTCGAGCCAGGCATCGGCAACTTCACAGGCACCAAAGTGCAGATCTATCTAGCCCTTGATGCACGACCTGTTCATCACAAGGCCCAAGCGGTTCCATACATGATGCGAGAGAAAGTCGCGATCGAGCTGGACAGACTTCAACAAGAGGGGATCATATCGGCAGTCGAGTTCAACGAGCCAGTCCAATTGTTCTGATGTTGAAGAGCGAATGGATGGTCAGAATCTGCGGTAACCACAAGGTAACGATCAACCGAGTCTCGTTACATGACCAGTACTCACTACCCAAAGTGGATGACCTGTTTGCAATGCTAGCAGGTGGAAAGTCGTTCACCAAGCTGGATCTAACCTCTGCTTACATGACACTGGAGCTGGCTGAACCTTCGAAAAAATTGACGTGCATCAACACGCACAAAGGACTGTTCATATACCACAGATGCCCCTTTGGGATTCGTTCAGCAGCGGCCATCTTCCAGAGGAAAATGGAGAGTCTGCTGAAATCGGTTCCCTGCATCGTGGTGTTCCAAGACAACATTTTGATCACTGGGCGCAACACCACCAAACACTTGCACAACCTGGAAGAGGTTCAAAGTCGACGAGACAGAGTGGGACTCAGGTTAAAACAATCCAAGTGTGTTTTCCTGGCGCCAGAGGTCGAATTTCTTGGGAGAAAGATTGTGGCGGACGGCATCAGACCCACAGACTCCAAGACGGAGGCCATCAAGAATGCACCTGGACCACAGAATGTGACAGAGCTGCGTTCGTTCCTGGGACTCCTCAACTATTTTGGTAATTTTCTACCATGGTTGGGCACTTTGCTGGAACCATTGCATTTATTGCTATGCAAGGGTGATGACTGGGTTTGGGGTAAAGCTCAAGAGACAACCTTTAACAAGGCCAGAAACCTGCTATGTTCCAAAAAGTTACTATGACCCGTGTAAACGTTTAGTACTAGCTTGTTGTGATGCATCTTCATACGGGGTCGGTTGTGTGTTACAGCAAGCCAATGGGTCAGGCAAACTGCAACCAGTTGCATATGTCCAGAAGCTTATCTAAGGCTGAAAGAGCCTACAGTATAGTTGAAAAAGAAGCATTAGCATACGTTAAGAAAATGCACCAATACCTATTTGGGCTCCGGTTCAAGCTCGAAACCGACCACAAGCCGTTCATTTCGTTGTTCTCAGAAAGCAAAGGTATTAACACCAATGCTTCGTCCCACACACAAAGATTGGCACTAACGTTATCTGCGTATGATTATGTAATCCGCCACAGACCAGGCACTGAGAACTGTGCGGATGCCCTCAGTCGGCTACCATTGCCCACCACCGGGGTGGAAATGGCGCAACCTGCAGACTTGTTCCTTGTAATGGATGCTTTTGAGAGTGAGGGGTCACCTATCATGGCTTGTCAGATCAGGACCTGGACTAGCCAGGACCCAGTGCTATCACTAGTAAAAAGTTGTTTCCTCAATGGGAGCTGGTCGGCGGTCCAAGGGGAAATGCAAGATGGAATCAAGCCGTTCCACCGACGCAAGGATGAAATGTCCATCCATTCGGACTGCCTCCTATGGGGGAATCATGTAATTTTGCCAAAAAAAGCATGGAAATGTTTATAAGTGACCTTCACAATACCCACCCAGGCATAGTCATGATGAAGGGTATCGCCAGGTCGCAGGTTTGGTGGCCCGGCATTGACTCGGAATTGGAGTCATGCATACAGCAATGCAACACTTATTCACAGTTGAGCAATGCACCAAGGGAGACCCCACTGAGTCTGTGGTCAAGGCCCTCCAAACCGTGGTCCAGGGTCCACTTAGATTTCGCTGGCCCTTTTCCAGCAAAGATGTTCCTAGTAGCAGTGACGCTTCCTCTAAATGGATTGAATGTATAATAATGTAATCATGTACATCCACTGCCACCATTGAAAGCCTCCGGGCCATGTTTGCCACCCATGGTTTGCCCAACGTCCTTGTTAGTGACAATGGACCATGCTTCACCAGCTCGGAATTCAACGAGTTCATGACCCGCAATGGCATCAAGCATGTCAAGCATGCGCCGTTTTAGCCCGCATCCAATGGTCAAGCGGAATGAGCAATCCAAACCATCAAGCAGAGCTTGAAATGTGTGATGGACGGTTCCCTGTAGACCCGGCTATCTTGGATCCTGCTCATCTACTGCACACGACCCCACTCGCTTACAGGGGTTCCCCCTGCAGAATTGCTTATGAAGAGAGCACTCAAAACCAGGCTCTCCTTAGTCCACCCGGATCTCAATGATCATGTAGAAACCCTGCGTCACCGGCATAACATGTACCACGATCGCGCGGCTGTATCACGCGACATTGAAGTTAATGACCCTGTGTTTGTTCTTAATTATGGTCATGGTCCCAAATGGGTTGCTGGCACTGTGTTAGCAAAGGAGGGGAAAAGAGTGTTTGTTGTCAAACTTTTGAACTTTTGACAAATGTGCAGGAAGCGCTTGGATCAGACCAAACTGTGGTTCACTGACAACCAAGAACAGTCTGAAGAGGACATTACCATTATTGATCCACCCACACACACTCAACCAGCAATCGACCTCGCGGTCAACCACGAGGATGAACCCATCATGCCCGACAGTCCGATCAGACCAGCCACACTGCAGTGCAGGAATGATCCGACCGACTTACCCATGCCAGGACTTCAACTCAGGCGATCAACCGGGAATGCAGAGCCCCGGATCGCCTCAACTTGTGAATAACTTGTACATAAGACTTTGGGGGGGGCGGGGAATGATGTTATGTATGTAAACATTGCCAATGTGTAAGAATTGCCACCAGGGGGCAGCCTGTGGGAGACCCAAGGGTCACCTGCACACCCTGTGCAAGCAAGTATTAAAGGCAGTCTACCATGCTGCCTCCTCACTCTGGAACTACAATAAAGAGACCAAGGTCACAACAGTTTGAGCTAAAGATATACAGTCTTGTGGAGTGTCATGTATCTCACATTACTGTATATAACTGTATCTTACCATGCTATACATGATTGTAACTGGATATGACCTGTAACAATAAGCATACCTTACTACCATGAATGCACTTGCAGGAGACACTCCATACCTCTCCCACTGTGGTATATAAAGGGAGGTCTCAGGCAAGTGCAGGACTGGAGAGCTGGAATTAAAGGTGCAGGTCCTGAGTGACCTTGACTTCAGCATGTGTCTCATGTAAGTCAGTAAATTAGAGTCAGGACTTAACTGTGGCGACGAGTTATGGGATCACAGAATCCACAGAATGGCTACCAATAGCTCAGATGAGAAATACAATGCTGGAGACAATTGGGATGACTTTATAGAAAGGCTCCAGCAAAGCTTTGTGACCAAAGACTGGCTGGGCGACAATAAGGCAGACAAGAGAAGAGCCCATCTCTTGACCAGCTGTGGCTCGAAAATATACACTTTAATGAAAGACCTGTTGGCACCTGAGAAACCAGAAAGCAAGTTGTTTGAGGAGTTGAGCACACTAGTGAGAGGCCACCTGAAGCCAGCGAGCAGCCTACACATGGCCAGACACAGGTTCTACAACTACAGACGCTATGTGGGCCAAAGCATACCCGACTTCGTGGCGGAACTTCGGAGGCTGGCTAGTTCATGTGAGTTCCCCAATGAACTAAGGAGAGAAGTACTGAGAGGCTTTTTTATTGAAGGAATAGGCCACGCTGGCATATTCCGAAAGCTTATAGAGACTAAGAACATGACTCTAGAGGCAGCAGCACTGGTCGCACAGACGTTCTTGACAGGCGAAGAAGAAATTAGGCTGATCTATACTTCGGGTACGACAACCAACGAGGCATCGGAACAAGTGATTCACATTGTGAAACAAACCGCAACCCACACACACAGCCAAAGGCAGGAGAGCAGGCCTTCAACAGCAGACAGTAGCGCCAGAAGCCATCAAAATCAAGGGCCACATGAACGGCCGATCACACCTCATCAACCCACAATGCGAGCAATCAACAACAGATTGAGAGAAGTTCAATGGAGATCAGCCAGACACAGCTCATCCTTCGGAAACAATGGAAATGATCTGTGTTGGAGATGTGGGGGAAGGCACTCAACCAGGGTGTGTTGATTTCAGCATGCCGTTTGCAGAAACTGCAACTACACAGGGCATCTGGCTTGCATGTGCAGAAAAACAGCAGCTCGGCTGGTATACGAATCGGAAGGGTCGGAAAGCGGGCCAGAAGATAGTTGGAACAGTGCACGGGACGCCGAGGTACAGTGGGTTAACACGATCAATGTCCACTGTTCTTACACCAAGACGCCTCCAATTATGATGAGGGTTCTACTCAACCCGTCAACATGGAACTGGAAACGGGGGCCAGTCAATCCCTCTTGAGCATTCAACAATTTGAACAGCTGTGGCCGCACAAAAGCAACAGACCAAAACTCACAAAGATCGACACCAAACTAAGGACCTATACTAAAGAAATCTTCCCAGTCCTTGGCAGCGCCATGCTCTCAGTCACACACAAAGGGATGGTGCACCGACTTTCCCTGTGGATTGTCCCCGGGGATCTCCCAGCCCTGTTGGGGAGAAGCTGGCTAGCAGAACTTAATTGGAAATGGGATGATGTTCACGCCATGTCGTCAGAGGAACGGACCTCCTGCTCAACAGTTCGAAGCCATTTTGAACATCTCTTTCAGCCAGATGTGGGTACCTTCAAAGGGGCTAACGTTAGAATCTACATCACACAGAATGCCAGACCAGTCCATCACAAGGCTAGAGCTGTGCCTTATGTGATGAGGGAAAAGATTGAAAACGAACTGGACCGGCTTCTGCGGGAAGGCATAATTTCTCCCGTGGAATTCAGCGACTGGGCAAGCCCCATCATCCCCGTCATGAAGCCTGATGGATCCGTGCGAATCTGTGGGGATTACAAGTCTACCATAAACAGAGTCTCCCTACAGGACCAATACCCGCTGCCCAGAGCGGAGGACCTATTTGCCACGTTGTCTGGAGGAAAACTTTTCTCGAAACTTGACCTCACATCTGCGTATATGACGCAAGAACTGACTGAAGAGTCTAAGCTACTCACCACCATCAACACACATCGAGGCCTTTTTGTGTACAATCGATGCCCAGTCGGCATCAGGTCGGCAGCTGCTATGTTCCAGCACAACATGGAGAGTCTGCTCAAGTCCATCCCGGGGACGGATGTGTTTCAAGATGACATACTCATCACGGGCAGGGTCACCGACTCTCAGCTCCGAAATCTTGAGAAAGTACTAAGTCGAATGGATCGGGTAGGCCTAAGAGATGAGAAATCCAAGTGTCTGTTTCTTGCGCCTATGGTTGAATTTTTGGGCAGAAGGATTGCCGCTGATGGAATCCGCCCAACCGAATCCAAAACCGAAGTGATTCGCCTGGCATTCAGGCCCCGGAATGTCTCGGAACTGCGCGCCTTTCTCGGGCGACTCAATTACTTTGGGAACTTTATGCAGAACTTGAGTACGCTGCTGGAGCCTCTCCACGTGCTACTCAGAAAGGGGTGCGATTGGTTTTGGGGGGACGCCCAAGAACGCGCCTTCAATAAGGCACGCAACCTTCTATGTTCCTAGAGTGTTCTCACCTTTTTTGACCCAGGTAACAAGTTAGTCCTTACATGTGATGCGTCAGCATACGGGGTCGGGTGCGTTTCACAGCAAGTCAATGATGCGGGTAAATTGCAGCCCGTTGCTTATGCCTCCAGGTCACTTTCGCGGGCGGAGCGCGGGTACGGTATGGTTGAGAAGGAGGCGCTCGCGTGCGTGTACGGTGTCAAAAAGATGCACCAATACCTTTTCGGGGCCAAGTTTGCATTAGAAACTGACCACAAACCCCTCACGTCCCTACTATCCGAGTGCAAGGCAATCAACGCCAACGCCTCGGCACGCATTCAGCGGTGGGCACTCATGTTGACGTCTTACGACTACACGATAAGGCACAGACCAGGCACAGAGAACTGTGCCGACGCGCTTAGCAGGCTACCCCTGGTGACCACAGAAAGGTCCGATGAACAGGACTGTGAGATGGTAATGGCAATCAATGCCTTTGGATCCACAGATTCGCCCATGACGGCTCACCAAATCAGAGCCTGGACGACCAGCGACCCCATGTTATCTCTAGTTAAAAGATGCGTTTTAACCGGTGACTGGGCAGAGGCTCGCGATGCCTGCCCCGAGGAGGTCAAACCCTTCCATAGGTGCATGCATGAACTCTCACGACAGGCAAATTGCCTGATGTGGGGCAGCCGAGTACTTATGCCCTTACGAGGCAGGAAGGCGTTTGTCCGGGAGCTCCATCGCGAGCACCCGGGGATCGTCCTTATGAAGGCCATAGCCAGATGTCATGTCTGGTGGCCTGGCATTGATGCGGACTTGGAGCTCTGTGTCCGGCGGTGCACCATTTGTGCCCAACTCAGTAATGCCCCCAGGAAGGCCCCCCTAAGCCCCTGGCCCTGGCCCACCAAACCGTGGTCGCGGGTGCATGTAGACTATGCGGGCCCATTCATGGGCAAAATGTTCCTCGTAGTCGTCGATGCATTTTCAAAATGGATCGAGTGCACCATTTTAAACTCAAGCACCACCTCCACCACTGTGGAGAGCCTTAGAACCATGTTTTCAACGCACGGCATTCCTGACATATTGGTCGGTGATAATGGTCCGTGCTTCACCAGCGCAGAATTTCACAATTTTATAGTTGACCACGGTATAAATCACGTTAAGACGGCACCTTTCAAGCCGGCCTCCAATGGCCAGGCGGAGCAAGCAGTGCAGATCATTAAATAAGGCATGTTCAGAATCCAAGTTCCCACGCTGCAGAGCCACCTGTCGCGACTACTGCTGGCATACAGATCTCATTCGCATTCGTTGACTGGGGTTCCCCCCGCGCAACGATTGATGAAACGAACCTTAAAGACCAGGCTCTCGTTAAGCCTCCCAGACATGCATGAAATTGTTGAGGCTAAGCGTCAAAAGCTAACTGAGTACCATGACCAAAATTCGAGGGGGCGGTGGAATGAGATAGGGGACAAAGTGTTTCTGCTAAACTATGACCGGGGTCCCAAATGGCTTGCAGGGACAGTAACAGACAAAGAGGGAAACAGGCTACTGGTTGTACAAATGGACAATGGCCAAACCTGCCGGAGGCATGTAGACCAAGTAAAAAGTAGCCTCACTGATAACACTGAAGAACCAGAGGCAGACTACAATGTGGAACTCAAACCACACCGGGTGGACAGACAGGTGGAACAACCTGAGGAAAGGGCAGTCTCAACAGACAGCCCAGGCGAGATACCAGCAATCACACCGAACGAAACAGACAGCCTAGGCAAGATACCAGCAATCACACTGAACGAAAAGCAAGCACCAAGGCAAACAAATGAACCACATCTAAGACGCTCCACGCGAGAGCGCAGACCACCTGAGAGACTGAATTATAAAGGCAATAAGACCTTGGGGAGGGTGATGTCATGTATCTCACATTACTGTATATAACTGTATTTTACCATGCTATACATGACTGTAACGGGATGTGACCTGCAACAATAAGTATACCTTATCACCAGGGGTGCACTTGCAGGAGACACTCCATACCTGTCCCACTGTGGTATATAAAGGGAGGTCTCAGACAAGTGCAGGACTGGAGAGCTGGAATTAAACGTGCAGGTCCTGAGTGACCTTGACTTCAGCATGTGTCTCGTGTAAGTCAGTACATTAGAGTCAGGACTTGCAAAACAGATACACCGCTTTGGGTACTGTTGAGGGGGATGACTCATCAGGGGAGGGCAGCAGCAGCCAAGTTCATGGCACCGTGGCTGGCTCTGTTGCACAAGAGGATAGGAAAAAGAGTGGGAGAGCGATAGTGATAGGGGATTCAATTGTAAGGGGAATAGATAGGCATTTCTGCAGCCGCGACCGAGACTCCAGAATGGTATGTTGCCTCCCTGGTGCAAGGGTCAAGGATGTCTCGGAGCGGGTGCAGGACATTCTGAAAAGGGAGAGTGAAGAGCCAGTTGTCGTGGTGCACATTGGTACCAATGATATAGATAAAAAAAGGGATGAGGTCCTACGAGACGAATTTAAGGAGCTCGGAGCTAAATTGAAACGTAGGATCTCAAATGTAGTAATCTTGGGATTGCTACCAGTGCCACGTGCTAGTCAGAGTAGGAATCGCAGGATAGCTCAGATGAATATGTGACTTGAGCAGTGGTGCAGCAGGGAGGGATTCAAATTCCTGGGGCATTGGAACCGGTTCTGGGGGAGGTGGGACCAGTCCAAACCGGACGGTCAGGACCGGAACCAATGTCCTAGGGCGAGTGTTTGCTAGTGCTGTTGGGGAGGAGTTTAACTATTATGGCAGGGGGATGGGAACCAATGCAGGGAGATAGAGGGAGACAAAATGGAGGCAGAAGCAAAAGACAGAAAGGAGATGAGTAAAAGTGGAGGGCAGAGAAACCCAAGGCAAAAAACAAAAAGGGCCATTATTGTACAGCAAAATTCTAAAGGGTCAAAGTGTAATAAAAAGGTAAGCCTGAAAGCTCGGTGCCTCAATGCGAGGAGTATTCGGAACCCAGGAGAGGGCTCTGAGCTCGTTAGAGTGGGTGAGAGCTCAGATGAACAGGACCCCAAGAAAGAATGCAAAAGGCAGGAGGCAACAGAGCAGAGTAGCACTGGGGGAAGTGTAAACCACAAGGTGATAGGAAGGGACAATATGTATGAATATAAAGGGGCTGCAGGAGGGGTCAAAACTAAAACTTATGGTTTAAAAACTAGTATTAAAACACTCTACCTAAACGCACGCAGCATTCGAAATAACGTAAATGAGTTGACGGCACAAATCATTACAAATGGGTATGATTTGGTGGCCATTACAGAAACGTGGTTGCAGGGTGGCCAAGACTGGGAATTAAACATACAGGGGTATCTGACAATTCGGAAAGATAGACAAGAAGGGAAAGGAGGTGGGGTAGCTCTGTTAATAAAGGATGATATCAGGGCAGTTGTGAGAGACGACATTGGCTCTAACGAACAAAATGTTGAATCATTGTGGGTGGAGATTAGAGATAGTAAGGGGAAAAAGTCACTGGTGGGCGTAGTTTATAGGCCCCCAAATAATAACTTCACGATGGGGCGGACAAAAATCAAGGGAATAATGGAGGCATGTGAAAAAGGAACGGCAGTAATCATGGGGGATTTTAACCGACATATCGATTGGTCAAATCATATCGCACAGGGTAGCCTTGAGGAGGAATTCATAGAATGCATACGGGATTATTTCTTAGAACAGTATGTTACAGAACCTACACGGGATCTGGTCCTGTGCAATGAGACAGGAATAAAAAACAATCTCCTCGTAAAAGATCCTCTCGGAATGAGTGATCACAGTATGGTTGAATTTGTAATACAAATTGAGGGTGAGGAAGTAGTGTCTCAAACGAGCGTACTATGCTTAAACAAAGGGGACTACAATGGGATGAGGGCAGAGTTGGCTAAAGTAGACTGGAAACACAGACTAAACGGTGGCACAATTGAGGAACAGTGGAGGACTTTTAAGGAGCTCTTTCATTGTGCTCAACAAAAATATATTCCAGTGAAAAAGAAGGGAGGTAAGAGAAGGGATAACCAGCCGTGGATAACCAAGGAAATAAAGGAGAGTATCAAATTAAAAACCAATGCGTATAAGGTGGCCAAGGTTAGTGGGAAACGAGAAGATTGGGAACATTTTAAACAGCAGCAAAAAATGACTAAGAAAGCAATAAAGAAAGGAAAGATAGATTACGAAGGTAAACTTGCGCAAAACATAAAAACAGATAGTAAAAGCTTTTACCGATATATAAAACGGAAAAGAGTGACTATAGTAAATATTGGTCCCTTAGAAGATGAGAAGGGAGATTTAATAATGGGAAATGTGGAAATGGCTGAGACCTTAAACAATTATTTTGCTTCGGTCTTCACAGTGGAAGACACAAAAACCATGCCAAAAATTGCTGGTCATAAGAATGTGGGAAGGGATGACCTTGAGATAATCAATATCACTAGTGGGGTGGTGCTGGACAGGCTAATGGGACTCAAGGTAGACAAGTCCCCTGGTCCTGATGCAATGCATCCCAGGGTATTAAAAGAGATGGCGGAAGTTATAGCAGATGCATTCGTTATAATCTACCAAAATTCTCTGAACTCTGGAGAGGTACCAGCGGATTGGAAAGCAGCTAATGTAACGCCTCTGTTTAAAAAAGGGGGCAGACAAAAGGCAGGTAACTACAGGCCGGTTAGTTTAACATCTATAGTGGGGCAAATGCTTGAAGCTATCATTAAGGAAGAAATAGCAGGACATCTAGATAGGAATAGTGCAATCAAGCAGACACAACATGGATTCATGAAGGGGAAATCATGTGTAACTAATTTATTGGAATTCTTTGAGGATATAACGAGCATGGTGGATAGAGGTGTACCGATGGATGTGGTGTATTCAAATTTCCAAAAGGCATTCGATAAGGTGCCACACAAAAGGTTACTGCAGAAGATAAAGGTACACGGAATCGGAGGAAATGTATTAGAATGGATCGAGAATTGGCTCGCTAAGAGAAAGCAGAGAGTCGGGATAAATGAGTCCTTTTCGGGTTCGAAATCGGTGGTTAGTGGTATGCCACAGGGATGGGTGCTGGGACCACAACTGTTTACAATATACATAGATGACCTGAAAGAGGGGACAGAGTGTAGTGTAACAAAATTTACAGATGACACAAAGATTAGTGGGAAAGCGGGTTGTGTAGAGGACACAGAGAGGCTGCAAAGAGATTTAGATAGGTTAAGCGAATGGGCTAAGGTTTGGCAGATGGAATACAATGTCGGAAAATGTGAGGTCATCCACCTTGGAAAAAAACACAGTAAAAGGGAATATTATTTGAATGGGGAGAAATTACAACATGCTGTGGTGCAAAGGGACCTAGGGGTTCTTGTGCATGAATCCCAAAAAGTTAGTTTGCAGGTGCAGCAGGTAATCAGGAAGGCGAATGGAATGTTGGTCTTCATTGCAAGAGGGATGGAGTACAAAGCAGGGAGGTCCTGCTGCAAATGTACAGGGTATTGGTGAAGCCGCACCTGGAGTACTGTGTGCAGTTTTGGTCACCTTACTTAAGGAAGGATATACTAGCTTTGGAGGGGGTACCGAGACGATTCACTAGGCTGATTCCGGAGATGAAGGGGTTACCTTATGATGATAGATTGAGTAGACTGGCTCTTTACTCATTGGAGTTCAGAAGGATGAGGGGTGATCTTATCGAAACATTTAAAATAATGAAAGGGATAGACAAGATAGAGGCAGAGAGGCAAGATAGTGGAAACAACCTGGTCGGGGAGACTAGAACTAGGGGGCACAGCCTCAAAATATGTTAGAGCCAATTTAAAACCAAGTTGAGAAGGAATTTCTCCTGCCAGAGGGTTGTGAATCTGTGGAATTCTCTGCCCAAGGAGCAGTTGAGGCTAGCTCATTGAATGTATTCAAATCACAGATAGATAGATTTTTAACCAATAAGGGAATTAAGGGTTATGGGGAGTGGGCAGGTAAATGGAGCTGATCAGCCATGATCTTGTTGAATGGCGGAGCAGCTCGAGGGGCTAGATGGCCTACTCCTGTTCCTAATTCTTATGTTCTTATGTTCTTACGTAGGACTTAACATGGAGTTATTCTAAACATAACAAAAATAGTATTAACTTGCTGTTACTTTAGGCTTGCCATTAATAGGGCAAAATGAACATTTATTCCCTGGATGTTGAGCCCAACAGTGCCTCAGTCCTGCTCCCATAATGTTGTACGCAAGTCTGTGACTATGTGAACCTAATTCTGGAAACCACCTTTCCACCAATTCGATTTGAACTCCCTCATGTTGGCCGTCTACATAAATTTGTGCTGTAGTAGAAACAATGGCTGTCGGTGCTCCTCTAATTCTGCCCTCTTGAGCATCCCCAGTTATAATCGCTCAACTATTGGTGGCTGTGCCTTCAGCTGCCTAGGTCCCAAGCTCTGGAACTCCCTCCCTTAACTTCTCCGCCTCTCTAGCTCTCTTGAACAAGCTTTTGGTCACCTGTGCTAATTTCTACTTATTCACCCCGGTATCAAATTTTTAAAATCTCATAATAGTGCTGTGAAGCACCTTGGGACATTTTATTACATTAAAGGCACTCTATAAATAAAAGTTGTTGTTGTTGTTGCTGTTGTTGTGTGCACCTGGGCTAAAATGAGGAAAAATCAGCCATGACTCCCAATCAAAATCAAGAGAATGAATGGGTGTGTGTAAGAATATGGTCAGACCCAGCCTAAGCAGCCTTCTAATACTCACTGCCTATGCTCACAGATGAATGTCCTGAGGTAGACCACCAGCTCAAGCTGCTGCAATGTCAGACAGCCTGGCCGACCGGCCTCTGACCCTGCAGGATGGCGGATTCTGGAGAGGACCCCGATTGATGGTGGAGGGGGTAGAGCGGCCAGTTTGCGCACAAGCAAGCTTCCACAAACAGCAATGTGATGATTACCAAATAACCTGTTTCTCTTGTGTTGATTGAAGGATAAATATTGGACAGGACACCGGGGATAACCCTCCTGCTCTTCTTTGAAATAGTGCCATGGGATCTTTTACGTCCACTTGAGAGAGCAGACAGAGCCTCGGTTTAACGTTTCATCTGAAAGACGGCACCGCCAACAGTGCAGCGTTCCCTCAACACTGCGCTGGAGTGTCAGCCTAGATTTTTTTGTGCTCAAGTCCTTGGAATGGGACTTGAACCCGCAACCTTCTGTCTCACAGGTGAGAGTGCTACCCACTGAGCACCTCCTATTTTTCATCTATATGTTGTCTCTAGGCGACATCATCCGAAAACACAGCGTCAGTTTCCACATGTACCCTTAATCTCACCACCACTTCTCCCAACCCCTCCACATTCTCCAAGTTGTCAGACTGCTTGTCCAACATTCAGTGCTGGATGAGCAGAAATTTTCTCCACTTGAATATTAGGAAGCCCAAAGCCATTGTCTTTGGTCCCCACCACAAACTGCGTTCCCTAGCCACTGACTCCATTCCTCTCCCTAGTTTCTGTCTGAGGGTGAACCAGACTATTCACAACCTAAGTTTCATACTTGACCCTGAAATGAGATTCCGGCCACATATCCGTGGCATAACTAAAACCGTCTATTTCTACCTCCGTAATATCGCCCGTCTCCACCCCTGCCTCAGCTCATCTGCTGCTGAAACCCTCATCCATGCCTTTGTTACCTCTAGACTTGACTACTCCAATGCATTCCTGGCTGGCCTCCCACATTCTACCCTATGTAAACTTGAGGTCATCCAAAACTCGGCAGCCCATGTCCTAACTCGCATTGAGTCCCGCTCACCCATCACCCCTATGCTCGCTGCCCTACATGTGCTTCCGATTAAGCAATGCCTCGATTTCAAAATTAGCATCCTTGTTTACAAATTCCTCCATAGCCTCGCCCCTCCCTATCTCTGTAATCTCTTTCAGCCTCACAACCCCCCGAGATGTCTGTGCTCCTCAAATTCTGCCCTCTTGAGCATCCCTGATTTTAACTGCTCAACCATTGGTGGCCGTGCCTTCAGCTGCCTGGGCCCCAAGCTCTGGAACTCCCTCCCTAAACCTCTCTGCTCTTTCTACCTCTCTTTCCTTCTTTAAGGCTCTCCTTAAAACCTACCTCTTTGACCAAATCTGCCATAATTTCCTTTTATGTGGCTCGGTGTCAAATTTATTTGTTTTGTCTTATAACACTTCTGTGAAGTGCCTTGCGACGTTTTACTGCATTAAAGGTGCTATATAAATACACATTGTTGTTGTTGTTGTTGTGCCACAGCTGACACTCCCAGTGTCATAACAACATTGGAGCAATGAGTCAGCCATTTAGCCTCTCAAGCCTGTTCAACCATTCAATAAGATCATGGCTGATCTGTGACCTAACTCTATCTACCCACCTTTGGCACATATCCATTAATACCTTTGGTTGGTTAATAAAAATCTATTCATCGCAGATTTAAAATTTACCTACCATCATCTGCCATTTGCAGAAAAGTGTTCCAAACTTCCATCACCCTCTGCAAATAACAGTGTTTCCTAATTTTACTCCTGAAAGACCTGGCTCTAATTTTTAGGCTGTACCCTGTCGTCCTAGACTCTCCAACCAGTGGACACACCCAATCTGATAAAGAGTCCTACCCAAAGCAACAACCTAATGCTGTCCTTCAGATGCTGATACGAATGTTGCCTATTTCCAGATTTTTTAATTTTCAGATTTACAGCCTCTTCAGAATTCTAAATCTAAAAAAAAAATTGTTGCTGTAAAAAGCCTTCTACACTATAGATGCTTGAATGGGATGGGAGAAGATAGCAGCTCACACACTGCAAAAGGAGGTTTGGCAATCAAAGAGTTAAGTAGGTATCTGTTACACTGAGTAACCACAATCTTGGATTTGCCATAATCATCACACCTTAATCACTTAAAGCAAAAGGAAAAATCAGTCCTATGGCAACAACATCCCTTTTCACTGGCTTATAGCTGTATCTGAATCCCCAGGTGACAATACTGAAACTACTGTAAACCACCCCTTCAATTAGGCTTTTGGGGTAACAGATTAGCAGCAGGTGGTATGAGTAATAAACTGCTCATTAGAATACCTTCTGGTAATGTCTCATAAAGGAAATCACCAGATGGAGAACAACCTCCACAGGGTGGCTCACCTCAAATCAGAGCTTCACCTAACACATGGACTATAGCGGATCTGTTCAAATAATGAGCCTGAAATGTCCAAAAGAGGATATATTACTAGCTCACTAATCCATTGTAATGCCATATGTTAACAGGGTTGGCCACGGTGAAAGCTGTATGACAGGTAAGCTGAGGGAAAATGTAAACAGACTCACTTTGCAAAGATTCAGTCTGATTTTCAGTATTTGCCGTCTGGTTGCTCAATGGGTTTAGCAGATGATACACTTTTTCTTGTTTATAGTCTAGCTTATCAGATTGTTAAACAAGGCTTGTGTTAACTCTTTCCCTGCCACGGACTCTGATTTCTCATTTTTATTGTCAAATCTCTTGTGCGTAGGAAGGTTTAAAGTCCATTCTTCATTTAACATATTTATCAGAATCATTTTTAGTATATACAACTTACTTTCCCAACAAACAGTTATATCAGTATTTAATTTTTTGTTTAAATGCATGTTTCAATTACAATATTTTTTTAAATTTCCCTAATTCATTTCGCTGCTTGCTGTGTACTATTTCTTAGATGAGGTTGCAGGTGTATGAGCTGTATACTTGCGAGTTGTTTAAAAGGGCCTTACAGTGATCTGTCCTCTGATATCCCTCCTTAACTAGCCTATGTAAATTCCCTAGGGCTCGATTTTTCCACTTCACATTGCCCAGTTATGGCCCATATATGGTCCAAAACGGACCCCTATCGCCCATTTTGAGCAAAAAGTGGAAACTAGGCCCAAAATATCAGCCAAAAACATGTGCCTAAGTTTCCACTTTGATCGCCGAGAAGATCGCCGAAATTATAGCCCACACAAAGCCATCCCAAGTTTCAGCACCTAGTATGCTTTTTGCTGGGCCGATGTAAGGCCCAAAACAGAGCTGAGAAATAGTTGCTTTTTCTGGACCTAAGAGAAGGAAAATGGGCACTACGGACTCCATTTTGACTTCAATGGAAGTGTAGAGGATTAGTTGTGATTTAATTAGAGAGCTAGTTGTACTCAGAATATTGAGACAGGGAATATAAATAGGTATTATTACGTTATTTTTATTAAATATGTTTTATATAGTATAATTTACTGAGCTGTAAGTTTTCATATAGTTATCATTACGTTTGATTTTATATCATTAGGTTTTATATAATAGAATTTAATAAGGATGAGAGCTGTAATTTTTCATGTAGGTATTATTATATTGGTTTTAGTGAATAGGTTTTATATAATAGAATTTATTAGAAGGTGTTACTAAAGTACTCTTATATTAATAGAATGTTCAGATATGGAATAACGTCTGTATAGTTGACAACTAACTAAGAGAGAAGACACACTTAACATTGAATTAAAGACATTTTTTTTTATTAACAAAAACGCAAATAAAAATTTAAAAACTATCCCTCCAACCCCCTCACCCCCTGCCCCCCGCACCAACCCACCCTTCCCTCAAATACAAAATCTGAACATTTAACAATTAACAATTAAGAACATAAGAACATAAGAATTAGTAACAGGAGTAGGCCATCTAGCCCCTCGAGCCTGCTCCGCCATTCAATAAGATCATGGCTGATCTAGTCGTGGACTCAGCTCCACTTACCCGCCCTCTCCCCGTAACCCTTAATTCCCTTATTGCTTAAAAATCTATCTATCTTTGACTTGAAAACATTCAATGAGCCAGCCTCAACTGCTTCCTTGGGCAGAGAATTCCACAGATTCACAACCCTCTGGGAGAAGAAATTCTTTCTCAACTCGGTTTTAAATTGGCTCCTCCGTATTTTGAGGCTGTGCCCCCTAGTTCTAGTCTCCCCCACCAATGGAAACAACCTCTCCGCCTCTATCTTGTCTATCCCTTTCATGATTTTAAATGTTTCTATAAGATCACCCCTCATCCTTCTGAACTCCAAGGAGTAAAGACCCAATCTACTCAATCTATCATCATAAGGTAACCCCCTCATTTCTCGAATCAGCCTAGTGAATCGTCTCTGTACCCCTTCCAAAGCTAGTATATCCTTCCTTAAGTAAGGTGACTAAAACTGCACGCAGTACTCCAGGTGCGGCCTTACCAATACCTTATACAGTTGCAGCAACACCTCCCTGCTTTTGTACTCCATCCCTTTCGCAATGAAGGCCAACATTCCATTTGCCTTCCTGATTACCTGCTGCACCTGCAAACTAACCTTTTGGGATTCATGCACAAAGAACCCCAGGTCCCTCTGCACCACAGCATGTTGTAATTTCTCCCCATTCAAATAATATTCCCTTTTACTGTTTTTTTTCCCAAGGTGGATGACCTCACACTTTCCGACATTGTATTCCATCTGCCAAACCTTAGCCCATTCGCTTAACCTATCCAAATCTCCTTGCAGCCTCTCTGAGTCCTCTACACAATCCGCTTTCCCACTAATCTTAGTGTCATCTGCAAATTTTGTTACACTACACTCTGTCCCCTCTTCTAGGTCATCTATGTATATTATAAACAGTTGTGGTCCCAGTACTGATCCCTGTGGCACACCACTAACCACTGGTTTCGAACCGGAAAAGGACCCATTTATCCCGACTCTCTGCTTTCTGTTCGCCAGCCAATTCTCTATCCATGTTAATACATTTCCTCTGACTCCGCATACCTTTATCTTCTGCAGTAACCTTTTGTGTGGCACCTTATCGAATGCCTTTTGGAAATCTAAATACACCACATCCATCGGTACACCTCTATCCACCATGCTCGTTATATCCTCAAAGAATTCCAGTAAGTTAGTTAAACATGATTTCCCTTTCATGAATCCATGATGCGTCTGCTTGATTGCACTATTCCTATCCAGATGTCCCGCTATTTCTTCCTTTTTTGATAGTTTCAAGCATTTTCCCCACTACAGATGTTAAACGAACCGGCCTATAGTTACCTGCCTTTTGCCTGCCCCCTTTTTTAAACAGAGGCGTTACATTAGCTGCTCTCCAATCTGCTGCTACCTCCCCAGAGTCCAGAGAATTTTGGTAGATTATAACAAATGCATCTGCTATAACTTCCGCCATCTCTTTTAATACCCTGGGATGCATTCATCAGGACCAGGGGACTTGTCTACCTTCAGTCCCATTAGTCTGTCCAGCACTACCTCCCTAATGATAGTGATCATCTCAAGGTCCTCCCTTCCCACATTCCTATGACCAGCAATTTTTGGCATGGTTTTTGTGTCTTCCACTGTGAAGATGGAAGCAAAATAATTGTTTAAGGTCTCAGCCATTTCCACATTTCCCATTATTAAATCCCCCTTTTCATCTTCTAAGGGACCAACATTTACTTTAGTCTCTCTTTTCCGTTTTATATATCTGTAAAAGCTTTTACTATCTGTTTTTATGTTTTGCGCAAGTTTACCTTCGTAATCTATCTTCCCTTTCTTTATTGCTTTTTTAGTCATTCTTTGCTGTTGCTTAAAATTTTCCCAATCCTCTAGTTTCCCACTAACCTTGGCCACCTTATACGCATTGGTCTTTGATTTGATACTTTCCTTTATTTCCTTGGTTATCCACAGCTGGTTATCTCTTCTCTTGCCGCCCTTCTTTTTCACTGGAATATATTTTTGTTGCGCATTATGAAAGAGCTCCTTAAAAGTCCTCCACTGTTCCTCAATTGTGCCACCGTTTAGTCCTTGTTTCCAGTCTACTTTAGCCAACTCTGCCCTCATCCCACTGTAGTCCCCTTTGTTTAAGCATAGTACGCTCATTTCTGACATAACTTCCTCATTCTCAATCTGTATTACAAATTCAACCATATTGTGATCACTCATTCCAAGAGGATCTTTTACGAGGAGATCGTTTATTTTTCTGTCTCGTTACACAGGACCAGATCCAAAATGGCTTGCTCCCTTGTAAGCTCTGTTACATACTGTTCTGAGAAACAATCCCGTATGCATTCTATGAATTCCTCCTCCAGGCTACCCCCTGTGATTTGATTTGACCAATCGATATGTAGGTTAAAATCCCCCATAACTACTGCCGTTCCTTTTTCACATGCCTCCATTTTTCCCTTGATTATTGCCCACCCCACCATGAAGTTATTATTTGGGGGCCTATAAACTACGCCGACCAGTGACTTTTTCCTCTTACTATCTCTAATCTCCACCCACAATGATTCAACATTTTGTTCATTGGAGCCAATATCATCCCTCACAACTGCCCTGATATCATCTTTTATTAACAGAACTACCCCACCTCCTTTCCCTTCTTGCCTATCTTTCTGAATCGTCAGATACCCCTGTATGTTTAATTCCCAGTCTTGGCCACCTTGCAACTATGTTTCTGTAATGGCCACCAAATCATACCCATTTGTAATGATTTGTGCCGTCAACTCATTTACTTTATTTCGAATGCTGCGTGCATTTAGGTCGAGTGTTTTCATCCTAGTTTTTAAACCATGATTTTTAGTTTTTACCCCTCCTGCAGCCCTTTTCTATTCAGTGGCCCTTTTTGTTTCTTGCCTTTGGTTTCTCTGCCCTCCACTTTTACTCATCTCTTTTCTGTCTTTTGTTTTTGTCTCCTTTTTGTTTCCCTCTGTCTCCCTGTATTGGTTCCCATCCCCCTGCCATATTAGTTTAACTCCTCACCAACAGCACTAGCAAACACTCCCCCTTGGACATTGGTTAACAACAAACAAAACTAACAAATCAGGAACAAGAACAATTGAACAAGTGAATAAACTGTGAAAAAACACCCCCCTCCCTACCTGTGGCCACGTTTCCCTCCAGGTCCAGCCCCACCCCTTGTTCGCACCCCACCCGCCCGTTTTGGTCTACATAGACCGACACCAAGATGTCGTGCAGAGTGGGACGGCAAGACTTCCTGCCGTGGTGGAGGACACTTCCAAGTCAGGAGGAGCTGTGTCCTCCGTACTTGCTTGTGTGCTTGGGGTCTCGCTGCGAGCAGACACGACACCTTGGGGTGCAGCGCCGTGTCCAGCCAGCAACGCATGACATAGGCCATTGGTTGCGGCTGTCTGCTGCCCAATAGCCTCAAAGGTCTCCCTTGCAGTCTGTGACAGCTCAGAAGATCAGTTCAAGAAGTTCGTGCAGAACTGGCTCCAGGATGCTGGAAACTGGCTCCAGTTCGCAGAGAACTGTCTCCAGTTCGCAGAGAATCCCGCGAACCCCTGGATAAGGTCGCGACCAATCGTGACTGTCTCCCTGCACAGGGAAATCAAGCTCTCTGTCTGGCCCTCCAAGGTAGGCGATTGCTCGCCACGCTGACCGGACCTCCCTGGGGTCGGCGTTTGCAATATGACGCACCTCGGCGTCGCCACCTGCACACTGCTTGGTCCCGATGCTTCTTCCATCTCAACCGAGCTGGTCGCAGGTTGTTCCCCCACCCACCCACAAAAAAAAATCATCATCCTCCTGCTCCTCCTGCTTGTCCTCCGCCGTCTCACCCTCCTGTGAGCTGTTAGAACCAGGCTCTGTGAGTGGCACTGAGCAGTGCTCAACGGACACTTCACCTTAGAAAGATGAATGAAATTTCTAAACAATTCATAACAATGCATATCAATATATTTCAATATTAATAATTTCAATGTAATGCAAAACATTGCAATACTTTGCAAAATCACAAATGCACAAGGGTTCATCAGCGTTAACATGACCTCACTCGTAGATCAGACTACATCTGAACTAATGAATTAGAATTGCATAACAAATGCGTAACTACAATATTGCACGTTTGTTATTAGTAATGTTTGATACTTTGCACATTCCACATTACTCACCAGGCTCAAAAGTGGCTCGGCCACTCCACGAGTCGTGACCGCATGGCTTTCAGGACCCACCAGGGCTACCGCAAGCTCCTCGTATGGATTGAGAATGTGCACTGCCACGGGGCCGTCACCCGTCCTCCTTTGCTCCGTGCGGTTTAAACTTATCTTTTTCTGTAAATGATAATTTAACATTGCATGGTATAAGCTACCTTTCCTAACGATAAACATTGAAGACCGATTTAAATGTTCCATTATTACATAACTTCATATTGCATATGAGTAATTTTTAATATTATTGTAATTATACTCAGTAAGTATACAATACATATGTACGTAGTTTTAAATATCTTTTAAATATTACAATTTAAAAAAAAATTAATATTTTTAAATATTACAATGCAATTTACTATAGTGACTGCATATTAATTATTTTTAATACTATAACATGCAACTTAGTATTAGGGTGAATAAATGTAACTGGTAATGTAATTTTTTTTCATTTAATGTAGTTTTTAAACTTCACATTATAAATAATTAAAATTGAGGAATTTGTTTGCAATTAGTAAACATCAAGTAAATAATACATAATAATAATTTATAAACATGAGTTTTACATATGTTTTAAATACATAGTCGAATCAAACTTACTCTGGCAGCTGCCAGGAGGCTGTTCCACCTCTTGCGGCACTGGTTAGGTGTCCGCACCTCATGGGATGCCGATGTCACCACATCGGCAATCTCCTGCCAGATCCGACTGTAAGCATGGGGTGGAGGTTTCACAAGGCCACCCCGTGTCAAGTCCTCCCACCTTGTTGATATAACATGGACTAGTGCCTCGTTAGCCTCCTCACTGAAGGCTGTGGCTCTTCTTCTTTCACTTTCATTTGGATTTGGATTCGACATGGTCATTGCAGAAATGTCTGTAACGATAACTGATAACAATCTGCCGATGTGCTCCCCTCTCCTCTCTCTCCCGCTCTTACCGACCCTCCCTTTCCTTCTGAGCATGTGCGATGACCCATGAACTCTCCAAACACGGGAAAAAAAATCAATCCAAAAAAAAATCCCACACATGTGCACAATATTGTTGCTAGGGAAGCTTTTTTTTGGACTTTATTTTCACTTCCTTTTTTTTGGGCGATCGTGAGATCGCTGAGAAATCAGATCGCCCATTTGATATCGCTGGGGTAAGGCCGAGTGGAAAATCGCAAAAAAAAATGGGCCTTATGCCAGCGATCAGCATGAGCGATACATCACACATCGCTGGAATAAGGCCCATTTTTTGGGGCCTTAGCCACCTAGTGGAAAGTCTAGCCCCTAGTGTCTTATTAGGCCCTCATCCTGAAAGCTAATTTCTGGAACTTAACACATGTAATGCAATAAGAATAAACTTGTCTCCTACCTCTCCATGATGTGACACATTGGTATGCCGACACCACAGTCCCAATTTTGGGGCCCGGTAATGTTGGCTCTGCAGTCTTTATTGCCATGTGGAACGGAGAGGGCTGGCCATGCAAAATTTATGAGATAATTTCCCCTTCATTTGAATAGCCATGTGGAGAATCGATGTAAGGTATTTGGTTTGAAAGCACAATTGAGTGTGCCACAAATCAGGCCCCATTTTCCAACTCATCCTACGCTAGTGAGGCTCCACACTTTGATAGTGGCACAGCCTCACAGAATCAAAGCTTACATGTCATTGAATTTAGCTTGGTTGAGATTATGCAGCTGATAAAGATTCATCTTGGCTGGAAAGTGGTTAAAGGATGAGTTATGTATGAATGAAGAGTCTGACCAGATACTGTGAGCTCAAAGTAAAGTGTGACCGTAGTCTTTTATTGCAGGTCTCCAGAGTGCCTCTCCAGCCTGTGAGGCCTCCTTAAGTGCTCTCAAGGGATTGTGGGATCCTTTGGGACTCCAGGGGGTGAGCCCTCTGGTGGCTATACAAGGTATTTACAGGTTTACATATATAACTGTATGTATTATTTTCCACTGATGATGCTAAGGCTTAAGCTTTAATACATAGATGTTATCCTAGAGAACCAGGTGCTTTACTGTCCTTGTGTGTCTGAGCTTGAATTCTGCATATGCTCCAGAAAGAAACACACTCCTCTCCCGACCAGCACCTCAGTTCAGTTCCAAGTAGGTTTGTGGCCACAACACAAACATACTCACAATTTGAACTGAATTGGTAGCAAATCAGCAATCTCACTGAGAGATACCATAACAATGGTAGGAATTGGAACAATTGGCAGTGGTACAGTAGGTGATGCTTCTTCTATAGTTAATGTAGGTGGAATAGAAGGAACTTTACTCTTGATCTGACATTTCTATCACACCTTTCAAAATCTCAGGACATCCCAAAACGCTTTACAGCCAATTAAATACTTTAGAAGCGTAGTCGCTGTTGTAATGTAGGAAACGCAGCAGCCAATTTGCACACAGCAATGTCCTATAAATAGCGATAAGTTAAATGACTAGATAATGTGTTTTTTGTGGTATTTGTTGCGGTACAAATTGGTGACCAGGACACCAGAAGAAATCCTATGCTTTTCTTCGAATAATGACATGGGATCATTTAAGGCCACCTGAGAGGGCAGATGGGGGTCTTGGTTTAACATCTCATTCAAAATGCGATGCCTCTAGCAGTGCAGGACCTGCTCTGAAGTGTCAGTCTAGATCATGTGCTTAAGTTTCTGGAGTGGGGTTTGGGCTCTCAACCTTCTGAGGCAGAGGCAAGAATGGTACCACTGAGCCAAGGCTGACTCCTTTTAGAAAAGTGACAAAGGGTTCGATCAGTTAAAAAATTATTTAAAATTAAATAGTTATCTGTGTAGTGATAAGGGCTACTTTCTTTTTTCCGTGAACATGTCATGGTTGACATGCTCTGTAACTCCAGGAAAATGACTACACCTGGCATTCACCATTCATATAGGTCAAACTGTTAGATAATAATCTGGGAAAATCCAGATCCATCCAAACCATTACTTACTTTACTGTTTTCAGTTTCAGTGATGTCCTTCACTTATGGGCCTTAGCCCTTCCAAGTTTTTCAATTTCACATTCACATAAGTAATTTATTCATAGATCTTTGTCATATTTAAATAAATATATTTGGGAAGTTTTTATCGGTTTTCGTTTCCTGTATTCTTCTTTGATTTCCTGCTGGTCATGTCAGTATCTTTGGCATTGCCTTGAATTTTATTTTAATTTCTAAGGAATTTGGGGAATTGTTTCATCACTCAGGACATGTTTATTTTCCCAAGATCCTTTTGGATTTCTGTAGCTTTTCACTTCAGGAACCTCATCACTGCTCGAAGGGTAAGTCTTGAATTTCTCAGGCTGGCTCCAGGGATTAAGTGTGTGGGATGGTGTTGTTTTGAGGATGGCTCCGGAGGTTTAAGTGCGAAACGCTGAGTTCCTGACTTCACCAGACCAGAGAGGTCACTGGCTTGAACTCCAGTGAGTCTCTCCTTAGTCTCTTTCAACAACATAATTCAAAATTATTATTGGATTCATTGATTGTCTTCATATTTTCTGTATTTTTGATTTTCTGCTCTTTAACATTTTTAATTCTTGCCAAGTCTTGTCTTTAGCAATGACTCCTGGGATTGATTAACGGTTTCCAAGAACTTACCAGAGGAGTTTTGTTGGGTTTAATTCATGAAGCTTCTGTAACTGTTTTGTCTTTTTATTTTTATTTTTTCTTTTGTTTTTCAGTGACTTTTTCTACCCAGGATTTAAAAAAAGCTTACAATTTTTGGTCTGTTTCTATGCTGATCTCGATTTCCCAAATGTTTTGACCTTTGACCTTCAGATCCATCCCAAATTCCCTGATTTCAAAACATGAGCACATTGCAAAATTGGAGAATTTCATCTTGATTTTTTGTACTTGATCAAAATTGAAAGTTTAATGGGAAAATTCATAAAATAAAATAAAACTGTACAGGAGAGCGGCAACAGAGTTTTGGATGAGCTGAAGTTTTACAGAGGGTAGAAGATGGGAGGCTGGCCAGGAGAGCATTGGAATAGTCGCGTCTGGATGAGGGTTTCAGCAGGAAGTAGGCTGAAGCAGGAAATAGGCGGAAGCAGGCGTGGAGGTGGGTGAGGTTGCTGAGGTATTTGTGGTGGAGAGAATAGGGGGTTGAAAATTCAGCTCAGGGTAGAATAGGATGCTGAAGTTATGAACAATCTGGTCCAACCTGAGAAAGTGGCCAGAGAGGAATAGAATCAGTGACTAACATTCAGAGTTTGAGGCGGGGGCTGAAGATGTTGACTTTGGTTTTCCCAGAGAATATCCGAAGAAAATTCTGTCTCATTCAAGACTGGATGTCTAACAACACAGAGGCAGTAGAGGGGTCGAGAGAGGTTGGGGAGAGGAAATGCTGGGCGTTTTCAACAAAAAGAATAATATTAACAAAGATAGTTTATAATGTGAAACCTTATCCCATGTCTACAGATGATATCACCAAGGGATAGCATATAGATGAGAAGGAGAATGGGGGCTAAAGGCAGATCCTTGGGGTCTCTGAAGACTATGGTGTTGGGATGAGAAAGGAAGCCATTGCTGGAGATACACTGGCTACAATTGAATAGTTAAGATGGAACCAAGTGAGGGTAGTTCCACTGAGCTAGACAATGGAGGAGAGGCATTGAAGCAAGTTGTTGTCTCAAAGGCTGCAGAGAGGTTGAGAAGAACAAGGACCATGGTCACAGTCACAGACGATGTCTTTTGTAACTTTGGTTAGGATCATTTTGGTGCAGGGCCATGAATCTGATTAGAATGATTCAAACAAGGAGTTGTGGGAAAGTTGAACACAGATTCTGGAGGTGGTAACATGTTCAAGGTTTTTAGACAGGAAAGGGGGATTGGAGAACTATACCTTATTCATTAGGAGTTACTCTGTATCATTTGCAAAGTTCTAACCCATATACAGGTTGTTATGTATGGAGAAAGAGTCAGACTGAACACTGTGATCTCATAAAGTGTGACCTCAGTCTTTTATTGCAGGTCTCCAGAGTGCCTCTCCAACCTGTGAGGCCTCCTTAAATACCTGTGCTCCCAAGGGATTATGGGATCCCCTGGGACTCCAGGGGATGAGCCCTCTGGGGGCTGTACAGAGTAAATCCAAGTTCACATATATTACAACACTTCCCCCCCCCGCCATCCCCCAAAGTCAATAGTGTAACTATTTACAATGTGAGTCGATCTGGGGCCCTTCTTGCCCTTGTTGATCGTCTCGGTGTGAAAGCTGGTATTCTTGGATCATTTGTTGGGCCCTCGCTGGACTGCTGTGCAGCTTGCCTTGCTGGGCTGCCTGGTGTGTTGGGCTCTGCTGGGCTGCTGTGGATGATGGGTTCTGCTTCATGGTCAACCGTGGTGCAGGTTGCCACTGGTGTGTATTTTGGGGGATCAAAAAAGGTAGGGTCCAAGGTTGCTTGCTCAGGATAGTCTGTGAATCTGAGTTTTATTTGGTCTAAGTGTTTCCGGTGAATGAGTCCATTTGAAAGTTTGACCCGAAACACCCTGCTCCCCTCTTTGGCCACGACAGTGCTGGGAAGCCACTTGGGACCTTGTCCATAATTCAATACAAATACAGGATCATTGATTTCAATCTCGCGTGATACATTTGCACTATCATGGTATGCACTTTGTTGAAGCCGCCTGCTCTCTACCTGTTCATGTAGATCAGGGTGAACTAATGAGAGCCTTGTCTTAAGTGCTCTTTTCATGAGCAGTTCAGCAGGTGGGATTCCAGTAAGTGAGTGAGGTCTCGTGCGTTAGCTAAGCAGGACTCGGAATAGGAGAGTCTGCAGTGAGCCTTCATTTACCCTCTTCAAGCCTTGCTTGATGGTTTGTACTGCTCTCTCTGCCTGACCATTGGACGCTGGTTTAAACGGGGCAGATGTGACATGTTTGATCCCGTTACGGGTCATGAATTCTTTGAACTCAGCACTGGTAAAACTTGGCCCGTTGTCACTCACCAGGACATCGGGTAAGCTGTGAGTGGCAAACAAAGCTTCCAGTGGCGGCAGCGGGCGTGCTAGCCAACATTATCTCACATTCAATCCACTTGGAATACGCGTCTACAACCACAAGGAACATTTTACCCAAGAACGGGCCTGCATAGTTGACATGTACCCTAGACAACGGTTTGGAGGGCCAAGACCATAAACTTAGCGGCACCTCCCTGGGTACATTGCTTAACTGCGAGTATGTATTACATCTGTGAATGCAGGACTCTAAGCCCGCATCGATACCGGGCCACCACACATGGGATCTGGCTATCGCTTTCATCATTACGATGCGCGGCTGGGTACTGTGGAGGTCATTGATGAAGGTGTCACTGCCCTTCTTGGGGACCACTGCTCAATTGCCCCACAGAAGGCAGTCTGCTTGCATAGACATTTCATCTTTGCGCCGCTGTATCGGCTTTATCTCTTCCTGCATTTTCACTGGGACGCTGGACCAGCTCCTGTGAAGCACACAGCATTTGACTAGAGATAATAAGGGGTCCTGGCTTGTCCAGGTTTTGATCTGCCGGTCAGTGATGGGTGATTGCTCACTCTCAAATGCTTCCATAACTATGGCTAGATCTGTGGGCTGCACCATTTCCACCCCCATGGTGGGCAATGGCAGTCTACTGAGAGCATCGGCGCAATTTCCTGTGCCTGGCCTGTGGTGGATGACATAGTTGTATGGAGACATCTCTGGATGCGGGCCGATGCGTTGGTATTTATCCCTTTACTCTTGGAAAACAGGGATATAAGTGTTTATGGTCAGTTTCCAATTCGAATTTTAGCCCAAACAGGTATTGATGCATTTTCTTTACTCCACAGACACACGCTACACTTCTTTCTCAATCATGCTGTAGACTCTCTCAGCCTTAGACAGTCTCCTGGATGCATAAGCAACCGGTTGCAATTTCCTGAAATCATTAGCTTGTTGCAATACACACACGACGCCATATGACGATGCATCACATGCTAGTACCAAACGCTTACATAGATCATACAATGCAAGCAATTTATTTGAGCATAACAATTTTCTCGCTTTTACAAAGGCATTTTCTTGGCTTTTGCCCCAAACCCATTTGTCCCCTTTTCATAGTAAAACATGCAGTGATTCTAACAGTGTGCTGAGACCTGGTAAGAAGTTACCAAAGTAGTTCAGGAGTCCCAGAAACGACCGCAGCTCCGTCACGTTCTGTGGCCTCGGTGCATTCTCGATTGCCTCCGTCTTCGCGTTGGTGGGCCTGATGCTGTCCGCCGCAATTCTCCTTCCCAAGAACTCCACTTCAGGCACCAGGAAAACGCACTTCAAGCATTTTAACCTGAGCCCCACGTGGTCGAATCGACAAAGAACCTCCTCCAGGTTCTGCAGATGCTCAACTGTGTTTCGACCTGTGAACAAGATGTCGTCCTGAAAGACCACGGTGTGGGGGACCATATTCAGTAAGCTTTCCATGTTTCTCTGGAATATCGCTGCTGGTGATCAGATTCCAAATGGGCACCTATTATAAACAAAAAGACCTTTGTGCGTGTTGATGCAGGTGAGGGCCTTCGATGATTCCTCCCGTTCCTGCGTCATGTAGGGTGAAGTCAGATCCAGCTTCGTGAACGCCTTTCCTCCCGCCAGCGTTGCAAAGAGGTCGTCGGCCTTGGTAGTGGTATTGGTCCTGCAGGAAGAAGCGATTGATAGTTACTTTGTAATCGCCTCAGATTCTGATGGTGCCATCTCCCTTGAGGACTGGGACAACAGGACTGGTCCACTCATTGAACGCAATCGGTGAAATGATGCCCTCTTTTTGCAGCTGGTCTAGCTTGATCTCTACCCTGTCTCTCATCATGTATGGTACTGCTCTTGCCTTGTGATGGATGGGTCGTGCCTTTGGAATTAGGTGGATCTGTACTTTTGTTCCTTGGAATTTCCCGATGCCTGGTTCGAACAGCTAAGGAAATTTGTTTAAGACCTGGGCACACGCAGTGTCATCAGCGGGCGATAGTGCTCGGACATCGTCCCAGTTCCAGTGTATCTTTCTCATCCAGCTCCCGCCAAGCAGCGTGGGACCACCGCCCGGTACCACCTAGAGTGGTAGCTTGTGCACCGCCCCTTCGTAGGAGACCTTTACAGTAGCACTGCCGATTACAGGAATCAGTTCTTTTGTATAAGTTCTTAGTTTCATGCGAACTGGAGTTAAGACTGGCCTTGAGACCTTGTTGCACCACAATCTTACAAAAGACTTTTTGCCCATGATAGACTGGCTCGCGCCCGGATCCAGCTCCATTGACACCGGGAGTCCATTTAGTTCAACATTCAGCATTATCGGGGGACAATTCGTGGTGAATGTGTGCACCCCATGTACCTCTGCCTCCTCAGTCTGAGATCTGGTTCATCATGATCCTCATGGCTCTGTCCTTCTCTGCAACATGGTTGTTTGCATGTTTAACAGGATTAGCAGCTCGCCTGCACACTCGTTGGAGGTGTCCCATTGTTCCACAGCCCTTGCAAATGTACTCTTTGAATCAGCATGAATGGAAACGATGATCACCCCTGCAGCGCCAACAAGGTGTTAATGGCCTTGCATTCATCACCCTTGATTGTGGACTCTGAGACATCTGTGAATGGGCAGCTGCAGGTATGTGTGACCTGCCCTGTACATTACGATTCGAAAACAACATCACTTTGTTCACAGTACTTGTAGCAGCATTTGTGTGCTGAGAGATTTGCTTTGTATTGTCACTGATGGCAATGAACACCTGGGCTATTGCTATGGCCTTACTCAAGGTTGGGGTCTCTACAGTCAAAAGTTTGTGAAGTATGGTTTCGTGGCCAATGTCAAGTACGAAAAAGTCTCTGAGCATGTGCTCCAAATGTCCTTCAAATTCGCAATGTTCTGCAAGGCGTCTCAGCTCAGCGACATAACTCGCCACTTCCTGGCCTTCAGACCTTTTGTAAGTGTAGAACCAGTACCTCGCCATCAGAACACTTTCCTTCAGGTTCAAATCCTCTCGGACAAGTGTGAACAAATCATTGTACGATTTCTCCATGGGTTTCACTGGAATGAACAGATTCTTCATGAGGCCATACATTGGTGCCCCATAGATGGTGAGGAGGATCGCCCTTCGGTTGGCAGTGTCCTCTTCCCCATCGAGCTTGTTGGCCACAAAATATTGATCCAGTTGCTCCAAAAAAGTTTCCCAATCATCTCCCTCCGAGAATTTCTCCAGGATGCCCACTGTTCTCTGCATCGTTGGGTTCGCTATCTGTATCTCGTCGCCAGTTGTTATGTATGGAGAAAGAGTCAGACTGAACACTGTGAGCTCAAAGTAAAGTGCGACCTTAGTCTTTTATTGCAGGTCTCCAGAGTGCCTCTCCAACCTGTGAAGCCTCCTTAAATACCTGTGCGCCCAAGGGATTATGGGATTCCTTGGAACTCCAGGGGATGAGCCCTCTGGTGACTGTACAGAGTAAATACAAGTTTACATATATAACACAGGTATTCATACTGTACAAAGAAATGTGGTGATTTATTTCAATGTTGACAGAATCAAGATAGAATAGGTTCACACGCACTTCCACCCTGATAGCAATTTCAGTTCATCATTTTTGGGGTCTGGCTGATTCTGTGTTAGAATGCTGTACTCTTGCTTTTGGCACTTGAGTTAAAATCTAACCCTGAATAAATATATTTCTGACTTCAGGCTGCTGTATTTGAATCCATAATCTTCATTTTAATTTGGGTTTGAAATCCGAGCTATGTTACATCTGTGAAACAGTAGTTCACATTCTCCATAGCAAATAGATTTTTAGAGGAGCACCTACATTTAAAGGAACACACTTGAATATGTTGGCATCTTCTGCTAAATTCAAAGCTTTAGTAGATCTGCAATTGGTCTTTTTTGATTTCTGTAGAATTTCGGAGCTGCATCCAAGTTCCCAGCTAATATGGGGGGCAGATTCTGCAGGGCGGTGTGCCGGGACAACAGTTAGCCACAGCCATAGGGGGATTGCAGCTTTGGGAGAGCAGTCCATGTGTAACTGGATATATAGTTCTGTGTACTAACATGCTTGCGTCCTTATTTCATTAAGCACCAGCTTTCATTCAAAAGTATTTAAATAATCAGCTAGCACAAAATTCAGATTTCATGCAGATATTTAAGTAAATACCTAGCACAATTCCACAGAATTTTGGCCTGCATTCGTCCTTATCTCCTTCAGGAAATATTTGGAATAGGAGGAAGAGAATTTTTATGGGTGATGGGGCCCTTAAAGACTAACCGTGTTGTAAGGATTTTCTGATAAGGTTTATACAGGTAGTATCATTTTAGTAACTTGTTACTTTCAGAAGCCATTTTTTCAAACTTCTGAAACTTGTTAATATTCTCCTATTAAAATTTGGGGGACTTTTTTTTACTCCTTAAGGTATATTTGTTTTTGAAGTGCCCCAAATATGACATTTCGTGGCTGAGATGGCACAAGAGGTAGGGAAGCATGTCAGGGACATAACAAGTGCCAGGCTGTATCTGCAGACTTTGACACATCCATGTGCCAATGACGACAAACAACTGCCTCAACTTCCTGTGCTCAGTAGGGATACGTTCGTAGAGTTTGCCATCTGTTGCAAGGACACCTGCAGCTAAGTTGAAATATAGAGACACCACTGCCATTGGCTGGCAGGGTCACCACTGCCCTCAGCTATTTGGCTTGTGGCTCATTCCTGGCTCTCGCCGCAACATCAGCTAATGTACTGCTTACACATGCATCAACCAGGGGACTGCTACATCAATCAGGAAGGACAGCACTTTCATCTCCATTCCAATGGAATTGCATGACATTGTTGCCAATGTCACCACACTGCTGCATTTCCTGGTGTACAAAGGGTCACTAATGACTGATAGCTACTCAACATTGATGTTAGCAAGTGACGGTTTGTGTTACAATGGTTTGATGTGTGAAGCCCTTGGAAGATGTGAATGCGAAAAGGTGTTTAAGTATTAGTAACTTGCATGTGTGCTCTACTGAAGTATGGTATGCAAGATGCAAGAAAAAGCTGTAAGGTTGTGTTTGGGCTAGGCATGTGTGACCAGTAAAGGCTATCAGGTGACAATTTTTGGTATGCAACTTTAGGCCATCCTCCTGGTACATAGTATACCCTCGAAGCCTCCTTGATAAAGTGCAACATCCTCACCAGCACCTGGGAATCCCTGGCCCAAGACCACCCTAAGTGGAGGAAGAGCATCCGGGAGGGCGCTGAGCATATCGAATCTCGTCGCCGAGAGCATGCAGAAACCAAGCGCAGACTGCGGAAGGAGCGTGTGGAAAAACCAGACTACCCACCCATCCTTTCCTTCAACCTCTGTCTGTCCCACTTGTGACAGAGACTGTAATTCCTGTATTAGACTGTACCGTCACCTGAGAACTCACTTTTAGAGTGGAAGCAAGATTTCCTCGATTTCGAGGGACTGCCTATGATGATGATGACATAATACCGTGTACTCTTTCTTAAATGTCAGCTTGGCTCAGTCAGTAGCACTCTTGCCTCGGAGCCAGAAGGTCATAGGTTCAAGCCTCAGTTCAGGACTTAAGTATACAATCTAGATTGAAACGTTAGTGCTGCACTGAGAGTTCAGTACTGCCAGCCGTGCCATCCTTCGGATCAGATGAATACTGGGAATTTCCTTGTAGCTCCTTGGGTTCTACCACCATAACTTTGGCGGAAGTTCAATATAAACCCCATTTACACACAGAAATAGGATTTTTCCTGAAGTTAGAGTGGCAGACAGCCTGAGGAAATTCCAGGCAGATATTAAACTGAGAACCTGTCTGTTCAGCTGAATGTAAACAATCCCACAGCATGAATTGAAGAATAGTACCAGTTCACCTGGTGACCAACATTTATTCCCCATTCAAAACCACCACAAAGTGGATTATCTGGCCCTTTATCTGATTGCTGTTTGTGGCCTCCAGCTATGTTTAAATTGGCTGCTGTATTTGCTGACATAATGTCAAAAGTAATTCATTGTCTGTGAAGTGCTTTGCAATGTCCCAAGCTCACAAAAGGTGCTATATACATGCAAGATTTTTCTCTCTTTCATTATTTTTTCATCTTTCTTTCTCCAGCACCTGTACCCAGGTCCAGAAGACACTGTACACAGTGTTGAAGGTGGTAATCACTTCATGCCAAATGGGGTCAGTCCAAAAAGGACAAATGCTCAACATGTCCATCTCATGCCCATTGGGCCAGCTATCAAACAGGTGCTGTATTGCTTTGCCTCTTCCCCTCAGACCATTTTCATCATAGAATCATAGAAAGCTACAGCACGGAAAGAGGCCATTTCAGCCCATCGTGTCCATCTAGCCTAATCCCACTTTCTAGCTCTTGGTTCGTAGCCATGTAGGTTACAGCACTTCAAGTGCACATCCGAGTACTTTTTTAAGTGGTGAGAGTCTCTGCCTCTACCACCCTTTCAGGCAGTGAGTTCCAGACCCCCACCACTCTCTGGGTGAAGAAATTTCCCCTCAAATCCCCTCTAAACCTCCCCCCAATTGCTTTAAATCTGTGCTCCCTGGTTGTTGACCCCTCTGCTAATCATACCCCCGACATTCAAGTCTAAATGATTGATTTTTGCCACAATAAGCAAGGAACATAGTACTGAGCCCTGCGGAACCCCACTGGAAACATCCTTCCCTTCACAAAAACACCCATCAACCATTACCCTTTGCTATCCTGCTTCTGAGCCAATTTTGGATCCAATTTGGCACTTTGCCCACTTTTATGTCTCAACAAGAACCTACATACCTCTTGCTTTTGGCCTGCCTTTTTCCCCCCGCTATACATCCTATGGAAAGGTTGACAAATATTTTAATTGATTATGATTCGAAAAATTAAGAGCAAAAGGATTCAGAAAACGGTCATGTCACAGTTCTACAAAAAGGCAGCTTTTCTAAGTTTGCGGTTGAAGTGAAGCATCAGAATAATTTTGGTGGAAGTTGTATGTTGCATCTGTTGCATTAGATACAGCATGGTGTCTAAACTAAGAGTTCTTGATGGTATCATTGGCTACAGAGTGAAACACATTCCAGCGCATACTGCTGTCGTTCCACAACTTGACCACTGATACATTCAAACAAAATCCAGCACAGCTCCAAATTGCTCTTCACACCACTGCCATACATCAACCCTTCACAACATCCAATTCGAGACCTCCCAAATGTTTTACAATGATAATATCTTGAAGAGAATTTATCAAAACAAATATTGCTTTTGTTCTTTAATGACATTCTTCTGCAATATTTCTCTTGCATTGAATAAGTCCTGGAATGTGTCATTAGTACAGTAGGTAGACTGGGCTTTTGTTAGCACGCAGCACAGCTGGACCATGATAAATACTGATCCCTTTAATATAACCTTAACATGACTCTGCAGAGTGCTATTTTAATGCACTCCCCATATGCTTAGGAATCAAATACATCAGCTCAACTTTTTATCAGTGTAGTGTTCACATACTGTGATCTCCAAGCAGTTTTATGTTCTTATATTTTGGTCAGATTGTGTAATTGGCAAATAGTCATATTGGCTCTTACAAGGACCTTTTAAACACTTCAGTATCCTGCACAGCTTGGAGTTATTTTTGAGCTGTTTAAAAAAAACCTCTGATACATTTATGTTTACTGGCACATTGTCATTTTATAACCACTGCACTGGTAACAATATACACCATCAGCAGTCTGTTGGTACAACGTGTCGGATCTTGAGCATATTGTACCCAGAGTGGCCGGCATGAAGCCCATATTTCAACAACACAAACTTGCATTTATATAGCGCCTCTAAAGTAGGAAAATGTCTCAACGTACTTCAGAGACGTAATCTGTCAAAAATTGACACAGCCAAAGAAGGCGATATAAGGGGTGATTAAAATCTTGGTCAAAAGGGTACTCTAGCCCTGCATATAAAGAGTGGCCACTTGGCTGAAGTGCTGTAGGACTGCTGGCACCCATGGAACTGGGCCCAGCATGACTTCAGCTCTTGAAACAGAGAAAAAAATATCTATTTTAAAAAAAAAAGCACCTAGAGGCTGAGAACCTTTCAAAGAGACAGATGTATGCAGCATGACACAGTATTCCTACTTCTTGCCACAATGCTGCTGGTACATTGGGATTCCGATAAAATCATGCCAGTGTTGAACAAAATCTTCTAGATGTGACAGATTGGAGGATGGCCTGTTAAAGTGGAGTTTTCAGTCACGGTTGGACATTGGATCAGCGTGGAAAGTGCTCTATATAAAATGCCACTCAGCAATAGTGGTTGTAGTTGTATATCCCGCTGAAATGTCAACTTTTTCAGTATGGTTTGCTAACTTTCATGCTTGAAAAATCTTCTACAATTTTTTGAGGATGCAACTAGTAGCGTGGACAGGGGAGAACCAGTGGAAGTGGTGTATTTGGACTTTCAAAAGGTTTTTGATAAGGTCCCACACAAGAGATTAGTGTGCCAAATTAAAGCACATGGTACTGGGGGTAATGTATTGACGTGGATAGAGAACTGGTTGGCAGACAGGAAGCAAAGAGTAGAAATAAACGGGTCCTTTTCAGAATGACAGGCAGTGACTAGTAGGGTAATGCAAGGTTCAGTGCTGGGACCCCAGCTATTTACAATATGCATTCATGATTTAGATGAAGGAATTGAATGTAATATCTCCAAGTTTGGAGATGACACGAAGCTGGGTGGCAGTGTGAGTTGTGAGGAGGATGCTAAGAGGCTGCAGGGTGACTTGGACAGGTTAGGTAAGTGGGAAAATGCATGGCAGATGCAGTATAATGTAGATAAATGTGAGGTTATCCACTTTGGTGGCAAAAACAGGAAGGCATAATATTATCTGAATGGTGACAGATTAGGAAAAGTGGAGGTGCAACGAGACCTGGGTGTCATGGTATATCAGTCATTGAAAGTTGGCAAGCAGGTACAGCAGGCGGTGAAGAAGGCAAATGGCATGTTGGCCTTCATAGTGAGAGGATTTGAGGATAGGAGCAGGGAGGTCTTACTACAGTTGTACACTGCCTTAGTGAGGCCACACCTTGAATATTGTGTACAGTTTTGCTCTCCTAATCTGAGGAAGGACATTCTTGCTATTGAGGGAGTGCAGCGAAGGTTCACCAGACCGATTCACAGGATGGCAGGACTGATATATGAAGAAAGACTGGATCGACTAGGCTTATATTCACTGGAATTTCGAAGAATGAGAGTGATCTTATTGAAACGTTTAAGATTCTGAGGGGGCTTGACAAGGTGGATGCAGAGAGGATATTTCCACTCCGAGGGGAAACTAAAACTAGGGGGCATAGTTTCAGAATAAGGGGTCGCCCATTTAAACCTGAAATGAGGAGGAATTTCTTCTCTCAGAGGATCATGAATCATTGGGATTCTGTGGAGCTGTGGAGGCTGGGTCTTTGAATATATTTAAGGTGGAGATAGACAGATTTTTGAATGATAAAGGTGTGAAGGGTTATGGGGAGCGGGCGGGGAAGTGGAGTTGAGGCCAAGATCAGATCAACCATGATCTTATTGACTGGCGGAGCAGACTCGAGGGAACAAATGGCCTACTCCTGCTTCTATTTCTTAGGTCGTTATGTTCTTATATAAGCTCCCGCACAGGCCCTGATGCTGTCTGGAGCTCCTGCGCAGGTCACTTGCCGGCTTTAAAATAGGCAAAACCATGCATGTCCGGCAATTTGAAAGGGCCGCGCAGCCCGTTAAGGGGGCAACACACCCCCCAAAATTTAAACGGAACATTGATGGTAACACCACCCCTTTAAATCATATTAAACAGAAGGCAGACACAATTAAACAACAGGTATTGTAAAAGGGAAATGAACAAAGGTGAGACAAATTGAAAATAAAAAGGCAAAATGGGTAAGGAAACAGAGAAAGACAATGGATTAGAGCACTGTTGCTTCACGTTTAAGATCATAAGAGTTAGGAACAGGAGTAGGCCATATGGCCCCTCGAGCCTGCTCCGCCATGCAATAAGATCGTGACTGATCTTTGACCTTATCTCCACTTTCCTGCCTGATCTCCTTATTCCTCGATACCCCTAGTGCCCAAAGATCCATCATTCTAAATATTGAATATACTCAATGGGGGCAGAATTGTCCCTTTTTATAGCCTCATTAGCACAACATTTTTTACCCGGGGGAGGGGACGCTACCCCCTCCCGCGAAACTGCCTGTTAATTTGCGGAGCGCTGTGCCCCACGATTAGATGCCACACAACCGCACGGGCCACGAGGCTGGCGTGAGCGTATGTCAACGCCAGCTGTGCGAGTCGCGAAGCTGGCCGGCATCCACTCTCGGGGCGCTGCTTAAAAGGGAGGGTGCCAGCATCCTCGGGCCGCCATCTTTTTTTGCCTGTCGATCCTCGGATCAGCTCTACAATGGTGGCCCTAGCGTGGTCCGGGCCGCCATCGTGCAGCCTGGCACTCAGTCTTTGGTGATGGGCTGCTGGCCCAGACTCAAGCTGTTCTGGTGTTCCACTGGTGGCCATCAGCTGCCATGCAGACCACGCAGCAGCCCTCCCCAATAAACGTAACACTTGATTCCCAACCCCAATATTGCCCCAGTTACCGCCCCCAAAGGAAGTGGAACGTGGGAGATTGCGCTTCACTTCCTTTCAGGGGCAATAAAGGCCGGTCTTCCACACCGGGTGTTAAATGTCCCGGCCCCGGAAGGTTATCGCCCCTAATTGGGGCGCATGACAATTTTGCCCCCAATGACTAGAGAATTGTAAAGATTTGCAACCCTTTGAATGAAGAAATTTCTCCACATCTTTTGTGCCTGGGATTGAATCTAGCACAGATTGTCCATCACAGCTCAGCCTGGATGATAATTTCCTTGGTCTGACAGCTGTTAACATCTTTCATGGTGGCAGGGCAAGTTGATAAGGCTGTTAAGAAAGCATATGGGATAATTGGCTTTGTAAATAGGGGCAATGAATACAAAAACAAGGAAGTTATGCTAAACCTTTACAAATCTCTGTATCAGTCTCAGGTGAGTAATGTGGACAATTCTGGGCACCACACTTTTTAGTAATGATGTCAAGGCCTTGGAAAAGGTAAAGGAGGTTTACCAGGAAGATACCAGGGAAGAGGAACTTCAGTTATGTAGCAAGATTGGTGAAGTTGGGATTGTTCTCCTTTGAGCAAAAAAGGTTAAGGGGAAACCTAATTGGGGTATTCAAAATTATGAGAGGTTTTGAAAGAGAAAATAGGGAGAAACAGTTACCTCTGGCAAGTGGGTCGGTAACCAGAGGTCATAGATTTAAAATAATTGGCAAAAGAACCAGACAGGAAATTAGGAGACATTTTTTTCTCACAGAGAGTTGTTAAGATCTGGAATACACTAACTGAAAGAGTGGTGCAATCGTATTCCATAGGGACTATCAAAAGGCAATTGGACAGCTACTTGAAGAGGACTAATTTACAGGGTTATGGGGAAAAAGCTGGGATGTGGGATTAAATTTGAAAGCTCTTTCAAAGAGTCGGCACAGGCACGATTGGCCGAATGGCCTCCTTTTGTGTTGTCAGTTTGTGTCTCTACCACAAAAAACATTTTGAGTGAAGTTTGTGCTCATCAAGAAAGAAAGAAAGAAAGACTTGGATTTATATAGCACCTTTCATGACCACTGAACGTCTCAAAGCGCTTTACAGCCAGCAAAGTACTTTTGGAGTGTAGTCACTGTTGTAATGTAGGAAACACACAGGATGTCAAGGTACCCCAATATCAGCATCAAACATTTCCAAGCCAGGTTTACATGGCCTAACCAACTGCAGAGTAAATGTTACCTGTCCCCTTCCTCACCATTAGGGTCAAAATTCTGCTGGGTGGTTTCTGTCACACGTTGGAAGCCCTTTTGGCTCAATTAGGCTGTGATTTCCCTTTCTCTAATGGACACATATTCATGGGCTTGGAGTGTACAATTTTTCCATAAGTACTCGCAGTGCACTACAGGAACATGCAGTAGATTTTTTAGCACAATGAACTGTCCACATAAAACACTTTCTCTGAAAGACAGAAAAACTCCTCTCTATAACCTTTAGAATATATTTCCTCTATAGTCCATTTACACCATCAATTCATGAGATCACTGACCCTGAGGAGGCAGTGTTGGTGGAAATGCACATCTCCACAACTATTCCTGATCTTTAACCCCCCAAACCTATCCTCACTGACAAGCTCCATACGGTCTCATCACACCCTAACCTTTCGAGCATTATCATTGCAGGCTCCCAGGAGGAAGATCCACCTCACTCCCTGGTGCAATGGAAGATGAGCAACAGCCACCTCGCCCCTGAGGGGAAGAGCAGGAGGAGAAGGAGAGCAAGGAAGAAGGCACCGCATCAATGGCTGTCACAGGCACCAGCTCAGAGACCAGCGCCACTTAGAGGCAAGGGTAGAACACAAATCTTAGGGTGGCTGATCCTATTACCACTTAAACTCCTTTACCAAGATGGCGTCTTGCGCTAAAGGCAGGCTAACTAGGCATTGCAGCTCAAGACCCCATCTCGACCACCTCAGAAGCTCTTTACCGCCTAAAATATCTGAGGAAAATAGTCCCCATTACTCTTGAATGTACCAGCCCTAACTTTTTCAGCAGTCTTTAGTGGGAAATTAATGGGCAAGTAACCCAATTCTCACATTGCATTTCTTTGAATGCCGAGTCTATCAGTGACAACTGCAACGCACACCCTGTGGAGGAGCGGGGTATCTCTGACAGCAATTTCTGGATTTCCACATTTTACTGCGCATGTGTGGATGGCAGAAGTTGCTGATAGCTTCACCGTTATGAACACCGCAAAATCTGGGCCAATAATTAATGTAAGCAGATTAATTCAAAAATGAAACCACTTATTGGCCCAACAATTTAATAGAAATGGAAATAGAAACATAAAATTGCGAGATCTAAACAGCAGTGAAAAGAGAAAGTCTCAGACCTTTCATCAGAACTGAAAAGGAAAGGCAGACAAGCCTCTTTAGGGGACAGAGGAGAGAAGACATCAGATACGAATACGAATACGAACAATGATGGACAGGTAAAGACCATCTGGTCCATCGAACCTGTCCCACACAATACACTCCACCCCACCTGAAACCATGTGATCTCCTGGGCGAGGCAAAACAACAGATAAACAATCCAGGCCAAATTGGGGAAAAAAATCTGGGAAATTCCTCTCTGACCCATCTAGGCGATCAAAACTGGTCCAGAAGATCACTCTGGCCATTAAATTCCCTGCAGTACCTGCCTTTTGTAAGAGTTAATCTCTGCCACAGCCAGAAACAAATACAGCTTTTGCTTGAAGGAATTCAGTGAATCTGCATCCACCACATGAGAGGGTAGCTTGTTCCAGAGGTCTACTATTCTCTGGGAAAAGAACCACCTCCTGACATCTAACCTAGTCTTGTATAACTTAAATTTGTGCCCCGTGCTCCTGCCTAATCTATTTAATTGAAATAAACACTCAGCTGAAACACTGTCTATTCCCTTCATTATTACCTTATAAACCTCAATCATATCCCCCCTAAGTCTACGTTGCTCTAATGTATAGAGGCTCAACTCTTTTTAACCTATCTTTATAACTAAGGTGCTATAGACTTGGATTTAGTCTAGTGGCCCTCTTCTGCACCCTTTCCAGTGCCTCAATATCACACACTATGTGAGGAGACCGAAACAGGACACAGTATTACAAGTGCGGCCTGACTAAGGTCTTGTACAAAGACAAAACAGTACACCTTGTCTTATACTCAATTGTCCTATGGATACACTCCAACACCACATTTGCTCTTGTTATCGCTGCACAGCATTGATCATGTACCTTTAAGGATGTATGCACTGGAATGCCCAAATCTCTTTCTATCTCCACCATCTTTAATGCCTTTCCCTGGAGGGTGTATGAATGTTGAGCATTTTCCCTGCCCACATGCATAACACTGCACCTATCTAAGTTATACATCATGTTCCAGTCATGAGCCCAATCTTCCAACACATTAAGATCTGCCTGAATCAGATGAGCCTCTTCAACAGTTCTAGCACTCGCACAGATCTTGGTATCCTCTGCAAATTTGCAAATTGTGCTGCCAACCCCTAAATCCAGATCATTAATAAAAATAGTAAAAAGCAACAGTCCCAACACTGATCCGTGAGACACCACTGATGACCGGTCTCCAAACAGATCCAAGTCCATCTATAACTATTCTTTGCTTGCGTCCTGCCAGCGTCCTGCCAGCCAGTTCTGCATCCAACTCAATATATTTCCACTAATACCAGAGGCTCTGATCTTATGGAGAAGCCTCTTATGCGGTACCTTTTCAAAAGCTTTTTGGAAATCTAAGTAGACAATGTCTACTGGGCTTCCCTCATACACCAACTTTGTAACTTCTTCAAAAAATACAATTAGATTTGTGAGACATGACCTCTTTTTTTTTGAAGCCATGTTGGGTGTCTAGAATATGTCCCTCCTGATCCAAATATTCATATATTGCATCCCTTATAATTCTTTCAAGCATCTTCTCGATGACAGATGTTAAACTGATGGGCCTATAGTTACCCAGGTCTGCCTTGTCACCTTTTTAAAAATTAGGACTACATTAGCCTCCGTCCAATCTGTAGGAACCATTTCAGAGTGCAGTGGGCTATTAAAAATACAGGCCAGGGGCTCGTACAGCACATGTCCCATCTCCTGGAGGACCCTCAGGTGGCTATCATCCGGCCCTGCTGCTCTACCTATTTTTAAGTTCTTAATTCTTCTAAAACAATATGCTTTTCTATGTTAATGTTACTAATAGTAAAACTAGTATTATTACTTTCTAATATTTGAGCATCATCAAGGATGAATACTGATACAATATACTCGTTTAATATTTCCGCCAGACTCAGTGAGTCATTTGTAACCTGTCCGTGAACTTTCTTCAGTGGCCCAATATTGTCTTTGAAAGTTCTCTGATTCTTCACCTAAATAACAAAGCTCTTCCCATTACTGCCACAGTTGTCTACAATCACTTTTTCCATCAGTCTTTTTGTTGATCTCATAGCAGCCTTAGTTGTATTTAGTTGTTCTTTGTATTCAACCCTATTTATTTGAGTGTTAAATTTCTTGAATTTATGGAAACATTTCTGTTTACATCTTATTTGTCTTTGTACATACCCAGTCAGCCACCTTGGCTTTTTCTTCCCACATTTCCTTCTTTTGATTTGGGGTATATGTTTGTTTACCACATTTTTAATCTTATTCTTAACTTTCCATTTATATTCAATCGGTTGCATCACCATCGAGGGGGGTTAACCAATTTAATCGTTCCAAATCATCTGCCATTTTGGAGAAGTTTGCTCTTCCGAAATCCATTACGAGTTGCAGATTCTCAGTACCTTTAGTTCTACTAGCCAATTGAAACTCTATAATGTTGTGATCACTGTTGCCCAGATGTTCCGCCACATGGAGGCCTGATACGAGGTTAGGCTCACTACTAAACACCAGATCCAACATATGATTTTCCCCAGTTACTTCATTAAAATGTTGAGTCAAGAAACAGTCTTGTATATTTTCAATAAATTATTCAGCTACACTTCCCACCATCATGCCACTGAATGCCAGGAAAATTAAAATCACACCAGACAAAGGAGGCATTTTATGTTAAAAGCATCAGTGATCTTGTTATATATGTAACCACAATGTAACACCACTGTATTACTTTATACACTCAACCGAGATGCACATCTTGACCAGAAGGGGTGAACTTGTGGGAGACACTCCTTACCTGATCACACAGGTATAAAGAGGGAGGTCCCACGCAGGGTCATCGTCTTTGGAGTCCTGTGAATAAAGAGTTAAGGTCACAGATCCCCAGAATGTGCCTCGTGCGGTTTCATACTGTAAAGTAAGGACTTTACATTGGCGACAAGAAACGGGAATTCATGGTCCACGAGAATGGTCACTGGTAGCAGAGAGGAACAGGGGTACTGAGTTGGGGAAGACTGGGATGATTTTGTCAAGAGGCTTCAGCAAAGCTTCATTGTGAAAGAATGGCTGGGGGATGCAGCGGTTGACAAGCGAAGAGCTCATCTTTTGACCAGCTGCGGATCAAAGACTTACACGCTCATGAAGGACTTACTAGCACCCGAAAAGCCGGCGGACAAAACCTTTGAAGAACTTAGCAAATTGATCGGGGAGCATCTCAAACCGGCGAGCAGCATACATATGGCCCGACACAGATTCTACACCCACCGACGTCGTGAAGGACAGAGCATACCGGAGCGGACCTCCAGCGTTTGGCCAGCCTCTGTAAGTTCACAGACGCCTGCAGGGGGGAGATGCTAAGGGACTTCTTTATCGAGGGCATCTGTCATGCGGGAATTTTCCACAAATTAATTGAGACCAAGGATTTGACCTAGGAAGCGGCGGCGTTGATGGCTCAAACTTTCATGGCGGGGAGGAAGAGACAAAAATAATATACGCGTGCAATTCTGCCAATGCAACTCAGAGCCCCGCAGGCAGGCAGGGGCAGTCCGACACTCCCCAGGCAGCAATAGACCCCAGAGTAGGACATCAACAGAGAGAATGGCAGGCTGAATGGACATTCACGCCGTCACAGTGGACAATGCGGCCGGGATGGGGCCATTGACACAATAAGGTACTTAAGAGCAGTCAAAGGGACAGTCAGTGTGGAATGCCTGGCCATAGTCCCTTTGTTCCTGTCATGTGTCTTACATTATTATGTATAACTGTATCCTAACATGCTATACATGACGGTAATAAGATATGACCTGTAATCACCAGCATACCTTACCACAAGGGGTGCATTTGCAAGAGTCAGGTATATAAGGACAGGTCTCAGGCAAGTGCAGCATTCCAGAGCTGTGAAATAAAGGTGCAGGTCCAGAGTGACCTTGACTTCACTACATGCCTTGTGTGAATCTGTACTGAGGGGACAGGACTTTACAGTGGCGACGAGTTACGGGATTACAGAATCCACAGAATGGCGAACAACGGATCAGATGGAAAGTACAATGCGGGAGACAATTGGGAGGACTTTATAGAAAGGCTCCAGCAAAGCTTTGTAACCAAAGACTGGTTAGGCAACGATAAGGCAGACAAGAGAAGAGCCCATCTCTTGACCAGCTGTGGCTCGAAAACATACGCTTTAATGAAGGATCTGCTGGCACCTGAGAAACCAGCAAGCAAGTTGTTTGAAGAATTGAGCACACTGGTAAGAGACCACCTGAAGCCAGCGAGCAGTCTACACATGGCCAGACACAGGTTCTACAACTACAGACGCTATGTGGGCCGGAGCATGCCCGACTTTGTGGCGGAACTTCGGAGGTTAGCTAGTTTATGTGAGTTCTCCGATGAACTGAGGAGAGAAATGCTGAGAGACTTTTTCATTAAAGGAATAGGCCATGCAGGCATATTCTGAAAGCTCATAGAGACCAAGAACCTGACCTTAGAGGCAGCAGCACTGGTTGCACAGACATTCTTGGTCGGGAAAGAAGAAACGAGGTTGATTCACAATGCAGGTACGACAACTAACGAAATATCAGAACAAGAAGTTCACAGCACTAAACAAGCTGCTACCCCCACACACAGACAAAACCGGCAGAACAGGCTCTCGACAGCAGGCAGTGGTGCCAGAAGCCATCAAGGGCCATAGGAACGGCTGTTCACACCTCATCAACCCACAATGCGAGCAATCAACTACAAACTGAGAGAAGCTCAAGAGAGATCAGCCAGACGCAGCTCATTCTTTGGGAACACTTTGAACAATGGAACTGGTCTGTGCTGGAGGTGTGGGGGTGGGCACTTGTCAAGGGGATGTCAATTTCAGCAGGCTGTTTCAGGAACTATGAATATACAGGGCATTTGGCCAGCATGTGCAAAAAAACGGCAGCTCAGCTGGTATACAAATTGGATGGGTTGGAAAGCGGACCAGAAGACGTTGGGGACAGTACCCGGGACACTGATGTACAGCGGGTCAACACGATCAATGGCCGCTGCTCCTACAACAGGATGCCTCCTATAATGATGAGGGTCCTACTCAACGGGATACTTGTCAACATGGAGTTGGATACGGGAGCGAGACAATCTCTCAACAATTTGAACAACTGTGGCCGCATAAAAGAGACAGACCAAAACTCACAAGGGTCAACACCAAACTAAGGACCTATACCAAAGAAATCGTACCAGTCCTCGGCAGCGCCATGCTCTCTGTCACACACAAAGGGACAGTGAACCGACTTCCCCGGAGACCCCCCAGCACTGCTGGGGAGAAGCTGGCTGGCAAAACTAAACTGGAAATGGGATGATGTCCATGCCATGTCATTAGAGGAACGGACCTCCTGCTCAACAGTTATAAAGTGATTTGAACATCTCTTTCAGCCAGGTGTGGGCATTTTCAAAGGGGCCAAAGTCAAAATGTACATCACACAGGATGCTAGACTGGTCCATCACAAGGCCAGAGCAGTACCCTATGTGATGAGGGAAAATATTGAACACGAACTAACAGGCTTCTGCGGGAAGGCATTATATCACCTGTGGAATTTAGCAACTGGGCAAGTCCCATCGTCCCAATCATGAAGCCTGATGGATCCGTACGAATCTGTGGGGACTACAAATCTACCATAAACAGAGTCTCACTACAGGACCAGTACCAGCTGCCCAGAGTGGAGGACTTATTTGCCACATTGGCTGGAGGTAAACTTTTCTCAAAACTGGACCTCACATCTGCGTATATGACGCAAGAATTGATCGAGGAATCCAAGCTACTCACCACCATCAACACACATCGAGGTCTTTTCATGTACAATCGATGCCCATTCGGCATCAGGTCGGCAGCAGCCATATTCAGCGCAACATGGAGAGTCTGCTCAAATCCATCCCGGGGAAGGTTGCATTTCAAGACGACATACTTATTACGGGCAGGGACACCGACTCCCATCTCCATAATTTGGAGGAAGTACTAAAGCGGTTGGATTGGGTAGGCCTATGAGTCAATAAATCCAAGTGCCTGTTTCTCGCACCTGAGGTTGAATTTTTGGGCAGAAGGATGGCTGCTGATGGAATCCGCCCAACAGAGTCCAAAACAGAAGCAATTCGCCTGGCACCCAGGCCCCGGAATGTCTCAGAACTGCGCGTCTTTCTCGGGCGACTCAATTACTTTGGGAACTTTATGCAGAACTTAAGCACGCTGCTGGAGCCTCTCCACGTGCTACTCAGGAAGCGGTGCAACTGGTTTTGGGGGGACGCCCAGGAACGCACCTTCAATAAGGCACGCAACCTTCTGTGTTCCAACAGTGTTTTGACTTTCTTTGACCCAGGTAAAAAGTTAGTTCTCACATGCGTCAGCGTATGGGGTCGGGTATGTTTTGCAACATGTCAATAGTGCAGGCAAATTACAACCCATAGCTTATGCCTCCAGGTCACTTCCGCGGGCGGAGCGCGGGTACGGAATGGTAGAGAAGGAGGCGCTCACGTGTGTGTACGGTGTTAAAAAGATGCACCAATACCTTTTCGGGGCCAAGTTCGTGTTAGAAACCGACCACAAGCCCCTCACGTCCCTCCTATCCGAGAGCAAGGCAATAAACGCCAACACCTCAGTGCGAATTCAACGGTGGGCACTCATGCCGGCGTCCTACGACTATACCATAAGGCACAGACCAGGCACAGACAACTGTGCCGACGCGTTCAGCAGGCTACCCCTGGCGACCACGGAAGGGTCTGACGAACATGACTGTGAGATAGTCATGGCAATCAATGCCTTTGAGTCCACAGGTTCGCCCATGACGGCTCGCCAAATCAGAGCCTGGATGGCCAGTGACCCCACGTTATCCTTAGTAAAAAGATGTGTCCTAACCGGCGACTGGGCAGAGGCTCGCGATGCCTGGCCCGAGGAATTAAAACCCTTTCACAGGCGCATGCATGAGCTATCACTACAAGCAGACTGCCTGATGTGGGGCAGCTGAGTAGTCATGCCTCTGCGAGGCAGAGAGGCATTTGTCCGGGAGCTCCACCGCAAGCACCCAGGGATCGTTCTCAAGAAGGTCATTGCCAGATCCCACGTCTGGTGGCCTGGTATTGACCCGGACTTGGAGCTCTCCGTCCGAAGGTGCACCATTTGTGCCCAACTCAGCAATGCCCCCACAGAGGCTCCCCTGAGCCCCTGGCCCTGGCCTACCAAACCGTGGTCGCGGGTGCACGTAGACTATGCGGGCCCATTCATGGGCAAAATGTTCCTCGTAGTTGTAGATGTATTTTCAAAGTGGATCAAACCATGTTTGCAACGCGCGGAATCCCTGACATATTGGTCAGTGACAATGGTCCGTGCTTCACCAGCGCAGAATTCCAAGATTTTATAATTGACCACGGCATAAATCACGTCAAGACGGCACCGTTCAAGCCGGCCTCCAACGGCCAGGCGGAGAGAGCAGTGCAAATCATTAAACAAGGCATACTTAAAATCCAAGGTCCCACGCTGCAGGGTTGCCTGTCGCAACTGCTGCTGGCATACAGATCTCGTCTGCACTCATTGAGTGGGATCCCCCCCGCACAACTGTTGATGAAAAGGACTTAAAAAACAAGGCTCTCATTAATCCTCCCAGACATGCATGAAATCGTTGAGGCAAAGCGCCGTAAGCTGACTGAGTACCATGACAGAAATTCGAGGGGGAGATGGAATGAGATAGGGGACAAAGTGTTTGTACTAAACTATGACAGGGGTCATAGTAAGGGTTGCGATTGGTTTTTCAGGGGACTGTCAGGAACGGCCTTTTGATCGGGCGCGAAACCTACTTTGTTCAAACTAGTTGTCGGCCCTGTACGACCCCTGTAAAAAAATTGGTTCTGACATGTGATGCATCGTCCTATGGGGTTGGGTGCGTTTTGCAGCAGGGCAATGCTGAGGGTCAACTACAACCTGTGGCTTATGCCTCCGGGTCGCTCTCTCAAGCAGAACGGGAATATGGGATGGTCGAGAAGGAAGCGCTTGCATGTGTCTATGGTGTAAAAAAAATGCATCGGTACCTCTTTGGTAGGAAGTTTGAATTAGAGACGGATCACAAGCCATTAACATCCCTGTTGTCAGACAGAAAGGCTATCAATGCCAACGCATCAGCTCGCATACAGCGATAGGCTCTCACGCTGGCTGCTTATGACTACTCCATCCGGCATTGGCCCGGCACTGAAAATTGCGCTGACGCGCTCAGCAGGCTTCCACTGGCCACCACTGAGGGGGCAGCGGCTGTCGATGCCTTTGACAGCGCAGGCTCCCACATCACAGCCCACCTGATCAAAATCTGGACAAACAGAGATCCCCTCCTATCCCTGATTAAGAAGTGTGCCCTGACTGGGGATTGGGTGGCCGCACACGGAGCATGCCCTGAGGAGGTCAGACCGTTCCACAGACGGATGGATGAGCTCTCCATTCAAGCCGACTGCCTACTATGGGGCAGCCGGGTAGTTATGCCCCAGAAGGGCAGGGAGGCATTCATCAGGGAACTCCACAGCGAGCACCCAGGCATTGTGCTGATGAAGGCAATTGCCTGGTCACACGTTTGGTGGCCTGGAATTGATTCAGATCTGGAACACTGTGTTCGCAGGTGCACAACGTGTGCCAAGCTGGGTAATGCCCCCAGGGAGGCCCTGCTCAGCCCATGGCCCTGCTCCACCAGGCCATGGTCACGCATTCATGTTGACTACGTGGGCCCGTTCATGGGTAAGATGTTCCTTATTGTGGTATATGCGTACTCGAAATGGATCGAGTGCATCATTCTGAATTCATGCACATCATCCACCACTGTGGAAAGCCTACGTGCGATCTTTGCAACCCATGGCTTGCCGGACATCCTGGTTAGTGATAATGGCCCATGTTTTGCAAGCTACGAATTCCGAGAGTTTATGTCGGGCAATGGCATCAACCACGTCAGGACTGCGCCGTTCAAGCCGGCCTCCAATGGCCAGATGGAATGTGCGGTCCAAATTATTAAGCAAGATATGCTTAGGATTCAAGGACCCTCCCTACAATGCTGCCTATTGCGTCTCCTGCTGGCCTATAGATCCCGACCGCACTCGCTCATGAGGGTCCCGCCCGCAGAGCTACTAATGAAACGGACACTCAAAACTCGGATGTCCCTCATTCACCCAGTCCTGACTGACATAGTTGAGGGCAAGTGCAAGTCACAAAACGAGTACCATGACCGTAATTCGAGGGGGAGATGTATAGAAATAAATGATCCACTGTAATTGACAAAGAGGCGAATAGGGTCATCGTGGTAAAACTCAACAATGGTCAGATATGCCGTAAGCATCTGGACCAAGTAAAAAAAAGGTTCAGCATCGACACGGAGGAACCTGAAACTTTTGGATTGTAGTCACTGCTGTACTGTAGGCATGTTCATAATGGTTGGAGTTAGTTCTCCCATTTTTTCTAATGAAATCCCCACCGACCATCTGGTGGGGGGTTAAAATTGTCCCCGGTCTGTTTTTAGTCGTGTTGGTTGAGGGACATTATTGGCCTGACACCAGGAGAACACCTTTGCTCTTCTTCAAATAGGTACTATGGGCTAGAACCTCCACTTTTTTTGCATACTTAACACCCACTTAACGGCCATTTAACTGCTGAAATGATGTAGAACACCAATATATCGGCCATTTTGGCACAAAATGGAAACTGACGAGCATTTTAGGAGAATTATCGCCGAGCGTTATTTTCCCAATGGGTTTAATGCCGAGAATAAATATTACTGCCCGTCCACTTTTTTTGGACGGAATCAGCAGAATGGGTGATTTCAACGCCCATAATATCGCCCAGCGTTACTTTCCTCACGCAATTAACGCTGAGATTCAATATTAACGCCAGCCCACTCTTTTTTGTCACAAAGAGCATATTTATCCAAATTAGCAACCATGGAGATCGCCCATCTTCAATTTCACCATCTCCCACACATATCGGCCACAATATGGCTCGCTCAAAAAAACGCCCACAAAAAGTGGAACGAACCGGAACGAAAGCCAGCGCTGTGTCTGGCATTTGTAAAATCCCACTCTTACATGCGGAGCTGGTATCTGAAAGATTTGCCTGAAAGAGCGCTGATGTGAGTGACAATGCTGACACACTGCTGTGTGTGTGCAGCTCAGACATCAATGGTGCCCATCACCTTGGTGCAAGTTAAAGTTTACGTTGATTGATGTTAAGTTGTATTTAACCCTTTCACTGTAAGGAATCACCAGTGTGTAACAGTCCAGCTATCTGAGACAATGCGCAACAAGGTTATGTTCAATAACAAAAGTTTAATACTAACATTGGTCTGAAATCATAAGTATCACAGCTAATAACACCCAACCCCCGCCCACATCCCACTTTTTCCACCATTGACATAAATCACATGTTAACATGTCCAGCGACACAGAATACAAAGGCAAATCAGGAGCATGATCCCCAACCCCCATACATTGCAACAAATTGCATACAGCCAGATGGAGATATAACACAGCCATCATCTGCGCACATGCACCTCACTTTCCTTCCCCCCTCTCCTTCTTCTCCCCACCTCTACCCCTTTCCCTCCTCGCTCCACGCGGCTAGGAGCTCCTCAAGTGGTGCCTCATTGGGGGGGATGAAGGCAGATGCGTTGGTTGAATGGGTACGGGAGTGAGGGGTGCCGAGGGGGCAACATTCTCTGATGCAGAAGTAGTATCTTGGTCCTTGCTCTCATCTGTCGTTCGCAGTGGTGGTGCGGAACCTAGGGCTAGAATGCCGCGCTCAGGGACTACTGGGTGGCCTGTGGCAGCAGGGTTCCTGGCTATCGCATCCAGGGCCTCCGCCATTCGCGGAAAGTACTCGGTCATGGTGGCCAGGTATCGGGATATGCCCCCAAATGCTTTGATGAGCTGATTACCAATGTCTACAGTCCTCCTGGACAACTGTACCATCTCTCCGCTGTCATGTCGCGCTCGTCGAACAGACCTGCCGCGTCCACAAGACCTCTGCTGGGTCATTGCTGTCCTGGGGACAAATGGGGTGCCCTGTGGAGAGGTGCTTGGGGCCGGCACCTCCAGAGTGGAGGCGGGAATGACTGGAGGACCACTAGATGGCCTTGGCATGGAATAGGTTCTGGAGTGTGGCGTTGCAGGTTCTTCGAAGTCCGCGCTCTCATCTGTCGAGAACAGACCCAGCAGATTGATGGGCGACAATCGGAGCTCCTCAGCACCAGATGTAGCAGGATCATCCGCCGACTCCTGCCCTGCGCCCCCACCTTCTGGCCTCTGTGGCCTTGCCTGGGACCATGCGATGCTGGCTGAGCTGCAAGACACAAATGAGGTTATTATAGGAGAAGGAGGTGCTGGGGTGACAAGGTGAGTCCAGTGCTACACACAGCATATGCACGATAAAAGCACCATCGCTCTCAAAATTATCGCAGACATCACATTTCATGGCCATCAACACATTGTTCATTGCAATGATTTTCATTAGGCCAGCATTATTTCTATGACACTTTTAGAAATCATCTATCATATATGATTGTTGGGATATGAGTTGGTGTAGCATCTATTGACTTTACATCATGCAATGGTGTAAGCTTTACTCACGTGGCATCACTTCAGGGTCTGAAGATGCGTCTGTGGCTGTCTGGGGCTGCTTCCCCACGAGTATGAGCACTCACTCCTCCATCTCAGTGAAGTCGCTGGGGACTGGTGGACCCCACCCATTCGCCTCTGCACGGACCTCATCGTCGATAGCTTCTTCTGTAAAAGGTGACAGGACGACATGACATGAGATCATTGCGTGATATCATTGCTAGGTACTGTCACAGAGACTGATACAACACATAACCGACAGATGTAATCATAATTATTATGATTATTATCATTCTTTACCTAAAGACGTATACCATGACCGCAGGCTTTGAGTAAAACATTCCCGTTAAAAGTGAAAGACCTCACATCTGCTGATAGTCATTCATGACTGTTACAAATCAAATTATATAAATACATAAGTACATGTAAATCAATGTAATATTTACTCTTGCGGATCCCACAAGGTTGTTCCATTGTTTGCGGCATTGGTTTCCCTCACGCATCTCGTTGGTCGCCGACGAGACCACCTCTGCTATCTTGGTCCATATCCTCTGGTAGGCCTCTGGGTTGGGCTTCCCACACCCTCCCTGTGTCAATCATCCCAACGTGACTCAACCTCTTGCAGGAGGGAGGTATTTGCCTCGTCCGAGAAACTCCTGACTCTTTTACGGCCTCCAATCTGCCCCTCTCCCACCTCACTGCTCTCTCAAGTGTCAGTCTCCACAGCATGCTGTGATGCCTCCTCCTCTCCCTCCATTATAGGTCAAATTCGATCAAATATGTGGCTGGTAACAGCTAATTTTTTTTGCCTACTTGCTGTGAGGCTCTAAAGACTCCCTCTTTCCTCCCAAAGCAGCCACACCACACCCAGCCACATCTTCAATCCCTCTGAGCTCCCTCTCTCTCTGTCTCCTCTTCTGCGCATATCATGGTGATCCTTGACCTCCAGAATCACGGGAATCGAGCATTGCCATGCTGTTGCTGAGGACAGCCACACTTTACGTCAGAAGATCAAAAAAATGTAACGCTACTGCCCATTTGATATCACTCACAGTAACGCCCATTTTCAAAAATGTAAACTAGGTGTTTTGAGAATGGGTGAGAAGCCAGCAATCTGAAAATCCTTTATTAATGCCTGTTATATATGCAGACTATAGATATACTCTCTATGTAGTCACTGTATAGTTGTATAAGATGGAGACTTGTTTACCTGATGTACTGTCAATAAGGTTTACACTGTGTATATACTATGCTGGCACCACTAGAGGGTGCAACTGGTGGAGACCAGGGTTTCCTGTCCTGCCCTGGTGGCAGGAACTGTATAAAAGGGGAGCTACCATGCGGCTGCCTCACTCTGGAGTTTGGAATAAAGGACCAAGGTCAGTACAGTTTGAGTACAACACATTATCTCGTGGAGTCATCCATAAGGACATCACAGACATAATAACTGGCGACGAGAATAAGGACATTCCTGGGATATTATGGCTACCTTTGGCACACTCCTTGGTGTAGGTGCGCAACTTTTCCTGTACTGGACTTCGCAGAGGTTGATGATTGGGATGCTTTCACGGAAAGGCTCGAGTAATATTTTGTGGCAAACGACCTGGCAGGGGAGACAGACTCATTGGCGGAGAAGCGCAAGGCTATACCGCTGACCAGTTGTCAGCCTAAGGTCTAATGTCTCGTCAGGGACTTGCTGGCACCCACGAAGGCCAAGGCTAACATATACGATGAATTCGCGACCAACTAAAACCAAAACAGAGCATCCTCACAGCCAGGCACAGATTCTACACTCAACGCAGACCTGAAGGCCAGGAGATTGCCAAATATGCTGCTGACTTCAGGAGACTTGCGGCACCATGTGATTTTGTCACGCACCTCAACGAAGCATTGCGAGACATCTTCGTTATAGGAATTGGCCACGAGGGCCTCCTTCACAAGCTATTATCTGCCGACACCACAGTCAACCTGCAGAAAGCCATCAGCATCAGTCAGGCGTTCATGACCTCGACCTGCAGCACCAAGCAAATTATTCATCCTGTGGACTCAAAACCCGGCAAGTACTGTACACAGAATGGTGCCTTTCACAGTCAAGACTGTAGAACGTGGCTCTGCCCAGGGCAGAGAGCACAGACCTCAGGGTTCCAGAACTCAGAGTCCGCCGAGGGGTGCTGATCGAGTAGCACCATGCTGGCGTTGCGGAGGAAACCATAGGGCACACCAGTGTCGGTTTGCTGAGTACGTGTGCAATAAGAACATAAAAACATAAGAATTAGGAACAGGAGTAGGCCATCTAGCCCCTCGAGCCTGCTCCGCCATTCAACAAGATCATGACTGATCTGGACGTGGACTCAGCTCCACTTACCCGCCCGCTCCCCATAACCCTTAATTCCCTTATTGTTTAAACATCTATCTATCTATCTATCTGTGATTTGAATACATTCAATGAGCTAGCCTCAACTGCTTCCTTGGGCAAAGAATTCCACAGATTCACAACCCTCTGGGAGAAGAAATTCCTTCTCAACTCGGTTTTAAATTGGCTCCCCCGTATTTTGAGGCTGTGCCCCCGAGTTCTAGTCTCCCCGACCAGTGGAAACAACCTTTCTGCCTCTATCTTGTCTATCCCTTTCATTATTTTAAATGTTTCTATAAGATCACCCCTCATCCTTCTGAACTCCAACGAGTAAAGACCCAGTCTACTCAATCTATCATCATAAGGTAACCCTCTCATCTCCGGAATCAGCCTAGTGAATCGTCTCTGTACCCCCTCCAAAGCTAGTAGATCCTTCCTTAAGTAAGGTGACCAAAACTGCACGCAGTACTCCAGGTGCGGCCTCACCAATACCCTATACAGTTGCAGCAGGACCTCCGTGCTTTTGTACTCCATCCCTCTCGCAATGAAGGCCAACATTCCATTCGCCTTCCTGATTACCTGCTGCACCTGTAAACTAACATTTTGGGATTCATACACAAGGAGCCGGCGCCTCACAACTTGAGCCGCCTCGGGGAAATCCCCTCCGTGCCTTTCAGTTCCGCGCGGAGGGGTTTCCTGTACGGGCTGCTCCTGCACACCCTCAACTTTGCCATCCTCGCCGGCCGTCCGGACACGCCATGGCGTACCATCTTGCCGTCCGGAGGAGGCGGGGGTCCCCGATGGAGGGCACTCTACGCAGGGGTCCTCCCACTATTCATCGGGGACTTGGCCTGGAGGGTGGTGCACGGAGCAGTGCCGTGCAACAAATTTTTAAGCCGGTTCACGGACTCCCAGGCCGCCTGCAATTTCTGCGGTCTGGAGGAGTCCGTGTTCCATGTTTTTATTGAGTGCACGAGGTTGCAGCCCCTGTTCCATTATTTGAACGGGTTGCTCCTGAAATTCTGGCTGCACTTCAGTCCCACTCTCCTGATCTTTGGGCACCCTGTGCGGAGGGGAGCGGGTAGGTCCGAGGGCCTCCTCGTAGGACTGCTCCTGGGCACGGCCAAGGGTGCCATCAGCCGGTCCAGGCAGTGGGCGGTCGAGGGGGTCGTTCAACCTGACTGCCTGCCTCTCTTCCGCTCTTACATCCGGTCCAAGGTGTCCTTGGAGATGGAGCACGCGGTGTCCACCGGTACGCTCGCGGCCTTCCGCGAGAGGTGGGCACCGGAGGGACTGGAGTGCATCATCACGCCCGGCAACCAAATTTTAATTTGATTTTACGTTTTAAAGTTTAATTTGTTTTAATTGCCGGTGCTTTTAGTGTCCCACTTCCCTTTTATAGGGGGCACTGGGGAAAAATTGTGATTTTAGTGCCCAAAACAAAAAAGAAAAGAAAAACACAAAAAAAAACAAAAAAAAGGGAAAAAAAGGGCCTTGTAAATGTCTGGTGTGTCACCAAGGTAGGGTGGCATGGTTTAATGTCTTTTGTTTTTGCAGATAAACTCCAAAAAGAGTTTCATGCACAAGGACCAATTGTGGAGCAGTGGAGGCGTGTCCTGCACAGTTGGAGCTGAGCTGCAGTGAGGAGAGCAGCTACCAACCTTAGCTCCTGCCTGGAGAGCCCTGAGAACAGCCCAGGAAGAGAAGGAAGGAAGGGGCTTCAGCACCAACTTTCACCCAGAGGGAGAGGAGGAAAAAGCAGAAAACTTACAACTTTTTACCATTTCTACAAAGAGTTGGAGAGAGGGGGAAAGACCAAAACAACATCCAGTGTGGAAGGAGGGAGACTCTACCATTTCGACAGGTGGGTGTATTGGTGCAGTCCCAAAAAGACTTTGTTGTATCGGTGGGGGGAGGAAAGAAGACCACTGAGGGCCGGAACATCGCGGGGGGTGTGTGTGTGTGGAAGTGTGTGTGGGGGCCTTGCTTACAACTAGGCCCCACACACAACTGAACCCCCCCCCCCACAATTGCCTAGCCTGGGGTAGCTGGAGCTACCAGGCTGAAGATTTCTTTTCTTTAAATACCCATTTTTAACATCGTTAGGAGTGTGTGCCTGGTGGCTCTAGCTGCCCCAGGTGAAGACATCTTCTCCCCTCACCTGAAGACCACCCCAAAGATTATTTTTGTGTTTTGCCATCTGGGGATTGCACCCACCCACAGCTGCGAGGGGAGACCTGCCCTCGCAGTTCCCCCCCCTTCCCACTCCCCTCTCTCTTTCTCTGTTATTCTGTTTCTCCCCTCTCTATCTGAGAGCCCTTTTCCTCCCAAATTAATTTAAAAAAAAACAATTGAGACAACTGAGCAGAGGGAGCAAGGCCCCTCCCCAATTGCCAACTAGGGGAGAGGTGTGCCTCGTTAAGGGCTCCTCTGCTCAGTCTTTAGACAAGAGGCCAATTAAGACCATTAAGGCCTATGACTTTGGGTGGGTGTAACCCTTAAAGGGACCCCTTGATGGCGACCCCATCCACGCCGGTGGCAGGGCCAGCAAGGACATATGCGCAGGTGGCAACCGCTTCCACGGCACCTCCTGCGCCACCCGCTGCCCTGCCACCTTTTCGACTTATTACAAAAAAACACGGGGTCAAGAGCTACACTCACCCCACAATGACCATCGAGGAGTGTGTGCGGGCGATGGCTGGGGTAGTCGGCCCCTCGGCCATTGTCGCAGCCTCCAAGATGTCTGGAAAGGCCGTGTTCTTCCTGGGGTCGGAGCGGGCGGTGTCCCTGGCCCTCGAAAAGGGGCTCACGGTGGGCGGGACATTCCTGCCGGTGGACCATCTCGAGGCCACTGCGCAGAGGGTCATCGTTTCAAACGTCCCGCCCTTTGTTCCCGCTGAGCTCCTCCTCCCTCACCTACAACAACTGGGGGAGGTAAGGTCGGGGATCAACCCCATACCGCTCGGCCTCAGGGAGAACAGCCTGCGCCACGTGTTCTCCTTCCGCTGCCAGCTCTTTGTCCGCCTGGCGCGGGAGGAGACGACGGAGGGAAATTTCAATGTGGTGTACGAGGGGACTGCCTACTGCGTCTTCTGGACGTCGGACGGCGTGCGGTGCCATGCCTGTAGGGAGGTGGGGCATGTTCGTAAGAACTGCCCCGCCTCCAAGGCCGCCAAACCACCGAGGGCGGCCAAGGCTGGCGCCGCCGCCACCCCTCCCCCTAGTTGCGTCCGCGTGCCGGGAGCCGTAGGTGCGCGGGCATCGTCGGGGGCCTTTGTTTTCACGGCCTCCGGCAGGGGGGAGGAAGAGCGTCCGATCGAAAAGAAGGCGCGGAAGAAGACAAAACATCTAGAGGCGGGTCCCCTCAGTGCGCCGGAAAGTTTGACCACCGCGCTCAGCCCAACCCAGTCACCGGCGAGCGCGGGGTGCCCTGAGCCCGTGCCCAAGCCCTTGAACAACACCGCAGAGGGGCCCGGGCGCGGGCAAGAAAAGGAAAAGGGGGGGGCGGAGCGGGAGGCCTCGGCAGACATAGAGGTCTCCCTTGCCTCAGCGCACCTCCAGCAACAAAAGGAGGCGCCGCTCCGTTGAGGCGGAGGGGGAGCAACATCCCTCCGCGGAAGAGTCGGTGCCCGCCTCGTGTCCCGCGTCCCCCACCAGTGCCCCCAAGCAGCGCCGTAGGCGGGAGGAGTCTGTCCCCGGGGAGGGTGAGACAGTCGAGGCTACCCAGCCTCTGCCTCCCGGGGATGGCGTGGAAGATCTGCCTGTCGTGGGGGGCGTGGGGACCGCGGAGGAATGCGTAGCCGCCGGGCCGGGCGTCCCGGGGACTGAGGCGGGCGGGGCCGAAAAGGTCGAACCTGAGCCCGCCCAGCCAATACCCAACTTCCCCGGGAGTCGCTCGACCCGGCAGAAAATGAAATTAATAATTTTAATAATACTGTACATGCTGGGCCGGGGGGTGGCAGCGGGGAGGGGGAGGAACACCCACCCTCGCCCCTCACTTTGGAGCTGGAGCACTTGGGGAGCCTGGGGATTTCCTATGGCCGGGTCTCTCCTTGTTCCCCGGTTCCTGGGGCGGAGGGGGAACCCCTTCCGCTGTCATTTCTCGACCCAGCACCATTTTTAAAAGAGACCAGTGGGGACTCCTCTGCCGACGATCCTGGGGGTGGGATCGGGGCAGAGCCAGGGCCGGTTGGAGCGGCCGGGTCAATTGCCGTACCTTGTGCGGTCGATGGGCCGGCTGCTGGCGGCCACCTCCCGGATGAGGACGGGGACTCGGTGGGGGACGCGGGAGAAAATCTAGAGACCACCGGCAGCGAGGCGGTGGATCTGCTCGCGGCCGCCGCCGAGACCATCCTCATTCCTGCAAAGGAACTCCGGGACTTTTTGGCCCAGAGCCGGGGTCGCTGCAACCAAGCCCGACTGGCTCTGGAAAAATGGTCCGAGCCAGAGCTGATCAAGGGATCCGTCTGCGCCGCCGTTAAAACCTTGGCCGCGGGCGGGCCCTTGACAAAGGAGCAACACCTTGAGCTGCGCGAGCTCGAGGGACTCCTCGCTGGGCTGCGGAGGGAGCGGAGTTCAACAAAAGACTCCGCTCCCTCCCCCACAATAGGTTAAGGTAGAGGTTGCACTATGCTTTTGCCATGAAGATAACCATAGCCAGCCTCAACATCAACGGCGGCAGAGGGGCACGCCGTAGATTTGACAATTTTTCGCTCCTGCGGGAGGGGAAATATGCGGTGTGCTTCCTGCAAGAAACCCACACCGTTCCGGGAGACGAAGCCACGTGGCTCCTGGAATGGCAAGGAGAGGTCCGCATGAGCCACCTCACCGCCATTTCTAGTGGGGTGGCCATCTTGCTGGGCCCGCATTTTCAGCCGGAGATCTTGGGGGTCGAGGAGCCCGTGCCAGGCCGCTTGCTGCACGTAACGGTTCGCCTGGGGGACGTGCCGCTCCATCTCGTGAACGTGTACGCCCCTCAGCCCGGCCCGCAGCTAACGCGCTTCTTTGAAGAGGTGTCCGCTCTTCTTGGCTCCGTCGACGTCGGCGACTGCATTGTCCTCGGGGGGGATTTTAACTGCACCCTCGAGGCAAGGGACCGCTCCGGTGCCCCGCAGTGCATGACGGCGATGGAGAAGTTGAGGGACCTGGTCGGGTCCTTCGACTTGGTGGACGTCTGGCGAAATCTCCACCCCGACTCCAGCGCCTTTACTTGGGTGAGGCCTGGAGTAGGATGGTCTAGAGTCGACCGCCTTTACGTGTCTCGGGCGTACGTTTCCTGCATCCCGGCAGCCTCCATGCGGCCGGTGCCGTGTTCGGACCACCACCTGGTGTGGGCGGAGCTCGCTTCGCTCCGCGCGAGGACGGGGTCCACGTACTGGCACTTTAACAACCGGCTGCTGGAGGACGTGCGGTTCCAGGACTCGTTCCGTCGATTCTGGTCCGACTGGAGAAGGAAGCAGGGGGGCTTCCCCTCCTTGAGGCTATGGTGGGACGTGGGCAAGGCTCACGTCCGCGTCTTCTGTCAAGAGTATGCGACGGGGTCGACCAAGAGGCGGGCGGCCAGAGTCGGGCGCCTAGAAAAAGAGGTGCTCGACCTGGAAGCCCGTCTCGGTCAAGTCGTCCAGGACCCGGCCCTGCGGACGGTGTACGAAGCGAAGAAGGCCGCGCTGAAGGACCTGCAGCTCGTCGGGTCCCGAGGCGCGTTCGTGAGGTCGCGGATCCGGTTCCTGCGGGATCTGGACCGCGGCTCCCCCTTCTTCTACTCGCTGGAAAAAAGGCAGAGTGTCCGTAAGCAGCTCTTGACGCTGCTGGCCGATGACGGCTCTCTCGTCTCGGATCCGGAGGGCGTCAACAACAGGGCCCATGAATATTACGGGGCTCTGTTCTCTCCGGATCCGTCCAGCGAGGAAGCGCGTAGAGTTTTGTGGGAGGACCTGCCGAAAGTCAGCCCGGAGGGCGCCGAAAATCTGGAAGCTCCGCTAAGCCTGGCGGAGCTGACCGGTGCCCTCGACCGGCTCTCGAGGGGAAAATCCCCGGGGCTGGACGGGCTGACCGTGGAGTTCCACAGGGCGTTCTGGGACGTCCTGGGAGGCGACTACGCGCGGGTCCTGGGGGAAAGTCTGGCGACCGGGGAGATGCCCCTCTCTTGGCGCAGGGCAGTCATCGTCCTGCTGCCTAAGAAGGGCGATCTCCGCCTCCTTAAGAACTGGCGCCCGGTCTCCCTCCTCAGCACGGACTACAAAATCTTCGCCAGGGCGATGTCTGCTCGCCTTGGTGCCGTGCTGGACCACATGATCCACCCCGACCAGTCCTACACGGTCCCGGGCCGGACAATCCACGATAACATCCATCTGGTCCGGGACCTCATCCATTGTTCCCAGGAGGCTGGTCTGTCGGTCGCCTTCCTATCCCTCGACCAAGAGAAGGCGTTCGACAGGGTGGATCACGACTATCTGCTCGGAACTCTGCGCGCTTTCGGGTTCGGGACGCATTTCGTCGCCCGGATCCGACTTTTGTACGCCGCCGCGGAGTGTCTGATTAAGGTTAACGGGTCCTTGACGGCGCCCCTTCGCTTTAGGAGAGGGGTGCGCCAGGGATGCCCCATGTCCGGCCAGTTATACGCCGTTTGCGTGGAGCCTTTCCTGCGCCTCTTTCGGACGAGGTTGACGGGACTGGCTCTGCAAGGGCCGGACGTGGAGGTCGTCCTCTCGGCTTACGCCGATGATGTGCTCCTCGGGGTAGAGGATCCCGCTGACCTGCGGAGGATGCGTGAGTGCCAGGAGATTTACTCGGCCGCGTCCTCCGCCAGGATCAACTGGGAGAAATGTTCCGGACTCCTGGTGGGTCAGTGGCGGGTGGACTCCCTGCCGGAGGAGCTCAGGCCTTTTGCCTGGAGCACGGCCCATCTCCTCTATCTGGGAGTCTACCTTAGCCCCGACGAGGGAGCCTGGCCGGCGAACTGGCAGGAGCTGGAGGCCAAGGTCGCCGCTCGCCTAGGGCGCTGGACAGGACTGCTCCGAGTGCTGTCCTACAGGGGTCGAGCGCTAGTCATAAACCAGCTGGTGGCCGCAATGTTGTGGTACCGGCTGGTCACTTTGACCCCTCCCCCTGCGTTTGTCGCCATGATACAGAAGAAGCTGGTGGACTTCTTCTGGAACAACAGGAAGCACTGGGTCTCTGCTGCGGTCTTGTGTCTCCCGCTTGAGGAGGGCGGTCAGTCGTTGGTGTGCGTCAGCGCCCAGCTCGCGACTTTCCGCCTTCAGACCCTGCAGAGATACCTTTACATCGAGCCCCCTCCTAGGTGATGTGCTCTGGCGAGGTATTTCTTCCGCCAGCAGCGCGACCTCAATTATGACACGCAGCTCCTGTTTGTGAACTTGGGGGGTGCCAGGACTGCCCTCCGGGAGCTGCCTGTCTTTTTCAGGGAACTCATCAGGGTCTGGAACAAAGTCTCCACCAAGCGCAGCTCTCCGCCGGCTGGAGTGGCGGCCGTCCTGCAGGAGCCGCTGCTCGGGAATCCGTACCTCCACGACCGAGGTTTCATGTGGCGGTCGGAAGAGAGGGCTGTGGCTGGTGAGGTGACCAGGGTCAGGGACCTGCTCGATGGCGGAGGAGCGGGCTGGATGGCGCCAGACACGCAGGCGCGGCGCCTAAATTCTGCCAACGTCCGCCACGCGGCCGATGCCATCGAGTCGCTAAAAACAGCTCTGGGCCCTGACTCTGTTAGGTGCATCGAGGAGGCTCAAGCACGTGGGGAGATCCCGTCCGAACTGACCCCCGTCCGGACGGAATTCCTCATCAGCGCCAAACCCCGGAACCTCCCTCGGGGGCCGGCGCCTCACAACTTGAGCCGCCTCGGGGAAATCCCCTCCGTGCCTTTCAGTTCCGCGCGGAGGGGTTTCCTGTACGGGCTGCTCCTGCACACTCTCAACTTTGCCATCCTCGCCGGCCGTCCGGACACGCCATGGCGTACCATCCTGCCGTCCGGAGGAGGCGGGGGTCCCCGATGGAGGGCACTCTACGCAGGGGTCCTCCCACTATTCATCGGGGACTTGGCCTGGAGGGTGGTGCACGGAGCAGTGCCGTGCAATAAATTTTTAAGCCGGTTCACGGACTCCCAGGCCGCCTGCAATTTCTGCGGTCTGGAGGAGTCCGTGTTCCATGTTTTTATTGAGTGCACGAGGTTGCAGCCCCTGTTCCATTATTTGAAGGGGCTGCTCCTGAAATTCTGGCTGCACTTCAGTCCCACTCTCCTGATCTTTGGGCACCCTGTGCAGAGGGGAGCGGGTAGGTCCGAAGGCCTCCTCGTAGGACTGCTCCTGGGCACGGCCAAGGGTGCCATCAGCCGGTCCAGGCAGCGGGCGGTCGAGGGGGTCGTTCAACCTGACTGCCTGCCTCTCTTCCGCTCTTACATCCGGTCCAGGGTGTCCTTGGAGATGGAGCACGCGGTGTCCACCGGTACGCTCGCGGCCTTCCGCGAGAGGTGGGCACCGGAGGGACTGGAGTGCATCATCACGCCCGGCAACCAAATTTTAATTTGATTTTACGTTTTAAAGTTTAATTTGTTTTAATTGCCAGTGCTTTTAGTGTCCCCCTTCCATTTTATAGGGGGCACTGGGGAAAAATTGTGATTTTAGTGCCCAAAAAAACCAAAAAAAAAAGGAGACCAAAAAAAAAAGGAAAAAAAAAGGGCCTTGTAAATGTCTGGTGTGTCACCAAGGTAGGGTGGCATGGTTTAATGTCTTTTGTTTTTGCAGATAAACTCCAAAAAGAGTTTCATGCACAAGGACCAATTGTGGAGCAGTGGAGGCGTGTCCTGCACAGTTGGAGCTGAGCTGCAGTGAGGAGAGCAGCTACCAACCTTAGCTCCTGCCTGGAGAGCCCTGAGAACAGCCCAGGAAGAGAAGGAAGGAAGGGGCTTCAGCACCAACTTTCACCCAGAGGGAGAGGAGGAAAAAGCAGAAAACTTACAACTTTTTACCATTTCTACAAAGAGTTGGAGAGAGGGGGAAAGACCAAAACAACATCCAGTGTGGAAGGAGGGAGACTCTACCATTTCGACAGGTGGGTGTATTGGTGCAGTCCCAAAAAGACTTTGTTGTATCGGTGGGGGGAGGAAAGAAGACCACTGAGGGCCGGAACATCGCGGGGGGTGTGTGTGTGTGGAAGTGTGTGTGGGGGCCTTGCTTACAACTAGGCCCCCCCCACAATTGGAACCCCCCTCCCCCCCCAATTGCCTCGCCTGGGGTAGCTGGAGCTACCAGGCTGAAGATTTATTTTCTTTTCTTTAAATACCCATTTTTAACATCGTTAGGAGTGTGTGCCTGGTGGCTCTAGCTGCCCCAGGTGAAGACATCTTCTCCCCTCACCTGAAGACCACCTCAAAGACTATTTTTGTGTTTTGCCATCTGGGGATTGCACCCACCCACAGCTGCGAGGGGAGACCTGCCCTCGCAGTTCCCCCCCCTTCCCACCCCCCTCTCTCTTTCTCTGTTATTCTCTGTTTCTCCCCTCTCTATCGGAGAGCCCTTTTCCTCCCAAATTAATAAAAAAAAAACAATTGAGACAACTGAGCAGAGGGAGCAAGGCCCCTCCCCAATTGCCAACTAGGGGAGAGGTGTGCCTCGTTAAGGGCTCCTCTGCTCAGTCTTTAGACAAGAGGCCAATTAAGACCATTAAGGCCTGTGACTTTGGGGTGGGTGTAGCCCTTAAAGGGACCCCGTGATGGCGACCCCATCCACGCCGGTGGCAGGGCCAGCAAGGACATATGCGCAGGTGGCAACCGCTTCCACGGCACCTCCTGCGCCACCCGCTGCCCTGCCACCTTTTCGACTTATTACAAAAAAACACGGGGTCAAGAGCTACACTCACCCCACAATGGCCATCGAGGAGTGCGTGCGGGCGATGGCTGGGGTAGTCGGCCCCTCGGCCATTGTCGCAACCTCCAAGATGTCTGGAAAGGCCGTGTTCTTCCTGGGGTCGGAGCGGGCGGTGTCCCTGGCCCTCGAAAAGGGGCTCACGGTGAGTGGGACGTTCCTGCCGGTGGACCCTCTCGAGGCCACCGCGCAGAGGGTCATCGTTTCAAACGTCCCGCCCTTTGTTCCCGCTGAGCTCCTCCTCCCTCACCTACAACAACTGGGGGAGGTAAGGTCGGGGATCAACCCCATACCGCTCGGCCTCAGGGAGAACAGCCTGCGCCACGTGTTCTCCTTCCGCCGCCAGCTCTTTGTCCGGCTGGCGCGGGAGGAGACGACGGAGGGAAATTTCAATGTGGTGCACGAGGGTACTGCCTACCGCGTCTTCTGGACGTCGGACTGCACTTCAGTCCCACTCTCCTGATCTTTGGGCACCCTGTGCGGAGGGGAGCGGGTAGGTCCGAAGGCCTCCTCGTAGGACTGCTCCTGGGCACGGCCAAGGGTGCCATCAGCCGGTCCAGGCAGCGGGCGGTCGAGGGGGTCGTTCAACCTGACTGCCTGCCTCTCTTCCGCTCTTACATCCGGTCCAGGATGTCCTTGGAGATGGAGCACGCGGTGTCCACCGGTACGCTCGCGGCCTTCCGCGAGAGGTGGGCACCGGAGGGTCTGGAGTGCATCATCACGCCCGGCAACTAAATTTTAATTTGATTTTACGTTTTAAAGTTTAAATTGTTTTAAATGCCTGTGCCTTTAGTGTCCCCTTCCCTTTTATAGGGGGCACTGGAAAATTGTGATTTTAGTGCCCAAAAAAAAAAACTCAATAAATAAAACAAAAAAAGGAAAAAAAGGGCCTTGTAAATGTCTGGTGTGTCACCCAGGTCGGGTGGCACGATTTAATGTTTTATGTTTTTGCAGATAGACTCTAAAAGAGTTTCATGCACAAGGATTATCAGGTCCCTCTGGACCGCAGCATGTTGTAATTTCTCTCTGGGAGAAGAAATTCCTTCTCAACTCGGTTTTAAATTGGCTCCCCCGTATTTTGAGGCTGTGCCCACTAGTTCTAGTCTCCCCGACCAGTGGAAACAACTTCTCTGCCTCTATCTTGTCTATCCCTTTCATTATTTTAAATCTGTAACATGAAGGGCCACCTCCAGCACATGTGTAAAAGAAATACGACTCACTGTCTAGCAGAGGAGTCAGTAGATGACTTTGAATCCAGTGGGGAGTATGATGATTTGGCCAGAAAGGCAGCTCAGCCCCAAGAAGAAGTGTATGGAGTATATAACAGCAGCACCGATTGTCCTCCAGGGAAGATGGAAGTTGAGATAAATGGCGTTCCAGTCTTCATGGAAGTGGACACGGGAGCGAGCCAGTCAGTGATGAGCCAGGATGCCTTTGAGAGGCTATGGAACGAAAAACGAAAAACGACCCGAGCTCGTTCCAGTACAGGAAAAGTTGCGCACCTACACCAAGGAGCTGATCCCACTCTTTGGTAGTGCAGATGTAAGTGTAAGCCATAATGGGGTGGTGCACAAGTTACCTCACACACGAGGTCCATACTTGAGAGAAGGTCACTTTGTGACCAGTAACCTTTATTAGCCAACACTGAAGTGAAGAAAGTGGATGGAGCTTCCCCTTTTATACCTGAAAGTCCAGGTTAGGAGTGTCTCCCACAAGTTCACAACCTAGTGGTCAGTGTTCTCACAGTGTACAAATTAGGTCAGTTTAGACATGGGTTACAATGACAGTTGAATACATGACATCACCTCCCCCGCCAAAGTCTTATTGGGATCACAGGTTAAGTTTCTCTGGTGGTTTACGCTCCCTTGTAGAGCGCCTGAGTTGGGGCTCCGGTTGTTGGGCACTGGCCTGAGTGTCTACTGTTTGCGGTGCCTCAGGCCTGTCCGGACTGCCCACAGTGACTGGGCTCTCCTTCACTTGGTTCCGGTGTTCGGTCACCTGTGGTGGAGTGAACTCTACGTCGTGTTCTTCCTCTGCATCTTCTATGGGGTTGCTGAACCTCCTTTTTGTTTGATCCACGTGTTTGTGGCAGATTTGTCCATTGGTAAGTTTAACTACCAGAATCCTATTCACCTCTTTAGCAATCACAGTGCCTGCGAGCCATTTGGGCCCTGCAGCGTAGTTGAGGACAAAGACAGGGTCATTAACATCAATACATCGTGCCCTCGCATTCCAGTCATGGTAGTTATATTGTGACCGGTGTCTGCTCTCAACAATTTATTTCATGTCTAGGTGTATAAGGGATAACCTGGTTTTGAGCATCCTTTTCATTAGCAGCTCTGCAGGTGGAACCCCTGTGAGCGAGTGTGGTCGGGATCTGTAGGCCAACAGGAGGCGTGATAATCGGCGTTGTAGGGAACCCCCTTGGATTCTGAGCATCCCCTGTTTGATTATCTGCACTGCTCGTTCTGTCTGGCCATTTGAGGCCGGGTTGAACTGTGCTGTTCTGACATGGTTGATACCATTTCCTGCCATGAAGTCCTGGAATTCAATGCTTGTAAAGCATGGGCCATTGTTGCTGACCAAGAGGTCCGGTAGACCATGGGCGGCGAACATTGCCCGTAGACTTTCTACCATGGCAGAGGATGTGCTTGAATTGAGAATGTCACACTCGATCCATTTGGAGTAGGCGTCTACTACAACCAAAAATATTTTTCCCATGAAAGGACCTGCGTAGTCCACATGGATGTGTGACCATGGCTTGGCGGGCCAGGATCAGGGGCTAAGGGGGGCTTCCCTGGGCGCATTGCCCAGCTGGGCACACGTGTTGCACCTGCGAACACAAAGTTCTAGGTCTGCATCTATCCCTGGCCACCAAACGTGTGACCTGGCAATTGCTCTCATCATGATGATGCCCGGGTGCTCATTGTGGAGTTCTCGGATGAACATCTCTCTGCCCATCTGGAGCATGACGACTCGGTTTCCCCATAGTAGGCAATCGGCCTGAATTGAGAGTTCATCCTTGCGCCTGTGAAATGGTTTAAATTCCTCAGGGCATGCCCCGTACGTGGCTGCCAGTCCCCATCTAGGACACATTTCTTGACTAAAGACAGTAGCAGGTCTCTATTTGTCCAGACTTTGATGTGACGGGCTGTCACGTGTGAGCCTTCGCTTTCGAAAGCTTCAACAGCCATAACCATCTCAGCAGCATGCTCGGTTGCCCTCTCGGTGGTGGCTAGTGGGAGCCTGCTGAGTGCATTGGCGCAGTTTTCAGTGCCTGGTCTGTGCCGAATTGTATAGTCATAGTCGGCTAATGTGAGTGCCCATTTCTGTATGCGGGCCAACGCATTTGCATTTATGGCCTTGTTGACGGCCAAAAGGGATGTTAGGGGTTTGTGATCTGTCTCCAGCTCAAATTTCCTGCCAAGCAGGTACTGGTGCATTTTTTTTACTGCATATACACATGCAAGCGCTTCCTGTTCTACCACCCCATAGCCCCGTTCTACCTGGGACAGACTTCTGAAGGCATAAGCTACCGGCTGTAACTGACCCTTGGCATTAACATGCTGCAACACATGCCCGACCCCATAGGACGACGCATCACACATTAAAACAAGTTTCTTACATGGGTCATATAGCGTTAACAGATTGTTGGAGCATAACAAATTGCGTGCTCTATCAAAAGCCGTTTCCTGGCTGTTCCCCCCAGACTCATTTGCAACCTTTGCGTAGGAGCACGTGTAGCGGCTCTAACAGTGTGCTCAATTTGGGAAGAAAGTTACCAAAATAGTTCAGGAGCCCCACGAACGAACGCAGCTCCGTCGTGTTACGGGATCTGGCTGCTCTCTGGATCGCTTCCGTTTTGGACGCAGTAGGTCTGATCCCGTCTGCTGCTACCCTCATCCCCAGGAATTCTACCTCTGGAGCTAGGAAGATGCACTTCACCGTTTTCAGTCGCAGACCTACCCGGTCCAGTCTGTGTAGTACCTCCTCCAGGTTGTGGAGGTGTTCTTTAATATCGCAACCCGTGATGAGGATGTCGTCTTGAAAAACCACCATCCTTGGAATCGACTTGAGAAGGCTTTCCATGTTTCGTTGAAAGATCACGGCGGCCGAGCGAATCCCGAACGGACATCAGTTGTACTCAAACAATCCCTTGTGTGTCGTGATGGTGGTCAGCTTCTTCGACTCACTCGCCAGCTCCTGGGTCATGTAAGCTGAGGTCAGGTCCAATTTTGAAAAAAGTTTGCCACCGGATAGCGTCGCAAAGAGGTTCTCCGCACTCGGTAGCAGGTACTGGTCTTGGAGTGAAACCCGATTGATGGTGGCCTTGTAATCGCCACATATCCTGACCGACCCATCCGCCTTGAGCACCGGCACAATCGGGCTCGCCCAGTCACTGAATTCGACTGGCGAGATGATGCCTTCCCTCAGCAGGCGGTCCAATTCGCCTTCTATCTTTTCCCACATCACGTGCGGCACCGCCCTGGCCTTGTGGTGTACTGGCCTGGCGTCCGGGTTTATGTGAATCACTACTTTGGCCCCCATGAAAGTGCCAATGCCGAGTTGAAATAGTGAGTCAAATTTGTCCAGGACCTGTGAGCATGTTATTCGCTCCACAGAAGAAATTGCATTGACATCTCCCCATTTCCACTTCATGACAGCAAGCCAACTCCTCCCCAGCAGTGCGGGACCATCTCCCGGGACAATCCAGAGTGGCAACCTGTTCTCCGAATCTTTGTGAGTCATGACTACCATGGCGCTGCCGAGCATCGGAATGATCTCCTTTGTATATGTCCGTAGCTGTGCGTCAATCGGCACTAATTTTGGCCTCCTGGCCTTGGACACCCACAACTTATCGAACTGTTTGATACGCATCAGGGACTGGCTGGCCCCCGTGTCTAGCTCCATTGATACTGGGATGCCATTGAGGAGCACTTTCATCATTATCGGTGGCGTTCTGGTGTATGAATTGTATATGTGCTCCACATGAACTCGCAGAATTTCAGCTTCCAGCGATTTTCCCCAGTATTTATTTGGCCTCGTAGGGCTTACATCGGGCCCGTCCTCCTCGTACATCAACTTGGCTGCAGGCTTCTTGCACATACACGCCAAGTGACTGCTGGTGTTGCAGTTTCTGCAGGTATATTGCTGATACCTGCAAGCTCTAGCTATGTGTTTGCCTCCACACCTCCAACATGAGCCGTTATTGGAAACAAACGGTCCATTACTCGTCGATCGTCTCTGACTGTCTCTGTAACTGTCCTTAAGCGTACCATTGACAGGTGTTGATGGCCCCATTACTAGCCGCATTGTCCCTTGCGATGGCATGAATCGCCGTTCAGCTAGCCATTGTCTCTGTTGAATTCCCCCTTTGGGTTCGACTACATGCTTGGGCATGTCCGATTGCCCCTGTCAGCCTGAAGAACTGTGTGTCGCATTAACAATGTTGACCCCCTGTCCATTTGCTGCATTTAAACCCAGATTTTTGTCAAACATCATTCTGGTCTCTTCCTCCCCTGAGATAAATGTCTGGGCCATCAAAGCCGCCGTTTTCAGGGCCAAGTCTTTGGTCTCAATCAGTTTCCTGAAAACCCCAGTGTGCCCGATGCCCTCAATAAAAAAGTCTCGCAGCATCTCCGCTCTGCATTCATCTGGGAACTTACATAGTCTCGCCAGTCGCCGGAGGTCTGCCACGAAGTCTGGAATGCCGCCGGTAAAACCTTTGTCTCGCCACATGCATGCTGCTCGCCGGTTTAAAGTGTTCCCCAATCAACTTACTGAGCTCTTCAAAAGTCTTATCCACCGGCTTCTCTGGCGCTAGAAGATCCTTCATCAGCGAGTATGTCCTGGATCCACAAACTGTCAGGAGATGAGCCCTGCGTTTGTCGGCCGAATCCTGTCCCAGCCATTCCTTAGTGATGAAACTTTGCTGTAGTCTCTCAATAAAATTGTCCCAATCATCACCAACACAGCACCTCTTATATGTGCTGCTAGTGGCCATGTTCGCGTGGTTTAAATCCCAGTTTCTCGTCGCCAATAATATGTCCTTACTATACACTACAAATGCACACGAGGCCCATACTTGAGAGAAGGTCACTCTGTGACCAGTAACCTTTAGTAGCCAGCAGTGAAGTGAAGAAGGTGGGTGGAGCTTCCCCTTTTGTACCTGAAAGTCCAAGTTAGGAGTGTCTCCCACAAGTTCACCACCTAGTGGTCAGTGTTCTCACAGTGTACAACTTAGGTCAGTTTAGACATGGGTTACAATGACAGTTGAATACATGACAAGACCAGCACAGCATCTGAGGCACAGATTGTCCATCATGACTGCGTGGCAATGATCCGACCGGAACGACCTAAAAGCACCTTCCTGGCTCCAGTGGCAAGACTCCTGGGGAGGAAGATCGAATTCACAGGCACTCTTCCAACGTTGGTGGCAGAATCACGGGAGAGGAGGATCAAGGCAGTTGACCTCGAGGACAGAGGCAAGATGGAGTCCCTGCTGCAGCGAGGTGCAGCATGGTGTGGCAGGGTTCTCTTAAAGGAGACCTGCAACCAACTGATTTTAAAGAGAAATTGTATGCATGGCAATCAATGTAACGAACCGATTAAGAATGTAAGGAACAAAATGTTGCGAGATGTCAGGAATAGAAATGTGCCCAAAAGTAGCAAGCCAGCGACCTCAGGAGAGTGAAGGCACTGATTCTGATACCCGGTCCCAGTCTATCCCACGCTGCAGGCGCCCGATGGCATTATTCGCCACGGACCTGGAAACGAAAACAGCGTCAATATGCGCAGTCGGCCGCTGTTGCCCACCACCTGGGTGGAGACGGCTCAGCCTGCAGACACAGTCGCTACCTCGGCCATGTCCGGGAGCAAAAGGTTAGAACCAATGAGTTCCCCAAACGGGACCTGGAACAGCCAGGTTCCCAACATCGTTAAAAAGCAGGCAGAAGATTCTGCAACCCTCAGAGGAGGACAGGGAGGCCACACACATCTGTGGCTCTGCCCACCATTAGGCAACGGCAAAGGCCCTGAGTCCTGGCAACTTGAGCGAACCAAGCCCACCCCGCTAGCAGGGGTGCAGCGCTGCCATCAGACGATTAGAAACCCATCCGGTTGCTCTGGAACGAGTGTCCTCGCATACTGGTCCTGCTACCGCAGTACTGAACATGACTGAACTAATTCTGCAATCTACCCAATCCTGGCGCACGATCATAAAACGTAACGAATGTAAGTCACTGAACCAAGGTGTCACGGTACAAACTGTAAAAAAAAATGTTTTTTTGTACTTGCACTGTGTCTGGTCCTACAGAGAAACATAGAAACATAGAAAATAGGTGCAGGATTCGGCCATTCGGCCCCTCGAGCCTGCACCACCATTCATGGCTGATCATTCCTTCAGTACCCCTTTCCTGCTTTTTCTCCATACCCCTTGGTCCCTTTAGCCGTAAGGGCCACATCTAACTCCCTCTTGAATATATCCAATGAACTGGCATCAACAACTCTCTGCGGTAGGGAATTCCACAGGTTAACAACTCTCTGAGTGAAGAAGTTTCTCCCCAGCTCAGTCCTAAATGTCCTACTCCTAATCCTAAGACTGTGTCCCCTGGTTCTGGACTTCCCCATCATCGGGAACATTCTTCCCGCATCTAACCTGTCCAGTCCCGTCAGAATCTTATAAGTTTCTATGAGATCCCCTCTCATCCTTCTAAACTCCAGTGTATAAAGGCCCAGTTGATCCAATCTCTCCTCATATGTCAGTCCCGCCATCCCGGGAATCAGTCTGGTGAACCTTCGCTGCACTCCCTCAATAGCAAGAGTGTCGTTCCTCAGATTAGGAGACCAAAACTGAACACAATATTCCAGGTGAGGCCTCACCAAGGCCCTGTACAACTGCAGTAAGACCTCCCTGCTCCTATACTCAAATCCCCTAGTTATGAAGGCCAACATACCATTTGCCTTCTTCACCGCCTGCTGTACCTGCATGCCAGCTTTCAATGACTGATGAACCATGACACCCAGGTCTCGTTGCACCTCACCTTTTCCTAATCTGCCGCCATTCAGATAATATTCGGCCTTCGTGTTTTTGCCTCCAAAGTGGATAACCTCACATTTATCCACATTATACTGCATCTGCCATGCATTTGCCCACCCATCTAATCTGTCCAAGTCCCCCTGCAGCCTCTTAGCGTCCTCCTCACAACTCACACACCACCCAGTTTAGTGTCATCTGCAAACTTGGAGACATTACATTCAATTCCTTCATCTAAATCACTAATGTATATTGTAAATAGCTGGGGTCCCAGCACTTGAGCCCTGCGGCACCCCACTAGTCACTGCCTGCCATTCTGAAAAAGATCCGTATATCCTGACTATCTGCTTCCTGTCTGCCAACCAGTTCTCTATCCACATCAGTACATTACCCCCAATACCATGTGATTTAATTTTGCACACCAATCTCTTGTGTGGGACCTTGTCAAAAGCCTTTTGAAAGTCCAAATACACCACATTCACTGGTTCTTCCTTGTCCACTCTACCAGTTACATCATCAAAAAATTCCAGAAGATTTGTCAAGCATGATTTCCCTTTCATAAATACATGCTGCCTTGGACCGATCCCGTCACTGCTTTCCAAATGCTATTTCATTTTTAATAATTGATTCCAACATTTTCCCCACTACTGATGTCAGGCTAACTGATCTATAATTACCCATTTTCTCTCTCCCTCCTTTTGTAAACAGTGGTGTTACGTTAGCTACCCTCCAGTCCATAGGAACTGATCCAGAGTCGATAGACTGTTGGAAAATGATCACCAATGCATCCACTATTTCTATGGCCACTTCCCTAAGTACTCTGGGATTCAGACTATCAGGCCCTGGGGATTTATCAGCCTTCAATCCCATCAATTTCCCTAACACAATTTCCTGCTTTATAAGGATATCCTTCAGTTCCCCCTTCTCACTAGACCCTCGGTCCCGTAGTATTTCTGGAAAGTTATTTGTGTCTTCCTTCGTGAAAACAGAACCAAAGTATTTGTTTAACTGGTCTGCCATTTCTTCGTTCCACATTATAAATTCACCTGAATCTGACTGCAAGGGACCTACATTTGTTTTCACTAATCTTTTTCTCTTCACATAACTATAGAAGCTTTTGCAGTCAGTTTTTATGTTCCCAGCAAGCTTCCTCTCATACTCTATTTTTCCCCTCCTAATTAAACCTCTTGTCCTCCTCTGCTGTATTACAAAATTCTCCCAGTCCTCAGGTTTGCTGCTTTTTCTGGCCAATTTATATACCTCTTCCTTTAATTTAACACTATCCTTAATTTCCCTTGTTAGCCACGGTTGAGCCACCTTCCCCATTTTATTTTTACTCCAGACAGGGATGTACAATTGTTGAAGTTCATCCATATGATCTTTAAATGTTTGCCATTGCCTATCCACCGTCAACCCTTTAAGTATCACTCGCCAGCCTATTCTAGCCAATTCACGTCTCATACCATCGAAGTTACCTTTCCCAAGTTCAGGATCCTAGTCTCTGAATTAACTGTGTCACTCTCCATCTTAATAAAGAATTCTACCATATTATGGTCACTCTTCCCCAAGGGGCCTCGCACAACAAGATTTTTAATTAGTCCTTTCTCATTACACATCACCCAGTCTAGGATGGCCAGCTCTCTAGTTGGTTGCTCGACATATTGGTCTAGAAAACCATGTCTAATACACTCCAGGAAATCCTCCTCCACCGCATTGCTACCAGTTTGGTTAGCACAGTCAATATGTAGATTGAAGTCGCCCATGATAACTGCTGTACCTTTATTGCACACATCCCTAATTTCTTGTTTGATGCTGTCCCCAACCTCACTACTACTGTTTAGTGGTCTGTACCCAACTCCCACTAGCATTTTCTGCCCTTTGGTATTCCGCAGCTCCATCCATGCAGATTCCACATCATCCAAGCTGATGTCCTTCCTTACTATTGCAATAATTTCCTCTTTAACCAGTAATGCCAGCCCACCTCCTTTTCCTTTCTGTCCATCCTTCCTAAATGTTGAATACCCCTGGATGTTGAGTTCCCAGCCTTGGTCACCCTGGAGCCATGTCTCCGTGATGCCAATTACATCATATCGTTAACTGCTATCTGCGCAGTTAATTCGTCCACCTTATTCCGAATACTCCTCGCATTGAGGCACAGAGCTTTCAGGCTTGTCTTTTTAACACCCTTTGCCCCTTTAGCATTTTGCTATAATGTGGCCCTTTGTTCTTTTTGCCTTGGGTTTCTCTGCCCTCCACTGTTACTTTTCTTCTTTCTATCTTTTGCTTCTGCCCTCATTCTAAATCCCTCTGTCTCCCTGCATAGGTTCCCATTCCCTGCCATATTAGTTTAACCCCTCCCCAACAGCACTAGCAAACACTCTGCCTCGGACATTGGTTCCAGTCCTGCCCAGCTGCAGACTGTCCAGTTTGTACTGGTCCCACCTCCCGCAGAACTGGTTCTAATGTCCCAGGAATTTGAATCTCTCGGTTCTTCACCACTCCTCAACCATGTATTCTTCTTAGCTATCCTGTGATTCCTACTCTGACTAGCACGTGGCACTGGTAGCAATCCTGAGATTACTACTTTTGAGGATCTACTTTTTAATTTAGCTCCTAGCTCCCTAAATTCGTCTTGTAGGATCTTATCCCGTTTTTTACCTATATTGTTGGTACCTATATGCACTACGACAACTGGCTGCTTACCCTCCCCCTTCAAAATGTCCTGCACCCACTCCGAGACATCCTTGACCCTTGCACCAGGGAGGCAACATACCATCCTGGAGTCTCGGTTGCGGCTGCAGAAACGTCTATTTATTCCCCTTACAATAGAATCCCCTATCACTATAGCTCTCCCACTCTTTTTTCTGCCCTCCTGTGCAGCAGAGCCACCCACGGTGCCATGGACTTGGCTGCTGCTGCCCTCCCCTGATGCGTCATCCCCCCTTTATGTAACGGGTCAGCTGCATGATCTTGCTGTGGGGTGGCCGGGGCGGGGGGCGGGACTATCGATATACTCTCTGTGTATTCACTGTATTGTTGCATAAGATGGAGACTTGTTTACCTGATGTATGATCAATATGGTTTACACTGTGTATATACATGCTAGCACCACTAGAGGGTGCAACTGGTGGAGACCGGGTTTCCTGTCCTGCCCTGGTGGCAGGGGCTGTATAAAAAGGGAGCCACCATGCGGCTGCCTCACTCTGGAGTTTGGAATAAAGGACCAAGGTCAGTACAGTTTGAGTACAACACATTGTCTCATGGAGTCATTCATAAGTACATCACAGACATAATAATGTCCACACCGGAAATAATGCCCATTTTTGGGAGATAAGCACAAAAGTGGAGGTTCCAGCACATGGGATCTTTTACATCTACTTGAGAGGGCAGGCGGGCTCATTTTAAAATCTCTTCCGAAAGATGGCATCTCTGACAGTGCAGCACACCCTCAGTCCTACGATGAAGTGTGAGTGACAGAATGAGCTCGTCTCTGGATGGGGCTTGAATCCACGACTACTTCGCTAAGAGGCAAGCGTACTGCCACTGGGACAGGGCTGAATATTAAATAACACACAAAGGAATGTCATTCGTCTGCTGTTATGGTCTAGGTTATGTTATAAGCTCATCTCTGGGTTCAAGTGAAAGCTTTGTACTGCTCAATCAAGTATCATTTGAATGCTCCAGTCAGATAACTGCTTTGTAATCACTGCCAGACATCTACTACTCTCCATATAATATAAACAGGAGTTTAAAAAAATACAGAAAATAAAGGCCTTTCTTATCCTTTGACCAGCATTTTATGTTCTAGTAAAACTTAGGTTTAATGTTTTGTGGATCATAATTATAAAGTCACATAAAAGTGGCTGAAGCACAGGTAAAGTAAGATTTGGGTAAATTTTGCCATTGGTAGGGCCTCACTCAACAAGTGCATATCCAAAGGTTATAGCACACCAGTAATTCCCTAATACATGCTGGCTATGTGCAAGGCCATCTAGCTGTGCTGAGTCTTGCACATTTTGTCCTATTTTGTCAGCGGTGAAAGATTTCAGCCCCGAAGTGTCTCCCAAGCTGCTGTTATCCAGACAGGTAGGGACAAATACGCTGTGAATCATATTGAATTGGGGCTCATGGTCAATCAAGGCTCGTGGTGAATCGGGGCTCACGGTGAATCACAGTGAATCGGGGCTCATGGTGAATTGGGGCTCACGGTGAATTATGATGCATGGGGCTCAAAGTGAATGGGGGCTTGCGGTGAATCTGGGCTTGTGGTGAATCACGGTGAATCGGGGCCCATGGTGAATCAGGGCTCATGGTGAATCGGGACTCGTGGTGAATCAGGGTGAATCAGGGCTCACAATGAATCAGGGCTCGTGGTGAATCGGTGCTCACATTGTATAATGGTGAATTGGGCTCATTGTGAATCTGGGCTCATGATGAATCATGGTGAATCGGGGTTCATGGTGATTTGGGGCTCATGGTGAATTGGGACTCATGGTGAATCAGGACTCTGTGTATTGGAGCTCATGGTGAATTGGGGCTCATGGTGAATCGGGGCTCGTGGTGAATCGTGGTGAATCAGGACACAGTGAATCAGGGCTCATGGTGAATTGGAGCTCGCGGTGAATCATGCTGAATTGGGCTCATGGTGAATCGGGGCTCGTGGTGAATCATGGTGAATCGGGGTTCATGGTGATTCGGGGTTCATGGTGAATCGGGGCTCATGGTGAATTGAGACTCATGGTGAATCATGGTGAATCGGGACTCACAGTGAATCGGGGCTCACGGTGAAGCGGGACGGTGATTCATGGTGAATAGGGGCTTACAGTGAATCAGGGCTCGCGGTGAATCAGAGCTCGTAGTGAATAATGGTGAATTATGCTCATGGTGAATTGGGACTCACGGTGAATCGGGGTTCATAGTGCATCAGAGCTCGTGGTGAATTGGGACAGACGATGAATCGGGGCTCACAGTGAATTGGGGTTCATGGTGAATCGGGCCTCAAAGTGAATCTGCGCTCATGGTGAATCAGGGCCCATGGTGAATCGGAGTTCGCTGTGAATCATGGTTCACGGTGAATCAGGCTCGTGGTGAATCACAGTGAAGCGTTGCTCATAGGGAATCACGGTGACTCAGGGCTCATGATGAATCGTGGTTCATGGTGAATCGGAGCTCATGGTCAATCAGGCCTCACGGCAACTGGGGGTTGTGGTTAATCGGAGCTTGCAGTGAATCGGGGCTCAAGGTGAATTGGGGCTCACAGTGAATTGGGGCTCAAAGTGAGTTAAGGGCTTATGATGATTCAGGATCACAGTGAATTGGGGCTCGCGGTGAATCGGGGATCACGGCGAATCATGGTTTATTGGGATCACAGTGAATCATGGTGAATCGGTACTTGCCGATATTCGGGGCTAATGGTGAATTGTGGTGAGTTGGGGTCATGGGGAATCAGAGCCCGCGGTGAACCTGGGCTCATGGTAATCACGGTGAATTGGGGCTCGGGAGAATCAGGGCTCGTGTTGAATCGGGGCTCATGGTGAATCGGGTCTGACTGTGAATCAGGACTCGTGGTGAATCAGGACTCATGGTGAATCACGGTGAATCGCGGCTCACGATGAATAAGGCCTCACAGTGAATTGGAGCACGTGGTGAATTGGGGCTCACGGTGAATCAGTGCTCATGGTGAACAGGGCTTACGGTGAATGGGACACACGGTCAATCACAGTGAATCAGCGCTCACGGTGAATCGAGGCTCATGATGAATTTAGGCTCGCAGTCAATTGGGGCGCAAGGAGACTCAGGGCTGACGGTGAATCGGGGCTCAAAGCTAAGCGGGACTCAAGGTGAATCAGGGCTGATGGTGAATCAGGGATCATGTTGAAGCGGGGCTCAAAGTGAATCGGGGCTCCCAGCGAATCGGGGCTCATAGTGAATCGGGCTCATGCTGAATGATGGTGAATTGGGGCTCGCGAAAAATCGGGGCTCATGGTTGAATCACGGTGAATCAGTCTCACGGTGAATGATAATGAATTGGGCTCACAGTGAATTTTGTTGAATTGGGGCTCAGCGTGTATCAGGGTTCACAGTGATTTGGGCCCATGGTGAATCATGGTGAATCGGGGCTTACGGTGAATTTTGTTGAATTGGGGCTCACGGTGAATCACGACTCACGGTGAATCTGGCCCACGGTGAATCGGGGCTCATGGAGAATCGGGCTCATGGTGAATCGTGGTGAATCAGATAGTGAATCAGGGTTCACGGTGATGGTGAATTGGGGCTCATGGTGAATTGGGGCTCATGGTGAATTGGGGCTCATGGTGAATTGGGGCTAACGGTGAATTGGGGCTCACAGTGAATTGGGGTTCACGGTGAATTGGGCTTCCAGTGAATCACAGTGAAGTGTTGCTCGCAGTAAATCACGGTGACTTATGGCTCATGGTGAATCATGGCTCATGGTGAATCGGAGCTCACGGTGAATTAGGGCTCACGGTGAATCAGCGCTCATGGCGAATTTGGGCTCATGGTGAATCAGCACTCACGTGAGTCGTGGCTCGCGGTCAATCATGGTGAATCAGTGCTCACAGTGAATCGGGGCTCATGGTGAATCGGGGCTCATGGTGACTCAAGGCTCATGGTGAATCGGGGCTCGCGGTGAATCATGGTAAAATGGGGCTCAAAGTGAATCAGGGCTCATGGTAAATCACGGTGACTCAGGACTCACGGTGAATCGGGACTCACTGTGAATTGGTGTTCACGGTGAATCGGGCTCGTGGTGAATCACGGTGATTATGGGCTCATGGTGAATAGTAGCTCATGGTGATTCGCTTGCGGTGAATTGGGGCTCACATTGAATCGGGGCTCAAGGTGAATCATGCTCACGGTCAATCATGGTGAATCAGTGCTCACAGTGAAATGGGGCTCACGGTCAATCAGGCCTTGCGGCGAATTGGGGGTTGCGGTTAATCGGAGCTCGCAGTGAATCGGGGCTCTAGGTGAATCGGGGATCATGGTGAATAGGGGTCACAGTAAATCGGGGCTCAAAGTGAATTGGGGCTCAAAGTGATTTAAGGGCTCATGGTGAATTGGGGCTCACGTTGAATCGGGGCTCATGGTGAATCAGACCTCAATGAATTGGGGCTGACAGTGAATCAGGGTTGACGGTGAATCAGGGATCATGCTGAAGTGGGACTCAGAGTGAATCGGGACTCCCAGCGAATCAGGGCTCACGTTGAATTGGGGCTCATGGTGAATCGGGCTCATGCTAAATGACGGTGAGTTGGGGCTTCCAGAAAATCAGGGCTCACGGTTGAATCACGGTGAATCAGTCTCACGAGGAATGACGGTGAATCGGGCTCACAGTGAATTTTGTCGAATTGGGGCTCCTGTGAGTCGGAGTTCATGGTGATTTGGGTTCATGGTGAATTGCGGTGAATCAGGGTTCATGGTGAATTTTGTTGAATTGGGGCTCACTATGAATCGGGGTGCACGGTGAATCTGGATCATCGTGAATCGGGACTCATGGAGAATCAGGCTCATGGTGAATTGCGGTGAATTGGTCTCATGGTGAATGACGATGAATCTGGACTCATGGAGAATCGGGGCTCATGGTGAATTGCGGTGAATCGGTCCCACGGTGAATCGCAGTGAATCGGTGCTCACGGTGAATTGTAGTGTTTCGGGGCCCGTGGCAAATTGGGGCTCGCAGTGAATCGGGACTCATGGTGAATCATGGTGAATCGGGTTGTGTGGTGAATCAGGGCTCATGCTGAAACAGGGTGATCAGGCTCATAGGAAATCGGGGTTTACAGTGAATCACGGAGAATCGGGACTCGCGGTGAAATGTAGTGAATTGTGGCTTGTGGTTAATTGGGGCTCAGGGTGAATTGTGATGATTCGAGGCTCACGTTAAATTGGGGCTCACCATGAATCATGGTGAATCAGGGCTCACAGTGAATCGGGGTGAATCAGGGTCCATGATGAATGTGGTAAATCGGGGCTCGTGGTGAATCTGGGCTCATGCTGAAACAGGGTGAATTAAGCTCACAAGAAATCGGGGCTCACGCTGAATCATGGCTCATGGTGAATTGGGTCTTACGGTGAATCGGGGCACACGGTAAATCACAGTGAAGCGGTCTCACAGTGAATTGGGGTGAACAGGGCTCATGGTGAATTGTGGTAAATTGGGGGTTGCGGTGAATTTTGGTGAATCGGGCTCATGATGAATCATGGTGAATCGGGGCACATGGTGAATGACGGTGAATTGAGGCTCATGATGAATCAGGGCTCACGGTGAATTGAGGCTCAAAATGAATCGGGGCTCACAGGTGAATCAGGGCTCACGGTGAATTGTGGCTCACGGTAAATTGAAGCTCATATTGAATCGAGGCTTGCGGTGACTTGTAGTAAATTGGGGCTTGCGGTGAATCAGGGCTCATGGTTAATTGAGGATCATGGTGAATCAAGGCTCATGGTGAATCAAGGCTCATGGTGAAATGGTGTTCACGATGAATAGGAGCTCATGGTGAAGCGGGATCATGCTGAATCAGGGCTCGCAATGAATTGAGGCTCGCGGTTAATCACGGTGAATTGGGGCTCATGGTGAATCGGGGCTCACAGTGAATCACGGTAAATCGGTGCTCGTGGAGATTCGGAATTGAGGTGAATCGGGGTCACGGGGAATCAGAGCCCATGGTGAACCTGGGCTCACGTTCAATCATGGTGAATCGAGGCTCATGGAGAATCAGGGCTCGTGTTGAATTGGGGCTCATGGTGAATTGGGGTTCATGTTTAAATCGGAGCTCACAGCGAATCAGGGCTCACGGTGAATTGGGGCTCATGGTGAATTGGGACTCATGGTGAATCGAGGTTCATGGTGAATCAGGGCTCACGTTGAATTATGGTGAATAGAGGACCATGGTGAAATGTGGTGAATTGTGGCTTGCCGTGAATCAGGGCTCACAGTGAATTGGGATTCACGATGAATCGCAGTGAATCGGGGCTTGTGGTGAATTGGGGCTCGCGATGAATCAGGACCTGTGGTGAATCGGGGCTCCCGCTGAATTTTGGTGAATCAGGCACATGGTGAATGACGATAAATTGAGGCTCATGATGAATCGGGGCTCACGATGAATTGAGGCTCAAAATGAATTGGGGTTCACAGGTGAATCAGGGCTCATGGTGAATCAGGGCTCATGGTGAATTATGGTGAATAGGGGCTCATGGTGAAATGTGGTGAATTGTGGCTTGCGGTGAATCAGGGCTCACAGTGAATCGGGACTCACGGTGAATCACGGTGAATCGGGGCACATGGTGAATGACGATGAATTGAGGCTCATGATGAATCCGGGTTTACGGTGAATTGAGGCTCAAAATGAATTGGGTTCACAGGTGAATCAGGGCTCATGGTGAATCGTGGCTCATGGTGAATTGAAGCTCATATTGAATCGAGGCTTGCGGTGAATTGTAGTAAATTGAGGCTTGCGGTGAATTGGGGGTCGCAGTGAATCGGGGCTCATTGTTAATCGAAGCTCATGGTGAATCAAGGCTCACGATGAATCAAGGCTTGCGGTGAATTGGTGCTCGCGGTGAATAGGAGCTTGTGGTGAATCATGGTGAATCGAGATCACGCTGAATCGGGGCTCGCGATGAATTGAGGCTCGCGATTAATCACGGTAAATTGGGGCTCACGGTGAACCGGGGCTCACGGTGAATCGGGGATCACGGTGAATCACGATGAATTTGTGCTCTCAGAGATTTGGGGCTAACGGTGAATTGAGGTGAATCAGGATCACGGGGAATCAGAGCCCATGGTGAACCTGGGCTCACATTCAATCACAGTGAATTGGGGCTCACGGAGAATCAGGGCTCATGTTGAATTGGGGCTCATGGTGAATCGAGGTTCACATTGAATCGGAGCTCACAATGAATCGGGGTTCACGGTGAATTGGGGTTCATGGTGAATCGGGGTTCGTGAAGAATCATGGTGAATCAGGGTTCACGGTGAATTATGGTGAATCGGGGCTCATTGTGAAATGTGGTGAATTGTGGCTTGCAGTGAATCAAAGCTCACGGTAAATTGGGACTCACGATGATTCGCGGTGAATCAGGACCCGCGGTGAATCAGGACCCGCGGTGAATCATGACCCGTGGTGAAGTGTGGTGAATTGTGACTCGCAGTGAATTGTGGTGAATCGGGGCTCATGGTGAATTGGGGATCACAGTGAATTGTGGTGAATTGGGGCTCATGGTTAATTGTGGTGAATTGGGGTTCACGATGAATCAGGGCTCATGGTGAATCAGGGCTCATGGTGAATCAGAGTGAATCAGGGTTCATGATGAATGTGGTGAATCGGGGCTCATGGTGAATCTGGGATCATGCTGAAACAGGGTGAATTGGGCTCACAGGAAATCAGGGCTCACTCTGAATCACGGCTCATGGTGAATCGGGACTTACGGTGAATCGGGGTACATGGTGAATCATGGTGAAGCTGTCTCACAGTGAACCGGGGTGAGCAGGGCTCACGGTGAATTGTGGTAAATTGGGGGTCGCAGTGAATTGTGGTGAATCGGGCTCACGGTGAATCAGGACTCACGGTGAATCAGGACTCATAGTGAATCGTGGTGAATCGGGGCTCGCGGTGAATCGGGGCTCGCTATGTATTGTGGTGAATTGTGGCTTGCGGTGAGTTGTGGTGAATCAGGGCTCATGGTCAATTGTGGTGAATTGGAGCTCATGGTGAATTGGGGCTCACGGTGAATTGTGGTGAATTGGGGCTTATGGTGAATCAGGGCTCACAGTGAATCAGGGCTGATGGCAAATCAGGGCTCATGGTGAATCACGGCTCATGGTGAATCAAGGTGAGTCAGGACTCACGGTGAATCGGGGCTCGCGGTAAATCGGGTCTCACGGAGAATCACAGTGAATCTGTGTTCACGGAGTTTCAGGGCTCATGGTGAATTGTGGTGAATCGGGGTTCGTAGAGAATCAGGGTTCAGGGTAAATCAGGGCTTACAGTGAATTGGGGCTCATGGTGAAGTGGGGCTCGTGGTGAATTGGGGTTTGCAATGAATCAGGGGTCACGGTGAATCGGAGCTCACAGTGAATCTTGAATCATGGTGTATCACAGCGCATCGTGACTCATGGTGAATCAGGGTTTGCGGTGAATTATGGCTCATGATGAATCACGGTGAATCGGGGCTCACAGTGAATCAGGACTCACGATGAACCATGACTTATTGTGAATTGTGGTGAATCGAGGCTCACAGTGAATCACAGTGAATCGTGGCTCACATGAATTGGGCCTCATGGTGAATGACGGTGAATCGGGGCCTGCGATGAATTGTGGTGAATCAGGGCTCATGCTGAAACAGGGTGAAACAGGATCACGTGATATCGGGGTTCATGGTGAAATGTGGTCAATTGTGGCTCACAGTTGAATCAGGGCTCATGGCCAACCATTGTGAATCAAGGCTCATGGTGAACCATGGCTCATGATGAATCGAGGCTCACGATGAATCACGGAGAAGCGATCTCATGGTGAATCGGGGTGAATTGGACTCACGGTGAATTGTGGTAAATTGGGGCTCATGGTGAATCAAGGCTCGTGATGATTCACAGTGAATTGAGGCTCACGGTGAATCGACGCTCACAATGAATCAGGGGTCACGGTGAATCGGGGCTTAAAGTGAATCAGGACTCATGGTGAATCAGGGCTCACAGTGAATCAGGCTCACGGTGAATCATGGTGATTCGGGCTCACGGTGAATCGGGGTTCACGGTGAATCAAGGCTCATATTGAATCGAGGCTCACAGTGTATCACTGTGAATCAGGGCTCACGGTGAACTGTGGTAAATTGGGGCGTGCGCTGAATCAGAGTCTGCAGTGAATTGTAGTGAATCAGAGCTCATTGTGAATTGGGGCTTGCAGTGAATTGGGGCTCACGGTGAATCACCATGATTCAGCCTCATGGTGAATCATGGTGAATCGGGGCTTATGGTGAATCGGGGCTCGCGGTGAATCATGGTGAATCGGGGCTGACGGTGAATCAGCGTTCACGGTGAATTTTGGCGAATCAGGGCTCATGGTGAATCGGGCTCATATTGAATCAGGGCTCGCAATGAATCAGGGCTCACGGTAAATCAGGGCTCACGGTGAATCACAGTGATTCAGGGCTAGCGGTGAATCAGGGCTCGGAGAATCGGGGCTCATGGTGAATCGAGGCTCGTAGTGAATTGGGGTTCACCGTGGATCGGGGCTCACGGTGAATCAGGGCGTCTACGCAATCCCGATTCACCGCGATTTACTGTGAGCCCTGATGCACTGTTTCACTGTGAGCCCCGATTCGCCACGAGCCCCGATTCGCCGCGAGCCCCGATTCACCATGAATCACGATGCACTGTGATACACCATGATCCAAGATTCACCACGAGCCCCAATTCACCGTGAGCCCTGATTCATGGCTCATGGTGAATCAGGGCTCAGGGTGAATTGGGGCTCAGGGTGAATTGGGGCTCACAGTGAATTACGGTGAATCACAGTGAATTACGGTGAATCGGGCATCATGGAGAATCGGGGCTGGTGGTTAATTGAGCTTCACAGTGAGTCGGGGCTCCTGGTAAATCGGGGCTGATGGTGAATCAGGACTCACGGTGAATTAAGGTTCATGGTTAATCATGGGGAATCATGGCTTGCAGTGATTGTGGTGAATCGGGGCTCATGATGAATTAGGGCTCACAGTAAATCGGGGCTCATGGTGAATTGAGGTTCACGGTGAATTGTGATGAATCAAGGCTCGCGGTGAATTGAGGCTCAAGGTGAATCGCGGTGAATCGGGGTTCGTGGTGAATTGGGGCTCATGGTGAATCGGGGCCCACGGTGAATCACGCCCACGGTGAATCACGGTGAATTGGGGCTCACGGTGAATCACAGTGATTCAGGGGTCTGTAAGATTTACACACTTTCACAAAAGGCATAGGAAGAGGCCACAAACTAAAAATTGTTTAAACAAGCTTTTGGGACTGACTGGGCAAGGGAGGAAAAGGTGCCAGCTTGGGGCAGATGGTGACTCATCACCAATTAAAAACAGTCTCTGCGGTCAAGAGCAGACCTGTTTATGCATCAAAACAAAGGGATTGATACAATCTCACCGAGGAGCCCCTGGATTGATTGGCTGCAGGGGGAAAAACAGTTACTTCTAGAGACTACAACTATTTTAACTTGCATCTGTAAATCAAATAATCAAATAAATCACGTGCCCCCTGGTTAAAGAGGGGGGGGGCACTAAAACCGACACAATTAAAAAAAATTTAACTTTGGACAGTCAACTGGTTCAAATTAAAATTTGGTTACCGGGGGTGATGATGCACTCCAGTTTCTCCAGCGCCCACCTTTCGCTCTAAAGACTACAAGTCTACAAGAAACCAGGACAAAGGATCCCACAAGGCGTGCGTTAAGGAGTTATCTTTTGCCCTGTTGACTCTGTGTGCAAATTGTGGATGTCCAAACCCATCACCGCAGCCAGTCAAACAGATCACCACAAACAATGAAACCGATCCAGACGCATTAACGGAAACCTCAGCTCAATGAGACATTTATTCATAAAATGGATATATATACATGAGCTGGAAGTAGCTCAGAGCGAATGAAAAGGAACAGAATGAACATGGAAGAATCGGAAGAGAAGAGAATGACCATAAAAGGGAACATTGAAGAGGAACAACTGGTCACAGAACCAACGACCACGAACCTTCCATCTACGATTACAGCAACTAACTGGACGGGTGATTGTATGTCTTCGGTCAATTCTCTCAGAAATCTTGTTCGGTAATTTTTTGTTAGTTTTTGCATAATAAAACTGACAGTTAGGTTAAGCCTAAACTTTACGTCATGTGTAGTCCTTTGCTGTAATTCCCGAGGAATCAAGGTAAGGTGTAAAACAAACACCCTACAGAAAATGGCGACCGTGGCAGGACCTCGGCTTTTGGAATAGGATCACAGACACAAATCAAGGGCAAGAAACCCTAGGGAGGCTTGGTTAAGTCTCAGGTCGGCTAAGATAGTCATAGAAAGGAATCTCAAGGGTATCTAGGGAAACCAGAGAAGGAGGGAAACAGTCTTGGGGAGGCTGGAGTAATCTTGGGTTGACTAGGGTAGTCACCGAGAAAAGCCAGAAGTAGTTGTGGGTAGTCTGCGAAGGGGTCTCAGGGAGGCCAGGGATAATCTCAAGGGCAGCTAGGATGGCCGAGGAGAGAAACAGTCTCGGACAGGCTGGAGTAATCTCGGGTCGACTAGGGTAGCCACAAAGGGAAGCCTGAGTAACAGTAACCGCAGGTCACTGCGAGGTGGTCTCAGGGGAGACCAAGATAGTCAGGAGAAATTTCTCAGTCAGAGGCGCTGGAAATGGACAAAGTGAAAGGCACTTAGAAAGAGCCAAAGAGGCAGAAGAACAGCTAAGAAAGCTGAAGATAGCATATCAGGCAGCGCAGAAATAGGGTTACAAGAGGGCAGATCACGGACCTTGTAAAGAAAAGATCCGCCAGTTAACGGCAGATTTAGACGGGGCCAAAGGGATGGCTTGTCTCATGGTAGCAGGAGGAGGCGAGGAAGTTTGGGATCCAGAGAGGAAAGAGTCAGAAGATGGGCCCAAGTATAGCGAGCATCGGTCGGCTCCCGAGGCACCATGACCCCTGAAACCGATGTGTCCCTTGAGATAGCAGAAATTTGCCCCACCCCCACCAAATGGTGGTCCGGCACCATTACAGAGTGACTATGTGATCCCATACACGCCGCTTCAGCTGCAGGAAATGCTGATGGGTATAGTAAAGTTAAAGCAAGGAGGGGATGCCTCCATTCATTTTGCCAACATAGAGCAGATAGGGGTATCAATAACTGCAGCGAGGAGGAGATAGTGAAGTTAACACTGTGCTCCCTGGAAGAGAAGCTATATCAGAGTTTGTCAACAGCCACCAAGTTAGGGAGAGGAACCTCACAAAGCTTAAAGGAGGAAATCATGGTAGCATTAGGGTAGTCAGGTAGTCTGTTCTGGCAGGTACAACAGACTAGGCAGCAAGTAAATGAATCACCCGATACATTTGCATAGACTGTGGCCGACTTATTTAAGGGCCACTGGAAGAAATCTGATTCGGGCAGATTTAATAGGGGAAGCCAGAAACCATTGGCTGAGAACCGTAATGGCTAGCAGTTTGTCATGGCTCAGAGCAAAGGTCGAAGCATGGTTTGACCCAGACGACCTCCAGAATACAGAGGCAGGGGTGTTGAGAAGGTTAACTCTAGCTTTTACGTCCAGACAAGGGGAGGAGGAGAAACTAAAAGGGAAAGTGCATGAAGTAAAAGGAGAGGTTAGGACAAAGAGAGAATGGAGACAAGAGGGAGGTAATGCGGGTCGATCCAGAGGGTGTATTAACTGTGGGAAGTTGGGACACTGGAGCAAGGATTGTAGACTCTCGAGAGGAGGAAAGGCAGGATACGAGGGTACTGAGGCAGAAAAGGGCCAAAGGAAGGTAGTCGATGACCCAGTACAGGTTTTAGTGGCCGCATTACAGCAGGTTATGGGCACGGGTGGAGGAAAGCTGGATGCTGCAGTGGGAGAAAAGGGACTCAATGCGTCGGCATCCCCACTTTGACGTTACGCCCAGCCAGCATGGCTGTGTCCACTCATCTATGATGAATGAGTGGGGCAGACCATGTGTGGATGTGAAGGTGGAAACAGTGAGGGGAAGGTATTTAGTAGATACAGGAGCCTCTAACACGGTTGTTCACTCACCGAATCCGACCACTTCCCCACTGGTCGAGCAGAGTCCCATTTACACTGACGGGTTTTACGGGTAATGAGTAGGCTAGGGCAGTGTCGAAACCCTTAACCATAGAGTTAGGACCTAACATAACAAAGTGGGAATGCATTTTAATGAAATGGGAACAGCCCGGTTTGGGAGTTCTCGGGGCCGACTACATGTTGGCACACCACGCCATAGTGGATATGAAGAACAATTGTTTATGGGGGGCAGTTGATGCAGATAGGATGGGAGAGATTGTAGTGATTCCCAGGGACAGTACAAACAAAGGCAGCACCTGCATGATGAAGCCAAAAAGGAGTTATGACTTGGAAAGATTAGTCGCTAACATTCCGGCCAGGTGTCAAGGGTATGTATGGGAGAATATGGATGCATTTGCAATGCAGAAGCATGATTGCGGGAGAGTAACTGGGTTAGAGATGAAGATAGACAGGGATCTGATGACATGGCCCCAGAAACAGTTTAATTTTCCCCGGGAAGCAGAAAGGGATTTGGAAACTGCTATAAATTCCCTGGACGATCTAGATGTGTTGAGGACCATAGCCACACATGTAAACTCATGCCTATGGCCAGTAAAGAAGCCCGATAACTCATGGAGGGCCACAGGAGATTACCGAGTCCCGAACAAAAATATTCCAGCCTGTGTGCCCACTGTAGCGATGGTAGCGGATTTGATAGGGAGTATCGCTGTGGCTGCAACAACTTTTACCGTGTTGGACATTTCAAACGGGTTTTGGTCCATTCCCCTGAGACAGGAGGACCAGTATCAATTTGCCTTTACCTTTAAGGGTCAGCAGTACAGATGGACATGTTTTCCACGAGGGTTTGACAACAATCCCTCAATCTTTCACCAAAGTATAGCCGAGGCACTAAAAGGTTTTAGTCAGCTGAATCGGTTGGTCCAATATGTGGACGACTTGTTGTTATTCTCCGAAAGTGCGGAGGACTATGGACCATTATTGAGTGAATTACTGCATTTGTTGAAAGAAGCAGGTTTTGGTAAATCCAAAGAAAACTCAAATAGGTCAAGAGGAGGTGCAGTTTCTAGGTTTCACCATTAGAGCAGGAGAGAGAGCCATAGATGGAGCTAAGCGAAAGACAGTCCAGGAACTACCCGTTCCTAAGGAAGTGTCTGGAGTAAGGTCTTGCCTGGGAATAATGGGTTATTGCAGGGAGTTTATCAAAAGATATTCAGCCATAGCAGTTCCTTTGTTGAGGCTTCTTAGGAAAGGAGTAGAATGGGAATGGAGTGAGAGTTGTCAGGAAACTTTCACCCGGTTAAAGGAGGTGTTACAGTTGGGAGCAATAAATGGGGACCAGGGGTTAGAACCTCCACTTTTGAGTTTATCGGCCAAAAATGGGCGTTGTTTTCAGTGTGGGTGGGAAAAAGGGGTTTGCAGATCGCCGGCTTCGCGCCCATTCTCAAAACACCTAGTTTACATTTGTGAAAATGGGCGTTACCGTGAGCGATATCAAATGGGCGGTAGCGTTGAATTTTTGTGACCTTCTGCCGTAAAGTGTGGCCGTCCTTAGCAACAGCATGGCAATGCTCAATTCCTGCGATTCAGGAGGTCAAGGGTCACTATGACATGAGCAGAAGAGAGGGAGCTCAGAGGGACTGAAGGCGTGACAGGGTGTGGTGTGGCTGCTTTGGGAGGAAGGAGGGAGACTTTAGAGCTTCACGGCAAGTAGGGAAACAAAAATTAGCTGTTAACAGCCACATATTTGACCAAATTTTCCCTATAATGGAGGGAGAGGAGGAGACATCACAGCACGCTGTGGAGAGAGGAGTGAGGTGGGAGAGGAGCACATTGGAGGCCGCAAAAGAGCCAGGAGGTTCTCGGACGAGGCAAATGCCTCCCTCCTGCAGGAGGTCAAGTCACATTGGGGTGATTTGACACAGGGAGGGCGTGGGAAGCCTACCATAAAGGCCTACCAGAGGATACGGACCGAGATAACAGAGGTGGTCTCGTCAGCGACCAACGAAGTGCGTGAGGGCAACCAATGCCGCAAACGATGGCACAACCTTGTGGAATCCGCAAGTATTACATTGATTTACATGTATTTATGTATTTATATAATTTGATTTGTAACAGTCATGAGTGACTATCAGCAGATGTGAGGTCTTGCACTTTGACCGGGATGGTTTTACTCAAAGCCTGCGGTCACATCTTTAGGTAAAGAATGATAATAATCATAATAATCATGATTACATCTGTCAGTTATGTGTTGTAGCTGTCTCTGTGACAGTACCTAGCAATGATATCATGCAATGATCTCATGCCATGTCGTCCTGTTACTTTTACAGAAGAAGCTATCGATGATGAGATCCATGCAAAGGCGAACAGGTGGGGGGCCACCAGTCCCCAGCAACATCACTGACATGGAGGAGTGAGTGCTAGGACTCGTGGGGAAGCACCAGCGGACAGCCACGGACACATCTGCAGACCCTGAAGTGATGCCACGTGAGTAAAGCTTACACCATTGCGTGATGTAAAGTCAATAGATGCCACACCAACTCATATCCAACCAATCATATATGATAAATGATTTCTAAAAGTATCATAGAAATAATGCTGGCCTAATGAAAATCATTGCAATGCACAATGTGTTGATGGTCATGAAATGTGATGTCTGCGATGATTTTGAGAGCAGTGATGCTTTTGTCGTGCAAATGCTGTGTGTAGCGCTGGACTCACCTGGTCACCCTAGCACCCCCCTCTCCTCCAACAACCTCATTTGTGTCTTGCAGCTCAGCCAGCAGCATGGCCCCAGGCAAGGCCACAGAGGCCAGAAGGTTGGGGCGCGGGGCAGGAGTCAGCGGATGATCCTACTACATCTCGTGCTGAGGAGCTCCGATTGTCGCCCGTCAATTTGCTGGGTCTGTTCTCGATGGATGAGAGCGCGGACTTCGAAGAACCTGCATCAGCATGCTCTAGAACCCATGCATCCCAGGCCATCTAGTGGTCCACCAGTCATTCCCGCCTCCACTCTGGAGGTGCCGGCCCCAAGCACCTATCCACAGGGCATGCCATTTATCCCCAGGATGTCAGCTGACCCCGTGGAGGCCTCGTGGACGCAGCAGTTCCACGAGCGTGACATGACAGCAAAGAGATGGTTTTGTTGTCTAGGAGGACTGTAGACATTGGTGACCAGCTCATCAATGCATTGGGGGGCATATCCCGACACCTGGCCACCATGTCCGAATACATTCCATGAATGGCGGAGTCCCTGGATGCGATAGCCAGGAACACTGCTTCCACAGCCCCCCTCCAGTGGTCCCACGGCGCGGCACTCCACTCCTAGGTTCCGCACCACCACTGCGAACGACAGATGAGAGCAAGGACCAAGATCCTGCTTCTGCATCAGAGAATGTTGCCCCCTCGGCACCCCCCACTCCCGTACCCATCCAACCAATGCATCTGCCTTCATCCCCCCCAATGAGGCACTGCCTGAGGAGTTCCTCGGTCAGGCACCGTGGAATGAGGAGGGGAAGGGATAGAGGTGGGGAGAAGAAAGAGAGGGGGGAAGGAAAAGGAGGCACATGTGCGCAGGTGGTGGCTGTGTTATATCTCCATCTGGGTGTATGCAATTTGTTGCAATGTATAGGGGCTGGGGACCATGCTCCTGCTTTGCCTTTGTATTCTGTGTTGTTGGACATGTTGACCATGTGATTTATGTCAATGGTGGAAAAAGTGGGATGTGGGTGGGGGTTGGGTGTTATTGGCTGTGTTACTTATGATTTCAGACCAATGTTGATATAAAACTTTTGTTATTGAACATAACCTTGTTGCGCATTGTCTCAGATAGCTGGACCGTTATATACTGGTGATTCCTTACTGTGAAAGGGTTCAATACAACTTAACATCAATCAAGATAAACTTTAATTGGCACCAAGGTGATGGGCACCACTGATGTCTGAGCTGCACACACACAGCAGTGTGTCAGCATTGTCACTCACATCAGCGGTCTTTCAGGCAAATCTTTCCGATATGAGCTCCTCACGTAAGAGTGGAATTTAACAAATGCCAGCCACCCCACTGGCGTTCGTCCTGGTTAGTTCCAATTTTTGTGGGCGGCTTTTTGAGCATGCGATATTCTGGGCGATATGTGTGCAAGGTGGTGATCTCCATGGCCGCTAGTTTGGATAAATATGCTCTTTACAACAAAAAACAGTTGCCGTGCGTTATTATTGAATCTCGCCGTTAAGTCTGTGAGGAAAGTAACGCTGACTGATAATATGGGCGTTGAAATCACCCATTCTGTTGATTCCACCCCAAAAAAGTGGGCGGGCAGTAATATTTTTGCTCGCCGTTAAGCCCATGGGGAAAATAACGCTCGCCGATAAGTCTCCTAAAAAAGCCCGTCAGTTTCCAGTTTGTGCCAAAATGGGTGATATCTGGGCATTATAAGTCATTTTAGTGGTTAAATGGGCATTAAGTGGGCGTTAAGCAGGCAAAAAAAGTGGAGGTTCTAGCCCCAGGACTTTAGTTTGGAGGTAGCAACTACTGGGGACGGCTTGCGTGCAGTTTTACTCCAGGAGCGACACGGCAAGCTGAGACTGGTGGCCTACGCCTCCTGGGTTCTCACAGAAGCAGAGAAGAGCTTTTCGAATTGCGTGCGACATCTTTTTGGGCACTAAAGCATTTTCGGTTACTCACAGGGTTAGTTACAGTGACTCTACTGACCTGCCACACCTCCACACCTTCACTCAGAGAATTGTGAACCTGTGGAATTCTCTACCACAGAAAGCTGTTGAGGCCAGTTCATTAGATATATTCAAAAGGGAGTTAGATGTGGCCCTTACGGCTAAAGGGATCAAGGGGTATGGAGAGAAAGCAGGAATGGGGTACTGAAGTTGCGTGATCAGCCATGATCATATTGAATGGTGGTGCAGGCTCGAAGGGCCGAATGGCCTACTCCTGCACCTACTTTCTATGTTTCTATGTTTCTATGTTACTGGACAGTAGAATGAAAGATGGGATAGTGAGCAGTAACAGGATTGCCCGCTGGACATTGTTGCTTACTCAGTTAGACCTGAAGGTAGAAAGGCTCGGAGAACCAAAGCTAGCCCCGAACCTGGTTTATCCAGGAGCAGCTCATGTGCGTTCAGTAGAAGGAGTGTGGGTTATTTACCGTGCGCCCCAATCAACACAATGCACCGTGAGCCCCAATTCACGATGATTCACCACTGACCTCGATTCACCGTGAGACCTGATTCACCATGAACCAGAATCACCGTGATTCATCATGAGCCCGGATTCACCAAGCGTCACGATGCATCATGATTCACCGCGAGCCCCAATTCACCGTGAGCCCTGATTCACAAGTCAAGATGCACTGTGATCCACTATGATCCGAGATTCACTGCAAGCCCCGATTCGCCATGAGTCCTGACTCATTGCAAGCTGAGAATCACCATGAGCACAGATTCACCATGAGCCACGATTCACCACAATCCCCGATTCACCGTGTGTCCCGATTAACCGTGAACCCCGATTGACCACAAGCCCCGATTCACCATGAACCCTGATTCAGCGCAAGCGCTGATTCATCGTGATTCACTGCGAGCCCAGATTCACTGTGAACCCCAATTCACCCTGAGCCCCGATTCACAGTGAACCCTGATTCACCACACTTCATTATCAACACAAATTCACCACAATCACTGTAAGCCCCAATTCACCGTGAATCACCGTGAGCCTCGATTCGCCGTGAGACCCGAATCATCGCGAACCTCGATTCACCATGATTCACTATGAGCCCCGATTCAATGTGATCACTGTGAGCCCCGATTCACCATGAGACCCGATTCACCATTTTTCAACACGAGCCTTGATTCATCATGAATCACGATGCACCACAATTCACCTCGAGCCCCGATTCACTGCAAATTGCTTGAGCCCCATTCACTGAGCCCCAATTCGCCACAATTCACCGTGAGCCCCGATTAACCGTGAGCCACAATTCACCATGATTCAACACGAGCCTCGATTCACCATGAGACTCGATTCACCATGATTCACCATGGGCCTCGATTCACTGCGAGCCCCGAGTCACCATGATTCACCGCGAGCCCTGATTCACCATGAAACATGATGCACCGCAAGTCACTGCGAGCCCCGTTTCACTGCTAATTGCTGTGAGCTCCCATTCACCGCGAGCCCCGATTCTACTTCATTCACCGTGAGATACAATTCACCACAATTCACCGTGAGGCCCGATTCACCGTGATTCACCGTGAACCCTGATTCACCCTGAGCCCTGATTCAACGTGAATCCATATTCACCACAATTCATCCTGAGCCCCAATTCACCACAATCACCGTGAGCCCCGATTCACCGTGAATCACCATTAGCCCCCATTCACCGTGAGCCTTGATTCACCGCGAGCCCCAATTCACTGTGATTCACTACAAGCCTCGATTCAACGTGAGACCTGATTCACCATGATTCACCGTGAGCCTCAATCTCTGCGAGCCCTGATTCACTGCGAGCCCCAATTCACCGTGATCCCCGATTCACGCTGAGCCCCAATTCACGGATGAACCCCGATTTGCCACAATTCACCATCAGCCCAAATTCACCACAATCACTGGAAGTCCTGATTCATCGTGATTCACCGTGAGCCCCAATTCACCGCGAGCCCTGATTCACCGCAAACCCCGATTAACCATGAGCCCCAACTCACCATGATCCCCGATTCACCCTGAGCCCTAATTCACGGATGAACCCCGATTTGCCACAATTCACCATCAGTCCAAATTCACCACAATCACTGGGAGCCCCGATTCATCATGATTCACCGTGAGCCCCAATTCACCACAATCACCGTGAGCCCCGATTCACCGTGAATCACCATTAGCCCCCATTCACCGTGAGCCTTGATTCACCGCGAGCCCCAATTCACTGTGATTCACTACAAGCCTCGATTTAACGTGAGACCTGATTCACCATGATTCACCGTGAGCCTCAATCTCCGCGAGCCCTGATTCACTGCGAGCCCCAATTCACCGTGATCCCCGATTCACGCTGAGCCCCAATTCACGGATGAACCCCGATTTGCCACAATTCACCATCAGCCCAAATTCACCACAATCACTGGAAGTCCTGATTCATCGTGATTCACCGTGAGCCCCAATTCACCGCAAGCCCTGATTCACCGCAAACCCCGATTAACCATGAGCCCCAACTCACCATGATCCCCGATTCACCCTGAGCCCCAATTCACGGATGAACCCCGATTTGCCACAATTCACCATCAGTCCAAATTCACCACAATCACTGGGAGCCTCGATTCACCGTGATTCACCGCAAATCTTGTAAAGTCCTGACCCTGCAATACAGACTTACACGAGGCACATGCTGAAGTCAAGGTCACTCTGGACCTGCACCTTTATTTCACAGCTCTCGAGTGCCACACTTGCCTGAGATCTGCCTTTATATACCTGTGTGGAACAGGTATGCCGTATCTCCTGCAAATGCACCCCTGGTGGTAAAGTATGTTTGTGGTTACAGGTCATATCTAGTTACAGTCATGTATAGCATGGTAAGATACAGTTATATACAGTAGTGTGAGATATATGACATCATCCTCCCCCAAGGTCTTATTGTCTTTATGGGTTCAGTCTCTCAGGTGGTCTATGCTCTCGCGTGGAGCGTCTTAGTTGTGGTTCAGTTGTTTGCCTTGGTGCCTGTTTTTCTTTCGGTGTGATTGCTGGTATCTCACCTGGGCTGCCTGTTGAGACTGTCATTTCCTCAGGTTGTTCCCTCTGTCTGTCCACCAGGTGTGGTGTGAGTTCCACATTGTAGTCTGCCTCTGGTTCTGCAGTGTTGTTGGTGAATCTACTTTTTACTTGGTCTACATGCCTCCAGCAGGTTTGGCCATTGTCCATTTGTACAACCAGTAGCCTGTTTCCTTCCTTGCCTGTTACTGTCCCTGCAAGCCATTTTGGACCCTTGCCATAGTTTAGCACAAACACTTTGTCCCCTTTCTCATTCCACCTCCCCCTCGAATTTCGGTCATGGTACTCAGTTAGCTTCCAGCGCATTGCCTCTACAATTTCATGCATGTCTGGGAGGATTAACGAGAGCCTAGTCTTTAAGATCCGTTTCATCAATAGTTGCCCAGGGGGAACCCCAGTCAATGAATGCAGATGAGATCTGTATGCCAGCAGCAGTCGTGACAGGTGGCTCTGCAGCGTGGGACCTTGGATTTTTAGCATGCCTTGTTTAACGATTTGCACTGCTCGCTCCGCCTGGCCATTGGAGGCTGGCTTGAATGGTGCCATCTTAACATGATTTATGCCGTGGTCAACTATAAAATCTTGAAATTCTGCGCTGGTGAAGCACGGACCATTATCACTGACCAATATGTCAGGAATTCCGTGCGTTGCAAACATGGTTCTAAGGCTTTCCACAGTGATGGAGGTGGTGCTCGAGTTTAAAATGGTGCATTCGATCCACTTTGAAAATGCATCGACGACTATGAGGGGTTTGTGGTCGGTTTCTAATGTGAACTTAGCCCCGAAAATGTATTGGTGCATCTTTTTGACACTATACACGTATGCGAGCGCCTCCTTCTCAACCATTCCGTACCCACGCTCCGCCCGCGAAAGTGACCTGGAGGCATAAGCAATGGGTTGTAATTTACCCGCATCATTGACATGGTGTAAAACGTACCCGACCCCATACGCTGACGCATCACATGTAAGAACTAGCTTTTTATCTGAGTCAAAAAAGGCTAAACACTGTTGGAACATAGAAGGTTGCGTGCCTTATTGAAGGCGCACTCTTGGGCGTCCCCCTAAACCAATCGCACCCCTTTCTGAGTAGCACATGGAGAGGCTCCAGCAGCGTGTTCAAGTTCTGCATAAAGTTCCCAAAGTAATTGAGTAGCCCAAGAAAGGCACGCAGTTCCGAGACATTCCAGGGCCTGGGTGCCAGACGAATTGCTTCAGTTTTGGATTCTGTTGGGCGGATTCCATCAGCGGCAATCCTTCTGCCCAAAAATTCAACCTCGGGCGCGAGAAACAGATACTTGGATTTCTTAATTCTTAGGCCTACCTGATCCAATTGACTTAGTACTTCCTCCAAATTGCGGAGATGGGAGTCGGTGTCCCTGCCCGTGATGAGTATGTCATCTTGAAACACAACCGTCCCCGGGATGGACTTGAGCAGACTTTCCATGTTGCGCTGGAATATAGCAGCTGCCGACCTGATGCCGAATGGGCATCGATTGTACATAAAAAGGCCTCAATGTGTGTTGATGGTGGTGAGTAGCTTAGACTCTGTCAGTTCTTGCGTCATATATGCAGATGTGAGATCTAATTTCGAGAAAAGTTTTCCTCCAGCCAATGTGGCAAATAGGTCCTCCATTCTGGGCAGCGGGTTTTGGTCCTGTAGGGAGACTTTGTTTATGGTAGACTTGTAATCCCCACAGATTCGTACGGATCCATCAGGCTTCATGACGGGGACAATAGGACTTGCCCAGTCGCTAAATTCCACGGGTGAGATAATGCCTTCCCGCAGAAGCCGGTCCAGTTCATGTTCAATCTTTTCCCTCATCACATAAGGCACAGCTCTAGCCTTGTGATGGACCGGTCTGGCATCCTGTGTGATGTAGATTTTAACTTTAGCCCCTTTGAAGGTGCCCACACCTGGCTGAAAGAGATGTTCAAAACGACTTAGAACTGTTGAGCAGGAGTTCCTCTGATGACATGGCGTGAACATCACCCCATTTCCAATTTAGTTTTGCCAGCCAGCTTCTCCCCAACAGTGCTGGGAGATCTCCGGGGACAATCCACAGGGGAAGTCGGTTCACTGTCCCTTTGTGTGTGACTGAGAGCATGGCGCTGCCAAGGACTGGGACGATTTCTTTGGTATAGGTCCTTAGTTTGGTGTCGATCTTTGTGAGTTTTGGTCTGTTCCTTTTGTGCGGCCACAGCTGTTCAAATTGTTGAGCGCTCATGAGAGATTGACTCGCTCCCATGTCCAGTTCCATGTTGACGGGTATCCCGTTGAGTAGGGCCCTCATCATTATTGGAGGCGTCTTGTTGTAAGAACAGTGGACATTGATTATGTTAACCCGCTGTATCCCGGGCACTGTCCACACCATCTTCTGGTCTGCTTTCCGACCCTTCCGATTCGTATACCAGCCGAGCTGCTGTTTTTCTGCACATGTGAGCCAGATGCCCTATATAGTTGCAGTTTCTGCAAACAGCATGCTGAAATCGACACTCCCTTGTTGAGTGCCTTCCCCCACATCTCCAGCACAGACCGCTTCCATTGTTTCTGAAGGATGAGCTGCGTCTGGCTGATCTCTCTTGAGCTTCTCTCAGTCTGTAGTTGACTGCTCTCATTGTGGGTTGATGAGATGTGAACGGCATTTCGTTAGTTGTCGTACCCGCAGTATAGATCAACCTCGTTTTTTCGTCTCCTGCCAAGAATGTCTGTGCGACCAGTGTTGCTGTCTCTAGGGTCAAGTTCTTGGTCTCTATAAGCTTTTGGAATATGCCTGCGTGGCCTATTCCTTCAATAAAAAAGTCTCTCGGTACTTCTCTCCTTAGTTCATCAGAGAACTCACATAAACTAGCCAGCCTCCGAAGTTCCGCCACAAAGTCGGGTATGCTCTGGCCCACACAGCGTCTGTAGTTGTAGAACCTGTGTCTGGCCATGTGTAGGCTGCTCGCTGGCTTCAGGTGGTCTCTCACCAGTGTGCTCCTCAAACTCCTCAAACGACTTGCTTGCTGGTTTCTCGGGTGCCAGCAGGTCCTTCATTAAGACGTATGTTTTCAAGCCACAGCTGGTCAAGAGATGGGCTCTTCTCTTGTCTGCCTTATTGTCGCCCAACCAGTCTTTGGTTACAAAGCTTTGCTGGAGCCTTTCTATAAAGTCCTCCCAATTGTCTCCAGAATTGTATTTCTCATCTGAGCCGTTGGTAGCCATTCTGTGGATTCTGTGATCCCGTAACTCGTCGCCACTGTAAAGTCCTGACCATGCAGTACACGAGGCACATGCTGAAGTCAAGGTCACTCTGGATCTGCACCTTTATTTCACAGTTCTCAACTGCCACACTTGCCTGAGACCTGCCTTTATATACCTGTGTGGAACAGGTATGCAGTGTCTCCTGCAAGTGCATCCCTGGTGGTAAAGTATGCTTATGGTTACAGGTCATATCTAGTTACAGTCATGTATAGCATGGTAAGATACAGTTATATACAGTAGTGTGAGATACATGACAAACCCCGATTAACCATGAGCTCCAAATCACGGTGATTACTGTGAGCCCTGATTCACCGCAAGCCCCGATTCACCGTGATTCACCATGAGCCTTGATTCAGCGTGAGACCCGATTCATCAACAATTCACCATCGGCCCAATTCACCACAATCACCATGAGCCCCGATTCACCATGAGCCTCCATTCACCGCGAGCCCTGAATCACCGTGATTCACCACAAGCCTCGATTCGCCATGAGCCCCGATTCACCGTGATTCACCATGAACCTCGATTCACCACAAGTCCTGATTCACCGTGAACCCCGATTCAGCGCAAGCGCTGATTCACCGTGATTCACCGTGAGCCCCGGTTCACTGCGAGCCCCGATTCACTGTGAACCCCAATTCACCTGAGCCCCGATTCGCCACAATTCACCATCAACACAAATTCACCACAATCACTGTAAGCCCCGATTCACCGTGAATCACCGCGAGCCTCGATTCACTGTGAGACCCGAATCGTCGCGGGCCCCGATTCATCGTGATTCACCACGAGCCTCGATTCCCCATGATTCACTATGAGCCCCGATTCAATGTGATCACTGTGAGTCCCGATTCACCATGAGATCGGATTCACCGTTTTTCAACACGAGCCTTGATTCACCATGAATTACGATGCACCGCAATTCACCTCGAGCCCCGATTCACTGCAAATTGCTTGAGCCCCATTCACTGAGCCCCAATTCACCACAATTCACCATGAGCCCGATTCACCGTGAGTCACAATTCGCCATGATTCACCACAAGCCTCGATTCACCGTGAGACTCGATTCACCATGATTAACCATGAGCCTCGATTCACTGTGAGTCCCGAATCACCTTGATTCACCGTGAGCCCTGATTCACCATGAAACTCGATGCACCGCAAGTCACTGCGAGCCACGTTTCACTGCAAATTGCTGTGAGCTCCCATTCACCGTGAGCCTCGAGCACCGTGATTCACCGTGAGATACAATTCACTATAATTCACCGTGAGGCCCGATTCACCGTGATTCACCGTGAACCCCAATTCACCCTGAGCCCCGATTCAACGCGAATCCATATTTACAACAGTTCACCATCAGCCCCAATTCACGACAATTCACCATCAGCCCCAATTAACCACAATCACCATGAGCCCCGATTCACCGTGAGCCCCCATTCACCGTGAACCCTGATTCACCGCGAGCCTCGATTCACCGTGATTCACCACGAGCCTCGATTCACCGTGAAACCTGATTCACCGTGATTCACCGAGAGCCTCAATCTCCGCAAGCCCCGATTCACTGCGAGCTCCAATTCACCATGATCCCCGATTCACCTTGAGCCCCAATTCACGGATGAACCCCAATTTGCCACAATTCACCATCAGCCCAAATTCACCACAATCACTGGAAGCCCTGATTCATCGTGACTCACCGTGAGCCCCGATTCACCGTGAGCCCCGATTCACCACGAGCCCCGATTCACCATGATTCACCGCAAACCCCGATTAACCATGAGCTCCAAATCACCGTGATCACTGTGAGCCCTGATTCACCGTGAGCCCCGTATCACCATGATTCATCATGAGCCTCGAATCACTGTGAGACCCGATTTACCGTGAGCATCGTGATCCTCAATTCTCCGTGAACCCCGATTCAACTTGATTCACCGTGAGCCCTTATTCACCACGAATCACGATGCACCACAATTCACCGCGAGCCCCGTTTCATTGCAAATTGTCGAGCCCCGATTCACCGTGAACCCTGATTCGCCACAATTCACCATCGGCCCAATTCACCACAATCACCATGAGCACCGATTCACCATGAGCCTCCATTCACCATGAGCCCCGAATCACCGTGATTCACCATGAGCCTCGATTCGCTGCGAACCCCGATTCATCGTGATTCACCACGAGCCTCGATTTGCCATGAGCCCTGATTCACCGTGATTCACCACGAGCCTCGATTCACCGTGAGACCTGATTCACCATGAGCCTCAATCTCTGCAAGCCCCGATTCACTGCGAGCCCCAATTCACTGTGATCCCTATTCACCCTGAGCCCCAATTCACGGTGAACCCCGATTTGCCACAATTCACAATCAGCCCAAATTCACCACAATCACTGGAAGCCCCGATTCACCACGCGCCTCGATTCACCGCGAGCCCCGATTCAACATGATTCACCACAAGCCTCGATTTGCCATGTGCCCCGATTCATCGTGAACCCCGATTTACCTTGATTCACCATGAGCCTTGATTCACCATGAATCACGATGCACCACAATTCACCATGATTCGCGATTCACTGCAAATTGCTTGTGCCCCGATTCACTATGAGCCCCAATTCACCACAATTCACCGTGATTCACCATGTGACTCGATTGATTGTGAACCAGAATCACCGTGATTCACCGTGAGTCCCGATTCACCGTGAGCCCTGATTTACTATGAATCACGATGCACTGTGATACACCGTGATCCGAGATTCACCGTGAGCCCAGATTCACAGTGAGCCTCGACTCATTGCGAGCCCCGAAACACCATGGGCCCCATTCACCATGAGCCCCATTCACCGTGAGACCAGATTCACCACCAGCCCGGATTCATCACGAATCTGATTCACAGTCAGCTCCGATTCTCCGCAAACCCCGATTCACCATGAGCCCTGATTCACCACGATCTCAGATACACCACGAGCCCTGATTCACCGTGAGTCCCGATTCACCGAGATTCACCACAAAGCTCGATTCACTGCGTGACCCGATGCACTGTGAACCAGAATCACTGTGATTCACCGTGAGCCCCAATTCATCATGAGTCACGATGCACTATGATACCCCATGCTCCGAGATTCACCGTGAGCCACGATTCACAGTGAGCCCCAACTCATTGCGAGCCCCGTATCACCGTGAGCCCAAATTCACCATCAGCCCGGATTTACCGTGAACCAAATTCGCAGTGAGCCCCAATTCACCGCGAGCCCTGATTCACCACGATCTCAGATTCACCGTGAGCCCCGATTCACCATGAGCCCTGATTCACCATGAATCACGATGCACTGTGATACACCGTGATCCGAGATTCACCGTGAGCCCCGATTAACCGTGAAGCAGAATCACCGTGATTCACCGTGAGCCCCGATCCACCATGAGCCCTGATTCACCATGAATCACGATGCACTGTGATACACTGTGATCCGAGATTCACCGTGAGCCCCGATTAACCGTGAACCAGAATCACCGAGATTCACCGTGAGCCCTGATTCACAGTCAGCCTCGACTCATTGCGAGCCCCGAAACAACATGAGCCCCATTTACCATGAGCCCAATCACCGTGAGTCCAGATTCACCACCAGCCCGCAGTCAGCTCAGATTCTCCACAAACTCCGATTCACCATGAGCCCCGATTCACCACGATCTAAGATTCACCACGAGCCCTGATTCACCATGAGCCCCGATTCACCGTGAGCCCGATTCACTATGAGTCACGATGCACTGTGATACCCCATGCTCCGAGATTCACCGTGAGCCATGATTCACAGTGAGCCCTGACTCATTGCGAGCCCCGATTCCCCACGATCCCAGATTCACCATGAGCCCTGATTATCCCAAGCACCATTTCAATGTGAACCCCAATTCACTGTGAGCCCCGATTCACCATGAGACCCGATTCGCGTTAATTCACTGTGAAACTCGATTCGCCGTGAGCCCCGATTAACCACGAACCACGATTGCCCATGAGCCCCAATTCGCCATGAACCCTGATTCAGCGCAAGCACCGATTCACCATAATTCACCATGAGCCCTGATTCACCGTGAGACCCGATTCACCGTGAGCATCGTGATCCTCAAATCTCAGCGAGCCCCAAATCACCTTGATTCACCGTGAGCCCTGATTCACCACGAATCACAATGCACCACAATTCACCGTGAGCCCCGTTTCATTGCAAATTATCGAGCCCTGATTCACCGTGAACCCCGATTCGCCACAATTCACCATCGGCCCAATTCACCACAATCACCATGAGCACCGATTCACCGTGAGCCTCCATTCACCGCGAGCCCCGAATCACCGTGATTCACCACGAGCCTCGATTCGCCGCGAGCCCCGATTCACCGTGATTCACCACGAGCCTCGATTTGCCATGAGCCCTGTTTCACTGCGAGCCCCGATTCACTGTGATTCACCACGAGCCTCGATTCACCGTGAGACCTGATTCAGCGTGATTCACCATGAGCCTCAATCTCCGCGAGCCCCGATTCACTGCGAGCCCAAATTCACTGTGATCCCCAATTCACCTTGAGCTCCAATTCACGGTGAACCCCGATTTGCCACAATTCACAATCAGCTCAAATTCACCACAATCACTGGAAGCCCCGATTCACCACGAGCCTCGATTCGCCGCGAGCCCCGATTCACCGTGATTCACCACTAGCCTCGATTTGCCATGTGCCCCGATTCACCGTGAACCCCGATGTACCTTGATTCACCGTGAGCCTTGATTCACCATGAATCGTGATGCATCGCAATTCACCGCGATCCGTGATTCACTGCAAATTGCTTGAACCCCGATTCACTATGAACCCCAATTCACCACACTTCACCATGAGCCCCGATTCACCGTGATTCACCACGAGCCCCGATTCACCGTGTGACCCGATGAACTGTGAACCAGAATTATCGTGATTCGCCGTGAGCCACGATTCACCAAGCGTCATGATGCACTGCGATTAACCGCGAGCCCCGATTCACCGTGTGCCCCGATTCACCATGAGTCACGACACACTGTGATACACTGTGATCTGAGATTCACCGTGGGCCCTGATTCACAGTGAGCCTCGACTCATTGCAAGCCCCATATCACCGTGAGCCCAGATTCACCATCAGCCTGGATTTACCGCGAACCCCAATTCGAAGTGAGCCCCAATTCACCGCGAGCCCTGATTCACCACGATCTCAGATTCACCGTGAGCCCCGATTAACCCAAGCACCGATTCAATATGAACCCCAATTCGCTTTGAGTCCCTATTCGCTATCATTCACCGTGAAACCTGATTCACCGTGAGCCTCGATTAACCGTGAACCAGAATCACCGTGATTCACCGTGAGCCCCGATTCACCATGAGCCCTGATTCACCATGAATCACGATGCACTGTGATACACCGTGATCCGAGATTCACCGTGAGCCCAGATTCACAGTGAGCCTCGACTCATTACGATCCCTGAAACAACATGAGCCCCATTCACCATGAGCCCCATTCACCGTGAGCCCAGATTCACCACCAGCCCGGATTCATCATGAACCCGATTCACAGTCAGCTCCAATTCTCCGCAAATCCCGATTCACCATGAGCACTGATTCACCACGATCTCAGATTCACCACGAGCCCTGATTCACTGTGAGTCCCGATTCACCGTGATTCACCACAAAGCTCAATTCACTGCGTGACCCGATGCACTGTGAACCAGAATCACCGTGATTCACCATGAGCCGTGATTCACCATGAGCCCTGATTCACCGTGAGCCCCGATTCACCATGAGTCCCAACTCATTGCGAGTCCCGTATCACCGTGAGCCCAAATTCACCATCAGCCCGGATTTACCGTGAGCCACGATTCACAGTGAGCCCCGACTCATTGCGAGCCCCGATTCACCATGATCCCAGATTCACCATGAGCCCTGATTATCCCAAGCACCATTTCAATGTGAACCCCAATTCACTGTGAGCCCCGATTCACCATGAGTCCCGATTCGCGTTAATTCACTGTGAAACTCGATTCGCCGTGAGCCCCGATTAACCACGAACCACAATTGCCCATGAGCCCCAATTCGCCATGAACCCTGATTCAGCGCAAGCGCTGATTCACCATAATTTACCATGAGCCCTGATTCACTGTGAGTTCCGATTCACTGTAAAGCCCCGATTCACCGTGAGACCCGATTCACCATGAGAATTGTGATCCTCAATTCTCCACGAGTCCCGAATCACCTTGATTCACCATGAGCCCTGATTCACCATGAATCACGATGCACCACAATTCACCGTGAGCCCCATTTCATTGCAAATTATTGAGCCCTGATTCACCGTGAACCCCGATTTGCCACAATTCACCATCGGCCCAATTCACCACAATCACCATGAGCACCGATTCATCATGAGCCTCCATTCACCGCGAGCCCCGAATCACCGTGATTCACCACGAGCCTCGATTCGCCGCGAGCCCCGATTCACCGTGAGACCTGATTCACCATGATTCACCATGAGCCTCAATCTCCGCGAGCCCCGATTCACTGCGAGCCCAAATTCACTGTGATCCCCAATTCACCTTGAGCCCCAATTCACGGTGAACCCCGATTTGCCACAATTCACAATCAGCCCAAATTCACCACAATCACTGGAAGCCCCGATTCACCACGAGCCTCGATTCGCCGCGAGCCCCGATTCACTGTGATTCACCACGAGTCTTGATTTGCCATGTTCCCCGATTCACCGTGAACCCCGATTTACCTTGATTCCCCGTGAGCCTTGATTCACCATGAATCGTGATGTATCGCAATTCATCACGATCCGTGATTCACTGCAAATTGCTTGAACCCCGATTCACTATTAGCCCCAATTCACCACACTTCACCATGAGTCCCGATTCACCGTGATTCACCACGAGCCCCGATTCACCGTGTGACCCGATGCACTGTGAACAAAAATTATCGTGATTCACCGTGAGCCCCGATTCACCAAGCGTCATGATGCACTGCGATTAACCGCGAGCCCCGATTCACCGTGAGCCCCGATTCACCATGAGTTATGACACACTGTGATACACTGTGATCTGAGATTCACCGTGGGCCCTGATTCACAGTGAGCCTCGACTCATTGCAAGCCCCGTATCACCATGAGCCCAGATTCACCATCAGCCTGGATTTACCGCGAACCCCAATTCACTGCGAGCCCTGATTCACCACGATTCCAGATTCACCGTGAGCCCCGATTAACCCAAGCACCGATTCAATATGAACCCCAATTCGCTTTGAGTCCCTATTCGCTATCATTCACCGTGAAACCCGATTCACCGTGAGCCCTGATTCACCATGAATCAAGATGCACTGTGATACACCGTGATCCGAGATTCACCGTGAGCCCAGATTCACAGTGAGCCTCGACTCATTGCGATCCCCGAAACAACATGAGCCCCATTCACCATGAGCCCCATTCACCGTGAGCCCAGATTCACCACCAGCCCGGATTCATCATGAACCCGATTCACAGTCAGCTCCAATTCTCCGCAAACCCCGATTCACCATGAGCCCTGATTCACCACGATCTCAGATTCACCACGAGCCCTGATTCACTGTGAGTCCCGATTCACCATGATTCACCACAAAGCTCGATTCACTGCGTGACCCGATGCACTGTGAACCAGAATCACCGTGATTCACCATGAGCCGTGATTCACCATGAGCCCTGATTCACCGTGAGCCCCGATTCACCATGAGTCCCAACTCATTGCGAGCCCCGTATCACCGTGAGCCCAAATTCACCATCAGCCCGGATTTACCGTGAACCAAATTCGCAGTGAGCCCTGATTCACCGCGAGCCCCGATTCACCACAATCCCAGATTCACCATGAGCCCTGATTATCCCAAGCACCGTTTCATTGTGAACCCCAATTCACTGTGAGCCCCGATTTACCATGAGTCCCGATTCACCGTGATTCACTGTGAAACTCGATTCGCCGTGAGCCCCGATTAACCACGAACCACAATTGCCCATGAGCCCCAATTCGCCATGAACCCTGATTCAGCACAAGCGCCGATTCACCATAATTTACCATGAGCCCTGATTCACTGTGAGTTCCGATTCACTGTAAAGCCCCGATTCACCGTGAGACCCGATTCACCGTGAGAATTGTGATCCTCAATTCTCCACGAGCCCCGGATCACCTTGATTCACCATGAGCCCTGATTCACCATGAATCACGATGCACCACAATTCACCGCGAGCCCCATTTCATTGCAAATTATTGAGCCCTGATTCACCGTGAACCCCGATTTGCCACAATTCACCATCGGCCCAATTCACCACAATCACCATGAGCACCGACTCATCATGAGCCTCCATTTACCGCGAGCCCCAAATCACCGTGATTCACCACGAGCCTCGATTCGCCGCGAGCCCCGATTCACCGTGAGACCTGATTCACCATGATTCACCATGAGCCTCAATCTCCGCGAGCCCCGATTCACTGCGAGCCCAAATTCACTGTGATCCCCAATTCACCTTGAGCCCCAATTCACGGTGAACCCCGATTTGCCACAATTCACAATCAGCCCAAATTCACCACAATCACTGGAAGCCCCGATTCACCACGAGCCTCGATTCGCCGCGAGCCCCGATTCACCATGATTCACCACGAGTCTTGATTTGCCATGTTCCCCGATTCACAGTGAACCCCGATGAACCCCGATTTACCTTGATTCACCGTGAGCCTTGATTCACCATGAATCGTGATGCATCGCAATTCACCACGATCCGTGATTCACTGCAAATTGCTTGAACCGCGATTCACTATTAGCCCCAATTCACCACACTTCACCATGAGCCCCGATTCACCGTGATTCACCACGAGCCCCGATTCACCGTGTGACCCGATGCACTGTGAACCAAAATTATCGTGATTCACCGTGAGCCCCGATTCACCAAGCGTCATGATGCACTGTGATTAACCGCGAGCCCCGATTCACCGTGAGCCCCGATTCACCATGAGTCATGACACACTGTGATACACTGTGATCTGAGATTCACCGTGGGCCCTGATTCACAGTGAGCCTCGACTCATTGCAAGCCCCGTATCACCGTGAGCCCAGATTCACCATCAGCCTGGATTTACCGCGAACCCCGATTCGAAGTGAGCCACAATTCACCGCGAGCCCTGATTCACCACGATCTCAGATTCACCGTGAGCCCCAATTAACCCAAGCACCAATTCAATATGAACCCCAATTCGCTTTGAGTCCCGATTCGCTATCATTCACTGTGAAATCCGATTCACCGTGAACCCCGATTAACCGTGAACCAGAATCACCGTTATTCACCGTGAGCCCCGATTCACCATGAGCCCTGATTCACCATGAATCACGATGCACTGTGATACACCGTGATCCGAGATTCACTGTGAGCCCTGATTCACAGTGAGCCTCGACTCATTGCGAGCCCCGAAACATGAGCCCCATTCACCATGAGCCCGATTCACCGTGAGCCCCGATTCACTACGATCTCGGATTCACCACGAGCCCTGATTCACCGTGAGTCCCGATTCACCGTGATTCACCACAAAGCTCGATTCACTGCATGACCCGATGCACTGTGAACCAGAATGGCCGTGATTCATCATGAGCCCCGATTCACCGTGAGCACCGATTCACCATGAGTCACGATGCACTGTGATACCCCATGCTCCGAGATTCACTGTGAAACTCGATTCGCCGTGAGCCCCGTTTAACCACGAACCATGATTGCCCATGTGCCCCAATTCACCGTGAGACCCGATTGACCGCGAGCCCCGATTCACCTTGATTCACCGTGAGTCATGATTCACCATTAATCACAATGCTCCACAATTCAGCGTGATCCCGTTTCACTGCAAATTGCCCTGAGCCCCGATTATACCGTGAGCACCAATTCACCGTGATTCACCGTGAGCTCCCATTCAGCGTGAGCCCCCATTCACCCTGACCCCCGATTCACCGTGATTCACCATGAACCTCGATTCACCGTGAGCCCTGATTCACCATGAATCAAGATGCACTGTGATACACCGTGATCCAAGATTCACCGTGAGCCCCGATTCTTCATGAACCCCGACTCATTGCGAGCTCCGAAACATCATGAGCCCCAAATCTCCGTGAGCCCGATTCACCGTGAGCCCCGATTCAACGTGAGCCCCGTTTCACCGTCATCCTCCATGAGGCCCGATTCAACATGATTCACCGTGAGCCCCGATTAACCCTGATAACTGTGAGCCCCGATTCACCACAAGACCTGATTCACTGTGATTCACCACGAGCCTCAATTCACCGTGATTCACCGTGAGCCCCGCTTCAATGTGAACCCCAATTCACCACATTTCACCATCAGTCCAAATTCACCACAATCACCGTGAGCCCCGATTCACCGTGAATCACCATGAGCTTCCATCATCTTGAGCCCCGATTCACCATAAGCCCCGATTCACCGCGAGCCCCAAATCACCATGATCACTGTGAGCCCCAATTCACCGCGAGCCCCGATTCACCGTGATTCACCACGAGCCTCGATTCACCGTGATTCACCGTGAGCCTCAATTCTCCACAAGCCCCGATTCACTGGGAGCCCCGATTCACCGTGAACCCCGATTCAACCTGAGCCCCGATTCACCGTGGACCCCGATCCAACCTGAGCCCCAATTCACGGTAAACCCCGATTCAACCTGAGCCCCGGTTCACCTCATTGCGTGCCCCGACTCATTGCGAGCCCCATATCACCGTGAGCCCAAATTCACCATCAGCCCGGATTTACCGCGAACCCCGATTCACCGCGAGCCCCGATTCACCACGATCACAGATTCACCGTGAGCCCCGATTATCCCAAGCACCGTTTCAATGTGAACCCCAATTCACTGTGAGCCCCGACGCACCATGAGTCCCGATTAGCCGTGATTCACTGTGAAACTCGATTCACTGTGAGCCACGATTAACCATGAATCACGATTGCCCATGTGCCCCAATTCGTTATGAACCCTGATTAGGCGCAAGCGGCGATTCACCATAATTCACCGCGAGCCCCGAATCACTGTAAGCCCCGATTCACCGTGGTTCACCATGAGCCCCAATTCACCGCAAGCCCCGATTCATTGTGGGCCCCAAATCACCGTGATTCACCACAAGCCTCGATTCACCGTGAGACCCGATTCACGGCGAGCCCCAATTCACCTTGATTCACCGAGAGCCATGATTCACCATTAATCACAATGCTCCACAATTCAGCGCGAGCCCCGTTTCAGTGCAAATTGCCCTGAGCCCCGATTCACCGTGAGAACCAATTTACCGTGATTCACCATGAGCCCCCATTCACTGCGAACCCCCATTCACCCTGAACCCCGATTCAACATGATTCACCATGAACCTCGATTCACCGTGTGACTCACTTCACTGTGAACCAGAATCACCGTGATTCATCGTGAGCCCCGATTCACCAAACGTCACGCTGCACCGTGATTCACCGTGAGTCCTGATTAACCATGAGCCCTGATTCACCATGAACCACGATGCACTGTGATACACCATGATCCGAGATTCACCGTGAGCCCTGATTCACAGTAAGCCCAACACATTGCGAGCCCCGAAACACCATGAGCCCCATTCACCATGAGCCTGATTCTCCGTGAGCCCAGATTCACCATCAGCCCGGATTCACCACGAACCTCGATTCGCAGTGAGCTCCGATTCTCCGCAAACCCCAATTTACCATGTGCCCCGATTCACCACGATCTCAGATTCACCGTGAGCCCCGATTAACCCAAGCACCGATTCAAATGTGAACCCCAATTCACTGCGAGCCCCCATTCACCCTGAACCCCAATTCACCGTGATTCACTACAAAGCTCGATTCACTGTGTTACCCGATGCAGTGTGAACCAGAATCACCATAATTCACCGTGAGCCCCGATTCACCGTGAGCCCCGATTCACCATGAGTCATGATGCACTGTGATACCCCATGCTCCGAGATTCACCGTGAGCCACGATTCACAGTGAGCCCCAACTCATTGCGAGACCTGTATCACCGTGAACCCAGATTCACCATCAGTCCGGATTTACCGCGAACGTCGATTCGCAGTGAGCCCCGATTCACCGCGAGCCCCGATCAGCACCATCCCAGATTCACCGTGAGTCCCGATTATCCCAAGCACCGTTTCAATGTGAACCCCAATTCACTGTGAGCCCCGATTCATCATGAGTCCCGATTCTCCGTGATTCTCTGTGAAACTCGATTCACCGTGAGCCCCGATTAACCGTGAACCATGATTGCCCATGAGCCCAATTCCCCATGAACCCTGATTCAGCGCAAGCGCCGATTCACCATAATCCACTGCGAGCCCCGATTCACTGTAAACCTCGATTCACTGTAAGCCCTGATTCACCGTTGTTATGTCGTTATTATCTACTGTAAATCAACACGAGGCACATACTGGAGACAAGGTCACTCTGTGACCTGTACCTTTATTCACAGGACCAAGGAGTGCTGACCCTGCATGGAACCTCCCTTTATATACCTGGATGAACAGGTGAGGAGTGTCTCCCACAAGTTCATCCCCTGTGGTCAAGGTGTGCATTTCTTAGGTGTATACAGTGTACAGTGTTGTTACATGAAGGTTACAGTTACATGAAAGTTACAAACATGACATCACCTCCCCCCAACGTCTTTGGGTCAAAGATTGAGTCTTTTAGGCGGTCGATGCTCTCACGTGGAGCGCCGCAGTTGGGGCTCTGGTTGTTGAGCCTTGGCATGCGTCTCTGTCACCTGTGGTGATTCCGGCTTGTCCGGGCCGGCCGCAGAGACGTGCGTGCTGCTGACGGTTCTTGTTGCTCGTTCTCTGGCAGTGGTGTGGGCAGCATCTCATGATTTTCCTCAGGTTCCTCAGTGTCCATGCTGAACCTTTTATTTACTTGGTCCAGATGCTTGCGGCATATCTGTCCATTGTTAAGTCTGACCACGATGACCCTATTCCCCTCTTTACCAATTACAGTACCCTCAAGTCACTTGGGCCCCAAAGCATGATTATGAACAAATACAGGGTCATCGATTTCTATACATCTCCCCTTTGAGTTATTGTCATGGCACTCATTTTGGGACTGGCGCTTGACCTCAACATTGTCTAACAGGACTGGATGAATGAGGGACAGCCGAGTTTTAAGTGAACGTTTCATGAGTAGTTCCGCTGGCAGGACTCCTGTGAGCGAATGCGGTCGAGACCTACAGACCAGCAGGAGGCGCGATAGGCGGCATTGAAGGGAGGGTCCTTGAATCCGGAACATGCCTTGTTTTATGATTTGGACTGCACGTTCCGCTTGGCCATTGGAAGCCGGCTTGAACGGTGCTGCCCTGACATGTTTGATGCCATTACCGGACATGAACTCCTGGAATTCATAGCTCGTGAAGCACGGGCCGTTGTCGCTAACCAGGATGTCCGGCAATCCGTGGGTCGCAAAGACCGCATGCAGACTCTCCACTGTGGTGATCCATTTCAAGTACGCATCAAAAACAATGAGGAACATTTTCCCCATGAATGGGCCCGCGTAGTCAACGTGAATACGTGACCATGGCTTGGTGGGCCAGGGCCACGGGCTAAGTGGGGCCTCCCTGGGGGCATTGCCCAGCTGGGCACACGTCGTGCACCTGCGAACACAGTGTTCCAGGTCTACATCAATTCCCGGCCACCATACATGTGACCGTGCGATGACCTTCATAGCACAATGCCTGGATGCTCACTGTGGAGTCCCCTGATGAATGCTTCCCTTCCCTTCTGGGGCATGACTACCTGGCTGTCCCATAGTAGGCAGTCGGCTTGGATAGAGAGTTCATCCATCCGTCTGTGAAACGGTCTGACCTCTTCATGGCATGCTCCGTGTGCGGGCGCCCAATTCCCAGTAAGGACACATTTCTTAATCAAGGATTGATCTGGTGGGCTGTGATGGGGGAGCCTGCGCTGTCGAAAGCATCGACAGCCATCACCATCTCAGCGCTTTGCTCTGCTGCCCCCTCAGTGGTGGCCAATGGGAGCCTGCTGAGTGCGTCAGCGCAATTTTCGGTGCCTGGCCGGTGCTGTATGGTATATTCATATGCAGCCAGCATGAGAGCCCATCGCTGTATGCGAGCTGACGCATTGGCATTGACAGCTTTGCTGTCGGACAACAGGGATGTTAATGGCTTGTGGTCCGTTTCTAACTTGAACCTTCTGCCAAAAAGGTACTGGTGCATCTTTTTCACCCCGTAGACACATGCGAGTGCTTCTTTTTCAACCATCCCATATCCCCTTTCTGCTTGGGAGAACGACCTGGAAGCATCATCCACAGGTTGGAGTTGGTCCTCATCATTACTCTGCTGCAACATGCACTCAACCCCATAGGATGATGCATCACATGTCAAAACTAATTTCTTACAGGTGTTGTACAGGTTCAACAGCTTATTAGAACAAAGCAGGTTCCGCGCCCGATTGAAAGCCCGTTCCTGATAGTCCCCCCAAAACCAATCGCAACCCTTACGCAGGAGCACGTGTCGTGGCTCCAACAATGTGCTTAAGTTTGGCAGAAAGTTCCCGAAATAGTTCAATAGTCCCAGAAATGAACGCAACTCCGATGTGTTGCCGGGCCTGGGTGCACGACGGATCGCCTCCGTTTTGGATTCGGTGGGCCGGATCCCGTCTGCAGCAACCCTCCTGCCCAAAAACTCGACCTCTGAGGCCAAAAACACACACTTGGACGTCTTTAGTCGCAGGCCGACCCGGTCCAGTCGGCGTAGCACCTCCTCCAGGTTATGGAGGTGTTCCTCGGTGTCGCGACCCGTGATAAGGATGTCGTCCTGAAATACGATTGTTCCGGGGATGGATTTGAGCAGGCTTTCCATGTTCCTTTGAAAGATAGCGGCTGCTGAACGAATGCCAAATGGACACCTGTTGTAAACAAACAACCCCTTGTGTGTGGTGATGGTGGTCAGTAGCTTGGATTCTTCGGCCAGTTCCTGGGTCATGTAGGCCAATGTGAGGTCCAACTTGGTGAACAGCTTGCCGCCTGCCAGTGTGGCATAAAGATCCTCCGCTCTCAGAAGCGGGTATTGGTCTTGTAGTGACACTCGGTTGATGGTGGCCTTGTAGTCGCCACAGATCTTGACCGAGCCATCCGTTTTTAGGATAGGGACGATGGGGCTTGCCCAGTCGCTGAATTCAATGAGCGAGATTCTGCCCTCTCTTAGCAACCTGTCTAACTCTCTCTCAATTTTCTCCCGCATCACATATGGCACAGCTCTGGCTTTATGGTGCACTGGTGTGGCGCCCAGGGTGATGCGTATTACTACTTTGGTACCTTTGAAAATACCGACACCAGGTTGAAATAGTGACTCAAACTTTTGTAGGACCTGTGAGCATGAACTTCGCTCCACAGATGAAATGGCATGCACATCCCCCCATTTCCAGTTCATCTCAGCTAGTCAGCTCCTCCCCAAAAGCGCAGGACCATTTCCCGGGACAATCCAGAGTGGCAGCCAGTTCTCTGATCCATTATGTGTGACCACCAACATTGCACTGCCTTGCACTGGGATGATCTCTTTGGTATATGTCCGTAATTGCGTGTCAATGTGTTCTAGTTTGGGTCTGCTAGCTCTGAGTGGCCATAGTTTCTCGAATTGTTGGACATCATAAGTGACTGGTTGGCTCCTGTGTCCAGCTCCATGCATACCGGGATACCGTTTAACAGTACTCTCATCATCATTGGTGGTGTCTTTGTGTATGAGCTGTGGATGTTTGCCACCTGAACCCACTGAACTTCAGCGTCCATTGCTGTGTCCCAAGCATAACCCTGCCTTGCAGATCCCTCTTGTCATTCATCCGCTTCGTAAACCAGCCTTGCTGCGGGCTTCCTGCACATTCTGGCTAAATGTCCACTGAAGTTACAATTTCTACAGATGAATTGTTGAAACCTGCAGGTTTTCGCAGCATGTCTGCCCCCGTACCTCCAGCATGAGCCGAGATTGTTGTGAACAAAAGAGCTGTTACCAGGCATTCCTCTCTGATTGTCTCTTTGATTACTCTTGACCACTCTGTTAGTGGGTGTCAGTAGTCCCATCCCGGGACATATTGTCCCTTGTGATGGTGTAAATATCCGTTCAACCTGCCATTTTCTCTGTTGAGGACCCACCCTAGAGTCTGTTACTGCCTGGTTGGTGTCAAATTGCGCTTGCCTGCCTGCAGGTTCTGAATAACATTTACCATGTTAACTCCCTGCTCCATCACCACGTTGTGGGCAGAGTTGCGCGCGTATATGATCTTGGTTTCCTCTTCCCCCGCCATGAAGGTTTGAGCCATCAATGCCGCTGCATCCAAGGTCAAGTCCTTGGTCTCAATTAGCTTCCTAAAAATCCCGGCATGACCAATGCCCTCAATGAAAAAATCCCATAACATCTCCCCCCTACAGGCGTCTGTGAACTGACAGAGGCTGGCCAAGCGCCAAAGGTCCACAACGAAGTCCGGTATGCTCTGTCGTTCCCGACGTCGGTGTGTATAGAATCGGTGTCGGGCCATGTGTATACTACTCGCCGGTTTGAGGTGCTCACCGATCAATTTGCTGAACTCCTCAAAGGTCTTGTCCGCCGGCTTCTCAGGTGCGAGCAGGTCTTTCATCAGCGTGTATGTCTTCGGTTCACAGCTGGTCAGTAGATGCGCCCTTCGCTTATCAGCCGCTGCCGCTCCCAGCCAGTCCTTCGTAACAAAGCTCTGCTGGAGCCTCTCAACGAAATTGTCCCAGTCTTCACCAACACAGCACCGTTCCTCTGAGCTACCGGTGGCCATTCTTGAGAGTCGTTGATTCCCGTTTCTCGTCACCAAATGTTATGTCCTTACACTCTACTGTAAATCAACACAAGCACATGCTTGAGACAAGGTCACTCTGTGACCTGCACCTTTATTCACAGGACCAAGAAGTGATGATCCTGCATGGGACCTCCCTTTATATACCTGGATGACCAGGTGAGGAGTGTCTCCCACAAGTTCACCCCCTGTGGTCAAGGTGTGCATTTCTTAGGTGTATACAGTGTACAGTGTTGTTACATGAAGGTTACAGTTAAATGAAGATTACATATATGAACAACCGTGATTCACCATGAGCCCCAATTCACTGCGAGCCCCTATTCATCGTGAGTCCCAAATCACCGTGATTCATCGCGAGCCTCGATTCACCGTGAGACCCAATTCTACATGATTCACCGTTAGACACAATTCACCACAATTCACCGCAAGGCTCGATTCACCGTGATTCACCACGAGCCCTGATTCACTACGAGCCCTGAATCACCGTGAACCCTGATTCATCCTGAGCCCCGATTCAACGTGAACCCCGATTCACCACAATTCACCATCAGCCCCAATTCACCACAATCACCGTGAGCCCCGATTCACCGTAATAACTGTGAACCCCGATTCAGCACGAACCTTGATTCACCGTGATTCACCATAAGCCCCAATTTACCATGATAACTGTGAGCCCCGATTCACCATGAGTACTGATTCACCACGATTCACCACGAGTCTCGATTCACGGTGATTCACCGTGAGCCATGATTCACCTTGAGCCCCGATTCAACGTGAACCTCGATTCACCGCAACCCCAGATTCACCTTGATTCACCGTGAGCCCTGATTCACCAATATTCATGATTCACCGCAATTCATCACAAGCCCTGATTCACTGCAAGTTGCTTGAGCCCTGATTCACTGTGAGCCCCAATTCACAACAATTCACCATCAGCCCCAATTCACCGTGATCCCCAATTCACCATCATTCAACACGAACCTCAATTCACCATCTGACCCGATTCACTGTGAACCAGAATCACCGTGATTCATCATGAGCCCCGATTCACCACAATTCACCATGAATCACGATGCACCGCAATTCACCGTAAGCCCCGATTCACTGCAAATTGCTTGAGCCCCGATTCACTGTGTGCCCCCATTCACCTTGAACCCTGATCCACTGCGAGCCCCGATTCACTATGATTCACCACAAGCCCTGATTCACCGTGAGCCCCAAATCACCGTAAGCCCCAATTCACCATAATTTACTGTGAGCCCTGATTCACCATAATTCACCACGAGCCTCAATTCACCGTGAGACCCGATTCACCGTATTTCACCATGTGCCCTGATTCACCAAGTGTCACGATGCACCATGATTCACCGCGAGCCCCAATTCACCATGAGCCCCGATTCACCATGAGCCCCGATTCACCATGAGTCATGATGCACTGAGATATACTGTGATCCGAGATTCACCGTGAGCCCGGACTCACTTTGAACCGACATCACCGTGAGCCCGATTCACAGTGAGCCCAGATTCACCATCAGCCCGGATTCACCATGATCCCAGATGCGCCATGAGCCCCGATTCACCACAAGCTCAGATTCACCATGAGCCATGATTCATTGTGAGCCCCGATTCACCACGAGCTCAGATTCACTGTGAGCCCCGATTCACCACGAGCTCAGATTCACCGTGAGCCCTGATTCACAGTGAACCCCGATACAGCACAAGCGCCGTTTCACCGTGATTCACCATGTGCCCTGATTCACCAAGTGTCACGATGCACCATGATTCACCGCGAGCCCCAATTCACCATGAGCCCCGATTCACCATGAGTCATGATGCACTGAGATATACTGTGATCCGAGATTCACCGTGAGCCCGGACTCACTTTGAACCGACATCACCGTGAGCCCGATTCACAGTGAGCCCAGATTCACCATCAGCCCGGATTCACCATGATCCCAGATGCGCCATGAGCCCCGATTCACCACAAGCTCAGATTCACCATGAGCCCCGATTCACCGCGAGCTCAGATTCACTGTGAGCCCCGATTCACCACGAGCTCAGATTCACCGTGAGCCCTGATTCACCGTGAACCCCGATACAGCACAAGCGCCGTTTCACCGTGATTCACCACGAGCCAGGATTAATTGTCAACCCCAATTTGCCACAATTCACCATCAGCCCAAATTCACCACAATCACTATAAGCCCCAATTCACCGTGATTCACCGTGAGCCCTGATTCATCGCCAGCCCTGATTCACCGTGGTTCACCGCAAGCCCCGATTCACCATGAGTTCCAAATCACTGTGGTCACTATGAGCCCCAATTCACCATGAGCCCCGATTCACTGATTCACCATGAGACTCGATTCACCGTGAGACCCGATTCATCGCGATCCCCGATTCAGCTTGATTCACTGTGAGTCCTGATTCACCATTAATCACGATGCACCGCAATTCACCGTGAGCCCCGTTTCATTGTAAATTGCCCTGAGCTCCGATTCACTGCGCCCCAATTCACTGTGATTCACCACGAGCCTCGATTCACTATGAGCCCCGATTCACCGCGAGCCCTGATTCACCTTGATTCACCATGAGCCCCGATTCACCATGATCCCAGATTCACCACAAGCCCTGATTCACCGTGAACCCCGATTCACATTGAGCCCTGATTCACCATGAACCTCAATTTGCCACACTTCACCATCAGTCCAAATTTCACCACAATCACTGTAAGCCCCAATTCACCGTGATTCACCATGAGCCCTGATTCACCGTGAGCCCTGATTCACTACGAGCCCTGATTCACCGTAAGACTCGATTCACCGTGAGACCCAATTCATCATGATTCACCACGAGCGTTGATTCACCATGAGACCTGATTCACTACGAGCCCCGATTCACCTTGATTCACCATGAGCCCTGATTTACCATTAATCATGATGCACCGCAATACACCATGAGCCCTGATTCACTGCAAATTGCCGTGAGACCTGATTCACCATGAGATCCAATTCACCACAATTCACTGTGATTCACAGAGCCCGATTCACCGTGTGCCCCGATTCACCTTGATTCACTGTGCGCTTAGATTCACCGATTCACTTCAAATTGCTGAACCCCGATTCACAATGAGCCCCAATTCACTACAATTCACCGTGAGCCCCGATTCACTGTGATTCACCATGAGCCCCGATTCACCGTGTGACCCGATTCACCGTGATTCACCACAAAACTCAATTCACTGTGTGACTTGATGCGCTGTGAACCAGAATCACCGTGATTCACTTGAGCTCCGATTCACCGTGAGCCCTGATTCACCATGAGTCACGATGCACTGTGATACACCATGCTCCGAGATTCACCGTGAGCCACGATTCACCGTGAGACCCGACTCATTGCAAGCCCCGATTCGCAGTGAGCTCTGATTCTCCGCAAGCCCCGATTCACCATGAGCCCCAATTCACCACGATCTCAGATTCACCGTGAGCCCCGATTCACCGCGAACCCCGATTCGGCCCGATTCACCATGAGCTCCAAATCACCGAGATTACTGTGAGCCCCAATTCACCATGAGCCCCAATTCATCTTGATCATCGTGAGCCCTGATACACCATGAATCACGATGCATCGCAATTCACTGCGAGCCCCGATTCACTGCAAATTGCCATGAGGCCCAATTCACCATGAGACCCAATTCACCACAATTCACCACAAGCCCCGATTCACTGTGAGCCCCAAATCACCGTGATCACTGTGAGTCCCGATTCACATGAGCAGCGATTCACCGTGATTCACTACGAGGCTCGATTCACCGTTGGTCCTATTCGCTGTGATTCACCATGAACCTCGATTCACCATGAGCCATGATTGACCGTGAACCCCGAATCACCTTGCCTCACCAAGAGCCCCAATTCACCACAATTCACCGTGAGCCCTATTCACCATAATTCTCCACGAGCCTCGATTCAGCACGATCACCGATTCACCATGAGACATGATTCTCCGTGAGCCCCGATTCACCCAACCCCTGATTCACCGCAAGCCCCGATTCACCTTGAGCCCCAAATCACCATGATCACTGTGAGCCCGATTCTCTGAGCCCTGATTCACTGCAAATTGCCGTGAGCCCAGATTCACCGTGAGCCCCAATTCACCTTGAGCCCCAAATCACCGTGATCACTGTGAGCCCGATTCTCTGAGCCCTGATTCACTGCAAATTGCCATGAGCCCAGATTCACCGTGAGCCTCAATTCACCCTGAACCTCGATTCACCATGAACCCCGATTCGCCACAATTCACCACAATTCACCAAATGCCCAAATTCATGACAATCACTGTAAGCCCCGATTTACCATGAACCCCAAATCTCCGAGATCACTGTGAGCCCTGATTCACCGTGAGCCTCGATTCACCTTGATCACCGTGAGCCCTGATACATCATGAATCACAATACACCGCAATTCACCGCGAGCCCCGATTCACTGCATATTGCCGTGAGGCCCAATTCACCATGAGACCCAATTCACCACAATTCATCGCAAGCCCCGATTCACCGTGATTCACCACAAGGCTCGATTCACCATGAGACCCGATTTGCCCTGATTCACCACGAGCCTCGATTCATTGTGAGCCATGATTGACTGCGAGCCCCGAATCACCTTGATTCACCGAGAGTTCCAATTCACCACAATTCACTGCGAGCCCTTTTCACCATGATTCACCACAAGCCTCGATTCAGCACGAGCGCCGATTCACCATGAGATATGATTCACCGTGAGCCCCGATTAACCCAAGGCCCGATTCACCATGAGCCCCAAATCAGCACAATGGCCATTTCACCATGATTCACTGTGAGCCCCGATTCAGTGTGAGCCCCGATTCACCTTGAACCCCAATTCACCAAAAAACCCCGAAACGCCACAATTCACCATCAGCCCAAATTCACCACAATCACCGTCGGTCCTGATTCATTGTGATTCACCGCAATTCCTGCTTTACCATGAGCCCCAAATTACCGTGATCACTCTGAGTCCTAATTCACCATGAGCCCCAATTCACTGCAAATTGTCATGAGCCCAGATTCACCATTAGCCCCGATTCACCCTGAGCCCCGATTCACCGTGAGCCCTGATTCACCACAATTCACCATGAGCCCCGATTCACCGTGTTTCAACACGAGCCCCGATTCACCTTAAGCCCTTATTCACTGTGAGCCCCAATTCACCACAAGCCCTGATTCACCGTGACTCACTGTGAGCCTCAATTCACCGTGAACCTCTATTCACCATGAGACCCGATTCACTGTGAGACCCAATTCATCATGAGCCCCGATTCAGCTTGATCACCATGAGCCCTGATACACTATGAATCACGATGCACCACGAGCCCCGATTTACTGCAAATTGCCATGAGGCCAGATTCACCATGAGGCCCAATTCACCACAATTCACTGCAAGCCCCGATTCACCATGAGCCCCAAATCACCGTGATCACTGTGAGTCCCGATTCACCGTGAGCCCCGATTCACCATGATTCACCACGAGGCTCAATTCACCATGAGACCCGATTCGCCGTGATTCACTGCGAGCCTCGATTCACCGTGAGTCATGATTGACCACGAGCCCTGATTCACCTTGATTCACCGAGAGCCTCAATTCTCCAAAATTCACCGTGAGCCCTATTCACCGTGATTCACCACAAGCCTCGATTCAGTATGAGCCACGATTCACCATGAGTCCCAATTAACCCAAGCCCCGATTCACCACGAGCCCTGATTCACCGTGAACCCCGATTCAGAGCAAGCGCCAATTCACCGTGATTCACCGCGAGCCCCGATTCACCGTGAGCCCCGATTCACCATGAGCCCCAAATCACCGTAATTACTATGAGCCCCGATTCACCACGAGCCCCGATTCACTGCAAATTGCCGTGAGCCCAGATTCACTGTGAGCCCCAAATCACCGTGAGCCCCGATTCACCACAATTCACTGTGAGCCCCGATTCACCCTGAGCCCTGTTTCTCGGCAAGCCCCAAATCACCGTGATTGCCCGTGAGCCCAGATTCACCACGAGTCACATAAGAACATAAGAAATAAGAACAGGAGTAGACAATTTGGCCCTTGAGCCTGCTCCGCCATTCATTAGAAACATAGAAAATAGGTGCAGGAGTAGGCCATTCGGCCCTTCGAGCCTGCATCACCATTCAATAAGATCATGGCTGATCTGATCATGGATTCAGCTCCACTTCCCTGCCCGCTCCCCATAATCCTTTACTCTCTTAGCGATCAAAATCTGTCTATCTCCGCCCTAAATATATTCAATGACTCAGCCTCCACAGCTCTCTGGAGCAGAGAAATCCATAGATTTAGAACCCTCTGAGAAATGACATTTCTCCTCATCTCAGGTTTAAATGGGTGGCCCTTTATTCGGAGACTATGTCCCCTAGTTTTAGTTTCCCCTATGAGTAGAAATAACCTCTCTGCTTCCAACTTGTCGACCCACTCATTATCTTATAACTTTCAATAAGATCACCTCTCATTCTTCTGAACTCCAATGTGTATGGGCCCAACCTACTCAACCTATCCTCATAAGTCAACACCCTCATAAGAACATAAGAACATAAGAAATAGGAGCAGGAGTAGGCCACATGGCCCTTCGAGCCTGCTCCGCCATTCAATACGATCATGGCTCATCATGGACTCAGGTCCACTTCTCTGCCCGCTCTCCATAACCCCTATTCTCTTATCTGTTAAGAAACTGTCTATCTCTTAATTACATTTATTCAATGTCCCAGCTTCCACAGCTCTCTGAGGCAGCGAATTCCACAGATTTACAACCCACTGAGAGAAGAAATTCCTCCTCATCTCAGTTTTAAATGGGCAGCCTCTTATTCTAAGATTATGCCTTCTAGTTCTAGTCTCCCCCATCAGTGGAAACATCCTCTCTGCATCTAACTTGTCAAGCCCCCTCATAATCCGAAACCTTTCGATAAGATCACCTCTCATTCTTCTGAATTCCAATGAGTAGAGGCCCAACCTACTCAACCTTTCCTTGTAAGTCAACCCCCTCATCTCTGGAATCAACCTAGTGAACCTTCTCTGAACTGCCTCCAAAGCAAGTATATCCTTTCTTAAATATGGAAACCAAAACTGCACGCAGTATTCCAGGTGTGGCCTCACCAATACCCTGTCTAACTGTAGCAAGACTTCCCTGCTTTTATACTCCATCCCCTTTGCATTAAAGGCCAAGGGCTAGATTTTACACTTTTGTGCTTAGCGCCTAAAAATGGGCGTTATTTCCGGCGTGGGCGGTAAAAATGGGTTTTCAGATTGCTGGCTTCTCACCCATTCTCAAAGCGCCTAGTCTCCATTTTTGAAATTGGGTGTTACCACGAGCGATATGAAATGGGCAGTAGCATTAAATCTCGCTGACCTTCTGCCGTAAAGTGTCGCCATCTTCAGCAACGGCATGGCAACACTCGATTCCCGCGATTCAGGAGGTTATGGGTCATACTGACATGCGCAGAGGGGGAGACAGAGAGAGAGGGAGCTGAGAGGGACTGAAGGCGTGTGTGGCTGTGGTGTGTGCTTGTTTGGCTGTTGTGGGAGGCACGAGGGCGACTCACCAGTAGCAAAAAGCCTACTAAGCACGGAGAACATAGTTGGCACCGAGTTTTTGTCCAACAAATAATATATAACATGGAAAGGATGGTGGAGTCCCTGGAGCTGGTAGCCAGGAACACTGGTGGTTTCCAGTGGTCCTGAAGGTGCCGCACCCCCATTGCCAACCACACATGTGAGCCAGAAGCAACATCATGGTTCTGGCTCTGAGCACATTCCCACCTCGGGACCATCCTCTCCCGTATCCATCCAAGCAATGGGTCGGCCGTCATCACCCCTCAATGAAGCATTGCCTAAGGAGCTCCTCGGCCAGGTGGCTTGGAGTCAGGAGGGGAAGGGGAAGGGGTAGAGGTGGTGAGGGGAAACGGGGAAAGGGTTGGTTTTTGTAGAAATATTTATGATTTCAGACAACTGTTCGGCTTAAATGTTTTTATTTAACAAAACCTTGTTGCGCATTGGCTCAGCTGGCTACACCGTTACAAGCTGGTCATTCCTTAACATCAAAGGGTATAATTACACTTAACTAATCAACTTAAACTTTAACTGCCACCAAAGTGATGCCCACAATTGATGTATGACTTGCACACCCAGCAGTGTGTCAGCTTTATAAGAACTGCCACCAATGTTCTTTCAGGCAAAGCGCTCATTGATGAGCTCCTGACGTAAGACTCTTGCAACTATCATGCCACCACGGGCACTTTCATGCGGTCTACAGGGGGGCGGGGGCATGGTTTCAGTATCAGCCTGATTGTCTGGGCTGATGTCAGCGTCTGCCTCCTCGTCCTCCTTTTCCTCTCTCTGGTGAGGTGGACTGTCAGACTCATCAGGCAATTCTTGTCCCCTCCTGATTGCCAAGTTAAGCAGCATGGAGCACACCACAATGAATAGAGCTACCTGCTCAGGGTGGTATTGGAGCTCATCTCCTGAGTGGTCCAGGCATCTAAAGCGCTGCTTAAGCACTCGAATGTTTTTCTCCACGATATTGCGAGTAGCTCTGTAGCTCTCATTGAATCGCCTCTCAGCTTCAGTTTGGGTGTCACGCAGGGGGGGTCATCAACCAGGTGGTGAGACCATATCCTTTGTCACCAAGCATCCAGCATTGACTTTGTGGCTCATTGTTAAACAAGTCAGATACAGTGCCCTCATGCAGGATGTGAGCATCATGGATGCTGTCCGGAAATTGAGCATTCACTGCCAGTATAACTTGCTGGCGGTCGCCAACCCGTTGGACATTCAGGGAGTGGAATCCCTTGCGGTTCCTGAAAATCTCTGCATCCTGAAAAGGTGCCCGCATTGCGATGTGCATACAGTCTATTGCTCCCTGCACCTTGGGGAAGTTTACAATTCTGTAGAATCCTAGAGCCCTCTCACTCTGTGCCTCACTGGTCATAGGGAAGCTGATCAAGTCTCTCCTGCATGCATACAGGGCTTCAGTGACCTGTCTAATGCAGCAATGTGTGGCATGCTGAGAAAGTCCGCAAATGTCTCGAGCTGAGGCATGAAAAGAACCCGATGCGTAGAACGACAGTACCGCGGTGACTTTGACCTCGACGGACAGTGCAGTATTGATGGCGCTGGCGGGCTGCAGATCTCCCCTTATCAGCTGGCATACCTCAGTGATAACTATTTTGTGGAAGCGCAATCTCCGAAGGCAGGTTGTGTCGGGCAAGTCGAGGTAAGACTGCTTCTCCCTGTACTTGTGGGGGGTGTATCGTCTGGTCCTCCTCATCAGTCTGGCACATCGGGGCTCGCGGTGAATCGGGCTGACAGTGAATCGGGTCTCGCGGTGAATCGGGCTCAGAGCGAATCGGCAGCCCATTATACACCACGACTTATTTTTTTCCCCAAACAGCCCAGGAAATTCCCAACAATCACCAAATTGGCTGTCTTAGCTGCGACATCCCTGGGCTTAAGTTAGAATCAAAGAGCTCTGCATCTGGTCCAAATAGTTGTCTTGTGCATCCTACGGAAAGTATATATGTGTGGACAGGGATGTGAACAGGATCGGTTTTGACTGTGATATCTCATGCAGTCAAAAGCTTCTTATCACTCACTGTCTAGTCATATATATGGGGCAGAGGGACATAGGAGAGGTCTGGCAGGACTGATGGTGCCCATGAAATTGTATCCCAGAATGGTCACCATCTTTGAAAGGGGGCTGGTGTAGAGAGAAAATCAGAAGGAGAGAAACCAAAAATCATACATATTATTAAGAGAAGTAATGGATAGCTGTGAATCGGTTCACAGCTGCAAAAGCTTGGTTCAGATAATAAATGGCTTCTGTCCTGTTATCTTATGATGTCATCCAAAACATGAGTGATGTTACAGTTTTGTTTGATTACTTCTTTGCTCCAGCATTGTTCTCCCTTCAAGCGGCAGTTCTGATATATCATGGTATTACAATTAGATAAATGTTAACACTTGTAGTAACATCATGTATGATTCAATCCATCAGTGATTAGTTGATTTTGTGGTTTTGTAAAGGAGAGTAGTTGAGAAATAGTTGGGCACTCCCACCTCTAGGGATGCTATCCTACAGGCTACCAAATCTCTGCCTGCAGGCACAGAACTTGGCTCGAATGGTTCCAAACATACTGTTACAATAATTGGGTTCCTGAATTTGTTTCTTAACGTAATTCACATATGATTGATACCGATATAAGCGCGTCCATTACTGTTATCCTTAGGAAGGGAAATGGCCCTATCTAATGCCAATGCAGTTGACAATGATTGCTTTGAAACACATCCGTAGTTGTTGAGCATGGCCTCCCGTTCCATAAACCACACTTTAAGAAGCTATGGGAGAAATTCGCCTGGTTTGCACCTCCCGTTAGCACCTGATGGGGGCGGTAACGGGGTGCTAAGGAGTTACCGACAGGGCGCAGCGAATTCTGAAGCTGCAAACGAAACTCCAGGATGGCATGTTGCGTCCCTGGTGCAAGGGTCAAGGATGTCTCGGAGCGGCTGCAGTGCATTTTGGAGGGGGCGGATGAACAGCCAGCTGTTGTGGTACATATAGGTACCAACGATATAGGGAAAAAACGGGATGAAGTTCTACAAGCTGAATTTAGGGAGCTAGGATTAAATTAAAAAGAAGGACCTCAAATATAGTAATCTCAGGATTGCTACCAATGCCACGTGCTAATCAGAGTAGGAATTGCAGGATAGCTCAGATTGAATACGTGGCTTGAGGAATTGTGCAAGAGGGAGGGATTCCAATTTCTGGGACATTGGAACCGGTTCTGGGGGAGGTGAGACCATTGGAACCGGACGGTCTGCACCTGCGCAGGACCGGAACCTATGTCCTCGGGGGAGTGTTTGCTAGTGCTGTTGGGGAGGCAGTGGGAATGGGAATCTTTGCAGGGAGGCAGAGGGAAGTAAAAAGGGGGCAGAAGCAAAAGGTAGGAAGGAGAAAAACAAGAGTGGAGGGCAGAGAAATCAAGGGCAAAAATCAAAAAGCGCCACATTACAACATAATTCTAAAAGGACAAAGAGTGTTAAAAAAACAAGCCCTGAGGCTCTGAGTCTCAATGTGAGGAGCATTCGTAATGAGGTGGATGAATTGACTGCGCAGATAGCTGTTAATGGATATGATGTCATTGGGATTACGGAGACATGGCTCCAAGGTTGGGAACTCAACATCCAGGAGTATTCAATATTCAGGAAGGACAGACAGGAAGGAAAAGAAGGTGGGGTCGCATTACTGATTAAAGAGGAGATTAATGCAATAGTAAGGAAGGACATTAGCACGGATGATGTGGAATCTATGGGCCCAAGTTTCGAGCCGCGCCTAGAACGGCGCAGTCCCGACCTGGACGCCCGTTTTTCGTGCCACAAAGTGCGCCTAAAAAAAACCTCCGTATTCTCCACCTCCCTGCAAGTCCTCTGGACCTCGGCGCAGTGCAGCACGAGCTGTAGGGGGCGGAGCCAGGTCCCTGCGCTGAAAACAGTGCCGGGACCTCTGCACATGCGCGCAACAGTGGGCACGCAAGTGCAGTAGCTCCAGGCGCCCGAAACTGTGTGGGAGGGGCACTGGGGCTGCGTGAATAAGGCTCCTCCCACGGCCAGCTCCTGCTTCCTCGACTCCCGCTTCCCGCCTCCGGACCCGACCCGACTCCCGCTCCCCCCTCCACCCCTGCCCCGACTGGACCCGACCCGACTCCCGCTCCCGCTCCTCTCCCCCGCCCCCCGGACCGGACCCGACCCGACTCCCGCTCCCGCTCTCCCCCCCGCCTGGACCCGACCCGCCTCCCGTTCCCGCTCCCCCCCCCCACTGGACCTGACCCGACTCCCGCTCCCCCCCGCCCCCGCCTCCGGACTGGATCCGACCTGACCTCCCTCTCCCCGACCTGACCTCCCTCTCCTCGACCTGACCTCCCTCCCCCCGACCCAAACCAAACCTCCCTCTCTTCCTCCCTCCCACCACCCCCCCGACCCGACCCTGTAAATCTGGTGCTGGGGATGGGCCCTGCCCGAAGTCTCGGGCCCGGCCCGTTCAGCCTCCCTCCCCCTTCTCCTTCACCCCCCCACAATCTCCTTCCCCCCATCTCATCTCCTTCTCCGCCCCCCATCTCCTTCTCCCCCCCATCTCCTTCTCCCCCCCCATCTCCTTCTCCCCCCCACCATCTCCTTCTCCCCCCCATCTCCTTCTCCTCCTTCTCCCCTCCATCTCCTCCCCCCGCCATCTCCTCCACCCCCCCATCTCCTTCCCCCCCCACATGTCCTTTCTCCCCCTTCTTCCCTTTATCCCCTTCTCCCCCCTCCCCCCTTCTCCCTCCCCCTTCCCTCCCTCTGCTCCCCCCCTCTCTCCCTCTAACCCCCTCCTCCCCCTCCCCTCACTTTCAGAAACACAGACACTGACAGACAGAGAATGTGAAACACACACAGACAGACAGAGAGATAGAGACACTGACAGAGACACACTGTGGGGTGGGGGAGGGGGGGGAATCCCAGCACGCTATTGGAGGGCTCCCGGTGCTGCAGTCGGTAAGTAGAAAATGTTTTATTTATTGATTTTTTTTAAAAACAATTATTTCTTATTAATTTTTTTTGATTGATTTATTGATGTATTTATCATTTATTATTGATGATGGCTCTTTATTTGTAAAACTGAAGTGTTTAATGTTTGTAAACTTCCCTTTAAACCCCCCCGCTCCCCCCCCCACCATTCCCTACGCCTGATTTGTAACCTACGCCTGATTTTCTAAAGTGTAGACAAGGTTTTTTCGAGCGTACAAAAATCTTCACTTACTCCATTCTAAGTTAGTTTGGAGTAAGTTTTCACTGACGAAACTTTGAAAACAGGCGTAAGTGGCCGGACACGCCCCCTTTTGAAAAAAAAGTTCTGTTCCAAAGTGAAACTGTTCTAACTGACTCGAACTGGAGCAAATTAAATGACGAGAATTCCGATTTCTAAGATACTCCGTTCTACACCAGTTGCTCCTAAAAGTCAGGAGCAAATCATGTGGAAACTTGGGGCCTATATGGGTAGAGCTGCGAAACACCAAAGGGCAGAAAATATTAGTGGGAGTTGTGTACAGACCACTAAACAGTAGTCGGGAGGTTGGGGATGGCATCAAACAGGAAATTAGGGATGTGTGCAATAAGGGTATAGCAGTTATCATGGGTGACTTTAATCTGCATATTGATTGGGCTAACCAAACTGGTAGCAATACTGTGGAGGAGGATTTCCTGGAGTGTATAAGGGATAGTTTTCTGGACTAATATGTCGAGGAACCAAATGGAGAGCAGGCCATCCTAGACTGGGTCTTGTGCAACGAGAGAGGATTAATTAGCAATCTGGTCGTGTGGGGCTCCTTGGGGAAGAGTGACCATAATATGGTAGAATTCTTCATTAAGATGAAGAGTGACACAGTTAATTCAGAGACTAGGATCCTGAACTTAAAGAAAGGAAACTTCGACGGTATGAGACGTGAATTGGTCAGGATAGACTGGAAAATTATACTGACAGGGTTGATTGTGGATAGGCAATGGCAGACATTAAAATATCACATGGATGAACTACAACAATTGTACATCCCTGTGTGGCGTAAGAATAAAAAAAAGAGAAAGTGGCTCAACTGTGGCTAACAAGGGAAATTAGGGAAAGTGTTAAATCCAAGGAAGCGGCATATAAATTGACCAGAAAAAGCAGCAAACCTGAGGACTGGGAGAAATTTAGAATTCAGCAAGGAGGACAAAGGGTTTAATTAGCAGGGGGAAAATAGAGTATGAGAGTAAGCTTGCAGGGAACATAAAAACTGACTGCAAAAGCTTCAATAGATATGTGAAGAGAAAAAGATTACTGAGATTAATGTAGGTCCCTTGCAGTCAGAATCAGGTGAATTCATAATGGGGAACAAGGAAACAGAAGACCAATTGAACAAATACTTTGGTTCTGTCTTCACTAAGGAAGACATGAATAACCTCCCGAAAATACTAGGAGACAGAGAGTCTAGCGAGAAGGGGGAACTGAGGGAAATCCTAATTAGTCAGGAAATGGTGTTAGGGAAATTGAAGGGACTGAAGGCCAATAAATCCCCAGGGCCTGATAGTCTGCATCCCAGAGTACTTAATGAAATGGCCCTAGAAATAGTGGATGCATTGGTAGTCATTTTCCAACATTCTATAGGCTCTGGTTTAGTTTCTATGGATTGGGGGGTAGCTAGTGTAACCCCACTTTTTAAAAAAGAAGGGAGAGAGAAAACAAAGATACAGACTGGTTAGCCTGACATCAGTTGTGGGGAGAATGTTGGAATCAATTATTAAAGACATAATAGCAGCGCATTTGGAAAGCAGTGACAGGATTGTTCCAAGTCAGCATGGATTTATGACAGGGAAAGCATGCTTGACAAATCTTCTAGAGTTTTTTGAGGATGTAACTAGTAGAGTGGATAAGGGAGAACCAGTGGATGTGGTATATTTGGACTTTCAAAAGGCTTTTGACAAGGTCCCACACAAGAGATTAGTGTGGGTAATGTATTGTCATGGATAGAGAACTGGTTGGCAGACAGGATTGCAAAGAGTGGGAATAAATGGGTCCTTTTCAGAATGGCAGGCAGTGACTAGTGGGGTGCCGCAGGGCTCAGTGCTGGGACCCCAGCTATTTACAATATACATTAATGATTTAGACGAAGAAATTGAATGTAATATCTCCAAGTTTGCAGATGACACTAAGCTGGGTGGCAGTGCGAGCTGCGAGGAGGATGCTCTGATGCTGCAAGAGGACGTGGACAAGTTAGGTCAGTGGGCAAATGCATGGCAGATGCAGTATAATGTGGATGTGTGAGATTATCCTCTTTGGTTGCAAAAACAGGAAGGCAGATTATTATATGAATGAAGGCAAATGGCATGCTGGCCTTCATAGCGAGGGGATTTGAGTATAGGAGCAGAGAGGTCTTACCGCAGTTGTACAGGGCCTTGGTGAGACCACACCTTGAGTATTGTGTGCAGTTTTGGTCTCCGGATCTGAGGAAGGACATTCTTGCCTATTGAGGGAGTGCAGCGAAGGTTCACCAGACTGATTACTGGGATGGCAGGACTGACATATGAAGAAAGACTGGATCAACTGGGAGAAATTTAGAACTCAGCAAAGGAGGACAAAGGGTCTGATTAGGGCAGGGAAAATCGAGTACGAGAGGAAGCTTGCAGGGAACATGAAGACGGATTGCAAAAGTTTCTATAGATATGTAAAGAGAAAAAGGTTAGTAAAGACGAACGTAGGTCCCCTGCAGTCAGAATCAGGGGAAGTCATAACTGGGAACAAAGAAATGGCAGACCAATTGAACAAGTACTTTGCTTCGGTATTCACTAAGGAGGACACAAACAACCTTCCGGATATAAAAGGGGTCAGAGGGTCTAGTAAGGAGGAGGAACTGAGGGAAATCCTTAGTAGTCGGGAAATTGTGTTGGGGAAATTGATGGGATTGAAGGCTGATAAATCCCCAGGGCCTGATGGACTGCATCCCAGAGTACTTAAGGAGGTGGCCTTGGAAATAGTGGATGCATTGACAGTCATTTTCCAACATTCCATAGACTCTGGATCAGTTCCTATCGAGTGGAGGGTAGCCAATGTAACCCCACTTTTTAAAAAAATGAGGGAGAGAGAAAACAGGGAATTATTGACCGGTCAGCCTGACCTCAGTAGTGGGTAAAATGATGGAATCAATTATTAAGGATGTCATAGCAGTGCATTTGAAAAGAGGTGACATGATAGGTCCAAGTCATGGATTTGTGAAAGGGAAATCATGCTTGACAAATCTTCTGGAATTTTTTGAGGATGTTTCCAGTAGAGTGGACCTGGAGAACCAGTTGATGTGGTATGTTTGGACTTTCAGAAGGCTTTCGACAAGGTCCCACACAAGTGATTACTGTGCAAAGTTAAAGCACATGGGATTGGGGGTAGTGTGCTGACATGGATTGAGAACTGGTTGTCAGACAGGAAGCAAAGAGTAGGAGTAAATGGATACTTTTCAAAATGGCAGACAGTGACTAGTGGGGTACCGCAAGGTTCTGTGCTGGGGCCCCAGCTGTTTATACTGTACATTAATGATTTAGACGAGGGGATTAAATGTAGTATCTCCAAATTTGCAGATGACACTAAGTTGTGTGGCAGTGTGAGCTGCAAGGAGGATGCTATGAGGCTGCAGAGTGAGTTGGATAGGTTAGGTGAGTGGGAAAATGCATGGCAGATGAAGTATAATGTGGATGAATGTGAGGTTATCCACTTTGGTGGTAAAAACAGAGAGACAGACTATTATCTGAATGGTGACAGATTAGGAAAAGGGGAGGTGCAACGAGACCTGGGTGTCATGGTGCATCAGTCATTGAAGTTGGCATGCAGGTACAGCAGGCGGTTAAGAAAACAAATGGCATGTTGGCCTTCATAGCGAGGGGATTTGAGTACAGGGGCAGGGAGGTGTTGCTACAGTTGTACAGGGTCTTGGTGAGGCCACACCTGGAGTATTGTGTACAGTTTTGGTCTCCTAACCTGAGGAAGGACATTCTTGCTATTGAGGGAGTGCAGCGATGGTTCACCAGACTGATGGGACTGACCTATCAAGAAAGACTGGATCAACTGGGCTTGTATTCACTGGAGTTCAGAAGAATAAAAGGGGATCTCATAGAAACGTTTAAAATTCTCACGGGTTTAGACAGGTTAGATGCAGGAAGAATGTTCCCAATGTTGGGGAAGTCCAGAACCAGGGGTCACAGTCTAAGGATAAGGGGTAAGCCATTTAGGACTGAGATGAGGAGAAACTTCTTCACCCAGAGAGTGGTGAACCTGTAGAATTCTCTACCACAGAAGGTTGTTGAGGCCAATTCACTAAATATATTCAAAAGGGAGTTAGATGAAGTCCTTACTACTGGGGGGAATCAAGGGGTATGGCGAGAAAACAGGAAGGGGGTACTGAAGTTGCATGTTCAGCCATGAACTCATTGAATGGCGGTGCAGGCTAGAAGGGCCGAATGGCCTACTCCTGCACCTATTTGCTATGTTTCTATGTTTCTATGTTTAAAATGGACTGCAAAAGCTTCTATAGATATGTAAGGAGAAAAAGGTTAGTAAAGACAAACGTAGGTCCCTTGCAGTCAGAATCAGGGGAAGTCATAACTGGGAACAAAGAAATGGCAGACCAATTGAACAAGTACTTTGGTTCGGTATTCACTAAGGAGGACACAAATAATCTTCCGGATATAAAAGGGGTCAGAGGGTCTAGTAAGAAGGAGGAACTGAGGGAATCCTTATTAGTCGGGGAAATGTGTTGGGGAAATTGATGGGATTGAAGGCCGATAAATCCCCAGGGCCTGATGGTTGCATCCCAGAGTACTTAAGGAGGTGGCCTTGGAAATAGCGGATGCATTGACAGTCATTTTCCAACATTCCATAGACTCTGGATCAGTTCCTATGGAGTGGAGGGTAGCCAATGTAACCCCACTTTTTAAAAAAGGAGGGAGAGAGAAAACAGGGTATTATCGACCGGTCAGCCTGACATCACTAGTGGGGAAATTGATGGAATCAATTATTAAGGATGTCATAGAAGCGCATTTAGAAAGAGGTGACATGATAGGTCCAAGTCATGGATTTGTGAAAGGGAAATCATGCTTGACAAATCTTCTGGAATTTTTTGAGGATGTTTCCAGTAGAGTGGACAAGGGAGAACCAGTTGATGTGATGCATTTGGACTTTCAGAAGGCTTTCGACAAAGTCCCACAAAAGAGATTAGTGTGCAAAGTTAAAGCACATGGGATTGGGGGTAGTGTGCTGACGTGGATTGAAAACTGGTTGGCAGATAGGAAGCAAAGAGTAGGAGTAAATGGGTAATTTTCAGAATGGCAGGCAGTGACTAGTGGGGTACCACAGGTTCTGTGCTGGGGCCCCAGCTGTTTACATTGTACATCAATGATTTAGACGAGGGGATTAAATGTAGTATTTCCAAATTTGTAGATGACATTAAGTTGGGTGGCAGTGTGAGCTGCGAGGAGGATGCTATGAGGCTGCAGAATGACTTGGATAGGTTAGATGAGTGGGCAAATGCATGGCAAATGAAGTATAATGTGGATAAATTTGAGGTTATCCACTTTGGTGGTAAAAACAGAGAGACAGACTATTATCTGAATGGTGACAGATTAGGAAAAGGGGAAGTGCAACGAGACTTGGGTGTCATGATACATCAGTCATTGAAGGTTGGCATGCAGGTACAGCAGGCTGTTAAGAAAGCAAATGGCATGTTGACCTTCATAACGAGGGGATTTGAGGGGCAGGGAGGTGTTACTACAGTTGTACAGGGCCTTGGTGAGGCCACACCTGGGGTATTGTATACAGTTTTGGTCTCCTAACTTGAGGAAGGACGTTCTTGCTATTGAGGGAGTGCAGCAAATGTTCACCAGACTGATTCCCGGGATGGCGAGACTGACATAGCAAGAAAGACTGGATCAACTGGGCTTGTATTCACTGGAGTTCAGAAGAATGAGAGGGGATCTCATAGAAACGTTTCAAATTTTGACGGGTTTAGACAGGTTAGATGCAGGAAGAATGTTCCCAATGTTGGTGAAGTCCAGAACCAGGGGTCACAGTCTAAGGATAAGGGGTAAGCCATTTAGGACCGAGATGAGGAGAAACTTCTTCACCCAGAGAGTGGTGAACCTGTAGAATTCTCTACCACGGGAAGTTGTTGAGGCCAATTCATTAAATATATTCAAAAAGGAGTTAGATGTAGTCCTTACTACTAGGGGGATCAAGGGGTACGGCGAGAAAGCAGGAATGGGGTACTAAAGTTGCATGTTCAGCCATGAACTCATTGAATGGAGGTGCAGGCTCGAAGGGCCGAATGGCCTACTCCTGCACCTATTTTCTATGTTTCTATATTCACTGGAATTTAGAAGAATGAGAGGGGATCGCATAGAAACATATAAAATTGTGACGTGATTTGACAGGTTAGATGCAGGAAGAATGTTCCTGATGTTGGGGAAGTCCAGAACCAGGGGTCACAGTCTAAGGATAAGGCGTAAGCCATTTAGGACCGAGATGAGGAGAAACTTCTTCACACAGAGAATTGTGAACCTGTGGAACTCTCTACCACAGAAAGTTGTTGAGGCCAGTTCATTAAATATATTCAAAAGGGAGTTAGATGAGGCCCTTACGGCTGAAAGGATCAAGGGGTCTGGAAAGAAAGCAGGAATGGGGTACTGAAGTTGCATGATCAGCCATGATCATATTGAATGGTGGTGCAGGCTCTGTTTCTATGTTTCTATGATACCCGCAATCCTCCCTGGCAATTTTGCGTTGGGGCATTAACACTTTCTGCCTTGCTCTCTTGCGCCCCATAGATTGTGAGGTCATCCGGTGCGCAGCATTCCATTATCGCCCTGGATGTGATATTCGCTCCCTCCCCTGCAGCATCGCAGGAGGCATTGTCACCTCAGCTGACTGCTTGGTGAGTGTCAATTAAAGGCAGTGATAGTCAGGTCGGGCAAAGTTTACTTAACTACCAATTCTGGTGCCTCCTGATGCCTTTTTCCCCCACAATTGCTCAGCCCTGTACTCTCAGAGTGCTTGGAGCTGCTATGCACATAACACAGGTCCGGTAGCCCAACAAACAGAGCATGAACATTCATTCAACCCATCATTGGCCTTTCCCTTTAAGCGAGGGAAGGAGCCTGTACAGCTGGCAGCGCTGCACGAAACATTGTTCAGCGCTCTGCCAATACCACCCCTCTCACTCCGTTTAGCGCTCTAAGGGAAGTGATAGTGCTTGATTTAGCGCTCCACTTCCCTCTTGGAGTACTAAAGGGGAACTTCCCGGAAGCATCAAAGTTTCTTGTCTGGCGATACTTCTGCGTTCCCTGAAAAGTTGCCACCCCCAACGGGACGCTACGCAATTTCTAGCCCTATGCTTTTCCAACTGTTTACACAATAGCTTCCCCAAACTCAGTTAGCATTTGATGATAGGCAAAAGAACCAGAGGCAGCATGCAGAAACATTTTTTTTCTGCAGTGAGTTGTTACGATCTGGAATGTACTGCCTGAAGGGGTGATGGAAGCAGAATCATAAGAATATAAGAATATAAGAACATAAGAAATAGGAGCAGGAGTTGGCCATACGGCCCTTCGAGCCTGCCCCACCATTTCATGGCTGATCCGATTATAGACTCAGGTCCACTTCCCTGCCCGCTCTCCATAACCCCTTATTTCCTTATCGTTTAAGAAACTGTCTATTTCTGTCTTAAATTTATTCAATGTCCCAGCTTCCACAGCTCTCTGAGGCAGCGAACTCAACAGATCCACAACCCTCTGAGAGAAAAAATTTCTCCTCATCTCAGTTTTAAATGGGTGGCCCCTTATTCTAAGATTATGCCCTCTAGTTCTAGTCTCCCCATCAGTGGAAACATCCTCTCTGCATCCACCTCATCAAGCCCCCTCATAATCTTATACGTTTCGATAAAATCACCTCTCATTCTTCTGAATTCCAATGAGTAGAGACCCAACCTACTCAACCTTTCCTCATAAGTCAACCCCCTCAGCTCTGGAATCAACCTTGTGAACCTTCTCTGAATTGCCTCCAAAGCAAGTATATCCTTTTGTAAATATGGAAACCAAAACTGCACGAGTATTCCAGGTGTGGCCTCACCAATACCCTGTACAACTGTAGCAAGACTTCCCTGCTATTATACTCCATCTCCTTTGCAATAAAGGCCAAGATTCCATTGGCCTTCCTGATCACTTGCTGTACCTGCATACCAACCTTTTGTGTTTCATGCACAAGTACCCCCAGGTCCCGCTGTACTGCAGCATTTTGCAATCTTTCTCCATTTAAATAATAACTTGCTCTTTGATTTTTTTCTGCCAAAGTGCATGACCTCACACTTTCTAACATTATACTCCGTCTGCCAAATTGTCGCCCACTCACTAAGCCTGTCTATGTCCTTTTGCTGATTTTTTGTGTCCTCCTCACACATTGCTTTTCCTCCCATCTTTGTATCATCAGCAAACTTGGCTACGTTACACTCGGCCCCTTCCTCCAAGTCCTTATTATAGATTGTAAATAGTTGGGGTACCAGCACTGATCCCTGCAGCACCTCACCACACCACCAAGGAAACTTTCAAAAGCGAATTGGATATATACTTACAGGGAACTTTTTTTTGACAGGACTATGGGGAAAGAGCCGGGGTGGGACTAATTGGATAGCTCTACTTTGGAGCTGGCACAGGCATGATGGGGTAAATAGCCCCTTTCTATGCTGTATAATACAATGGGCCCAAGTTTCCACACGCGCCTAGAACGGCGCAGTCCCGAGCTGGGCGCCCGTTTTTCGCGGCACAAAGTGCGCCTAAAAAAATCCTCGGTATTCTCCACCTACTTGCAGGTCCTCTGGCCCTCGGCGCAGCCAGCACGAGCTGTGGGGGGGCGGAGCCAGGTCCCTGCGCTGAAAACAGTGCCGGGACCTCTGCACATGCGCGCTACAGTGGGCACGCAAGTGCAGTAGCTCCAGGCGCCGAACTGTGTGGGAGGGGCCCGAAGCACGCAGCCCCTAGCCCTGGCTGAATGGCCTCACTGGGGCTGCGTGAATAAGGTTCCTCCCACGGCCAGCTCCTGCTTCCCCCCCGACCAGACCCGACACCCGCTCCCCGCCCCCCCCCCGCCTCCGGACCAGACCAGACCCGACACTCGCTCCCCGCCACCCCCTGCCTCCGGACTAGACCCGACACTCGCTCCCCGCCCCCCCCCTGCCTCCGGACTAGACCCGACACCCGCGCCCCCCCCCCCCCCCGCCTCCGGACCAGACCTGACACCCGCTCCTCCGGACCAGACCCGACACCCGCTCCCCGCCGCCCCCCCCCGCCTCTGGACCAGACCCGACACCCGCTCCCCGCCGCCCCCCCCCGCCTCTGGACCAGACCCGACACCCGCTCCCCGCCCCCCCCCCCCACCTCTGGACCAGACCCGACAGCCGCGCCCCCCCCCCCCGACCCGACCCGCGCTCCTGTTCCCGCTCCCAGCCTCCCCGACTCGACCCGACCCGCGCTCCTGTTCCCGCTCCCCGCCCCCCCGACTGGACCCGACCCGACCCGTGCTCCCGTCCACCGACCCGACCCCCTCCCACTGGACCCGACCCGACTCCCACTCCCAGACTGGATCCGACCTGACCTCCCCCCTCCCTCCGTCCCTCTCTCTCTCCCCCCTCTCTCTCTCCCCCCCTCCTTCTCCCCCTCACTCCTTCTCCCCCCTCTCCTTCTCCCCCCCCTCTCTCTCCCCCCCCCCTCTCTCTCCCTCTCTCCCCCCCCCCCCCCCAACCCGACCCGACCCGAACCGAACCGAACCTCCCCAGCGCCACCTACCTGTAAATCTGGTGCTAGGGACGGGCCCTGCCCGAAGTCTCGGGCCGGCCCGTTCAGCCTTCGGTCCCGAAAGGCCTGCTTGAAGCACTTTCACACAGGTAGGAAGAAGGTTTATTTAATCTTTTCTTTGCTTATAAATGTTTATTCAGGTTGGATTTATTTGTATAATATTTGTATAAGTATAAATAAGGATTTATTATAGAATTTAATGACTTCCCTTCCCCCCCCCACCTCGTTCTGGACGCCTAATTTGTAACCTGCGCATGATTTTTTAATGTGTCGAACAGGTTTTTTCAGTTCTACAAAAATCTTCACTTGCTCCATTCTACTTTAGTTTGGAGTACGTTTTCACTGTAGAAACTTTCAAATCAGGCGTCAGTGGCCGGACACGCCCCCTTTTGAAGAAAAAATTCTGTTCCAAAGTAGAACTGTTCTACCTGACTAGAACTGCAGAAAAAAAAAATGTGGAGAATTGCGATTTCTAAGATAGTCCGTTCTCCACCAATTGCTCCTAAAAATCAGGCGCAAATCATGTGGAAACTTGGGCCCAATGAAACTATGATTTTATAGGCTCTCCGAAAAACAGATGTTAAAATTTACATTGAATTACACTGAATCCACAGCACAGAAACAGGCCATTTGGCCCAACGGGTCTGCACTCGTTTTTAAACTTGACATAAGCTCCTCCCACTCGAATTATCTCTTCTTCTGTATCCTTCTATTCCCTTCTTCTCCTTCATATATGCCTCAGACGTCCTCTTAAAATGCACCTATGCTATTGGTTTCACCCACTCCATGTGGCTGTGAGTTCCACATTCTCAAATTACTAGCCTAAAGTTTCCAGGTAAGTCTTTAGACCTTATTAAAATAATAGTTTTACTTGTTCATTTCTCTCCTGCAATTCAATGAATGTATAAAAATGTTCATTAAAGTGCTACTAATTTCAGCCACCATCTTCTTTAAGATTTGTGGATGTAAGTTCTGTACAAAGTACATTGTTTCTTTAAGAGCACCTAACATTTTGATATTCATATCTCTCATTATTTATGTACTGCTTAGATCCTCCTCTACTCTTCCTGGAAATCAGATATGTGGCAGGCAACTTTGAGTAAAGACAGATGCGAAGTAATGATTTAATAACACTGCTATTTCTTTGTCTCTTGATGCAAGCTTTTCACTATCATTCTTCGGTCGACCACAGCTTTATCTCACTCTTTCTTTACACTGTGCATATTTATTGGTATTTAAGATATTCTTCGTCATCTTACATTGAATGTTTCTCTGGTAGTCTCATGATACAATTTTCACGTACTCTTGCTTATCTTTATAATTTGTCCATTGCTTCTAGCTCTTGGATTATTATACATTTCAAAAGCCTGCTGCTTATGCTGCCGCTCCCCTCCCCGCCCCCCCCCCCCACTGCATTCCCCCCCCCGCACTCCCCCCTCCCCCATCCCCCGCACCCAATACTACTCTTTACTTTTCTACTTAGGCCCGTTGGCATCTGTTGCCCCTTAATCTGTTTGGATTTGGCTGCAACAAATTTTGTTTTTAACCTTACCAACGATTCCTTCAATATTTTCCACTTTCTGCAGCGGTTCTTCGAACCATTATTGTATGGCAGTCAGCTTTTTTTCACATCATATCTGTGCTTTTAAGACCATTAATTCTGTGTCACTGATACACTGATAGATATATGAACACGTAAAAAGGATAACAAAAGACCTTCTGGCCCATTAAACTTGCCCCATGGTGCAGCTTTGATTTACAGAACTGCCTCAGTCATAAAATGGCCCAGATATTAGTTTGGAGGCATGGGGGCGGAGATTGGAAGGGTTGGAGGTGGAGATTTGAAGGGTCAAGCGGGGAAATTGGAAGAGTTGGGGGAAGATCAGAAGATTCGATGTTGTGGGAGGGGGAGGGCAAGGGGAGATGGTAGCCTGCAGCCAGGGAGTGCAGAGGAGGGAGGGAAGGATTGGAAAGACCAGGGTGAGGTTGGAGACCATGGCTCGGGTGGAGGGATGTCCGATCACAGGAGGAGAGTGGTACCGGAAGCAGGAAATTTCACAGTTATCCACACCTAATTGCATCGACCATGTGTCTGACTGTTTCACTAGTCTGTCTATGTCCTCCTGAATTCCGCTCCTATCCTGCTCACTATTCACTACATTGCCAAGTTTTGTATCATCCACAAACGTTGAAATTCAATTCCCTATACCCAAGTCCAGGTCATTTATATACAACAAGAAAAGCAATGGTCTGTGTATCGACCCCTGGGGGACCCCACTGCATATTGCTCTCCCTGTCAGAAAAACATCCGTTCACCACTATTCTCTGCCTCTTAACCCTTCGCCAATTGCGTACCCAAGTTATCACCATCCCTTGAATATCATGTGCTTCTCTTTTCCATCTATTGAGAAATATTAGGAAGGCCGAACTCATTGTCTTTGGTCCTGGCCTATTTCCACTTCTGTAACATTGCCCCTCTCTGCTCCTGCCTCAGCTCATCTGCTGCTGAAACCCTCATCCATGGCTTTGTTACCTCTAGACTTAATTACTCCAATGCACTCCTGGCTAACCTCCCACATTCTACCCTACGTAAATTAGAGGTAATAAAAAACTCTGCCGCCATGTCCTAACTTGCATCAAGTCCCGCCCACCCATCACCCCTGTGCTCGCCGATCTACATTGGCACCCGATTAACCAACACCTCGATTTCAAAATTCTCATCCTAGTTTACAAATCCCTCCATGGCCTCGCCCCTCCCTATCTGTAATCTTCTTCAGCCTCACAAACCCCCCGAGATATCTGCGCTTCTCAAATTCTGCCCTCGGTGGCCATGCCTTCAGCTACCAAGGCCCTAAGCTCTGGAACTCCCTCCCTAAACCTCTTTGCCTCCATTAAGATGCTCCTTAAAATCTACCTCTGTATTCAGGACCTGACATTTGCCATAAACCTCCTTTCTCTGTTTTGCTTTAAACTCTATTTCCTATGTCATAGATATGCTTGGCTTGTACCTGAACTATCTCCACCTGGAAGGCCTGTCATTTGCTCATTTACTCTTTTCTTGGCCAATTTTTTTTTCCCAGTCCACTTGTGCTGGATCCTTTCTCAATCACTGAAATTGGCTCTCCTCCAGTTGGGTACTTTTGACTTTGATTTTTCTGTGTCCCTTTTCATAACTACTTTAAACCCAATAATATTATGATCACTATTGCCCAGATGTTCTCCCACTGAAACACACTTGCCCTGCTTCATTGCTCAGAACTAGATCCAGCACTGCTTCCTTCCTCATTGGGCTAGAAACATATTGATGAAGAAAAATCTCCTGTACATATTTTTGTAATTGATCAGCCTCTTTGCTCTTTACTCTGTCTTTTCCCCAATCTATATTAGGTTATCTGAAGTCCCCTACTAACACTGCTTTATTATTTTTACATTTCTCTGAATTTTGCCTGCAGATTTGCTTCTCTAACTCCTTCTCACTATTTGCAGGTCTTTAGTAAACACCCAGCAATGTAACAGCTCCCTTTCTGTTCCTTAACTTTAACCAAATAGATTCAGTCTTTGAACCCTCTAGTGTATTGTCGCTCTGTAGAACTGGAATATTATCAGTGATCAATGCTGCCATCCACCCCATTCTTGACTTGTTTCCTTCACTGTCCCTCCTGAATACATTGTAGCCAGGTTTTCTGCCCATGTTTAAGCTGAGTCTCTGTTATAGTCACTATATCATAACCCCATGTGGCAACTTGCACCTGTAATTCAGTAAGTCGTCAAGGGAGTCAAGAGATATGGACAGCGGGCAGGGAAGTGGAGTTGAGGCCAAGATCAGATCAGCATGATCTTATTGAATGGTGGAACAGGCTCGCGGGGCCAGATGGCCTACTCCTGCTCATATTTCTTATGTTCTTATGTTCTTATAACCTTATTTGTAACATTACTCGAATGAACACATTTGCATGCCAACACCATGCTAGTTGGCTTTGCTTTTTTCCACCATCTAATTCCTGCTCTTTCTACACTATTCGTTGTTCTGTTGCTGTTTGTCCCTCCTTGTTTTCTATATACATTATCTATCCTCTCTGCTGCTGTGTCCTGGTGCCCCTCCACCTGCCAAATTATTTGAAACCCTCCCCCACAGCACTAGTTAGTGGTCCTGTGAGGACCATTGGTCACAGCCCTGTTTAGATGCAACAGTTTCCTTCTGCCCCAGAACTGGTACCAATGCCCCAGGGAGCTGAAGCCCTCCCTCCTGCAACACTGCTCCAGCCACACATTCACTGCTCTATCTTCCTGTTTCTATACTCACTACTAGAAAGACTTGAAAGAAAGATGTGATTTATATAGTGCCTTTCACAGCCAATGAAGTACTTTTGGAGTGTCGTCACTGTTGTCATGCGGGAAACGTGGCAGCCAATTTGCGCACAAGCAGTCTCTCACAAACAGCAATGTGATAATGACAAGATAATCTGTTTTTTTGTTATGTTGATTGAGAGATAAAAATTGGCCAGGACACCAGGGATAGCTCTCCTGCTCTTCTTCGAAATAGTGAAATGGGATCTTTTACATCCACCTGAGAGAGCAACTGGCGCCTCAGTTTCACGTCTCATCTGAAAGACGGCACTGGGAGTAATCCAGAGATTACAACCTTTGAGGTCCTATTCTTTATGATTTTGTTAGCTCCTGAAACTCTTTCTGTAGGACCCCAACCCTTTTGCTACCTATGTCATTGGACCATGACATTTGGTGTTCCCCTTCCCTTTGCAGAATGCCCTACACCCGTTCAGTGATATCCTCTACCCTGGCACCAGGAAGGCAACACACTAGTTGGTTGCAGAAACACATGTCTATCCCCCTGACTATTCAATCCTGTATTACCACTGCATTTCTACACTTTCTTGTGCCCCCTGTGCCTCTCACTATGCCATGGATTTACTTCTGACTGCACACTCCAAGGATCCATCACTGGTACTTAACACTGAGGTGATTGTCACACAATCTCCTGGGAGAGATAATAAAAGAGAGAAAAAAACCTGAAGCCAATTTAGGAAGCCCTTTGAGAAGTTCCTCTTCACCACCCTAAGGCAATAAAGCAAAGCTTCACAGGACCATGGTATCTCATTAATCCTTCTATTCCTAGATACCTAGGCCCCAATTTTCCCCAAAGAAAAAAAAGACCTTAAATTACCTGGTCGTCTGTTTTTTTTTAGGCCTCTCAGTGCTGAAAATAAAAAAATCGTAGTTTCTTCATCATATGCGCACCCTCTGGCACGGGCGCTACCTGATCCAACTCTCCTGGGCAGAGCCTCCAGTGTGTGCTGAAACGGCACAGCGCATGCGAGAGAAAAGAAATTCGAACCCACTGCGCATCCACACAATAAAAAATGACCCATCTTCACATGCACAGTGCAAAGTATTAAAAAAAAACAGTATGTGTGGGGACTGTGTGGATCACCATTGAGAATCCATTGGTGGCAGAGGTAGTTTCACAGGTAGGAAATACAGCTTTGGTCATGAGATGGCTGCAATGGAAGAGCGCAGAGAAGGCGAAAGGGCCAGGGACGGAGAAGGGGAAACCGTAAGGACGAAGAGATTTCGTGTGGACGAAATTGAGTGCCTGGTAGACTTAATCGAGAGTGGATGGGGAGTTCTTGAGAACAAGGGGTGCTTCGGAAAAAATAAGCTTAAACCGTCTGCACTCGCAAAAGTTTGGGACCAGGTTGCAGTCGAGTTTAATGGAACATCCAAGACCCCAAGAACTGGTGCGCAGCTGAAAAAGAAGTGGCAGGACCTCGGACGAGCAATGACTGTAAGTAATAAGATAAATTTACATTTATTTGGGCTTTAAAATATATGTATATTTATGCACTGCAATAACATCTGTAAATATGATCCGTGTGCTTGTCCGTATATGCGCACTTGTGTTCAGAAGGACCCTCTCTAAAAAATTTGCATTTGCATCTTTGCAGAAGATGGTGTCACAGATCAAATGAGAACGGTCACAAACTGGCAGAGGTCCACCAAGTAGGCTGTAACTAACAGCCCTGGAGCAGAGGATAGCGTCGATGATTAATTAAATGCCACAGGAAAAGTCCAACAATTAATGCGGAAGCTGGGCCCAGTTTTCCATTCGAGAGTAAGCCCTGCAAATTGCACAGTCTGGGTTGGTTAAATGGTACGTCAGGCATGTGCTTCCTACGCTTCTCCTTCCTCAATGCTGCTAACCAAGCATCTATCTTGTTTCGTAGAGCTGGAGCATCAGGAGGAGACTGAAGGTGTACCTGAAGTTGAAGGCAAGAATGTTCAAGAAAACGGCACATCAGATATTACAACTCAGGACAATGATGGGCAGCAAGTAGTCATGGACGATGAGATGGTCACCCTGGATTTGGAGATGCTGAACCCCTCGAGGATTCCAAGTCCTTTCATGAGCGAATCAAGCGAGAGGTTTGACGTCTGATGCTGCGGGTACAAGTGTGTGGCAGCAAGCCACATCTGCGAGACATCATAGGAGAGCGAACTCCATACCTGATCCAGAAACACTGGACTCTGAAAACTTTGGACGTCTTGTGGGAATGAATAGGGAGAACATCGAGCAATCTCGATTGCTCCTGTAAGAAGTTGGTGGGGTGAGGGCAGAGTTGGAGGGACTGTCCTTACAGGTTGAAAGACTTTTGGAATGGTTGGATGAGGTATTATCGGCAATAGGGGGGCTCACCCAGGCTGTCCTTAATGCGAGGAGCGCTTTGCACACAATACCAAATTCAAGGGTTGATCCTGAGGAAGAGGTTGATGATGAAGAGGTACCCGTGCATTCTGCCATGACACATTTTGGTGCTGTCCCTGTAGTAACCCAGCATCAAGAAATGCCGCACCAGAAAAGGAACAGACTACACCTGGGGGTACGGGGGGGGGCAAGGAAGCAGAAGTCTGCAACTACGAGCACGTGCAGGGGTGGCGGCATCTATTGGGGCAGGATTGACAGACAGTGCAAATGAAGAGGATAGATGTCTTGTTTGTTTTTTGGTTTATTTCATTGACTGTTGTTTGTAAGGCTTGCCACGGCTCTGAATAAAGTTTTTGAAGTTTTGAAGATTTAAACATAAGTAAAGTGACGCTAATCCCAACTGTGTCATACAAATGTTTAATAAACATTTTAATTTTGGTCTTTTAACCTGACTCCTGCACTTCATTTTTTAATGCTGCACTAATAAATATTACAGGATAACCGGGCTGAAAATGTAAAATGGCATTACCCCTTGCAACCTATTGGTTTAAATGATACAGGGGCAGGTTCCAGTACTGAGGTGTTCATGGATCCTGCCTTGTTCTGGGTCACTGATGCATGCAACGAAGTACCATGGTGCATATATCAGTGACCCTCACCCAGACTGGATCCATGAACAACTTAGTCTTAATGTTCACTGTAATATATATAGCTCCACCTGTGGACTACGGTGGCACTGCAGCCAGTGCTGTGTACAAATAAAGAGGGAACAGGTCACCTGACTCGAAGTTCCGGAGTGTTCTGCCATCTTAAAGGCTGACTGTGTTTATGAGTTGTACTGAAGATATAACAATGGCGATGAGAATGGGATAATCAGGGAAAAAGCTGCAATTTTGTTGGTGGATGATTCAGCCAACTGACAGAGAGACTTTGAGAGCTTCTCTGTTTTGATTAACAGCTATAAATCCAGGGTAAATTACAAGCAAACTTATCTGAACTGCCAGAATCCAGATGGCTGCGCCTATGGGAGTAATAGTGTGTTTGGGGGAGCTTCAATGCGACTGTGAAAGTTTCAGAGCAAATATGGAGCGGCTATAAATGATTTGCACCACAAATAATATCGAACGCCCCACTGATGAAAACCATAACCGGGTGGTGTTAGAAAGAGAGCGGGCTATTTTCTTAACTGAAGCAGTGCCCGGGCTGTATGAAACCCTGAAAAACTTGCTTGTGCCTGTCAAGCGAAAGGACACAACTCTGAAGCAGATTCTACAGTCCTGAACCCCTGGAAATTACTGAAAGTTATTGTTTCAGAATATGAGATCAGTTAACCGAAGAAAATATCAATGAGTACATTGTAGCATTAAAAAAGCTATTCACTGTCATTTTGGAAACCTTCAGGACCGAGCATTGCATGACCACTTTGTTTGTGGGATGAAAAATGATGCAATCAGAAGAAAGGTTTTGACAATGCCTAACTTGACTTTTGATTCAGCATGTCAGACAGCTATGTCAATGAACATGGCCGACCAATATTCCTGGGAATTTCATACCATTTCCAGTCGTCAGAAAACTGAGGTGAATCGCCTTCAGGTTAAAAATAAAAGGCAGTTGGGCCCCAAGGTCTCAGAACCTGGCAATGTTAACAGAGCATTGAAGTCCTGCTATCTGTGCCTGGGAGAATACATTACTCAAAGTTGTCCATATGTGAAGGCAGAGTGTTTCATCTGCAGGAAAACTGGGCACCTTGTGAAGGCATGCCGACTGAAGGGTAAACCAGCTTTCAAAGCTATAAGTAGAAATCTCCAGAGACGATATAGCATGGAAGAAAAACAACTGGACAAGGAGGTTTTAGAGCTACACATCATCAGGAGCATGAGGTTAACTAACAGCGATTCAAAAAGTATCATAATCCATATAGATGTTACAGAAACCAAGATACCCATGGAAATCGACACTGGTGCATCCGTGAGTGCAGTACCAGAGTCACTATACCTCGACAAATTGCGTAATTTCCCATTGAAGAAATCCAAGATAGAGCTGTGAGGCTACTCAGGAGGGAAGATTCCTGTGGTAGGTCATATCACTGTACCAGTGAAATACAAGGATGAATTTAGAGCTTGCCTCTATTAGTAGTGGCAGAAGACAAGCCTGCCTTACTAGGAAGAAATTGGTTGGGTCACTGAAGCTGGATTGGCGTGAGATTTTTTTGTGTTGCAACGAGATTTGCATCAAAGGATGATGTCATCAAGAATTATCCGAAGGTGTTCTGCGAAACAGGCAGTCCGATCCAAGGCTTCAAGGCAAGTGTCAGGGTACTGAAGGATGATAGATCGGTTTACTGCAAGCCACGTTCCGTACCATATGCACTCAAGGAGAAAGTTGAGCAAGAACTCAAAAGACTAGAGACTGAGAACATTATTTCTAAGATAGATCTATGTAATTGGGCTACACCCATTGTTGTTATACCTGAGTCCGATGGTAAGGTAAGATTTTGTGGCGATTATAAAGTAACCGTAAACCAGGTTCTTAAGGTTAATCTCCTCAATACATTGCCAAATGTAGAAGATTTGTTCACAACACTGACAGGTGGTCAAATCTTCTCAAGGTTGGATGTTAGAAATGCCTACTTACAGCTTGAACTAGATGAGGAGTCCAAGTCATGCTTACTCATCTAGGCCTATGTCAATTTAATAGGCTACCATTTGGAGTGTCTTCCGCCCCTGCCATATTCCAATGGGTGATGAAGCAGATTTTGCAAGGTATTGAAGGGGTAGTATGTTATTTAGAAGACCAAATGGGCAAATTCATAATAACATATTGAATGAAGTCCTCAAACGGCTAGAGAAGCACAGATTACGAGTGTCTGCTCGCAAGTGTGAGTTATTTCAAAACTCAGTGGAGTACTTAGGGTACAGAGCAGACAAAGATGGTTTACATCCAACCAAGGGAAAGCTAGATGCAATCAGAAATGCACCCACTCCCAAGAATGTCACTGAACTGCGATCATTTTTGGGTCTTTTGAACTATTATGGGAAGTTCCTACCAAATTTGACTACAGTATTACATCCACTGAATGAACTATTGAAAAGTTTTGGAAGTGGTCAGAAGAATGTGATACAGCATTCAAGGAGTGTAAAAGCAAATTGGTAGAGAGCACCATGTTAGTTCACTATGACGTATCTAAGGAGATGAAGCTAGCATGTGACACCTCGCTGTATGAAGTTGGGGCAGTGATCTCTCATGTGCTACATAGTGGGGAGGAGAACCCAATTGCTTTTGCTTCACACACTCTCAGTGCCAGTGAGCGTAATTATGCGCAAATCAAAAGGGAAGCTTTGGCATTAATTTTTGGGGTCAAGAAGTTCCACAAATACTTGTATGGTCATAAGTTTACCATCATTATGGACCATAAACACCTGACAACAATCCTCCATCCAAAGTCCCCAGTTCCAACATTAGCTGCAGCATATACATATGATATTGAATACAAATGATCAGCTGATCCCAGTACTGCTGATGCTATGTCGAGATTGCCTTCCCCATCACAAGTTACACCCGATAGGGAAGAAGTGTTTTATTTTTCATACATTGATGAACTGCCAGTCACAGTTGAAGAACACCAGCAGAGTTGTTTCTTAAACGACAGCCATGAACCAGATTCTCGTTGTTAAAACCAAACTTGGCACAGTCCGTAGAAGAGAAACAATTAAGACAGAAAGAGAATCTTGATAGAGATAGAGTAAAAGAGAGAAGTGTGAAATTCAATTAGAAGGTGAGAGTGAAGAACCATCACCATAAATGGTTAAAGTGGTTACCAGGAAGAATGGTGAAGATATGTGGTCCTCATACATATTTGGTCAAGGTGTTTGATCATGGACAGGTAAGGTTTGTTCACATTGATCATATTTTACCTAAGGACATGAAAGTAGTTGAAGTGGGAATGAGTCAATTATTTCTGACTCATCAGATAGTTTTGTTACAAGTAAAGTACCAGTAGCATATCCGACATCCAATGTACTGGAAACAATTCCAAGAGAAAATCAGAATTTAAGTCTGAGTCCAAGTCAGGCAGACAAACAGTTTGAAGATAGAGAGAATTCAAATGGAAATCAAGGGTGTTGTGTATCTGTAAAGCATGCACTCCCATGTCCCGCCATCAGGGAGCTCATTCCCTGAAGTCCCAAGGAATCCCAGCATCCCTTGGGAGCACTGTATATAAGGCCTGTTCCTCACTCTGGAGTGTCTTATTAAAGACTGAGGTCATTGTTACTTTGACCTCCATGTGTGCAGTCTCATGTGTGTTAGGAACACAATAAAGGGCATCCCTTGGAGGAAAACTTTCCTCAGGATCAGCCTCGAATGAGTTTAAATTCAACACTATGGTTGGAAGGTTCTGTTCAAGAGTGAAGGTATCCTCTTCGAAACAGAAAAGAAGTGGTTAAGCTTGATTTGTAAATATGGCTAAATAAGTCCATATATTTTGTTACGCCTAACCATGCAAGTTTGTATGATGATTATTTTGTTATAATTACTATTTCATTAAGAAGGGAGAAGTGTAATATATATAGCTCCACCTGTGGACTACTGTAGCATTGCAACCAGTGCTGTGTGCAAATAAAGAGGGAACAGGTCACCTGATTAAAATTTCCGGAGTGTTCTGCCATCTTAAAGACTGTGTGTGTTTGTGAGTTGTACTGAAGATATAAAAGCACTCCAACACACCCAAACTCCAGTTAAACATTCAAGTTTGGTGGAGGGAATATTTAATAGCCATTATGTGATGTCCACCGAAGCACTTCAACACTCCTTTGAAACATAAAAAATGTGTGATGGTAACATTTAATATAAATTTATATATTTTTCACTTAATCACGCCAACATTTCACAAAAACCGAAAAGATTTGTGGTGGGATTACATTTTTTTTCAATTTAAAGTTCCACCTTTAAAAGAGATCACTGCTGCTAGCCTTTGAGCCTGGAGTGCCTTGCACTGTCCTTTGTGTGCAGACCTTCGGCCTTGGCTAGCAGTGGGCATGTGGGAGGAGGACCTTCGGCTGGGGACTAGCAGCGGCTCCAGTCGACGTCCAGGAGAGTGGGGAAAAGGCTGCACTGCATCGCAGAAGAAGAAGAGGTTTGGAATACTGATTTGACATTTTTACAACTTTTTAATGTTTTCATTGAACTATTTGGATTATTTTGGGCCGTGAGGACATCGATGGAAAAAGGTATGGATTTATTTTTTTGCCATCATTCTTTTTTCATCGCAGGAGCATCAGTATGGGTAAGTTTTTATTTATTTTATATTTATACCTGCTTATAGTTTAAATTTGGTCTTTAACTTAGCTTACAGTTTAATTCTAAATTAAGTGGAAGCCTCTTCAGCCAGGGATAGCAGCGGGCCAGTGCGATTCTCTAACTGCAGGTAAGTGTTTCTCCTACGGTATTTCTAGGATCTCTGTGCTGGTTTAAAGCATTTTGGAGTTGGGGAAAGTTTAACTTATGTGAAAAAATGCTGCAGTAAAGTGCCCATAGTGGCTACATAGCTGCAAGACTCTTATGTCAGCAGCTCATAAATGAGCGCTTTGCTTGAAATAACTTTGGTGGTATTTACAAAGCTGCAAGACTGCAAGACAGCTCATACATGAATGGTGTGTATTCCCTTGGTGACAGTTAAAGTTTAAGTTGATTAAGGGGATGTTGAATTATCCCCTTTGATGTTAAGGAATCACCAGTGTATAACAGTGCAGCTATCTGAGACAATGCGCAACAATGGTATGTGAAATAAAAAACATCTAATGAGAACAGTTGTATAAAATCATAATTATAACTATAAAAAACACCCCACCTCACCACACCCCACAGCAAATTTATAATATTTATATCATTCATTAAATGTTTAACATTTCCAACAACACTTCATAAACAGAGAACACAAATGCAAAAAAACAAGGTACCCCTTCCCCCCTTCCCCCAAACCTCCCAACAAAATAGCAACAACAACTTAAAAGTACTGTGACCAATATAACTCCTGCAGCCATGCACCTCACTTTCCTTCCCCCCCACCCCCCCGCCAATGCTTCTCCTCCCCACCTCTACCCCTTCCCATTCCGACTCCCAGCCGCCTGGCCGAAATTCTCCTTAGGCACTGCTTCATTGGGGAGCATGACAGCAGAACTACTGGTTGGCCGTATACAGGAGAGGACGGTCCCAAGGAGAGAACGGCCTCCAAGTCCGAAGCAAGATTTTCCTCCTGGCTCGCATGTGTCGTTGGCAATGGGGGTGCGGCACCTTGGGGTTCAGTGCCGCGCTCCTGGACCACTGGTAGCCCTCTGCCATCCATGGCATATACTTGGTCATGGTGGAGGACATGCTGGCCAGCTGTTGGGATATGTTCCCATTGTCTGGAGGATCTGCTGACCTATTTCAACACTCCTCCTGGACAAGTGTACCAAGTCCCCGCTCAGATCTGCCGCTCGTGGAGCAGTTCTGCTGCGTCGAACCAACCTCCGCGGGATCGGCGCCAGTATGGAGACACTTGGGGTGCCCTGCAACAATGTGCTTGGGCCTGCTACCTCCATGGTGGAGGAGGACATGGCCGCAGAAGCACTAGATATCATCGGGGTTGCATAGATGATGGAGCTTGTCGATGCAGTCTCCTCAAAGTCGGCACGGTCATCAGTGGAGAAGGCACCTTGCAATTCCATGGGCGAGATTCGGGGCTCCTCAGCACCAGAATGACGATCCCCCGGCAAGGCTGCCACCGGATCTACACCTTGGCTCGGTGGTGTTGCAGGGGGCCGTGCTGAGCTACAAAACATAAATGAGGTTATTAAAGGAGAAGCGGGTGCTAGGGTCACAGGGTGATTCAAACGCTACACACAGCATAAGCACGACAAAAGCACTACCACTATCAAAATCATCACAGACATCACGTTTCATGAACATGACCAAATTCTGCATTACAATGATTTTCATGAGGCCATCATTATTTAGATAACACTTTCATCAACCATCTATCATATATTATTGTTTGGATATGAGTGGATGTGGCATCTATTGACATTACATCACGCAATGGTGTATACTTTACTCACGTGGCATCACATCAGGTTCTGCTGCTGCCTGCGTGGCCGACCGGGGGTGGCCCCCCACTAGTGCCAGCACCGGCTCCTCGATGTCGGTGAGCTCGCCGATGACTGGTGGTCCCCCATCCGTGTACCGCTGCTCGGCCCTATTCTTCGAAAGCTTCTTCGGCAAAAGGTAACAACAGCATGACATGGCATGAGATCATTGCATGAGATCATTGCTAGGTACTGTCACAGAGATGGATACAACACATAACCGACAGATGTAATCATTATTATTATGATAATTATCATTATTAACCTAAAGATGTACACCGTAAATGCAGGCTTTGAGTGCCAGGCATCACATCTGATCTCATTACACTTACAATTCAAATTATATAAATATATAAGTAAATTAAATAAATGTAATACTTACTCAGGCGGATCCGGCAAGGTCGTTCCAGCGCTTGCGGCACTGGTTGCCCTCACGCACCTTGTGCGTCACTGACGAGACCACCTCGGCTATGTCGGCCCAAATCTTCTGGTAAACCTTTCGGGTGGGCTTCCCATGCCCACCCTGGGTCAATTGACCCCAGCTTGACTCCACCTCCTGCAGGAGGGAGGCATTTGCCTCGTCGGAGAATCTCCAAGCACGTTTTCGTCCTCCCACTTCGAGTTCCTCTCCTACCTCACTGCTCTCGCCAGCATCCTCCCCCTCCACACCTTCCATTTTAATAATATTTTTTTTTCAAAAATCTCCGTGCAAACAAAGTTATTTTTGCTCTCAATTCTTTTTGCTGCTGCCTACCACAACAGCCAAACAACCAGACAGCAAACTCACACATGTTTTCAGTTCCTCCCTGCTCTCCCTCTCTCTCTCTCCTCTTCTGCGCATGTATTGATGACCCCTGACCTCCTGAAATGCGGGAAACGACCATTGCCATGGCGTTGCTATGGACACCGACATTTTACGGCATCAGGGCAAAATATTTACCGCTAACGCCCATTTCACATCGCTCGCGTTAACACCCATTTTATAAAGTGGAAAGTTGGGGTTTTGAAAATGGGCAATAATCCGGCGATCTCAAAACCTATAATAAATGCTAACGCCAGAAATAACACCCATTTTTGGGAGATCTGCACAATAATGGAAAGTCTAGCCCTATTACTCTCTATAACTCCTCTCTCAGAAATGTGCTGTGCTCCCTTTTGAAGGTCTTCAGGGAATTCATTGGCACTACATGTTTTGATAATCTGTTTGAAAAGAAATACTTTCTAATATCGAACCTAACTCTTTGCCTACATATTTTGTACACATAAGAACATAAGAACGTAAGAAATAGGAGCAGCAGTAGACCATTTGGCCCCTCGAGCCTGCTCCGCCATTCAATAAGATCATGGCTGATCTGATCATGGACTCAGCTCCACTTCCCTACCTGCTCCCTTAAATCCTTTACTCCCTTATCACTCAAAAATCTGTCTATCTCCGCCTTAAATATGGCCCCTAGTTCTCCCATTCCAGTCCATCTCAGTAACCTATCCAACTGGACAGTGCAATCCTTCATCATTTTAAAACCCACAGTCCATGTTTCTCATGGAAATAGAGGCCCAAAACCTGGGATCGGAGGTTTCCCGTGGGCGGATGCCTCCGACCTCGAACAAAATCTATGAATTTACCTGGTGGTTCGTAGATTCGCCCTCCTGAGTCGCTCTGGGTACCTATCGGTAGAGGCCCATGTATCCCAGGGGCATACGTGGTTTACAAGCATCTCTGGGATCATATGGACAGCCCAACCAATAAAAGAAAGGAATCCCCATTCATACTTATGTTGATTCTGTATGTACGGAACTCCCACAAGTATGAATGGGGATCACTTAAAAATTACACAAACACATGAAATAAATTTTTTAAAACACATATTTAAAATGAATGAAAATGCCATTTAATTAAATATTTTAAATAAAAATTTTATTTTTGGAAAAAAAATTATATGTTTAACAGAACTAAAAATAAACTTACCTTATTGGACAGTGTTTTTAACATATAAGGGTGCGATAAAATTTTATTTTTCTATTTTTTTAAATTCTTATGCTGATAAAACTTGCATGGCAGCAGGAGGTGCAGGAATGCTGCTCCTGGCCCCACATTAAAACCATGGGGTGGTATCGGCCACAACTCACCTTCTCACCACTCACTCCCTTGCTGCTCTGACCTATTTCCCAGCCTCCCACAGCCAGCCTCACTTCCTTAGAAAACTCAATCAAATCAGTGAGGTAGGATGGGGGTTTTCCAAAGCTATGCTGTGATTCGCTGAACTCTCCAGGTTTCAATTTTGTTACATTGCTTATAATGTCTTCCAGCATTTTCCCAGCAACCAACAGGTCTCTAATTCCTTGGTCTGATTTCTTCGCCTCCTTAAATATTGGGACCACATGGCCTTCCATCAATCCACTGGAACTATGAGCTATTAAATACTGAGCCAATCCTTTACCTATTATTTCTTCAATTTCATTCAGCACTCCTGACTAAATGGAATTGTGTTTAGCAGCCCAATTGAGTGCCTTAATCTTAGCTCAGATCATTTCTATATTTAGCTCATTAGGATCACCCATATCCACCACAATTTTTACCTAAGCATGATCTTCAATAATGAAAACAGATGCAAAATGCCCATTTAGCACTTTAGTCCTCATACCTAACCTGCCATGCCAAATCTATCAAAGAAACTATGTGGTCCTTGTTGAATTTTGGCATCTGAATTGTCCTTCTCATAGGCCTGGCCAAGACTGCCTGCCTCTCTTCCACGGCTACGTTTGCGCCCGGGTGTCCCTGGAGATGGAGCACGCTCGAGGCCTTCCGCGACCGGTGGGCACCGGAGGGACTGGAGTGCTTCATCACCCTGGAAACCAAATTTTAATTTGCTTATTAAGGTTCTTTGAAATGTTTTTTGTTAATTTACAGGTTCTAGTGGTTGTCATGGTTGAATTCAATTGGCAAATTGTCGATATTTAAACGAATTGTGAACTAGAAGCTGATTAAGCAGTTGTAGATTGTTTGACTCTCCAAAGGTATATATTAGACACTAGTTTGCAATAGCATAGGAATTGCTAGATGAAATAAGACCAAGGTCCATCTAGTTCACCTTCTGTCACCCTGACAGTCCCATGGCACAATGAGAAAGGATTGTTGATCAATCATAGCAGTCAAGCTCTATCAATTAAGCTGCAACAGATTCAGAAATGACATGAGGAAAACTGAAAAAAGCCTAACTATCTCTACTACACCTGCTCATGGTCCCTTTTTTCTCATGCTTTTTTAAGCATTCCTAACAGTGGCTTTAATTATCCTCAACTGTTTACTACAGCTGTCCCCGTCTCTTTAGAGTTGTTCAATTTAGACCAAGTCAACACGTTCTTTTGGGGTTCATTTCCATACAAACCTTCCTATTTTGCCATTTATGCTTCACCTTATCCTGTGCCATTCTTTTTATTTGAGGAACGTAGAAGGTTCCCCCATCCATAAATATAGATTTAAATAAACTCCTGCTCTGTGTCACAGTTATTTCTGCCTAACAGCATATTGCATTCTACCTTCCTCAGATCTTCCCACATATTGTGAAATCTGGCCCGACATTGTTCTCTGCAGCAGTAATTTATCTAACCAACTGAAATCTGATGATACAATGATTACTTTTTGTCCAGATGCTCCCCTGCTGTTGGAGATCAGATTTCATGCCAGGGTTATTGCTAAGAACTAAATCCAATAGATTTGTTTCCAAATATTTCCACCTTGCCTCCCAGTAGATTTGGCTGCCCCACCTCCCCACTAATCAATCCATTAATGAACGGGTGATTGAGATCTTTCATAACAGCACAAGTCTGTTCTGTTGCTCTTCTCTACTTTGCTCAGTGTTCCCAGCCTTGCTGGATCTGCTGTCCCAGAAGCTCATAGCAGGTGGCAAGGATTAACTTTGGACCAACTGCTGGATCCAGCTGCACTTAAATCTTTAAAGCTCCATGCAGTTGACCAATGTCCCTCTTGTTGATTGGAACTACAAAAAAGAAAAATACTGCAGATGCTGGAAATCTCAAATAAAAACAGAAAATGCTGGAAATGCTCAGCAGTCCAGGCAGCATCTGTGGGGAGAGAAACAGAGTTAACGTTTCAGCTCGATGACCTTTCGTCAGAACTGGAAAAAGTTAGAAATATAACGAGTTTTGAGCAAGTATAGGGGCAGGGAAGTGGGGAGGGGAGGAAAGCACAAAAGAGAAGGTCTGTGATTGGTGGATGGATAATCTTTCCTTACCAGATTTCTTAAAGTTTGTGTCTTCAGTCCCCGCCACCAACTCAGTTCCCAAGCCATCGACTCCATCCCTCTCCCTGGCTACCGTCTGAAGCTGAACCGTATTATATGTAACCTTGATGACGTATTTGACCCTGAAGTGAGCTTTCAAACATACATCTGCATCATCAATTAGACTGCCAATTTCCACCTCCATAACATTACCCAACTCTGCCTCTGCCTCAGCTCATGAAGCCGTCATCCATGCCTTTGTTTCCTCCAGACTTGACTATTCCAACACATCCCTGGCCGGTCTCCCATTTTCCACCCTCCATAAACTAAAGGTCATCCAAAACATTGCTGCCCATATTCGAACTCGCACCAAGTCCCGTTTGTCAATCACCCCTGTGCTCGCTGACCTACATTGATTCCTGATTAACCAATGCCTCGATTTTAAAATTTGTATCCTTGTTTTCAAATCCCTCTATGGCCTCGCCCCTCCCTATCTCTGTAATCTCCTCCAGCCCCTCAACCGCCCCAAAATATCTGCGCTCCTCTAATTCTGGCCACTTGCACATCCCGGATTATAATCACTCAACCATTGGTAGCCGTGCCTTCAGTTGCCAAGGCCCTAAGCTCTGGAATTCCATCCCTAAACTTCTCTGCCTCGCTACCTTTCCTCCTTTAAGATGTGCCTGAAAACTTATCTCTTTGACCAAGCTGGGAGTCAAATTTTCTTTGATAACACTCCTGTGAAGTGCTTTGGGACATTCTTCTATGTTAAAGATGCTATATAAATGCAAGTTATTGTTGTTATTGATCCTCATGATCGCTACTGTCCTTTGCATTCATATAATTCCTTTCTTTTACTTTTACTGTCTGCAATCTTCCCAGCCCTGCAAGTATGGGTTTGGAGGTGGGCCCGCTGTCAAAATGGGCCTGATTGACAGTGGAGCGGGTTCCCACTCTAAACCCGCCTCCACGTCAGTTTCTCAGCTGTCGGGTCTGCATGCAGATTGCAAACCCGACTCCAAGCGGCGGGCCATTTCATTAAGCTACTTAACATATTTTAATACTATTTAAGGGGATTAAAAGCAGGCACATACAATTTTACCAACTTGTTGATGTGTTTGCTATCACCAGGTAAGTAGAGTCAGGCTCTCAGTGACTCTCTATTACTTTGGCAAGTTGACAGTGGCAGAAGTGGTATAAAAGCTACCATTTCACAGCTGTTTACTTTCCAATGTCAGAAGTTGAAGCCTTCAGGATTTGGAAGAAACTTTTGAGCTGTATGCAGGTTGGAAGTGTTTGCAGTGAACTCTCTATTCAATATCACCTCCTTCAAGCAATCTCCCTCACCATTGACAGATCGCTTCTGTCATCTCAACCTCACCTGCCATTATCCCAGCAGCATCCCTTGATAAAATCTCACATTGGTCTTCAGAATCCCAACACGATCAGCTCCAACATCAACATCACCAGGCACACCAGCAGCACCAACAACAATACCAACCTTCTCCGCAATCACATGATGCTGCACAGGACACAGGGCATCAGCAACTGACCACATTGCTGCCCGGGAGGCCAGCGATGGCCTCATCATGACCACATTTACTGCATTTGACTCTGTGCACCCTGGCTGCCACATGATGTGCCAGGTTGGCTCTACCCCACACCAGCACCATAAATCATCCCTTCAATGCCTACTCCAGCTCCTATTTCTTATATTCTTAGATGCAATTTAATACGAATATGTGTGAAGTGATGTACTTTGGGAGGAACAACATGGACGGGCACTATAATATAACTAGTACTAACCTGAATTGCATGGAAGAGCAGCATGACATGGGGGTGCATATTCACAAATCTTTGAAGATGGTAAGGCAAGTTGATAAGGCAGTTAAGAAAGCATATGGGATATTTGGCTTTGTAAATAAGGGCATTGAACACAAAAACAAGGAAGTCATGCTAAATGCTTAGAAATCACTGGTTCAGCCTCAGCTGGAGTATTGTGTACAATTCTGGGCACCACAATTTAGGAAGGATGTCAAGGCCTCGGCAAGAGCACAGAGGAGGTTTCATAGAATCATAGAAATCATAGAATGGTTAAAGCACGGAAGAACACCACCCGGCCCGTCAAGCCCATGCCGACTCTCAGCTAGTCCCACTCCCCTGCCCTTTCCCCATAATCCTGCAATTTCTTTTTCCTTCAGTTACTTATGCAACTCACCTTTGAAATATAAGATTGAGTCTGCCTCCACCACCCTCTCAGGCAGTGCATTCCAGATCTTACCACTCGTTGTGTAAAAAAGTTTTTTCCTACATCGCCTTTCATTCTTTTGCCAATCACCTTAAATCTTTGTCCTCTGGTTCTTGACCCTTCTGCCAATGGGAACAGTTTCTCGCTATCTACTCTGTCTAGACCCCTCATGATTTTGAACACCTCTATCAAATCTCCTTTCAATCTTCTCTGCTCCAGAGAGAACAACTCCAACTTCTCCAGGCTATCAACATAACTGAAGTCCCTCATTCCTGGAATCATTCTCGTAAATCTTTTCTGCACCTTCGCCAAGGTCTTCACATCCTTCCTAAAGTGCGGTGCCCAGAATTAGACACAGTTGTCCAATTGGGACCGAACAAGTGTTTTATACAGGTTCATCATCATTTCCACACTTTTGTACTCTATGTCTCTATTTATGAAGCCCAGGATCCTGAAAGCCTTTTTAACTGCTTTCTCAATCTGCCCTTCCACCTCCAACGACTTATGCACACATACCCCCTGGTCTCTCTGTCTGTGTACCGCAGGAGGTTTACCAGGATGATACCAGTTATGTGGAGAGATTGGAGAAGCTGGCATTGTTCTCCTTAGAGAAGAGAAAGTTCAGGGAAGACCTTATAAAGTTATACAATATTATGAGTGGTTTTGATAGAACAAATAGGGCAAAACTGTTTCCTCTGGAAAGTGGGTTGGTACACAAAGGACTCAGATTTAAAATAATTGGCAAAAAATACTATGGTAAAATGAGGAGAAATTATTTCACACAGTGCATTGTCATGATTGATGCAGGCTCGAAGGGTTGAATGGCCTACTCCTGCACTGATTTTCTATGTTTTTTTCTATGATCTGGAACGCAATACCTGAAAGGGTGGTGGAAACAGATTCCATAGGAACTTTCAAAAAGCAATTGGACATCGACTTGAAAAGGACTTTGGCTACCATGAGAAGGGCGCGGCTGGCTACTCGGGGACAAAGGATACGGCCAAGCCACCTGGTTAATGACCCTCCTCCACAATCCCACCACAGAAGTGGCGCATCACTACATTGAGAGCCATGCAGCCACCTGCAACATCATTGAACAGACAGTAAGGGTGCTCAAGCAGCATTTCTGATGCCTGGACCGCTCTGGAAGCAGCCTTCAATATTCCCCTCAAGGGATCTCGGAATTCATTGTGTTGTGCTGCATGCTACACAACTTGACCATCATGCGGGGCCAGGCCAGCCCCCATCTCAGGAAGGGGAGGACGAGGAACAGGAGCCTGGTGAGGCCCCGGATTGCCATCCACACCAGGAGGAGCATCATCCAGGGAGGAGACAGCGTCGCACTGTTGCCGGACCAAGAGCCACACGTCAGCGGCTCATAATGGGTCGGTCCTCTTGAATGGAGGAAGGCGAGGGATGCAGCCACGATAATGGCATATCTCCGTTAAACTGCACAATCATACACAAGACACCAATGCAAAACGGTCAAAGTAACATTTTACGAATGATACCAACATCGTCGCCTCAACCAACAGAACCAAATCCCACCCCAACATAACAAGCACAATGAAGTGAAACAATGTAACAACATATTTACAGATATTATTTACATTGGAGTACATGTTCCCATGGTGGTCAAAGTCATCATGGCATCACTCTACGACTGACTCAGAGCAGACTAAGCCTGATACGCAGTAGTCTGAGAGTTGATGCCAGCAATCACTGACAGCACCACATCACAACGTTCTTGTGTGGCTTGGGCCTATGATGCGATTGCTGCTGCCACGTCAACCATGGCACGCACCATCCCCTTTGGGACTCCACTATCGCTTGTCATGCCCATCTCCCACTGTGAGAGGGCAAGGATGGGCTCATTGGATTGCTGAGAGGCATGGGCAATGCTTGAGGCGGCCTCTGTCACACTTACAGCAAGTGCGTCGTTGCTCTGCAGCACCCTACCCAATGCACCCATGAGGTGGCAGTGCATTTGCATGGTCTCCCTGGACAGAGCCACCAAGTCCAGGTCCATGTCTACCTGTTTCTCAGCGGGACTCCTGGGCCAACTCACCCTCCGGGGAGCTGATGGGATCTCCCGCTCAGTGAGCATACTATCGTCTTTCCCTCGTCATTTCCCCCATCGCCCGATGTTGACGGCTCAGGGGCAGGCTGCTGCATTGCCGGCTGCTCATCTGTAAGCATAAAGCAACAGATTTGTGGTTATTGGCATGGGAGGGGGCAGGGAGATAAGAGGAAGGACATCTATATGTAAAGGAGCTAGGCCACTTGATATCAGTGGTCAAGAAACTCATAAATCGCAAAGGCCATTCACATACCGTCATTACATATAGGGGGCACTGTCACGCCGCTGGCCACCGCGTGAACTGGGGGGCCCATGAGGGCCGCCACTCGCTGTTCCACCTCAGTGAGGTCCTGCAGATCAGGCTCTCCGCCTCCGGTCCGCTATTGCTCCTGGTGATTGTGCGCCAATTTTGCCGACAATAAGAACAAGAAGAAGATGTGAGTGCATGTGCAGTTCATTGTGTGGCACATGTGCCTTCCATAGTAGATTAGCTGCTACTGTCTGGAAGTGTAAAGATGTGCATTATAATCTGCGTGGCTGCACACAGAGCAGGTGGGAAGGCTGGGAGGAGGTGAGAGCCAACTAGCATTGCTGCTCCGGGTGACGTTTGCCCAATGCGTATCAGAGTCAAAGGGTGGTGTGAGGAGGGGTGAGAATGAATAGGGGACAAGAGGGTCTGCGCCACCTGAATATGTAGGGCATGGCTGTTGAAGTGAGCTTCCAGCTTTCAGGTGGCTTTACCAACCCACACCATGGCCTGCAACACATAGTGAAGGGGCAGCTCCATCAAAGACTTCCCATTGTGTGAGACAGTGATCTTGCAACAATGGTAGGGTGAATAAGTGTAAAGGGTACACACCCTGATGATCCTCGTGAGGTCGTTGAACTTCTTGCGACATTGGGTGGAAGTTCGAACCACCATGTCTGTCGCAGACACTCTTTGTGCAATCTCCCTCCAAATCATCCTAAACTCTTGGCAGGGGCCTCCTTCCTCCAGCGAGATGCAAGGCAGCCCACCTCTTCTCAATGGCCCATATTAGTGCCTCAGCGGCCGTGGCTGAGAAGCGGTGTCCTCTCTGGCATGCTTCCAGCTGCACCATTTCTCCCACTCTGGTCAAGGTCCACAGGTGAATCTGGACATGCACAAACTTATATTGCCGCACCCTAAACTTTCGGCTGGTGTCAGGAACTATAGGGCACCTCTAAGCATGCGCGAGGAACTGAGTTTTTTTTAAGCAGCGGTTTTTGGTTGGGGCGGCCAAGCATCTGTGTATAACACCTGATTTAGCACCCACGATCATTGTAACTGCGTTTTGGGTGAATTTTACGAACGGAGGCGTAAACCTTTATAGGATGTTAAATTTACCGCCCCACGAGTGCCCTAAGAAGCCTCAAACGGAAAATCCAGCACCTCCCAAACTCATGCCCTCTACCATGTAGAAGAACAAGGGCAGCAGGCGCATGGAAGCACCTTCACCTGCAAGTTCCCCTCTAAGTTACGTATCATCCTGACTTGGAAATATATCACTATTCATTCATTGTCGCTGAGTCAAAATCCTGGAACTCCCTCCCTAACAGCACTGTGGGAGGACCTTCACCACATGGACTGCAGCCGTTCAAGAAGGCGGCTCACCACCACCTTCTCAAGGGCAATTAGGGATGGACAATAAAAGCCGACCTTGCCAGTGATGCCCACATCCCATGAATGAATTTTTAAAATTGAAGGCAGTTGTTGACAGCAATAATTTATTAGATTGGTTAACTCATGGTAGCTGTAGCTGATATGTGATGCATTGAAAAGGAGGTGAATCTTTGGATTGAAAGAAACTTAAAGGGAGATTTTCCACATGAAACTCAGTGATGGTGCAACCAGTAAGTACATATTTTGTCACTGGAATGTAGAAGGGACCTCCCACATGCCAGTATTTTCTGAGGCCTCTCATTTGAATAGTTTAAAACTGAGTACTGATTGGTGTATTGCTTTTGTGCTGCTACACTAGATATCCCACCTCCTCCAGAAAGGCCCAGTTACACTTGCGATGCTATTTAAATGCATCTTCGGTGTCATGAATCTTACATTATTATATATAACTGTATCCTAACATGCTATACATGACTGTAATAAGATATGACCTGTAACCACCAGCATACCTTACCACCAGGGGTGCACTTGCAAGAGACAGGTATATAAGGACAGGTCTCAGGCAAGTGCAGCATTCCAGAGCTGTGAAATAAAGGTGCAGGTCCAGAGTGACCTTGACTTCACTACATGCCTCGTGTGAATCTGTACTGAGGGGACAGGACTTTACAGTGGCGACGAGTTACGGGATTACAGAATCCACAGAATGGCGAACAACGGATCAGATGAAAAGTACATTGCGGGAGACAATTGGGAGGACTTTATAGAAAGGCTCCAGCAAAGCTTTGTAACCAAAGACTGGTTAGGCGATGATAAGGCAGACAAGAGAAGAGCCCATCTCTTGACCAGCTGTGGATCGAAAACATACCCTTTAATGAAGGATTTGTTGGCACCCGAGAAACCAGCAAGCAAGTCATTTGAAGAATTGAGCACACTGGTAAGAGACCACCTGAAGCCAGCGAGCAGCCTACACATGGCCAGACACAGGTTCGACAACTACAGACACTGTGTGGGCCAGAGCATACCCAACTTCGTGGCGGAACTTCGGAGGTTGGCTAGTTTATGTGAGTTCTCCAATGAACTGAGGAGAGAAATGCTGAGAGACCTTTTCATTGAAGGAATAGGCCACGCAGTCATATTCCGAAAGCTCATAGAGACCAAGAACCTGACCTTAGAGGCAGCAGCACTGATTGCACAGACATTCTTGGTAGGGGAAGAAGAAACGAGGTTGATTTACAATGCAGGTACGACAACTAACGAAATATCGGAACAAGAAGTTCACAGCAGTAAACAAGCTGCTACCCCCACACACAGACAAAACCGTGAGAACAGGCTCTCGACAGCAGGCAGAAGCCATCAAGGGCCACAGGAATGGCCGATCACACCATCAACACACATCGAGGCCTTTTCATGTACAATTGATGCCCATTCGGCATCAGGTCGGCAGCTGCCATATTCCAGCGCAACATGGAGAGTCTGCTCAAGTCCATCCCGGGGACGGTTGTATTTCAAGACGACATACTTATCACGGGCAGGGACACCGACTCCCATCTTCGTAATTTGGAGGAAGTACTCAAGCGGTTCGATCGGGTAGGCCTACGAGTCAAGAAATCCAAGTGCCTGTTTCTCGCACCCGAGGTTGAATTTTTGGGCAGAAGGATTGCCGCTGATGGAATCTGCCCAACAGAGTCCAAAACTGAAGCAATTCGCCTGGCACCCAGGCCCCAGAATGTCTCAGAACTGCGTACCTTTCTCGGGCTACTCAATTACTTTGGGAACTTTATGCAGAACTTAAACACGCTGCTGGAGCCTCTCCACGTGCTACTCAGGAAGGGGTGCAATTGGTTTTGGGGGGACGCCCAGGATCACGCCTTCAATAAGGCACGCAACCTTCTGTGTTCCAACAGTGTTTTGACTTTCTTTGACCCAGGTAAAAAGCTAGTTCTCACATGCGATGCATCAGTGTATGGGGTCGGATGCGTTTTGCAACATGTCAATAGTCAAAATTACAACCCACAGCTTATGCCTCCAGGTCACTTTCACGGGCAGAGCGCGGGTACGGAATGGTAGAGAAGGAGGCGCTCGCGTGCGTGTACGGTATCAAAAAGATGCACCAATACCTTTTCGGGGCCAAGTTCGTGTTAGAAACCGACCACAAGCCCCTCACATCCCTCCTATCCGAGAGCAAGGCAATAAACGCCAACGCCTCGACGCGAATTCAACGGTGGGCACTCATGCTGGCGTCCTACGACTATACCATAAGGCACAGACCAGGCACAGACAACTGTGCCGACGCGCTCAGCAGGCTACCCCTGGCGACCACGGAAGGGTCTGATGAACAGGACTGTGAGATAGTCATGGCAATCAATGCCTTTGAGTCCACAGGTTCGCCCATGACAGCTCGCCAAATCAGAGCCTGGACGGCCAGCGACCCCACGTTATCCTTAGTAAAAGGATGTGTCCTAACCGGTGACTGGGCAGAGGCTCGCGATGCCTGCTCCGAGGAATTAAAACCCTTTCACAGGCGCATGCATGTGCTATCACTACAAGCAGACTGCCTGATGTGGGGCAGCCGAGTAGTCATGCCTCTACGAGGCAGAGAGGCATTTGTCCGGGAGCTCCACCGCGAGCATCCAGGGATCGTTTTCATGAAGGCCATAGCCAGATCCCACGTCTGGCAGCCTGGTATTGACGCGGACTTGGAGCTCTGCGTCCGAAGGTGCACCATTTGTGCCCAACTCAGCAATGCCCCCAGGGAGGCTCCACTGAGCCCCTGGCCCTGGTCTACCAAACCGTGGCCATGGGTGCATGTAGACTATGCGGGCCCATTCATGGACAAAATGTTTCTCGTAGTTGTAGATGCATTTTCAAAGTGGATTGAATGCACCATTATAAACTCGAGCACAACCTCCACCACTGTGGAGTGCCTCGCAACCATGTTTGCAATGCACGGAATCCCTGACATGTTGGTCAGTGACAATGGTCCGTGCTTCACCAGCGCAGAATTCCAAGACTTTATAATTGACCATGGCATAAATCACGTCAAGACGGCACTGTTCAAGCCGGCCTCCAACGGCCAGGCGGAGAGAGCAGTGCAAATCATTAAAGAAGGCTTGCTTAAAATCCAAGGTCCCACGCTGCAGGGTCGCCTGTCGCGACTGCTGCTGGCATACAGATCTTGTCCGCACTCACTGACTGGGATCCCCCATGCAACTGTTGATGAAAAAGACGTTAAAAACAAAGCTCTCATTAATCCTCCCAGACATGCATGAAATCGTTGAGGCAAAGCGCCGTAAGCTGACTGAGTACCATGACAGAAATTTGAGGGGGAGATGGAATGAGATAGGGGACAAAGTGTTTGTACTAAACCATGGCAGGGGTACCAAATGGCTTGCAGGGACAGTAACGGGCATGGAAGGAAACAGGCTATTGGTAGTACAAATGGACAATGGCAAAACCTGCCGGAGGCATGTAGACCAAGTTAAAAGCAGATTTACCAACAACACTGCGGAACCAGAGGCAGACTACAATGTGGAACTCGCACCACACCTGGTGGACAGACAGAGGGAACAACCTAAGGAAAGAGCAATCCCAACAGACAGCCTAGGCGAGTCAACAACAATCACACCTATTGAAACAGACAGCCCAGGCGAGATACCAGCAACCACACCCAAAGAAAAACAGACACCAAGACAAACAACTGAACCACAACTCAGATGCTCCATGCAATAGAGTAGACCACCTGAGAGACTGAACCTATGAAGACAATAAGACCTTGGGGGAAGGTGATGTCATGTATCTTACATTATTATATATAACTGTATCCTAACATGCTATACATGACTGTAATAAGATATGACCTGTAACCACCAGCATACCTTACCACCAGGGGTGCACTTGCAAGAGACAGGTATATAAGGACAAGTCTCAGGCAAGTGCAGCATTCCAGAGCTGTGAAATAAAGGTGCAGGTCCAGAGTGACCTTGACTTCACTACATGTCTCGTGTGAATCTGTACTGAGGGGGCAGGACTTTACATTCGGCATTTGGCTTCTGCTGTATTTTTGAAAATGTCAGAAAAGACCGCAATGGCCTCGGGAATAGGGACAACAGCTCCCTTTTTTTTCAGAAAACGCTTTGAATCTTATGCTCAGAGAAGTGAAGCAATGCAGAGTTGACATGTTTGAGTTAGAAGGGGGAATCTCCTCAGAAGGGAATTCCAGACTACGTGCAAACAGGTGGCAGAGCAGAGATAAATGCAGTTTCCTTCATCGGGAAGTCCTAGTCGCAGATGCACAAGATTTTTAACACCTTGAGGAAGTTTGCCAAGGTTAGTGCCTGGTGAATATATCTATTTCCAGTGCTGTGCTACGGAATGCCAGAAACACACACCCAACCAGCTGCATTCTCACGTGCAGTGATTATTAGGCAACCCTGAGATATATCTTAAACTGTCATAATGCAAACCATATTCATTTACCTCACACCTTTCATATTCAAAGGAAATCTTTCAATGATGGCGCACAAAGGTCAAAAAAACTCCACCAATACGTACTTGCCTGCTGAATGCTCTGGCACTTTTATTTGTGGAGGCATTGTGCCAATTGCACAGTAATAACAGGGGTCATTAAACAGTCAGTACATCGCGATTCTCATTATAATTGCAGGAAAAGGAAGCCTGGAGAAAACCAGAGACAACCAACTGGTGCCAGCACATCCAACCTCAAGCCCATAACCGCCTGGTGGAATTAACTTTGCATATTGTCAGGCAATACTCTACATAACCCACTGGATAAGTTTCTGCAGCCGCCCAACCCACACCTCCAGGCTTCTACCCATTATTGTTTCCTTTTCTTGCTGCTATGAATTTGCCATAGCCAGTCATTCTGTCAATAGAAAACTTAAGTACACACTAGAACATTACACCACAGCATGTGTTAGCCAGTGGACTATTTTACAAGCAGTGTGTTGTTGAAAGCAGTAAGAGCCGGTTTCCGGTCCTTTGCATTCCGGGTTTTGCCCCAGAGCGGCATGAAAGGCGCTGTTCAGGTCTCCTGCGCCCCGTCATGATCCTCTGGTCCATTTTTTCAGCGCCGCTAAATAGCACCGCCGGGATGAGCCGCGCCGGGTATGCAACTCCTCTCGTTGCAACACCGGCAGTACTTTGGCCTTTTGCCCGATCCTGGAAGTGCACCTGCAATGACCGCTTGGGAAATCAGTGCGGTCCAGCATAGCCGGCGGTGCAGAGGAATGTTAAGTACTCCGAAGGTAACTGCGAGTGTTCTTTTAATTTTTTTAGTGATTTGTGTTGTGGTGGTGTGTGCAATGTTTTGGGAATGTGTAGTGTCTCTGCACCTATTTTTTCTATGTTACAAACTCACACGAGGCATGTATATATCAGACACGGTCACTCTGTGACCTTCACTTTATGCCCAGGACCAAGGACTTCTGACCCTGGGTGGGACCTCCCCTTATATACCTGGAAACCCAGGTGAGGAGTGTCTCCTGCAAGCTCACCCCGCTGTGGTCAGGGTGTGCATTTCAAGGGTACTGGTACATGAGTTACAGTTACATAACTATTGTCATTGCAAGATGGTGAAATACATGACATCACCTCCCCCCTTAAGTCTTTTAGTTTCAGAGGTTAAGTCTATCGGGTGGTCGACGCTCTCTCGTGGAGCGCCGCAGTTGTGGCTTTGGTGGCTGAGCCTCAGCACGCGTCTCTATCACTTGAGATGATTCCGGCCTGTCCAGGCTGGCCGCCGGGACTGTGCATGCTGAGGGCTGTCTTTGTTGATCGTACGCTGGCAGTGGTGTGGGTGCAATCTCATCATGCTCTTCTTCTGGTTCCACCATGTCTATGTTGAACCTTGTCTTTACTTGGTCCAAGTGTTTGCAGCATATCTGCCCATTGTTTAGTCTGACCACCATGACCCTGTTTCCTTCTTTGCCAATTGCTGTGCCCTCAAGCCATTTGGATCCCAAAGCATGGTTAAGAACAAATACTGGGTCATCTATTTCTATACACCACCCCTTGAGTTTCGATCATGGAGCTCGGTTTGGGACTGGCGCTTGCTCTCAACAATGTCTGCCAGGTCTGGGTGAATGAGGGACAGCCATGTCTTGAGCATGCGTTTCATGAGGAGTTCCGCTGGCTTGATCCCATTGCCCGACATAAACTTCTGGAATTCATGGCTGGTCTTGCAGCGACACTCGGTTGATGGTGGCTTTGTAGTCACCACAAATCCTAACCATGCCATCTGCTTTGAGGACGGGAACGATGGGACTTGCCCAGTCGCTGAATTCAACAGCCGAAATTATGCCCTCTCTGAGCAGCTTGTTCAGTTCACTTTCAATGTTCTCATGCATCACGTACGGCACTGCTCTGGCTTTGTGGTGCACTGGTCTGGCGTCCGGAGTGATGCGTATCACTACTTTAGTGCCCTTGAACGTTCCGACACCGGGTTGAAAGAGTGACTCGAATTTTTGCAATACCTGCGAGCATGAACTTCACTCCACGGATGAAATGGCGTGCACATCCCCATTTCCAATTCATCTCAGCGAGCCAACTCCTCCCCAAAAGCGTGGGGCCATTTCCAGGAACAATCAAGAGTGGCAGCCGGTTCTGTAATCCATTATGCGTTACCACCAAGTTTGCACTGCCCAGCACTGGGATGATCTCTTTGGTGTACGTACGTAGCTGCATCTCAATGCTTTCCAGTTTGGGCCTGCTAGCTCTGTGTGGCCTAGTCACTCAAATTGTTGGGCGCTCATGAATGACTGGCTAGCTCCCATATCCAGCTCCATGTGCACTGGGATGCCATTCAGTAAGACTTTAATCATCATGGGTGGCGTTTTAGTGTATGAGCTGTGAACGTCAACCACATGAATTCTCTGAACTTCAGCATCCATGGTAGTTCCCCAGGCCTCATCCTGCATTGCAGACCCCTCGTCTGGCAGACTCGCCTCGCTACTGCCTTTTTGCACTTCCTGGCCAAGTGTCCACTGACATTACAAATCCTACAGGTATAAAGCTGGAACCTGCAGCTTTTGGCAGTGTGTCTACCCCCACATCTCCAGCATGAACTGAGATTGCTGTTAACAAAAGGACTATTCCCAGGTATTCCTCTCTGATGGCCTGTTTGGCTGTTTCTAACCATTCTGATGGAGGGTGTTAATGGTCCCATCACGGAATGCATTGTTCCTCGTGATGGCGTGAATTGCTGATCCCCTTTCCATTGTCCCTGTTGTGGGCCCACCCTGGAGCTTGTTGCTGCCTGGGCGGTGTCGAATTGCCCTTGCCTGCGGGGTTCTGTATCACTTTTACAACATTAACTCCCTGGTTCATTGCAACGTTAAACCAGGGCTGCGTGTGTAAATTAGCTTGGTCTCCTCTTCCCCTGCCTTAGATCTGAGCTATCAACGCCGCCCCTTCTAAAGTCAGGTCCTTGGTCTTTATGAACTTCCTGAAAATGCCGGCATGGTTAATGCCCTCGATGAAAAAGTCCCTTAACATCTCCCCTCTGCAGGCATCGGAGAACTTACAGAGACTGGCCAAACGTCGCAGTTCCGCCACGAAGTCCGAGACGTTTTGACCCTCCCGACGCCGGTGAGAGTAGAACCGATGCCAGGCCATGTGTACGCTACTTGCCAGCTTAAGATGCTCACTGATCAGCTGGCTGAGCTCTTCGAAGGACTTGTCCGCCGGCTTTTGGGGTGCGAGCAGGTCTTTCATCAGCGCATACGTCTGTGGATCACAGCTGATCAGCCGCTGTCTCTTCCAGCCAGTCCTTTGTGACAAAGCTCTGCTGGAGTCTTTCCACAAAGTCGTCCCAGTCCTCACCCACACAGCAGCGTTCCTCTGTGCCACCGGTGGCCATCCTTGTGGTTCAGTGATTCCCGTTTCTCATCGCCAAATGTAGTGTCTCTGCATCTTGTTACAAACTCACACGAGGCATGGATATATCAGACACGGTCACTCTGTGACCTGCTCTTTATGCCCAGGACCAAGGAGTGCTGACCCTGGGTGGAACCTCCCGTTTTATACCTGGAAACCCAGATGAGGAGTGTCTCCCGCAAGCTCACCCCCTGTGGTCAGGGTGTGCATTTCAAGGGTACAGGTGCAATGTGCATGAGTTACAGTTACATAACTATTGTCATTGCAAGATGGTGAAATACATGACAGAATATATCTGTGTTTTTCTTTAACGTTCCCTCTGCCACCACCCCCCCGCCCCCTGCCACCCCCCCCCCGCCACCCCCCCCCCCTCCCCCAAGGCCTCTCTCATACGAATTCACTTTAGTTTGCGAGTTTCCCATTTTTGCACCTCGAAAAGTGTATAACTCCTCCCTTTTCGCTACACCCCCTGACGCAGGTCCCAGATTCCGAAACTTCCTTACTAAAGTGCAAACTATTCCCGGCCAATAACTTTCCCGGCCCAACTCCGTTTTCACCCAATATGTTTCTACACTGATATTTATTTACTCTCTCCTTTTCCTTTTATCTGTTTCTATGAGATCCCCTCTCATTCTTCTAAATTCCAGTGAATACAGGCCCAGTCGATCCAGTCTCTCCTCATATGTCAGTCCTGCCATCCTGGGAATCAGTCTGGTGAACCTTCGCTGCACTCCCTCAATAACAAGAACGTCCTTCCTCAGATTAGGAGACCAAAACTGAACACAATATTCCAGGTGAGGCCTCACTAAGGCCCTGTACAACTGCTGTAAGACCTCCCAGCTCCTATACTCAAATCCCCTCGCTATGAAGGCCAACGTACCATTTGCCTTCTTCACTGCCTGCTGTACCTGCATGCCAACTTTCAATGACTGATGTACCATGACACCCAGGTCTCATTGCACCTACACTTTTCCTAATCTGCCGCCATTCAGATAATATTCTGCCTTCGTATTTTTGCCACCAGTGGATAACCTCACATTTATCCACATTATACTGCATCTGCCATGCGTTTGCCCACTCACCTAACCTATCCAAGTCACCCTGCAGCCTCTTAGTGTCCTCCTCACAGCTCAAACCACCACCCAGCTTATTGTCATCTGCAAACTTGGAGATATTACATTCAATTCCTTCACCCAAATCATTAATGTATATTGTAAATAGCTGGGGTCCCAGCACTGAGCCCTGCGGCACCCCACTAGACACTGCTTGCCATTCTGAAAAGGACCCGTTTATCCCGACTCTCTGTTTCCTGTCTTCCAACCAGTCCTCGATCCACGTCAGTACAATACCCCCAATACCATGTGCCTTAATTTTGCACACCAATCTTTTGTGTGGGACCTTGTTAAAAGCCTTTTGAAAGTCCAAGTACACCACATCCACTGGTTCTCCCTTGTCCACTTTAATAGTTACATCCTCAAAGAATTCTAGAAGATTTGTCAAGCATAATTTCCCTTTCATAAATCCATGCTGACTTGGACCGATCCTGTCACTGTTTTCCAAATGCACAGCTATTTCATCTTTAATAATTGATTCCAGCATTTTCCGCACTACTGATGTCAGGCTAACCGGTCTGTAATTACCCGTTTTCTCTCTCCCTCCTTTCTTAAAATGTGGTGTTACATTAGCTACCCTCCAGTCCATAGGAACTGATCCAGAGTTGATAGATTGTTGGAAAATGATTACCAATCCATCCACTATTTCTAGGGCCACTTCCTTAAGTATTCTGGTGTGATATCTTCACAGAACACAGCACACACAGCTTCCTAACATGGCAGGCAGTTCTCTCGGAAGTCTCCGCAAATCTGTCTGGTTCTGTTAATTATTAATCCTGCACTTGCAGTACACAATAGGTGTAGAGCTACAAACATTACAAGCTTACAGACATTACACTTCTCCCTCCTTAATGAAGAAGCCATCATAACAAACATCATACATAACTTTCATGTTTATACATAACACAGGACATAAACTTTTTTTTTCCATATTTACAAATTTAACTTTACTACTTGTTTTCTGTTTCAAAGAGAATATCTTCACTCTCGAACAGAACCTTCCAAACATGGTGTCGATTTCAAACTCATTCGAGGCTCATCCTGAAGAACGTTTTCCTCCACGGAATTTCCTTGATTTTCATTTGAACTCACTCTAACTTCGGCTCTTTGTTTACCTGACTCGGACTCAGACTTACATTCTGATTCTCTCCTGGATTTGTTTCCTGTACATTGGATTCAAGATTTGCTACTGGTGTATCAAAACTATCTGATGAGTCAGAAATAATTGAATCATTCCCACCTTCAACTCCTTCCATGTCTGTAGGTAAAATATGATCAATATGAACAAACCTAATCTGTCCATTATCAAACATTTTTACCAAATATGCACGAGGACCACATATCTTCACCACTCTTCCTGGTAACCACTTTAACCATTTATGGCAATGGTTCTTCACTCTCACCTTCTGGTTTAATTTAACACTTCTCTCTTTTACTCTACCTCTATCATGATTCTCTTTCTGTCTTAATTGTGTTTCTTCGACGGACTGTATCAAATTTGGCTTTAACAACGAGAATCTGGTTCATGGCTGTCGTTTGAGAAACAACTCCGCTGGTGTTCAACCAGTAGTTCTATGAGGAGTATTTCGATATGTAATCAAAAAATTAGCCAATTTGTGATCCAATGACAACTGTCGTTTCCTTGGATTTGGATCTAACATTTGTTTTATGAGGGCACGTTTGGTTGCTCTACCAATCTCTTCAGCTGTGACTGGCAGTTCATCAATGTATGAAAAATAAAACACTTCTTCCCTATTGGGTGTAACTTGTGATGTGGAAGTCAATCTAGACATTGCATCAGCATTACTGTGATCAGCTGATCGTCTGTTTTTAATATCGTATATATATGCTGACAAAATCAAAGCCCATCTCTGCATTTGGGCTGCAGCTAATGTTGGAACTGGGGACTTTGGATGGAGGATTGCTGTTAGGGACTTATGGTCCGTAACGATGGTAAACTTACGACCATACAAGTATTTGTGAAACTTCTTGACCCCAAAAATTAATGCCAAAGCTTCCCTTTCAATTTGAGCATAATTACTCTCACTGGCACTGAGAGGGCGTGAAGCAAAAGCAATTGGTCTCTCCTCCCCACTACTTAATACATGAGAGATCACTGCCCAACTCCATAGGGAGAGGCATCACATGCTAGCTTAATCTCCTTAGATATGTCATTGTGAACTAACATGGTGCTCTCTACCAATTTGCTTTTACACTCCTTGAATGCTGTATCGCATTCTTTTGACCACTTCCAATGGACCTGTTTTTTCAAAAGTTCATTCAGTGGATGTAATACTGTAGCCAAATTTGGTCGGAACTTCCTATAATAGTTCAAAAGACCCAAGAATGAACGAAGTTCAGTGACATTCCTGGAAGTGGGTGCATTTCTAATTGCATCCAATTTTTCCATGGTTGGATGTAACCCATCTTTGTTTACTCTATACCCTAAGTACTCCACTGCATTTTTAAATAATTCACACTTACGAGCAGACACTCGTACTCTGTGCTTCTCTAGCCATTTGAGGACTTCTTGCTCAACTTTCTCCTTGAGTGCATATGGTACGGAACGTGGCTTGTAGTAAACCGATCTAGCGTCCTTCTGGACCCTGACACACGCCTTGAAGCCTTGGATCGGACTGCCCGTTTCGCAGAACGCGTTCGGATACTGCTTGATAACCTCATCCGTTGATGAAAATCTCGCTTCCACAGAGAAAACCTTACTCCAATCCAGCTTCAGTGAGCTCAACCAATTTCTTCCTAGTAAGGCAGGCTTGTCTCCTTTCACTACTATTAGAGGCAAGTTCTGAAATTGATCTTTATATTTCACTGGTACGGTGATACGACTTACCACAGGAATTTTCACTTCCGAGTAGCCTCGCAGCTCTATCTTGGATTTCTCCAGTTGGAAATCACGCAATTTGTCAAGGTATCGTGACTCCAGTACTACACTCACGGATGCACCCGTGTCAATTTCCATTGGTATCTTGAATCCCACAACATCTATGTGGATTTTAATGCTTTCCGAATCGCTGTCCATTAACCTCGTGCTCCTGATGACATGTAATTCTAACATCTCCTCGTCCTGTTGTTGTTCTTCCATGCTATGTAGTCTCTTGGGATTTCTAATCATAGTTTTGAACGCTGAACTCATAGCTTTAAAAACTGGTTTACCCTTCAGTCGGCATGCCTTTGCAATATGCCCAGTCTTTCTGCAGAAGAAACACTCTGCCTTCACGTAGGGACAACTTTGAGCAATGTGTTGTCCCAGGCACCTATAGCACGACTTCGACGCTCTGTTAGAATTTCCAGTTTCTGAGACTTTCGACCATGCCCGTCTTTTACTTTGAACCTGCAGGTGATTTACCTCGGTTGACTGATGACTGTAATCATTATTTAATTCTCGGGAATATTGTTCAGCCATGCCCATTGACCTCGCTGTCTGACAAGCAATATCAAAAGTCAAATCATCCCTCGTCAATAACTTCCTTCTGATCGCATCATTTTTCACCCCACAAACAAAATGATCCCGTAATGCTCGGTTTTGAAAGTTTCCAAAATTACAGTGCATCGATCGCTTTTTTAATGGTACGATGTAATCACTGATACATTCATCAGCCTTTTGATTCCGAATCCCGAAACGATAGCTTTCAGCAATTTCTAACAGTTTGGCGTTATAGTGCTGCTCCAACTTCATTAAAATCTCTTTAAGCGTTGTGTCCTTTGGCTCGTCAGGCACAAGCAGATTTACAAGGGTTTAGTATAATGCCGGACCTGCCTCTGATAAAAAGATTGCTTTCTTATGTTCCAAAACAGCCCGGTTCTGTACTGCATTGTCTAGAACTTTGATTATGTTATTTGCAATGAAATACATTTCTAGCCAATCCAAATATGCTTTAAAACATTCCCGGTTGTGTCTATATTCACCCAAATATCCCAATAAACCTGCCATTTTAATCTCTAGCTGTTCACACCGTGTGCTGTATTTTACCTCGGATTTTTGTAGCTTTTTTCAAAGACAGAAACTTCCAAAGTCTTCTGTCTACTGGCTGAATCCTTCACCAACAAAATTTCAGATTTAAATCATCTAAAAAATCCCATCTTCCATCGCCAAATGTGATATCTTCACAGAGCACTGCACACACAGCTTCCTAACGTGGCAGGCATCTCTCTCAGAAGTCTCCAGAAATCTGTCTGGTTCTGTTTATTATTAACTCTGCACTTGCAGTACATAATATGTCCACATCCACAGTGTGGAGCTACAAACATGACAAGCTTACAGACATGACAGATGCAGACTATCAGGCCCCAGGAATTTATTGGCCTTCAATCCCATCAATTTCCGTAACACAATTTCCCGCCTAATAACAATTTCCTTCAGTTTCTCCTTCTCACTGGACCCTCTGTCCCCTAGTATTTCCGGAAGGTTACTTGTGCCTTCCTTCGTGAAGACAGAACCAAAGTATTTGTTCAACTGGTCTGCCATTTCTTTGTTCCCCATTATAAATTCACCTGAATCTGACTGCAAGGGACCTACGTTTGTCTTCACTAATCTTTTTCTCTTCACATGTCTATAGTACAGACGGAAGAAGAAGCACACAGAAGAAGTAGAAGGACACGTGTACAGATGGACACAGGTCGAAAGAACGAACAGACAAACGGACGGAAGGATATGTAGTACGGAACGTACACGAAAGGAACATCCCTGCAGAGAACGGCCAGAAGAAGAACCAACCGGTCACGGAACCAATGACCAAGAACCTACAATAGTTACAGCCAAGAAGGGTGATTGTATGTTTTCAGTCGATTTCTCTCAGAAATCTAGTCCTGTAGTTTTAGTCGATTTTTGTGCACAATAAAACTGACACTGGGTTAAGCCTAAATTTTGTGCCACGTGTTGTCCTTTCCCACTATAAGTTCTGAGGTCTAAGAATCAGAGTAGAGTGAAAAACAAACACGCTACAGAAATGACCAAAAAAGTGATAAAAAGGGAAAGAATAGAATATGAGAGAAAACTGACAATAAATATAAAAACAGATTGTAAGAGCTTCTACAAATATGTAAAAAGGAAGAGTAGCAAAATTAAATGTTGGTCACTTAGAGGCTGAGACAGGAGAAATTATTATGGGGAATAAGGAAATGTCAGAAACGTTAAACAAATATTTTGTATCTGTCTTCACAGTAGAAGACGCAAAAAGCATATCTAAAATGGTGGGGAACCAAGGGTCTATGAGTGTGAGGAACTTAATGTAATTAAAATAAGTGGAGAAAAAGTACTAGAACAACTAATGGGACTAAAAACTGACAAATCCCCTGGATCAGATGGCCTCCATCCTAGGGTTAGAAAAGAGGTGGCTTGTTCACAGATCCCTGAAAGTAGCAGGATGGGCGGATAAGGTGTATAAGAAAGCATATGGAATGCTTGCCTTTATTGGCCGATGCATACAATACAAGAGTAGGGAGGTTATGCTTGAATTGTATAATACACTGCTTCGGCTATAGCTGGAATATTGCATGCAATTTTGGTCGGCGCATTATAGGAAGGACGTGATTGCACTGGAGAGCGTGCAAAGGAGATTTACGAGGATGCTGCCTAGAATGGAGAATCTTAGCTATGAGGAGAGGTTGGATAGAAACATAGAAACATAGAAAATAGGTGCAGGTGTAGGCCATTCGGCCCTTCGTGCCTGCACCAGCATTCAATAAGATCATGGCTGGTCATTCATCTCAGTACCCCGTTCCCACTTTCTCTCCATACCCCTTGATCCCTTTAGCCGTAAGGGCCATATCTAACCCCCTCTTGAATATATCCAATGAACTGGCATCAATAACTCTCTGCGGTAGGGAATTCCACAGGTTAACAACTCTCTGAGTGAAGAAGTTTCTCATCATCTCAATCCTAAATGGCTGACCCCTTATCCTGAGACTGTGTCCTCTGGTTCTGGACTTCACCAACAACGGAAATTTTCTTCCTCCATCTAACCTGTGCAGTGCCGTCAGAATTTTATATGTTTATCTGCAATCCCCTCTCATCCTTCTAAACTCCAGTGAATACAGGCCCAGTCGATCCATTCTCTCCTCAGATGTCAGTCCTGCCATCCCGGGAATCAGTCTGGTGAACCTTCGCTGCTCTCCCTCAATAGCAAGAACGTCCTTCCTCAAATTAGGAGGCCAAAACTGAACACAATATTCCACATGAGGCCTCACCAAGGCGCTGTACAACTGCATTAAGACCTCACTGCTCTTACACTCAAATCCCCTAGCTATGAAGGCCAACATATCATTTGCCTTCTTTACTGCCTGCTGTACCTGCACGCCAACTTTCAATGACTGATGTACCATGACACAGAAATCTCAATGCACCTCCCCTTTTCCTAATCTGTCACCATTCAGATAATATTCTGCCTTTGTGTTTTTGCCCCCAAAGTGGATAACCTCACATTTATCCACATTATACTGTATCTGCCATGCATTTGCCCACTCACCTAACCTGTCCAAGTCACCCTGCAGCCTCTTAGTGTCCTCCTCGCAGCTCACACCGCCACCCATCTTAGTGTCATCTGCAAACTTGGGGATATTACACTCAATTCCTTCAGCTAAATCATTAATGTATATAGTAAAGGCTGGGGTCCCAGCACTGAGCCCTGTGGCACCCCACTCATCACTGCCTGCCATTCTGAAAAGGACCCATTTATTCCGACTCTCTGCTTCCTGTCTGCCAAACAGTTCTCTATCCACATTATCCCCAATACCACGTGCTTTGATTTTACACACCAATTTCTTGCATGGGACCTTGTCAAAAACCTTTTGAAAGTCTAAGTACACCACATCCACTGGTTCTCCCTTGTCCACTCTACTAGTTACATCCTCAAAAAATTACAGAAGATTTGTTTAGCATGATTTCCCCTTCATAAATCCATGCTGACTTGGACCGATCCTGTCACTGCTTTCCAAATGTGCTGCTATTTCATCTCTAATAATTGATTCCAACATTTTCCCCACTACTGATGTCAGGCTAACCGGTCTATAATTACCCATTTTCTCTCTCCCTCCTTTTTTAAAAAGTGGGGTTACATTAGCTAACCTCCAGTCCATAGAAACTGATCCAGAGTCGATAGATTGTTGGAAAATGATCACCAATGCATCCACTATTTCTAGGGCCACTTCCTTAAGTACTCTGGGATGCAGACTATCAGGCACTGGGGATTTATCAGTCTTCAATCCCATCAATTTCCTGAACACAATTTCCCGCCTAATAAGGTTTACCTTCAGTTCCTCCTTCTCACTAGAGCCCCGGTCTCCTAGTATTTCCGGAAGGTTATTTGTGTCTTCCTTCGTGAAGACAGAACCAAAGTATTTGTTCAACTGGTCTGCCATTTCTTTGTTCCCCATTATAAATTCACCTGAATCTGACTGCAAGGGACCTACGTTTCTCTTCACTAATCTTTTACGATTCACATATCTGTAGAAGCTTTTGCAGTCTGTTTTTATGTTCTCGGCAAGCTTCCTCTCATATTCTATTTTCCCGCTCTTAATTAAACCCTTTGTCCTCCTCTGCTGAATTCTAAATTTCTCCTAGTCCTCAGGTTTGCTGCTTTTTCTGGCCAATTTATATGCTGCTTCCTTGGATTTAATACTATCCTTAATTTCCTTTGTAAGCCATGGTTGAACCACCTTCCCCATTTTATTTTTACTCCAGACAGGGATGTACAATTGTTGAAGTTCATCCTTGTGGTCTTTAAATGTTTGCCATTGCCTATCCACCGTCAACCCTTTAAGTATCATTCGCCAGCCTATTCTAGCCAATTCACGTCTCATACCATCGAAGTTACCTTTCCTTAAGTTCAGGACCCTAGTCTCTGAATTAACTTGTGTCACTCTCCATCCTAATAAAGAATTCTTTATTAGGGTCACTCTTCCCCAAGGGGCCTCGCACAACAAGATTGCTAATTAATCCTTTCTCATTACACATCACCCAGTCTAGGATGGCCAGCCCTCTAGTGGGCTCCTCAATATATTGGTCGAGAAAACCATCCCTAATACACTCCAGGAAATCTTCCTCCACTGTATTGCTACCAGTTTGGTTAGCCCAATCTATATGTAGATTAAAGTTGGCCATGATAACTGCTGTACCTTTATTGCATGCATCCCTAATTTCTTGTTTGATGCTGTCCCCAATCTCACTACTACTGTTTGGTGGTTTGTACACAACTCCCACTAGCGTTTTCTGCCCTTTGGTATTCCGCAGCTCGACCCATACGATCCCACATCATCCAAGCTAATGTCCTTCCTTACTATTGCGTTAATTTCCTCTTTAACCAGCAACGCTAACCCACCTCCTTTTCCTTTCTGTCTATCCTTCCTGAATGTTGAATACCCCTAGATGTTGAGTTCCCAGCCTTGGTCACCCTGGAGCCATGTTTCCGTGATGCCAATTATATCGTATTCATTAATTGCTGCCTGTGCAGTTAATTCGTCCACCTTATTCAGAATACTCCTTGCATTGAGGCACAGAGCCTTCAGGCTTGTCTTTTTAACACACATTGTCGTTTTAGAATTTTGCTGTAATGTGGCCCTTTTTGATTTTTGCCTTGGGTTTCTCTGCCCTCCACTTTTACTTTTCTTTTGCTTCTGCCCCATTCTAAATCCCTCTGTCTCCCTGCATAGGTTCCCATCCCCCTGCCATATTAGTTTAACCCCTCCCCAACAGCACTAGCAAACACTCCCCCTCGGACATTGGTTCCGGTCCTGCCCAGATGCAGACTGTCCGGTTTGTACTGGTCCCACCTCCCCCAGAATCAGTTCCAATGTCCCAGGAATTTGAATCCCTCCCTTCTGCACCACTCCTCAAGCCACGTATTCATCTGAGCTATCCTGCGATTCCTACTCTGACTAGCACATGGCACTGGTAGCAATCCTGAGATTACTATCTTTGAGGTCCTACTTTGTAATTTAACTCCTAGCTCCCTAAATTCACCTTGTAGGACCTCATCCTGTTTTTTACCTATATCGTTGATACCTATATGCACCGCAACAGCTAGCTTTCACCCTCCCTCTCCGAAATGTCCTGCAACCGCTCCGAGTCATCTTTGACCCTTGCACCAGGGAGTCTCGATTGTGGCCGCAGAAACGTCTATCTATTCCCCTTGCAATAGAATCCCCTACCACTATAGCTCTCCCACTCTTTTTCCTTCCCTCCTGTGCAGCAGAGCCACCCACGGTGGCATGGACTTGGCTGCTGCTGCCCTCTCTTGATGAATCATTCCCCCAGCAGCTCCCAAAACTGTGTATCTCTTTTGGAGGGGGATGACCGCAGGGGACCCCTGCACTACCTTCCTTCCACTGCTCATCCTGTTGGTCTCTCATTCCCTATCTGTCTGTGTAACCTTTATCTGCGCTAAGACCAACTCACTAAACATGCTTTTCACGGCATCCTCAGCATCGCGGATGCTCCACAGTGAATCCATCCACAGCTCCAGTGCCACAATGCGGACTATCAGGAGCTGCAGCAGGATACACTTCCCACATATGTAGTCGTCAGGGACACTGGAAGCATCCTTGAATTGCCACATAGCACAGGAGGAACATGACACGTGTCCGAGCTCTGTTGCCATGACTTAACCCCTAGATTAACTTAATTTGGCAACAATGATAAAGGTTACCTACTGATAAAGGAAAAGAAAAAGAAAAGCTACTCACCAATCACCCTAACTCTAACCCTAACCCCTTGGCTGTGATGTCATTTTTCAATTTCTTTCTATTTCTTTGTTTACCTTCTGCTCCTGCACCAGCTGTCCTCTCCGATGCCGCCCCGGACTCCCACTACTCGAACTCCTGCCTCCGCCAACTGTTGGGCCTTTTATAGGCCTCTCCGACGCCTCCCCTGACTTCCGCTGCTCGAACTCCCTGGGTTTGTTCTCCTTGGAACAGAGGAGGCTGAGAGGAGACCTCATTGAGTTGTGTAAAATTTTGAGGGCCCTGGATATAGTGGATAGCAAGGGCCTATTTCCCTTGGTGGAAGGGTCAATTACTAGGGGGCATAGGTTTAAGGTGGTTGGTGGAAGGTTTGGGGAGATTTGAGGGGAAGCTTTTTCACGCAGAGGGTTGTGGGTGTTTGGAACTCACTGCCTGGAAAGTGGTAGATGTAGAAACCCTCACCACATTTAAAAGGTGCTTGGATGAGCACTTGAGGTGCCATATCCTGCAGGGTTACGGACTTTGAGCTGGTAAGTGGGATTAGACTGGATAACCACTTGTTGGCTGGTACAGATACAATGGTAAGTATTTCAGGGAATCTAATATGCCCAGAGTTGTTTCCTGGACTAGTTTTGATTGCCTGGATGGGTTGGAGAGGAATTTTCCCAGATTTTTTTTCCCCCTATTGGCCTGGGTTTTTATCTGTTTTTTTTGCCTTTCCCAGGAGATCGCATGTCTCCAGGTGGGGTGGAATGTAGAATGTTGCAATACATGGGGTATCGCAGTTGTGCGAGGCGGACGGGTTGGGCCGGGTGCTCTTTACCTGTCCACCATTGTTCATTGTTCATAGGTTTATATGTAATCTTCAGGACTACTGACCAAGGGCCATGTGGCTTTTTGTCAGCCGGCACGGACATGAAATGGCTTCCTTCTGCACTGTAAATTTCTATGTTTCTATGTTTCTAAAACAGGGAACTACAGGCCAGTTAGCCTGACATCAGTCGTCGGGAAAATACTGGATTCATTGTTAAAGAAGTGGTATAAGGGTACTTAGAAAATCATAACATGATTAGATAGTCAACATGGTTTTATGAAAGGGAAATTGTGTTTGACAAATTTATTAGAGTTTTTTGAGGACATAACTAGCAGGGTAGATAAAGGGGAACCAGTGGATGTGATATATTTGGGTTTCCAAATTTGATAAGGTGCCACATAAAAGATTTATTACACAAGTTAAGGGTTCATGGGATTGGAGGTAATGTATTAACATGGATAGAGGATTGGTTAATGGACAGAAAACAGAGAGTAGGGATCAACGGGTCTTTTTCAGGTTGGCAGGCTGTAACTAGTGGGGTGTCACAAGAATAAGTGCTGGGGCCTCAGTTATTTACAATCTGTATTAATGACTTAGATGAAGGGACTGAGTGTAATGTATCCAAATTTGCTGATGATACAAAGTTAGGTGGGACAGTAAGCTGTGAGGAGAACACAAAGGGACCAAAATTGCTCTTCTCCTTCAGGCCTGTTACCACCACAAATCGGCAGCCACGTTGCAGAGTGGAGTGGTCACCGACTTTTCGTGGAATGGCTGCTGATAGCCCAATTGCCCTCCCGAGGTTTCCCGGCAATGCCCCGATCCCCCCCATCGCTCCACTGCTGCTGAACAGTTGTAAGAGCATCATCACCGTGCACAACGCCGATCTAACCTCCTGATGGCGACATTCCCCTCTGAAAATCTTCGGCCTGCCCGGCGGAGCCAAAACATGTTTTTTCCTGGTGGGCCAGTGAGACTGTGGCCTTCTGCAATGGTGGTGCACCTTCCTTTAAAGAGGAGGGCGCACTGCCGCAGTGGCCATGTGTTTTTTTTTGGCCGACCATCATGTCGGCCCGACAAATATGCTCTCGTATTCGGCCGGACCACCAACAAATGGCCTGGCACCCCCTCTTAGTTGCCAGGCTCCTGGCCCAGCCAAAACCCTCCCTGGTGACCCAGTGGGCCGAATTTTTTAAATCGGGAAAGCTCTCCCCTTTAAGTTAAGGGGTGAGCTGTGGTGATGTGGCGCGTGATGACATCATCACGGTGGTCACTCTGCACGGCCCCCAACTTCTGCCCCTCAGGTGTTGCCACCGCCGTGTGTCCACCCCTCTCGTGTGGTCACTGCCCCCATTAAGAGCACTTCCAGATCCAAGAAAAAAAAGCAACAAAGAGCCGAATGTCAATCAAAAGTTGACCTGAACCGCGGCTGCAGTAAAAACCATCGAAACGGGGTGTGTGCGCCCCGATCCTGGCGGGGGTCAATTTCTACCCCAAAGAGTCTGCAAAGAGATATAGATAGACTAAGTGAATGGGCAGTAAGGTGACAGATGGAGTATAATGTAGGGAAATGTGAGATTATTAACTTTGATAGGAAGAATAGAAAAACAGAATATTTTTTAAATGGTGAGAAACTTTTAAATGTTATTGTTCAGAGAGATTTGGGTAACCTCATGCATGAAACACAGAAAGCTAGCATGCAGGTACAGCAAGAAACAAGTTAGGAAAATGGCATGTTGTCCTTTATTGCAAGGGGGTTGGAGTATAATGGTAATTGCCACTCACAGGAAACGTGGTGTACCTACCGTGTTTGATCTGTTTTCACACTACGGTGGATGTGGTGGCCACATGCGCGAATTTCCACTCTTTGACATTTTTTTCCAATGGACTGTAAGTCGGTCATAATGGGGATGGAAGTGAGACAGAGAGCGGAAGTTCGGTAAGTAGAGGGGCGGACGTAGGGGGCGGGCGAAGTGTCCGCCGCTGTCACTCATCAGCATAGCGCTGATGACATCATCACGCTGGCACGACACCACGTCTCTCCCCTTCACTTAAAGGGAAGAGCAGCTGTGAGCTCTACGGTTCATTGAGTTAGGTCCACTGGGCCACCAGGGAGGGTTTCGGCCAGGCCAGCGGCCTGGCACCCAAGAAGGGGTGCCAGGCTGCTTGTTGGCGGCCTGGCCAAACTCGGGGCCACAAAAAAAATAAGCCGGCGGCCATGGCAATGCGTCCTCCCCTTTAATGGCATCCGCACCGCCATTTTACAAACAAAGCTGTCGGTGGCACCGAACAGAGGCAGCAAGATTTTCAGCACGAATTTCGTGTTCCGGGGGTAACATCGGCAGTGCGTGCTCTGGTGATGCACTTAGGATGGATTGGCAGCAGCGGAGCAGTAGTGGGCGGAGCGGGTCACCGCGGGATACCGTAGGAGGGCAATTTTCAAAATGGCGGCCATTCCATGAAAAATCGGCGGTCATTCCACTCCGCCGCGTGGCCACTGATTTCTGGCAGTAACTGGCCTTTACGGAAGGGGCAATTTCGGCCCAGGACATCTTGCTACAATTGTACAGGGCCTTGGTGAGACCTCGCCTTGAGTACTGCGCACAGTTTTGATCTCCTTATCTAAAGAAGAATATACTTGCCTTGGAGGTGGTACAACGGTTGTTCACTGGATTGATTCCTGGGATGAGAGGGCTGTCTTATGAAAAGAGATTGTGTAGAATAGGAATATACTCTCTTGAAACATACAAGATTCTGAAGGGGATTGACAGGGTAGATGCTGAGAGGTTTCCCCTGGCTTGAGTATCTAGAACTAGGGGGCATTGCCTCAGAGTAAGGGGTCGGCCATTTAAGACAAAGATGAGGCAGAATTTCTTCACTCAGAGGGTTGTGAATCTTTGGAATTCTCTGCCCCAGCGAGCTGTGGATGCTGAGTCTCTGAGTATTTTCAAAGCTGAGATAGATTTTTGGTTGTAGGGGAATCAAGGGATATGGAGATCGGGTGGAAAGTGGAGATTAGGTCGAAGTTCAGCCATGATCTTATTGAATAGTGGAGCAGGCTCGAGGGGCCATATGGTCTACTGCTGCTCTTATTTCTTTTGTTCTTATGTTCTTATCCCACTCCCAAGGAGCGAGCTCGTCATTTCACTGACCAGGCATTGGAGGGCAGTGCTGTTCCCAAACACTGGAAGGAGGTCATTGGCCCAGATCTTCAGGGCAATGTGGAGGGAAGTGGCCCAGGAGGTCCTAGTGTGGTCGTTCAGAGTCTGACATAGTGCCAGAAGAAATTCAACATCCTCACTCGGGTGGTCAATGTGAGTACATGCTTCACCAGGTCCTACATACCAGCCTCTGGTATCTGTACACACTGCACAAACCACCACAACCCCACCACTCACCCATCATGCATCTCCACCCATTCAAACTCACATCCACATCTCACATCTCACCTACAATTACAGCTATTCAATGATGGCACGCACATCTCCCAAACACATAGCTGCACTCTCACTCGCACACAGTTGTTTCTCTTGCAGGCCAAGATGGCCCACAATAGGAGGGAGCAGCAGAGAACAGGCGGGGGTATTGTGCTGCTCCAGCAGCTTGTAGACCTGGAGGAGCGTGTGCTGCGACTCATTGGGCAGCAGGTGGTGGGCGCCGTGACTGTCGCCGACGTCGACCCCATTGGGAGCAACAACGGTATCTTCATCCACTCTCCTCTCATCCCACTTCCCCCTCACACCACAAGCCTTTCTCACTTTCCAGCTCCTGATGCTGCCTGCATTCCTTGCTCAATTCCTGCCCTCACCTTAACGTGAGTCTTGTCATTATCATAGGTAATCCCTCGGAGTCGAAGATGACTTGCTTCCACACTAAAAATGAGTTCTCAGGTGACTGAAGAGTCCAATGCAGGACCTACAGTCTCTGTCACAGGTGAGGCAGAAAGTGGTTGAAGGAAAGGGTGGGTGGGGGGCCTGGGTTGCCACGCGCTCCTTCCGCTGTCTACGCTTGGCTTCAGCTTGTTCTCGGCGAAGAGACAGGAGGTGTTCAGCGCCTTCCTGGCTGATTTCCTCAAGTTTGGGCAGTCTTGGGCCAGAGACTCCCAGGTGTCGGTGGGGATGTTGCATTTTCAAGGAGGCTTTGAGGGTGTCCTTGAAGCGTTTCCTCTGCCCATCTATGGCTCGCTTGTCGTGTCGGAACTCCGAGTAGAGCGCTTGCTTTGGGAGTCTTGTGTCAGGCATGCGGACGATGTGGCCCATCCAGCGGAGCTGATCGAGCGTGGTCAATGCTTCGATGCTGGGGATGTTAGCCAGAGCGAGAACACTGATGTTGGTGTGCCTATCCTGTCAGTAGATTTGTAGGATCTTGTGGAGGCAGTGTTGGTGGTACTTCTCCAGTGTTTTGAGGTGCCTGCTGTACATAGTCCATGGGCTAGATTTTAAATTTTTTTTGCATGCATAACGGCCACTTAACGTCCATTTTACCGCTGAAATGAGTGTAATGCCCAGATAGCGCCCATTTAGCCACTAAATGGAAACTGACCCCCATTTTTCGGACACTTATCACCGAGCATTACTTTTGCCATGTACGCAACGCTGGGAAAAAATAATACCGCCCACCCATTTTATTTGGGCGGAACCATCAGAATGGGTGAAACCAATGCCCATAATATCGCCCAGCGTTACTTTCGGCACATAATTAACGCCGAGATTCAATAATACCGACCGTTGTGAAGATCACATTTGCCGAAACTAATGCCCAGTATATCGCCCAGCATCACTTTCACCACCTCGCACACATTTCGCCCACAATATCGCTCGCCGAAAACGCCACTCTGAAAAAGTGGAACTGTTCTGAACTAATCACAGCGGTGTGGGCACCATTTTTAAATTGCAGGTCGCTTCATTGAAAAGGCTGCTTCAATTTAGGGGGAGTTTGGATTGACTCTGGAGTTCTTCTCAGATGAAGTGATCATCTCAACAGACATCTTTTCAGACTCTGGACGATTGGGTTTTACCGTAGATGTCTTTTAGTGTGGACATAATTGCTTCTGATCAATCGGTATTATACTTTCATTGGAATGGGGCTAGCCATTTCTCAGCCTTAATCAATTAATACGCAGATGCTGCAGAGTGCAAATGGCACAATGTCCAAAGCACACCATTATGTGCCCAATCTAAGAGGTGCCAAAATGAGGAGGAGGCCCAGACCATACACTCCCCGCACTTACAGGGAGAAAAAGTCTTACCACGACGTGTCCAAGAACACCTGCCTTCGGAGACTATGCTTCCACAAAGTGGATCACTGAAATATGTCAGCTCATCAGGGCAGATATGCAGCATGCCATCAGGACATCACTGTCCGTCAAGGTCAAAGTCACCACGGTACTGTAGTTCTACGCATTCGGTTCCTTTAGGGCCTCCGCGGTCGACATTCCCCCTCTGTCTCACCATGCAACACATCGCTGCATTAGACAGGTCACAGAGGGCCTGTACTCATGTAGGATGGACTTTATCAGCTTCCCCATGACCACGGAGGCTCAGTCTGACAGGGCTGGAGCATTCTACCTCATTGCTAAGTTTCCCAAGGTGCAGGGAGCAATACCGTGCACTCACAGCGCCATGCGGGCACGTGCTCAGGACCCAGAGGCTTTTCGTAACAGAAAAGGATTTCACTCCCTGAAGTTCCAACTAGTTGTCAACCACAACCAGATCATAATGACAGTGAATGCCAAATATCCGGACAGCTTCGATGAGGCTCACATCCTCTGTGAGAGCGCTGTTTCTGACATGTTTAAGAGTCAGCCACAAGGACAATGCTGGATGCTTGGTGACAAACGATATGGCCTAGCCACCTGGCTGATGATCCCCCTGTGTGACACCCACACCGAGGCCGAGAAGCGATACAATGAGAGCCACAGAGCCACACGCAATGTGGTCCAGAAAACAATTACTGTGCTGAAGCAGCGCTTTAGATACCTGGAGCACTGAGGAGGGGAGCTATAATACAGCCCTGAGCAAGGAGGTAAATTTGTGGTTGTGTGCTCCAAGCTGCACAACCTGGCTATCAGGAGGGGACAAGAATTGTCAGAAGGGACTGATGCTCCACCTCAGGAGAGAGAGGAAGTGGAGGATGAGGGGCTGGACTCTGACCTCGGGCCAGACAATCAGGCTGACTATGCAACCATGCCCACGCCCCCTCCAGACTGCAGGAAAGGGCCTGTGGTGGCTATATAGCGACAAGACTCATATGTCAGGAGCTCATAAATGAGCGATTTGCCTGAAAGAACGTTGCTGTAATTGACAAAACTGACACACTGCTGTGTGTGTGCAGCTCAGACATCAATGGTGGGCATCACTTTGGTGCCAGTTAAAGTTTAAGTTGATTCAAGTTAAGTTTTATTTAACCCTTTCATGTTAGGGAATCACCAGTGTGTAATGGTCCAGCTATCTGAGACAATGCGCAACAAGGTTATGTTGAATAATAAACATTTAATACGACCATTGGTCTGAAATCATAAGTATTAAGGGCAAAATCACCCCATCCCACCCACACTTTTTCAATCATTGACATAAATCAAATGGTCAATATGTCCAGCAACACAGAATACAAATGCAATGCAGGAGGGTGGCCCCTCCCCCCATACATTACAACAAATTGCATACACTGAGATGGAGATATAACAAAGCCATCACCTGCGGACATGCAACTCACTTTCCATCCCCCCTCCACTTCTTCTCCCCACCTCTACCCCTTCAGCTCCTCGCTCCACGCTGCCTGGCAGAAGAGCTCCTCAGGCGGTGCTTCATTGGGGGGGGCGGTGAAGGAAGAGGCAGTGGTTGCATGGGTACAGGAGTAGGGGGTGTCAAGGTGAGAATATTCTCGGATCCAGAAGCAGCAGGATCTTGGTCCTGCCTCTCATGTGTCGTTGGCACTGGTGGTGCGGAATCAAGGGGTGGAGTGCCGCGCTCTGGGACCACTGGGAGGCCTGTTCCAGCAGTGTTCCTGGCTATCGCCTCCAGGGCCTCCACCATCCGTGGAAAGTATTCAGTCATAGTGCTGAAGATGGTGGCCAGCTGTCGGGATATGCACCCCAATGCATTAAGGATCTGGTCACCAATGTCTACAGTTCTCCTGGACAACTTAACCATCTCTCCGCTCTCATCTGGCGCTTGTGGACCAGACCTGCCACATCCACAAAACCTCTGTGGGGTCGGCGTCATCCTGGGGACAAATGGGGTGCCCTATGGTGAGCTGCTTGGGCCCGGTGCCTCCAGAGTGGAGGCGGGAATGGCCGGAGGAGCACTAGATAGCCTTGGAGCCTGGCGATGCAGGTTTCTCGAAGATGGCACTCTCATCCATAGAGAACAGACCCAGCGGATTGACAGGCGAGAATCGGAGCTCCTCAGCACCAGATGTAGGATCATCCACCGAGTCCGGCCCTGCGCCCCCACCTTCTGGTCTCTGTGGTCTTGCCTAGTGCCATGCTGCTGGCTGAGCTGCAAAACACAAATGAGGTTATTAGAGGAGAAGCGGGTGCTAGGGTCACAAGGTGAGTCCAGCGCTACACACAGCATTTGCACGACAAAAGCACCACCGCTATCAAAATCATCACAGACATCACATTTCATGACCATCAACACATTGTGCATTGCAATGATTTTCTTTGGGCCAGCATTATTTCTATGACACTTTTAGAAATCATCTATCATATATGATTGTTCGGATATGAGTGGGTGTGGCATCTATAGACTTTACGTGACGCAATGGTGTAAGCTTTACTCACGTGGCATCACTTAAGGGTCTGCAGATGCATCCGTGGCTGTCCGGGGGTGCTTCCCCACGAGTGAGAGGACTCGCTCCTCCATCTCTGTGATGTCGCTGGGGACTAGTGGCTCCCCACCCGTTCACCTCTGCACAGACCTCATCGTTGGTAGCTTCTTCTGTAAAAGGTGACAGGACGATATGGCTTGAGATCATTGCATGATATCATTGCTGGTACTGTCACAGAGACTGATACAACACATAACCGACAGATGTAATCATGATTATTATGATTATTATCATTCTTTACCTAAAGACATACACCGTGACCGCAGGCTTTGAGTGAAACATTCCCGGTAAAAGTGCAAGACCTCAAATCTGCTGATAGTCACTCATGACTGTTACGAATCAAATTATATAAATACATAAGTACATGTAAATAAATGTAATACTTACTCTTGCAGATCCAACAAGATCGTTCCATCACTTGCGGCATTGGTTGCCCTCAAGCACCTCGTTGCTTAACGGCGAAACCACCTCTGCTATCTCAGTTCATATCTTCTGGTCGGCCTTTGGGGTGGGCTTCCCACGCCCTCGCTGTGTCAAATCGCCCCAGCGTAACTCGACCTCCTGCAGGAAGGAGGCATTAGCCTCATCCGAGAACCTCCTCGCTCTTTTGTGCCCTCCAATGTGCTCCTCTCCCAGCTCACAGCTCTCGCCAGCATCAGTCTCCACAGCATGCTGTGTCACCTCCTCCTCTCCCTCCATTATAGGCACCAAATTTGGGCAAATATCTGGCTGGTAACAGCTAATGTTTTTTCCCCATTTGCTATAAAGCTCTAAGGTCTCCCTCCTTCCTCCCAAAGTGGCCACACCACACCCACACATGCTTCACTCTCTCTCAGCTCCCTCTCTCTCTGTCTCCTCTTATGTGCATGTCATGATGACCCTTGACCTCCTGAATCGCGGGAATTGAGCATTGCCATGCCGTTGCTAAGAGCAGCGACACTTTATGGCAGAAGGTCAGAGAGATTTAACGCTAACATCCATTTCATATCACTCACGGTAACGGCCAATTTCAAAAATGGACACTAGGTGCTTTGAGAATGGGCGACAAGCCGGCGATCTGAAAACCCATTTTTACTGCCCACGCCGGAAATAATGCCCATTTTGAGGTGATCTGCACAAAAGTGCAAAATCTAGCCCCATGTCTCTGAACGAAATAGGAGGGCGGGTATCACCACTTCTCTGTAAACCATGAGCTTGGTGCCGGGTTTGAAGTCCTGGTCTTCAAACACTCTCTTCCTCAGGTGATCAAAGGCTGTGCTGGCACACTGAAGGTGGTGTTGGACCTCGTCATCGATGTCTGCCCTTAATGACAGTAGGCTCCCGATGTATGAAAAATGGGTCAAGTTGTCCAAGGCCTCGTCGTGGATTTTGATAACTGGGAGGCAGTGCTGTGTGGCGGGGGCAGGTTGGTGGAGGACCTTTGACTTATGGATTTTTAGTGTAAGGCCCATGCTCTCGTACGCCTTGGTGAAGGTGTTGATGATGGCTTGGAGTTCGGCCTCCGACTGTGTGTAAACACAAGCATCATCTGCATATTGTAATTCGATGACAGGAGATGGGATGATCTTGGATCTAGCCTGGTGGAGTTTGAACAGGTTCTCATTGGTTCTATAGTTTAGTTCCACTCCAGCAGGGAATTTGCTGAGGGTGAGATGGAGCATTGCAGCAAGGAAGATCAAGAAGAGAAAAAGACAGTTTGTTAAATGATAAAGGAATAAGGGGTTATGAAGAGCGGGCAGGGAAGTAGACCTGAATCCATGATCGGATCAGCCATGATCGTATTAAATGGTGGAGCAGGCTCGAGGGGCCGTATGGCCTACTCCTGCTCCTATATCTTATGTTCTAAGAGTGTTGGTGCGATGACACAGCCTTGCTTGACCCCGATCCAAATGTGGAATGGGACTGTGATGGATCTGTTGGTCAGGATTACGGCTTGCATGTCATCGTGAAGCAGGCGGAGGATGGTGACAAACTTTTGAGGACAGCTGAATCTAAGGAGGACACTCCATAATCCCTCACGGTTTGTTAATGTTGAAGGCTTTTGTGAGGTCAAAGAAGGGCATATACAAGGGTTGGTGCTGTCCCCTGCATTTCTCTTGTATCTGCCACGCGGTGAACATCATGTCCATTGTGCCCTTTAGTGGCGGAATGCGCATTGCGACTCTGGGAAGAGCTCTTCAGCTATGGGGAGAAGGTGATTGAGGAGGATTCTTGTGATGATTTTCCCAATGGTGGACAGCGGGGAGATTCCTCTGTAGTTACTGCAGTCGGACTTGTCACCTTTCTTGAAGATGATCACGATTGCTGCGTCTCTGAGATTTCTTGACATGATCTCCTCCTTCCAGGTAAAAGAGATGAGGTCATGGATCCGCACCAATAGTGCTTGATTTTTTTGTTCTTCAGTTGTCGGATGGCCTTTTCTACCTCATGCCGGGCTGGGATGGTGGCAGGTGGCATGCTGTGGGATGGAGTCAAGGACACTCACATCGAAGACAGAGTCTCGGTTAAGGAGATCCTCAAAGTGCTCCTTCCAGCAGGCACTGACTGCTTCTCTGTCCTTGATGAACACCTCTCCGTTCTTGGCCAGCAGTGGGGTACGGCCTTGTGAGTCTTGTGCCTTTCAGATAATCAGCAACCAGATGACCAGCCTTTCCCTGAGACTCCCACTGAGAGTGAGGAAGGAGAAGAGGAGGAGGAGCGAAGTATCACATCACTGCATCTCTCAGCCGCTAGCACCACCTCAGATCCTGGTACTATGCGATCTTTAGAGACAGGTTTAGTAGAGGGGTTTGCACTGGGTGATGCATCGGGGCCTAGCGGGCTGCAGCAAGGCCAAGGGACAAGGGTACTCGGGAGCCAGATCCTGGGAGGGTGAGTTCGCGCGTTATTTCTGCTGCACAGGACTCAGATGAGGACCTTGATGGGGAGGCGTACACAAGAAGGGCGATGGCCATGCACTCCGAGATGAGAGGTGCAATGGCAAGGGTGCCCAAGAGACTCTAACCAAAGATAAGAAAGAAGGAGAAATCTGCCTCCAACACTGCGCACAGCTCTGCACACACCATAGAGCCCATCACTTCCACTCTACAGAGGATGATGGACTCCCAGAGAGACTTTGCGGATCCAGACCTCATGACGCATGTCAAGGGTGATGTGGCAGCATCTATTGCAGCACAGGCGGAAGCAGCAGAACATCTTGGTGCTGCCATGTCATCATCATCATCATAGGCAATTCCTTGGAATCAAGGAAGACGCGTCCACTCCTAAAGTGAGTTCTTTGGTGGCTAAACAGTCCAACACGAGAGCCACAGACCCTGTCACAGGTGGAACAGATATTCATCAGGGGAGGGAGGTGATGGAACTGATTTGACGCATGCTTCTTCCGCTGCCTGTACCTGACCTCTTCATGCTGGTAGCATTGAGATTCGAAGAGCTCAACGCCTTTCCGGATGCATTTTCTCCACCGAGGGCGGTCTTCGGCCAGGGACTCTCAGATGTCAGTGGTGATGTCACACTTCACCAGGGAGGCTTTGAGGGTGCCCTTGTAATGTTTCCACTGCCCACCTTTGGCTCGCTTGCCATGAAGGAGCTCAGCGTAGAGCAATTGCTGAGGGAGTCTCGCGTCTGGCATGCGGACTAAGTGGCCTGCCCAACTAAGCTGATTGAGAGTGGTAGTGCTTCAATGTTGGGGATGTTAGCCTGGACGAGGACACTGATATTGGTGCATCTGTTCTCCCAGGGGATTTGCAGGATCTTGCTGAGACATCGTTGGTGATATATCTCCAGCGACCTGATGTGTCTTCTGTATATCGTCCATGCCTCCGACCCATACAGGAGGGCGGGTATTACTACAGGCCTGTAGACCATGAGCTTGGTGGTAGGTTTAAGGGCTTGGTCTTGAAACACTCTTTTCCTCAGGCGGCCGAATGCTGCACTGGCGCACTGGAGGCGATGTTGAATCTACGCATCAATGTCTGCCTTTGTTGACAAGAGGCTCTCGAGATATGGGAAGTGGTCCATGTTGTCGAGGGCCACGCCGTGAATCTTGGTGACTGGGGAGCAGTGCTGTGCGGCGAGGACAGGCTGGTGGAGGACCTTTGCCTTATGGATGTTAAGCATAAGGCCCATGCTTTCATATGCCTCGGTGAATACATCGACTATATCCTGGAGTACAGCCTCAGAGTGTGCGCAGACGCAGATGTCATCTGCATACTGCAGTTCAACGGCAGAGGTTTGAGTGATCTTGGACCTGGCCTGGAGGCGGCGTAAGTTAAACAGCTTCCCACTGGTTCTGTAGATTAGTTCCACTCCAGCGGGGAGCTTGTTGTCAGTGAGGTGGAGCATGGCAGCGAGGAAGATTGAGAAGAAGATTGAGAAGAGGTTGCCATGCAGACAATGGTTGGTGTCGGACTGCTCTCATGCAGTCTCAGCTGGATGCTATGCAAGCTCAGTCTGCGTCGACCAGGATCTCACGATGTCGCAGCAGGCCATCAATCGATGCTCCAGCAGATTGGTTAGGATGCTGAGGTGCTACCCCGGGGAAGTGACAGTGGGTCAGTGGAGCAGCAACCTGCTGTCCTCTCTCAGGGTGACAGCATTCTTAATCCCACTACTGCCACTCCACCATTGCACTTATCGCTGACTGTCATCCAGCCAGCCCAGACTGCCACCGCCCAGCCTGAATTCTGTGCATTGTCTGCATGGCAGCACCAAAATGTTGTGCTGTTTCCGCCTGTGCTGCAATAGATGCTGCCACATCGCCCATGACACGCGTCATGAGGTCTGGATCCGCACAGTCTCTCTGGGAATCCATCATCCTGTGTAGAGTGGAAGTGATGGGCTCTATGGTGTGCGCAGAGCTGTGCGCAGTGTTGGAGGCCGATTTCTCCATGCTCCTTCCAGGCCCAGAGCTGGTCGAGGGCATCCTGCATGACTTTCTATAGTCTCTGGCCCAGATATTCAGCAAGCATACTGCAGCCACTGGGGATACACTGCGTAGGAGCAGTAGATTAGGAAAAGGCACTGTAAAGAGGGTAAGTAAGGGTTTGCACAAGGATGAGTAGTTAATATGGGCCGACAAATCCCAGTCGGCTGCTTCCCACGGGCAATCGACTGAAAAAGTTTAAAAAGATGCGCAATTTCCTGTTCCTGCTGCGCCCACCAGCAATCCCGGTCCTGAAGCCTCCACTCACTGCGCATCGGAACGCGTGCACGTCTGGACGTCCGTAAGTTGGAGCTGCAGTCACATGGCTCTGGGCAGCCAATCCAGGTACAGTATTTTCTCATTCATAATAATGGGAACTCTGATTATTATGATTGACAAACAGCCCCCAAACACCCAAAACAAAAATAAAAAATAGAAAAAATACACCACATATTTAACATTAATTTAAATTAAAGTTATTTATGTCTTATAAAAAGTATATATTTTTACGATTTTTAAAAAGTTTTTTAATTATGGCTTAAAATAAATTTACCGTAGTGGGCAGGGTTTTTAACAGTAAAGTGTGTTTTTTAAATTTTATTTTACAATTGTTTTGTGTGTTTTAAAACTCTTACACTTGTAAAAGTAGGCTATGCACCTGATTTTATCAGGCGCAAGAGTTTTCAGGACATCTGCAGGATAAATACCACAATCTTGCCCATGCGAATGTCCTCGCTCCTGAGATGCGAAGGATCTATCAAACTCCAGCTTGATCGGAAAAGCTGGTTTTCATCGCATATGCATTGTGTGCTGAAAACCGGCTTTTGCGATGCCTTCCCGGGTCCGTACACACTCCGTAAGGACCCGGGGAGGCCAGGATTTCCAGGCCATTGTTGTTTTATATATGTGGTTACTGAATTTAGATAAATTTATTATTGCAATGTCACAGATTTGGTGCTGTATCTCATTTCAGCTTTGGGGTGTGGTATGGACTGAGAAATTGGTGATATGATAGGGATGTGCTGAGCAACCGGGAAGTGGCCTTGAATTCATGGCAACGAAGTCTATGTGTGGTGGCACTGGGTGTACCCTCATGATGGCCAAGTCGTGCAGCAGACCACCACAAAATGGGACACCCGCTCAGCTGATTACTGGAGGGTTCCTCCTGAGCGGTCAAGGCAGCAGAACCGTTGCTTGAGCACTCCGATGGTCTGCTCGATGATGTTCCTGCTGGCAGCATGGCCCTCATTATATGCATGCTGGGCAGGAGTGTTTGGGCTGTGAAGGGGATTCATGAGCCAGGTGAAGAATGGATAGCCCATGTCACTGAGCAGCCAGTCGCTAGCTTGATGTGGTGGCTGGAAGAGAGCTGGCAAACCAGTCTGGTGCAGGATGAATACATCATGGCTGCTGCCAGGATAGCGGGTAGTGACGGTGAGGATTCACTGTGTGTGGTCGCAGTCCAATTGCACATTAAGTGAGTGGTAGCCTTTGCGGTTACGGAAGATCTCAGGATTGTGATGCAGTGCCCGAAACATGACATGGGTGCAGTCAATGGGGCCCTGCACCATGAGGAAGTCCACTATACTGGCAAAACCACATGCACACTCGTACTGCTTCTCTCAGGTGATAGGGAAAGAATTAAAGTCCCTTCTCCTTCTGTAGAGAGCCTCTGTGACTTCACGGATGCAGCAATCCACGGCGAACTGCGATATGTTAGATATGTCTCTTGTTGCACACTAGAAGGATCCGTTGGCATAGAAATTATGGATGGGGCTGATCTTGACTGCCACTGAGGTCGACATCTCAGGTTATGTTCTTATTGATACTATGACAACACTCATTTAATATTTTATTATGTTTCCATACAATCAAACTGATACTTTGATGAACCCCTGTATAAACAGCAAACAACAATGCTTTATTTTTTTAAATCCTTACATTTTGAAACTATATCGACAATGACAACAATTTCGAACAAGATAGCACAATTGTTTTGGAAGATCATCATTTGTAATTTGCATTCCATCTTCTCCACAGAGGCAACTATAAGTAAAACATTACATTGGTCCTTTCTTAGATTTTTATTGGCTAAACTCTTCAATGATTTTCGGAAGTCAAATCCTCTCAGTACTTCGGTCTTGATGCTCATGATTGAAAGGCTATAAAGTCGATCTTGTCCCATTCAGTTCCTGACCTCAACCTTGAAGCGTTTTAGTTTCGAGAACGACTGCTCACCACTACAATTTGATTCCATCATCGACAGATATACCCGAAGAGCTATTTCAATGTTAGAAAAGGTTTGGGTGAGGGCATGTGTATGGAGGAATTGGTACATCCTCGGTGTTACATATGTGAACTTGTATTTACTCTGTACAGCCACCAGAGGGCTCATCCCCTGGAGTCTCAAGGGATCCCATAATCCTTTGGGAGCACCGGTATTTAAGGAGGCCTCACAGGTTGGAGAGGCACGCTGGAGACCTGCAATAAAAGACTAAGGACACACTTTACTTTGAGTTCACAGTGTTCAGTCTGACTCTTTCTCCATACATAACAACTGACGATGAGATACAGATAGCGAACCCAAAGATGCAGAGAACAGTGGGCATCCTGGAGAAATTCTCAAAGGGAGATGATTGGGAAACTTTTGCGGAGCGACTCGACCAATACTTTGTAGCCAATGAGCTAGATGGGGAAGAGAATGCTGCCAAACGAAGAGCGATCCTCCTCACCGTCTGTGGGGCACCAATGAATGGCCTCATGAAGAATCTGCTCACTCCAGCGAAGCCCACGGAGAAATCATACGACAATTTGTGCACACTGGTCCGACAGCATTTGAACCTGAAGGAAAGCGTTCTGATGGTGAGGTACCGGTTCTACACCTACAAAAGATCTGAAGGCCAGGAAGTGGCGAGTTATGTCGCCGAGTTAAGACGCCTTGCAGGACACTGCGAATTTGAAGGACATTTGGAGCGCATGCTCAGAGACTTTATCGTACTTGGCATTGGCCAAGAAACCATACTTCGCAAACCTTTGACTGTAGAGATCCCAACCTTGAGTAAGGCCCTAGCGATAGCCCAGGCGTTCATTGTCACCAGTGACAATACTAGGCAAATCTCTCAGCACACAAGCGCTGCTACAAGTACTGTGAACAAAGTGATGTTGTTTTTGAATCGTAATGTACAGGGCAGATCACACATACCTGCAGCTATATGTCCGCAGATGTCTCAGAGTCCACCATCAAGGGTGATGAATGCATCTTGTTGGCGCTGTGGGATTGATCATCGTTTCCATTCATGCCAATTCAAAGGGTACGTTTACAAGGGCTGTGAAACAATGAGACACCTTCAATGAGTGTGCAGGCAAGCTGTAAATCCTGTTAAACCTGCAAACCATCATGTTGCAGAGGAGGACAGATCCACGGAGGATCATGATAAACCATAGCCTCAGACTGAATTGTCCCCCGATAATGCTGAATATTGAACTAACTGGACTCCTGGTGTCAATAGAGCTGGACACGGGCGCGAGCCAGTCCATCATGGGCAAAAAGACTTTCAAAGATTGTGGTGCAACAAGGCCTCAAGGCCAGTCTTAGCTCCAGTTCACACGAAACTAATCACTTACACAAAAGAACTGATTCCTGTAATCGGCAGTGCTACCGTAAAGGTCTCCTACGATGGAGTGGTGCACAAGCTACCACTCTGTGTGGTACCGGGCGATGGTCCCATGCTGCTCAGCAACAGCTGGCTGGGAAAGATATGCTGGAACTAGGACAACGTCCGAGCGCTATTGCCCACTGACGACACTTCGTGTGCCTAGGTCTTAAACAAATTTCCTTCACTGTTCGAACCAGGCATCGGGAAATTACAAGGAGTGAAAGTGCAGATCCATCTAATTCCAGGGGCGTGACCCATCCATCACAAGGCGAGAGCAGTACCGCACATAATGAGAGAAAGGGTAGAGATTGGGCTAGACTGGCTGCAAAGAGAGGGCATAATTTCACCGATCGAGTTCAACGAGTGGGCAGTCCGATCATTCTGTCCTCAAGGGAGATGACACCGTCAGAATCTGTGGCGATTACAAAGGAACTATCAATCATTTCTCCCTGCAGGTCCAATACCCACTACCAAAGGCCGACGACCTCTTTGCAATGCTGGCAGGAGGAAAGACATTCACAAAGCTGGATCTGACTTCAACCCACATGACGCAGGAACTGGAGGAATCATCAAAGGCCCTCACCTGCATCAACACGCACAAAGGTCTTTTTGCTTATAACAGATGCCCGTTTGGAATCCAATCAGCGGTGGCAATATTCCAGAGAAACATAGAAAGCTTACTGAAGTCAGTCCCGCACACTGTGGTTTTCCAGGACGACATCTTGATCACAGGTCGGAACACAGTCGAGCATCTTCAGCACGTGGAGGAGGTTCTTAGTCGACTCAACCGCGTGTTGCTCAGGTTAAAATGCTCAAAGTGTGTTTTCCTGGTGCCTGAAGTGGAGTTCTTGGGAAGGAAGATTGCATCGGACGGCATCAGGCCGACCAACGTGAAGACGGAGGCAATCGAGAATGCACCGAGGCCACAGAACGTGACGGAGCTGCAGTCGTTTCTGGGACTGCTGAACTACTTCAGTAACTTCTTACCGGGTCTTAGCACACTGTTAGAACCACTGCACGTTTTACTAAAAAAAGGGGATAAATCGGTTTGGGGCAAAAGCCAAGAAAATGCCTTTGTAAAAGCGAGAAAATTATTATGCTCAAACAAATTGCTTGTGTTGTATGATCCATGTAAGCGTTTGGTGCTAACATGTGATGCGTCGTCATATGGCGTCGAGTCTGTATTGCAACAAGCTAATGAGTCGGGGAAACTGCAACCAGTTGCTTATGCATCCAGGAGTCTGTCTGAGGCTGAGAGAGCTTACAGCATGATTGAGAAAGAAAAGTTAGCGTGTGTCTATGGGGTAAAGAAAATGCATCAATACCTGTTTGAGCTAAAATTCTAATTGGAAACTGACAATAAGCCACTTAGAGTAAAGGGATAAATACCAACGCATCAGCCCACATCCAAAGTTGGGCGCTCACGTTGTCCGCATACAACTACGCCATCCGCCACAGGCCAGGCACAGAAAACTGCGCCGATGCTCTCAGGAGGCTGCCATTGCCCACCTCAGGGGTGGAAATGGCGCAGCCCGCAGATCTAGCCATGGTTATGGAAGCATTTGAGAGTGAGCAATCACCCGTCACTGCCCGGCAGATCAAAACCTGGACAAGCCAGGACCCCTTTTTATCTCTAATCAAAAGCTGTGTGCTTCATGGGAGCTGGTCCAGTGTCCCAGTGGAAATGCAGGAAGAGATTAAGCAGTACCAGCGACGCAAAGATGAAATGTCTATACAGGCAGACTGCCTTCTGTGGGGCAATCGAATAGTGGTCCCCAAGAAGGGCAGAGACACCTTCATCAATGACCTCCACCGTACCCACCCAGGCATCATAATGATGAAAGCGATAGCCAGATCCCACGTGTGGTGGGCCGGTATCGATGAGGACTTAGAGTCCTGCATTCACAGATGTAATACATGCTCGCAGTTAAGCAATGTACCCAAGGAGGCGCCACTAAGTTTATGTTCCTGGCCCTCCAAACCGTCAACTATGCAGGCCCGTTCTTGGGTAAAATGTTTCTTGTGATTCTAGATGCGTACTCCAAGTGGATTAAATGTGAGATAATGTCGGCTAGCACGTCTGCTGCCACTACTGAAAGCCTGCGGACAATGTTTGCCACTCACGGCTTACCCGATGTCCTGGTGAGCGACAATGGGCCATATTTTACCAGTGCTGAGTTCAAAGAATTCATGACCCGTAACGGGATCAAACATGTCACATCTTCCCCGTTTAAAGAGCATTCAATGCTTAGGCAGAGCGAGCAGTGCAAACCATCAAGCAAGGCTTGAAGAGGGTAACTGAAGGCTCGCTGCAGACTCATCTATCCCGAGTCCTGCTTAGCTACTGCACGAGTCCCCATTTGCTCACTGAGATTCCATCTGCTGAACTGCTCATGAAAAGAGCACTTAAGACAAGCCTCTTGTTAGTTCACCCTGATCGACATGAACAATTAGAGAGCAGGCAGCTTCAACAAAGTACACACCATGATAGTGCAAATGTGTCACGTGAGATTGAAATAAATGATCCTGTATTTGTATTGAATTATGGACACAGTCCCAAGTGGCTTCCCAGCACTGTCATGGCGAAAGAGGGGAGCTGGGTGTTTGAGATCAAACTTTCAAATGGACTCATTCGCCGGAAACACTTGGACCAAATCAAACTCAGATTCACGGACTATCCTGAGCAACCCACCTTGGACCCTACCTTTTTGATCCCCCAACATACACACCAGTGGCAACTGGCACCACGGTTGACCAAGAAGCAGAACCCATCATCCACAGCAACCCAGCAGGACCCAATACACGAGACAGCCCAGCAAGGCCAGCTGCACAGCAGCCCAGCGAGGGCCCAACAAATGATTCAACAACACCAGTTTTCACACCGAGACGATCAACCAGGGCAAGAAGGGCCCCAGTTCGACTCACATTGTAAATAGTTACACTATTGACTTTGGGAGGGGGGAGTGTTGTTAAAAATGTGAACTTCTATTTACTCTCTACAGCCACCAGAGGGCTCATCCCCTGGAGTCCCAAGGGATCCCATAACCCTTTGAGCACAGTTATTTAAGGAGACCTCACAGGTTGGAGAGGCACTCTGGAGACCTGCAATAAAAGACTAAGGTCACACTTTACTTTGAGCTCACAGTGTTCAGTCTGACTCTTTCTCCATACATAACACTCAGCTCTGCTGACTTAGTTTGTTTCACACAAATTGAGGTTTGAAGCACTGTTGAGGATGCCACCAAGCTCGAAAACTGGATGAATTCACTTTCAATCATAGGTTCCATATCTTTGGGATAGGAGCGGGAAGGATTTGCTGCAACTTGCTTGATCTCATGAGTCGAGAGAGCGGCTAGCTTGGACAGGAAACCAAACTTACAGTTGATTAACTTGTATGCTTCAAGGCAGTGTTTCAAGGTACTGATTAGTTGATTAATAATGACAATGATGACACTTCAGTTTTGAATTTCTCCTTGGGTGACAGCACAGTGTTTTCAGCATCTCCATCGTCATAGCAGCGTTTGCGTACCCGGACACGCCTCTGAGCTGAATTGTACTCGTTGTGGCCACACAGTTTAATCCTTAGGTCTTCAAAGTCCTCAAACTCTGTCCACTGGGTCTTGACAAAATTGACCAGGGTCTCGAGTAAGGACACCATGACATTCAGATTCAAGCTGGTCTCCTGCAGCGAGAGATTGGTCAGGTGAAAACGCGTCAAGGCTTTGTTCCAAATACAGGTTGAGCGTCCGAAATCCAGAGTTCCGAAATTCAAAATGTTCCGAAATCCGGACACTGTGCCGATCCATGGTGGGGCCGTCTGGAATCCAGGAAATGCTCCAAAATCCAGACACCCTTCCAAATCGATTACCGCCACGAGCCGGGTTCAGGGAAATTTCAAATAACAAAACAAAATAAAATTTAAAAAATTCACAAAACCCCCAGCCACTAAATCGCCGAAAAAGAATCAAAAAACAAAAACTCCAACCCACCTCTTTTTGCAGGTCTTCACACCCACAGGCCTGCTGCTCCTGCGTCCGCAATACAGGTCTCCCCCAGCCGTCTTCCCTCGGCCAAAACATGGGTGCACCAAAACTCCAAAGCACGGCGACCGCGGCACCCCTAGCCTTGCACGCCGGCAGTCCGCCTAAACCTGCCAGCGTAAGACCCCGGCGAAACTCCGCAAAGCCTGCACTTCACAAACGGCACAACAAAACAGCTGTCCGAAAAGTAATAGACTGTCCAATTAGTTCCAACAAGGCAAAACAATACAGTAGATCAGACTAGCTTCACACAGGTACAGGAGACTCCGGATTAACAAAAACACAAGAGAGGGAGAGCAGCAAAGGACATCAGAAACACATTCTGAAGGACTACAGAAAGACGTTCCGAAATCTAGAAAGACCCAAACCTTAGACCGGGGATTTCCAGATTTGGGATGTCGAAAAAACGTTCCAAAATCCGGATGTATCCGAAATCCAGAATGATCTCAGTCCCGAGGTTTCCGGATTTCGGACGCTCTATCTGTAACAATGAGCAGAGCTGAATCCAGTTCGCCCAGTTTGTCAAGGATCAACTGAGCTTCATTTCGACATTGAACTTTCTGTTCCACGTCAGTTGCCAGAGATTTCAACATTTTGCATATAGGTGTGTAACCTTTGGGCAGGGCTGACACTGCTTCGTACCTTGCTGACCATCGAGTAGCAGAAAGCTGTTTGATGACAGACAGCCCGAGAGGCTTTACTTTTTCAGAAAGCAGTTGCCAGCGATACGTCGATGGAGAGAAAAAAGTGTACAACTTTTGTACAATGTCAAAAAATCTGATGATCACTGGGCTGCATTCGGCACTGTTTTTCCCCAAGGTTGAGTGCGCTGTGCATGGTATAAACGTTGCATATGGGATTTGCTCTTTGATGATAGTTTGGACACCAATGTATTTCCCACTTATATTTGAAGCTTTATCATAAGATTGTGCTCAACAATTTTGTATGTTGATCCCGTTCTTATCCAGAAAGGTGAGTATTATTTCGACCGATTATTGGCATGAACTTTAGTAACCTTTCCTCAGGACCAGTCGATAAAACATAGCGGACGTCAAATGTCAGCTCATCTGAGTGTGTGACATCTGGCATTGAATCAACAGATATTGAATAGAACTTCGCTGATTTCAATTCCTCGATAATCGTCTCAAGTACTTTGTCACCCATCAGACTAATCAGTTCTTCACAAGTGGTGGAAGACAAGTATGAAGCACGCCCCTTGCCTTCATTGGCGAACCGTTTGATGTGTTCAGCAAGAAATGCATCGTAGTTTGCGAGAATCTCCAACACACTCAGATAATTACCACTAGTTGGAGAGCCAATGATTTCATCTCTGCCTCGCAATGAAAGACTTCATTCACAGAGAAACTTTATCACAGACAGCCTGCTCTAGCACCTTGCTCCAGCACTGCCATTCATTTTCAAACTGGAAGACAATATGACCATCCACACAACACGTGCCTGCTTGTCTAGTGCACATTCCCATGGCTTATCTATGCTGGTGGCTGTTTTCGTGAGATGAAATCCTCTCATCTCCATTCTTCTAGTCATTAAACCCATGAATAAAGTGGCTATTTGTTCATAAGAACATAAGAACATAAGAAATAGGAGCAGGAGTAGGCCATACGGCCCCTCGAGCCTGCTCTGCCATTCAATAAGATCATGGCTGATCTGATCATGGACTCAGCTCCACTTATGCCAGCTCCCCATAACCCCTTATCCCCTTATCATTTAAGAAACTGTCTATTTTTGTTGTAAATTTATTCAATGTCCCAGCTCCCATAGCTCTCTGAGGCAGCGAATTCCACATATTTACAATCCTCTGAGAGAAGAAATTTTTCCTCATCTCTGTTTTAAATGGGCAGCCCCTTATTCTCAGATCATGCCCTCTAGTTCTAGTCTCTCCCATCAGTGGAAACATCCTCTCTGCATTTAACTTGTCAAGCCCCCTCATAATCTTATATGTTTCGATAAGATCGCCTCTCATTCTTCTGAATTCCAATGAGTAGAGGCCCAACCTACTCAACCTTTCCTCATAAATCACCCCTCATCTTCGGAAACAACCTAGTGAACCATCTCTGAACTGTCTCCAAAGCAAGTATATCCTTTCATAAATATGGAAACCAAAACTGCAAGGTTCTATTGGCCTTCCTGATCACTTGCTGTACCTGCATACTAACCTTTTGTGTTTCATACACAAGTTCCTCCAGGTCCCACTGTTCTGCAGCACTTTGCAATCTTTCTCCATTTAAATAATAACTTGCTCTTTGATTTTTTTTCTGCCAAAGTGCATGACCTCACACTTTCTAACATTATACTCCGTCTGCCAAATTTTTACCCACTCACTTAGCCTGTCTATGTCTTTTTTCAGATTTTTTGTGTCCTCCCCTTTTCCTCCCATCTTTGTATCATCAGCAAACTTGGCTACGTTACACTCAGTCCCTTCTCCCAAGTCGTTAATATAGATTGTAAATAGTTGGGGTCCCAGCACTAATCCATGTGGCACCCCACTAGTTACTGGTTGCCAACCAGAGAATGAACCATTTATCCCGACTCTCTGCTTTCTATTAGTTAGCCAATCCTCTATCCACGATAATATATTACCCCAACCCCGTGAACTTTTATCTTGTGCAGTAACCTTTTATGTGGAACCTTGTCAAATGCCTTCTGGAAGTCCAAATACACCACATCCACTGGTTCCCCTTTATCCACCCTGTTCGTTACATCCTCAAAGAATTTCAGCAAATTTGTCAAACATGACTTCCCTTTCATCAATCCATGCTGACTCTGCCTGACCAAATTTTGCTTTTCCAAATGTCCTGCTACTGGTTCTTTAATAATGGACTCCAACATTTTCCCAACCACAGATGTTCATGCTGTGACCTTGCAAGCACGGCAGCATATTCTACTGTTTGAAGATGAATAAGAAAGCCACGTTCACTCCACACGTTCTGCTGTCAGCGGGTGCACATGTGTGAAGAAGGACTTCGAGCAGTATCGGCGACATCCTTCCTTGGCATGAATCACGCTGGAGTTTTGGAAGTCTTTATCACAGTTTCGGCAGTCCTCACTACCTTTTGCAATCCAATGGCTTTGCATGTCTTCTGAGATATTGTCTCCCCACAGCCCAATGTCACTCATAATTTGCGCCTCTTTCAGCTCTGTATGCGGCAGTTGGTTTTCATCTTCTTCAACTTTTTGGACTTGGAGCTTCAACTCGGCCAACTCCAGGTCCGGTGCCACGCGAGGTTTCATTGTTGAAGTTGACTGCACAGCATCGTCTTGGCCTTCATCTTCATGATCTTGTGTTTTTAGTTGGAAAAAATTATCTATTTTAAGCAGTTTAGCTACTTCTCGTCTCTTTTGCTCCTTGCATAACTGGTGCTCTTTCCTTTTTTTCGCCCCTGATTTGTGTGTAGAATGCATCTCGAATCTGTTTACATCAAGTCGCGAATAACATGCGCCTGAGCTCTCGCGGCTTTGCTCCGCTCTTGCTACATCACTTAAGTCAATACTGTTTATCCTTACCCTTAATCCAACCCTATATGGGCCCCATTCTAGGCTTGGGCCCCGTGCGACTGCCCAATCTACACCCCGCCCCCCCCCCACCAAAATCTGTCTCTGACCACAGGAGTGATGGGTGAGGGGGATTTGGGGCGGGTTATGATTTGGACAGCTGAGTTTTGGATGAGCTGAGGTTTATGGAAAGTGAAGGATGGTAGTCCAGACAGGAGAGCAATGGAATGGTCAAGTGGGCTGAGGTGGGTAGGAGACAGGCAGTCTTATGGAAGTGGAAGTAGGTGGTCTTTGTGATGTAGAGATATGGGTTTGGGAGCTCAACTTGGGATTAAATAGAACACCAATGGTTATATGGTTGCAAATAGTTTGGTTAAACCTGAGACAGTCACCAGGGAGGGGAATGGAATCGGTATTAAGTTTGATACAGGTGTTGAACATAATGACTTTGATCTTCCTAATGTTTAAATGGAGAAAATTGCAGTTTATCCAGGATTGGGAGAGGCAGTGGAGGGGTTGAGAAATGTGGTGTAAAGATATAGCTGGGTATTGTCTGCGTATATGTGGAACCTGACCCTATGTCTTCAAGTGATATCACCAAGGGGAAGCATGTAGGTGAGAAAGAGGGGGGGGGGGCAATGATAAATCCTTGGGGGACTCCAGAGGTAATGGTTTGAGGGTTGGAAAGAAAAGCTGTTGCTGGAGATGCTCTGGCTGTGATCAAACAGGTAAGAGTGCAACCAAAAGAGGGTAGTTTCAATGATCTGGACAACCAAGGAGAGTCCTTGGAGGAGCATAGTGTGGTTGATGATGTTAAAGGCTGCAGAGAGGTTAAGGAGGACAACGAGGGATAATGTACCTGGGTCTTAATCACAGAGAATGTAATTTGTGACTTTGGTTAGGGCTAGTTCAATGTCATGGAAAGGGCGAATCCTGATTGGAGATATTCAAATATGAGGTAGAACTTCGGTTGCGCCTCATTTGGGGCGTTAACTGTAATGTCTGTAAGCTTGTAATGCTTGTAGCTCCACACTGTGGATGTGGACGTATTGTGTACTGCAGCTGCATAGTTAATCATTAAGCAACAGGCAGCTTTCCGGAGAGTTCCGAGAGAGCAGCCTGCATGTTAGGGAGCTGTGTATGCTGTGCTCTGTGAAGATATCACATTTGGCGACCAAGGATGAGATTTTTCGGATGATTTAAAGCTTAATTTGTGTTGGTGAAGGATTCAGCCAGCCGACAGAAGACTTTGGAAGTTTCTGTCTTTGAAAAAAGCTACAAAAATCTGAGGTAAAAAAACAGCACACGGTGTGACCAGCTAGAGATTAAAATGGCAGGTGTAATCGGATATTTGGGTGAATATAGACACGACCAGGAATGTTTTAAAGCATATGAGGATCGGCTAGAAATGTATTTCACTGCAAATAACATAATCGAAGTTCCAAACAATGCAGTCGAGAACCAGGCTGTGTTTGAATGTAAGAAAGTGATCTTCTTATCAGTGGCAGGTCCGGCATTATACTAAACCCTTGTAAATCTGCTTGTGCCTGACGAGCCAAAGGACACAACGATTAAAGAGATTTTAATGAAGCTGGAGCAGCACTATAACCCCAAACCGTTACAAATTGCTGAAAGCTATCGTTTCGGGATTCAGAATCAAAAGGCTGATGAATGTATCAGTGATTACATCGTACCATTAAAAAAGCTATCGATGCACTGTAATTTTGGAAACTTTCAAAATCGAGCATTACGGAATCGTTTTGTTTGTGGAGTGAAAAATGATGCAATCAGAAGGTAGTTATTGACGACAGATGACTTAACTTTTGAGATTGCTTGTCAGACAGCGAGGTCGATGAGCATGGCTGAACAATATTCCCGAGAATTAAATAATGATTACAGTCATCAGTCAACCGAGGTAAATCACCTGCAGGTTCAAAGTAAAAGACGGGAATGGCCGAAAGTCTCAGAAACTGGAAATTCTACCAGAGCGTCGAAGTCGTGCTATAGGTGCCTAGGACAACACATTACTCAAAGTTGTCCATACATGAAGGCAGAGTGTTTCTTCTGCAGAAAGACTGGGCATCTTGTGAAGGCATGCCGACTGAAGAGTAAACCAGTTTTTAAAGCTATGAGTCCAGTGTTCAAAGCTATGAGGAGTAATCCAAAGAGACTTCATAGCCTGGAAGAACAACAGCAGGACGAAGAGATGTTAGAATTACATGTCATCAGGAGCACGAGGTTAACGGACAGCGATTCGGAAAGCATCAAAATCCACATAGATGTTGCGGGATTCAAGATATCAATGGAAATTGACACGGATGCGTCCATGAGTATAGTACCGGAGTCACTGTACCGCGACAAATTGCGTGATTTCCAACTGGAGAAATCCAAGATAGAGCTGCGAGGCTACTCAGGAGAGAAAATTCCTGTAGTAGGCCGTGTCACTGTACCGGTGAAATATAAAGATCAATTTCAGAACTTGCCTCTAATAGTAGTGAAAGTAGACAAGACTGCTTTACTAGGAAGAAATTGGTTGAGCTCACTGAAGCTGGATTGGAGTAAGATTTTCTCTGGGGAAGTGAGATTTTCATCAACGGATAATGTTATCAAGCAGTATCCGAAGGTGTTCTGCGAAACGGGCAGTCTGATCCAAGGCTTCAACACAAGTGTCAGGGTACAGAAGGATGCTAGATCGGTTTACTACAAGCCATGTTCCGTACCATATGCACTCAAGCAGAAAGTTGAGCAAGAACTCAAAAGACTAGAGACTGAGAACATTATTTGTAAGATAGATCGATATAATTGGGCTACACCCATTGTTGTTGTACCTAAGTCTGATGGTAAGGTAAGGTTGTGTGGTGATTATAAGGTAACCGTAAACCAGGTTCTAGAGGGTAATGTCCCCAATACATTGCCGAATATAGAAGATTTGTTCACAACACTGACAGGTGGTCAGATCTTCCCAAAACTAGATCTTACGAATGCTTACTTACAACTTGAACTAGATGAGGAATCCAAGTCATGTTTGACTATAAATACTTATCTAGGCCTATATCAGTTTAATAAGCTACAGTTTGGACTGTTTTACACCCCTGCCATATTTCAAGGGGTGATGAACCAGATTTTGCAAGGTATTGAAGGGGTATTTTGTTATTTGGATGACATACTAATTTCAGCACCAAATAGGCAAATTCATAATAAAATATTGAATGAAGTCCTCAAAAGGGTAGAGAAGCACAGAGTACGAGTGTCTGCTCGTAAGTGTGAGTTATTTAAAAACTCAGTGGAGTACTTAGGGTACAGAGTAGACAAAGATGGTTTACATCCAACCATGGCAAAATTGGATGCAATTAGAAAAGCACCCACTCCCAGGAATGTCACTGAACTTCGTTCGTTCTTGGGTCTTTTGAACTATTATAGGAAGTTCCTAGCAAATTTGGCTACAGTATTACATCCACTGAATGAACTTTTGAAAAAACAGGTCCCTTGGAAGTGGTCAAAAGAATGCAATACAGCATTCAGGGAGTGTAAAAGCAAATTGGTAGAGAGCACCATGTCAGTTCACAATGACATATCTAAGGAGATTAAGCTAGCATGTGATGCCTCTCCCTATGGAGTTGGGGCAGTAATCTCTCATGTATTAAGTAGTGGGGAGGAGAGACCAATTGCTTTTGCTTCACGCCCTCTCAGTGCCAGTGAGAGTAATTATGCTCAAATTGAAAGGGAAGCTTTGGCATTAATTTTTGGGGTCAAGAAGTTTCACAAATACTTGTACGGTCGTAAGTTTACCATTGTTACGGACCATAAGCCCCTAACAGCAATCCTCCATCCAAAGTCCCCAGTTCCAACATTAGCTGCAGCTCAAATACAGAGATGGGCTTTGATTTTGTCAGCATATACATATGATATTGAATACAGACGATCAGCTGATCACAGTATTGCTGATGCAATGTCTAGATTGCCTTCCCCATCACAGGTTACATCCGATAGGGAAGAAGTGTTTTATTTTTCATACATTGATGAACTGCCAGTCACAGCTGAAGAGATTGGTAGAGCAACCAACCGTGACCCAGTGATGTCAAAGGTGTATGAGTATTGCGCAAATGAAAATCAAAGAAATTCCATGGAGGAAAATGTTCCTCAGGATGAGCCTCAAATGAGTGTGAAATCAACACCATGTTTGGAAGGTTCTGTTTGTGAGCGGAGGTATCCTCTTCGAAACAGAAAACAAGTGGTTAAGTTAAATTTGTAAATATGTATAAAAATGAAAGTTATTTATGCTGTTTGTGATGATGGCTTTTTCATTAAGGAGGGAGAAGTGTAATGTCTGTAAGCTTGTAATGCTTGTAGCGCCACACTGTGGATGTGGACGTATTGTGTACTGCAGCTGCATAGTTAATCATTAAACAACAGGCAGCTTTCCAGAGAGTTCCGAGAGAGCAGCCTGCATGTTAGGAAGCTGTGTGTGCTGTGCTCTGTGAATATATCACAGTAACCCAGGTGGAGCAATACTTTAGCGCCTTGAAAAAGTTTGCACCTCCTGTCCAGAAATTCAGCAGAATTGGTCAAAGAGCTGACAAGGGCAATAAATCATCCGTTGCACACTATTAAAGTTTTAGAAATAAGTTTCCCTCAAACTCAACTGGTATGTCTGTCTGCCACTGCAAATTCAGAGACTCTCGCACCATGCTCTGTGTAAATGTTGCACTGACTGTGAACTCCGAGGGAAGCGCTTCCTCATCCCTTCAGGTAGCCACCAGTTAACGACTCTGCAAGCCAGTACCGACTGTTTTCCCAGACGTTGTTATTGGCGGTGGCTACTTGAGGTGGCTGCACCGAATTTACCGACCGGGACGCAAGCGTGGGCGTTGCACCAGGACTGACATCAGGATCGTACTGGGGGCAGAAACAAAAGATAGAAATAAGAAAAGTAAAAGTGGAAGGAAGAGAAACCGAAGGCAAAAAGCAAAAAGGGTCACATTACAGCAAAATTCTAAAGGGGCAAAGTGTGTTAGAAAGACAAGCCTGAAGGCTCTGTGCCTCAATGCGAGGAGTATTCGGAATAAGGTGGACGAATTAACTGCGCAGATAGCAGTTAACGGGTGTGATGTAATTGGCATCATGGAGACATGGCTCCAGGGTGACCAAGGCTGGGAACACAACATCCAGGGGTATTCAACATTCAGGAAGGATAGACAGAAAGGAAAAGGAGGTGGGGTGGCATTGCTGGTTAAAGAGGAAATTAATGCAATAGTAAGAAAGGACATTAGCTTGGATGATGAGGAATCGGTAAAGGTGGAGCTGCGGAATACCAAGGGGCAGAAAATGCTCGTGGGAGTTGTGTACAGACCACCAAACAGTAATAGTAAGGTTGGGGACAGCATCAAACAAGAAATAAGGGATTCATGCAATAAAGGTGACTTTAATCTACATATTGATTGGGCTAACCAAATTGTTAGCAATGCGCTGGAGGAGGATTTCCTGGAGTGTATTAGGGATGGTTTTCGAGACCAATATGTTGAGGAACCAACCAGGGAGCTAGCCATCCTAGACTGGGTGATGTGTAATGAGAAAGGACTAATTAGCAATCTTATTGTGCGAGACCCCTTGGGGAAGAGTGACCATAATATGGTAGAATTCTTTATTAGGATGGAGAGTGACACAGTTAATTCAGAAACTAGGGTCCTGAAGTTAAGGAAAGGTAACTTCGATGGTTTGAGGCGTGAATTGGCTAGAGTAGAGTGGCAAATAATACTTAAAGGGTTGACGGTGGATAGGCAATGGCAAACGTTTAAATATCACATGGATGAACTTCAGCAATTGTACTTCTCTGTCTGGAGTAAAAATAAAACGGGGAAGGTGGCTCAACTGTGGCTAACAAGGGAAATTAAGGATAGTGTTAAATTAAAAGGAAGAAGCATATAAATTGGCCAGAAAAAGCAGCAAACCTGAGGACTGGGAGAAATTTAGAATTCAGCAGAGAAGGACAAAGGGTTTAATTAAGAGGGGGAAAACAGAGCACGAGAAGAAACTTGCCAGGAACATAAAAACTGACTGCAAAAGCTTCTATAGATATGTAAAGAGAAAAAGATTAGTGAAGACAAACATAGGTCCCTTGCAGTCGGATTCATGTGAATTTATAATGGGGAACAAAGAAATGGCAGACAAATTGACCAAATACTTTGGTTCTGTCTTCACGAAGGAAGACACAAATAACCTTCCGAAAGTACTAGGGGACCGAGGGTCTAGTGGGAAGGAGGAACTGAAGGATATCCTTATTAGGCGGGAAATTGTGTTCGGGAAACTGATCGGATTGAAGGCCGATAAATCCCCGGGGTCTGATAGTCTGCATCCCAGAGTACTTAAGGAAGTGGCCCTAGAAATAGTGGATGCATTGGTGATCATTTTCCAACAGTCTATCGATTCGGGATCAGTTCCTATGGACTGGAGGGTAGCTAATGTAACATCACTTTTTAAAAAGGGAGGGAGAGAGAAAATGGGTAATTATAGACCGGTTAGCCTGACATCAGTGATGGGGAAAATGTTGGAATCAATTATTAAGGATGAAATAGCAGCGCATTTGGAAAGTAGTGACAGGATCGGTCCAAGTCAGCATGGATTTATGAAGGGGAAATCATGTTTGACAAATCTTCTGGAATTTTTTGAGGATGTAACTGGTAGAATGGACAAGGGAACACTAGTGGATGTGGTGTATTTGGACTAACAAAAGGCTTTTGGCAAGGTCCCACACAAGAGATTAGAGTGCAAAATCAAAGCACATGGTATTGGGGTTAATATACTGACGTGGATAGAGAACTGGTTGGCAGACAGGAAGCAGAGAGTCGGGATAAACGGGTCCTTTTCAGAATGGCAGGCAGTGACTAGTGGAGTGCCGCAGAACTCAGTGCTGGGACCCCAGCTCTTTACAATATACATCAATGATTTGAATGAAGGAATTGAGTGCAATATCTCCAAGTTTGCAGATGACACTAAACTGGGTGGCATTGTGAGCTGTGAGGGGGACGCTAAGAGGATGCAGGGTGACTTGAACAGGTTAGGTGAGTGGGCAAATGCATGGCAGATGCAGTAAAATGTGGATAAATGTGAGGTTTTCCACTTTGGTGGCAAAACTGCGAAGACAGAATATTATCTGAATGGTGGCAGATTAGGAAAAGGGGAGGTGCAACAAGACCTGGGTGTCATAGTTCATCAGTCATTGAAAGTTGGCATACAGGTGCAGCAGGTGGTAAAGAAGGCAAATGGTATGTTGGCCTTCATAGCTAGGGGATTTGAATATAGAAGCAGGGAGGTCTTACTGCAGTTGTACAGGGCCTTGGTGAGGCCTCACCTGGAATATTGTGTTCAATTTTGTTCTCCTAATCTTAGGAAGGACGTTCTTGCTATTGAGGGAGTGCAGCAAAGGTTCACCAGACTTATTCCCGGGATGGCCGGACTTATATGTGAGGAGAGACTGGATCAACTGGGCCTTTATACATTGGAGTTTAGAAGGATGTAAGGGGATCTCATAGAAACATACAAGATCCTGACAGGACGGGACAGGTTAGATGTGGGTAGATTGTTCCCGATGTTGGGGAAGTCCAGAACCAGGGGACATAGTTTTAGGATAAGGGGTAGACCATTTAGGACTGAGATGAGGAGAAACTTCTTCACTCCGAGAGTTGTTACCCTGTGAAATTCCCTACTGCAGAGAGTTGTTGATGCCAGTTCATTGGATATATTCAAGAGGGAGTTAGATATGGCCCTTACAGCTGAAGGGATCAAGGGGTATGGAGAGAAAGCAGGAAAGGGATAATGAGGGAATGATCAGCCATGATCTTATTGAATGGTGGTGCAGGCTCGAAGGGCCGAATGGCCTACTCCTGCACCTATTTTCTCTGTTTCTATGTTTCAGCAGCAGGTTTGTGCCCCCGGTGAGCCTCTAATGAATTTTTAGTCGGGGCACAAAAAGCTGCGCTTCCAGTCGGTAACCTCTTACGCTGCCATTCACACCCCCTCTGGCCGCTAACTGAGGTGTTGGACAACTGAAAATCCAGCCCATGGAGTTGAGGAAAAGATTGGCATGGATTTAGGAGGTAACATTCAAGGACTTTTGAGAAGAAAGAGAGATTGAAGATGCAGCAGTAAATTTCAAGGGCAGAGAGGTTGAGGATTGGCTTTTGAGGAGGGGGTGATGACGGCGGTTTTGAAATGGAGGGGTCCAATCACTGAAGAGAAAAAAACATTTATGATACTTGCAGTACAATACCTTAGACAGTGGAGAAGAGGAGACTGAGGGGGAAGGGCCATGGGGTTGCAAGTAAGAGGAGCTCAGTGAGAAGTTGCCAGCCCAGGAGCTATCTTGAAAAAAAACTGAATGACACCATAAATGCCCTGCCCCAGCTTCAGTTGGGTGCATCCGACACCCACTGGTAACATATTGTTCGGCAGATTTGTAGCCGCATGTCGTGGCTGTTAATTGAACCTGTGCCACGATGTTATGCAAAGACTGCAAGTGCATTGCTCCAGGAAAGTAGAAGCAGCTTCAAAACCAATTTATTAAAAAAAACAAGATTAAGGTACCGATGTGTTTTTGGTGGCATTCTGATGAGTGGGACTGCAGCCTTGCCTCAGTGACAGACTCTCATCACATGATCCATAATCTCAGGTGGTACAGATGAACCCCAAGCATAGTTCTGGACAAATGAGTTTGGTACATTGGATGAGTTTGATAGCAGCCCATTTACAATGTCTGGTTCGGAATGAGCAGTCACTAAGTGAACAGGGTTTTCCTGATTCATTTCTGTGGGCATGGTGGTGGTGGTGAGGTGATTGTGAGTTATTTTTAAATCAAAATAAGAGGTGTGGGAAAGAACTATTTTCCACTTTCATCATCACCCACTACCAAGCCAGGTCTAGTTTGGGATAGATCAAAATGTCTCTACCCCACCTCAGCAATGGATCAGGTTGCAAATATTGGTGACAGTGTAGAAACACCTGGAAAGAGCAGTGATGTGTGGTTCAGTATTGCTATCTCTTAGGAATGAGGTTTACCAGTTTCAACATCTGTTTCTGACAGTGTATCCACAGAAACTCCAGCTACGCACACTAACTTGGGAAGGTTCCCGTTGGAGCTGGCCACGTTGCAGTTTCTGCATAAACCAAATCACATTGTGGTGCACAAAATCTGGACAAGAATTAAACTGGACTGGACAGTCTTCAGTATTTCATCAGAAGCAGGCAGCAGAAGAATTTCCGCGATTCCTTTACCACAAACAGATGGCTAACAGTGGGTAAGTGCAGGAAATATTAGTTCCAGATTTCAACAGAATTCACCACTTGTGCACCTTCCACAAGGTGCTCCTGCTATCTCTTCCATTGCTTTTCTCAAATCTCCTCCAAGGTTAAAATGTACTAAAACCCCTGCCGACGACCTGAAGCTAAGGAATGGTCCTGACCACATGAAAGTCAATAAAGCAATGTTTTTAAATCCCTTTTGCGACATTATAGCATAGGAAAGGTAACCAATCGTACACAATTTAACATGAGAATGTCCTTGGATGGAGTTTACCCTATTTTGTTACGTGATTAATTGTATGTAACACAGCAAAAAATTGTGCATCCGTGCATTCTGCATTGATTCATTTTTTGGTGTTCTCCAGATTGATGTACTTTCTGTGAGCAATCTTTTAACTGACGATTGCTTGTGTGATTAAATGGGCTGCCAATTACATTATACTGCATTCAATTTAACCACGTGGAGCTATAATCAAGCTACCTTCAGGCTATGGCCTGCAGAATATATCGCTGAATTTGGGAAGTGCAAGCAGGTAACAGTAGCTGCTTTAGCAGAAATGAGCCCACAGGTAGGAAAAAAAGCTATCCTCAATGATCAGTACTTATAATTCCTTGAACTGGAAGAGATGACGAAGAATAAGAAGAACTTGGAATTGACAATCCAAAACAAAAGGTTGTCAAGTGATTTGACACTATGTGAAAGTATTTTTGAGGTAAAGAAGGAGGGAAACGAACTGATGACAAGCGAGAACAATGTAACAGAGGAGAGGAGACAATTGGGAAAATAGAAGGCAGCAGATTGTAGGGAGGATCAGAATCCCATCAATTCAGTTTAGCTGAAGGAGCAACAGGGCATGAAAATATAAGAATTTTTAGAAGCAGAAAAAGGCCCAAAAAGCCCATCCCTTTTTGATAAATCATTCATAAGGTGTGCCTTATCACCATGGCCACCAATCTTTACTGTCTCCAGAAAAGCAACAACTGCTTCTTGAACCCATGTACTTCTGCTCCAATGGTCTTAGCTGACTTTAGTCCAGAAGATTTCCCTTTGTTCCCTGTAACTTCTTCATCTTTAATTTGCATCTCTTGGTATTTGAGAACTTTGGCCCTGAAATTTCTAGGGTAGGAGAGGGCGGAATGCATCATTTTTGTCTGAGGAGAACTGGAATTTGGCGTGGAACCTGTTTACCTGGTTCCACGAGTCTACCCAGTTATCCAGAGTAGAAGGACTGTGGACAGATCTTTTGCATGCCAAATCCCACCAATCCCCCCACCCGCAACCTACTCTTGAGTCAAGAATGAAAGAAAGAAAGACTTGCATTTATATAGTGCCTTTCATGACCACCGGATGTCTCAAAGCGCTTTACAGCCAATGAAGTATTTTTGGAGTTTTATCACTGTTGTAATGTGTGAAACGTGGCAGCCAACTTGTGCACAGCAAACTCCCACAAACAGCAATGTGATAGTGACCAGATAACCTGTTTTAGTGATGTTGAGTGAAGGATAAATATTGGTTAGGATTAGAAACATAGAAAATAGGTGCCGGAGTAGGCCATTCGGCCCTTTGAGCCTGCACCACCATTCAATATGATCATGGCTGATCATGCAACTTCAGTACCCCATTCCTGCTTTCTCTCCATACCCCTTGATCCCTTTAGCCGTAAGGACCACATCTAACTCCCTTTTGAATATATCTAACAAACTGACCTCAACAACTCTCTGTGGTAGAGAATTCCACAGGTTCACAATTCTCTGAGTGAAGAAGTTTCTCCTCATCTTGGTCCTAAATGGCTTACCCCTTATCCTTAGACTGTGACCCTTGGTTCTGGAATTCCCCAACATCGGGAACATTCTTTCTGCATCTAACCTGTCAAATTCCGTCAGAATTTTATATGTTTCGATGAGATCCCCTCTCATTCTTCTAAATTCCAGTGAATATAAGCCTAGTCGATCCAGTCCTGCCATACCGGGAGTCAGTCTGGTGAACCTTCGCTGCACTCCCTCAATAGCAAGAATGTCCTTCCTCAGATTAGGAGATCAAAACTGAACACAATACTCAAGGTGTGATCTGACCAAGGCCCTGTACAACTGCAGTAAGACCTCCCTGCTCCTATATTCAAATCCCCTAGCTATGAAGGCCAGCATGCCATTTGCATTTTTTACTGCCTGCTGTACCTGCATGCTTACCTTCAATGACTAATGTACCATGACACCCAGGTCTCGTTGCACCTCCCCTTTTACTAATCTGTCACCATTCAGATAATAATCTGCCTTCCTGTTTTTGCCACCAAAGTGGATAACCTCACACTTATCCACATTATATTGCATCTGCCATGCATTTGCCCATGCACCTAACCTGTCCAAGTCCCCTTGCAGCCTCCTAGCATCCTCCGCGCAGCTCGCACTGCCACCCAGCTTAGTGTCATCTGCAACCTTGGAGATATTACATTCAATTCCTTCATCTAAATCATTAATGTATATTGTAAATAGCTGGGGTCCCAGCATTGAGCCCTGCGGCACCCCACTAGTCACTGTCTGCCATTCTGAAAAGGACCCATTTATTCCCACTCTTTGCTTCCTGTCTGCCAACCAGTTCTCTATACATCTCAATACATTAACCCCAATACCATGTGCCTTAATTTTGCACACTAATCTCCAATGTGGGACCTTGTCAAAAGCCTTTTGAAAGTCCAAATACACCACATCCACTGGTTCTCCCTTATCCACTCTACTAGTTACATCCTCAAAAAACTCTAGAAAATTTGTTAAGCATGATTTCTCTTTCATAAATCCATGCTGACTTGGACCGATCCTGTCACTGCTTTCCAAATGCGCTGCTATTACATCTTTAGTAATTGATTCCAGCATTTTCCCCACCACTGATGTCAGGCTAACCGGACACCAGGGATAACTCCCCTACTCTTCTTTGAAATAGTGCCATGGAATCTTTACGTCCACCTGAGAGAGCAGACAGGGCTTCGGTTTAACGTCTCATCTGAAAGACGGCACCTCTGAAAGTGCAGCATTCCCTCGGAAGTATCAGCCGAGATTTATGTGTTCAAGTTCCTGACGTTGGACTTGAACCCACAACCTTCTGATCCAGAAGTGAGTGTGCTATCCACTGAGTCACTGGAGATATATGTGGGGAATTCCTATGCTTTCCGAGGAGAGTCCGTCCTTTATGCCCTTGATATATCTGAGAAGTCTTTCATGTGAGGCTTTCTGAATACCTCAAATCTTTAGGAGACTAAGGGTATTGATCCCAGCTCTTAACTGAAATATATGTTATCTAGAATCATTCTTGTTGTTCCACTCTGTACCCACTGAAAGGCAATAATACCTTTAATCTCCCTGAACAGACCACAAGTGTCGGGGATTCCAAAACTTCAGTGGCATTAAAACCAGTGGGGTGAGGAATGCTGCGGAGCAAAGAGACTTTACTGCTGCCATTACATGGAGGCTGCTGGCAGAGGAGCATGTTAGTTTGTCTAAGCAATGTAAGTCGGGAGAACGAATTAAAGTCACTGCTCATGTTGCTGGCGAGAGGTGAACTGGAGCTCTCTATAAAACAAAAACTTGCATTTAACATAGCAAAATGTCCCCCGGCGCTTCACAGGAGCATTATCAAACATAATTTGACACTGAGCCACATAGGGAGATATTAGGACAGATGACCAAAAGCTTGGGCAAAGAGGTAGGTTTTAAGGAGCATCTTAAAGGAGGAAAGAGAGGTGGAGAGGCGGAGAGGCTTAAGGACGGAGTTCCAGAGCTTGGGACCTAGGCAGCTGAAGGCACAGCCACCAATGCTGGAGCAATTAATAGCGGGGATGCGTAAGCAGCCAATAGTTAGTTTCATTCAAGAGCTTCAACACAATCAGCGATGATTTTTGCTGCTCCTTGTGCCACCTTTACTTTGTTTGAAAAGCAGTGACAGTGAAGAACGATAAAATGATTATCTCTTCAATCAAAAAAAAACGGAATGGAAGTAAGAATAGATAATGAAGTGCACGGGTTTCATGCCTGCTGTAAGTTATTCTGTGGCCAATTAGAAGGAAAAGATGGAGGTGGCCTCACTTACTCCACCAAAGTCACAATTAGCAAAGCATTGCAAGCACTATGTGCCCCATTTTTGGGGCCAACTAAAGGAAAATCTCAGCAGGCACCAGCCTCGAATGTGCACTACAATGAGGGCATATCACTTTTAATTAACTCATATTTAAATTAAAGTCCCTAATTTACCAAGATGTAAATTCATTGATGTATAAAAATAGGGAATATTCTCAATTCTCAAAAGGTCGTAAAATGTGAAGTGTATTAAAATATAGTACTCAGTGCAAAACATCTCAAGCCACATTTGTATAGGATTTAAATTCTATCTTCAATCACTAAGTAAACTAAACTAACGAGGTGGAATTATAGCTTTATATATAATGTAATAAAATCTGTCTGCATAATCCAAGCAGATGGTATTGTTAGAACAATACTCTAGAACAGGCTGGATATTTTCCAATTACATTTACACTGTTTCTTTGAACATGTAAAGATTGAGGTGAGGCTGTTCCCTATTAAACAAAAGGGTGGATGCAACTGCAGTGTCCACAACCTTCCCTATAAACTCTATAGGACAATGGGAATACAGCTGTACTGAAATGAAACAGGCAGACTTTCATTCTGAAATGCTTTAGATTTTTCTGATACAGCATTTCTTTCTTTGAGGTATTTTCATTCAAAGAATACATGAATACAATCTTTAAATGTACTGCACATTTTTGTTACCTTGTATGCAGGAGAAAACATGCGCCAACTGGGGTTGCTGGTACATTCAGCAATGTTGGGGGCCAGTCTGGGTGAGATGGGATGTCTCGATTGTGTAGAGCCCCAGGCAATGATGCCTGATTGTAGACTGCTTCCAGAGCTCCATGGGGGAAGTCTATCATTACCCATTCTGAATGATAAATGTCTCAGATGTTCCATGAACAAGTTTGTTGTGCGAAAGGCTGCACATCAAGGGGAGCGGGAAATGTACCTTTTTGATGCTAGCAGTGACAGAAGCCTGTCTTTAGCCAATTTGATTCACTTCACGTGATATCAAGAAATGGCTGAGCGCACTGGATACAGAAAAAGCTTTGGGCTCCGACAATATCCCAGCTGTAGTGTTGAAGACTTGTGCTCCAGAACTAGCTGCGTCTCTAGCTAAGCTGTTCCAGTACAGCTACAATACTGGCATCTACCCAACCAAGTGGGAAATTGCCTGGGTATGCCCTGTCCACAAAAAGAAGACAAATCCGATCTAGCCCCATCAGTCTGCAGTCAATCATCAGCAAAGTGTTGGACAATGTCGTTGACAGGGCAATTAAGCGACACTTACTCACCAAAAACCTGCTCATTAGAGCCTTGGTCCAAATATGGATAAAATAGCTGAATTCCAGAGATGAGGTGAGAGTGACTGCCCTTAATATCAAGACAGCATTTGACTGAGTGTGGTACCAAGGAGCCCTAGTAAAATTGAAGCCTTTCCACCACCTACAAGGCTCAAGTCAGGAGTGTGGTGGAATACTCTCCACTTGCTTGGATGTGTGTAACTCCAACAACACTCAGTAAGCTCGACACCATCCAGGACAAAGTAGCCTGCACCCAATCTACCACCTTAAACATTCACTCCCTCCAACACTGTGGCTACAGTATGTATCATCTACAAGATGCACTGCTGCAACTCATCAAGGCTTCTTCAACAGCACCTCCCAAACCAGTGACTTCTACCGCCTAGAAGGGCAAGGACATCAGGCACTTGGGAACATCACCACCTCCAAATCACATGCCATCCTGACTTGGAAATATATCGCCGTTCCTTCACCGTCGCTGGGTCAAAATCCTGGAACTCCCTATCTAACAGCACTGAGGGAGTACCTTCACTGCAAAGATTGCAGCTGTTCAAGAAGGCGGCTCACCTTCTCAAAGGCAATTAGGGATGAACAATAAATGCTGGCCTTGCCAGCGACATCCACATCCTGTAAATGAGTAAATAAATAAATAAAAAATAGGGAAAGGCAATAAATTCTGGTCATGTCTATATCTAGAGAATGAATAATAAAACAAAACAGATGACTATTTCCATCTTCACAAAATCATTGTTTGCTGCCTTGCAAAGGCTGGACTGATTCCACAAGTTGCGCCGCTTTTAAAATACTTCAATTACTCAGAAGCACCAAATAACATAACCTCAATATATTTTAGATTGTCATACTTGAGTTAATATGAGTTATGGATCTTGCTCTCGCAGATAATTATGTCATTTATTTCATAATTTATTTTGTGTACTTTATGCTCAAGGTGAAGTATGTTGATCGAAGGAAATGGAACACTTCCCATTTTAGACACTGAGCAGTGGAATTTTAACCCCACGGAGAAAATCAGTGGGTGGGTAGTTAATATTGGCCGGGAAGCGTACCCACTGACATCCTGCACCATTTTTCTGAGCAGGTAGCAAGGACGCCCACCTGAAGCTGGCGGTGTCCTTCTTTAAATATGCAGATCAGGCTCTGATGCTGATGAAATGGAGCATGACTGCAATCTTAACTGGCGGCCTGAACGGGGAAGCTATGCTGGCTTTCCCACCAAGTGAAGCTTGCGGGGAAGGATCTGCAGGAGAAGAGGCCCAAACAAGAACATTTTATTTTACTTTTACTTCCCCTGTGGGGCCAGGAAGAGCACCCTTCCCATCCCAAACACGAGACCCTCCCAAAACCCTATCCCCGCAACTCAACAACAACAACAACAACTTGTATTTATACAGTGGGGTAGAAATTCAACTCCACCCGAAACAGGAAGCACTGCTGCTTTTTTGCCAATCAATGGTTGTGGCAGCCATTGGAGCAAAATTCAGCATTTTTGCTGAAAAAATGGAGCGGAGTGGAATTTGTTGGCGGGAATGGGCAATTTGCAGCGGTTTGGGGGTGGAGTGGCATTTGGACTGCGTAATTCCGCTGGTGTTGATTTGCTGCTAACGAGCCAGCTGCTCCCTGGCCTTCTTAAAGGGCAGAGTTTGCAGCTGGGCCCTGAGCAGGGAAGCCGTTTGAGTGGAGGCCATGGGTAATGCAGCAGTAGCAAAGAGGGCCATCAGATTTTCCGACGTTGAACTGGGAACCCTCATGGAGACTGTGGAAGGAAGGAGGCGCGTTCTGTACCCCGAATCGCGTTCTGCAGACCGAATTGCAATGTGTTCACTAATGCATGGAGAGAGATAAATGAGGAGGTCTCGGGGCCCTCCTGACCACAACCCAATGTCGCAAAAGGCTGAACGACATCATTCGCCTGATGAAAGTGAGTACATGTTCCCGCAACTCCTCACCTTCCACCTGTGAGCCTCTCCTTCACCTCTTATTTCCAACCTTCACTATATAGTCACTGAAGCAGCATTTGATTGTTGAGGCCTGTATATATAAGTGTGTGCATTCTCACAATGAAGGCTCCCTTTCATGTCAGAGTTACAGCTGCATGTCAGGGACACACACTTGTGCACTCATTGCTAAGGCCTCATGACAGTGCAACTCAGCAAGTCTTCTTTGTTTTGCAGGCGAAGGTTGCTCACAACTGTGTGGAGCAACAGAGGACTGGTGGTGGCGAGGCAGATATACAGCAACTCACTCCACTGGAAGAAAGGGTTCAGACGCTAGGGGGCCCACATGTTGCCTTCTGTGTGGCTGCCGGTCATGCAGGTCCCGCTGTGGGCAGCATCAGTAAATGAAGGCCTGCCTTTAATGCCATCTCTCCCTGAAAGCGCCATTGCCTACCGCACATTTGCTTATGATAATATGCAAATTGCAGCCTGCATGCGTCAATGCTCTACCTCACGGGAGCCCTTGTGCCATTTATGCTTGCAGGTGAGAGCCTGAGTGTGAGCCAAGGCCAGGGGCAGAGCAGTGATGCAAGTGGGACGGCAAGCCAGGACGACAGCCTTGAGGGCACTGGCAACCGATACCAGGGAGAGGCTCATGATTATATTGGGAGGTCAAGGCAGGAAGACAGCCGTGAGGGCAGTTGCAGCCGTGGCCATGAGGAGGCTGATGAGGACATTGGGAACCAAAGTATGGACGAGAACCGAGAGGGCAGTGGCAGCCATGGCCATGCCAACACCGTAGAGGCCATTGGAAGTGCAAGCCTGGACGACATCCTACAGGCCACTCCATATGTTGGCGCGATGTCCGATGAGGGGGACAGTGCTACCAGCACCGCATCACTTCTTCCTACAATCACACGCACCAGCTCAGATACTGGGAGTACGCGGTCGGATCAGTTCGAGATATCAGAGGGGTCTGCACTGGGTGCTGCACAGGGACCTAGCGGACTGCAGCATGGTGAGGGGCAAAGGGAACCTCGGGTGCCATCTCTCAGGGAGGCGTGGTCGCACGCGAGTTCTGCTGAAGAGGACTCAGATGAGCCAATCGATGTTATGAAAGAAGGCTGGTGGCCATGCATTCCCAGATGTTGGGGCCAGTGGCAAAGGTGCCGGTTGAATTTGAATACTGAATTTAGCTTCCGGGGTGTGGAGGCTGTGGTGCCCGCTCTGATGATGTTTTTAATGATGCATCTGCAGGAGTGCAGCGGAAGTGGGGGGAGCCGAATGGTCCCAGCTTCTTTAATGTTCCAAGGTGCTTCGCAGGAGTATTATGCGCTAAAAATTTGACACCAAGCCGCATAAATAGAAATTAGCGCAGGTAACCAAAAGCTTGGTCAAAAAATTTTAAGGAATGTCTTGAAGGGGGAAAGAGAGGTAGAGAAGCAGAGCGGTTTAGGCAAGGAATTCCAGCACTTGGGTCTAGGCAACAGAAGGCAAGGCCACCAATGATGAGCGATTATAATAAAGGAATGCACAGGAAGGCAGAATTAGAGGAGCGCGGACATCTCGGGGTTTGTGGGGCTGGAGGAGATTACAGATAAGGAGGGGCGAGGCCATGGAAGGATTCGAAAATAAGGATGAAAATTTTGAAATCGAAGCGTTGCTTAACCGGAAGTCAATGTAGGACAGCGAGCACAGGGGTTATGGGTGATCGGGTGATTGGTGCGAGTTAGGACACGGGCAGCCAAGTTTTGAATCACCTCTAGTTTAGAAAGGGTAGAATGTGGGAGACCAGCCAGGGGTGCGTTGGAATAGTTAAGTCTAGAGGTAACAAAGGCATCGAAGAGGGCTTCAGCAGCAGATGAGCTGAGGCAGGGGCAGAGACGGGCGATGTTACGGAGGTCGAAATAGGCGGTCTTAGTTATGCTACGAATATGTGGTCAAAAGCTCATTTCAGGGTCAAATATGACACCAAGGTTGCGAACAGTCTGGTTCAGCCTCAGACAGAAGTTGGGGAGAGGGATGGAGTCAGTGGCTAGGGAACGGAGCTTGTGGCGAGGATCAAAGGCAATGGCTTCGGTCTTCCCAATATTCACTTGGAGAAAATTTGTGCTCATCCAGAACTGGATGTCGGACAAGCTGTCTCACTCATCCAATTGTCTGAATTTGTTCCTTCAGTCCCAGCCGGCAGCCTTCTGCCACCCATCATTCCATTCCTGCCCACCGCCCAGCTGCCTCATCCCACCTACTTTAGGTGGGCAACTGACGGGGGAATGTAGATGAGGTCCAGTAGTTAAAATCGCCCGGGCCTCACACTGCTGAGGTCAAGGAAGAGCCACCCCCACCTCCGCACCCCCCCCAGCCCTGCCCCACAAACCCAACCTCATCCCACCTGATATACAGCTTTGGTTAAAATTAGATCTTCGGTGTCAATGTCAAGTACTCACAGGCCATGTATCGCACAGTTAAATCGCACGGTGTAGCTCCCTCTAATCTGCCCCAACATCATACCTCAGCCTACTGTTCCATCAACAGTAGCCAAATTTTCAGCTACCTCATTCCTTCACTTGAATTCTGCTTTTAAATCTCTTTTATCTCTTTGTCTGGTACTCTTTTCCTACCCTTAAAAACCTCCTGAAAACGTATCCATTCAAGCGTGTCTTTGGCCACCTACCCTCATTTCTCTCCTCTTTGTTGTCGATGTCCACCACTCTTCCTGTAAAGCACCTTGGGATGTTTTGTTTCATGAAAGTTGCTTTATGACTATAAATTGTTGATGCTGACGATGATTTCCATTATGGCTCCCGTGCTCCCTTCTGGGTCTCCATGTATGAATTATTTTGTTTCCATATCATTTTATCCAACGTGCAATATTTCATATTTGGCAGTATTAAAGTTTGTTTTTCATTTCTTAACCTTCACTAATATATCAATGTACTTTAGTGGTAGGCAGGGTATCCAACATTTTATGTAGAATTCCAAATATATAAGGTCTGTACAAGACTGGAACAATTTTTTTCAACTTATAGTCAATTACCATTGAGATGCATCTTCACGTGATTAACCTTGTTGATAACAGCTTCACAGCGATTGAATATGTTTCTTGAATGATGAATAATAATGTCCACAGCCTTTTCCTTCTCCCACTTTGCTAATAGACATTCCTTCATTGTGTACACATTTAGTTTGAGTCTCTTTGTCGGGACCACGTGGAAGCCAAGTACAAACAGTGGAAGAAGCGTATGACAAACCAAGCATCCCACCCACCCGTTCCTTCAACCACTGTATACCCCACCTGTGATAGAGACTGTAGATTCCTCATTGGTCTCATCAGTCACCTTAGAACTCATTTTAGTGTGGAAGCAAGTCATCCTCGGCTCCGGGGGGACTGCCTAAGAGGAAGAAGACACATTTACTTATGGAAATATAATCTGCCAATCCTTACCCATCTGCTTAATTGGTCCAGAAAGCTTAGAAATTTAACAAAGTTGTCACCTGGCAAGAAATGTTCAGCTTTGTGTAATTTATGCATAGTACAAACAAAGGGACTCAGACCCCTTGGTAACTTTATTAGTCAGTGCTCCTCAGTGAAATTGTTTTCCATTTATTATTACCATCAGTTTTCCATACAATTGGTTAATTTGTTATTCACTTTGCCTTCTTTATAAACCTCATACCACATGACTTCTGATAACTACATCAATCAGATTATTGCAGTATCATTGTTAACCAGATAGTTACACCATCAAAGGCAACATAAGAATATCATACAGATTAACCTCATATTGAAGACTAGATAACTAAAGCCCTTTCATCTTTGGATTGTGGGTTTGAATATAATCCAGAATGATGGGATGAAACCCTATTTTTTCTGCCACTTGAAAAGTCCTATATGAAATAAGGTTAAGGAATATCAAATCTGTTCTTCATAAGCATGGGCCCAAAGCACAAAAATGGCACTAATGAGGCACTAAATTGACAGGCTTATTCGGAAAGGGTTTAAAACATGACTCTTATAAGATGAATGAAAACTGCCACTGTTACACATCTAAGATTATTATGGCACACTGGGGCTCAACTCCCTGACTTTGTTAATTTTTGTGAAAATACAGATAAAGTAAAAAATTATTTAATGTAAACAGAATGCAGTCACAGATTATTTGCAAGGGTTTGCTCTACCTCTCCAGAAATTAATTAAAAAGCTGTATGGGTAGAAATTCACCTCTGCCCGAAACGGAGTGCACCTACCGCTTTTTGTCGGTCATTACTGCCGCAATGCTGAGGCCATAAGATGGAAATTAACCATTTTTGTTGAAAAAAATGAGCGGAGCGGTATTGGTGGCGAGAATGGGCTGTTTGCAGCAGTGTGGGTGCGGAGTGGCCAATTGGGCCACGAAATTCAGCTGGTGACAATTTCTGGTAACGAGCCAGCTGCTCCCTGGCCTTCTTAAAGAGCAAGGTTTGCAGCTAGGCCCTGAGCAGGGAAGCAGTTTGAATCGAGAGCATAGCGAATCTAAGAGGAGAAAGGAGGACCAGCAGATTTTCAGACATGGAGCTGGAGACCCTCATCGAAGGTATGTATTATATATGCTGACTATAGTTGTACTCTCTGTGTAGTCACTGTATAGTTGCATAAGATGGAGACTTGTTACCTGATATACAATCAATACGGTTTACACTGTGTATATACTATGCTGGCACCACTAGAGGGTGTTTCCTGCCCCTGTGGCAGAGGTTGTCTACCAGAGGGCACTGTGGTGGGAGACCTGAGGGTCACCTGCTTAGGTGTGCAGGGCCCAGTATAAAAGGCTGCCCACCATGCTTGTGCCTCACTCTGGAGTTACGAATAAAGGACCAAGGTCACTACAGTTTGATTACAACACATTGCCTCGTGGAGTCATTCATAAATACATTACAGACATAACAGTATGGAGGGAAGGAGGCGCATCCTGTACCCCGAGACAGGCAGACCAACTCACGCTGTCTTCACTAATGCATGGAGAGAGATAGCTGAGGAGGTCTCGGGGAACTCCATTCATGACCGCCCCACGACCCAATGCCGCAAAAGGCTCAATGACATATTTCGCCTGATGAAAGTGAGTATGTGTTCCCCCAACTCCTCACCTTCCATCTGCGATTCTCTCCTTCACCTTCTCTTATTTCCAACTTTCACTATATAGTCACTGAAGCAGCATTTGATTATTGAGGCCTGTGTGTGTTCTTACAATGAAGGCTTCCTTTCATGTCAGAGTTACAGCTGCATGTCAGGGACACACACTTGTGCACTCATTGCTGAGGCCTCATGACACTGCTACTCAGCAAGCCTTAAATGCTTTACAGGCGAAGGTTTCTCACAACCATATTGAGCAACAGAGGACTGGTGGTGGCGAACCAGTGAGGTTCAGCAGCTCACTCACCTGGAAGAAGGAGTTCAGATGCTTGTGGGCCCAGATGTTGCCTTCCCTGTGGCTGCCGGTTGTGCCGGTCTCGCTGGGGACAGCATCGGTAAGTGAAGGCCTTCCTTTAATGCCATCTCTCCCTGAAAGTGGCAGCGCCTACCGCGCGTTTGCTTATGATAGTGTGCAAGTTGCAGTCTGCATGCATCAATGCCATACCTCACGGGAGCCTTTGTGCCATTTATGAGTCCAGATGAGAGCCTGAGTGTGAGCCACAGCCAGGGCAACAGCATTGAGGGCACTGGCAGCCAAAGTCAGGGATAGACCGCTGATGCGAGTGGAAGGCAAAGCCATGATAACAGCCTTGAGGCCACTGGCAGCCATAGCCATGACGACACCCTAGAGGCCACTCCATCTATTGGCGCCATGTCCGATGAGAGCGAGGTAGAGGGGGACGCTGCTGCGAGCACCGCATCACTGCTTCCTACACTTGCACACGCCAGCTCAGATACTGGGAGTACGTGGTCAGGAGTGTTAGACTTAGCAGAGCGTTCTGCACTGGATGATGCACCAGGGCCTAGCGGGCTGCAGCATGGTGAAGGGCAAACGGAAACCTCGGGTGCCATCTCTCGGGGGGGGGGAGGGGCGAGTGCGCATGGGAGTTCTGCTGAAGAGGACTCGGATGAGCCCATCAATGTTGAGGCTTATGAAAGAAGAGTGGAGACCATGCATTTGCAGATGTTGGGGGCAATGGCAAGGGTGCCCGAGAGGCTGTTGCAAGTGGTCAGGAACGTGGGGGAGTCTGCCTCTCGCATTGTGGACAGCTCTGCGCACACCATGGAGCCCATCGTTGCCAGTGTGCAGACAATGGTGGACTCCCAGAGTGACCGTGTGGATCCAGCTGTGATGCTGCATGTTGTTAGTGATGTGGCAGCTGCTATTACAGCACAGGGAGCCAATGTCTCAGTGCTGTATTGGATAGGATGGCCAAGGCCCTGGAAGCTCTGATGCACTCTGGCCAACAGGCCATGGAGTGCCTTACTGATGTGATCTCTGGTGGCATCGAGACTGTGTCTGCTCTCATGCAGTCTCAGTTGGATGCCACGCAAGAGCTGACTGTTGCTGTCAGGTCCAGCATGGTCCACCGTGAGCCTTCCGGTGTCACACCACACCACTGACCTGTGCTCCCTCAGATTGGTGCTGGTGGTAATGTAAGGACTGGAAGCATCAAGGATTTATTGGACATTGTCTGGACATTGCGTTTAATATTTTTCTCACCGCAGAAAGAAAATTGGAAGCTGTTTGTGGGAGGGGCCCAGGTGTGGCTCCATGTTGGATTTAGAATGATGGGCAGGGTGTCTGGAATGACAATAAGGCAGGAGGTGGGCTAATGGAGTCCATTGTTAGGCAAGGTGACTTCGTCAATCAGTGATCGAACCAATTACTTGGATGAGTTACCAGAACAATAGAGAGCCATTAAGCCCAGACTGCCTGGAAGCGAAAACCCATCACTGGATTCAAATACAGGAAGCCTCGAAAACAAGGAACTTTATTGAATAAAAGCAGAAGACATACCTACAAGAAACCTTGAAACAAAGGTCAAAGGAAGACACACCCATAGGAAGCCTCAACAGCAATGACCCAGGAAGGGCAAAGATCGCTGGGTATAAAAGAAGACCATGTGGACACAGCTCTCTCTCTCTTGCTCTTGCTGCTTCAAGAACTGAACCCTCCGTTTGGGACGGAGAGAAGAAACCAGCAGAGACACATTTTCATCAGGGGAAGCAGTAAGTAAGCTAGTGAAATCGGTGAGCATTTCTGCACACACATCTTTTAAGATCACAGCCACGGTGTGAGGGGGTATCGTGCGTTCTCCCACACAAATTCCTAGGGATTTACAGCAGTGGGGGGGTATTTTAGATGTGGGTACCTCGCGTTTAGCGCCTGTTAGACAGGCCACACTGTGTATTGTACTGCATTTGTTTGTTTTACACACCAGGATGTGTGTGGTTTTACTGGGTGCAGGTGTGTGTTTAGCTTTAATAAAGCATTGCCGGTTGAGATCAAGGTATTTGTCCGTGACTCATTCATCTGTTCAGTACAGTAATCACTCACAGGTCTAGAACTAGTGTAACTTTGGGGCGCATCGAAAACACCTAAGGGAAACCACTTACAGTAATGTGCTGCCCCAGGGGAGTGGTGCAGGCTCCTCAGACTAGGATGATGATGTGCTCTCTCATGGTCACAGCAGTGCTGACCCCAGACCTGTCACTCTGCCATTGCTGACAAGCATGGACTCGCCTGAGCCAAGGCTGACTGAACGCACTGAGGAGGGTGCTGCCCAGTGTGCAGCCAGCCCTTCTAGGGCCAGAGCTGGACGAGGGCGTCCTAGAAAGATATCTGTAGTTTCGACACCTGAAACACAGCAGCCTTCCCAGACCTATGATGCGGCCACAGGGAAGACACTGTGGCATAGTTCGGGAAAAGGTTTGCATAAGAAGGGTTATAAGGAGATGCACAAAGGTGATAAATGATTATGTGTATGTTTTTTGCACCTTTATTTCTTGTGTAATAAATCTTTATTTTGTTTTCCCATATCTGTGCAGGTCTCTCATTTCAATGTGGGTAATGATGTGTGAAAGGGCTCATCGGGATGGCTATGGAGATGCACAGATGAAGAGTAAAGAATGGATGAACTCATCGGAAATGTGCAGCAATGAGACAGTTTTGCACTTCCCTTGCCGGGTGTGGATAGCGATGCTGCCTCCTGCATGGCCACCAATCCGCATCCTGGTCTTCCTCTGGCACCTCCTCCTTGTGCACATCGTGCTCCTGCGCCGCCTCCTCCTGGTCCACCTCCTCAGGTGGTACTGCTGGCTCGTCCTCCAATGGTTGGGCCCTCATTATTGCCAGGTTGTGAAGCATGCAGCAGACGAACACGAATAGGGAGACCCGCTCAGGCAAGTACTGCACTGCTCCACCAGAGCGATCCAGGCAACGGAACCTCAGCTTAACGATTCCGATGCACAGCTCAATTCAGCACCTGGTGGCTGAATGAAAGTCATTGTAAGCTTGCTGTGCAGCAGTCCTGGGGTTGCAAAGGGGAGTCAGCAGCCAAGTGCAGAGTGGGTAGCCCTTGTCTCCAAGGAGCCAGACACAATCTCGGTTTGGGCCAGCAAACACGCCAGGCACATCGGTCTGGCGCAGGATGAAAGTATCGTGGCTGCTGCCAGGATATCGGCATTAACTACCATGACTTTGAGGTGGTGGTCGCACACCAGCTGCACGTTGTGGGAGTGGAATCCTTTGCGGTTTCTGAGCATCTTGGGATTGTTCTGCGGCACCCTCAATGCGACGTGGGTGCAGTCTATGGCGCTCTGAACTCTGGGGAAGCCCGCAATGCGCACAAATCCGGGTCTGCCATTCCAACTGCTTCTCCCTGCTCATCGGGAAGGAAATGTAGTTGGCCCTTCTCTGATAGGGAACATCTGTCAATTGATGGATGGAGCGATGCGCAGAGAACTGAGAAATGTTCAATATGTCTACTATAGCAGATAGGAAAGAGCCAATGGCATAGAAATTGAGTGCTATGGTCACTTGGGTCAGGGCTGTCCTCAGACTTGTTTGAGGCTGGAGGTCTGGCTGCAGGAGATTGCACAGCTCCCTGACACTGTCCTTCCAGAATCAAAATCTACGGAGACATTGATCATCCGTCAGGTCCATGAATGAAAACTGCTGTCTGTAGGCCCTTGCACGATAGGGCTTCTACCCCCGCGTCTATGGTCGGGCCGTCCTATGGCAGCTGCCTCATTGCCTCTTCCCTCATGCTCTTGCTGCTCATTACCCTCTGCAGCCTGCTGCTGGCAAACATTTACTTCCTGTGCATCCTGCCTTCTTTGCATTTTGCCCACTGTCTTGTGCGTACCTGATCTTCCTCCTGACAGCAGGTCCTTCCTGTGCCACCTCTCTGGGTTGAGGTCTGTCGCCATTTCCATGGCCTTCTGCATGTTGAGCAGCCTTGTCTGCTGCATCCCTTTCCCGCTCCCTCTGGAGCCATTGGAGACATCGCCACCTTCTTCTGCGTGCCTCCCTGCCGCGCACAATGTGCAGGAGGCATTCCAATGCCAACACTGAGCCCATTATCTCCGCAAGCACAACCTCTACAATGCCTCTGTGTTGTCGAGATTGTGGACCCGAGCCCACTAGCACTCAATACCGCTCTGAAAAGGCCAACTGACAAACTTGTGAGAAGTCCGAAAAATTATCAGACCAAAAAATGGAGATGCACACAACATATCTTTAAATCCATTGGCCACCGAGCCAAAAAACTGTCGGGGGCACCAACAGGCAGCCGGAAGACTTTTTGACCTGAATTTTCCTTCCGGCCCAGAGCCGCTGCAGTGTGCGCTCTGACGACTTCGCTAAGGACGCATCTGCTAAGGAGCAGGACGGAAATGGGGGGAGTGGGGCGGATCTTCATATTACTGCAAAAAGGCCATTCCGCACTGCCTCGTGGCCGCCACTTTCAGGCTTTATCGGGAAGGGCAATTTCGGACCCCTAGTGTAAAATGGGAAAAAAGCCAAATTATAGCATATTGAGCCCAGCTGAGGTATTTGTGCACAATTACACAACTCTGCCCTCATCGTTTCATCTATACCACTCTAATCCCTGCATTTCCTCATCTAGGGGCAGTATAACAGGGTATCAAAACATCTCCCCATGGCTTTCAAATGGAAATCTACCCATCCTTCTAATAGAAGCAAGTCTGTGAGACAATTTAATAACTGGACGTACTATGAGACATTGCTTCCCCTCCCCTTTTATTCTCCTGCACTGATGTTAATTAGGGAGATATTGCCTATAAATAAGCTTTGTTAAATATTTGAAAAAACACAACTGTTTGCTTTGCATCACTGAACTCAGAGTTGTTGGGTAAAGCTGTCCCTAATTCCCTTCTTCCCCAGTCCTTACAATAATGATAAGAAGAGCTCAAAGAGCCATTCTGTTGGCCAGAAATGGGGCCCGATACAGACTATGCAGGAAGAGGAGCGAGATCGATATCCTGTAATTCTCCAGCTAACACCATTGTGGGAGTGCCTTCACTGGAAGGACTGCAGTACCTGAAGGTAAAGGCCTACTATCACCTTCTCAGGCCATCGAGGGATGGGCAAGAAATGCAGCTTTGACAGTGTCACATCCCAGGAACAAATGAACAAAAGGTAGAAGAAATGTTGATTAAGCTTGTTAGGAAATTGGTGGCCATTCTGTTCTACTAAAAAGAACTGGCCAGCGGTGATGCAAAAAGGGGATAATGATTGTTTAAGAGGCAATATTTATTGCATGGAGTCATGCTCTTACCCTTCAGAACATTTTAATTTTGGCTCTCTCTCTTTGGCGCATGTTCTGGTGAAGCATTTTCATCATAAGCCATTCTGAACTGTTGCCTTGCAACTCCAATTAATTAATTGATCTGCACTATTCTACAACATATGACCAGCCTCCCACCATTTAAATTAAGTCTTGCCTCACAACAAACAGTAGTTGCCCAAACAGCGATTTACTTGTACTTCTTTTAATTTAGTATACTGTATTTGCTGCTCATGATGTGATCTACTCTACATTGGGAAGATCAAACGCATATTGGGTGACCGCTTTGCAGAGCACCTCCATTCAGTCCGCAAGTGTAACCCTGAGCTTCCGATCGCCTGTCACTTTAATTCTCCGCTCCATTCCCACTCTGACCTCTCCGTCCTCGGCCTCCTACACTGTTCCAATGAAGCTCAATGCAAGCTCAAGGAACAGCATCTCATCTTTTGTTAAGGTACTTTATAGCCTTCTGGACTCAACATCGAGTTCAACAATTTCAGGCCATACCTCTGCCCATTTTTTGCTCCCTTTCCTTCTTTTTTTAAACCCCCCCGAACTCATGTATTTTTTTACTCTGTTTCCCATGACAGTTGGTAATTATTCCACTATTCACACCCTATCTAGACTAACTTTTTTCTAACTTCTGCCATTACCATCTCAAGTCGACCCATCATCCCTTTTGACTCTCTAATCTCTCCTGTCTTCCACCCTATCACAGACCTTCCCTTTTGTTGTTTCTTCCCCTCCCCCTTTCAGTGCTCCGTAAGAATCTGTTCATCTTGAATATTCACCAGTTCTGACGAAGGGTCATTGACCTGAAACGTTAACTCTGTTTCTCTCCACAGATGACCTGCTGAGATTTCCAGCATTCTCTGTTTTTATTTCAGATTCCAGCAGCCACAGTATTTTGCTTTTGTGTTGTTGCAGTTTCCCAATGCCCAGTCAGTCTATCAGCCTCTGAACTCTTTGACCTGCATCACTCACCTTGAATTGCCTTAGGAAGTCCTTGAAGCTCTGGTATAGCCAGGTTTCAAACCAATGGCTTCAAATCTCAAATTCCACACCTAAAAATGGAACGTATTTTATAATTGGGTCCTTATTGCAGTTACATTTTAAAAATTGGTTAATTTTTTCAGGCATTTCTTTAGTAAACATTTGTTACAGGCACAACAAAATGTTTATTTATAGCATTAACTGGAGCAATGCATTTTCATCAAAGGGAAGTCTATGGAAAGCATGTTTTATTCAAAATATTCCTCACTCTATAAATTAACTTGGATGGATTATTTTAAGAATGCTATTAGTAAGAGCATCCCATTTCTTACTGATAGACAAGTTGAATATCTCCTTCTGCTTATCTCCTTTGGAGCCTGTCGATTCCAGGAAAGCCATGGTACAGGCTGCTTGCGCTGAATTTTAGGTCTCATATGATGAAGCTGTTCATTAATATCATGGGGAAGACCTCACACTGAGGGAGACCAAATCATAGAATTTTACAATGCAGTTATAGGCGATTCTGCCCATTAAATATGTGCAGGTGATTTTTCATTCCCCATATGAACCATCTAGTTTAATCTGCTCAGTCCCCATACCCTTTGACATTCCTCTTTTCAAGAAACAAATTCTCTTTTTTAAAAGTACTTATGGAGTCTCTTTCACCAATGGTTCGTGGCATTGAATTTCACATTTTAACCACTTTCTACAAAAGACATTTTTTCTAACCTCCCTTTTTGCCTCACCACTCAATGGAAACAATTTAGTGCTATTTACCCTTTCATAACTTTTTATAATTCTGAAGACCTCAGTTAGACCATCCTCAGCAATCTCAGCTCCAATGTAAAAAGTCACATCTTCTCAAGTCCCTTGTCATAACTGTTGCCCCTCAAACCTCATAACATTGTAGTTGAAGCTACAATGACTTTACTAAGAACTGCAATGGACTCTGATTCTGACAGTAATTTCATTGCTGCCATTTCCAACAGTCACATTTCAAAGCAGGTTCAAATGCCTGATTATAAACGGAATAGGCCCTTGCATATTGGGTATCAGAAGGCAGCTGCAGCAGTGTTAATCAGTTTATGCAGTCAGAAAGTTCACAATAGCTGGGCACTGGTTGCAATGCTCTCCTATGTCTTGATTTAATGGAAGGTCACAAGCTGGATCAGAGCAGGCTGCCCGAGATGTCCAGTTGTACCAGAGGGATATTCTCCCCACCCATCACTATATTAGCCAGAGTACCAGGCACAGCTACCAGCCAATGATTGAGGAGCACTGCTTCGAAAGGTTTAACAGGTAAGCACTTTACATAGCTGTGTCTCAGTTTGCAAAAGAATTCCAGATGATCTTTCACACTTTGCTTACCCTGTCAGTATGCATTAAGATGACTATGGCCCTCATTTATTATGTTTCCTGTTGCTTCCAAGCTATCTCATTCCAGGGCAACAGCCAATTTTCTGTCAGTAGCAGTTTCATTGGAACATAGGACAAAAGAAGGAGGCCATTCAGCCCCTTGAGCCTGTTTCGGCATTCAATTAGATCATGGCTGATCTGTCATCATCATAGGCAGTCCCTCGAAATCGAGGAAGACTCCACTCAAAGTGAGTTCTCAGATGGCTGTACTGTCCAATGTGGATTTCTCTTGTAGTTGTCGTGCAGTGAAGATCATGTCCATCATACCCCTTAGTGGACGGAATCCGCATTGGGACTCTGGGAGGAGCTCTTCAGCCACGAGGAGAAGACGATGGAGGAGGATTCTTGTGGCTGACAGCAGGGAGATTCCTCTGTTGTTACCGCAGTCGGACTTGTCCCCTTTTTTGAAGATGGTCATGATTACGGCATCTCTGAGATCTCCTGGAATGCTCTCCTCCTTCCAGATAAAAGAGATGAGGTCATCCATTCATGCCAATAGTGCTTCTCTGATGTACTTTACTGCCTCGGCAGGGATTCCGTCTGCTCCTGATGCTTTGTTGTTCTTGAACTGACACATGGCCTTTCCTACCTCGTGCAGGGCTGGGGTTTTGCAGAGATGGTGGCGAATAGCAAGCTGCAGGATGGAGTCGAGGGCACTTGCGTCGAAAACAGAGTCTTGGTTAAGGAGCTCTTCAAAGTGTTCCTTCCAGCGGGCCCTGACTGCCTCAGTGTCCTTAATGAGTGCCTCTCTGTTCTTGGCCAGCAGTGGGGTGGGGCTTTGGGTGCTTGGGCCATAGGTGGGCTTGACTGCGCTGAAGAAACCTCTCATGTCGTGGTTGTCGGCCAACTGCTGGATCTCCTGTGCTTTCTCCACCCAACTATTCTTTAGGTCACGGGCTTTTTGTTGGACCCCGGTCTTCAGTCGTCTGTAGAGGTGCTTTGCTGCCCCCGAATTGGTTTGCTGCCTTAAGTTCAGAAATGCCTTGCGCTTGCGGCTTATTAGCTCCTGGATATCCTGGTCGATCTCGTCAAACCAGTCTTGCTGTTTCCTGGTTGAGTGACCGAGCATCTCTTCACAGGCACTGGTTATGGAGGCCTTGAGGGCAGACCAGGCGCTGTGGGTACTCTGTGGCTTGGGGTCATCGAAGGTCGCCAGGTTGGCAGTCATGTGCTGGCTGTATAGGGCTTTCTTAACTGGGTCTTTGAGTGCCATAGCATTGATTTTTCTGCGGCATTGTTTCTGTTGCCATCAGTGTTTTGGGGCTATATTGATGTTAATGACGGAGCGGATTAGGCGGTGGTCCTTCCAGCAGTCGTCGGCTCCTGTCATGGCGCAGGTGATGCACATGTCCTTGTGGTTCCTCGCTCGGATGATGATGTAGTCAAGCAGATGCCAGTGCTTGGAGCGAGGGTTTTGCCATGATGCCTTGTAGGTATTGGTAATGACAAGGTCATGTTCTAGGCATTTTGTCAGGAGCAGAGTACCACTGGAGTTGGTTTCCCCTACCCTCTCTCTGCTGATCACACCTCCCTAGAGGTCTGTGTCCTTCCCAACTCTGACGTTGAAGTCGCCAAGGAGTATCAGCTTGTCGTCCGTAGGGACTCGGGACAGGGAATGTTCGAGGCTGGAGTAGAATTCCTCTTTGGTCTCATCTGTTGCGTTGAGTGTTGGGCGTACGCGCTGATGACTGTGGCACCCTGGTTCCAGCATTCAATTAGATCATGTTGTTGATCTGTATCTTAATTCCATCTACTCGTCTTGATTCGGTAACACCTATTACCCTTGCCTAGCAAAAATCTATCATTCTCAGTTTTGAAATTTTCACTTGACCCCAGCCACAACAGCCTTTTTGGGAGAGAGAGTTCCAGATTTCCACTACCCTTTGTGAGAAGAAGTGGCTCCTGATATCACCCTGAATGGCCTGGCTCTAATTTTAAGGTTATGCCCCCTTGTTCCAGCCTCCCCCAGCACAAGAAATAGTTTCTCTATCTACCTTATCGATTCCTTTAATCATCTTAAACATTTCAATTATGTCGCCACTTCATTTTCTATATAAGTGATTACAGCCTTAGGACTAGATTTTCCACTTTTGTGCTTATCGTCCAAAAATGGGTGGTAAAAAAGGCTTTTCAGATCGTGGGCTTCTCGTGCATTCTCAAAGCACTTAGTCTCCATTTTAAAAAATGGACATGACCGCGAGCAATATGAAATGGGCAGTAGCGTTAAATCCCGCTAACCTTCTGCCGTAAAGTGTCGCTGACCTTAGCAACTTCATGGCAACGCTCGATTCCCGCGATTCAGGAGGTCAAGGGTCACCATGACATGCACAGAAGAGGAGACAGAGAGAGATGGAGCTCAAAGGAACTGAAGGCGTGGCTGGGTGTGGTGTGGCTGCTTTGGGAGGAAGGAGGGAGACCTTAGAGCTTCACAGCAAGTAGGGAAACAAAAATTAGCTGTTACCAGCCACATATTTGCCCGAATTTGACCTATTAATGGAGGGAGAGGAGGAGGCATCACAGCACGCTGTGGAGACTGAGGCTGAGGAGAGAGCAGTGAGATGGGAGAGGAGCACATTGGAGGGCGCAAAAGAGCCAGGAGGTTCTCGGACGAGGCAAATGCCTCCCTCCTGCAGGAGGTCGAGTTACGCTGGGGTGATTTGACATGGGGAGGGCGTGGGAAGCCCACCCTAAAGGCCTACCAGAAGATATGGACCGAGATAGCAGAGTTGGTCTTGTCGGTGGCCAACGAGTTTCGTGAGGGCAACCAATGCTGCAAACGATGAAACGACCTTGTGGGATCTGCAAGAGTAAGTATTACATTGATTTACATGTACTTATGTATTTATATAATTTGATTTGTAACAGTCATGAATGACCATCAGCAGTTGTGAGGACTTTCACTTTTACCGGGAATGTTTTACTCAAAGACTGCGGTCACGTTGCACGTCTTTAGGTAAAGAATGATCATTTTCATAATAATCATGATTACATCTGTCGGTTATGTGTTGTATCAGTCCCTGTGACAGTACCTAGCAATGATATCACGCAATGATCTCATGCCATGTCGTCATGTCACCTTTTATAGAAGAAGCTATCGACGATGATGTCTTGCAGAGGTGAACGGGTGGCGGGCCAACAGTCCCCAGCGACATCACAGAGATGGAGGAGTGGTTGCTCGCACTCGTGGGGAAACAGCCCCAGACAGCCACAGAAGCATCTGCAGACCCTGAAGTGATGCCACGTGAGTAAAGCTTACACCATTGTGTAACGTGTAATGTAAAGTCTATAGATGCCACACCCACTCATATCCGAACAATCATATATAATAGATGATAAAGGATCAAGAAATAATGCTGGCCTAATGAAAATCATTGCAATGCAAGTGTGTTGATGGTCATGAAATGTGATGTCTGTGATGATTTTGATAGCGGTGGTGCTTTTGTCATGCATATGCTGTGTTTAGCGTTGAACTCACCTTGTGACCCTAACATCCCCTTCTCCTCTAATAACCTCATTTGTGTTTTGCAGCTCAGCCAGCAGCGTGGCCCCAGGCAAGACCACGGAGCCTAGAAGGTGGAGGCAAGGGGCCCGAATCTCCAGACGATCCTACATCTGGTGCTGAGGAGCTCCGATTCTTGCCCGTCAATCTGCTGGGTCTGTTCTCCACAGATGAGAGCGCGGACTTCGAGCAACCTACATCGCCACGCTCCAGAAGCCATTCCACCCCAAGGCCATCTAGTGGTCCTCCAGTCATTCCCGCCTCCAGTCTGGAGGTACCGGCCCCAAGCACCTCACCACAGGGCACCCCATTTGTCCCCAGGATGGTGCCGACCCCGCGGAGGCCTCGTGGATGCGGCAGGTCTGGTCCACGAGCGCCACATGAGAGCGAAGAGATGGTACAGTTGTCCAGGAGGACTGTAGATATTGGTGACCGGCTCAACAAAGCATTGGAGGGCATATCCCGACAGCTGGTCACCATGATTGAGTACATTCCGCGGATGGCGGAGTCCCTGGATGCGATAGCCAGGAACACTGCTGCCACAGGCCTCCCAGTGGTCCAACGGCGCGGCACTCCACCCCTAGGTTCCGCACCACCACGGTGAATGACAGATGAGAACAAGGACCAAGATCCTGCTTCTTCATCAGAGAATGTTGCTCCCACGGCACCTCCCGCTCCCGTGCAACCAACGCATCTGCTTTCATTCCCTCCAATGAGGCACTGCCTGAGGAGCTCCTTGGCCAGGCGCCATAGAGCGAAGAGGAGAAGGGGTAGAGGTGGGGAGAAGAAGGGGAGGGAGGAAGGAAAGTGAGGTGCATGTCTGCAGGTGATGGCTGTGTTATATCTCCATCTGGGTGTATGCAATTTGTTGTAATATATGAGGGCTGGGGACCACTCTCCTGCTTTGCCTTTGTATTCTGTGTTGCTGGACATGCTGAACATTTAATTCATGTCAATGGTGAAAAAGGTTGGGTGTGGGCGGGGGTTGGGTGTTATTGTCTGTGACACTTATGATTTCAGACCAATCAATGTTGGTATAAACTTTTTTTTATTGAACATAACGTTGTTGCGCATTGCCTCAGATAGCTGGACTGTTACACACTGGTGATTCCTTAACATGAAAGGGGTAAATACAACTTAACTTCAAACAACGTAAACTTTAACTGGCAACAAGGTGATAGGCACCATTGATGTCTGAGCTGCACACACACAGCAGTGTGTCAGCGTTGTCACTCACATCAACGCTCTTTCAGGCAAATCGTTAAGATATCAGCTCTTCACAAAAGAGTCTTGCAGCTATGTAGCCACCACAGGCCCTTTCCTGCGGTCTGGAGGGACTCGTGGGCATGGCTGCATAGCCAGCCTTATTATTTGGCTCTCGGTCAGCATCCAGCCCCTCGTCGGCCCCTTCCTCTCTTTCCTGAGATGGAGCATCAGTGCCTTCTGGCAATTCTTGGCCTCTCCTGAAAGCCAGGTTGTGCAGCATCGAGCATACGACCACAAATTTACCTACTTGCTCAGAGTTGTATTGTAGCTCCCCTCCTGAGTGGTCCAGACATCTGAAGTGCTGCTGAAGCACAGTTATTGTTTTCTGGACCCTATTGCTTGTGTCTCTGTGGCTCCGGTTGTATTGCTTCTCGGCCTCGGTGTGGGTGTCACGCAGGGGGGTCATCAGCCAGGTGGCTAGGCCATATCGGTTATCACCAAGCATCCAGCATTGTCCTTGTGACTGACTCTTAAACATGTCAGAGACAGCGCTCTCATGCAGGATGTGATCCTCATCGGAGGTGCCCGGACATTTGGCATTCACTGCCATTATGATCTGATTGTGGTCGACAACTAGTTGGACCTTCAGGGAGTGAAATCCTTTTGTGTTACAAAAAAGCTCTGGGTCCTGAGAAGGTGCCCGCATGGCGATGTGAGTGCGCTGTATTGCTCCCTGCACCCTGGGGAACTTAGCAATGCGGTAGAATGCTCCAGCCCTGCCAGTCTGAGCCTCCTTGGTGATGGGAAAGCTGATAAAGTCCATCCTACGCGCGTACAGGGCCTCCGTGACCTGTCTAATGCAGCGATGGGTGGCATGGTGAGACAAAGGGCAAATATCGACCGCGGAGGCCCGAAAGGAACTGGACACGTAAAAAGACAGTGCCGCGGTGACCTTGACCTCGACCGACACTGATGTACTGATGGCAGGCTGCTTATGTGGCCTGATGAGCTCACATATTTCATTGATCATCAGCTTGTGGAAACAGAGTCTCCGAAGTCAGGTGTGGTCGAAGACGTCGAGGTAAGACCTCTTTTCCTTGTACGTGTGGGCTATGTATGGTCTGGCCCTCCTCCTCATTCTTGCATGTTTTAAATTGGGTACATAATGATGTGCATCACACATTGAGCCATCTGCACTCTGCAGCATCTGCGTAATAATTGATGCAGGCTGAGAAATGGCTGCCTCATTGCAATGAAAGTATAATAGCGATTGATCAGAAGCAATGATTTCCTTGATAAAAATACACTTGGAGTAAACCCCCAATGGTCCAGAGTCTGAAAATATGTCTGTTGAGATGGTCACTTCACCTGAGAAGAACTCCAGAATCAATGCAAACTCTCCCAAAGTTGAAGCAGCCTTTTGAATGAAGCGACCTGCGATTTAAAAAATGGCAGTCACATCGCTGGCGTTAGTTCAGAACAGTTGCACTTTTTCTGGGCGGTATTTTGGGCGAGCGATATTGTGGGCGCTATGTGTGCGAGGTGGTGAAAGTACCGGTGTGCGATTTCCTGGGCGTTAGTTTCACCAAATGTGCTCTTTACGACAAAAACAAGTGGGTGGTCGGTATTATTGAATCTCGGCGTTAATTCCGTGCGGAAAGTAACGCTGGCCGATATTATGGCCGTTGATTCCGCCCCAAAAAAGTGGGCAGACGGTATTATTTTTTCCCAGCGTTAAGCACATGGTGAAAGGATCGCTCGGCGATAAGTTCCCGAAAAAAGCCCGTAAGTTTCCATTTTGTGGTTAAATGGGCAATTTATACATCATTTCAGCGGTGAAATGGGGGTTAAGTGTGCGTTAAGCATGCAAAAATAGTGAAAAATCTAGCCCTTAGTCTTTGCAATCTGTCCTCAGATTTTAAACCTTTTAGCCTTGGTATCATTCTGGTGAATCTGCATTGCAGCCCCTCCAAGGCCAATGTATCCTTCCTGAGGTGCGATGCCCAGAACTGAACGCAGTACTTCAGATGGGGTCTGACCAGGACTTTACACAACTGTAACATAACCTCCACCCCTTTGTACTCCAGCTTCCTTGAGAAAGGCCAACATTCCATTAGTATTTTTAACTATATTTTATACCTGTCCATGGGCTTTTAGTGATTTTTGAACATGGACCCCGAAATCTCTCTGCTCATCGACAGTTCTCAGCTTCTCACCATTTGTTCAGCAGTACCGGTACCTTCCTTGCCTTTCCTACTGTAAAATATGACAGGACTGCCCAATTTAACCAGAGTATTGAATTTCTTGAATTATAGGGAATGATTTAAGGCAGCTGACACATTTTATGATGTTCGACTATTCTGCCAAATAAAGATCTGAGCATGATTTATATTGAAGTATTACTTTTAAGTAAAATTGAGTTCACAAAGGTTTAGAATGCACTTTGCAGGCAGAGCTGTGTATTCAAGCCAAGCCTCATTGCTGCCGAACTTCAGATCAGAAAGTAACCAGATCAATTGACCTAGAAATTAAGCCCTGTAACGTTTGGTTTTCCAGTGCTAAATAGCCTATTAAGTCCCCAATATGACGGCGAGGGAGCGTGCATGCGCTTCTGGTCGGAAGTGCCACTCACCATATTGGTACAGGAAGTAGTGCTATTGGCAGGAGAGTGCACCACCCGCCATATTGGTACAGGAGGTAGTGCTATTGGCAGAAGCACACGCAGGCATCATTCTAAGTGAAAATGAATCTATGCAGATGAGAGTACTGCGCTTCTGCAGGATCCATTTTACATTTTGGATTACCATCGGCATGAGAGGTTTTGCTGAGTTTGTAATGTTGCTGCTCTTTGTCTCACAAGTAGTCTGGCTCCAGACATGGATGATCCGGTTGGGCTATCTTTGGGAATAGAGGAAGAAGGGGAGCAGCAGGACACCACATAGCAGGATAAGCTACCAGAGCTACATCAAATTGACTGAGCAGCAATATATGAGACTCCTTTACTTTATCACGGAACTGCCACCAAGGTATGTCATCTATTGCAAGCCTCTATTGCAGCCACAACTAGAGCATTGAACCAGGTCTTGGACAGCGTTGCTTGTGGCTATCAAGGTCACTGTGGCCTTTAACTTTTATACCAGAAGCCGCTTTCAGGCTGCAGCAGGTGACATCAGCGACATCTCACAATTGGTAGTCTTCCGCTGTATTGGGGGATCATCGAGGCACTGCACACCAGGAAGAACAACATAAGAACATAAGGACATAAGAAATAGGAGCAGGAGTACGCCTCCTGGCCCCTTGAGCCTGCTCCGCCATTTAATAAGATCATGGCTAATCTGATCATGCACTCAGCTCCACTTCCCTGCCCGCTCCCCATAACCCTTTACACCCTTTTCGCTCAAAAATCTGTCTATCTCCGCCTTAAATATATTCAATGACCCAGCCTCCACAGCTCTCTAGGGCAGAGAATTCCATAAATTTACAACTCTCCGAGAGACGAAATTTCTCCTCATCTCAGTTTTAAAAGGGCGGCCCCCTATTCTGAGACTATGTCCCCTAGTTTTAGTTTCCCCTATGAGTGGAAATATCCTCTCTGCATCCACCTTGTCCATCCCCTCATTATCATAAGTTTCAATAAGATCACCTCTCATTCTTCTGAACTCCAAAGTGTATAGGCTCAACCTACTCGGCCTATCCTCATAAGTCAACCCCTCATCTCCGGAATCAACCGACTGAATCTTCTCTGAACAGCCTCCTGTGAAGACTTGCACCCCTTATCCAACTGACAGAGCCAAGCAAGATGAGAGAGCACTATGTTTAGCCCATGTGGCAAGCTTCCCCGTGGTGCAGGGTGCCATTGACTGCACCCACATGTGTACTCCTTGTAACCAGCCTTACATCCTTATCCAGCATCAGCGTACATCTGATTTGTGACCACATGCAGCGCATCGTGCAGGTCTGTGCCCGCTTTCCTAGTAGCAGTCATGACACTTTCATCCTGTGCCAGTCCTCTGAGCTGCCATTATGGGGGGGAGGCAGGGGGGAGGTAAGGTGATGAATTTGGGCTGAGATGGGGTCAGGAACTTGGGCTGAGGGTGTCAGGAACTTCAACTGAGAGATGCATGAACTTGGGCTGGGGGAGGCATGAACTTTGGTTGGGAGGGGGTGGGGGTAATGTCAGGAACTTGGACTGGGATGGGGTCAGAAACTTGGGCTGAGGGTGTCAGGAACTTGTGTTAGGTTGGGGCGCTCTATCCTCTCTGGAGTCTGAAGTCAGAATGGCTCGAATTACAATTTGCAAAGTTACTCAGAACTTGGGCTGGGCGGTTCAATTACACATTCCAGAGAAACTTCTGGGTCTGCCTTGGCTCTACAGTAGCCTCTAAACTCTCTATTGTAGCCCTTCCCATGTTTGCCAGGACACCCTCTCCAAGACAGTGGGGGTATGTAGACGGGCTCGTCCTCCTGCTGCTTGGTGTTGTGTACCATCTTCTCTTGCAAGAAAGAATAAAGTTTGTTAGTGTGAACTTTCTGAGGTGTTTGGAGAATATGGCTGTCATGGCGTAATAGCTGACATTGTATGAGTTGTGAAGTAAGTGGGTAAGTGAAGTTTGTAATAGAGTTGAGTGTGTGAGTATGAGGAGAAGGATGTTTAGTGAAATGTGGTGGGTTGATTGCAGGACAATGCAGCGAGTGGGTGAGTGCAATGTCTGATTCCAGGACAATGCATCTAGTGGGCAAGGGCAATGTCTGATTGCAGGACAGTGCAGCTATGGGCAAGGGCAATGTCTAGAGTGCTATGAATGTTTTATTGAGGCTGCGAGTGGTGCAGCTGTGATAAAGAAATATTTTCGCAATCTTTTTACCTTGACAACTCTAGTTAGATAATTGAATTATTGCACTGCAGCCATGTTTTTGTGACAATGCTCCTGGCATTGATGTCCAGATAGATGTCCTCCCACTGCCTCCTCATCTTTTGCCTGGAGAACTTCCTACCCCCTGATGGGAAAAGGATATCTCTCTTCCTGTCCACTGCCTACACCAAGGCCACATCAGAGAACCTTGGTCTCAGCTCACTCCCTCCTTCAGCCATTTCCTCCTGAAGTTGCAGTACACATCCTGTAGCCGGTAATGCACCTTCCCTATAAGAGGTGCTGGCTGCCTTTAAGTAGTATCCTGCCTTCCCAATATCTGATCCCGTCACAAGGTGTGCAGCCAATGAATGATGTGGGTAGTGTTGGTTGCACGCATATATTATTATAATCAGCAGGCAGCACAGATTTTGTGTGCTGCCTGCACAGATACTAATTGTCATGGGTAGGTCGCGCCCCCCTCCCCCCGCTTCAATGCCAGTCATTGGGTGTTATCTATTTTCTAGGCTAATGTGTCATGATGGTCCCCATTCATTTTGAAAACAACAAGAATTCATTTCAGGGGCTCCGCCTTAGGGAAGGGTAGTCCTGTGAGAGGACAAAGGGGAAAGGGAAGCACATGTTAGAAGTCAGTTCTGAAGATCTGATGAGAGAAACACATAATGGCCTGTTGACCTTAAGAAGAGAGCTAACCAAGTCTAATTCAGTGAAAGGGCGGACCAATAGAAAATCTTACTTAACTCACAAAAATGACAGCATGGAATACTTTCTTCTTTCTGTTACGATGTGCAACTGAAATTAAGTTAATGAAAGGCGAAATTTTCTGGAATGATTACTCTATGTTCATTTACTGTACAATAAAGAGAAAGAAAGGCTTACATTTATATAGCGTCGTTCACGATTACCGGACGTCTCAAAGTGCTTTACAGCCAATGAAGTACTTTTGAAGTGCCTTCACTGTTGTAATGCGTGAAATGTGGCAGCCAATTTGTGCACAGCAAGCTTCCACAAACAGCAATGTGTTATGTTGATTGAGGGATAAATATTGGCCAGGACACCGGGGAGAACTCTCCTGCTCTTCTTTGAAATAGTACCATGGGATCTTTTACGTCCACCTGAAAGGACAGACCGGGCCTCAGTTTAACGTCTCATCTGAAAGACAGCACCTCTGACAGTACAGCACGCCCTCAGCACTGCACTGGAGTGTCAGCCTAGTTTTATATGCTCAAGTCCCTGGAGTGGGACTTGAGTCACAGCGGACAGCAGGCATATATACTAAAGCAGCTAAACAAGGAGTACCTTCCCCTTATCTCACTAAAATATTAATGAAGGGCACGTGGAGAATCACAATATTACATTTCACTTAACAAGGGGGTTTCACTTTCAGACTCCCACGTCACACTATTGTATAACTAGATATTGGGCAGCACAAATGATCTCCTAGTTGTAAAGGCCAGCAGCACTGCTACAGGATAGACCAGTGAAACATAAATCGGAGAATATCGAGGGCAACCCTGAAATTTGTAACTGGAGTCATATGACCACAATGGTAGTGTATTGACTTTCATATTTATGATGAATGAAAAGATAAGCTTTCACCCAATTTTCTAAGTTAGAATTAGGAATTTCATCCCCATAGTCAAGGAGAGAGAGCTTTACTCTGCGACTAATCTGTCCTCTAATTCACCTAAGAGCTCTTGATATTATGTAGTGGTTAACCAAACTGCAAATGTGCTTTGCTCCATGGCACTAATGTTTCTTACTTTATTGAATACAGACCCAAAAAACCCAAACAAATATCTTGATACATATACATACCCAAATAAATGGACAGCTATGCCACATTCAGTGTCAACTGTGGCTTAGTGGGTAACACCCTTGCCTCTGAGTCAGAAGAGTATGGGTTCAAGTCCCACACCAAGGATTTGAGCACATAAATCTAGGCTGACACTGCAGTGCTGAGGGAATGCTGCATTGTTGGAGGTGCCATCTTTCAGGTGAGATGTTTAAACCAAAAACCTGTTTGCTCTCTCAGGTGAATGTAAAAGATCCTATGGCACTAATTCAAAGAAGAACAGGGAAGTTATACCTGCTATACTGGCCAATATTTATCCTTTAATCAACATAACAAAAACAGATTATCTGGTCATTGTCACATTTCTGTTTGTGGAAGCTTGCAGTGTGCAATTTGGCTGCAGTTTTCCCACATTACAACAGTGATGACACTCCAAATGTACTTCATTGGCTGTAAAATGCTTTGAGATGTCCAGTGGTCATGAAAGGTGCTATATAAATGCAAGTCTTTCTTTCTTTGCATTCAAGGGGCTACAACTGTCAGGACATGTAACTGCTATTCTACACATCAACCTAACAGCTAATTTCAGGAATATCATATGTACTTTGAGCTCTTTGTTTGCATTCTAAAAATCCTCATTCTGCTGATCTTGATAAATGATAAGCATTGCAGTGGTGATGAAGGATGGAAGTGGTATATGAAGGATCCTGATTCAGCAATTCAAGTACGAGTGAGACAGACTGACATTTCAAATGATGTCCCTCCCTCTGACAAACTGGAAGACAAGATTAGGTAATTACTTGTCTGATTTTATTTAAAGCCCTGTAGTCAAATTGTTCCTTAATGAGCTGTTAGTGCCTTATGTTTAACCCTTTTTAATTGTGATTTCAAAGCAAGTTTTATGTTCTATATGAGAGCTGAGAAAATTACATTTTCTTTTGCTGAATATTATAAAATTGAATTAGCAAAATGAAGTAGGCTAGACTTGTGTATGGAGAAAGAGTCAGACTGAACACTGAGCTCAAAGTGAAGTGTGACCTTAATCTTTTATTGTAGGTCTCCAGATTGCCTCTCCAACCCGTGAAGCCTCCTTAAATACCTGTATTCCCAAGGGATTATGGGATCCCTTGGGACTCCAGGGGAAGAGCCCTCTCATGGCTGTACAGAGTAAATACAAGTCCACATATATAACAACACTCCACCCCAAAGTCAATAGTGTAGCTATTTACAATGTGAGTCGATCTGGGGCTCTTCTTGCCCTGGTTGATCGTCTCAGTGTGAAAGCTGGTGTTGTTGAATCATTTGTTGGGCCAAGGCTGGGCTGCTGTGTAGCTGACCTTGCTGGGCTGTCTGGTGTGTTGGACCCTACAGGGCTGCTGTGGATGATGGGTTCTGCTTTGTGGTCAACCGTGGTGCTTGTTGCCACTGGTGTGTATGTTGGGGGATCAAAAAAGGTAGGGTCCAAGGTGGGTTGCTCAGGATAGTCCGTGAATCTGAGTTTGATTTGATCCAAGTGTTTCCGGTGAATGAGTCCATTTGAAAGTTTGACCCGAAACACCCTGCTCCCCTCTTTGGCTATGACAGTGCCGGGAAGCCACTTGGGACCTTGTCCATAATTTAATGCAAATACAGGATCATTGATTTCAATCTCATGTGACACATTTGCGCTATCATGTTGAAGCCGCCTGCTCACTACCTGTTTATGTAGATCAGGGTGAACTAATACGAGCCTTGTCTTAAGTGCTCTTTTCATGAGCATTTCAGCAGGTGGGATCCCAGTGAGTGAGAGTGGTCTAATGCAGTAGCTAAGCAGGACTCGGGATAGCCGAGTCGACAGTGAGCCTTCAGTTACCCTCTTCAAGCCTTGCTTGATGGTTTGCACTGCTCTCTCTGCCTGACCATTAGATGCTGGTTTAAACGGGTCAGATGTGACATGTTTGATCCTGTTACGGGTCATGAATTCTTTGAACTCAGCACTTATAAACATGGCCCGTTGTCGCTCACCAGGACATCGGATAAGCCATGACAAACATGGCCCGCAGGCTTTCAGTAGTGGCAACGGACGTGCTAGCCAACATTATCTCACATTCAATCCACTTGGAGTACGCGTCTACAACCACAAGGAACATTTTACCCAAGAAGGGGATTGGATAGTTGACGTGTACCCTAGACCACGGTTTGGAGGGCCAAGATCAGAAACTTAGCAGCGCCTCCCTAAGTACATTGCTGAACTGCGAGCAGGTATTACATCTGTGAACGCAGGACTCTAAGTCCGCATCGATACTGGCCCACCACACGTGGGACCTGGCCATCGCTTTCATCATTACAATGCCTGGGTGGGTACTGTGGAGGTCATTGATGAAGGTGACTCTGCCCTTCTTGGGGACCACTACTCGATTGGCCCACAGAAGGTAGTCTGCCTGCATAGACAGTTCATCTTTGCGCCACTGGAACGGCTTTATCTCTTCCTGCATTTCCATTCGGACACTGGACCAGCTCCCATGAAGCAAACAGCTTTTGAGTAGAGATAATAAGGGGTCCTGGCTTGACCAGGTTTTAATCTGCCGGGCAGTGACGGGTGATTGCTCACTCTCAAATGCTTCCATAACTATGGCTAGATCTGCGGGCTGCACAATTTCCACCCCCGTGGTGGGCAATGGCAGCCTACTGAGAGCATCGGCTCAGTTTTTTGTGCCTGGCCTGTGTCGGATGGCGTAGTTGCATGTGGACAACATGAGCACCCATCTCTGGATGCGGGCCGATGTGTTGGTTTTTATCCATTTACTCTCGGAAAACAGATTATATAAGTGGCTTATTGTCAGTTTCCAATTCGAATTTTAGCCCAAACAGGTATTGATGCATTTTCTTTACCCCATACACACGCTAACGTTTCTTTTTCAATAATGCTGTAGGCGCTTTCAGCCTTAGACAGACTCCTGGATGCATAAGCAACTGGTTGCAGTTTCCCAAAATCATTAGCTTGTGGCAATACATACCCGACTCCATATGACGATGCATCACATCCTAGTACCAAACATTTATATGGGTCATATGACACAAGCAATTTGTTTGAGCATAACAATTTTCTCGCTTTTACAAAAGCATTTTCTTGGCTTTTGCTCCAAACCCATTCGCCCCCTTTTTGTAGTAAGACATGTAGTGGTTCTAGCAGGGTGCTGAGACCCGGTAAGAGGTTACCAAAGTAGTTCAGGAGTCCCAGAAATGACCGCAGCTCCGTCACATTCTGTGGCCTCAGTGCATTCTCGATTGCCTCCATCTTCGCGTTGGTGGGCCTGATGCCATCCGCCACAATTCTCCTTCCCAGGAACTCTACTTCAGGCGCCAGGAAAACTCACTTCGAGTGTTTTAACCTGAGCCCCACGCAGTTGAGTCGACTGAGAACCTCCTCCAGTTTCTGCAGGTGCTCGACTGTGTTCCGACCTGTGACCAAGATGTTGTCTTGGAAGACCATGGTGTGTGGGGCCGACTTCAGTAAACTTACCATGTTTCTCTGGAATATTGTCGCCGATGATCGGATTGCAAACGGGCATCTGTTATAAACAAAAAGATCTTTGTGCGTGTTGTAACAGGTGAGGGCCTTCGATGATTCCTCCAGTTCCTGCGTCATGTAGGCTGAAGTCAGATCCAGCTTCGTGAACGTCTTTCCTCCTGCCAGCATTGCAAAGAGGTCGTCAGCCTTTGGTAGTGGGTATTGGTCCTGCAGGGAGAAACAATTGATAGTTACTTTGTAATCGCCACAGATTCTGACTGTGCCGTCTCCCTTGAGGACTGGGACAATAGGACTGGCCCACTCGCTGAACTCGATCGGTGAAATGATGCCCTCTCTTTGCAGCCGGTCTAGCTCGATCTGTACCCTTTCTCTCATCATGTACGGTACTGCTCTCACCTTGCGATGGATGGGTCATGCCCCGGGAATTAGATGGATCTGCACTTTTGCTCCTTGGAATTTCCCGATGCCTGGTTCGAACAGTGAAGGAAATTTGTTTAAGACCTGTACACATGAAGTGTCATCAGTGGGCGATAGCCCTCGGACATCATCCCAGTTCCGGTGTATCTTTCCCAGCCAGCTCCTGCTGAGCAGAGTGGGACCATCGTCCAGTACCATCCAGAGTGGTAGCTTGTGCACCGCTCCATCGTAGGAGACCTTTACGGTAGCACTGCCGATTACAGGAATCAGTTCTTTTGTGTAAGTTCTTAGTTTCGTGCGAACTGGAGTTAAGACTAGCCTTGAGGCCTTGTTGCACCACAACCTTTCGAAAGTCTTTTTGCCCATGATGGACTGGCTCGCGCCCGAGAGTCCAGCTCCATTGACACTGAGAGTCCATTTAGTTTAACATTCAGCATTATCGGGGGACAATTCGTGGTGAACGTGTGCACCCCATGTACCTCTGCCTCCTCGATCCGAGGCTTTGGTTTGTCGTGATCCTCTGTGGATCTGTCCTCCTCGGCAACGTGGTGGTTTGCAGGTTTAACAGGCTTGGCAGCTCGCCTGCACGCTCGTTGGAGGTGTCTCATTGTTCCACAGCCCTTGCAAACATACTCTTTGAATCGGCATGAATGGAAATGATGATCACCCCCGCAGCGCTAACAAGGTGCTAATGGCCTCGCATTCATCGCCCTTGATGGTGGACTCTGAGTCATCTGCGGATGTGCAGCTGCAGGTATGTGTGACCTGCCCTGTACGTTATGATTCGAAAACAACATCACTTTGTTCACAGTACTTGTAGCAGCACTTGTGTGCTGAGAAATTTGCTTTGTATTGTCACTGGTGGGAATGAACGCCTGGGCTTATCGCTATGGTCTTACTCAAGGTTGGAGTCTCTACAGTCAAAAGTTTGCGAAGTATGGTTTCGTGGCCAAAGCCAAGTATGAAAATGTCTCTGAGCATGTGCTCCAAATGTCCTTCAAATTCGCAATGTCCTGCAAGGCGTCTTAGCTCGGCGACATAACTCGCTACTTCCTGGCCTTCAGATGTTTTGTAGGTGTAGAACCGGTACCTCACCATCAGAACGCTTTCCTTTGGGTTCAAATGCTCTTGGAGCAGTGTGCACAAATCGTCACCTGATTTCTCCGTGGGTTTCGCTGGAGTGGGCATCTTCATGAGGCCATACGTTGGTGCCCCACAGATGGTGAGGAGGATCACCCTTCATTTGGCAGCGCTCTCTTCCCCATCTAGTTCGTTGGCCACGAAGTATTGGTTGAGTCGCTCCACAAAAGTTTCCCAATCATCTCCCTCTGAAAATTTCTCCAGGTGACCACTGTTCTCTGCATCTTTGGGTTCGCTATCTGTATCTTGTCGCCAGTTGTTGTGTATGGAGAAAGAGTCAGACTGAACACTGTGAGCTCAAAGTGAAGTGTGACCTTAGTCTTTTATTGCAGGTCTCCAGAGTGCCTCTCCAACCTGTGAAGCCTTCTTAAATACCTGTGCACCCAAGGGATTAGGGGAAGAGCCCTCTGGTGGCTGTACAGAGTAAATACTAGTCCACATATATAACAAGACTGAATTGATTAAAGCCTCCTCTTTCTGTCAACTACAATTATCTTACGTGAAAGAAGTTTAGGCTGTATGAGGCACATTTTTAAGAAGCCTGAATCTATAGCACAAATTTGCGGTTGGCTCACTACTAACTAACATTGTTCAGACTGCCCACAGGACGGCTTTGAGAAATGGCAATATATTCTTCTCAGATGAAAGTTAAGGCACGTTGTTAGGACAGAGAAGGACTCTAATTTTCCACTTGTGCCATGCTATGTCTATCTCAAAATGATTGGTCTTAACACTGTGTGTCAAGAAATAGAAAAAAGATCCATCGCACAGCAATGAAAGCCATCACATTGATTACAAAATTCACCTGAAACAAATTCTGAATTGAAAGAACTTCATTGAGCCACACAATAGTTTTGAAGTCACTGTGTGATTAGAATAAATTGAATAGTGCTTTCTGATAAACAGGCAAAGATGTAGAACTAAGGGAGTCAACGGTTATGGGGAGCAAGCAGGGAAAACAGAGAGTCGGGATAAATGGGTCATTTTCCAGTTGGCAAACAATAACTAGTGAGGAGCCACAGGGATCAGTGCTGGGTCCTCAACTATTTACAATCTATATTAGTGACTTGGATGAAGGGACCGAGTGTAATGTAGCCAAGTTTGCTGATGATACAAAGATGGGTGGGAAGCAAATTGTGAGGAGTACACAAAATCTGCAAAGGGATATAGACAGGCTAAGTAAGTGGGCAAAAATTTGGCAGATTGAGTCTAATGCAGGAAAATGTGAGGTTATCCACTTTGGCAGAAAAATGAGAAAAGCAAATTATAATTTGCAATTTTTCTCCATTTAAAGTGCTGCACTACAGAGGGACCTGGGGTCCTTGTGCATGAAACACAAAAAGTTAGTATGCAGGTACAGCAAGTAAACAGGAAGGCAAATGGAATGTTGGCCTTTATTGTAAGGGGGATAGAGTATAAAAGTAGAGAAGTCCTGCTACAACTGTACAGGGTATTGGTAGGGCCACATCTAGATTACTGCATGCAGTTTTGGTCTCCGTATTTAAGGAAGGATATACTTGCATTGGAGGCTGTTCAGAGAAGGTTCACTAGGTTGATTCCGAAGATAGGTTGAGTAGGTTGGGCCGATAAACATTGGAGTTCAGAAGAGAGGTGATCTTATCAAAACATATAAAATAATGAGGGAGCCCGACAAGGTGGATGCAGAGAGGATAGTTCCACTCATAGGGGAAACTAAAACTAGGAGACTATGGGCCCAAGTTTCCACATGATTTGTGCCTGATTTTTAGGAGCAATTGGTGGAGAACGGACTATCTTAGAAATCGCAATTCTCCACATTTTTTTTCTGCAGTTCTAGTCAGGTAGAACAGTTCCACTTTGGAACAGAATTTTTTCTTCAAAAGGGGGCGTGTCCGGCCACTGACGCCTGATTTCAAAGTTTCCACAGTGAAAACGTACTCCAAACTAACTTAGAATGGAGCAAGTGAAGATTTTTGTAGAACTGAAAAAACCTGTTCTACACATTAAAAAATCAGGCGCAGGTTACAAATTAGGCGTCCAGAACGAGGTGGGGGGAAGGGAAGTCATTAAATTCTATAATAAATCCTTATTTATACTTATACAAATATTATACAAATAAATCCAACCTGAATAAACATTTATAAGCAAAGAAAAGATTAAATAAACCATCTTCCTACCTGTGTGAAAGTGCTTCAGGCAGGCCTTTCGGGACCGAAGGCTGAACGGGCCGGCCCGAGACTTCGGGCAGGGCCCGTCCCCAGCACCAGATTTACAGGTAGGTGGCATTGGGTCGGGTCGGGGAGGTTCGGTTAGGTTCGGGTTGGGGGGAGGGAGGGAGAGAGACGGGGGAGGGAGGGAGAGAGAGGGGGGGAAGGAGGGGGAGGTCAGGTTGGGGAGGGGGAGGTCAGGTCGGGTCCAGTCGGTGGGGGGCGGGGGGGAGTGGGAGCACGGGTCGGGTCCAGTCGGGAGGGGTGGGGGGGAGCGGGAGCAGGAGCGCGGGTCGGGTCCAGTCGGGGGGGGTGTGGAGCGGGAGCGGGAATCGGGTCGGGTCCGGAGGCGGGGGGGAGCGGGAGTTGGGTCGGGGGGCGGGAGCGGGAGTCGGGTCGGGTCGGGTCCGGTGGGGGGGGGGGGAGCAGATGTCAGGTCTGGTCGGGGGGGGAGGTGGGGGAAGCAGGAGCTGGCCATGGGAGGAGCCTTATTCACGCAGCCCCAGTGAGGCCATTCGGCCAGGGCTAGGGGGCTGCGTGCTTCGGGCCCCTCCCACACAGTTTCGGGCGCCTGGAGCTACTGCACTTGCGTGCCCACTGTAGCACGCATGTGCAGAGGTCCCGATACTGTTTTCAGCGCAACGACCTGGCTCCGCCCCCCCACAGCTCATGCTGCGCTGCGCTGAGGGCCAGAGGACCTGCAGGGAGGTGGAGAATACGGAGGATTTTTTTAAGCGCACTTTGTGGCGCGAAAAACGGGCGTCCAGGTCGGGACTGCGCCGTTCTAGGCGCGTGTGGAAACTTGGGCCCTATGTCTCAGAATAAGGGGCCGCCAATTTAAAACTGACATCAGGAAGAATTTCTTCTCTCAGAGGGTTGTAAATCTATGGAATTCTCTGCCCCAGAGAGCTGTGGAGACTGGGTCATTAAATATATTTAAGGCAGAAATAGACAGATTTTTGAGCAATATGGGTGTAAAGGGTTATGGGGAGCGGGCAGGGAAGTGGAGCTGTGTGCATGATCAGATTAGCCATCATCTTTTAAATGGCGGAGCAGGCTCAAGGGGCCAGGTGGCCTACTCCTGCTCCTATTTCTTATGTTCTAAGTGGAGCTGCGGCCAAGATCAGATCAGCCATGATCTTATTAAATGGCGGAGCAGGCTCTAGCGGCCAAATGGCCTACCCCTGCTTCTATTTCTTATGTTCTTATTAATATGAAACAAAAAGGGGGATCAGGAATATAGGAACAGGGTGAGCGCATGGGATTAGGATGGCTGCTCATGTGAAGGATAAACACCAACATGGAATGGTTGTGTCAAACAGCCTGATTCGATGTGTAATTCTATGCAATTCTAAAGATGGGAAGCAGTTAGAAAGGCCCCACCAAAACCAAAGATGATCTCTCAATTAAAGTAAGTGACAAGTGACATCAACATGATCCTGGTTTGCATCCCAAGTCTGTGTTAGCCTGGCTGATCTCAGCTAGTCCAGCAGTTGGGCACTACAATTGGCTCGAGCATACCTGAGCTAGCATAGGGAGCCCTGGTTTACACTGATCATCTAAGCTCATATATGAAAAATACAGAAACCAAAGTTTCTTTGGGCTAGAACCTCCACTTTTTTTGCCTGCTTAATGCCCACTTAACCGCTGAAATGACGTATAACGCCCAGATATCACCCATTTTGGCACAAAATGGAAACTGACATACTTTTTTAGGAGACTTATTGCCGAGAGTTATTTTCCCCATGTGCTTTACGGCGAGAAAAATATTACCACCCAGCCACTTTTTTTCTGTGGAATCAGCAGAATGGGCGATTTCAACACCCATATTATCAGCCCGCGTTACTTTCCTCATGGACTTAACGCCGAGATTCAATAATAACGCCCGCCGACTGTTTTTTGCCGTAAAGAGCATGTTTAACATAGAAACATAGAAAATAGGTGCAGGAGTAGTCCATTTGGTCCTTCGAGCCTGCACCGCCATTCAATAAGATCATGGCTGATCATTCCTTCAGTATCCCTTTCCCGCCTTCTCTTCATACCCCTTGATCCCCTTAACCGTAAGGGCCATATCTAACTCCCTCTTGAATATATCCAATGAACTGGCATCAACAACTCTCTGCGGCAGGGAATTCCATAGGTTAACAACTCTCTGAGTGAAGAAGTTTCTCCTCATCTCAGTCCTAAATGGCCTACCCCTTATCCTAAGACTATGTCCCCTGATTCTGGACTTCCCCAACATCCAGTCCCGTCAGAATCTTATATGTTTCTATGAGATCCCCTCTCATCCTTCTAAACTCCAGTGAATAAAGGCCCAGCTGATCCAATCTCTCCTCATATGACAGCCCAGCCATCCCTGGAATCAGTCTGGTGAACCTTTGCTGCACTCCTTCAATAGCAAGAATGTCCTTCCTCAGACTAGGAGACCAAAACTGAACACAGCATTCCAGGTGGGGCCTCACTAAGGCCCTGTACAACTGCTGTAAGACCTCCCTGCTCCTATACTCAAATCCCCTAGCTATAAAGGCCAACATACCATTTGCCTTCTTTACTGCCTGCTGGACCTGCAGTGACTGATGAACCATGACACCCAGGTCTCGTTGCACCTCCCCTTTTCCTAATCTGCCGCGATTCAGATAATATTCTGCCTTCGTGTTTTTGCCCCCAAAATGGATAACCTCACATTTATCCACATTATACTGCATCTGCCATGCATTTGCCCACTCACATAACCTGTACAAGTCACTCTGCAGCCTCTTAGCGTCATCCTCACAGCTCACACCGCCACCCAGTTTAGTGTTGTCCGCAAATTTGGAGATATTGCACTCTATTCCTTCAACTAAATCGTTAATGTAAATTGTAAAGAGCTGGGGTCCCTGCACTGAGCCCTGCAGCACTCCACAAGTCACTGCCTGCCATTCTGAAAAGGATCCATTTATCCTGACTCTCTGCTTCCTGTCTGTCAACCAGTTCTCTATCCACGCCAGTACATTACCCCCAATACCATGCGCTTTAATTTCGCCCACTAATCTCTTATGTGGGACCTTGTCAAAAGCCTTTTGAAAGTCCAAATACACCACATCCACTGGGTCTCCCTTGTCCACTCTGCTAGTTACATCCTCAACAAATTCCAGAAGATTCGTCAAGCATGATTTCCCTTTCATAAATCCATGCTGACTTGGTCCGATCCTGTCACTGCTTTCCAAATGCGCTGCTATTTCATCCTTAATGATTGATTCTAACATTTTCTCCACTACTGATGTCAGGCTAACCGGTCTATAATTACCCTTTTTCTCTCTCCCTCCTTTTTTAAAAAGTGGTGTTACATTAGCTACCCTCCAGTCCATAGGAACTGATCCAGAGTTGATAGACTATTGGGAAATGATCACCAATGCATCCACTAATTCTAGGGCCACTTACTTCCTTCAGTACTCTGGGATGCAGACTATCAGGCCCCGGGGATTTATTGGCATTCAATCCCATCAATTTCCCCAACACAATTTTCCGCCTATAAGGATATCCTTCAGTTCCTCCTTCTCACTCGACCCACTGTCCCCTCGTGCATTCGGAAGGTTATTTGTATCTTCCTTCGTGAAGACAGAACCAAAGTATTGCTTCAATTGGTCTGCCATTTCTTTGTTCCCCATTATAAATGCACCAGAATCCAACTGCAAGGGACCTATGTTTGTCTTTACTAATCTTTTTCTCTTCACATATTTATGGAAGCTTTTGCAGTCAGTTTTTATGTTCCCTGCAAGCTTCCTCTCGTACTCTATTTTCCCCCTCTTAATTAAACCCTTAGTCCTCCTCTGTTCAATTCTAAATTTCTCCCAGTCCTCAGGTTTGTTGCTTTTTCTAGCCAATTTATATGCCTCTTCCTTGGCTTTAACACTGTCCTTAATTTCCCTTGTCAGCTATGGTTGAGCCACCTTCCCAGTTTTATTTTTACTCCAGACAGGGATGTACAATTGTGCTGAAGTTCATCCATGTGATCTTTAAATGTTTGCCATTACTTATCCACCATCAACCCTTTAAGTATCCTTTGCCAGTCTATTCTAGCCAATTCATGCCTCATACCATCGAAGTTTCCTTTCCTTAAGTTCAGGACCCTAGTTTCCGAATTAACTTTATCACTCTCCATCTTAATAAGGAATTCTACCATATTATGGTCACTCTTCCCCAAGGGGCCTCGCACAACAAGACTGCTAATCAGTCCCTTCTCATTGCACATCACCCAGTCTAGGATGGCCAGCTCCCTGGTTGGTTCCTCGATATATTGGTCTGGAAAGCCATCCCTAATACACTCCAGGAAATCCTCCTCCACTGCATTGCTACCAGTTAGGTTAGCCCAATCAATATGTAGATTAAAGTCGCCCATGATTACTGCTGTACCTTTATTGCACATATCCCTTATTTCTTGTTTGATGCTGTCCCCAACCTCACTACTACTATTTGGTGGCCTGTACACAACTTCCACTAGCGTTTTCTGCCCTTTGGAATTCCGCAGCTCCACCCATATCGATTCCACATCATCCAGGCTAATGCCCATTCCTTACAATTGCATTGATTTCCTCTTTAACCAGCAACGCCACCCCGTCTCCTTTTCCTTTCTGTCTATCCTTCCTAAATGCATCAAACAAGAAATAAGGGATGTGTGCAATAAGGTACATCAGTAATCATGGGTGACTTTAATCTACATATTGATTGGGCTAAATCTTTACCCAAACTAGCGGCCATGGAGATCGCTCACCATCAATTTCACCACCTCACACACATATCGCCCCGAAAATCTCCCGCTCAAAAAACTGGCCACAAAAAGTGGAACTAACCGGGATGGACGCCAGCGGTGTGGCTGGCATTTGTTAAATCCCATGCTTACGTGAGGAGCTGATATCGGAAAGATTTGCCTGAAAGAGCGCTGATGTGAGTGACAATGCTGACACACTGCTGTGTGTGTGCAGCTCAGACATCAATGGTGCCCATCACCTTGGTGCCAGTTAAAGTTTACATTGATTGATGTTAAATTGTATTTAACCCTATCATGGTAAGGAATCACCAGTGTGTAATGGTCCAACTATCTAAGACAATGCGCAACAAGATTATGTTCAACAAAAAAAGTTTAATACCAAAATTGGTCTGAAATCATAAATAACACAGGCAATAACACCCAACCCACACCCACATCCCACTTTTTCCACCATTGACATAAATCACATGGTCAACATGTCAAGCAACACAGAATACAAAGGCAAAGCAGGGTCGTGGTCCCCAGCCCCCATACATTGGAACAAATTGCATACACCCAGATGGAGATATAACACAGCCATGACCTGTGGACATGCACCACACTTTCCTTTCTCCCTCTCTTTCTTCTTCTCACCTCTATCCCTTCCCCTCCTCACTCCACGGTGCCTGGCTGATGAGCTCCTCAGGCGGTGCCTCATTGCGGGGGGATGAAGGCAGATGTGTTAGTTGGATGAGAATGGGAGCGGGGGATGCTGAGGGAGCAACAACTCTGCTGCAGAAGCAGGATCTTAGTTCTTGCTCGCATCTGTCATTCGCAGTGGTGGTGCGGAACCTAGGGCTGGAGTACTGCGCTCAGGGACAACTGGGAGCCCTCTTGCCACCAGTGTTCCTGGCTACCAGCTCCAGGGCCTCCTCCATCCCTTCCATGTTATATGTTATTTGTTGGACCAAAACTCGGTGCCAACTATGTTCTTGGTGCTTCATAGGCTTTTTGCTACTGGTGAATCTCCGTCGGGCCTCCCACAACAGCCAGACAAGCACACATCACAGCCACACATGCTTCAGAGCCTCTGAGCTCCCTCTCTCTCTGTCTCCTCTTCTGCGCATGTCATGATGACCCTTGACCTCCTGAATCGCAGGAATTGAGCGTTGCCATGCCGTTGCTAAGGACGGCCACATTTTACGGCAGAAGGTCAAAAAATTTTTACGCTGCCGCCCATTTGATATTGCTCACGGTGAAGCCCATTTTCAAAAATATAAACTAAGTGTTTTGAGAATGGTTGAGAAGCCGGCGATCTGAAAACCCTTTTTTACCACCCAAGCTGGAAATAACGCCCATTTTTGTGTGTTAAGCTCAAAAGTGGAGGTTCTAGCCCTTTGAGTTGAAGGTAACCATGACATGTAAGCATAAAAAAGAATAAGAATCATCGTTGTTTTGTTGGAACGACTGTGTAGACCAGTGCATAGCTCCACATTGGATGGCCACATGTATAATCACATTAATTCTTGTCCATTTTCTGATTGATTTTGCTGTAATAACTCTTCTATTAATACTCGGTTGACTTCAAATGTGTGGCTTCATACTTCACAGTAGGTTTACACTCTGACCTTTAGACTAAGATTTCCCAAGTTTCCCAGGAGGTTCCAGGGGGAGGTGAAAGACTTATCAGGCAAGTTTCCAATTTTGTTCACAGCGCCTTTCAGGATGATCAACAAGGCCTTGGGGTCTTCTGACTGCTCCTCTTCAGCATCAGTAAGTGGACCTCAACGTTGGCATGCAGGAGTGCAGCCACAGTCATGAGAAACCTGCAAATGTATTCCCTTCTGCTTCTCCATGTTCAGGTGCAAAGCCCAGTCAGTTTCTGCCGTAAAGTGTGGCCGTCCTTAGCAACAGCATGGCAACGCTCGATTCCGTGATTCAGGAGGTCAAGGGTCATTCAAGGAATTCCTCACAAGGCACTTGAGGAATGTTGTGCCTATACGGATGAGACATTAAACCTAGGCCCTATCTGCCCTTTCAGTTGGACATAAGAGACCCCATGTCACTATTAAAAGAACAGCATGGGAGATCTCTCTGGTGTCCTGGTCAATATTTATTCCTCAATCAACATCACTAAAAAACAAATCATCTGGTCATTATCACATTGCTGTTTGTGGGAGATTGCTGCCGCCTTTCCTACATTGCGACAGTGACTACACTTCAGATGTACTTCGTTGGCTGTGAGGCGCTTTGGGACTTTCTGAAGTCAGGAACTTCACTGTATAAATGCAAGTTCTTTCCTTTAGTCCTTTCTTTCTATAGCTGCCAAGTAAATGAGAGGACTTCCCTTGGCCCCAGGTACTCTGGTAGGGTCAGGAGTGGAGATTACTGGCAATTGTTACAACACAATTCCATGGGCAAAGTGAGACTGAGGACTTGCAGCTCTATGCTGACTAATTATCCTGCCTACATATATATAAGACTAATCACTAACATTTGAAAACTTAGGGAGACTGTACAGCCTTGCTGCACATTAGGGAGAGATTGTTCTAGTTGCTATGTTTGGTAAGACTAAAAACATCTTGGCCAGAAATTCAATGATGCTGCGTCCATTTTCAGTCATTAAACTGGCATCTAAGCCTTCATTATCGTGGGCAGAAAACACACATTCATTACAATCTGGAAATGCAGCGCACGCCATTTTGGTATAGACAAAAAAAAATGGGCGTCCATAGCCTATATCTGAAACAGATATTGGGCCCTTTGTGTGATGCCAGCTGGGTCTGTATGCGACCTAACCAGCTGTCCTTAAGGGGACCACTGCAGGCCACCACCCAAAAGGTAAGTGTCTAAATAAATGTGGAGCTGAGAGATGCAGCAGTGCTTCTCTTGACTCCACTTCAGTACCGCAGGCTGATGCAGGCCTCCGGTCATGACCCCCGACTCTCCCGATCGCCTTTTCTTTTCTCAGTTTTGATAGGGGGCTATAAAGTGGCTGCTTTGTCAAAACTGTTTGATATTCCCTGGCTGCTGAACATCTCTGTGTGTGAGTGACATTACAGAGAAACAAAACAAAACAATCTCAGAATCTGGAATGTCAGAACTCTGCTAGATGTGGCTGAAAAATATGAATACTCTGAAAGACAAATTGCCTTGATTCTGTGAGAAATATGTAGAGGGTAAGACCTATCATTATTCTGATCCAATCTAAGCACATTGATGTTTTAGCCTATCCAAAGTTTCAGACTATCAAATAAATTACAGAGTGAAGTATTAATAAACAGTTTGCAATACTTGGGCCAGAATTCCGCCATCAATACCAGTAGGTTCATTGAGTCATATCATGGTTTTCAAATTCAAATCAAGATGTTTGGCCACTCACATTGTTGTCACCTATGCAGTTATTTCTCACACAAGTAAGGATTAGAATCAGCACAAAGATGACCTTTTTCTATTTAAATATGTTTCTGGACCATCGAAGAAAAAAAGTAAGAGATCCCTCACTTGAGTGAGGTAAGGTGGAATTCCTAGTCACATCAAAATCCTTCTATTTTTAGAAAGGAATGGATCAACACCTACTGAGAAAGCGATTTAAATTGAACTGAAAACAGAAAATGCTGGAAATACTCAGCAGGTCAGGCAGCATCTGTGGAGAGAGAAACAGTTAACATTTCAGATCGATGACCCTTCGTCAGATTTGTTTAATTTACATGGGCATTAGGAAGAGAGTATAGAGATTTTATGTGGAACTGGTCCATGACAGGGTAGCCTTTCCTTGTTACTGGATTTCTTATGATTTATGTTCATATTTACTCCTACCTGTAATGGGGGCTAACAGAGGCTATAGGGTCAATTTGAACTCTGCTCACCCAATGGATAGCAGCCATCAAATAGCTGTGCTGCACTTACCATCCCATCGCCACTCAGATCCCACCCATCACCGTACTTCCTTTGGCCTTCGGCTGGTTACCCCAGGAGCCCACATTACAGCATGCACTTTAGAGTGTAGGCTGAGGAATGCACTGCGTAAACTCTGCCCAGTTGTACTGACTGATGAAGTAGAATAAGCTGAATAGGGATGTTCAGAATAATTTGTGTTGGGCCAGGAGCACCCCTCTGGGCTCCACAAGAAAACGGTGAGCCGCCGTAGGCTCCCCCAGCCAGTTCGGCATCCAGGCCACCCAATATTGTAGCGGCCTGGAGCTGCCGCGCTCCAGCAGGCCACCTGTTCCGAGCATGGGGCTCACTTGTGACATGATCGTGGGACCTACTCCTCGAAATGAACCTAATTTACCAGTTCTTTTTGAGAACTTCCTGATGTAAATGAGTCAGCACAACATAATGTACTGATGCGTACGAGTAGACATTTGAGCTTGATCACTTGATTTTCAAAGGTGCCCATTAAGTAATTTCCAAGATGCCAGATAGCACCTCCTCTTAGACCTCTTCAAGTCAGAGCTTTCGACAGTGATTTTAAACTGAGTTGTCAACAGCAATAAATAGCAATTCCTTCTCGATAAATAAACTTTTTTAACCATCAACAAGGAAACTATGCTGTCAAGTGTTGCTGGTCACAGACGTTTTTGCTACACTTCTGGCAAAGTTACAGCAGAAGTGCGGGATCAGCACTGAGGAATTTCCCATAGGTAATTACAAAACAAGAGTAATCTTCAGACGAAGCAGGTTTAGCAGGCAAGGAATAATTTGACCAGGATGCACAGACATTATCATTCAGTTCTGATTTTTAAATAATACTTTAATTTTATATATTATTTATTTACCCAATTTGGGAAGCAGAATAAAGTTGGTTGTCGCCTAAGAGTTTGTCTACTGTATGGGCTGCGGTCTTGGAGAGGCAAAGCTTAGGCACTGCAGTGTCACCACTGGTGGGAGGGTATAATTACAGCCTGAAAAGTTTACATCGATAGTTTCCATTATACAGGCAGACATAGAAATGTATAATGGCATAAGTTGATAGTATGTAATAATTGTAATATATTATGTGCATAGATATAACAATGTATTGTAAATTCATGATGATATCAAGTTTGGCAGGGTATAGTTATTATGAGAAATTTGAAAAATCAAGGCTGCATTTATTGGTGCTGGGAAGGCTAAGAAGAAAATCGTGAAAAATGATTTCTACTAGTCATTATTGATATCAAGGAGGCATACATTTAGGGTTAATGCTTTAAGCATAAAGGAGTCTGGAAGAAATGTTTTCATGCAAAAAAATATGATCTGCATTTCTATGTGACAACTGAAGCAGAGGCAATCACAATATTTAAGAGCAAATTTGATAAACATTTGAAACAAAATATTAAAGGAGTTGGGAAAACAGTGGGGAATTGGTCTAAAGTAGATAACTTCAATGTGTAGCTGGAACTGGCACCAACATAATGGGCCAAATGGCCTCATGCAGTGCTGAAATTTCTAAATTGTCAAGCCTTGGTGCACGTCGCTTGAACAAATGGTGTACACCTCCCATATTACATTAATGAGATATTTGCACTATTATTGGCTTTTCTGTACTTTGCACTAATGATTAACAGACTGCGGCTTTAAGTACTATTAGTCCAAATTTCATTTGTGAGAGCTGTGCTTTTAATAATACATTTTTGTTCTATCAGAGAGACTGTACAATCAGAGCCTGGCAAAATGTACCAGAAATACACAAGTGAGTTAAACTTCCCTCAAAAGACTAGTATTACAGGATGCACGTCATTGGTACAAAATGGTTGCACAGCTTGTTTTAATTAAACCAAAATAGTGCAATAAAGACCGTTCCACTTTCATTTTGGAAAAAAAAATTAGATCTCTGAAAGCTAAGAATGTGTCAGGAAATGTTGATTAGGCTGCTTCACAATTATTACCTTCATACAAGAAATTGAAAGAAGCCATATGTGTACTGTAAATTACCGTATCTGTGTTGGAAAATACAGGGAGTGAGCTCATTTGATTTCTTAACCTTGTTCAGTTGAAAGTTTATAGAAACATAGAAACATAGAAAATAGGTGCAGGAGGAGACCATTCGGCCCTTCGAGCCTGCACCACCATTCAATATGATCATGGCTGATCATGCAACTTCAGTACCCCACTTCTGCCTTCTCTCCATACCCCCTGATCCCTTTAGCCATAAGGACCACATCTAACTCCCTTTTGAATATATCCAACGAATTGGACTCAACAACTTTCTGTGGTAGAGAATTCCATAGGTTCACAATTCTCTGGGTGAAAAAGTTTCTCCTCATCTCGGTCCTAGATAGCTTACCCCTTATCCTTAGACTGTGACCCTGGTTCTGGACTTCCCCACCATCGAGAACATTCTTCCTGCATCTAACCTGTCCAAACCCGTCAGAATTTTACATGGTTCTCTGAGATCCCCTCTCATTCTTCTAAATTCCAGTGAATATAAGCCTAGTCAATTCAGTCTTTCTTCAAATGTCAGTCCTGCCATCCTGGGAATCAGTCTGGTGAACCTTTGATGCATTCCCTCAATAGCAAGAATGTCCTTCCTCAGATTAGGAGACCAAAACTGCACACAATACTCAAGGTGTGGTCTCACCGAGACCCTGTACAACTGCAGCAAGACCTCCCTGCGCCTATACTCAAATAATCTCGCTATGAAGGCCAACATGCCATTTGCCTTCTTCACTGCCTGCTGTAGCTACATGCCTACTTTCAATGACTGATCTCCCATGACACCCAGGTCTCGTTGCACATCTCCTTTTACTAATCTGTCACCATTCAGATAATAATGTGCCTTCCTGTTTTTGTCACCAAAGAGGATAACCTCACACTTATCCACTTTATACTGCATCTACCATGCATTTTCCTACTCAGCTAACCTGTCCAAGTCACTCTGCAGCCTCTTAGCATCCTCCTCACAGCTTACACTGCCACCCAGTTTAGTGTCATCCGCAAACTTGGCGATATTACTTCAATTCCTTCGTCAAAATCATTAATATATATTGTAAATAGCTGGGGTCCCAGCACTGAGCCCTGCGGCACCCCACTAGTCATTGCCTGCCATTCTGAAAAGGACCCGTTTATTCCCACTCTTCCTGTCTGTATCTATCCATGTCAATCCCATGTGCTTTAATTTTGCACACTAATCTCTAGTATGGGACCTTGTCAAAAGCTTTTTGAAAGTCCAAATACACCACATCCACTGGTTCTCCCTTGTCCACTCTACTAGTTACATCCTCAAAAACTTTTAGAAGATTTTCAAGCATGATTTCCCTTTTATAAATCCATGCTGACTTGGACCAATCCCTGTCACTGCTTTCCAAATGCGCTGCTATTACATCTTTAATAATTGATTCCAGCATTTTCCCCACTACCAATGTCAGACTAACTGGTCTATAATTCCCAGTTTTCTCTTTCCCTTCTTTTTCAAAAGTGGGGTTACATTAGCTACCCTCAAATCCATAGGAACGGATTCAGAGTCCATGGAATATTGGAAAATGACCACCAATGCATCTACTATTTCTGGGACCACTTCCTTAAATATTCTGGGAGGCAGACTATCGGGCCCTGGGGATTTATCGGCCTTCAATCCCATCAATTTCCCTAACACCATTTCCTGACTAATAAGGATTTCCCTCAGTTCCTCCTTCTCGCTAGACCCTCAGTCCCCTAGTATTTTCAGGAGGTTATTTGTGTCTTTCTTCGTGAATACAGAACCAAAGTATTTGTTCAATTGATCTGCCATTTCTTTGTTCCCCATTATGAATTCATCTGATTCTGACTACAAGGGACCTACATTAGTCTTCACTAATCTTTTTCTCTTCACATATCTATAGAAGCTTTTGCAGTCAGTTTTTATGTTCCCTGTAAGCTCACTCTCATACTCTATTTCCCTCCTCCTAATTAAACCTTAGTCCTTCTCTGCTGAATTCTAAATTTCTCCCAGTCCTCAGGTTTGCTGCTTTTTCTGGCCAATTTATAGGCCTCTTCCTTGGATTTAATACTATCCCTAATTTCCCCTGTTAGCCACGGTTGAGCCATCTTCCCCGTTTTATTTTTACTCCAGACAGGGATGTACAATTGCTGTCGATCTTCCATGTGATCTTTAAATATCTGCCATTGCTTATCTACTGTTAACCCTTGAAGTATAATTCGCCAGTCTATCCTAGCCAATTCACGTCTCATACCATCTAAGTTAACTTTCTTTAAGTTCAGGACCCTAGCCTGACTTAACTGTGTCGCTCTCCATCTTAATGAAGAATTCTATCATATTATGGTCACTCTTCCCCAAGGGACCTCGCATGACAAGATTGCTAATTAATCCTCTCTCATTACAAAAGATCCAGGCTAGGATGGCCTGCTCTCTAGTTGGTTCCGTGACATATTGGTCTAGAAAACCATCCCTTATACACTCCAGGAAATCTTCCTCCACAGTATTGCTACCAGTTTGGTTAGCCCAATCAATATGTAGATTAAAGTCACCCATGATAACTGCTGTACCTTTATTGCATGCATCCCTAATTTCTTGTTTGATGCCATCCTCAACATCACTACTACTGTTTGGTGGTCTGTACACAACTCCCACTAACGTTTTCTGCCCTTTGGTGTTTAGCAGCTCTACCCATGTAGATTCCACATCAACCAAGTTAATGTCCTTCCTTCCGATTGCGTTAATCTCCTCTTTAACCAGTAACACTACCCCACCTCCTTTTCCTTTCTGTCTATCCTTCCTGAATATTGAATACTCCTGGTTATTGAGTTCCCAGCCTTGGTCACTCTGGAGTCATGTCTCTGTAATCCCAATTACATCATATCCGTTAAGAGCTATCTGCGCAGTTAATTCATCCACCTTATTACGAATGCTCCTCACATTGAGACTCAGAGCCTTCAGGCTTGTTTTTTTCGCACTCTTTGCCCTTTTATAATTATGTTGTAATGTGGCCCTTTTTGATTTTTGCCTTGATTTCTCTGCCCTCCTCTCTTACTTTTCTCCTTCCTATCTTTTGCTTCTGCCCCCTTTTTACTTCCCTCTGCCTCCCTGCATAGATTCCCATCCCCCTGCCATATTAATTTAACCCTCACCAATAGCACTAGCAAACACTCCCCCTTGGACATTGGTTCCAGTCCTGCCCAGCTGCAGACCGTCTGGTTTGCACTGGTCGTACCTCCCCCAGAACCGGTTCCATTGTCCCAGGATTTTGAATCCCTCCCCCTTGCACCATTCCTTAAGCCACATATTCATCTGAACTATCCTGCTATTCCTACTCTGACTAGCACATGGCACTGGTAGCAATCCTGAGATTACTACTTTTGAGGTCCTACTTTTTAATTTAATTCCTAGCTCCCTAAATTCAGCTTGTAGGGCCTCATCCCATTTTTTTACCTATATCGTTGGTACCTATATGCACCACGACTGCTGCTGTTCACCCTCGCCCTCCAGAATGCCCTGCCGCCGCTCTGAGACATCCTTGACCCTTGCACCAGAGAGGCAACATACCATCCTGGAGTCTCGTTTGTGGCCACAGAAACGCCTATCTATTCCTCTTACAATAGAATCCCCTATCATTATAGCTCTCTCTCTCTTTTTCCTGTCCTCCTGTGCAGCGGAGTCACCCCTGGTGCCATGAACTTGGCTGCTGCTGCCTTCCCCAATGTGCCACCTCCCTCAACAGTATCCAAAAAGGTATATCTGTTTTGGAGGGAGGTGACCGCAGGGAACCCCTGCACTATCTTCCTGCTCTTGCTCTTCCTGATGGTCACCCATTTCCTATCTGCCTGTGTAACATTTACCTGCGGTGTGACCAACTCACTAAATGTGCTATCCACGAAGTCCTCAGCATTGTGGATGCTCCATAATGAATCCATGCGCAGCTCCAGTGCCGCAATGCAGTCTGTCAGGAGCTGCAGCTGGACACGCTTCCCATACACATAGTAGCCACGGACACTGGAAGTGTCCCTGACTTCCCACATAGCTCAGGAGGCGCATGACATGGCTCTGGGCTCTCCTGCCATGACTTAACCCTTAGAGTAAATTAATTTGGCAACAATGCCAAAGGTTTCCTACTGATAAGGAAAGAAAAAGTAAAAGAAAAAATACTCAGCAATCAACTAGCCAATCACTTACCCGCTTGGCTGTGATGTCACACTTCGATTTCTTTTTACTTCTATTTTGCCTTTTTTCCCTGCACCAACTGGCTGCTCCTCCGACTGCCGCTGGACTTTTATCGGCCTCGAGCCTCCCCCTCCCTCTGGCTGCTCTTGACTCCTGCTCCTCCAACTGCCACTGGCCTTCTATAGGCCTCGAGCAGATCTTTGAGAGGCTCTGTTGCAGGGGTACATACAGGGACAAGAACATGTCCTTGGTATACTGAGAACCAAACAAATGATGTGTTTTATTAATCTGTTGAGTAGCAGCAAGTAGCTGTAAATTACCTGCTGATTTTATTTCCTGTGGGGGAAAACTCCACTTTCTGCCTGACCTGATGTATTGATGGCAAGCTTGCCCTGCAGAGGATTGCCCACCAGATCAGACCTACTAAATGGGACACTGCTTCAATTTTCCTCCCAGGTGCCTTTTTGTTTACGGAAATACTAGGACCTAATGAGAAGGAGGAACTGAAGGAAATCCTTATTAGGCGGGAAATTGTGTTGGAGAAATTGATGGGATTGAAGGCTGATAAATCCCCAGGGCCTGATAGTCTGCATCCCAGAGTACTTAAGGAAGTAGCCCTAGAAATAGTGGATGCATTGGTGATCATTTTCCAACAGTCTATCAACTCTAGATCAGTCTCTATGGACTGGAGGGTAGCTAATGTAACACCACTTTTTAATAAAGGAGGGAGATATACAGGTTAGCCTGACATCAGTAGTGGGGAAAATGTTGGAATCAATTATTAAAGATGAAATAGCAGTGCATTTAGAAAGCAGTGACTGGATCGGTCCAAGTTAGCATGGATTTATGAATGGGAAATCCTGCTTGACAAATCTTCTAGAATTTTTTGAGGATGTAACTGGTAGAGTGGACAAGGGAGAACTAGTGGATGTGGTGTATTTGGACTTTCAAAAGGCTTTTGACAAGGTCCCATACAAGAGATTGGTGTGCAAAATTAAAGCACATGGTATTGGGGGTAATGTACTGATGTGGATAGAGAACTGGTTGGCAGATAGGAAGCAGAGAGTCGGGATAAACGGGTCCTTTTCAGAATAGCAGGCAGTGACTAGTGGGGTGCCGCAGGGCTCAGTGCTGGGTCCCCAGCTATTTACAATATACATTAATGATTTAGATGAAGGAACTGAGTGTTATATCTTCAAATTTGCAGATGACACTAAGCTGGGTGGTGGTGTGAGCTGTGAGGAGGATGCTAAGAGGCTGCAGGGTGAATTGCACAGGTTAGGTGAATGGGCTAATGCATGGCAGATGCAATATAATGTGGATAAATGTGAGGTTATCCACTTTGGTGGCAAACACACGAAGGCAGAATATTATCTGAATGGCGGCAGATTAGGAAAAGGGGAGGTGCAACGAGACCTGGGTGTCATGGTACATCAGTCATTGAAAGTTGGCATGCAGGTACAGCAGGCAGTGAAGAAGGCAAATGGTATGTTAGCCTTCATAGCTAGGGGATTTGAGTATAGGAGCAGGGAGGTCTTACAGCAGTTGTACAGGGCCTTAGTGAGGCCTCACCTGGAATATCGTGTTCAGTTTTGGTCTCCTAATCTGAGGAAGGACATTCTTGCTATTGAGGGAGTGCAGCGAAAGTTCACCAGACTGATTCCCGGGATGGAGGGACTGACATATGAGGAGAGACTGGATCGACTGGGCCTGTATTCACTGGAATTTAGAAGAATGAGAGGGGATCTCATAGAAACATATAAAATTCCGACGGGGTTGGGCAGGTTAGATTGGATTGGCAGGAAGAATGTTCCCGATGTTGGGGAAGTCCAGAACCAGGGGACATAGTCTAAGGATAAGGGGTAAGCCATTTAGGACTAAGATGAGGAGAAACTTCTTCACTCAAAGAATTGCTAACCTATGGAATTCCCTACCGCAGAGAGTTGTTGATGTCAGTTCATTGGATATATTCAAGAGGGAGTTGGATATGGCCCTTATGGCTGAAGGGATCAAGGGGTATGGAGAGAAAGCAGGAAAGGGGTACTGAGGGGAATGATCAGCCATGATCTTATTGAATGGTGGTGCAGGCTCAAAGGGCCAAATGGCCTACTCCTGCACCTATTTTCTATGTTTCTATGTTTCTATGTTATTCTCCCATGACATCGCTTGTAGTGAGTTACAAACATACGAACAATGAACAATGACGGACAGGTAAAGACCATCTGGTCTATTGAGCCTGTCCCACACAGTTGCGATACCTTGTGTATCACAACATACAGGGCTCAATTTTCCTGGATCATTTGCGCCATTTATTTGGCGTGTGACATTTTTTCTGGCGTAAGTATTAAATTCAAAGGTACACCCAGGAATCGGCGCCGGCGTAACTGCTTTAGTTCCGAATTTTCTATGTTAGGTTTTTTTGATACCATATTTTCCTCGTGGCGGCGCCAGTTTTCAGCATTTTTCGCAGTTTGCCCCCAAATTTTTTATCCTAGGTCGATGTATCTGGCCACTCCCAAAAAACCTTTTGGTGCGTTAACAGAAAGCAGTGCACATTGAAAAATCGGCACTTAAAGGTGCCATTGTTTTTCATCAAAGTTCTTGGAGGGTGTCTCTAGTACTTGAAATATCCATCATAAAGTTCAACTTTATTTAACTTTCAACGTAGTACATGGAAGTTTCTTGGATTTCTGAAAGTTTAATTTTTTTTTACTTACACGCCACCATCGAAAGTCTTCAAGCAGGGCTGGAGGGTCATAGCGTCAGCCGTCAGAATCGGCCCCGGACACAGGGGTTCGGGGCTCAGCTGGAAAACAAGCCCGGGGTGGAGGGGGGAGAGGTGGCGATCGGAAGGCTTCTGCACTGAGCCCGGGGAGGGGCGTGCCAATCAGAATGCTGCTGCACTAGGCACAAGACTGCAATGAGTTGAGGGACGGGTGGAGAAGGGGGGAAGTCACAAGACTGCAATGAGTTGGGGGAGGGGGGGAAGAAGTTGTCACAAGATCTGAGTTTGGTCCATCCATACAGATGTTGGGGAGAGAGAACAAAGAACCTGTCCTGCCTGCCTACTGTTTTGAGCTTCTTGCAAAGGTAAAATTTAACTATGGGGGCAATACTGACAATGCCTTACCTTGAGTGAGGCTTCTGCATGATGGTGTTATGTAGGAGACAATTGATTTGACGTCATTGCATGAGGAACATGAGAGCTCATAGGGTGCTGGGCAGGAGGCCTTACCCACATCGGATATATCAACACAGGCGTTCATACCTGCAACTGAGTGATGCAAACTTGTCTGAAGGTTGCATTTTCACAAAGAAGTTGTAACTGAGATTTGTGAGATAGTGAAAGCAGACCTGCAACCTAGAAGTGTCAGGAGGATTGCTTTGTCAATTGAAGTGAAAGTTACAACTGCACTTTCATTCTATGCCTCCGGATCGTTTCAAGCTACAACTGGGGATGTGTACGCCATCTCTCAACATGCAACACATGTCTCCAGTCGCCAGGTGACAACTGCAGTATGTGCATGGAGGAATGACTACATAAAGTTCCCCATGACCGCCCAAGCAATGCGTGACAGGGCTGTGGGCTTCTCCAGGATTGCTGGCTTCCCAAAGGTATAGGGCTGCATTGATTGTACCCACATCGCATTGCGAGCACCTTTGGAGGATTCTAAGATGTACAGGAACAGAAAAAGCTTTTACCCCATTAATGTACAGCTCGTGTGTGATGACAAGCATCGCATCATGTCAGTTGATGCAAGATACCCTGGGAGCACCCATGATGCATTCATCCTATGTGACAGCGTTTTATCTGCCATGTTTCAGCAGCAGCCAGAAAGGCAGAACTGGCTACTGGGAGACAAAGGATATGGCCTCACCACCTGGCTCATGACACCCCTATGCGTAACCCTGATGGAAGCTGACCAAGAATACAACATGTCGCATATTGCGACGGCACCATCATAAAGAGGACTATTGGCATCTTGAAGCAGCGTTTTCGATGCCTGGACCATTCCAGAGGCTACTTGCTATACTTCCCTGAGATTCACTGTTGTGTGCTGCATACTGCATAACTGAGCCATCATGAGGCAGCCACAGCTGGTAGTAGAAGACCCACCTGAGGTGAGAGTGGCTGATGATAATGATGAGGAAGATGCAGATGATGAGCAGGAGGACAAGGATGAGGACAAGGAAGCCATGCAAGTACCTGAACCCGGAGCACGATGGCAAAGCAGGGTGGGCCATTGTGCCCCTTAACGATTGCTCGAGCCTTGCGCCAGCAGCTCATCCATGAACGCTTTGCTGCCTGAAGACTCAGCGACAACTATTCCACATGGACTATGTTTACTGTTTGGACCTGTTCCGTAATGTTGTGTTGTGTTAATGGAACAAATGATGGAAATGATTCTTGTTAACTTCAAAAGTTGTGTTAATAATCGAACAAATAATGAAATGATTCTTCTTGAGTTCCAAAAGTTGTGTTAATAATGGAATAAATAATGAGAATGATTCAGATTTAATGTAAAATATAATTTATTCAAAAGTTTAACAAACAGTTCTTTGTACTTAACTTAACTTTAATACAATTATTTTTGTTTCAAACTTTAAAGTTTTCAGCCACGATCACTTACAAACTTTAAGATCACTTACAAATTCTAAGATCACATAAAAACTTTAAAACTTGTAAATTTACATAGCTTCCGAAAATCTTTTAATTTGAGAACAACAGTAACAACAGTAACAATATTAATAACAACAATAACAACAGCAGCAGCAGCAAACAAAGGCTGCACCCATCTCTCCTCCACCTTATTCTAAGACCGCCCGCCGCGCTTGGTCTTGGTGACTCCACCATCCCTGCCCGCAGGAGGTGGCGCGCTGTTTCTGGGGTTCTTACCAAGCTTATTCTTTCTAAGATCTCGGGTAGTGTGCATCTGTTGATGGGGGAGCACGCGGTAATGTGGAGGGCCCGGCTTGGTGCTCTTCAGAGGCTGGTGTTGGAATTGGAGTGAGAGTTGATTCTCTAATGGGCGCGGGGTCTGGGTGTGTTCACTTATTGCAGCAGCTCACTCCAACATGCCGTCCTTCATGTGCCCTGACAGTGTCTCAACGACCTGCAACATTCCCTCCCTCATGTTGAGCAAAACTGTCTCAACTATCTGTCACATTCCCTCTCTCATGTTGAGTGATAGTGTTCACACCATCTCTGACATTCCCTCCCTCATGTTCAGTGACAGCGCATCAGCTACCTGTGACATTCCCTCCCTCATGGACACTGACATGGCTTCAGCTGACTGAGATATTCCCTCACTCATGGTCCTGGACATCGTTCCCATTTCTTGTGAGATTGCTGTTACTTCTCCCAACAGTTCAGCCACCTCATCACCCACCCTACTGATAGTGTCGAGGAGTGATCGCATAAGTTCAATGCTCTCCCCACTCATTGCCATCATCTGAACCACATCTGTTAGATCCTGCACCTCAGGAGAGCGCGGTCAGGCTTTCCTTCCCCTCCTCCCCACGGGTGTGGCTGGCACCCCACAGCCTCGGAAGGTGGGGCCCTGGGTGTGCCTCACGCCACACCACTGGAACCCGCAGCCTCGGAAGGAGGGACCCTGGGTGTGCCTCATGCCACACCACTGGAACCCGCAGCCTCGGAAGGTGGGACCCTGGGTGTGCCTTGCTGTACCCCACCACTGGAACCCACAGCCTCGCATGTTAAGAAACCATGGAATGTCCCACCAACACTCAAACTACTAGTCACTGAAGGGGCTGCCATCTCAAGGGGCGGCACCTGCACCTCCACCAAAGTCAAAAAACAGTGGGGGCTTCATCCATCTCTATCCGCTCCCCCTCATCCCCATGCTCTAGGTCTGGAGGGTGGGATTGGAAGATGTTCTCCTCTTCAGGCTCGTCCTCATCTGAATCGTCTTCTGCATCGTCAAGGTCGGTCTCAAGTTCTGCAAAATATAACAGAAGACAGACAGCAGAGGAGGGGGCAGGATGGGTGGCATGAGTAGGCTCACACAGCGCAGGCAGCAGGCTGATTTGAAGGACCACAATGAATGATTATACATTACATCAACTGAAGCATAGCTGGTGGAGACATTCCCATGAACCAAAGCATGGCTAGCCCGCACAGTACTTAATACTTAGCAAAGCCAGATTGTGAAATTTGCAGGACTTACACTCTCCCTCAAGTGTAGGCCCAGTTTGTGCAGTGGTGGTTGCTTTTCTCCAGGCAGAACCCATCAAAGCAGCGACCCTCTCTTCCAATGGTGTCAGTGGCTGCAGATTTAGCGGGCCTCCTCCTGTTCGAGTTCTTTCCCTTTTATTATGTGCCACCTTCCTCTGCAAAGATGAAAATGTAACTTTTTAGAGAGGGTGTCTTTCTGCTGGGTGGGACAAATACAGCTGGTCACAGTTACAATTGCAATTCCATTGAATAAATGAAAATATTACTTACACTAACTACTTGACCAAGGACCAAGGTCCTGCCACTTCGTTTTACACTGGCCTCCAGATCTCGTGGTGGTCACCATTCTGCAATAATCTTCTGCAACTTGGTTCCAGTGTTTCTTCATTTTTTTGGGTGGAACTTTTATGTGATCTCTGCTGATGCCCAGCTCCTGCCATCTGGTCTCAATCACAGTAACTAGTGCCTCCACTTCATCCTGTAAGAAATTCTTAGTCCTTGCACCGTGTTGCATCTTGTATTGCAGGTCCGATTTTTCCAATGCTCTCACACAGCACTCCTTCTCACACATACAACTGGCTCTTTAAAAATGGCCGATTGCCAACCGGGAGCTGCATTGTGCATGTGCGCCTATTGAAATAAGATCAAAAACGTCACGTTTTTTGTCGCACATGCATAGAAGGTGCGGCATCGTTTTTTCGGCGCAAGACAGCAGGCTCCACCCACCGAGACAACTGGACACGCTGAACGGTGGCAAATTTGTATTATACATCGGGGAAACTTTGGCAAAATATTTCCGCTGCATTTCTGGTCTAGAAAAATGGGAGTAACTCTGGCAATATGCCAGAAAACAGGCTTGGGCAAAATTGAGCCCATACACTCCACCCCACCTGAAACCATGTGATTTCCTGGGAGAGGCGAAAAAACAGATAAAAAAACCCAGGCCAATTTGGGGGAAAAAATCAGGGAAATTCCTCTCCGACCCATCAAGGCGATCAAAGTTGGTCCAGGAAATCACTCTGGCCATTAAATTCCCTGCAGTACCTACCTTCTGTAAGAGGTGATCTCCGTCACAGCCAGAAACTAACCAGCTTTTGCTTGAAGGAATATGAAGATATGGGGGGTGCAATTGGACGGGGAAACAAAACAAGAGGAATCGGAGTTGCTGATCGTGAGAGGACAAACCTGATATTCTGTTTTTTTTTTAATTAATGAAATTGAATTTCAGGCAGAGTGTGTAACAGGTGAGCGATGCGGTACCGTGTGTTTTAACTTCCGTGCCCAATTTTACCTCCTCCGGTTTTATAGAAATAGCAGTGTTGTTTACAAGATATAACGACGAAACTATTTCAGGAAGAAGAAATGGCACTTCCAGAAAGTGTAGGGTTTATTTAGTATAAAGAGAAAATTAAATTTTTTATATCATCTATAAAATGTATTGGAATAGTTTACATGAAATGATTTGTATATCAATCATATAATAAAAATATTTTAAAAATTTTATATTTGTGAGTGTCAGTTTTTCTGCTTTACTGTTATGCAGTGGTGCAGTTAGATATATATTGTTTGGTTAGGAAGTAAGTTGGGAAGTTTGACCTGAGTTCTGTGGCGGAATGAAACGATTAAGGAGGAATCAGTGAGGCAGGTTGTAGATATTGCCCATGGAAGGAGTGGGGAACATTTTATTATTTTTTGAGAGACAGGGCAGAGAATGGGGGAGAGCGGAGGTGAGCAGTGATTTAAAAATTGTAAGTACTGCTCCTGGCAGGGAACCTGCAGGAAGTTGGCTGTATATCAAATTAAAATTAAACATGCTACTCACGCTGGAGAAGGTACAGCGGAGGCCAGCCGAGGGGCAAACATAAGGGCCTAGAATTTGTTGAAAAAATAATGGGATCTGAACGACGCATGCCGTTATTAATGCACAAACTGGCTAGCAACTTATAGTGAGGAATTGCGAATCACCACAAGTTGCTGGCTGATTTGTGTTGCTCCGCTATTAGCTTCATGAAAACGACATATTTCATAGAATCATAGAAAGAGGCCAATCGGCCCATCGTGTTCAGCTGACAAAAAACTATCCAGCCTAATCCCACTTTCCAGTTCTTGGTCCGTAGCCCTGTAGATTATGGCACTTTAAGTGCACATCCAAGTATTTTTTAAATGCGATGAGGGTTTCTGCCTCTACCATCCTTTCAGGCAGTGAGTTCCAGACCCCCACCGCCCTCTGGGTGAAGAAATTTCCCCTCAAATCCCCTCTAAAACTTCTACCAATTACTTTAAATCTATGCTCCCTGGTTGATGGCCCTCTGCTAAGGAAAATAGGTCCGTACTATCCACTCTATCTAGGACCCTCATAATTGTATATGTCCCAATTAGTTCTCCCCTCAGCCTCCTCTGTTCCAAAGGAAACAACCCCAGCCTTTCCCTCAAACTCCCGTCTAATTTTCATGAGGTTGCTGCATTTGCACATTAATTGTCCATTAAACTCACCACAGAAAGTTAAGTTGAGTTAAATCAATGCAATACCCTCTTAACGATATGATAATTGTTAATGACTGCCAATCAACCATTCTGGCCCAGAAAGTGAACAATTATAAAAGTGAAGTCTCATGCCTTCAGGTTGTGAATTGTTTTAGGAAATTTTTTAAAAGTCAATTTTTTTTTAAAGTTCTTACTTTCCTTTCTGTCCCTTTTTTATTCTCTCTCTTTCTCAATCCAATCTGTCTTTCTCTCTTTTTTTTTCTTTCTGTACCTGATTTGTGATTTGACATTGAATTCACCCTCCTCAGTCCTTCTTGTTTATTTCTCAATCGTTAAGTCCCATTGGTTAAGGAGATGCACTGTTTGTCCCATTGTTCACCAAGGTCGCAGATGCACTGTTGCCCTCACTGCGTCGTTATCAGCTCGCACTTCCAGCAACTTTATGGGCAAAAATTCTAAACATGCACGAACAAGTCTAACTAACAGGGCATGCCACAGGACGCTTCCCCTCCAGCAAAACCTGGGCCAACATTTTAGATTCTGTTCCCTGTGGAGAACTTGGGACCGAGCCTGGCTGATAATCAAAGAAAAGTTTAAAAATACTGTTCCCCATAGGAAACCTGGGGCAGGCTGCCGGAGCAGCATGACCTGCATCTGTCGATTCAGGCTCTGTATCTCTCAAACTATTAGTGTCTCTCTGGCTCCTTTACGCTGTGTTTGTCTGCAGCTGTAACTCTGTTCTCTCTCTCAGTGTTGGGGAAGCAGAAGTAGGGATGGCTGCTGGAAGGTGGTTAGAGGCCAGATGAATCGGGCACATGTATGTGCTTTATAATCTTGACTGGTTTCCCAGCACCGGGAAACCTGCAATCCCTCTGCCCTCCCTCAGCTGCCCTCCCTCTGTCTGACCCTTTTCCACTATCCTCTGCCCATCCCTGCTCTGCCTCACTCTCTGCCCACCCCCCTGTTTCAAGCAACAATAAATGTTGCACAATTCCACGCTCCTTTCCCTCCCCCTCCCCCCACCCTACCTCACCTCTCAACATGCTATACCAGCATGTCAGGGTCTGATGTGTCATAGAATCATAGAATCATAGAAATTTACAGCACAGAAGGAAGCCATTTCGGCCCATTGTGTCCATGCCAGCCGACAAAGAGCTATCCAGCTTAATCTCACTTTCCAGCTCTTGGTCCATAACAGGTTATGGCACTTCAGCTGCACATCTAAGCACTTTTAAAATGTGGTGAGGGTTTCTGCCTCTACCACCATTTCAGGTAGTGAGTTCCAGACCCCCACCACTCACTGGGTTAAAATATTTCCCCTCAAATCCCCTCTAAACATCCTACCAATTACTTTAAATCTTTGCCCCCTGGTTGTTGACCCCTCTGCTAAGGGAAATAGGTCCTTCCTGTTCACTCCATCTAGGCCCCTCATAATTTTATACACCTCAATAAGGTCTCCCCTCAGTCTTCTCTGTTCCAAAGAAAACATCCCAGCCTATCCAATCTTTCATCATTGCTAAAATTCTCCAGTCCAGGCAACATCCTGTTTGTGTCCTATTTGTTGACCCAAAACTTTGGTGCTCCTGCACACCCTCAGGTCAATTCGATGTCATTCCCCAGCTTGGCTGATGGACCTTCCGCTAGTCCTAGCCTTCCCCAGTCACATCCCTTCTCCTGTATGCTGAAGGCTCCTCTTTTATCTTCATCAGAGACTAACGCGTTACTTTCAAAAGTGCAATGAGTCATCATCTTATACTCTCACTGACAAATCTGCTCATGGAAATAAGATTTGCAACACAATAAAAGCAGTAAAAAAAAAATCAAATTTACAAGAAAACTTGCATATATAGTACTATTTCATGGCTTTACTATTTTCTGTCCGAAGCCTGTGACTATCTAAGCAGCAGAATTTAATATTGTAATATAGAACTCCACCGTGTGGACTGCTGTGTTAATGCAACTGCTGCTCTAAATACAATAAAATCATCATGTGACAATGTCACCTGACAAGTTCCTTGTGTGCGGTGTGTTTGTGCTGTCATAAAGAATATATTACATTGACGACATACGATCAGATAATTAGATTCCCTAGCTCAAATTGTTGTTGGTGGATGTTTCTGCCAACCAACAGAGACTTGGAGAGGTTCTTTGTTTTTCAGAACAGCTAAAAATCCAAGGTAAATTACAAGCACAGTTGGCTGAACTGTAGAGTACAGATGGCTGTGCCTATGGGAATAATAGGTCACGGGTGAGTTCCATCGCGACTGAGAGACTTGCTGAGCATATGTCGAGCGGCTAGAAATGTTTTTCACTGCAAATGGTATTGTGGAAGTCCCCGATGATGAAAACCATAACTGGGTGGTGTTAAAAAGAAAACGGGCTATTTTCCTGACTGAAGTAGGCCCCAAGGTGTATGAAACCCTGAAAAATTTGCTTGTTCCCATCAAGCCAAAAGACACGCCAATGATGGAGATACTAATTAAGTTAGAACAGCACTACAGTCCTGGGCCCCTGTAAATTGCTGAAAGTTATCATTTTAGAACACAAGATCAATTAATTGATGAGAGTATAAGAACATAAGAACATAAGAAATAGGAGCAGGTGTAGGCCATACGGCCCCTCGAGCCTGCTTTGACATTTAATACAATCATGGCTGATTCGATCATGGACTCAGGTCCACTTCCCTGTCTGCTCTCCATAACCACTTATTCCCTTATTGTTTAAGAAACTGTCTATTTCTGTCTTAAATTTATTCAATGACCCAGCTTGCACAGTTCTCTGGGCAGAGAATTCCATAGATTTACAACCCTCTGAGAGGAAACTTCTCATCTCAGTTTTAAATGGGCATCCCTTATTCTAAGACTATGTCCCCTAGTTTTAGTTTCCCCTATGAGTGGAAATATTCTCTCTGCATCCATCTTGTCGAGCCCCCTCATTATCTTATATATCACCTCTCATTCTTCTGAACTCCAATGAGTATAGGCCCAACCTACTCAACCTAGCTTCATAAGTCAACCTCCTCATCTTCGGAATCAACCTCGTGAACCTTCTCTGAACAGCCTCCAATGCAAGTATATCCTTCCTTAAATACAGAGACCAAAACTGTATGCAGTACTCCAGGTGTGACCTAACTAATACCCTGTACAGTTGTAACAGGACGTCTCTGCTTTTATACTCTCTCCCACTTGCAATAAAGGATAACATTCAATTTGCCTTCCTGATTACTTGCTGTACCTGCATACTAACTTTTTGTGTTTCATGCTCAAGGACCCATAGGTCTCTCTGCACTGCAGCACTTTGTAATTTTTCTCCATTTAAATTATAATTTGCTTATCTATTATTTCTGCCAAAGTGGATAACCTCACATTTTCCCACATTATACTCCATCTGCAAAATTTTTGCCCACTCATTTAGCCTGTCTATATCCCTTTGCAGATTTTTTGTGTCCTCCTCACAATTTGCTTTTCCACCTGTTTTTGCATCATCAGCAAACTTGGCTACATTACACTCATTCCCTTCATTCAAGTCATTAATATAGATTGTAAATAGTTGAGGACCCAGCACCGATCCTGTAGCACCCCATTAGTCACTGTTTGCCAACCAGAAAAAGACCCATTTATCTCAACTCTCTGTTTTCTGTTAGTTAGTCAATCCTCTATACCATGCTAATATATTACCCCAACCCCGTGAGCTTTTATCTTGTGCAGTAGCCTTTTATTTGGCAACATATCGAATGCCTTCTGGCAATCCAAATACACCACATCGATGGTTCCCCCTTATCCACCCTGTTCATTACATCCTCAATGAACTCCAGCAAATTTGTCAAACATGATTTCCCTTTCATAAAACCATGCTGACTCTGCTGGATTGATTCATGCTTTACCAAATGCCCCGCTACTGCTTCCTTAATAATGGACTCCAGCATTTTCCCAGCAACAGATGTTAGGCTAACTGGTCTATAGTTTCCTGCTTTTTGTCTGGCTCCTTTTTAAATAGGGGCGTTTCATTTGTGGTTTTCCAATCTGCTGGGAATGCCCCAGAATCCATGGAATTTTGGTAGATTACAACCAATGCAGCCACTATCTCTGTAGCCTCTTCTTGTAAGACCCTAGGATGTAAGTCATCAGGTCCAGGGAACTTGTCTGCCTTTAGTCCCATTATTTTACCGAGTACTACTTCATTAGTGATAGTGATTGTATTAAGTTCCTCCCTCCCTGTAGCCCCTTGATTATCCACTATTGGGATGTTTTTAGTGTCTTCTATCTTGAAGACCAATACAAAATATTTGTTCAACGTCTCTGCCATTTCTCTGTTCTCCATTATTAATTCCCCAGTCTCATCCTCCAGGGGACCAACATTTACCTTAGCCACTCTTTTCCTTTTTATGTACCTGTAGAAACTCTTACTATCTGTTTTTATATATCATGCTAGTTTACTCTCATAATCTATCTTCCCTCTCTTAATCATTTTTTTAGTCATTCTCTGCTGGCTTAAAAAAATTTCCCAACCTCTGTCCTCCCACTAGTCTTGGCCACATTGTATGTCTTTGTTTTCAATTTGATACTCTCCCTTGTTTCCTTAGTTAGCCACAGATGGTTATCCCTTCTCTTACAGTCTTTCCTTCCCATTGGGATTTATCTTTGTTGTGAGTTATGAAATATTTCCTTAAATATCTGCCACTGCTCATCAACTGTCCCACACTTTAGTCTATTTTCCCAGTCTACTTTAGCCAACTCTGCCCTCATACCTTTGTAGTCCCCTTTATTTAAGCTTAGGACACTGGTTTGAGAACCAACTTTCTCTCCCTCCAACTGAATTTGAAATTCAACCATATTATGGTCACTCATTCCTAGAGGATCCTTTACTACAAGATCATTTATTACTCCTGTCTCATTACACAGTATCAGATCTAAGATAGCCTGCTCCCTGGTTGGTTCCACAACGTACCATTCAAGGAAACTATCCCAGATATGCTCTGTGAACTCCTCAAGGCTACCCTGGCCAATTTGCTTTGTCCAATCAATATGAAGGTTAAAATCACCCATGATTATTGCCGTTCCCTTTTTACAAACCTCCATTATTTCTTAATTTATACTACGTCCAACCATGTAGCTACTGCTCGGGGGCTTATAAACTATGCCCAACAGCAACTTTTTCCCTTTATTATTCCTTATCTCCACCCAAACTGATTCAACCTCTTGATCCTCTGAGCCAATATCGTTTCTCACTAACACACTGATCCCATCCTTTATTAATAATGCTACCCCACCTCCTTTTCCTTTCTGTCTGTCCTTCCGAATTGTCAAATACCCCTGAATATTTAGTTCCCAGTCCTGGTCACCTTGCAACCACTTCTCTGTAATGGCTATCAGAACATACCCATTTGTATCTATTTGTGCCATCAACTCATCTATTTTGTTATGAATGGTACGTGAATTTAGACAAAGAGCTTTTAAATTTGTTTTTTTACCCTTTTTCCTGCTTGTTTCCTCTGTCCTTCAAACTCATCTTCTTCATTATTGCTTTCTAATTCCAGCTTTACTTCCCTTCCTACTGAATCTATTCTCAGGTTCCCATCCCCCACCCCAATACATCATTCAAAGCCTCCAAAACAAATAGAAATACTTTTCATCCATGTTAAGTTGCTCTTTTATAACTTAAGCCAGTATTGTTTGATGTTCCATCCTTTTGTAACGTACTTGTATAATCATAAAGTAAGTACATACCTGTCCTTCAACATAGGTGACACATCCACATCTTTGTTCTTCAGCCTAACAGCCAGAATAAGAGCCATTGTGTGCATAGAGGATAAAGAGCTATCTGTAAGCCTAGTCTATTTGAGAAATACATGGAAACAGAAGAGATGCAAGAAACCCACATAGAAAGTTGATAGTTGAGAGTACAGTCAGCAGTTTCTGACATGGACACATCCTATAAATGGTCACTGAGTGTAAGGGACACGACCCAATTATACCCCTTCAACTTGCCTTCCTCAGTCCCGGAACATGTAGAACATAGCCTAACATTCAGAGGATACATACACTTGTGAATCCCTTATCATGGGCCGAAAATTGCAGTCGGAGGTTTCCTTCGCAAGAACGCCTCTGACCCGAAAAAAATCTACAAAACTACCTGGTGGTCCCAGAGCAACATAAGATTCTGGTCTGAGGCCTTCATTTGCTGCGCAGCGTATGGGAAGATGTCTTCCACATACGGACGCATCTGCTGGAATCACGTGGGCCTGGACCATCAATGGATATCTCGGGCTGGATTTTCGACTTTCAGGGTTTTTCGGCGAAAACGGTAGTGATATGTGAAACATACGCTGCGCTACCATTTTTAGGCCGAACTGTCAGCCTTCAGCCTTTACGTATCAGTAAGGGAGACATTGCACGAGCATTCACGGCACAAAACGAGAGTTTCGGCAACTTTAGTCCAGGGCCGGGTGCGCTGCGTGAGAGGCCTTGGAAGAGGGAAAAAAAATTCTAAAAACTTTCCAAAAACTTGTACAAGATCCTTAACTATCTAATCGCAGCAAAAAAAAACAAAAAAAACATAAACTTATCATTACTGGAGGTTTTCATAATTACCGATGATGGCAGGGCTGCACCTACGGGTTGTACCTGTCGCTATTCTGGGCGCGGCGTACAGGTCGGAAGAGTGCCGATAATGCTCGGACGGTAATGCAATCCGAGTCGTTGCACATCAGCGCACCTCTCCCCGGCAGTATTTGGAAGTGCCGTCGCAAACAGGTACATGAGGATTCCACTCGGGCTTTGCGACCAGATTTTTGCCGCTGAGAATCAAATTGTGGCGAAAACCCGGTCACAAACTTGCCGAAAATCTGGCCCTAGCTAGTGTTCTCATTGATAAAAATGGGAGCTCTGTTTGTACGGGCTCCTATTAGTATCAATGAGAATAACTCCCTTAAATAAGAAACACAGCACAATAAATTAAAAAAAAATACCTCACATATTTAAAATTAATTGAAATTAAATGTAATTAAATGTTTTAGACAAAAATATTTTTGAGAATTTTTTAAAATGTGTTTTAATCGGGTTAAAAATAAACTCACCTTAATGGACAGGGTTTTTAATATAAAAATGAATGATTAAATTAAAAGTTTCTATGTTTTAAAAGTGTTATGCTGGTAAAGGTAAGCTGCTTTTACCAGGAGTAAGAGTTTGAAGGACATTCGCTGGGCAAGAGTTGGGCAAATAATCTAATCACTGCTGCGGGGATATCCTTCCTGCGGGGATGCGTAGAATCTGTCTAAAGAAATGTTGACAGATCAGAAAAGCCGATTCTTGGCGCATGCGCATCGCGCCCCGAAGACCAGCTTTTGCGAGGCCTCGCCAAGCGTGTGCGCACTTCGTACGCATCCAGCGAGTCCGCAATTTTCGGCCTAATATGTTTCCATCTCGGTGCATAATTACACGGCAGTACATTTTGCAATATTGTGGGGCTGACTTTCAAAAGGCTTTTGATAAAGTACCACATAATAGACTTGTAAGCAAAACTGAAGCCTATGGCATTAAAGAGACAGTGATATTAAAGAGATATGAGATTGACTAAGAGACAGACAGCAGAGAATAGTGGTGAACGGTTGTTTATCAGACTGGAGGGAAGTATACAGTGGTGTCCCCAAGGGGTGGGTATTTGGACCACTGCTCTTTTTGATATATATTAATGACCCAGACTTGGGTATACAGGGCATAATTTCAAAGTTTCAAAATTTTAAAGGCACAAAACTCAAAAATGTAGTAAACAGTGAGGAGGATAGTAGCAGACTTCAAGAAGACATAGACAGGCTGGTGAAATGGACAGACCCATGGCAGAAGAAATTTAATATGGAGAATGGTTGGAAGAATGAGGAGAGGCAATATAAACTAAATGGTACAATTTTAAAAGGGTTACAGGAACAGAGAGACCAGGGGGCGTATGTACACAAATCTTTGAAGGTGGCACGACAAGTTGAGAAGACTGTTAAAAAAATATACAGGATCCTGGGCTATATAAGGAGAGGCATAGAGTACAAAAGCCAGGAGTTTATGCTAAAACTTTATAAAACTCTGGTTAGGCTGATCATGGTTGATCTTCTACCTCAACTTCACTTTCATACACTATCGTTTGATTCCATTATTATCCAAAAATCTATTAATCCTCTACCATGAAGACAGATACAAAGTATTTGTTTAATGTCTCTGCCATTTCCTTATTGCCCATTAAAATTTCTCCTGTCTCTGCCTCTAATGGGCCCATGTTTACTTTCACTAATCTCTTCCTATTTACATACCTATAGAAATGTTTACAATCTGTTTTTATGTCTCTTCCTAATTGGGGTCTCCATTTTGGCCGAGCCCGTTTTTCGGCTCACTTACCGAAGTTGCACCGCTTATTTACGTGCCGAGATGCGCCGGAAAAAAATGCTGCAATTTTGGCCGCTGCCTGGCTTCTTCACTGCAGCCGCACAGCATAGCTAGTGAACTCGGGGGGGGCGGAGCCAGCGTTCTGTGCCGAAAGCTATGCCAGGACGTCTGCACATGCGCAGTGTATAGTGGTGATGTCCGCGCACGCGCAGTAGCGCTGGGAGTTGGCAATGGGCCCCAATGCTTGCCAGGTAGGTAGCTCCCTCACTCCCTCCACCCCCTAGCCTCTCCGTTGATTTTCAGACTCCTCTCTGTGGGCCCTGATGCTTGCCAGGTCTCTCCCTCCCTCCGGCCCGCTGCCTTCCCAGGCCGAGTGCAGAAAGCTGCATTGCATTTTGAAGATGAAGGTAGGAATTTAATTTTTTATTTCTTCTTATTTTAACTGTGCGCAGGAAGGATGGCTGTTCCCTGAAGCTTGGTTGGTTCAGATCCATGTCCTCTCTGCTTCCCGCCCCTATCCCAGGCTGAATGGCCTCCAATGTATCTACCTGCGCCGATTTCTTTAACTCTCCGCAAGGGTTTTCTGAAGTGGACACATACGCTGGCCTAAGTAGAAATGGAGTAACTATGAGCTGGCCAAGGTTGCCTAAATGGGCAGAACTGGCATAGGTGGCTGGTAACGCCGCCTTTTGAGAAAAAAAACAAACCTAAAAAAATCGTAACTAACTCAGTTACTCCGGTGCAAATTGATTGGGGAAAATGGGGCTTTTTAAGTTACGCCAGAAAAACCAAGTTACTCCAAAATAAAACGGCCAAAATTGAGCCCATAGTCTCACGTTCTTTTTTTCACTTTTCTGATCAATTTCTTGATCCTCCTTTGCTGAATTTTGAAATCCTCCCAATCCTCAGGTTTTTAACTTTTTTTGGCAACATTATAAGGCTCTTCCTTTGATCGAATATTATCTTTAACTTCTCTTGTTAGCTAGGGTTGGACCACTTTCCCTGCAGGGTTTTTTTTAAGAGAATGTATATTTGTTGTAAATTATGTATTAATTATTTTAAATGCTACCCATTGCTTGTCCACCATCATATCTTTTAATGTAGTTTCCCAATCTAGCTTAGCTAATGCGCCCCCCATATCTACGTAGTTTGTTTTGTTTAGATTTAAGACCCTAGTTTCGGATTTAAGTACATCACTTTCAAACTCAATATAAAATTCTATCATAGTGTTGTCACTCTTCCCTAAAGGCCCCTTTACGAAAAGATTATTAATTAACCCTTTCTCATTGCACAATACTAGATCTAAAATAGCCTGTTCCTAGTTGGTACCTCAACATACTGATCTAGAAAACTATCTTGTATACATTCCATGAACTCATCCTCCACACTATTACTGCAAATTTGGCTTGCCCAGTCTACATGTAGATTAAAGTCCCCCATGATTACTGTATTACCCTTGTTACATGCACCTCTAATTTTCTGATTTATGCTCTGCCCTACATTACCACTACTGTTTGGGGGCCTATAAACAACTCCCACCAATGTTTTCTGCCCCTTGCTGTTTCTTAGCTCCACCCAAACTGATTCTACTTCTTGACTTTCCGAGCTAAGATCCTTTCTCTCTGCTGTCTTTATCCCATCCTTTATTATCAGGGCTACTACTCCTCCTTTTCCATTTTTCCTAACTCTTCTAAAAGTTAAATATCTTGGAATGTTTAGTTCCAAACCTTGGTCATTTTGCAACCATGTCTCCGTAATGCCTATTAGGTCAAACCTATTAATTTCTATCTGCGCTATAAATTCATTTATTTTGTTGCGAATGTATCATGCATTCAGATATAGTTCCTTGAGCTTTGACGTTTTTCTATTTTTCCCTGATGTCATCTTACTCATTGATGCCCTGCTACCTTTGTTACTCTCTCTCTCTCCCTTTCTGACCCACTCTGCTTATTTTTACCCCAAACACTGCTCTGCTCTAGAGCCTTGACATTTCTCTTGCTGATTTTAAATGTGCTCTTTCCTGAATCCTCCCACCCGCTCCACCCCTTACCTTCATTAGTTTAAAGCCCTAACTACTGCCTAGTTATTCAATTCATCAGGACACTGGTTCCAGCCTGATTTAAGTGGAGCCCATCCCAACGGAACAGTTCCCTCTTTCCCCAGTACTGGTGCCAGTGCCTCACGAAGCAAAACCGCTGTCTCCCACACCATTCTAACCTGCTTATCTCTATGCCAATTGGTGCGTGGCTCAGGAAACAATCCAGAGATTATTACCTTTGAGATTCTGCTTTTTAATTTAGACCCCAACACATCAAACTACCTCATTCCTAGTTCTACATATGTCATTGGTTCCTACGTGGACCATGACAACTGGATCCTCCCCTTCCCAATCCAAGTTCTTTTCCAGCCGTGAGGAGATGCCTCTAACCCTGGCACCAGGCTGGCAACATAATCTTCGGAATTCCCGGTCGTGGCTGCAGTGAACAGTATCTAACCCTCTGACTATACTGTCCCCTACCACAACTACGTTCCCTTTCACTCCCCCCACTTGAATGGCCTCCTGCACCATGGTGCCATGGTAGCTTGCTTATCCATCCTACAGGCTTTTCCCTCATCCACACAGGCAGCAAGAAGGGCAAAGGCTGAGGCTCCTCCAGCACTGCACGTGGAGTCCCCTTACCTGATTCATTTGCAGTCACACACTCCTGTCCCTGACCACTAACCAGATCTGTACCACAAACTAACCTGAGGGGCATGACTGCCTCCTGGATCAAAGTGACCAGGTATCTCTCCCCCTGCCTGATGCCCCACAATGTCTGCAGCTCGGACTCCAGCTCAACAACTCTCAGTTGATGTTCCTCAAGATGTAGGCAATTACTGCAAACCTGGTTGTCCGGGATCACAATGCTCTCCACAAACTCCCACATACTGCAGCTGCAGCAATTACGTCCCTTTATTACTTTGTTATATTTAATTAAATTTGTATTTAAGTAACTTAGTTTACAATTTAGTTTCTTGAGTACTTACTTGATCTAGAATAAGTTATGGGTAATTAAATTAAGTATCTACCTGTAATACAAAGCACTACAAGTAGTGTAGGCAAAAAGTAACAACTTCTTCCTCCTCTTCTCCAAATTCCCACTCTCTCCAAATTCCCAAATAAAACACTCTGTTTAAGTGCATTCCCTTTAATCCCATTCTGTGCAGACCGCTATTGGGTTTCCCGAGGCCGGGGAAATCTGGCTGACTGTGGTTACAAATAGAATGACTGTTAAAATGAATGCATACATCCTTATTGAAATACTTAAATGATTAACCTGCCTCCTGCAAGCATATTGGTCTCTTGCCACTGTTAAAACTAGAAGTGGCCGAGTTTGAGGCAGTTTTGGTTCCTGTTTCAGGTTATTAGCTTTTAAACCTCCCACCTAAATCAACCCACCCATTGTGGGTGTTAAAATTCCCCCCTCTGTTTGTAAATTTCCATACTAATAGTTTGCAATTACGTTTGTTTCTATTAATTCATTGACACTACAGAGGAATACATCAATACTATGCTAAGACATTCATTTACATAGCACTGCCAATGTAAGGCAAAGTAATGCTATACTGTTGTTACTGGATAAACCATCAGAAAATGCATTTCAGTAAAGTTTAACATGATATGTGTATGAAGAAAAGGGAAATTATTTCATCTGCTCTACAGATGGTGCCATTTTTGAACTTTCCCCCCCCCATTGGTCTTCAGTTCCATGTGATGTGCTGTAGTCATAGTGATCGGGTCAAGTCTAAAGTAAACAGGATCCATCCCCTAACTGAAGGTGACTATACACAAAAGCTTTTCTATCACGTTTAACATGAGATGGATGACTCAAAATGGTGGAAATCCAACCAAATTCTGACCAGGAAAAAGTTCCGCTTGGTCAAAACTGTAAAGTTTATAGTTTATTTGAGCAACGACCCTTGGGAACTTTCAGCACCATGTCTCCAACATTAATCAAAATGTCTGTTTCCTTCTCCCAACATGCGTTTATTTATGAATCCCATCTCCGACCATTGGATGGCATATCATTGCATTTTTCTTTTAAGAAACCATGGGCTAGACTTTCCACTTTTGTGCAGATCGCCCAAAAATAGGCATTATTTCCAGCGTTGACGGTAAATATGAGTTTTGAGATCGCCAGATTATCGCCCATTTTCAAAACTGCAGCTTTGCATTTTATAAAATGGGCATTACCGCGAGCGATCTGAACTGGGCGTTAGCATTAACATTTTTGACCTTCTGCCATAAAGTGTCGCCGTCCATAGCAACGGCATGGCAACGGTTGTTTCCCAAGTTTCAGGAATTCAGGGGTCATCATTACATGCGCAGAAGAGAAGAGAGAGAGAGAGGGAGCAGAGAGGAACTGAAAGTATATGTGGGTGTGGTGTATGCTTGCTTGGCTGTTTTGGGAGGTAGGAGGGAGACTTTCCAGCAGCAAAAAGAATTGAGAGCACAAATAACGTTGCTCCCACCGAGTTTTTTGCAGAAGTTTTTTTTTTACAATGGAAGGGATGAAGGAGGTGACACAGCACGCTGTGGAGACTGACGTTGACAAAAGCAGTGAGGTTGGAGAGGAACAATTGGGAGGACGAAAAAGAGCGAGGCGATTCTCGGACGAGGCAAATGCCTCCCTCCTGCAGGAGGTCGAGTAAAGCTGGGATCAATTGACCCGGGGTAGGCGTGGGAAGCCCACCCCAAAGGTGTATCAGAGGATATGGGCCGGCAAAGTCGAGGTGGTCTCGTCGGCGACCAACAAGGTGCGTGAGGGCAACCAGTGCCGCAAGCGCTGGAACGACCTTGTCGGATCCGCCAGAGTATTACATTTATTTACATGTACTTATATATTTATATAATTTGATTTGTAAGTGTAATGAGTGATTAAAATCAGAGGTGACTTATACCGGGAATGTTTTACTCAAAGCTTGCGTTCACAGTGTACGTCTTTAGTAAAGAATGATCATTTTCATGATAATCATGATTACATCTGTTGGTTATATGTTGTATCAGTCTCTGTGACAGTACCTAGCAATGATATCATGCAATGATCTTATGCCATGTTGTGCTGGTGTTACCTTTAACAGAAGAAGTTTTCGAGGAATGGGACCGAGTAGAGGCAAGCGGGTGGTGGTCCACCAGTCATCAGCGACCTCATCGACATTGAGGAGCGGGTGCTGGCACTCGTAGGCCACGCAAGCAGCAGCAGAACCTGATGTGATGCCACGTGAGTGAAGTACACACCATTGTGTGATGTAAAGTCAATAGATGCCACATCCACTCATATCTGACCAATAATATCTGATAGATGAATGATAAAAGTGTTCTCTAAATAATGATGGCCTAATGAGAATCATTGCAATGCAGAATTTGCTGATGGTCATGAAATGTGATGTCTGTGATGATTTTGATAGCAGTGGTGCTTTTGTCGTGCATATGCTGTGTGTAGCGCTGGACTCACCTTGTGACCCTAGCACCCGCTTCTCCTCTAATAACCTCATTTGTGTTTTGCAGCTCAGCCAGCAGTGCGTCCCCAGGTAAGACCACCGAGCCCAGAAGGTGGGTGCGCGGGGCTGGACTTGCCGGACAATCCTCCATCTGGTACTGAGGAGCCCTGATTCTCGCCCGTGGATCTGCTGGGTCCCTTCTCCATGGCTGACAGTGCCAACTTTGAGGAGCCTGCATCACCAAGCTCCATAATGCAGACCACACCAAAGACATCAAGTGTTCCTGCGGCCATTCCCACCTCCACCGTGGAGGTACCAGGCTCAGGTACCTTGCCACAGGGCACCCGAGGTGTCTCCAGTATAGCGCCGACCAAGCGAAGGTTGGTTCAACGTGGCAGGTCTGCTCCATGAGTGGCAGATCTGAGCAGGGACATGGTACACTTGTCCAGGAGGAGTGTTGACATAGGTCAGCAGATCCTACAGACAATGGGGGGCATATGCCAAAAGTTGGCCAGCATGTCCGCCACCATAACGGAGTACGTGCCGCGGATGGCGGAGGCCCTGGAGGTGATAACCAGGAACACTGGTGGCAGAGGACTCCCAGTGGTTCCGGAGCGTGGCATTGCACCCCAAGGTGCTGCACCCTATTGCCAATGACACATGAGCGTCAGGAGGAAGAACTTGCTTCTGGCTCAGAGCATGTTCCCACCTCTGGACCGTCCTCTCCCGTATCCATCCAACCAGCGATTCTGCCGTCATCCCCCCCAATGAAGCAGCACCTGAGGAGCTCCTCGGCCAGGCGGCTTGGAGTCAGAACAGGAAGGGGAAGGGCTAGAGTTGGGGAGGGGAAGTCAGGGGGTGGGTGGGGGGAAGGAAAGTGAGGTGCATGGCCGCAGATGTTGTCTTGGTCACAGTATTTTTATGCTGTTGTTGCTATTTTGTTGGGAGGTTTGGGGGAAGAAGGGAGGGGGCCACCTTGTTGTTTTGCATTTGTGTTCTGTGTTGTTGGAAATGTTGAACATTTGATTGATCTAAATGTTCTAAATTTATTGTGTAGTGGGGTGTTTTTTACAGTTATAATTATGATTTCATACAAATGTTCTCATTAAATGTTTTTTATTTTACATAAACTTGTTGCGCATTGTCTCAGATAGCGTCACCGTTACACACTGCTAATTCCTTAACATGAAAGGGGATAATTAAACTTAACTTGAATCAACTTAAACTTTAACTATCAACAAGGTGATGCACACCATTGGGCAGGCCACATAGTTCGCATGCCAGACACGAGACTCCCAAAGCAAGCCCTCTACTCAGAATTCGTCCATGGCAAACGGGCCAAAGGTAGGCAGCGGAAGCGCTACAAGGACACCCTCAAAGCCTCCACTGACACCTGGGAATCCCTGGCCAAAAACCGCCCAAAGCAGAGGAAGTACATCCAGGAGGGTGCTGAGCTCCTCGCGTATCATCACCGAGAGCGTGTAGAAATCAAGCACAGGCAGCGGAAGGAGCGTGCGGCAAAATAGAATCCCTGCCCACCCTTTCCCTCAATCAGTGTCTATCCCACCTGTGACAGAGACTGTGGTTCTTGTATTTGACTGTACAGCCACCTAAGAACTCATGCTAAGAGTGGAAGCAAGTCTTCCTCGATTCCGAGGGACTGCCTATGATGATGATGATGATGATGTACACCATTGATGTATGAGCTGCAGGCACAGCAGTGTTGCAGCTTTGTAAATACCACCAACTTTATTTCAAGGAAAGCGCTTATTTATGAGTTGCTGACATTAAGAGTCTTGCAGCTATGTAGCCACCACGGGCCCTTTCCTGCGGTCTAGAGGGGGGGGCGGGGGCATGGTTTCATTGTCAGCCTGATTGTCTGGCCCAAGGTCAGCGTCCACCTCCTCCTCCTCCTCTTCCTCCCTCTCCTGAGGTGGACCGGCAGTCCCTTCTGGCAATTCTTGTCCCCTCCTGATAGCCAAGTTGTGCAGCATGCAGCATACCACCATGTATTGAGCTACCTGCTCAGGGTGGTATTGTAGCTTGCCTCCTGAGTGGTCCAGGCATCTAAAGCGCTGCTTAAGCACTCCAAGGGTTTTATCGATGATATTGCGTGTGGCTCTGTGGCTCTCATTGTATCGCTTTCGGCTTCTGTCTGGGTGTTAGGCTGGGGGTCATCAGCCAGGTGGCGAGGCCATTATCGTTTGTCACCAAGCATCCAGCATTGACCTTGTGGCTGACTGGTAAACAGATACAGCTCTCTCACGCAGGATGTGAGCATCATGGATGCTGCCTGGAAATTTAGCATTCACTGCCATAATAATTTGCTGGTGGTTGACAACAAGTTGCACATTCAGGGAGTGGAATCCCTTTCGGTTCCAACAAACCTCTGCATCCTGAGAAGGTGCCCACATGGTGATGTGCGTACAGTCTATTGCTCCCTGCAGCTTGGGAAAGTTAGCAGTTCGGTAAAATCCTAGACCCCTCTCCGTCTGAGCCTCTATGGTCATAGGGAAGCTGATAAAGTCCATCCTGCATGCGTAAAGGGCTTCAGTGACCTGTCGAATGCAGCAATGTGTGGCATGCTGAGATATAGCGCAAATTTTGCCAGCTGATGCCTGAAAGGAACCCAATGCGTAGAAGGAAAGTGCCGCGGTGACCTTGACCTCGACGGACAGGGCGGTCCTGAAGGTGCTGGCAGGCTGCACATCTCCCCTGATGAGCTGGCATATCTCACTGGTAACCTCTTTGTTGAAGTACAGTCTCCTAAGGCACGTGTTATCAGACAAGTTCAAGTAAGACCGCTTCTCCCTGTAAGTTTGTGGGGTGTAAGGTCTCGTCCTCCTCAGCAGTCTGGCACGTATTAGATTAGACACATTATGCTGTTGAATATACCTTCTGCCATCTCTAGTCTGCAGCATGTGCGTAGTCATCAAGACAGGCTGAGAAATGACAGGCCCCATTACAATAACTATCAGTATTATACCTAAAGAAACATAGAAAATAGGTGCAGGAGGAGGCCATTCAGCCCTTCGAGCCTGCACCACCATTCGATATGATCATGGCTGATCATGCAACTTCAGTACCCCATTTCTGCTTTCTCTCCAGACCCCTTGATCCCTTTAGACGTAAGGGCCACATTTAACTCCCTTTTGAATATATCTAACGAACTGGCCTCAACAACTTTCTGTGGTAGAGAATTCCACAGGTTCAAAATTCTCTGAGTGAAGAAGTTTCTCCTCATCTCGGTCCTAAATGGCTTACCCCTTATCCTTAGACTGTGACTCCTGGTTCTGGACTTCCCCAACATTGGGAACATTCTTCCTGCATGTAATCTGTCCAATCCCGTTAGAATTTTATATGTTTCCATGAGATCCCCTCCCATTCTTCTAAATTCCAGTGACTATAAGTGATTATTGTTCACAAACAATAAATTTTCCCACTAAGACACCTAAACTAAATTCCAATCGTCCACCGTATGATAAGATGTTTGTTCAAATTTTCAAATTACCTTAAAAGAACTCCACAGTACATCAAAACTCCCCCGAAGTGTGAAGCAGCCTTTTAAATGAAGCGACCTACGATTTACAAAATAGAGTCCATACTGTAGTGATTAGTTCAGGTGAGAGCAACTTTATCAAGCGGTTTTTTCGGAATAAATATTTTTGGCGATATGTGCGCGAGGTGCCGAAAGTAACGCTTGGTGATATTCTGGGCGTTAGTTTCGGCAATTCTGATCTTTACACCCAAAAAAAGTGGGCAGGTGGTATTATTTCTCAGATTTAAGCACATGCCGAAAGTAACGCTGGGCGATATGTGAGCGATAAATGGATGTTATTTTCCATTTTGTGCCTAAATGGGCTATATTTGAGCATTAGACCTCATCTCAGCGTTAAAATGGACATTAAGTGGGCAGTAACGATGCAAAAAAAGTGGAAAGCCTAGTTACGTGGCCTAGAAATTTCATCCTACTGTGCCTGCTTTACAGGCGCGAAACAGGCACTTAATGGTTCAATATGGCGGACTGCTTGCTTGCGCTCATCTAGAAGTGCGCCACCTGTTATTTTGGATTGGGCTCCTCCATAGGGTCGTAAACATGTTTAAATATTATAATAAGGTTTTAAACATGTTTACGACCCTTTTGTGAAATTAGGCTGTTCCAGCGCCTGACTTGCCATGTGATAAACATGTTCAGCAAATCATTCACAGCAGGCAGCAATGACGCTTCAACAGTCCAATGTAAAAGGCTTATCTAATCTATACAAGGTAGTTAGTAGTTTGTCCTTTTAGGCTTCTGGTTAACTTCTGGGTGCTTTTTTGTTGTTGACCTTTATAACTGAATTTTGACTACTGCTAACAAGATTTTGCTGGTGCTGCATTGCATTTGTCTACCTTCAAAACAATTTCACTGCAGTCATGGGTGGTCTGGTAGGTCTTCCTTTGGGGCTGAAGGACAAGGAACAGCAAGCAAGAAGACAGAGAGAGCAGGAGCAGATTTGAGAAGAGGTAGGAGGAGGGCACTGCACAGGAGGCCATACCCCCAGCAGGCCTTCAGGGAGCACTTCTCATATCCCAACTTCACGGAGGAGGAATGTGTCAGGCACCTTCACTTTACCAAGGAAGCTTTGAAAGAAAGAAAGACTTGGATTTATATAGCACCTATCACAACCAGTGAATGCTTAAGATGGTGGATGGGGTGCCAATCAAGCGGGCTGTTTTGTCGTGGATAGTGTTGAGCTTCTTGAGTGCTGTTGGAGTTGCACACATCCAGGCAAGTGGAGAGTATTCCATCACAATCCTGACTTGTGCCTTGTAGGTGATGGAAAGGCTTTGGAGAGTCAGGAGATGAGACACTCATCACAGAATACCCAGCCTCTGACCTGCTCTTGTTGACACAGTATTAATGTGGCTGGTCCAGTTAAGTATCTATCAATGGTTACCAGCAGGGTATTGATGGTGGGGGATTCGACGATGGTAAAGCCGTTGAATGGAAAGGAGCAATAGTTAGCCTCTCGCTTGTTTGAGATTGCCATTGCCTGTCACTTGTGTAATGCAAATGTTACTTGCCACTTATCAGCCCCAGCCTGAATGTCGTCCAAGTCTTGCTGCACTCAGGCATGAACTGCTGCATTTTCTGAGGAGTTGCGAATGAAACTGAACACTGTGCAATCATCAGCAAACATCCCCACTTCTAACCTTATGATGGAGGGAAGTTCATTGATCAAGCAGTTGAAGATGGTTGGGTCTATGACACTGCCCTGAGGAACTCTGCAGCGATGTCCTGGGACTGAGATGATTGACCTCCAACAAGCACAGCCATCTTCCTTTGTGTTAGGTATGACTCCAGCCAGTGGAGAGTTTTCCCCCTGATTCCCATTGACTTCAATTTTACTGGGGCTCCTTGATGCCACACTCAGTCAAATCATAGGCGATCCCTCGAACGAGGATGACTTGCTTCCACAAGAGTTCACAGATGTTTCAATGAAGGACCCGACGTTCCAGTCCGAACTCCAATTGAAGGGGTGGAAGATGCCTGTGCGTGGATTTTTTAATGTGTGGTGACTGTTGCACATCAGCCACCATACGGGCTTGACAGAGCTAGGTTTTTATCCAATGGCAAGGGTTGAACAGGACAACTGGAGACCTGCTCTGCTGCATGGACCTAGTGCGCACACATATCACAGTGTGGGCTGGCCCGTGCTGCCCCTAGGCCCTCTGTTCCTCTGGGCCCCGCACCCTGATTCGCCGTACCTTCGCCCATGATGTTCCAGGACCCAGCGCTCCAGCTCTATTTATAGCCCCTGTGATAGATTCACAGAGCACACACTGCACACAAGCTTTAAAGATGGAGCAGCTTTCCGGAACTCTCTCTGTGGAAGCTGCCTCTTGTCAGGTGACCTGACTGTTTATTAACCATTCTGGTGCAGTAACATAATGCATCCACAGTGCGGAGATACAGACAATACACTTCTCCCTCCTAAATGAAGAAGTTATTATTACAACGATTATCATACATAACTTGCATGGTTATACATAACAAAGGGGCAAAGTGCGTTAAAAAGACAAGCCTGAAGATTCTGTGCCTCAATGCGAGGAGCATTCGGAATAAGGTGGACGAATTAACTGCGCAGATAGCAGTTAACGCGTATGATGTAATTGGCATCATGGAGACTTGGTTCCAAATTGACCAGGGTTGGGAACTCAACATCCAGGGGTAGTCAACATTTAGGAAGGATAGACAGAAAGGAAAAGGAGGTGGGGTAGCGTTGCTGGTTAAAGAGAAAATTAATGCAATAGTAAGGAAGGACATTAGCTTGGATGATGTGGAATTGGTAAGGGTGGAGCTACAGAATACCAAAGGGCAGAAAACGCTAGTGGGAGTTGTGTACAGACCACCAAACAGTAGTAGTGAGGTTGGGGACAGCATTAAACAAGAAATTAGGGATGCGTGCAATAAAGGTACAGCGGTTTTCATGGGCGACTTTAATCTACATATTGATTAGGCTAACCAAACTGGCAGCAATGCGGTGGAGGAGGATTTCCTGGAGTGTATTAGGGATGGTTTTCTAGACCAATATTTCAAGGAACCAACTAGAGAGCTGGCCATCCTAGGCTAGGTGATGTGCAATGAGAAAGGGCTAATTAGCAATCTTGTTGTGCAAGGCCCCGTGGGGAAGAGTGACCATAATATGGTAGAATTATTTATTAAGATGACGTGAGCAACACAGTTAATTCAGAGACTAGGGTCCTGAACTTAAGGAAAGGTAACTTCAAAGGTATGAGACATAAATTGGCTAGAATAGACTGGCAAGTGATACTTAAAGGGTTGACGGTGGATAGGCAATGGCAAACATTTAAAGATCACATGGATGAACTTCAACAATTGTACATCCCTGTCTAGATTAAAAGTAAAACGGGGAAGGTGGCTCAACCGTGGTTAACAAGGAAAATTAAGGATAGTGTTAAATCCAAGGAAGAGGCATATAAATTGGCCAGAAAAAGCAGCAAACCTGAGGACTGGGAGAATTTTAAAGTACAGCAGAGGAGGACAACGGGTTTAATCAGGAGGGGGAAAATAGAGTATGAGAGGAAGCTTGCTGGGAACATAAAAACTGACTGCAAAAGCTTCTATAGATATGAGAAAATAAAAAGATTAGTGAAAACAAACATAGGTCCCTTGCAGTCAGATTCAGGTGAATTTACAATGGGGAACAAAGAAATGGCGGACCAGTTAAACAAATACTTTGGTTCTGTCTTCATGAAGGAAGACACAAGTAACCTTTCGGAAATACTAGGGGACCAAGAGGAACTGAAGGAAATCCTTATTAGGCGGGAAATTGTGTTCGGGAAATTGATGGGATTGAAAGCCGATAATTCCCCAGGGCCTAATGGTCTGCATCCCAGAGTACTTAAGGAAGTAGCCCTAGAACTAGTGGATGCATTGGTGATCATTTTCCAACAGTTTATCAACTCTGAATCAGCTCCTATGGACTGGAGGGTAGCTAATGTAACACCACTTTTTAAGAAAGGAGGGAGAGAGAAATTGGGTAATTACAGACCGGTTAGCCTGACATCAGTAGTGGGGAAAATGTTGGAATCAATTATTAAAGATGAAATAGCAGCACGTTTGGAAAGCAGTGACAGGATCGGTCCAAGTCAGCATGGATTTATGAAAGGGAAATCATGCTTGACAAATCTTCTAGAATTTTTTGAGGATGTAACTGGTTGGGTGGACAAGGGAGAACCAGTGGATGTGGTGTATTTGGACTTTCAAAAGGCTTTTGACAAGGTTCCACACAAGAGATTGGTGTGCAAAATTAAAGCACATAGTATTGGGGGTAGTGCACTGACGGGGATAGAGAACTGGTTGGCAGACAGGAAGCAGAGAGTCGGGATAAACGGGTCCTTTTCAGAATGGCAGGCAGTGACTAGTGGGGTGCTGCAGGGCTCAGTGCCGGGACCCCAGCTATTTACAATATACATTAATGATTTGGATGAGGGAATTGAGTGTAATATCTCCAAGTTTGCGGATGACACTAAGCTGGGTGGCGATGTGAGCTGTGAGGAGGATGCTAAAAGGCTGCAGGGTGACTTGGACAGGTTAGATGAGTGAGCAAACGCATGGCAGATGCAGTATAATATGGATAAATGTGAGGTTATCCACTTTGGTGGCAAAAACATGAAGGCAAAATATTATCTGAATGGTGGAGATTAAGAAAAGGGGAGGTGCAACGAGACCAGAGTGTCATGGGTCATCAGTCATTGAAAGTTGGCATGCAGGTACAGCAGGCAGTGAAGAAGGCAAATGGTATGTTGGCCTTCATAGCTAGGGGATTTAAGTATAGGAGCAGGGAGGTCTTACTGAAGTTGTACAGGGCCTTAGTGAAGCCTCATCTGGAATATTGTGTTCAGTTTTGGGCTCTAAATCTGACAAAGGAGGTTCTTGCTATTGAGGGAGTGCAGCGAAGGTTCACCAGACTGATTCCCGGGATGGCAGGACTGACATATGAGGAGAGATTGAATCGACTGGGAATGTATTCACTGGAATTTAGAAAGATAAGAGAGGATCTCAGAGAGTCATATAAAATTCTGACTGGACTGGACAGGTTAGATGCAGGAAGAATGTTACCGATGTTGGGGAAGTCCAGAACCAGGGGACATAGTCTAAGGGTAAGGGGTAGACCATTTAGGACTGAGATGAGGAGAAACTTCTTCACTCCGAGAGTTGTTAACCTGTGGAATTCCCTACCGCAGAGAGTTGTTGATGCCAGTTCGTTGGATATATTCAAGAGGGAGTTAGATATGGCCCTTACGGCTAAAGGGATCAAGCGGTATGGAGAGAAAGCGGGAAAGGAGTACTGAGGTGAATGATCAGTCATGATCTTATTGAATAGTGGTGCAGGTTCAAAGGGCTGAATGGCCGACTCCTGCACCTATTTTCTATGTTTCTATGTTTCTATGATATGGACTTGTTTTACCATATTTACAAATTAAGCTTAACCACTTGTTTTCTGTTTCGAAGAGGATACCTTCGTTCTCGAACAGAACCTTCCAAACATGGTGTCAAATTTAAACTCATTCGACGCTGATCCTGAGGAAAGTTTTCCTCCAAGGGATGCCCTTGATTTCTATTTGAACTCCCTCTAAATTCAGATTGTTTGTTTTCGGACTCAGACTTAAATTCTGATATTCTCTTGGATTTGTTTCCAGTATAGAAACATAGGCCATTCGGCCCTTCTGGCCTGCACCGCCATTCAATGAGTTCATGGCTGAACATTCAACTTCAGTACCCAATTCCTGCTTTCTCGCCATACACCTTGATCCCCCTAGTAGTAAGGACCTCATCTAACTCCTTTTTGAATATATTTAGTGAATTGGCCTCAACAACTTGCTGTGGTAGAGAATTCCACAGGTTCACCACTCTCTGGGTGAAGAAGTTCCTCCGCATCTCGGTCCTAAATGGCCTACCCCCCATCCCTAGACTGTGACCTCTGGTTCTGAACTTCCCCAACATTGGGAACACTCTTCCTGCATCTAACCTGTCCAACCCCGTCAGAACTTTAAATGTTTTTATGAGGTCCCCTCTCATTCTTCTGAACTCCAGTGAATACAAGCCCAGTTGATCCAGTCTTTCTTGATAGGTCAGTCCCGCCATCCCGGGAATCAGTCTGGTGAACCCTCGCTGCACTCCCTCAATAGCAAGAATGTCCTTCCTCAGGTTAGGAGACCAAAACTGTACACAATACTCCAGGTGTGGCCTCACCAATGCCCTGTACAACTGTAGCAACACCTCCCTGCCCCTGTACTCAAATCCCCTTGCTATGAAGGCCAACATGCCATTTGCTTTCTTAACCGCCTGCTGCACCTGCATGCCAACCTTCAATGATTGATGTACCACGACACCCAGGTCTCTTTGCACCTCCCTTTTTCCTAATCTGTCACCATTCAGATAATAGTCTGTCTCTCTGTTTTTACCACCAAAGTGGATAACCTCACATTTATCCACATTATACTTCATCTGCCATGCATTTGCCCACTCACCTAACCTATCCAAGTCGCTCTGCAGCCTCACAGCATCCTCCTCGCAGTTCACACTGCCACCCAACTTAGTGTCATCTGCAAATTTGGAGATACTACATTTAATCCCCTCATCTAAATCATTAATGTACAATGTAAACAGCTGGGGCCCCAGCACAGAACCTTGTGGTACCCCACTAGTCACTGCCTGCCATTCTGAAAAGTACCCATTTACTCCTACTCTTTGCTTCCTGTCTGACAACCAGTTCTCAATCCATGTCAGCACACTACCCCCAATCCCATGTGCTCTAACTTTGCACATCAATCTCTTGTGTGGGACCTTGTCGATCGCCTTCTGAATGTCCAAATATACCACATCAACTGGTTCTCCCTTGTCCACTCTACTGGAAACATCCTCAAAAAATTCCAGAAGATTTGTCAAGCATGATTTCCCTTTCACAAATCCATGCTGACTTGGACCTATCATGTCACCTCTTTCCAAATGCACTGCTATGACATCCTTAATAATTGATTCCATCATTTTACCCACTACCGATAATTCCCTGTTTTCTCTCTCCCTCCTTTTTTAAAAAGTGGGGTTACATTGGCAACCCTCCACTCTATAGGAACTGATCCAGAGTCAATGGAATGTTGGAAAATGACTGTCAATGCATCCACTATTTCCAAGGCCACCTCCTTAAGTACTCTGGGATGCAGTCCATCAGGCCCTGGGGATTTATCGGCCTTCAATCCCATCAATTTCCCCAACACAATTTCCCGGCTAATAAGGATTTCCCTCAGTTCCTCCTCCTTACTGGACCCCCCGACCCCTTTTATAACCGGAAGGTTGTTTGTGTCCTCCTTCGTGAATACCGAACCAAAGTACTTGTTCAATTGGTCCGCCATTTCTTTGTTCCCCGTTATGACTTCCCCTGATTCTGACTGCAGGGGACCTACGTTTGTCTTTACTAACCTTTTTCTCTTTACATATCTATAGAAAGTTTTGCAATCCGTCTTAATGTTCCCTGCAAACTTCTTCTCATACTCCATTTTCCCTGCAATAATCAAACCCTTTGTCCTCCTCTGCTGAGTTCTAAATTTCTCCCAGTCCCCAGGTTCGCTGCTATTTCTGGCCAATTTGTATGCCACTTCCTTGGCTTTAATACTATCCCTGATTTCCCTTGATAGCCACGGTTGAGCCACCTTCCCTTTTTTATTTTTATGCCAGACAGGAATGTACAATTGTTGTACTTCATTCATGCGGTCTCTAAATGTCTGCCATTGCCCATCCACAGTCAACCCCTTAAGTATCATTCGCCAATCCATCCCAGCCAATTCACGCCTTATACCTTCAAAGTTAGCCTTCTTTAACTTCTGGACCACGGTCTCTGAATTAACTGTTTCATTCTCCATCCTAATGCAGAATTCCACCATATTATGGTCACTCTTCCCCAAGGGGCCTCGCACAACGAGATTGCTAATTAATCCTCTCTAATTACACAACACCCAGTCTAAGATGGCCTCCCCCCTAGTTGGTTCCTCGACATATTGGTCTAAAAAACCATCCCTTATGCACTCCAGGAAATCCTCCTCCACCGTATTGCTTCCAGTTTGGTTAGCCCAATCTATGTGCATATTAAAGTCACCCATTATAACTGCTGCACCTTTATTGCATGCACCCCTAATTTCCTGTTTGATGCCCTCCAGAACATCACTACTACTGTTTGGAGGCCTGTACACAACTCCCACTAACGTTGTTTGCCCTTTGGTGTTCTGTAGCTCTACCCATATAGATTCCACATCATCCAAGCTAATGTCCTTCCTAACTATTGCCTTAATCTCCTCCTTAACCAGCAATGCCACCCCACCTCCTTTTCCTTTTATTCTATCCTTCCTGAATGTTGAATACCCCTGGATGCTGAGTTCCCAGCCCTGATCATCCTGGAGCCACGTCTCCATAATCCCAATCACATCATATTTGTTAACATCTATTTGCACAGTTAATTCATCCACCTTATTGCGGATACTCCTTGCATTAAGACACAAAGCCTTTAGGCTTGTTTTTTTTACACCCTCTGTCCTTTTAGAATTTTGCTGTACAATGGTCCTTTTTGTTCTTTGCCTTGGGTTCCTCATCTCCTTTCTGTCTTTTGCTTTTGCCTCCTTTTTGTTTCCCTCTATCTCCCTGCATTGGTTCCCATCCCCCTGCCATATTAGTTTAACTCCTCCCCAACAGCACTAGCAAACACTCCCCCGAGGACATTGGTTCCGATTCTGCCCAGGTGCAGACCGTCCAGATTGTACTGGTCCCACCTCCCCCAGAACCAGTTCCAATGCCCCAGGAATTTGAATCCCTCCCTGCTGCACCAATATATTAGATGTAGGATATGCTACTGGTGTATCAAAACTATCGGATGAGTCAGAAATAATTGAATCATTCCCACCTCCAACTTCTTCCATGTCATATGTAAAATATGATCAATGTGAACAAACCTAACCTGTCCATGATCAAACATCCTGACCAAATATGTGCGAGTACCACATCTCTTCACCACTCTTCCTAGTAACCACTTTATCCATTCACGGTGATGGTTCTTCACTCTCACCTTCTGATTTAATTTCACACTTCTCTCTTTTACTCTACCTCTATCATGATTCTCTTTCTGTCTTAATTGTGTCTCTTCTCAGGACTGTGCCAAGTTTGGTTTCAACAACGAGAATCTGGTACGTGGCTGTCGTTTTAGAAACAATGCAGCTGGTGTTCTACCAATTGTATGAGGAGTATAACGATACGTAATTAGAGAATTAGCCAATTTGTGATCCAATGACAACTGTAGTTTCTTTGGATTTGGATCCAACATCCGTTTGATGAGGGTGCATTTTACAATTTGTACAGTGCGCTCTGCTGCACCATTCGAAGCAGGATAGTACAGTGGAACCTTGGTATGTTTCACGTCATTTTTGCTCGTGAACTGTGCAAATTCTTCTGAACGAAATTGTGGTCCATTATCAAAAACAATTTCTTCTGGGAGGCCAAATGAAGAAAGTAAACTTTGCAAAATGTTTAATGTTTTATTTGTTATTTTCCTCATTAGAAACACCTTGACCCACTTCGAATGGCTGTCAATCACAATGAACAATTGTTGTCCTTCTAGCTCAGCAAAATCGATATGTAGCCTTTGCCACAGCCTGGGAGGCCATTTTCATGGCTGTAATGGTACTGGTGGTGGTTGCTTGCTTACCGATTGATCTGTCATACACTGACTCACGATGTACTCTATATCTTTATCAAGACCTGGCCACCATAAATAAGTACGTGCAAAACTCTCGGTCAAGCACATTCCCAGGTGATGGTCATGGAGTTCTCCTAATAATTTGGACCTGAATTTATTTGGTATAACCACTCTTGCACCCCACATGATACAATCTTTATCAACTGATAATTCATTCCTACGAATGAAGAATGGATGAATATCTTTGTCTGTTACCTGGTTTGGCCATTCATTTGCAATATAATCATACATCTTTGACATCACTGGGTCACATTAGGTTGCTCTGCCAATCTCTTCAGCTGTGACTGGCAGTTCATCAATGTATGAAAAATAAAACACTTCTTCCCTATCGGTGTACCTGTGATGGGGAAGGCAATCTAGACATTGCATCAGCATTACTGTGATCAGATGATCGTCTGTATTCAATATCATATGTATATGCTGACAAAATCAAAACCCATCTCTGCATTCAGGCTGCAGCTAATGTTGAAACTACGGACTTTGGATGGAGGATTGCTGTCAGGGGCTTATGGTCCATAACGAGGGTAAACTTACGACCATACAAGTATTTGTGGAACTTCTTGACCCCAAAAATGAATGCCAAAGCTTCCCTTTTGATTTGCGCATAATTATTCTCACTGGCACTGAGAATGCGTGAAGCAAAAGCAATTGGTCTCTCCTTCCCACTACGTGATACATGAGAGAGCACTGCCCCAACTCCATATGGAGAGGCATCACACCCTAGCTTGATCTCCTTTGATACTTCATCGTGAATTAACATGATTCCCTCTACCAATTCGCTTTTGCACTCCTTGAAAGCTGTATTGCATTCCTTTGACCAACTCCAATGGACCTGCTTTTTCAATAGTTCATTCAGTGGATGTAATACTGTAGCCTAATTTGGTAGGAACTTCCCATAATAGTTCAAAAGACCCCAAAACAATCGAAGTTCATGACATTCTTGGGAGTGGGTACATTTCTGATTATAGAAACATAGAAACATAGAAATTAGGTCCAGGAGCAGGCCATTTGGTCCTTCGAGCCTGCACCGCCATTCAATAAGATCATGGCTAATCATTCAACCTCAGTACCCCTTTCCTGCTTTCTCTCCATACCCCTTGATCCCTTTGGCCATAAGGGCCATATCTAACTCCCTTTTGAATATATCCAACGAACTGGCCTCAACAACTTTCTGCGGTAGAGAATTCCATAGATTAACCACGCTCTGAATGAAGAAGTTTCTCATCATCTTGGTCCTAAATGGCTTACCCTTATTTTTAGACTTCCACCCTAGTTCTGGAACTCCCCAACATCGGGAACATTCTTCCTGCTTCTAACCTGTCCAATCCCGTCAGAATGTCACATGTTTCTATGAGATCCCCTCCCATTATTCTAAACTCCAGTGGATACAAGCCCAGTTGATCCAATCTCTCCTTATATGTCAGTCCTGCCATCCCGGGAATCAATCTGGTAAACCTTCGCTGTACTACCTCAATAGCAAGAACGTCCTTCCTCAGATTAGAAGACCAAAACTTAACACAATATTCCAGGTGTGGCCTCACTAAGGCTCTGTACAACTGCAGTAAGACCTCCCTGCTCCTATACTCAAATCCTCTCGCTATGAAGGCCAACATGCCATTTGCCTTCTTCACCGTCTGCTGTATCTGCATGCCAGCCTTCAATGACTGATGTACCATGACACCCTGGTCTCGTTGCACCTCCCCTTTTCCAAATCTGTCACCATTCAGATAATATTCTGCCTTCCCGTTTTTGCCATCAAAGTGGATAACCTCACATTTATCTACATTATACTGCATCTGCCATGCATTTTTCCATTCACCTAACCTGTCCAAGTCACCCTGCAGCCTCTTAGCATCCTCCTCACAGCTCACACCACCACCCAGCTTAGTGTCATCTGCAAACTTGGAGATATTGCATTCAATTCCTTCATCTAAATCATTGATGTATATTGTAACTAGTCTGGGTCCCAGCACTGAACCTTGCGGCACCCCACTGGTCACTGCCTGCCTTTCTGAAAAGGACTCGTTTATTCCGACTCTCTGCTTCCTGTCTGCCAACCAGTTTTCTATCCACGTCAATACATTACCCCCAATAACATGTGCTTTAATTTTGCACGCTAATCTCTTGTGTGGGACCTTGTCAAAGCCTTTTGAAAGTCCAAATACACCGCATCCATTGGTTCTCCCTTGTCCACTCTACTAGCTACATCCTCAAAAAATTCTAGAAGATTTGTCAAGCATGATTTCCCTTTCATAAATCCATGCTGACTTGGACCGATTGCATCCAGCTTTCCCATGGTTGGATTTAAACCATCTTTGTCTACTCTCTACCCTAAGTACTCCACTGAGTTTTGAAATAACTCACACTTACGAGCAGACACTCGTACTCTGTACTTCTCTAGCCATTTGAGGACTTCTTTCAATATGTTATTCTGAATTTGCCTATTTGGTGCTGAAATTAGTATATCATCTAAATAACATACTACCCCTTCAATACCTTGCAAAATCTGGTTCATCACCCCTTGGAATATGGCAGGGGCGTAAGACACTCCAAATAGTAGCCTATTAAAATGAGACAGGCCGAGATGAGTATTTATAGTCAAGCATGACTTGGACTCCTCATCTAGTTCAAGCTGTAAGTAGGCATTCATATGATCCAGTTTTGGGAAGATCTGACCACCTGTCGATGTTGTGAACAAATTTTCTATATTTGGCAATGTGATTGGGACATTACCCTCTAGAACCTGGTTTACGGTTACTTTATAATCACCACACAATCTTACCTTACCATCGGACTTAGGGTACAACAACAATGGGTGAAGCCCAATTACATCGATCTATCTTAGAAATAATGTTTTCAGTCTCTAGTCTTTTGATTCTTGCTCAACTTTCTCCTTGTGTGCATATGGTATGGAACGTGGCTTGCGGTAAACTGATCTAGCATCCTTCTGTAGAAACATAGAAACATAGAAACATAGAAAATAGGTGCAGGAGTAGGCCATTCGGCCCTTCTAGCCTGCACCGCCATTCAATGAGTTCATGGCTGAACATTCAACTTCAGTACCCCATTCCTGCTTTCTCGCCATACCCCTTGATCCCCCTAGTAGTAAGGACCTCATCTAACTCCTTTTTGAATATATTTAGTGAATTGGCCTCAACAACTTTCTGTGGTAGAGAATTCCACAGGTTCACCACTCTCTGGGTGAAGAAGTTCCTCCGCATCTCGGTCCTAAATGGCTTACCTCTTATCCTTAGACTGTGACCTCTGGTTCTGGACTTCCCCAACATTGGGAACATTCTTCCTACATCTAACCTGTCTAACCCCGTCAGAATTTTAAATGTTTCTATGAGGTCCCCTCTCATTCTTCTGAACTCCAGTGAATACAAGCCCAGTTGATCCAGTCTTTCTTGATAGGTCAGTCCCGCCATCCCGGGAATCAGTCTGGTGAACCTTCGCTGCACTCCCTCAATAGCAAGAATGTCCTTCCTCAGGTTAGGAGACCAAAACTGTACACAATACTCCAGGTGTGGCCTCACCAATGCCCTGTACAACTGTAGCAACACCTCCCTGCCCCTGTACTCAAATCCCCTTGCTATGAAGGCCAACATGTCATTTGCTTTCTTAACCGCCTGCTGCACCTGCATGTCAACCTTCAATGACACTCACCTTGAAGCCTTGGATCAGACTGCCCGTTTCGTAGAACACCGTTGGATAATTCTTGATAACATCATCCGTTGATGCAAATCTCGGTTCAACATGGAAAATCTCACTCCAATCCAGCTTCAGTGATCCCAACCAATTTCTTCCCAGTAAGGCAGGCTTGTCTCCTGCCACTACTATTACAGGCAAGTTCTAAATTCGATCCTTGTATTTCACTGGTACGGTGATACGACCCACCACAGGAATGTTCTCTCCCGAGTAGCCTCGCAGCTCTATCTTGGATTTCTCCAGTTGGAAATCACACAATTTGTCACGGTATAGCGACTCCGGTGTTACACTCACGGATGCACCCGTGTCGATTTCTATGGGTATCTTGAATCCTGCAACATCTATGTGAATTATGATACTTTTCGAATCGCTGTCCGTTAACCTCATGCTCCTGATGACGTTTAACTCTAACATCTCCTTGTTCTGTTGTTCTTCCATGCTATATAGCCTCTGGGGATTTCTACTCATAGCTTTGAAAGCTGGTTTACCTTTCAGTCGGCATGCCTTCGCAAGATGTCCAGATTTCCTGCAGAAGAAACATTCTACCTTCACATGTGGACAATTTTGAACACTGTGTTGTCCCAGGCACCGATAGCAGGACTTCAATGCTCTGTTACAATTTCCAGTTTCTGAGACTTTAGGGCCCAACCGCCTTTTACTTTGAACCTGCAGGCGATTCACCTCGGTTGTCTGACAACTAAAATAGTATGAAATTCTCGGGAATATTGGTCGGCCACACTTATCGACCTAGCCACCTGACGAGCTAAATCAAAAGTCAAGTTAGGCATTGTCAATAACGCCTCATTTGATCACATCATTTTTCATCCCACAAACAAAACGGTATCTAATTGCTTGGTTCTGAAAGTTTCCAAAATTACAATGAATAGATAGCTTTTTTTAATGCTACAATGTATTCACTGATATTCGTATATCAAAACGATAGCTTTCAGCAATTTCCAAGGGTACAGGCTTGTAGTACTATTCCAGCTTAGTTAAAATCTCCTTAAGCATTGTGTCCTTTGGATCGGCAGGCACAAGCAAATTTATCAGTGTTTCATACAACTCAGGCCCAGCTTCAGTTAAAAAAATAGCTCTTTTCCTTTTCAACACTACCTGGTTCTGATCTGCATTCTCTGGGACTTCGATTATGTTATTTGCAGTGAAATACATTTCTAGCCGATCCACAAATGCTTTGAACCTTTCCCGGTCGCGTTTATATTCCCCTAAATACCCCATCACTCCCATAGGTGCAGCCATTTTGATTCTGGCAGTTCAAACAGTGTGCTCGTAATTTACCTCGAATTTGTAGTTGTAATCAAAACAGAGAAGCTCTCAAAGTCTCTCTGGCGGCCGTCTGAATCCTTCACCAACAAAAATTCCAGCTTTGTTTTATCCGATTATCCCATTTGTCGTCGCCATTTGTGATAGACTCACAGAGCACACACTGCACACAAGCTTTTAAGATGGGGAAGCTTTCCGGAACTCTCTCTGTGGAAGCTGCTTCTTGTCAGGTGACCTGACTGTTTATTAACCACTCTGTTGCAGTAACACAATACGTCCACAGTGTGGAGCTACAGACATTACAGCCCCAACCTGCGATGGTGTTCTCACACTGTCTTGATACTGCCTTGATGTCAAAGGGCAGTCACGCTCACCTCACCTCACCTCTGGAATTCAGCTCTTTTGTCCATGTTTGGACCAAGGCTGTAATAAGGTCTGGAGCTAAGTGGTCCTGGCGGATCCCAAACTGAGCATCGATGAGCAGGTTATTGGTGTGTAAGTGTTGCTTAATAGTGCTGTCGATGACACCTTCCATCACTTTGCTGATGGTTGAGAGCAGACTTAAAGGTGTGGGGGTAGGGGGACGGGGGACGGGGGGGTAATTGGACAGATTGGATTTGTGGATAGAACATATCTGGGCAGTTTTCCACATTGTCGGGCAGATGCCAGTGTTGTAGCTTAACTGGAACAGCTTGGCTAGAGGCACGGCTAGTTCTGGAGCACAAGTCTTCAGCACGAAAGCCGGGATGTTGTCGGGGCCCATAGCCCTTACTGCATCCAGTGTGTTCAGCCATTCCTTGATATCATGTGGAGTGAATAGAATTGGCTGAAAACTGGCTTCTGTGATGGTGGGGACCTCAGGTGGAGGCCAAGATGAATCATCCACTCAGCACTTCAAGCTGAAGATGGTTTTAAAAGCTTCAGCCTTGTCTTTTGCACTCACGTGCTGGGCTCCGCCATCATTGAGGGTGGGGATATTCATGGATCCTCCTCCTCCCGTTAGTTGTTTAATTGTCCACTACCATTCACGACTGAATGTGGCTGGACTGCAGAGCTTTAATCTGATCCGTGGATTGTGGGATCGCTTAGCTCTGTCTATAGTATGCTGCTTTTGCTGTTTAGCATGCATGTAGTCCTGTGTTGTAACTTCCCCAGGTTGGCACCTCATTTTTAGGTATGCCTGGTGCTGCTCCTGGAATGCTCTTCTACACAAGGGCTGAACAAGGGTTGGTCCTGGCTTAATGGTAATGGTAGAGTGAGGGATATGTTGGGCCGTGAGGTTACAAATTGCGGTGGAATATAATTCTGCTGCTGATGGCCCACTTTGTCGGCATCTCATGGATGCCTAGTTTTGAGCTGCTAGATCTGTTCTGAATCTATCCCATTTAGCACAGAGGTCATGCCACATAACACGATGGAAGGTGTCTTTCGTATGAAGACAGGACTTCGTCTCCACAATGACTGTGTGATGATCACTACTACCAATGCTATCATGGACAGATGCATCTGCGACAGGTAGATTGGTGAGGACGAGGTCAAGTAAGCTTTTCCCTCATGTTGGTTCTCTCACCTTCTGCCACAGGCCCAGTTTGGCATCCGCAAAATACGGGGGAGCCAATTTAAAACCGAGTTGAGAAGGAATTTCTTCTCCCAGAGGGTTGTGAATCTGTGGAATTCTCTGCCCAAGGAAGCAGTTGAGGCTAGCTCATTGAATGTATTCAAATCACAGATCGATAGATTTTTAACCAATAAGGGAATTAAGGGTTATGGGGGCGGGTAAGTGGAGCTGAGTCCACAGCCAGATCAGCCATGATCTTGTTGAATGGCGGAGCAGGCTCGAGGGGCTAGATGGCCTACTCCTGTTCATAATTCTTATGTTCTCATGTTCTTTAGTTCTTATGTTCTTATGTATCCTTCAGGACTCAGCCAGCTTGGTCAGTAGTGGTGTTACTAAGCCACTCTTGGTGATGGATATTGGAGTCCCCACCCAGAGTACATTCTGTGCTCTTGCTACCCTCAGTGCTTATTCCAAGCTGTGTTCAACATGGAGCAGTACTGATTCATCAGCTGAGGGAGGGCAGTAGGACGCTTCCTTGTCCATGCTTGACCTGAAGCTATGAGACTTCATCGGGTCTGGAGTTAATGTTGAGGACCCCCAGGGCCTCCCTCCTGATTGTATACTACTGTGCTGCCACCTCTGGTGGGTCTATCCTGCTGGTGGGACAGGACATACCCAGAGGACGGCAAACTGCGAGATCCGGCAAATGTCTGCTGCCGATCCCTGGAAGGAGCATGAGGCAAGGATGTTGATAGAAGTTGTGATTTTGACAGGTAAGGAGTGGCCATCAGGACCTCTGGGCAGCTGATCTTGTTCCAGCAAGCTACAAATGTCTACGACGACCTGGCGCAATAACCTGAGCCTCCTGAAGTGCTGCTGCTCAGTCATGTTCAGGAAGTTCATCCCCTGCCTGCACACCCTGTGTTGGAGATATCGCCTTTGGCACGGCCCATCCCTGTGCTGACCCCCTCTCTCCTATGGAGCATCAGGTTGTTGAGGAGAAGGCTGCTGTTGTAGTTTCTGGGGATTATCTTAGTCTGATTCTGAGGTACAATATGAGACAGTATAAGCGACACCCACACTGATCTAATAGATGGTAAGTAAAGTAGAGATCAGAGGCCCAATATTTCATTGTGGTGATAATGACGCACAATGTGATGAGAGTGGCTTCCCAGGTTGCAGAAATGACCTGCAAACTACTAAAAGCTAATTCTCTGTACAAAATGAAGTCTTTTCAATAGCCAAGTAGTCAGGTGTAATGTACGAGTATTTATGTGCTTTCGCACAATGGACACTCAGCTCCCGCCTCCACAGGCAAGGTTCACGAGGTGCGTGAATCCCGTGTTCAAGAAGTTAAGTCAAAAGCTGCTGTTAAAAAGCCTCCTAAGGGTCTTTCACCAAGCATGTAGTGCTGGAATTTACCAACCTCGGCGGGTACAAGGTGGGTGACATTTACACAGCAGTTGTGTTGATCCAGGCCTCCGACGTGATTTTACCTTGATGGGGATTGTTAAGTCCGCCCTGCAAGGCTCTCGGTCAATTAAAAGGAAGTGAGTCTGATGACGTCATTTGATGATGCATCATCAGCCAGTTTTCTTAAAGGAATATGCCCACATATATTTTGACAGTTGTGCTGTCAGTGTTCTGCAGCATTGAGCTGCTGCAAACACCGACACGCACTGCACAGAGGTGCATGGCTGCACGCAAGCTCTCCCATCACTCCCTCCAGATGCTTATGGAGATAGTCACGGCACGCAGGGAGGTTCTCTTCCCTTCCACTGGGCAGAAGAGACTTCCCCAGGACACCAACACAGCCTGGTTGCAGATTGCACGGGAGGGCACAGGCAGGGATGTGGTAAGGAGGTCCTGACTGCAGTGGCACAAACCTTTCAATGATCTCAGTAGATCAAAAAACATTACTGCAAAGCCATACCAACCTCATCCTGCTGTGCCAGTCATCACTTCCCCATCACTGTGCCTTCCTTACCCTACTCCTGCACATCCTTACTCACACCAACTTACCTTGCACCTCCACCCATCCCTCTCTCTCTATCTACATTACCACTTCCCCATCTCACTAGCCACCCCTCACACTCACCCTCATCCTTGTCCAATCATGCCAACTAACAACATACAAGGGTAGGCACTTGAGTGTTACAACCAATGCTGATGAAAAGTTTCTGCTAATGTGTTGTCAAACATTGAAATCTATATTTTCAACATTTGCATTCTTGGACAGATCTGTGTGCACCTTTGGAAGTGGCTTTGTGAGTTGCAGTGAATGGTCAGACATAATGGTACCTCCTCCACGCCACCCCACCCTCTTGGACCTGGTAAAATGCTGCTTAAATAGCTTTAAACAGCTTGTTAACTAGCACAATTGCCTGATACGGCGCTTAGTGCCGGGTCTGCAAACCGAAGGCAGAGCCGGTACTTTGGAAATTCACATGGAGGAGGGTTCAGAGTGGTCTTCCGCGCCGCTGTCAATCAGGGCCATTTTGACAGCGGGCCTGCCTCCAAACCAGCCGCGCAGGGCTGGGAAGATTCCGGCTTTGAGTTTTTCAATAAAGTCGCCCACCTTTGCCGAGTGGATCCGTGATGCGCTGGGAAATGCGTCATGTTGAATGTGGAAGTGGGCAGGATGACGGTGGGTTTCTGACACGCTAGCAACTGTGGTGACTTTCACCGCCGACCCGCTCTCAAAGCTGTACACTCAGCACTGTGAAAATTCCGGCTATTGTCTTATGTGATCGCCATCACCAATCTGGCATTCTTTTGAATAAAATGTAATTCCATTCTCTCCCTCAGTGTCCAGCGTGATTGTGACCAAATGCATCATGCAGGTTGGTACCCGGTTTCTTGGCAGCACCCACTACTCATTCATCCTGCTCCAGTCATCTGTGCCACCTTTATTCCAACCAGGCCATCATGTTACAGGCTGGCTACTAGCCGACAAGGGCTATTCTCTTCAGACGTGGCTCATGACTCCTGTCAGGAATGTGGGCACAAACTCAGAGCTGGCTTATAATGAGAGCAGTGTTGCCAAAATAAATATCACCAGGCATACTCGAGTAGCATGTCCACTGCCTGAACTGTATGGAGGAGCCCTGACTGTGTAGCCAGGTTTGTGGTCATCTGTTGCATGCTGTTCCTGCTGCAGGAGGATGAGAAGCAAGAGTAGCACAGAGATGAGTGTAATGTATGTACCTGTGAGTATGCTCACAGGTGTGTAGAGCTGTTGAGTTGGGAGTGGCTTAGCCAGTCACGTGATGTTCACAAGACTCAATAAAACCCCAGCCAGTTGGGTTCAGGGGATCCACGATGAGGCAAGTGATTGTGAGCCTGATGGATGAACTGGTAATATGTAGTTTGATTATTAAACCTTTTGCTAATAAACCAACTAGTTCTTAATAGCAATGTGTTGCTATAAATTCTTAAGCAAAGAACCCATGAAGCAAATATATTACAAAGAGGAAAAGCAGCACAGGAGAGGCACTGATCACCAGTGCTCCTAGCTGCCAGAGCTCTTGGAGAGGAGCTCATCCCAGAGTGCTTCATGTGAACTATCCCAAATCCAACAACAATCCCGCAATGCTTACCCCCGCTATCCTTACAACCACCATCCAATTGCCTTTCTTCAGTCCAGCCTTGTGGGTCTTGCCCTCACTTCACGACAAATATTAACTCCAACACCAAATACAGAGGAGAAAAAAATCCAAGAACTCAATTGCAACTGTGTATAATATTTAACCGGAATAATTAAGAATTACCCATGTGCAACAATTACTCTTGCTCAGCAACGGGAGGAAGAAACCTGCTGCTGACACTAAGGAGATGTGGTTGGAGGTGTGGCCCAGGTGGTCAGCAGCAGGAGCATTGTGCCACGCTCCTGGATTCAGTCAGTGCAGGAAGAGCTTTAATGACCTAACCTTGTCTTCTACGGAATTGGTGTTGAACATACCTTTCTCAACCACAGGACGTTCCAAAGCACTTTACAGTCAATGATTGTAATATAGGAAACACAGCAGCCAATTTGTGCACAGCAAGTTTCTACAAACAGTGTGTTAGTGATGTTAGCTGACATTGGCTAGGAGACTGGAGATAACTCCCCTGCTTTTCTTCAAAATAGTGCCATCAGACTGGGCCTTGTCCTCATCCAAAAGACTGTGACAGTGTTGCAATCACTCAGTACTGCAATGAGTATCTGCCAGGACTTTGTGCTCAAGCCTTTGAAGTGGGGTTTGAACCCACAACCTTCTGACTCAGAAACAAGAACGCTATTCCTGTCCCACGGCTAACACTTGGTAAAAGACGAGAGCCAAATGACTCAAGGGAAGTGATTTTCATAATGTGATTTACTGCAAATTTTCAAACAAATTAAAAAAAGATTTGCAGAACATTTCCATTAAAAAATCCCCCTTTAAAAACTAGCAACATGCTGCCCAGGGTACTTACCTTCAACACAATTCAGAATTTCCTGAAATTTCCCCAGTTTTTTCCTGTAGAAATGAACTCCAGAGAGGTTTCCGGCCCAAAAGTATACTGTAATATTCAACTGGTTCATGCAGCCGAAGTATCATTAATAATGTGAGTTAGCTATCTTGCCTATTGTCCTTTCAGTCACCCAACTCACTAAACTATATTTCTGTCAATCTGCAAATAAAATGTAGCCATTGTATACATTATCATGAAACTTTACACTGTTAAAGATTTGATTGGGTGAAAATGGATATACGTAAACTTGATTGTTCTGGATGGTTTTCAAATGCAGTGTACCAAGAAACAAAAACAAACAGATAGGGTTGTTTTCAAATGCCAGTTTACTCTATGATCTAATTTTGCAATCAACTTTCCCACCCATCCTCATCTACAGTATCGAGGGCAAGAGGCAAATCTTAGTGAAAATATACAACAGAACTATCAGATTTACAGAAAAATCAAAGTGATATTGGGCAAGAAAACATATATAGAGTGAATGCAGTTTATATTTGGATGATATCTCTGAAATGAAGTTACTAAAGATAAACAAAGGCATTATAGTAGAGGAGAGCTTGGTAGCTGTGTTCCAGGAGAATTGTGGCTTAACCCACACTGTCACCAACTGACTAGTCCAGGTACCACATGTATCATTGCCTCCACTTACAAATCACGGCACATTTCTTTATGGTTCAAAGATAACATTATTTCTCAATCTACAGTCTTTACACTAAAACTTCTGATCATAAGTGAAGTCTAGTCGGGAAAGGAGTACCAGCAAATCTTATAACGTATCTCTCCTCTCACTAAATCACACAAAAACTGTCAATCCTGATTAGCAGAGGCAGAGACAAACTACAAATTCAACGTTCCAGAACTGAGTGGACCTGGAACACACATACGTAAACACACACACACACACACCACAGCTATATGTACACTAATCTACACACAGAGACTGCAGAGACTGTTAACTACACATACACCTGAGCTATACAGAAACTAAACCACACACTTGTGCCATATAAAACATGCATGTCTAGGCCATGTAGAAATGGTAACCTCAGACAAAATAACCACCCAAAGACCATATTGCATGTCATTGTAAGCTTGGATTTGAAATCCAATCAATGCATCTATCTGTGGGGTTTGCAAACATCAATTCACATTCAGACAATATTCTTAAAGGGACATTTCTGTACCTCCTTCGAATAGAGCAAATAACTATTTTTTGATTTGATTTGTTTACCGAAAGAACAATTATTACAGTGAGTGGTAAATCTATGGAACAGACTCCCTAGGAAGACAGTGGAAGAAGGAAGTGTTGATTCATTCAAATGCTAATTCCAGCAAATAATATTTTGGAATGCATTATATGAGTAATTTGCGACATGCCATGCGGTAAGTGTAGTAGGCGTGAGAGGAACAAGTGACTTTAGACCTATAGGCCCCAATCTTTGCGGGGAGGTGGGGAGGGAGGTGGGGAGCGGTGTTGCAGCCGAGAAATCCGGAAGAACAGGTTTCCCTCAGGTCCTGCCAAATTTAATGGTAGGACCTGATTAACATTTTTCAAATGGGGAGAAGATGGCAAGGATAAAAACAGAAAATGCTGTAAATCTCAGTGGGTCAGGCAGCATCTGTGAAGAGAAAGCAGAGTTAACATTTCGGGTCGATGCCCCTTTGTCAGGCTCAGAGTCTGACGAAGAGTCATCAATCTGAAATGTTAACTCTGCTTTCTCTCCACAAATGCTACCTGACCCGTTGAGATTTACAGCATTTTCTGTCTTTATTCCATATTCCAGCATCCACAGTATTTTGCTTTTATAGAAGATGGCAGGGCGTCAGAGAGATTGGGGGAGGAGGGGAGAAAATCATGGGGCCCATGGAAGACAGAGAGGGTGGGGGGAGGGGAGGGGTCAGGAGGAGATCGATGGTCATGGAGGGCATCGGGTCACATGGAGGTAGGTAATTTCTGGGGAGGTTAATAAGTTTGCTTGGGGGAGCCAGGTGAAGCACTCCTGCTCCTCCTGGCCCACAAGCAGTGCTGGAAAACCACTAACCACTTCCACGCAGCAGTCCTCGCCTCCCTTTAGATGCCGGGTTTCCCAAGGCCCGGAAACCTGGCCGGCCTGCGTTAAAACTGGAACAGGGAAAAAATCGGAGGCACGCAGCCTGATTAAAATATTTAAATGACAAACGCACCTCCTGGGAGCAGGTTGGTCACCCGCCTCTATAAAAAACGGAAGTGGGAGGGTTCGATGTGATTTGGGTTCCTATTTGAGATTTTTTACATTTTCCTTCCCACCCAACCCAAACCCACCCAAAGCTCTCCAGCACTGGGGCATTCCACACTTCATGTCTGTGTCTGTCGTGAACTAATTGATAGTGATTGATGACCATGCGTAGTCAACAACTCCATTATTGTTCTATTATTCAACTGCCAGGGTGGTAGAGGTGAGACTAAATGGACCCTGGCCTTTTTTTGTCCAGCAATTGTTATGTTTCTATGAATCCATCAGCTTCTTCGCATAACTTTGAGGTAATTGAGGCAGATATGATGGTATGGTTGGCAGTATAGGTTGCATTTTCTGTCAATACCACCTTGGAAATGCTATGCCTGTGTACCACAAATGTCAACATTGCTAGCAGAAGTGTTACACATTTAAACTTTGATCTGGCCATAGCAATGAGTGCAATTCATGCAGTCAGATCCATAGCAGCACATTTTAACTCCTTTGTCAAAATAAATTTTTCTTTTTATTTCTTCTCCAATTCTGGTCTCTTGCACATCCCCAGTCCTAATGCTCTATCATTAGCAGCTGTGCCTTCAGCTGCCCAGGCATTGAGTTCTGCAATTCTCTCCCTAAATCTCTCCGACTCGCCACCTCTTTCCTCCTTTAAGATGTTCCTTAAAACCTACCTCTTTGACCAAGCTTTGGTCATCTGTCCCAATATCTCTTGGCTCGGTGTCAAATTCTGTTTGATAACACTCCTGTGAAGCGCCTTGGGATGTTTTACTATGTTAAAGGTGCTACATAAATACAAGTTGTTGTCATTCTTCTTCTCCGATGCTTGGCTGTGGTAGGCATTGGATTATTGCTGCAGCAACCATTTTCCAGCGTTCACCCAAGCTGACCCATCAGTTTAGGACTCCAAAGCACAGGAGGAAATAATGCTAGGAGCCAGTCAAAAAAACCTGACCATAAAAAATTCACTGAGGTTAACATCAGCTGAGATCTCATTCTATCCTGCCACACTTCTGCTGGTATTGTGGCAATGATGAAAATTTAACCTTGGGGACAAATTATGAACCCTTCTATCATTGGATTATGCATTGGAAATTGTGTTCTCCAGATCTTTCTGACAAAACGTATCATGCTAATAGACCATGTAGCTCAGGTGTAAATCTACTTCTATAGAAGCAAGACTGAATCAGCAGGTTATAGACAGCAATGCATTGCTTAACTCTCACCAGTACATACTGGTTTTCTGAGTTCAACATAACAAATGATCCTTTTCCAGCATCCTTCTAACTGTATTTTATAAATACATAATCATGAACATTTCAGGGAGTCCCTTGGACATGTGACACAAGTGAGTGAACTGAATTAATTGAACTAAAGAACCAGGGAAAGCTTGTCATGTTTATTCCCAGATTAAGGGAGCTTCTGGCTACTGAACTGTCAATCAAAATTAGAATAAAGGCACAATGGCAGCAAGCCATGTTCATCAGCAATGACACCCAATGCCTGTGATACTCGGGAAATGCTAACGTGCATCCATCTCATCAAATACGCACAGTGGTCCTGAAATCCTATAGGGGTTCTCCAGTGAGAGAGCAGCAGAATCCCAAGTTCTATTGAAAGTTCATGACATGTGATCATGCAGTTTCTACAGCACTTTAGCAACACTTTTATTTCATTCTTAATCTTGGGCAGATTTATCCTAAATTAGGTAAATTTACTTGTTACACACCTGATTGTGTCAGTGTTCCTAAGTGATTAACTACCAGCCTGACTCCCACTTTCTCAAGAGCTGCAGGGGACCATGGGCACATAATTAAACTAACAATAATTGAGCAAGTCTAAGGTGTAAATGTCAGAAAGTTTTGAACTTTATAAACAATGAACCTAAAATTAGCATAATTTATACATTCTGCTATCTGCTCCCTTTCCTACAGATTCAAAACATTCTTAAAATGCTGTGTTTTAGCTCTCTTTCTCCTCGATCCAGTTAAAACAGTCTTGAGTTTGTTATTTGACCCATTAATTAAACAAATTCAAAGCTGTTATCTGCAACCCGACCTGTAAGTGAACCTACCACTCAAAAAGGACCTGCATTTCTATAGCATCTTTCACATTCTCAGTTCATCTCAATGGGTTCCACAGCCAAAGAAGTACTATCGAAGTACATTGTTGTAATGTAGGAAACAGCAGCAAATTTTGTTTACAGCAAGGCCCCACAAACAGCAATGAGATAAATTTAAGGAAGGATATACTTGCATTGGAGACAGTTCAGAGAAGGTTCACAAGTTTGATTCCTGAGATGAGGGGGTTGTCATATGAAGAAAGATTGAGCAGGGGGTTGGGCCTAAACCCATTGGAATTTAGAAGACTGAGAGGTGATCTTATTGAAACGTATAAGATTCTGAGGGGTCTTGACAGGGTAGATGCAGAGAGGATGTTTCCCCTCGTGGGGAATCTTGATCTAGGGGGCATTGTCTCAGAATAAGGGGTCTTCCATTTAAAATGGAAATGAGGAAGAATTTCTTCTCTCAGAGAGTCGTGAATCTTTGGAATTTTCTACCCCAGAGAGCTGTGGAGACTGGGTCATTGAATATATTTACGATGGAGAAAGACAGATTTTTAAATGATAAGGGAATCAAGGGTTATGTGGAATGGGCAGGGAAGTGGAGTTGAGGCCAAGATCAGATTGAATAGTGGAGCAGGCTCGAGTGGCCAAATGGCCTCTTCTGCTCCTATTTCTTATGTTCTTATGTACTTAAATGGCCAGACAATGGTCTTGATGACGGTTGTTGTGTCCTTACACACTACAGCAAATCAACACGAGGCACATGCTGGAGACAAGGTCACTCTGTGACCTGTACCTTTATTCACAGGACCAAGAAGTGATGACCCTGCGTGGGACCTCCCTTTATATACCTGGATGACCACGTGAGGAGTGTCTCCCACAAGTTCACCCCTGTGGTCAAGGTGTGCATTTCTCAGTTGTATACAGTGTACAGTGTTGTTACGTAAAGGTTACAGTTATGTGAGGGTTACAAACATGACATCACCTCCCCCAACGTCTTTGGGTCAAAGATTGAGTCTTTCAGGCGGTCGACGCTCTCTCGTGGAGCGCCGCAGTTGGGGCTCTGGTTGTTGAGCCTTGGCATGCGTCTTTGTCACCTGTGGTGATTCCGGCTCTTCCGGGCTGACCGCAGGGACTGTGCATGCTGCTGACGGTTCTTGTTGCTCGTTCTCTGGCGGTGGTGTGGGCAGCATCTCATGCTGTTCCTCAGGTTCCTCAGTTTCAATGCTGAACCTTTTTTTCACTTGGTCCAGATGCTTGCGGCATATCTGCCCATTGTTGAGTCTGACCACTATGACCCTATTCCCTTCTTTACCAATTACAGTACCCTCAAGCCACTTGGGCCCCACAGCGTGATTAAGAACAAATACAGGGTCATCGATTTCTATCCCTCTCCCCTTTGAGTTACGGTCGTGGCACTCATTTTGGGACTGGCGCTTGCCCTCAACAATGTCTGACAAGACTGGATGAATGAGGGACAGCCGAGTTTTAAGTGTACGTTTCATGAGTAGTTCCGCTGGCGGGACTCCGGTGAGCGATTGCGGTCGGGGCCTGTAGGCCAACAGGAGGCGTGATAGACGGTATTGAAAGGAGGGTCCTTGAATCCAGAGCATGCCTTGCTTTATGATTTGGATCACATGTTCCACCTGGCCATTGGAAGCCGGCTTGAACGGCGCTGTCCTGACATGTTTGATGCCATTACTCGACATGAACTCCCGAAATTCATAGCTAGGGAATCACGGGCCATTGTCGCTAACCAGGATGTCCGGCAAGCCATCGGTCGCAAAGACCACACACAGACTCTCCACTGTGGTGGATGTCGTGCACGAATTCAATATGATGCACTCGATCCATTTCGAGTATGCATCAACAACAATGAGGAACATTTTTCCCATGAACAAGCCCGCGTAGTCTACATGAATACGTGACCAGGGCCAGGGCCACGGGCTGAGTGGGGCCTCCCTGGGGGCATTGCCCAGCTGGGCACACGTCGTGCACCTGCGAACACAGTGTTCCAGGTCAGCATCAATTCTCGGCCACCATACATGTGACCGGGCAATGGCCTTCCTTAACACAATGTCTGGGTGCTCGCTGTGGAGTTCCCTGATGAATGCTTCCCTTCCCTTCTGGGGCATGACTACTCGGCTGCCCCATAGTAGGCAGTTGGCTTGGATGGAGAGTTCATCCACCCGTCTGTGAAACGGTTTGACCTCTTCAGGGCATGCGCCGTGTGTGGGTGCTCAATCCCCAGTCATGACACATTTCTTAATCAGAAATAGGAGGGGATCTCTGCTTGTCCAGATTTTGATCTGGCGGACGGTGATGGGGGAGCCTGCGCTGTCAAAGGCATCGATAGCCATGACCATCTCCGCGCTTTGCTCCGCTGCCCCCTCAGTGATGACCAGTGGAAGCCTGCTGAGCGCATCAGCGCAATTTTCGGTGCCTGGCCGGTACCGTATGGTGCAGTCATACGCAGCCAGCGTGAGAGCCCATCGCTGTATGCGAGCTGACGCATTGGCATTGACCGTTTTGCTGTCTGACAAAATGGATGTTAACGGCTTGTGGTCCGTTTCTAACTCGAACCTTCTGCCAAAAAGGTACTGGTGCATCTTTTTCACCCTGTAGACACATGCGAGTGCCTCCTTTTCAACCATCCCATACCCCCTTTCTGCTTGGGAGAGCGACCTGGAGGCACAGATTGGAGTTGGCCCTCATCATTACTCTGCTGCAACACGCACCCAACCCCATAGGATGATGCATCGCATGTCAAAACCAATTTCTTACAGGGGTCATACAGGGTCAATAACTTATTAGAACAAAGCAGGTTCCGCGCCCGATTGAAAGCCCGTTTCTGACAGTTCCCCCAAAACCAATCGCAACCCTTACGCAGGAGCACATGTAGCAGCTCAAACAATGTACTTAAGTTCAGCAGAAAGTTCCCAAAATAGTTCAATAGTCCCAGAAATGAACGCAACTCCGATGTGTTGCTGGGCCTGGGCGCGCGACGGATCGCCTCCGTTTTGGATTCGGTAGGCCGGATCCCGTCTGCAGCAACCTTCCTGCCCAAAAACTCAACCTTTGGGGCCAAAAACACACACTTGGACTTCTTTAGTCACAGGCCTACCCGGTCCAGTCGGCGTAGCATCTCCTCCAGGTTGTGGAGGTGTTCCTCGGTGTCTCGACCCGTGATAAGGATGTCGTCCTGAAATATGATTGTTCCGGGGATGGATTTGAGCAAGCTTTCCATGTTCCTCTGAAAGATAGCGGCTGCTGAACGAATGCCAAACGGACACCTGTTGTAGACAAACAGCCCCTTGTGTGTGGTGATGGTGGTCAGTAGCTGGATTCTTCGGCCAGTTCCTGGGTCATGTAGGCCGAAGTGAGGTCCAACTTGGTGAACAACTTGCCGCCTGCCAGTGTGGCAAAAAGATCTTCTGCTCTCGGCAGCGGGTATTGGTCTTGTAGTGACACTCGGTTGATCGTGGCCTTGTACTCGCCGCAGATCTTGACCGAGCCATCCGTTTTTAGAACAGGGATGATGGGGCTTGCCCAGTCGCTGAATTCAACAGCCGAAATTATGCCCTCTCTTAGCAACCTGTCCAACTCACTCTCAATTTTCTCCCGCATCACATATGGCACAGCTCTGGCTTTGTGGTGCACTGGTGTGGCGTCCGGGGTGATGCGTAGCACTACTTTGGAACCTTTGAAAGTCCCTACTCGAACTTTTGTAGGACCTGTGAGCATGAACTTCGCTCCACAGATGAAATGGCGTGCACATCCCCCCATTTCCAGTTCATCTCGGCTAGCCAGCTCCTCCCAAAAGCGCGGGACCATTTCCCGGGACAATCCAGAATGGCAGCCGGTTCTGAGATCCATTATGTGTGACCACCAACATTGCACTGCCTAGCAGTCTTTGGTGTACGTCCGTAATTACGTGTCAATGCGTTCAAGTTTGGGTCTGCTAGCTCTGAATGGGCATAGTTTCTCGAATTGTTGGACACTCATAAATGACTGGCTGGCTCCTGTGTCCAGCTCCATGCGTACCGGGATGCCGTTTAGCAGTACTCTCATCATCATTGGTGGCGTTCTTGTGTATGAGCTGTGGATGTTTGCCACCTGAACTCACTGTACTTCAGCATCCATTGCTGTGTCCCAAGCATACCCTTGCCTTGCAGATCCCTCATGTGGTTCATCCACTTCGTAAACCAGCCTCGCTGTGGGCTTCCTGCACATCCTGGCTAAATGTCCACTCAAGTTACAATTTCTGCAGATGAATTGTTGAAACCGGCAGGTCTTCGCAGCATGTTTGCCTCCGCACCTCCAGCATGAGCTGAGATTGTTGTGACCAAAAGAGCTGTTACCAGGCATTCCTCTCTGATTGTCTCTTTGATTACTCTTGAACACTCTGTTTGTGGGTGTCAATGGTTTCATCCGAGGATGTAGTGTCCCTTGTGATGTTGTAAATGTCCGTTCAACCTGCCATTGTCTCTGTTGAGGACCCACCCTAGAGTCTGTTACTGCCTGGTTGGTGTCGAATTGCCCTTGCCTGCCTGTGGGGTTCTGAGTCGCATTTACCATGTTAACTCCATCGCCACGTTGGGAGCAGAGTTGCGCGCATATATGAGCTTGGTTTCCTCCTCCCCCGTCATGAAGGTTTGAGCCATCAATGCCGCTGCTTCCAAGGTCAAGTCCTTGGTCTCAATTAGCTTCCTAAAAATCCCGGCACGACCAATGCCCTCAATGAAGAAATCCCGTAACATCTCCCCCCTGCAGGCGTCTGTGAACTTACAGAGGCTGGCCAAGTGCCGAAGGTCCGCAACAAAGTCCGGTATGCTCTGCCCTTCCCGATGTCGGTGCGTATAGAATCGGTGTCGAGCCATGTGTATACCACTCGCCGGTTTGAGGTGCTCACCATTCAGTTTGCTGAGCTCCTCGAAGGTCTTGTCCGCCGGCTTCTCGGGTGCGAGCAGGTCTTTCATCAGCGCGTACGTCTTAGGTCCACAGCTGGTCAGTAGATGAGCCCTTCGCTTGTCAGCCGCTGCCGCTCCCAACCAGTCCTTCATGACAAAGCTCTGCTGGAACCTCTCAATGAAATCGTCCCAGTCCTCACCAACATAGTACCATTCCTCCATGCTACTGGTGGCCATTCTCTTGAGTCATTGATGCCCATTTCTCGTCGCCAAATGTTGTGTCCTTACACACTACAGCAAATTAACACGAGGCACATACTGGAGACAAGGTCACTCTGTGACCTGTACCTTTATTCACAGGACCAAGAAGTGATGACCCTGCGTGGGACCTCCCTTTATATACCTGGATGACCAGCTGAGGAGTGTCTCCCATAAGTTCACCCCCTGTGGTCAAGGTGTGCATTTTTCAGGTGTATACAGTGTACAGTGTTGTTACATAAAGGTTACAGTTATGTGAAGGTTACAAACATGAGAATGGTGAACTGGCAGCATTCAGCATCATTTCACTTTTGAAACTGACCACAACTTCAGGCTGTAGCCTAACATGGAAATCCTGAAGTTGCGGTCTGTCATTCACTGCTCCTCCGCTGGCTGTGCTACCACCAGCCCCCACCACCTCCCCCCCACCCCCACCACCCCCACCCCCACCTCCACAGAGCTGGCAATCGGTATAATCATTCAAATCATGGACGCTGACAAAAACTTTGGTTCTTCCACAGTAATACTGCTGTTAAAAACCCCAATCCAAGTTAAACCCTTATGGATTAGGTGTAACTGGAGTTTTAACAGTGTATTGACTGCTAAACAAAGGTTATAGCCCTGGAAAGAAACAATTTTAACTTTGTAGAGTGTCAAAATTATAGAATAGAATAGAATAGAATCATAGAAATTTACAACACGGAAGGAGGCCATTTCGGCCCATCGTGTCCATGCTGGCTGACATGAGGCTATCCAGCCTAATCCCACTTTCCAGCTCTAGGTCCGTAATCCTGCAGGTTACAGCACTTCAGGTGTACTTCCAAGTACTTTTTAAATATGGTGAGGGTTTCTGCCTCTACCATCCTTTCAGGCAATGAGTTTCAGACCCCCACAATCCTCTGGGTGAAGACATTTTCCCTCAAATCCCCACTAAACCTTCTACCAATTACTTGAAATTTATGCCCCCTGGTTGATGACCCCTCTGCCTTTCTATCCACTATATCTAGGCCCCTTAAAATTTTATACACCTCAATGAGATCTCCCCTCAGCCTCCTCTGTTTCAAGGAAAACAAACCCAATCTGTCTTCATAGCTAAGATTCTCCACTCCCGGCAACATCCTCGGTAAATCTCCTCTGTAACCTCTCCAGTGCAATCACATCTTTCCTGTAATGCAGTGACCAGAACTGCACATTATCCATTTTAATTTTTAAGAAAGTCTAAAAATTATATATATTTTTTAAGTTTGTTCATCATTATTTCAGGTTTGCTTTTCCCCCATGTGAGAGGCCCAGTTTTGTTTTGCTCTCTCTGTAACAGTTTTTAAAAAGTTAGACTCAAAACAGCTCGTCTATTTCCTTGTTCGCTATCTGTGAGAGTTCTGCTGTTTGATTGGCTGCTTAGACAGCTTGTTGATGTCACAGCAGCTCTTCGCTGCAGATCGCCATTCACTTTCGTTAATTTCAATTATGCGCAGGAAAAGCCGAACTTCTCGCCACAGAGAGCGCGAGATCTTTGTGAGAAGCTTACTTCGGGGCCAGCGGCGAACGCCTTTGCTTCACCGCGGACCACAAATTACGGGCCAGTATATTTTAGAGTTGTTGCTTGAGGGATGAATGTTGGCTAGCATACTGGGAGAACTCTGCTGCTCTTCTTCAAACAGCACAATGGAATATATTTTTCGTTCACCTGAAATGGCAGATGGGACCTCTGTTTAACTTTTCATCTGAAATATGCCATCTCCGACAGAGCAGCAACTGCACTGAGGTGTCAGTCTAACTTATGTGTTCAAGTCTCAAGAAAGCAGAGCAATTATTTTGTAGCCTTACAAGACAACACGCCAGCAATCCCTTTCATGTGGTTTCTGTCCTTGTAAAACAACACATCCTCTGACTTAGCATGAACAGTATTACAAGAGATTCACTGGTATATAATTAAGGAACACAGGAAAACATTATAACAAAGTGTTATAATTCAAAACAAGATGCTTGTCACACCTTCAGAACTTCCATACTACATTTTTCAATATGGGTTAACATGGCAGTTAACTGTCATCGCCAATGAATTAAAACATACATTTAGCCCATAATCAAAGTGGATCATATCAACTCTAGGTCCGCCCAGATACATCACAAGAGTATTTTATGATTCTGTACATTCTTATGTTCCTCTGCATGACTCTAGTAGCTAGCTTCCATTTTCTTACTTCACCCCCATTAAATTGGAATCCCGTTTGCAAAATATTTTCCTTCCTGTAGCAGCAGCCACTATGCTCTCAAAGCAGGAGCAGGGAGAGAAAATGGTGTGGGCACAGTAAAGTCATTTGGGGGATGGTTAAATGCAAGTGAGAAGCTAAGGATGAATTATTTTGCCATATGTGAAGAGTGTGAAGGGGAGGGGGGGTTAGGTTATGCAGAGAGTAATGATAGAGATATGCAAAAACTAGAACCATAGAATCATGCAGCAAAGAAAGAGGCCATTCAGTCCATCATGCCTGCGTTGGCTCTTTGAAAGAGCTATCCAATTAGTCTCATTCCCCTGCTCTATCCCCATAGCCTGGACATTTCTTCATTGAATTTGCTTCCACCAACCTATCAGGCAGTGCATTCCAGATTATAACAACTGGCTACGTAAAAAAAATTCTCCTAATTTCCCCGCTCGATTTTTTGTCAATTATCTTAAATCTGTGTCCTCTGGTTACTGACCTTCCTGACAATAGAAACTGCTTCTCGCTATCGACTCCATCAAAATCTCTCATAATTTTGAACACCTCTATTATATCTGCCCTTAACCTTCTCTGCTCTCAGGAGAACAATGCCAGTTTCTCCAGTTTCTCCACATAACTGAAGTCCCTCAGCCTTGGTATCACTCTGTTACATCTTCACTGCAACCTCTCCAAGGTCTTGACATCCTTCCGAAAGTGTGGTTCCCAGAATTTAACAAAGTACTCTAGCTGAGGCCTAGCCAGTGTTTTATAAAGGTTCACCATAACTTGCTTACTTTTGTACTCTATGCCCAGAATCCCCTGTTCTTTTTTAACAGTCTTCTCAACTTGTCCTGCAACCTTCAAAGATTTGTGTACATACACCCCGGGTCTCTCTGTTCCTGCTCCGCCTTTCGAAACATAGAAACATAGAAAATAGGTGCAGGAGCAGGCCATTCGGCCCTTCGAGCCTGCACCACCATTCAATATGATCATGGCTGATCATGCAATTTCAGTATCCCATTCCTGCTTTCTCTCCATATCCTTTGGTCCTTTTAGCCATAAGGGCCACATCTAACTCTCTTTTGAATATATCTAACAAACTGAACTCAACAACTTTCTGTGATAGAGAATTCCACAGGTTCACAATTCTCTTAGTGAAGAAGTTTCTCCTCATCTCAGTCCTAAATGGCTTACCCCTTATCCTTAGACTGTGACCCCTGGTTCTGGACTTCCCCAACATCGGGAACATTCTTCCTGCACCTAATCTGTCCAATCCCGTCAGAATTTTATATGTTTCTATGAGATCCCCTCTCATTCTTCTAAATTCCAGTGAATATAAGCCTAGTCGATCCAGTCTTTCTTCAGAATTGCACCAGTTAGTTTACATTGCCTCTCCTCATTTTTCATTCCAAAATGCATCACTTCACACTTCTCTGCATTAAATTTTATGAGCAATGTGTCTGTCTGTTTCACCAGTCTGTCAATATCCTCCTGGAGTCTGTTACTATCCACCTCATTGGCTATCATTTATTAAGCCTTGTTCTTCCAAGTGATAATTAATTTTGTCCTGCATTATGGTCTCCAGAAAATTTCTTCCCCCTAAACTGATGTTGGGCTGACTGGCCTGAGATTAAAAGGATATCTCAGTTATGTGAGTTGTGCTGCTTGTGGTTGTTACAAACCCAATTCATTGTTTTGTTGCAAAATCTATCCTGGGTAAGATTAGTGGCATTTTCAAAGCACCACACCTTGTGAAATTCATGCACAGGAATAATAGTGAATCCACAGCCATATTGGCCCGGATTTTGCGATGGGTATGACAATGTGCAGTCATACCGCCTTTTGAAATCCACCGCAAGTTCGGGATTGCGCTAAATCTTTTTAAATTAAATGGTATCCAGGAACATTAAAAGCTTTAATGAGAAGCAATCCTAGTGCATGTTAAAGCTGCAGGTTTTAAAAAAAATAATGTTCACATTTCATAACTTTCTGCACAGTATTTGTTTAGAAGCGGGAATTATGAGTAATGATTCGGATTCCCACAATAAAATCTAAATCTGTATGTACGTTAAAGGCTGTAGTAATTAAGTAATGCCATAATTTAAATAAATAAAAGACAATTTGTTTCCTGATTGGAGGGCCAGGCCCTTGTGATCCGAGATGTGCCTCCTCACAGGCTGTGCCCCTGGGATCCGTGGACCAGCATGCAGCGTCAGAGCGCAAGTTTACACAGGAGGGCCACCATCAGGTCGGTGCATAATGTTAAGTTCAGAATAACTCCACGAGATTGTGTTGTAAGCTCAAACCATTGTGACCTTGGTCTCTTTAATCTAACTCCAAAGTGAGGCAGCAGCATGGTGGACTGCCTTTTATACCTGCTTGCCCCAGGGTGCACAGGTGACCCTTAGGTCTCCCACAGGTGTGCCCCCTAGTGGCAAGTCTTACACATTGGTGAGGTTAGCATACATAATATCACTCCCCCCCCCCAAAGTCTTATGTACAAGTTATTCACAAGTTGAGGCGATCTGGGCCTCTACGTTCCCAGGTTGATCGCCTGAGTTGAAGTCCTGGCATGGGTGAGTTGGTCGGATCATTGTTGCACAGTAGCGCGGCAGGTCTGATCGGACTGTCGGGCATGGTGGGTTCATCCTCGTAGTTGACAGTAAGGTCGATTTCTGGTTGAGTGTGTGTTGGTGGATCATTGATGGTAAAGTCTTCTTCAAACTGTTCTTGGTTGTCAGAGAATTGCAGTTTGGTCTGACTCAAGTGCTTCCTGCATGTTTTCCCATTCAACAACTTAACAACAAACAATCTATTCCCCTCCTTGGCTAAAACAATGCCAGAAATCCATTTGGGACCATGACCGTAAATAAGAACAAACACAGGGTCATTAACCTCAATGTCACACGATACAGCCGCGTGATCGTGGTACATGTTATGCCGGTGACGCGGGTTTCTACATGATCATTGAGATCCGGGTGGACTAAGGAGAGCCTGGTTTTGAGTGCTCTCTTCATTAACAATTCTGCAGGGGGAACCCCGGTGAGCGAGTGGGGGCGCGTCCGGTAGCTGAGCAGGACCCGAGATAACCGGGTCTTCAAGGAGCCGTCTGTTACGCATTTCAAGCTCTGCTTGATGGCTTGGACTGCCCGTTCCGCTTGACCATTGGATGCGGGCTTGAATGGGGCACACCTGACATGTTTAATGCCATTGCTGGTCATGAACTCGTTGAATTCCGAGCTGGTGAAACATGGTCCATTGTCACTAACAAGGACGTCGGGCAAACCATGGGTGGCGAACATGGCCCGGAGGCTTTCAATGGTAGCAGTGGACGTACATGACGACATCATTATACATTCAATCCATTTAGAGTAAGCGTCCACTGCTACTAGGAACATCTTTCCAAGAAAAGGCCAGCAAAATCTATGTGGACCCTGGACCACGGTTTGGAGAGCCATGACCACAGGCTCAGTGGGGCCTCCCTGGGTGCATTGCTCAACTGTGAGCAAGTGTTGCATTGGTGTACGCATGACTCCAATTCCGAGTCAATGCTGGACCACCAAACGTGCGACCTGGCGATAGCCTTCATCATGACTATGCCTGGGTGGGTATTGTGTAGGTTGCGTATAAAATTTTCCTGCCTTCTTTTGGCAAAACCACGTGATTCCCCCATAGGAGACAATCCGATTGGATGGACAATTCATCTTTACGTCGGTGGAACGGCTTAATTTCATCTTGCATTTCCCCAGGAACGGCTGACCAGCTCCCATTTAGGATGCAGCTTTTTACTAGTGATAGCACAGGGTCTTGGCTAGTCCAGGTCCGGATCTGGCGAGCCGTGATAGGTGACCCCTTGCTTTCAAAAGCATCCATTACCAGAAGCAAGTTTGCGGGTTGCGCCATTTCCACCCCGGTGGTAGGCAATGGCAGCCAACTGAGGGCGTCTGCGCAGTTCTCAGTGCCTGGTCTGTGGCAGATTACCTAGTCATATGCAGACAATGTTAGTGCCCATCTTTGGATGCGGGACAAAGCATTGGTGTTGATACCTTTGCTTTCCGAGAGCAGTGAAGTAAACGGTTTGTGATCGGTTTCGAACTCGAACCGGAGACCAAATAGATAATGGTGCATTTTCTTAACCCCGTATACACATGCTAACGCTTCTTTCTCAACCATACTATAGGCTCTTTCAGCCTTGGATAAACTTGTGGAATCATATGCAACTGGTTGCAGTTTGCCTGACACATTTGCTTGCTGTAACACACAACCGACCCCATACGACGACGCATCACAAGTTAGTACTAGACGTTTACATGGGTCATACAATACAAGTAACTTGTTAGAGCATAGCAGGTTTCTGGCCTTATTAAAGGCTGTCTCTTGGGATTTGCCCCAAACCCAGTCATCACCCTTGCGTAGCAATGAATGCAAGGGTTCTAGCAAAGTGCTCAACCCCGGTAGAAAGTAACCAAAATAGTTGAGGAGTCCCAGGAACGAACGCAGCTCCATCACATTCTGTGGTCTGGGTGCATTCTTGATGGCCTCCGTCTTGGAGTCCGTGGGTCTGATGCCGACTGTCGCAATCTTTCTCCCCGGAAATTCGACCTCTGGCACCAGGAAAACACACTTGGAGCGTTTCAGCCTGAGTCCCACTCTGTCTAGTCACTTTAGAACGTCTTCCAGATTGTGCACGTGTTCGGTGGTGTTGCAACCAGTAATCAAGATGTCATCTTGGAACACCATGGTGCATGGAACCGATTTCAGTAGACTCTCTATGTTCCTCTGGAAGATGGTCGCAGCCGAGCGAATCCCAAAGGGGCAGCTGTGGTACACGAACAGTCCTTTGTGCGTGTTGATGCACGTCAATTGCTTTGATGGTTCAGCCAGCTCCTGTGTCATGTAAGCAGAGGTTAGATCCAGCTTGGTGAACGACTTTCCCCCTGCTAGCGTTGCAAATAGGTCCTCCGCTTTAGTTAGTGGGTACTGGTCCTGTAACGAGACTTAGTTGATCGTTACCTTGTACTCCCCGCAGATTCTGACCGTCCCATCGCTCTTTAGCACCGGCACGATTGGACTGGTCCACTCGTTGAACTCGACTGGCGATATGATTCCCTCTCATTGCAGTCTGTCCAGCTCGATCTCGACTTTCTCTCGCATCATATATGAGACTGCTCGGGCCTTGCCCCAGGAACAAGATGCATCTGCACCTTGGCGCCTGTGAAGTTGCCGATGCCTGGCTGAAATAACACCGGGAATTTGTTTAGCATTTGGGCGCACGGGGCGTCATCCACCGAAGACAGTGCTTTGATGTCATCCCAGTTCTATCGGATCTTTTCTAGCCAGCTTCTGCCGAACAGCGTTGGGCCATTGCCTGGTACAATCCATAGTGATAAATCATGCACCATTCCATCGTACTATATTTTCACTGCCGCACTGCCAATAACAGGTATGAGTTCTTTAGTGTAAGTGCACAGCGTTGTGTAAATCGGGCTCAGTTTTGGCCTCTGTTCCTTGTTGCCCCACAGTTTCTCAAAAGCCTTCCGGCTCATGATTGATTGACTCGCCCCCGTGTCCAATTCCATGGAGACTGGAATGCTATTAAGTTTAACTTTTAACATTATTGGTGGTGAAGGTGTGTACCCCATACACTTCCTCTTCATCCTCCGGTTGAGTTGCCTCTCGTGCTCGTTCAGCATGATCCACGCTGGATCAGTCATCCTCTGCTGACTCTGCCACACGGTGAGTCACAGGTCATTTGCACATTTGCTGGAGGTGCCCCATTGTTCCACAGCCCTTGCACACATAGTGCTTGAATCGACATTGATGGGCTCTATGACTGCCCCTGCAGTGTCAGCATGGTGTTAATGGATATGCATTTGCACCCCACAGCAGTCTCTGAGTCACCCTAGGCCTGGCCTGCTCAGTTCTGCCTGCTGAAGGCATTATTTTATGCACAGTACTTGCCGGCGAGCTTTGATGCTGTGAAGATATTTTTTTCGTGTTGTCACTCGTGGATATGAAAGCCTGGGTTATCGTGATGGCCTTGCTCAGATCTAGGGATTCGGCAGACAGCAGTTTGCGAAGAATGACCTCGTGGTCAATTCCAAGCACGAAAAAGTCCCGCAACATTTCCCCCAATGATCCAACAAATTCGCACCGTCCCGCAAGCGTTTTAGGTCGACGACAAAGTTCGCCACGTTCTGGCCCACGGAACGATTGTGCGCGTAAAAGCGATAGCTGGCCATTGCTCTCCTTCGGCTTGAGGTGTTCCCGAACCAGCGTACACAGCTCTGTGTAAGTCTTGTCCGTTGACTTGACCGGTGCCAGCAGATTTTTGATGAGGCCATATATCGAAGACCCACATACGGTGAGGAGAATCGCCCAGCGCTTGACCGCCATCTCAGCCGTGTCCAACTCGTTGGCCACAAAGTACTGGTCGAGATGCTCAACGAAGGCTTCCCAATCATTACCCTCAACAAATCTCTCAAGAATACAAGTGGCAGCCATTATCACATGAAAGTTCATGATCTGTAACTCGTCGTCAGTTGCTAAGTTCAGAATAACTCCACGAGACTGTTGTAAGCTCAAGCCATTGTGTATGTAGCACACAAATCACTGACTCTGGTGTTAATCTAACTGCTGTGACCTTCGTCCTTTATTGAACAGTTCCAGAGTGACTCTCAAGTGTGGTGGTCAGCCTTTTATACTGCCTGTTGCAGGTACTTTCAGGTCTCCCACCACAGCGCCCTCTGTGGTGTACCATTGTGCTTATTATACATTTAAGGGACCAGAACGATACACACATCAGTACATAACATCTCACTTCCCCCCTAGGACGCAGGCCGATACACACATCGATACATAACATCTCACTTCCCCCCTAGGACGCAGGATGATACACACATCGATACATAACATCTCACTTCCCCCCTAGGACGCAGGCCGATACACACATCGATACATAACATCTCACTTCCCCCCTAGGACGCAGGCCAATACACACATCAGTACATAACATCTCACTTCCCCCCTAGGACGCAGGCCGATACACACATCAGTACATAACATCTCACTTCCCCCCTAGGACGCAGGACGATACACACATCGATACATAACATCTCACTTCCCCCCTAGGACGCAGGCCGATACACACATCGATACATAACATCTCACTTTTCCCCCCCAGTCCCGAAGCTGTTGCCGGGGATCTCGACCTTGTTTGTCCAACGGAAGGCAGGTATGCATAGACAGTGCGTTTGTATGGGACATGTTATCTGGTACAGATGTTGCGTCAACGGGTTGCGGGTACACTGAGCAGTTACATTAAATAGTAACGGATCCCTGATTTCCTTATTAGCTCTTATCATTAATTGTACTTCTTATCCATTATTTTACACAAACACAGTGACCATTCAGCATTAAAATATAAATTCTTATTATAAATCCGTCATCTCTCATTAATATAGTTCATTTTAGACTCACTCTTGCCTTACAGAAGTCACTTTTTGGGGACCACCACGTGGTAAGGCCCTTTTAAGACTCCCGGGTGCATTTCCTTTTTAAGGCGCCATCTTTGCTGCAGCAGGATTCCACGAGGCTTCTCCTTGGGTGCCGCCATCTTTGATGCTCTGCTGCTCTGGACACGAGGCCGCCGCCATCTTGCTCTCCGTCGCTCCGGATGCCCTCCGCCGCCGCAGCCTCCGCTCCCCTCCACTGCCACCTGACTTGCCGCCTCCCCTGCGGCCGTCGTCGTCGCTTCTCCGCCGGCCACCGTAGCCGCCTCCCCTGCGGCCGTCATGGCCTCTCCAGCCGCCGCACTTGCCGCCTCCCCTGCGGCCTCCGTAGCGGCCTCCTCTGCGGCCGTCGTGGCCGCCGACCTCCAGCTGCTGCCGCCGCCCGACTCTCCCTCTGCGTGGGCCCCTCTGATCCGCCGGCCATCCTGGGTCCCTCGCACCCTGCCCGCAGCGCCCCCCCCCCGCACTCGGCCCCTCTCTGCAGGGCTGCTTGCCTGTGGGGGCTGAGGCTGCAGGATCTCTGTGTGAGGTCCGGGCCTGGGACTTGCCTGTGGGGGCTGAGGCTGCAGGATCTCTGTGTGAGGTCCGGGCCTGGGACTTGCCTGTGGGTGGATTGAGGCTGCAGCTCCAGCTCAGTCGGCGCTGCTCTCTGGGGACCCGGGGCACGGCAGCACCCCGGGGAGCACCACCCTGTGGAGTGGTGAAGTCTTCCCACCTCCCATGGACCGTCCCCATCCACCTCGGGCCGAGGAGTGTCGGCCTATCGCCTGCAACGACCCACAAAGGTAAACCTTGTGACTCGTCCCCGTGGGATACCTGCACCTCCGCTCTGCCAAGAACAGGTATCAGTTCCCTGGTGTAGGTACGCAGCTTCGCCGTGACCGGGACCAGCTTGGGTCGTGCAGCTGGGTTAATCCACAGTTTATCAAAAGTTCTCTGACTCATCAATGGCGGACCCGAGCCTGTGTCCACTTCCATACTCACAGGGACTCCGTTGATTTTTACTTCCATTACCATTGGGGGCGAATCGTCGGTGCACATATACAGTCCAACACCTCATCTTCTTCTGCCTGCTCCTCGCTGAACAGTGGATCATCCCCCATCTCCTCAGCCACATGGTGAGTCCGATTTCTTTTACACATACGCTGAAGGTGGCCTTTCAGGTGGCAGGTATTGCATGTGTACTCCGCAAACCTGCACTGGTGAGCCCCATGGTTTCCTCCACAGCACCAGCATGGTGCTGCTTGATTGGCCCCCCTCAGCGGACTCTGAGTTCCAGGACCCCGATGTCCGTGTTCTCTGCCCTGGGCAGTTTTGTCCATGGTGGGTGCTATCCTGTGGACAGTGTCTGCCGGGTTCGAGACTGTGTGGATCATTTGTTTGGTGCTGCAAGTCGAGGTCATATATGCCCGGCTGATGGTGATGGCCTTTGTCAGGGTGACTGTGGGTTCCGTGGCTAGCAGCTTGTGAAGGAGGCCCTCATGGCCAATCCCCATGACGAAAACGTCCCACAAAGCCTCGTCAAGGTGTGCACCAAAATCACTCGGCGCCGTGAGTCTCCTGAGGTCCGCAGCATATTTGGTGATATCCTGGCCCTCAGGTCTGCAGTGATGGTAAAATTTGTATCTGACCGTGAGGATGCTCTCCTTTGGTTTCAACTGGTTACGAATGAGTTCAGTCAGCTCCTCGTATGACTTGTCCCTGGCGCTCCAGGGTGCCAGCAAATCCTTGACGAGACAATAAACCTCATCACCACAACTGGAGAGCAATATCGCCTTACGCTTCTCTTTTAGTGCATTCGTGTCCTCCGTCAGATCGTTTGCTGTGAAGTAGTACTTGAGCCTTTCCGTAAAGGCCTCCCAATCATTGCCCACGGTAAAATCCTTTAGCGAGCCCAGAGTAGCCATGGTTGCATGGAGTTCATCTGCTTCCTTGTCGCCAATGTGGTGTATGTAGCACATAAATCACTGACTCCACACGGTCTGGTGCTAATCTAACTGCTGTGACCTTCGTCCTTTATTGAACAGCTCCAGAGTGACTCTCAGGTGTGGTGGTCAGCCTTTTATACTGCCTCTTGCTGGTACTTTCAGGTCTCCCACCATAGCGCCCTCTGTGGTGTACCATTGTGCTCATTTGTGGTTAATCCTTGCCACTGGACCAAGACCTAGCTCTGTCAAGCCCGTGTGGTGGCTGGTGTGTAACGGCCACCACACATTTAAAAAAATCCACGCACAGGCATCTTCCATCCTTCAACATGTAGTTCAGGACCTGGAATATTAGGTCCTTCATTGAAACACCTGTGAACTCATCCCTTTTTGGCGTGGAAGCAAGTCATCCTCGTTTCGAGGGATTGCCTATGATGATGATTAATTTAAGTAAAAAATTCATAACGTATCATTTTTATATGATGTACAAAGATAGACATAAAAGAAAGTAGAAAGAAAGACATACATTTATATAGCACCTTTCAATACCTTTACAACCAATGAAGTACTTTTGAAGTGTAGTCACTGTGTAATGTAAAAAACACTTAACACATGCCCATAAACATCAATGAAATAAATGACAAAAAAATCTGTTTTATTGGTGTTGGTTGAGGGATAAAGGTTGACAGGACACCAGGAAAACTCCCCTGTTCTACTCCGAAATATTGCCATGGGATCTTTTATGTCCACCTGAGGGGGCAGACGCGGCCTCAGCTTAACATCTCATCCAAAAGACATCATCTCGAAGAGTGCAGCATTGTCTCTGTACTGCACTGAAGTGTCAGCCTAGATTTATGTGCTCAGGTCTCTGGAGCTGCACTTGAACCCACAACCTTCTGACTCAGAAGCAAGACTGCTACCACTGAGCCACAGCATATTTTGAAATGATACTTTTGGGGTACGGTAGCATAGTGATTATGTTACTGGACTAGTAATCCAGAAGCCTGGAGTAATGATCCAGAGACGTGAGTTCAAATCCCATCATGGCAGCTGGGGAATTTAAATTAAGTTAATTAAATAAATCTGGAATAAAAAGCATGAAACTACTGGATTGTCATAAAAACCAATTTGGTTCACTAACATCCTTAAGGGATGGAAATCTGCTGAACTTACCCGGTCTGGCCTATATGAGACTCCAGAGACCCAGTGACCCAGTAATGTGGTTGACTCTTAATTGCCCTCTGAGTTGTACCAAACTGCTACGAAGCAGTATCACTACAGAGGTTCAAGAAAGTGGCTCAAGGGCAAGTAAGGATGGGATGGGCAATAAATGCTGACTTTACCAGCAACATTCACATACTGTGAACAAAAAAATCTTACTGAGCACACTTGAGCAGGTTCTCAGCTTCCAGGCTAAACTGTTGAACATTCTATCTCATTTGCTTTTTTTCCTCTTAGATTTTTTTTATGACTAGTTAAGCATAACCTTTTCCTTAGTAGTAACTTTTAAATACTAAAACATTTTCACATGTTATGCTAATTGACTTTATTTCCTGAGCTTCATTCATGGCTGGAAACTAGGCCAGAATCCAGTTACGCTAGGTTCTACTCTAGCAAACAAACTTTCTGGGATGGTCTTGTCCACCCACTCTTTACAAGGCCATCATCCTCCTCCCCAGGACTTTCGAAGGATCTGGTTTGGGGATAGCATTGACACACGTGAACAGATTTCCCGGCTCACTGGTGGATGTGGGGAACTAAGGAGGCTGTGGAGATACCTACAGATTTCTTCTGGGGCAAGGGAATACCTGGCACTCTCCCTCTCTGACCCAGGACTCTTTAGTCTCTTCGCGACCCATACCCACACTTAACTGCGCCCACCTCCACCCCCCACAAGACATTTAAATTACAGGACCTTCCCCCACCTGGCAAACTTCGGCTCTCACTCGTGGATTTTCAGGGCCACGATCTCAAATTCTAATGTTCCTATCATTAAAACTACTAATTATAATTTCAAGGCATATAACCGAGCACAAAGAGATCCTAGCAACGTTTTATTCTTGTTATGTATGAATAAAGAGTCTGACTGAATACTGTGAGCTCAAAGTAAAGTGTGACCTTAGTCTTTTATTGCAGGCCTCCAGAGTGCCTCTCCAGCCTGTGAAGCCTCCTTAAGTACCTGTGCTCCCAAGGGATTGTGGGATCCTTTGGGACTCCAGGGGTTGAGCCTTCTGGTGGCTGTACAAGGTATATCCAAGTTTACATATATAACAACACTCCCCCCCCCACAAAGTCAACAGTGTAACTATTTACAAGGTGAGTCGATCTGGGGCCTTTCTTTCCCTGGTTGATCGTCTCGGTGCAAATGCTGCTTTTCGTGAATCGTTGATGGGCCCTCGCTGGCCTTGCTGGGCTGCCTGGTGTGGTGAGTTCTGCTTCGTGGCTAACCGCGGTGTCGATTGCCACTGGTGTGTATGCTGGGGGGTCAAAGAAGGTAGGGTCCAATGTGGGTTGCTCAGGATAGTCCGTGAATCTGAGTTTGATTTGGTCCAAGTATTTCCAGTGAATAAGTCCATTTTAAAGTTTGACACGAAACACCCTGCTCCCCTCTTTAGCCACAATAGTGCTGGGAAGCCACTTGGGACCTTGTCCATAATTCAATACAAATACAGGATCATTGACTTCAATTTCGCGTGACACATTTGCGCTATCATGATATGTACTTTGTTGAAGCTGCCTGCTCTCTACCTGTTCATGTAGATCAGCCTGAACTAACAAGAGCCATGTCTTAAGTGGCCTTTTCATGAGCAGTTCAGCGGGTGGAATCCCAGTGAGCAAGTGGGGTCTCGTGCGGTAGCTAAGCAGGACTCGGGATAGATGAGTTTGCAGTGAGTCTTCAGTTACCTTCTTCAAGCCCTGCTTGATAGTTTGCACTGCTCTCTCAGCCTGACCATTGGATGCTGGTTTGAACGGGGCAGATGTAACATGTTTGATCCCATTACGGGTCATGAACTCTTTGAATTCGGCACTGGTAAAACATGGCCCGTTGTCGCTCACAAGGACATCAGGTAGTCCGTGCGTGGCAAACATGGTCCGCAGGCTTTCAGTGGTGGCAGCGGATGTGCTTACCAATATTATCTCACATTCAATCCATTTAGAGTATGCATCTACAACCACTAGGAACATTTTACCCAAAAACGGGCCTGCATAGTCGACATGGACCCTGGACCACGGTTTGGAGGGCCAAGACCATAAAATTGGTGGCGCCTCCCTGGGTGCATTGCTTAACTGCGAGCATGTGTTACATCTGTGCACACAGGACTCTAAGTCTGCATCGATACCGGGTCACCACACGTGGGATCTGGCTATCGCTTTCATCATTACGATGCCTGGGTGGGTACTGTGGAGGTCACTGATGAAAGTGTCCCTGCCCTTCTTGGGGACCACTACCCCATTACCCCACAAAAGGCAGTCTGCCTGTATAGACATTTCATCTTTGCGCTGCTGGTACGGCTTTATCTCTTCCTGCATTTCCACTGGGACACTGGACCAGCTCCCATGAAGCACACAATTTTTTACTAGGAACAGTAAGGGGTCTTGGCTCGTCCAGGTTCTAATCTGTCGGGCTGTGATGGGTGTTTGCTCACTCTTGAATGCTTCCATAATCATGACTAAATCTGCGGGCTGCGCCATTTCCACCCTCTTGGTGGGCAACCGCAGCCTACTGAGAGCATCGACACAGTTTTCTATGCCTGGCCTGTGGCAGATGGCATAGTTATATGCGGACAACGTGAGCGCCCATCTCTGGATGCGGGCCGATGCATCCGTATTTATCCCCTTACTCTCGGAAAACAGGGATATTAGTGGCTTATGGTCGGTTTCCAATTCAAATTTGAGCTCAAACAGATATTGATGCATTTTCTTTACCTCATAGACACACGCTAATGCTTCTTTTTCAATCATGCTGTAGGCTCTCTCAGCCTTAGAGAGACTTCTGGATGCATAAGCAACCGGTTGCAATTTCCCAGAATCATTAGCTTGTTGCAATACACACCCGACGCCGTACGACGACGCATCACATGCTAGTACCAAATGCTTACATGGATCATACAACACAAGCTATTTGTTTGAGCATAACAATTTTCTAGCTTTTACAAAGGCATTTTCTTGGCTTTTGCCTAATACCCAGTCATCTCCTTTACGCAGTAAGGCATGCAGTGGTTGTAACAGTGTGCTGAGACCCGGTAAGAAGTTACCAAAGTAGTTCAGGAGTCCTAGAAACAACCACAGCTCTGTCACGTTCTGTGGCCTCGGTGTGTCTCGATTGCCTCCATCTTCGAATCGGTGGGCCTGATGCCATCCGCCGCGATTCTTCTCCCCAGGAACTCCACTTCAAGAGCCAGGAAAACGCACGTCAAGCGTTTTAACCTGAGCCCCATGCGGTTGAGTCGACTAAGAACCTCCTCCAGGTTCCACAGATGCTCGACTGTGTCCCGACCTGTAGCCAAGATGTCGTCCTGGAAGATCTTCGTGTATGGGACCGACGTCAGTAAGCTTTCCCTGTTTCTCTGGAATATCGCCGCGGCTGATTGAATTCCAAACGGGCATCTGTCATAAATGAAGAGACCTTTGTGCGTGTTGATGCAGGTGAGGCCCTTCGATGATTCCTCCAGCTCCTGCGTCATGTAGGCCGAGGTCAAGTCCAGCTTCATGAATGTCTTTCCTCCTGCCAGCGTAGCAAAAATGTCATCAGCCTTTGGTAGTGGGTATTGATCCTGCAGGGAGAAATAATTGATAGTTACTTTGTAATCACCACAGATTCTGACGGTGCCATCTCCCTTGAGGCTGGAACAATCAGACTGGCCTACTTGTTGAATTCGATCGGCAAAATGATGCCCTCTCTTTGCAGCCGGTCTAACTCAATCTCTACCCTTTCTCTCATCATGTATGGTACTGCTCTCGCCTTGTGATGGATGGGTCGCGCCCCTGGAATTAGGTGGATCTGCACTTTTGCTCCTTGGAACTTCCCGATGCCTGGTTCAAACATCAAAGGGATCTGGGCAAACGAAGTGTAGTCAGCGGACGAGAGCGCTCGGACATTGTCCCAATTCCAGCGTAACTTTCCCAGCCAGCTCCTGCCGAGCAGCGTGGGACCATCGCCCGGTACCACCTAGAATGGTAGCTTGTGCACCGTTCCATCATAGGAGACCTTTACAGTAGCACTGCCGATTACAGGAATCAGTTCCTTTGTGTAAGTTTTCAATTTCGTGCGAATGGGAGTCAAGACTGGCCTTGAGGCCTTGCTGCACCACAATTTTTCGAAAGTCCTTTTGCTCATAATGGACTGGCTCGTGCCTGTCTCCAGCTCCATTGACACCGGGAGTCCATTTAATTCAACCTTCAGCATTATTGGGGGACATTTTGTGGTAAAGGTGTGCACCCCATATACCTTTGCCTCCTCGGTCTGAGGCTATGGTTCATCGTGATCCGCCGTGGATCTGTCCTCCTCTGCAACATGGTGCTTTGCATTTGCAGGATTAACAGGGTTTGCAGCTTGCCTGCACATACGTTGGAGGTGTCCCATTGTTCCACAGCCCTTGCAAACGTATCCTTTGAAGCGGCATGAATGGAAATGATGATCACTCCTGCAGCACCAACAAGGTGTTAATGGCCTTGCATTCATCACCCTTGATGGTGGACTCTGAGACGTGCAGCTGCAGGCATGTGCGGCCTGCCTTGTATATTGTGATTTGAAAACGACATCACTTTGTTCACAATACTTGTAGCAGCACTCGTGTGCTGAGAGATTTACTTAGTATTGTCACTGGTGGCAATGAATGCCTGGGCTATCGCTATGGCCTTACTCAAGGTTGGGGTCTCTACAGTCAAAAGTTTGCAGAGTATCATTTCATGGCTAATGCCAAGTATGAAAAAGTCTCTGAGCATGTGTTCCAAATGTCCTTCAAATTCGCAATGTCCTGCAAGGCGTCTTAGCTCGGCGACATAACTCGCCACTTCCTAGCCTTGTAGGTGTAGAACCGGTACATCGCCATCAGAACGCTTTCCTTCAGGTTTAGATGCTCCCGGACAAGTGTGCACAAATCATCGTACAATTTCTCTGTAGGTTTTGCTGGAGCAAGCAGATTTTTCATGAGGCCATACGTTGGTGCCCCGCAGACGATGAGGAGAATCGCCTTTCATTTGGCAGCGTTCGCTTCTCCTTCCAGCTCGTTGGCCACGAAGTATTGGTAGAGTCAGTCCACGAAGGTTTCCCAATCATCTCTCTCCGAGAATTTCTCCTGGATGCCCACTGTTCTCTGCATCGTTGGGTTCGTCATCTGTATCTCGTCGCCAGTTATTATGTATGAACAAAGAGTCTGACTGGATATTGTGAGCTCAAAGTAAAGTGTGACCTTAGTCTTTTATTGCAGGTCTCCAGAGTGCCTCTCCAGCCTGTGAGGCCTCTTTAAGTACCTGTGCTCCCAAGGGATTGTGGGATCCCTTGGAACTCCAGGGGATGAGCCCTCTGGTGGCTGTACAAGGTATATACAAGTTGACATATATAACAACTCTCCTTACATTTCAACATCTTCCCATAAGCAAATTAAAATGTAATTACCTTTATGTAATTTTACTAGAAACGTTTTTCTAGCTGCTGCCTCTTTCACTTATGACTTCCGCTCGGCTTATCCCAACAGTTGTTATAGCTTCTGGATCAATGGTCCAGTTTTGCCCCTGCTGGAACTTTGGCAACCCAGATTAATATTCCAGGCCTTTCTCTCGACAGATGGTCCATGTTGCTGGATCAATGCTCCATGCTTCCCAATCAGGTTCCCTGGCAAACCTGATTTTTCCCTATGCACACTATAAACCTGGATGACACTGTCTGCTAACTTTGCAACTCCAGGACATATCTGAAATGATTCCCCTGGCAAAAGATCAAGGCCCCAGTTGACACTGACTCTTCTTGTCAAACCTGTTGCAAATCCCAGACTACCCCAACTGCTTTTCCAAATGTGTGCTCAAGGCCTCAAAATGAACTGAACTGTATCCCTCACAGGCACTGCAGAACTGGAGAGGGGGAAAACAACCTCTCCACTGCTGTGTGCCAATTTTTTTTCTGATAAGATTTCTTTATGTTATTACTTAATTGAACCTTTTGGACCCCTAATTATTTATACTTGCATAAAAGCAATGCTTTGATATTTCTAAGTGCTCTGTGCATTTTTAGGTTTTATGCTTAATCCTTTAGGTACCTCTAATGAAAATTACACTTCAAATATGTCTCTCAGTTAATTCCAGCTGTATATCCTGCCTGAGCAAAGCTATAACATTCCACCCTTTTTAACCCCCTGAGGTCTGCAGCAGCATTTCTGAACCGGGACAAGAACTAAACCAGGTTACAAGTGTTTGGGCATTCGGAAAGCCCTGTAAATGAAGGCACGGACTGCTTCATTACCTGAGGAGTTGCGAATGGAACCTTGTAGTCCACAGCATTCTATCATTATAGACAATTATTATTTTGAACGTCGCATAGTTTAGAGTATGTTAGTGCACGCACTGAGTGGAATCTTCAGTGTTCAAAGGATTAATTGTGCTGCACTTGGGATCGGGTCGTCTTGCTCAGGAACAGTATGCAGTTGGGGGAAATTGGAAATAAGCCGTCTTGGCTCTTGTACACGGCTGCAGTTTAAACATGCTTTTCACAGCATTTACCCATGCAAATAAATGTGACTCACATTTAAGTTGTATTAAATTTGATGCACTTAAATTTCAATGTGGCATATTTATATCCACAGTTAAACGAGATTATTATAAACTGCTACCTTCAACAAATCACTTAATTAGCTCCATTCTTCATCCCCTCCCCCAACTGCCATACATTTTTTTAATCTGTTTTGTTCCTTATCAAAGTCATGCACCATTTGTTCAGCTGAAGGGGCATATTGGGGACAAATGCAAATCTGTAAGAGTTTTAAGAGGAGTTTGGTGAGCCATCCACTAATTTTCTTCCCTTGGCACTCAGAAAGGACCGCCCCCAGTGCCTTATCCTGGTGGCCTGACCATAATAAGATGCTTCTTGTGAGCTGTACTGCAGTAAGAAGCATCAAGAAAAGAAAGTGCTAGAAATTGAAGTCAATGGGAATCAGGGAGAAAACTTTCCACTGACCTAGCACAAAGGAAGATGGTTGTGGTTGTTGGAGGAGAATCCTCTTAGCCCCAGGACATCGCTGCAGGAGTCCCTCAGGGCAGTGTCCTAGACCCAACCATCTTCAGCTGCTTCATCAATGACCTTCCCTCCATCATAAGGTCAGACATGGGAATGTTCGCTGATGACTGTACAGTGTTCAGTGCCATTCGCAATTCCTTAGATAATGGAGCAGTCCATGCCCGCATGAAGCAAGACCTGGTCAACATTCAGGCTTGGGCTGATAAGTGGCAATTAATATTTGCACCACACAAGTGCCAGGCAATGACTATCTCCAGCAAGAGAGAGTCTAACCACCTCCCCTTGACATTCAATGGCATTAGCGATGTCAAATCCCCCACCATCAACATCGTGAGGGTTACCATTAACCAGAAACTTAATTGGACCAGCCACATTAATACTGTGGCTACAAGAGCAAGTCAGAGGCTGGGTATTCTGTGATGAGTGTCTCACCTCCTGACTCCCCAAAGCCTTTCCACTATCTACAAGACACAAGTCAGGAGTGTGATGGAATAGACTCCATTTGCCTGCAACACTCAAGAAGCTAAACATCATCCAGGACAAAGCAGATTTAAGGTGATTGGCAAAAGAACCAAAGGCAACATGAGGAAGCATTATTTTACGCAGCGAGTTGTTGTGATCTGAAATGCATTGCCTGAAAGGGTGGTGGATGCAGATTCAATAGTAACATTTGTGATGGACCTGGGAATACTGTACCTCAATCTAACTAGAAAATAGTTTGGTGTGTTTTATTAACATCATTTTCAGTCATTTGAAACCGGGTTACTTACAACGAGCAGGTGAGCCTCTGACTAGGCGACCGGGGCATTACTCCCCCCCCCGTCCTGCGGTGGGCCTACATCCCTCCAGTGGCGATCGGGCCTCTCCTCATCGACGGCTGGACCTCTCCTTCATCTCTGGTGATCTGGCCTCTTCTATTAGTTAGCATCATGGCTATGACTCTGCCACTCTCCCACTCCTTGCTGACCTCCCACTTGGAACTCCAGTGCACAACTGACCTTCCTAATGTCTGCACCCAACCAAGCCTCGGACCACCTACCATTAAGGGCGCTACTCGACGCCGAGCTTGCAGGCAACATCTCGCCGTAAGCAATTAGCCTCATATAGCAGTGCCTGGTCTGAAGTCATCTTGGACCCCCTTGCAACTGGACCAAGACCTTGCTCAGCTAAGCCCGTGTGGTGGCCAGTGTGCAACTGTCACCCCACATTAAAAGAACTCACGCATAGGTATCTTCCACTCCGTTAACATGAAGTTCGGGACCTGAACATCAAGACCCTCATGGACAACTCCAACAATGACAGGCTGGAACGCTGAACCGCCATAGTTGCTTTGACATCGACATCGCCGCCCTAAACAAGACCCGGCAGGCAGGGGAAGGCCAGCTCAAGGAACATGGTGGAGATTACACCTTTTTCTGGAAAGGAAAACCAGAGGACGAATGCCCCCTTCATGGAGTCGGCATCGCCATCAAAAATGAGTCTGTCGACCACCTCAAAGACTCCCCCTGCGAGGTTAACAAATGCGTCATGACTCTTCGACTCACCCTATCCCAGAACCAATGCACCACAGTCATCAGTGTGTACACCCCAACACTCGATGCAACGGATGAGACCAAAGAGGGTTTTTACTCCAACCTCGAAAAATCCCTGTCCCGAGCCCCACGGACGATGAACTGATCCTCCTAGGTGACTTCAATGTCAGGGTTGGCAAAGACACAACCCTCTGGGGAGGCGTGATTGGCAGAGAGGGGGTAGGGAAAGCCAATATCCAGCGGTACCCTACTCCTGATAAAATGTCTAGAACATGAACTTCTCATCACCAACACCTTGTTCTGCCAGAGGGACAAGTACAAGGCATCGAGGCAACACTCTTGCTCCAAACACTGGCACCTGCTCGACTATGTCATCGTCCGAGCCAGGGATCGCAAGGATGTGCACATCACCCATGCCATGACAGGAGCTGATGACTGCTGGATGGACCATCGCCTAATCCGATCCATCGTCAACATTAACATAGCCCCAAAGTGGAGGGGACAGCAGAATTAGTGCCGCAAAAAAGTCAATGCTGGGGCACTTAAAGACCCAGCTAAGAGAACCCTATACAGCCAGCGCCTCACAGCTAACCTGGCGTGTCTTGATGACTCTGAGATGCAGAATGCCCACAGTGCTTGGTCTGCTCTCCAGGCCTCCATAACCAGTGCTTGCGAAGAGACACTTGGTTACTCAACCAGAAAACACCAGGACTGGTTTGATGAGAATGATCAGGAGATCGAAGAACTAATAGATCGCAAGCGCAGAGCATTTCTGAGCCTTAAGCAACAACCCAACTCGGGAGCAGCGAATCAACATTACAGGCAACTCAAGGCTGAGGTCCAACAAAAAACCCAGGACCTAAAGAACAGGTGGTGGATGGAGAAAGCACAAGAGATACAACAACTGGGCAACAGCCACAATATGTGAGGATTCTTCATTGCAGTCAAGGGCACCTATGGTCCAAACTCCCAAGACCCCACCCCACTGCTGGCCAAGAACGGGGAAACACTCATCAAGGACACTGAGGCAGTCAGGGCCTGCTGGAAGGAGCACTTCGAAGATCTCCTCAATCGATACTCTGCCTTTGACTCGAGTGTTCTCGACTCCATCCCGCACCACTTCAGTGAAACCCCAACGTTGCATGAGGTAGGAAAAGCCATAAGACAGCTCAAGAACAACAAGGTTATGGGAGCGGATGGAATCCCTGCTGAGGCACTAAAGTATAGCGGAGAGGCGCTGTTGGCACGGATACATGACCTCATCTCTCTCATCTGGAGGGAGGAAAGCATGCCGGGAGATCTCAGAGATGCAGTGATCGTGATCTTCATTAAAAAAGGGGACAAGTCCGACTGCAGCAACTAGAGAGGAATCTCCCTGCTATCAACCACGGGGAAAGTTGTCGCTAGAGTCCTCCCCAACCGTCTTCTCCTTGTGGCTGAGGAGCTCTTCCCAGAGTTACAGTGCGGATTTCAGCCCCTACAGTTATGATCTTTGCAGCACGACAGCTGCGGGAAAAATGCAGGGAGCAGCGCCAGCCCTTATACATGGCCTTCTTCGACCTTACAAAGGTCTTTGACACTGTCAACCACGAGGGTCTATGGAGTGTCCTCCTCCGTTTCAGATGCCCCCAAAAGTTCGTCAACATCCTTCGCATGCTCCACGACGACATGCAGGCAGTGATCCTAACCAACAGATCCATTACAGACCCAATCCACGTCCGGATCGGGGTCAAACAGGGCTGCGTCATCGCTCCAACCCTCTTCTCAATCTTCCTCGCTGCCATGCTCTACCTTACAGTCAACAAGCTCCCCGCTGGAGTGGAATTAAACTACAGGAAGTTGTTTAACCTATGCCGCCTCCAGGCCAGGTCCAAGACCAACCCGACTGTTATGTATTGTCCAGGTACATTAAATGTATAGTTACAATGGTGCTCCACAGAGGGCGCTGTGGTGGGAGACCCGAAAGTACCTGCAAGACAGAGAATGAAAGGCTGCCCACCACATCGGAGAGGCACTCTGGAGTTACACAATAAAGGACTAAGGTCACAGCAGTTACTACAACACCATACTGTGTGGAGTCAGTGATTGAGTGCTACATACATCACAAAGTGGCGACGAGGACACGGATGAGCTTCATGCTAAAGGATTTTACAGTGGGTAATGACTGGGAGGCCTTTACGGAATGGCTCGAGTACTACTTTATATCAAACAACCTGAGGGGGGGACACGAATGCACTGAGAGAGAAGCGTAAGACGATATTGCTGTCCAGTTGTGGCGAAGAGGTTTAGTGTCTCGTCAGGGATTTGCTGGCACCCGCAAGCGCCAAGGACAAGTCATATGAGCAGCTGATTGAACTCAGTCGTGACCAACTGAAAGAGAAGGAGAGCATCCTCACGGCCAGGCACAAATTCTACCACCACTGCAGACCTGAGGGTCAGGATGTCACCAAATATGCTCCGGACATCAGGAGACTCACGGCGCCGTGCGATTTTGGCACACACCTTGACGAGGCGTTGTGAGACGTTTTTGTTATGGAGATTGGCCATGAGGGGCTCCTTCAAAAGCTGCTAGCCACTGAACCTACAGTCACCCTGAAGCAAGCCATCAACATCAACCAGGCATTTATGACCTCGACTTGCAGCACCAAGCAGATGATCCACACGGTCTCGAACCCGGCAGGTACTATCCACAGGATAGCGCCCATCACGGACAAAACTGCAGAACGTGGCTCTGCCCAGGGAAGAGAGCACGGACCTCAGGGTCCTGGAACTCAGAGTCCGCTGAGGGGGGCTAATCGAGTAGCACCATGCTGGCGCTGCAGAGGAAGCCATGGGGCTCACCGGTGCAGGTTTGCGGAGTATTCGTGCAATACCTGCCACACGAAAGGCCACCTTCAGCGTATGTGCAAAAGAAACATGACTCACCATGTGGCTGAGGAGATGGTAGATGATCTACTATCCAGCAAGGAGCAGGTAGAAAAAGATGATGCGTTTGGACTGTATACATGTACCGACGATTCGGCCCCAGTGATTATGGAAGTCAAGATTAACGGAGTCCCAGTGAGTGTGGAAGTGGACACTGGGTCGGGTCAGTCCCTTATGAGTCAGGAAACTTTTGATAAACTGTGGATCAATCCAGTTGCACGACCCAAGCTGGCCCCGGTCACGGTGAAGCTGCGTACCTACACCAAGGAACTGATACCTGTTCTTGGCAGAGCGGATGTGCAGGTATCTCACGGTGGCGAGATGCACGGTTTACCTTTGTGGGTCATTGCAGGCGATGGGCCGATGCTACTTGGCAGGAGATGGATGGGGAAGGTCCGTGGGAGCTGGGAAGACTTCATTCCTCCACAGACCGCTGTCCCCCGTGTTCACAGGCAGAGCAGGCCTCCACCTTCGGATCGGATGGCAGCGAAGGAACTCGCGACCAACTTCCGCCCCGCTCACGCTGCCGGCGGAGAACAACAGGGCCTCCCAGCACCGGGTCGGCCGATAGTTCGCTCTCCTGCTCCCCGCACGGCTGCGGGAACCTGGGAAAGGACCTGGACCCGGACCCAGGGCCTTCAGGTGGTGCCGCTCTGCAGCCGTGGCCTGCAGGGTCTCGTGTTCAGCAGCCCGGGAGAAGGTGCAGGATGTCGGCGCTGTGGAATGTTCTGAGCCGGTCCAGACAAAGGGTTACACGGGCCATACTTGGTGCTTGCTGTGTCAACGAGTGCGCGCTGGATTTCTTCAGGAAGATAAAGACTCACTGTGCCGAGCCCTTCACAGAGTACTGGATGTGCGTTGATTACAGCAACCTGGAACTGGTGATAATGAAGTAATGACCTTGCTGAAGGAGTTTAAGGTGGCGGCGAGCCTCGTGACAGCAGAGTTCTGCAAAGAGAGGCAGGCAGGACCAACAGAGCACCTAAAATGGCAGCGCCCAGTGGAAACCTTGTGGAAAAACAAGATGGCGTCTTAAAAGGGAAATGTACCCGGGAGCCTAAAAAGGGCCTTACACCATTAGCAGTCCCCACAAAGAGACTTTTGTAAGGGCAAGAGCGAGTCAAAATGATTAATGTGATTTGTATGATGATGTGATTTATGACAAGAGTTAATATTTTGATGCTAAAATGATTACTGTGATTAAAATGATTGATATGATTTATGAAAAGAGTTAATATCACAATGCACAAGTAAAAGGGTTAATGGATCTGTGACTAACATGACTAATGGATTAATGCGATTTCCGATTTTATGTGATTCATGCAATGGTTCAGCGGCTGCAGATGAGCCGCAAAGGCGACTATTTTCTGAAAACAGAGGCAACGTACTAGTTGCGATACCCTGTCTCAGCGCAGCCCATTACCTCGGGCAAAAAGGGGCAGTATGCCGCCACCATACCTCACCCAGTGGAGCTGGGATTAAATAAATGTTCAGTGTACCTGCAACCTTTTGACATAACTCTTCAATGCATCTATATGTACCATACAAATGTACTGTCCATGTGTACCTGCTTTCTGTTGGAGGTTATGCTTTTGTACTTCATCACCCATGTAAGGACTGCAAATACCACATGCTTGCACTGGATCGCAAGCATAATCTCTACATGGGGGAGAAGAGGGAAGTGGATGGTCATGAACTCACACTCACAAATCAACCAGGACGTACAAGGCCGAGGTTACCGGCAATGTGCTTTTGGAACTGGGGGGGAGGGGGGGGTGAGATGTTATGTATTGTCCACGTAAATTAAATATATAGTTACAATGGTGCACCACAGAGGGCGCTGTGGTGGGAGACCTGAAAGTACCTGCAAGACAGAGTATAAAAGGCTGCCTACCACACCTGAGAGGCACTCTGGAGTTACACAATAAAGGACTAAGGTCACAGCAGTTACTACAACACCATACTGTGTGGAGTCAGTGATTTGAGTGCGACATACATCACACCGACCTCTGTTGTTGAGTTATAGTACGCGGACGACGCCTGCATTCTGATGCTGAATTCCAGGATATAGTCGACGTATTTATTGAGGCATACGAAAGCATGGACCTTACCCTAAACTTCCGTAAGACAAAGGTCCTCCACCAGCCTGTCCTCGCCGCACAGCACTGCCCCCCAGTCAGCAAGATCCACGGCACGGCCCTGGACAACGTGGACCATTTCCCATACCTCGGGAGCCTTTAATCAACAAAAGCAGACATTGATGAGGAGATTCAACTCCACCTCCAGTGCACCAGCGCAGCCCTCGGCCACCTGAGGAAAAGAGTGTTCAAAGACCAAACCCTCAAATCTACCACCAAGCTCATGGTCTACAGGGCTGTAGTAATACCCACCATCCTGTATGGCTCAGAGGCATGGACCATGTATAGTAGACACCTCAAGTCACTGGAGAAATACCATCAACGATGCCTCCGCAAGATCCTACAAATCCCCTGGGAGGACAGACGCACCAACATTAGCATCCACGACCAGGCCAACATCCCCAGCATTGAAACACTGTGTCATGTATCCTACATGGTTACTGCTTGCACTATTACAAGGTGTGCCACCAGAGGGCACCGCAGTGGGTGACTTGCAGGTTACCTGTACAGGTGTGCCTGGCCTAGTATAAAAGGCAGGCCAACATGTGTGATCCTCATTCATTATCAATAAAGGACTAAGTTCACTACAGTTCAAGTACAACAGATTGGTTCGTGGAGTCATTATCAGAGCATCTAAAGATATAACAATTGGTGACGAGATTACTGACTTTCACGCTAACATGGCTACTCTTGGTACGTTGCAGCAGTTCGCCAATGGTGATGATTGGAACGCCTTTGTGGAGAGGCTCGACCATTTCTTCACAGCAAACGATCTGGCAAGAGATAATCCGGCCACACTGGCTGATAAGCGCAGAGCTATTCTGCTAACCAGTTGTGAGCCAACTGTCTATGGCATCGTCAGGGACTTGCTGGCACCAGCGAAGACAACGACCAAGACGTACGAGGAGCTCATAACGTTGATCCAAGTGCAACTCAAGCCCAAGGAGAGCATCCTCACAGCCAGACACCGGTTCTACACCCACTGACGGCCCGAAGGCCAGGAAATCGCAAAATATGCTGCAGACCTCAGGAGGGTGGCGGCACCATGTGATTTTGGCAACCACCTCACCGAAACGCTGCAGGACATTTTTGTCACTGGAATCGGCCATGAGGGCCTTCTTCATAAGCTACTGTCTGTGGATACCACAGTCACACTGCAGAAGACCATCTCTGTGAGCCAGGCATTCATGACCTCGAACTACGGCTCTCAGTAGATGACTCAACCACAGGACTCAAACCCGGCAAGTACTGTGCACAGAGTGGTGCCGTTTAGAGGCTGGATGGTAGAACACAAACCTTCTCAGGGAAGAGAGAATAGGCCCCCGAGCCTCTTAACTCAGAGTCCGCTGGGGGGGGGGACGGGGGGACGCAGGCAGTGTGGAGGGAATCATAGGGTTCACCAGTGCCGTTTTAAAGGCTATGTGTGTAAAGGCTGCAGCACAAAGAGCCACCTCCAGCGAATGTGTGAGAGAAATATGACTCACTGTGTTGATGAAGAGTCTGCAGATGGCCAGGAATCCAGCATGGATTATGAAACGATAGGCAGAGAGGCAGCTCAGCCCCACGATGAGGTATATAGCATGTTTACCTGCACCACCGAGTGTTCCCCATTGAGGATGGAAGTCGAGATAAATGGCGTTCCAGTCTTCCTGGAAGTGGACACAGGGGTGAGCCAGTCAGTAATGAATCAAGAAGCCTTTGAGAGGCTATGGGACAATCAAGCTGAACGACCCTAATTGGTCTCGGTTCAGGCAAAGCTGCGCACCTACACCGATGAACTTATCCCAGTCATTCGTAGTGCGGATGTAAAGGTACTCCATGATGGTGCGGTGCACAAGTTACCTCTGTGGAATGTTGCAGGTGATGGACCAACGCTACTCGGAAGAAAGTGGATGGAGAAGATCCATTGGAAGTGGGAAGACTTCATCCCTCCAGTGATCGATGTCCTCCCCGCTTGGAGGCAAAGCAAGCCCTCACTTGAGGGTGGGCCCGGCATCAAAGAGCAGACCAGCACAGCATCCGAGGCACAGACCGCTCAACACGATTGCGTGGAGATGATCCAGCTGAGATGACCCGAACACACCTGCCAGGCTCCAGTGGCAGGACTCCGGAGGAAGAAAATTGGATCCAAAGGTGACTTCCCAGCTTCGGTGGCAGAACCCGGGGAGAAGAGGATCACCGCAGTCGACATCGTGGATGGAGGAAAGATGGTGTCCAAACCACGAGGTGATGCTCTGAAGAAAAAGATTGCGGTGGCCAGACCATGAGGTGCAGCGCTGATGGAGCAACACGTGGCACCAAACGGAGAAGATGATTGGGGTAAAGCAAGCAAGGCTCTCTTAAAGGAAGCCTGCAACCCACCACACTTAAAGGGACAGTTCCACATTTTCAAACAATGTAAGAGCAACTGTGAGTTAGATGTAAAATGTACAATTGATGATCAGAATTGTGTACATGCAATAAGCAAAGAAGAGTCTCAATGTAATAGCAACTGTGAGCCAGATGTAAGGTGTGAAATTGATGATCAACGTTGTGTACATGCAATAAGCAAAAAAAAAGGAGCGCGATCACGATCGGAGCTATCGGTTATTTACAATGAGTAATGGAACATTGTGCAATGTAGGATTTCAACTGCACTCAGTCAATGCTGTGGGCTGACACTCATCGGGAGCACACAGGTCCAACGAGCTATCCAATGTAGTAGCCTGCATCCCTGGGACCACAGTTATGCACCATGGAGTGCGGCTACAAGCAGCCAATACATAGGAGCTGCAGAGCAAACGATCTTAGGAGGGCAACGGCACCGATATCTATACCCTGCCCCTGATCAGCTCCACCTCTCAGGCACCCAATGGCACCAACCACCACGAGCCTGAAAGAGCAAACTGTACTAAGGCGCAGTCTCCAGACCCCATCGCTACCAAAGCCATACCCGCGAAAGAAGAGTCACCCGTACAGTTCTCCCAAAGGGGACCGGGACCAGCCAGGATCCCAAACCAAACAACGCCCAGGCCAGCGAGTCAGCAGTTCCCTGTGCACTGCTAGACCACAGCTCCTCAGGGAGCAGCAGCGACCCAGGGTGCAAAGAAAGGACAGAGAGGTCACAGACCTCTGTGAACTGGCCAGGCGCTAGGAAGCATAGAAACATAGAAACATAGAAAATAGGTGCAGGAGTAGGCCATTTGGCCCTTCGAGCCTGCACCACCATTCAATAAGATCATGGCTGATCCTTCACCTCAGTGCCCCTTTCCTGCTTTCTCTCCATACCCCTTGATCCCTTTAGCCGTAAGGGCCATATTTAACTCCCCCTTGAATATATCCAATGAACTGGCATCAACAACTCTCTGCGGTAGGGAATTTCACAGGTTAACAACTCTCTGAGTGAAGAAGTTTCTCCTTATCTCAGTACTAAATGGCTTACCCCTTATCCTTAGACTGTGACCCCTGGTTCTGGACTTCCCCAACATCGGAAACATTCTTTCTGCATCTAACCTGTCCAGTCCCATCAAAATTTTAGATGTTTCTATGAGATCCCCTCTCATCCTTCTAAACTCCAGTGCACACAGGCCCAGTCGATCCAGTCTCTCCTCATATGTCCAGCCATCCGGGGAATCAGCCTGGTGAACCTTCGCTGCACTCCCTCAATAGCAAGAATGTCCTTCCTCAGATTAGGAGACCAAAACTGAACATAATATTCCAGATGAGGCCTCACCAATGCCCTGTACAACTGCAGTAAGACCTCCCTGCTCCAATACTCAAATCACCAAGCTATGAAGGCCACCATACCATTTGCCTTCTTCAACGCCTGCTGTACCTGCATGCCAACTTTCAATGACTGATGTACCATGACACCCAGGTCTCGTTGCACCTCCTCTTTTCCTAATCTGCCATCATTCAGATAGTATTATGCCTTTGTGTTTTTGCCCCCAAAGTGGATAACCTCACATTTATCCACATTATACTGCATCTGCCATGCGTTTGCCCATTCACCTAACCTGTCCAAGTCACCCTGCAGTCTCTTTGCGTCCTCCTCACAGCTCACATCGCCACCCAGTTTAGTGTCATCTCGAATTTGGAGATATTACACTCAATTCATTCATCTGAATCATTAATGTATATTGTAAAGAGCTGGGGTCCCAACACTGAGCCCTGCGGCACTCCACTAGTCACTGCCTGCTATTCTGAAAAGGACCCGTTTATCCCGACTCTCTGCTTCCTGTCTGCCAACCAGTTCTCTATCAAAGTCAGTACATTACCCCCAATACCATGTGCTTTGATTTTGCACAACAATCTCTTGTGTGGGACCTTGTCAAAAGCCTTTTGAAAGTCCAACTACACCACATCCCCTGGTTCTCCCTTGTCCACTCTACTAGTTACATCCTCAAAAAATTCCAGAAAATTCCAGGGTCAACCAGATAGAGTTAAGCCCAGAGCGCAGTCAATGCAGAGGCGATTTGCACTAAAGGCTTGGGGGAGAGTGATGTCATGTATCCTACATGGTTACTGCTTGCACTATTACAAGGTGTGCCACCAGAGAGCACCGCAGTGGGAGACTTGTACGTTACCTGTACAGGTATGCCTGGCCTAGTATAAAAGTCAGGCCACCATGTGTGATCCTCACTCTGGAGTTATCAATAAAGGACTAAGGTCACGACAGTTCAAGTACAACACATTGCCTCATGGAGTCATTATCAGAGCATCTAAAGATATAACACACCGACCACACTTGATCAGCTCCGCTGAGCAGGCCACATTGTCCGCATGCCAGACACGAGACTCCCAAAGCAAGCGCTCTACACGGAACTCCTTCATGGCAAACAAGCCAAAGGTGGACAGAGGAAACTTTACAAGGACACCCTCAAAGCCTCCCTGATAAAGTGCGGCATCCCCACTGATATCTGGGAGTCCCTGGCCAAAGACCACCCTGTGTGGAGGAAGTGCATCTGGGAAGGCATTGAGCGCCTCGAGTCTCATCGCCGAGTGCATGCAGAAAACAAGCGCAGGCAGCGGAAGGAATGCACGGCAAACCTGTCCCACCCTCGCTTACCCTCAACGACTGTCTGTCCCACCTGTGACCGGGACTGTGGTTCTCGTATTGGACTGTTCAGCCACCTAAGGACTCATTCTAAGAGTGAAAGCAGGTCTTCCTCGATTCCGAGGGACTGCCTACAATGATGATGAGTAACATTCAAAAGGGAATTAGATGAATACTTGAAGGGAAAACATTCACAGGGCAATGGGGAAAGAGCAGGTGAGGGCACAACGTCGCCCATAAACCGCAATGCCTCCTGTGCGGCATGCCTCCCCCATTCAAGATTTTATGCATGTGTGGTACCTACAATGTAAAACCCGGTGAGCGGTCTGCGTGGGACCTTGCAGATGACTGCATGGCCGCACAGCTTAGCGGGAATATTGGGAGTGGGATTAATTGGATAGCTCTACCAAAGAGCTGGCACAAGCACGATGGGCCGAAAGGCCGCCTTCAGTGCTGCATGATTTTATGATTCTATATCCCACTGGATCAGTCAGTTAACACCAAACTAGCCATAGATGCCACAAGACCACTGCCAGCTATTGCACCTGTCTGACGATCATCACATTCTAATCAGAACTTCTCGCATAAAGAGGCGATTCTAATCCTACCGATCAACATAAATCAGCCGGATGTGCAGTTATAATTGCCCTGTCCGAAAGCCGCCATGATTGCAACATCTGCACTTTTAACCTGCTCGCCTGAGCAGGTGGCAAGGACACATCCCGGAGCCAACAGGGTTCTTCTGTGTCAGCTGTGGCTCAGTGGGTAGCACCCTCGCCTCTGAGTCAGAAGGTTGTGGGTTTGAGTCCCACTCCATGGAACTTAAGCACAAGAAATCCAGGCTGATGTTCCAGTGTACTGCTGAGGGAGTGTTGTATTGTTGGAGGTGCCATCTTTCAGATGAGACATTAAACCGAGGCCCTGTCTGCTCTCAGTGTGAACATAAAATATCCCATGGCACTACATCAAAGAAGAGCAAATGAGTTATCCCAGGTGTCCTGGCCAATATTTATCCCTCAAGCAACATCACTGAAACAGACAATCTGGTCATTATCACATTACTGTTTGTGGGAGCTTGGTTGTGTGCAATTTGGCTGCTGCGTTTCCTACATTACAGCAATGACTACACTCCAAAAGTACTACATTGGCTGTAAAACATTTTGGGACGTTCTTTGGACATGAAATGCGCTATATAAATGCAAGTCTTTCTTTTAAGTCAGCGAGTTGTTACGATCTGGAATGCATTGCCTGAAAGGGAGATAGAAGCAGATTCACTGTTATGTGAAAAGGGAATTGTACCTCAGCTTAAAAAGGAAAGATTTGCCATTGGGAAGGAACAGGGGAATTCACAGCACTTTCAAAGACCTGGCATGATGGTCCGAATGGCTTCCTTCTGTGCTGTAAGATTCTCTGGGGGCTAAATTGGACAGGGGATCGCGATGCAAGATTAACCTGCACCCATTGCTTCCGAAGCAGGCAGCATGCTTGGGGCTGCCTGCTAATTTACAGGATTGCAGCATGTAGCCAGCTGGATTGACAGGCAAACACCAGGTAAAGCTAACCTGCACTACTTAAAGCCAGGTGATGGAAGTCATTGTACAAATCAATGTGAAGTAGAAAATGACTGAATAATGGCACAACTTGACAGAGAGTGGGCTTCAAGATTTTCTGACGCTGCACTGGAGGCCTTGGTGGAGGAGGTGGAGAGGAGGAGGGATGTGCTCGATCCACAGGGACCAGGATGTCCTCCAGACAAACTCTCAGAAGAAAATGGGAGCAGATAGTCATGGTGGTCAATGCCATGAATCAAGCACCAAGGATCTGGATGCAGTGCAGCAAGAAGTTCAATGACTTCACACGAGTGGTATCTTCAAATGCCATATCCCACCAACTGCACGACTCGCCACAGCCACTGCGCAATGCACCACACCCCCATCACTCACCTACCTACAATCTCTATCAATCAGGACTCATACCTAACATTTACAGCTTCACCTCACCCTCACACACTTAGCATTGCTGCAAGCCTCACACACACACCTACACTGCCAGCTATTCAACCATGATAGACACATCACCCAAACACACTGCACCACACTCACTGACAAACTTCCCTCTCTCTTGCAGGACAAGGTGGTGCACAACCTAAGGCAGGGGAGAGATGCACCTGCATATCCTAACCCACATGAAGGAGAGGGTGCTCACCATCATTGTAGCAACCATTGCTGAGACCGTAGTCAATGGTGGAGCTGAAACCATAGAAAGTGACAGTATCCACATACCTAATCCCCCTTTTCACATCCCACTTCACCCTCATCACAATCTCTTCTGATTTACAAGCTGCAGATGATGAAAGCATGCACCTCTTGCTTCCCCCTCTCCCCTCACCACAACCTTACCCTTGTGGCTTTCTCCTTTCAGATACTCAAGAACTGCAACCTGGCCTGACAGGGTGGGGGAGCAAGAACTGGAAGAGGAAGAAATCAGTGATGTTAAAAACACAGTCACTCGATTTCACACTCACAGCCATCAGCTCAGATACTGACACTCACCGTAATTTAGAGAATAGATTAGAGGCGGGATCTGCACATGGTGAGACACTGGGCAGGAGTGGCCTGCAGCCAGGGCAGGGGGAAAAGGTAGTGCAAGTTCCAGCTCCCTGGAGGGCAAGATCGCACATGAGTTCTGTTGCACAGGACTCAGATGAGCATTTCAATGGGGTGACTGACAGAAGAAGGCTGATGGGTATGCACAAGGAAATGCTTGCTGCATTGGGAAGTCTGCCAGAAAGCCTGCTTCAATGTCAAGGAGCTTGGAGGAATCTTGCACTAACCTTGCATTGAGCTTTGTGCAGAGCTTAGAGCCCATCCTTTCCAAAATGGAAGTGGTGACCAACTCCATCAACACACTTGTAGACCCAGTCATAATGTACCATCTGATGGCAGATGTTTCAGCTTCCATTGCAGCACGTTGACTGCTGCCAGGAAACCAGGCATGATTCACTGTCTATGGTCGCTCACCAACTGGATGTTGAGGGAGTGGAATCCGTTTCGGTTGCGGTACATCTCAGAGTTGACATGTGGTGCCCGCAAAGCGACGTGCGTGCATTCAATGGCGCCCTGCATCATGTGGAAGCCTGCAATCCTAGCGAAGCCATGTACTCACTCTGCCTGCTGCCAAGAGAGAATGAATTATAATCAGCTCTCTTAGAATAGAGAGCCTCAATAACTTCCCTTATGCAACAGTGGATGGCAAACTGCAAAATGTTGCAAATATCTCCAGCTCCAACCTAGAAGGAGCCCGACACATAAAAGTTCATCGGCACGGTCTCTTGCACAGCCACTGGCAATGTGGTCCTTGCCCTGCTCTGAGGTTGGAGTTGTGGCTGCAGCAGGTGACAGATTTCAGTGAGGACATCTCTCACACACTGTTCCTCGCTGAGGCTCAGGTAGAAGAATTGCTCCTTGAACATCCTGGGTGGATATGGCCTTCTGCTGAGAGCTCTTCTCCTGCTCCTCCTCCTCCTCCTCCTCCTCCTTCTAGCAATTCACCCTGTTCTGTGTTGTCTCTGCTCATTCGCCCAGTCATGCTGTAGGGCGAGGGGAATGCCTGCTACTGCATCCATGTCTGTGATCTACTGGTCTGTGCAGAAATCTTCAAGTCAGATCAGAGTCCTTCAGCACCTGCCTCACTTCTCCCTGTATACTTTAAGGGAACAAATTCGTTTTTGGCAGCAAAGTTGCCGGTGCAGTTCACGGCCACTGGAAATGACCGCAATGGGAACTGAGTGAAATTGGTCTGGGGGGCATGGAGATAGGTGGCACAGTGCTCACCTTCCATGCAACGCCATGCTGGTGGCATTGCTGGAGGGATTCGGGACAAAGTTCCTGTCCAGGTTGCAGCTTCCCACAGGCTCTGCCTGAAGAGGTCTGAGAATTAAAGGGGCCATGCACACTGAAGCAATGCAAAATAAAATACAGTGAATTAATGCATTTTTCCACCCTTTCTGCCTTTTAAGAAATATTCAATATTTATAGGAAGTTCTAAATGTGAAAATTCAGCTGTTAAAGCTGAATTACCTTCCTAACGTCAACAAATGGGAAAACTGCCTCAGCACTAACACAAATGGCTCAGCAAGCCAGGGAAGGGGCACCCAAGATCTCGCATGCAGCAGGGCCCTCTACCCACACAAGAGCGGCCCTCTACCCACAGGGGCCAGGAGGCCCTCCAGAAAGAGTGGAGTACCAAGGCCGTCACTGCCAGCAGTGTTGCCCTCACCACCTGGCTCCAGTGCCCAAAGAAGTTTTATAACCTCAGACCACTGGATAAGGTCGTAAATGCATCATCCAAAGTCATCTCCTATTAATTGCACCACTAGCCTCACACACTGCTCAATGCAAACCTCCCAATCTGCACCAATGATGATGGAGGAGACAGTGCTGGTCATTCTTTCCAGGGGCAGGGCGGAGCCCTTGGCCAGCGGCAGGCCTGAAAGGATACAAGATGCTGGTATCCCCATACATTATCCTCCTTCTGGCATGCAGCTCTTGCTTTCTCACCCTCCCATCAGCACAACTCCATCCTTGGGCCTTCCTCACTTCACACACCCAAGAAATGCAGCTTGCCCAGCCAGTAGGTCAACAAGAAGAGGCAGCCTGCCCAGCCAGTGGAACCACAGATAGATGATTCCACCCCAGATATCCCGGCCACAAAGGGGCTATCTGGAATGCATCCTTGTGTCGGCTTCCTTCCTCTTCTGCATCTTCCTCTTCCCTCTGCAAGAGGATTGTGTAAATATGAAATGACAGTATAAAATACTGGAAGTACTCAGTTGGTCAGGCAGCGGGTCGACCTAAGACATGAACTCGTTTTTCTCTCCACGGATGTTGCGTGACCTGCTGAGTAATCGCAGCATGTTCTGTCTACTCAAAGGTCATCACTTACCATCCGAGCCCTTGCAAGCATCCAGCAGCACTCCTAACATACTTAGTAAACTTTTCACATCTATTGCAGCAAGCCACCACTTCAATAAAAAAAACCTTAAAACTTACCTGAATGTGTGTGTCCCTTTAAGAGCTGCAGACATCGCCACTGTCAGCCTGCTTGCTTAGGACCCAGCACAAGGGTCGAAATTCACATTGGTGACATTAAGTCAGCATTGCATGCCAATTGACGTTACCACGCCGCCATTTTTTTCAAGAGCGCTGCCAGTTGCCGGCAGCGCAAAGTGAGGGATGAATATGGCGGTCATCACGGGACCCACCACCAGCTGGTGAAAGAGCAGCATCTGCAATTTTATTGCCATTTCATTGCGCTACGGAATGGCGGTAAGTAGATAAATTTCTAGCCCTAGCTACTATAAAGAACTCTAGAAAGCACCAAACACTTGTACAATCACAGTGACAGCCAATAGAAATCAACCAGCAACTAACATGTAAGTAGTTGATGATCCCTGTAAATAGCGCTGATAGGGGCCCTTCCTGCTGCTGAATGCGTGTTCAGCTGTGTGAGGTTAAGAGAGGGGGAGTGGGCTGGAGCGCTGAGCTCCAACATAGCAGCGCTGACATCAAATTAACGTTACACACTGATTGACATCATGATGTGCCTATTCTGCATATTTCCTTCCGGTGGATGTCCTGTGCATGGACACAAATGCCCTTACCAATATGGCATCCGATGCAACTTGCACCAGAAGTGAGCGCGAGCCATGAAATAAACTTTGACACTCTAAGGGCACTCGCAGCACCCAAAAAACAGGCACTACAGCACCAAATTTTGCATCCTATGATTCTACGTCCCCTCCTCTGCAATAGTTGCCATAGCCCTTTAGAAAAACATTTATTAAGTTTACTGTTCATGGAAAGCAGGATTTCAGAAACAATGTCTGGAATTTTCCTTACCGGGTCGGCTGCGTAACAGGTTGGTACCTTGTTGTGTTGATGCGATTGCTCCTCAATTAATGACCCCTATTAAGGCAGGCTTGCGCTTATCCCGGCCCTTTAAATCATTGATAACTAATTTCCAGCGGGGGTATTTAAAGCAGCCTTGGCCACATTACATTTGTAGGTTCACCTAGGAGTGTGGAGGGACTATATGGGAGGATCTTGTTATTGCTGAGATGTCTAAACATGACTTCCCAAAGACAGACGTCTGCACCCAAGTTTTCCAATGACTCCCTACATATTTTTGTGGAGGGAGTCAGAGAATGCAGTGAGGTCCCCTTCCCTGTGGATGGGTGGAAGAGAGCTCCTCAAGAGACAAAAAGAGACTGTCTTCAAATAGCTGAGGAGGTGACCAGCAGGAATGTGGGGATGCAGACTTGGATCCAGTGCAAAGTCACGTTCAACTTCATTCTGCTGTGTCGGTCACCACATCCCCATCACTCTGCCTTCCCAAGCCTGCTCCTGCACATTATTTCTCACACCCACATACCTTGCACGTCCACCCATCCTTCTCTCTCTATCTAAATTATCATATCCCCCTCTGACTAACCACTAATCACACTCACCCTCATCCTAATACAATCATATCAACTAACAACACACAAGGAGACCACTTGGCATTGGCACCATACTCCCTCATCGTCCCCCACTACAGATGTAACCCATCCATTCCTTATACTTATGCCATCACTTTCACTCAAACTTCTCTTCTTTTCCCTCCTTGCAGGAGAAGAGAGCACACAGTTCAAATTAGAAGAGAAAAAGAAAATAAGAGGGACAAAGAGAGGGTATGAGAATTGAATGGCAGCTAACATAAAAGGGAATCTGAAACACTTCTATAGGCATTTCAATAGTAAATGGATAGTAAGAGGAGGTGTGGGGCTGATTAGGGACCTAAAAGGAGGCTAATGCATGAAGGCAGAGGGTATGGCTGAGATACTAAATGAGTACTTTGCATCCGTCTTCACTAAGAAAGAAGATGCTACCACAGACATAGTAAAGGAGGAGGTAGAGGAGATACTGGACGAGGTACCAGAAAGGCTGGCTTTATTTCAGTAGATTAGTCACCAGGACCGGAAGGGATGTATCCCAGGATGCTGAAGGAAGTGAAGGAAGAAATTGCGGAGGTATTGGCCATCATCTTCCAATCCTCCTTAGAAACGGGGTGGTGCCAGAGGATTGGAGAATTGCAAGTATTACACACTTGATCAAAAAAGGTGTCAAGATAAACCCAGCAACTATAGGCTGGTCAGTTGAACGTCGGTAGTGGGGAAGCTTTTAGAAACAATAATCAGGGACAAAATTAACAGTCACTTGGACAAGTGTGGATTAATTAAGGAAAGCCAGCACGGATTTGTTAAAAGCAAATCGTGCTTAACCAACTTGATCAAGTTTTTTGATGAGGTAACCAAGAGGTTTGATGAGGGCAATGTGATTGACATGGTGCACATGGATTTCCAAAAGGCATTCGACAAAGTGCTACTTAATAGGCTTGCCAGCAAAGTTGAAGCCCATGGGATAAGAGAACAGTGGCAGCATTGGTAAAAACTAGGCTCAGTGACAGGAAACAGAAAGTAGTGAACAGTTGTTTTTTGGACTGGAGGAAGATAGACAGTGGTGTTCCCCAGAGGTCGGTATTAGGACCACTGCTTTTCTTAATGACTTGGATGTGGGTGTATAGGGCAGAATTTCAAACTTTGCAGATGACACAAAACTTGGAAGTATAATGAAAAGTTTAGAGGAGAGTGATAGACTTCAGGGAAACATAGACAGGCTGGTGGAATGGGCGGACACGTGGCAAATGAAATTTAATGCAGAAAAGTGTGAAGTGATACATTTTGATAGAAAGAATGAGGAGAGCAAATATAAACTAAAGGGTACAATTCTAAAGCGGGTGCATGAACAGAGAGACCTTGGGTTATATGTGCAGAAAGCATTGAAGGTGGCAGGGCAGGTTGAGAAAGTGGTTAACAAAGCTTACGGGATCCCAGGCTTCATGAAGAGACATGTAGGGCTAGTCTTTCCATTGGGTTCGCCCCTCTACCACCCAGTTACCACCCATTTAACCGCTAAGATTTAGTCTAACGCCCAAATTTCATTAAAAATGGAAACTAACACCCAAATTATCGCCCATTTATTGCTGGCGTAAGTTTCAGCATAAAGTTAACGGTGAGAATTAGCTGAACCGCCCGCCCATATTTTATTTTAAAATTATGACGTCAGCAATCGTGCACTACCCAGAAGACTATTTATAATGGAAACTAACGCCCAAATACCACCCAGAATATCGCCGAGCATTACTTTCGGCATCTCGCCCATATACTGCCCAAATCGTCGCTCGCCCAAAAAAAAACACTCAAAAAAGCTGCACTCAGTTGACCTTAACCCAGCCGTATGGACGCCATTTTTTAATTCGGAAGACTTTTCATAAAAGACTGCTGCTTCAAGTTCATGGGAACTTTGAAGTAATTCGTGAGTGCTTTTAAGGTGGTTTTAAAATCTCTTGGCAATCATCTAATCATATTGTGGTAAATTTGCATTTTTTAATTGAGTTTTTAAGAGGACACCCACCATCTATTCTTTAGGTCGTGGGTTTTTGTTGGATCTCGGCCTCAAGCTGTCTGTAAAGCTGCTTTGCTGCTCCTGAGTTGGGTTATTGTTTTAGGTTCAGAAATGCCCTGTGCTTGCAATTTATTAGATCTTGAATCTCCTGGTCATTCTCATCAAACCAGTTCTGGTGTTTCCTGGTTGAGTGACTGAGTGTCTCTTCACAGGCACTAGTTATGGTGGCCTGGAGGGCAGACCAAGCGCTGTGGGCATTCTGCGTCTCGGGGTCATCAAGGGTCGCCAGGGTAGCAGTGAGGCGCTGGCTGTATAGGGCTCTCTTGTAGGGTGTTTGTTTTTCACTCTACTCTGATTCTTAGACTTCAGAACTTATAGTGGGAAAGGACAACACGTGGCACAAAATTTAGGCTTAACCCAGTGTCAGTTTTATTACGCACAAAAACTGACTAAAACAACAGGACTCGACTTCTGAGAGAAATCGACTGAAAACATACAATCACCCTTCCTGGCTGTAGCTATTGTAGGTTCGTGGTCATTGGTTCCGTGACCGGTTGGTTCTTCTTCTGGCCGTTCTCTGCAGTGCTGTTTCTTTCGTGTACGTTCCGTACTACATGTCCTTCCGTCCGTTCATCTGTTTATTCTTTCGACCTGTGTCCAATTGTACACGTGTCCTTCGACTTCTTCTGTGTGCTTCTTCTTCTGTCTGTTCCTGTCCTTCTTCTGCTGAGCTGCTTCTAGCTCACATATTTATATCCAGGTTTTGACTGATCTCCCGACACTGCGGTTTTGATAAAGTGTTTGCATCGATACATTGCTTTGTGGTCCCCTTTGTTGATTGACTGCAATAATGGACTCGTCTGTTTTCCCATTTGCACACTGAGTCTGCAAGGCTCAAGTTGATTTCTCATCTTAACACTTCATTCCCAAAATTGTGCACCTGGTGTGGTTCCTTTGTTGTCCGGTCTTCTTATAGACTTGGTGTCTCCAGTGGGCTTGTTTTCCCCACCCTGGTCAATCAAGTTCAGGAACTCACATAACAATCCATTGTTGTTATGCATGACATCAGTTTTGGTTCCTGACCACAGAATGTCCTTAATTGTCCAGCTTAATTCCAAAAGCTTGTATTAATCAATTTATAGTTCATGGTCTCCATCTCTGCTTTTCTGAAGATTAGTAACCTTACACGCTTAGCTGGGTCTTTGAGTGTCCCTACGATTCCACCGTCACTCTCTCAGCATGCCACACATTGCTGCATTCAACACGTGACTGAAGCCCTTTATGGCCCTGCAGGAGGGACTTTATAAGCTTCCCTATGCAACGAGGCACAGACTGAGAGTGCTTTGGGTTTCTCGAGAATAGCAAACTTCCCCAAGGTGCAGGGAGCAATAGACTGTATGCACATCGCCATATGAGCACCTTTTCAGGATGCAGAGGTGTTTCAGAACTGATAGGGATTCCACTCCCTGAATGTGCAACTCGTTGTCGACCACAAGCAAATAATCATGACAGTAAATGCTCATTTTCTGGGGAGCATCCATGATGCGCACATCTTGCGTGAGAGCACTGTCTCTGACCTGTTTAAGAGTCAGCCACAAGGCCACGGTTGGATGCTGGAGGATAAAGGATATGGCCTTGCCAACTGACTCATGAGCCCCCCTGCGTAAGACCCAGACGGAAGCTGAGAAGCGCTACAATGAAAGTCACATAGCCACACACAATATTGTCGAAAAGACAATTGGAGTGCTTAAGCAGCGCTTCAAATGTCTGGACCACTCAGGAGGCAAATTACAATACCACCCTGAACAGGTCACTCAGTTCATTGTGTTGTGCTGCATGTTGCATAACTTAGCTATCAGAAGGGGACAAGAATTGCCAGATGGGATTGCCGGTCCACCTCAGGAGAGGAGAGGTGGAAGAGGAGGATGAGAAGATGGACGAGGACCTCGGGGAGGACAATCAGGCTGGCATTGAAACCATGCCCCAACCCCACCAGAGACTGCAGGAAATGGCCCGTGGTAGTTACACAGCTGCAAGACTGTTGCATCAGCAGCTCATAACTGAACGCTTTGCTTGAACTAACATTGGTGGTAATTATCCAGCCGCAAGATTGTTATGTCCGCAGCTCATAAATTAACACTTTGCATTATGTTAGTGACAGTTACAGTTACAGTTGTGTTATGTTACGTTTCATCTTTGCCTTTCCTGGTCTGGCCTCGCCAGTGTTTGCAAACTTTGTATATGCTTAACGTTTCTGTTATTTGAAGACACTGCACAACAATGTTAAGTTAAATAAAAAAAAGCAATGTTTATGAAAGTGTTAAACAAATTTTTTTTTAAACAAACAACATTAACAGTTAACACACATGTACCCCCCACCCCCACCACAATAGTGAAAATGTTATAAATAACAACAAATTTAATAAAAGTTAACACACATGTACCCCCATCCAAGCAGTGAAAATGTTTTAAATGACAAATAACAATAAAAACAACAACAACATACTTTAAAAAATAATTATACATATAACAAACACCCAAACACCCACTCACCCACAGTCAACAAATGTTTTAACAACAACAACAATAATAAGAATCCCCACCCTCCCTACTTGCGGCCAAGCTTCTCCTCCAAGTGCTGCTGCTGTTTGGGGGCGGTGACAGCAGATTAATAGATGGGGCTGGAGATGGAGAGGACGTTTCCAAGGAAACGTCCTCTGAGTCAGAAGCAAGAGCTTCCTCCTGACTCGCATGTGTTGGTGGTAATGGCGATACGGCACCTTGGGGTGCAGTGCCGTATTCCGGGATCACTGGCTGCCCTCTGGCATCCATGGACTCGATTATTCTCTCCATCACCGCTACCATCCGCGACATCTCCTGTGGGACGATCGCGGTCAGAACGGCAACATGGCCAGTTAACCCGCCCATTGCCTGGAGGAGCTCTCGACCTATGTCAACGCTTGTCCTGAACAAATTCACCACGTCCACACTTAAATCTGTCAGTCTTGGAGCAGTGCGACCTTGCCGAACCAACCTCCGCGGGGTCGGCGCAGGCATGGAACCACCTGGGTGCCCTGCTGTAAGGAGCTTGGCCCTGCTACCTCAGTGGAAGAGGATGTGGCCATAGGAACACACGTTGAGACCACTGCAGGCTACTCCTCCACCTCCTCACTATCCTCGGTGGATAGGAGAACCTGCAGAAGTACAGGAGAGGTCCTTGCCTCCTCGCCTCCGGGACCACGGGAACTTGGGGATCCTGCAAAGGCTGACGAACCTGGGGAACCTGGGGCACCTGGAAAACCTGTGAGGCCTGGTGACCTAGAAAACAGAAATGAGGTTAGTAGAAGAGAAGGGGATGCCAGGGTCACTTGAGAATGCTTACGCTACGCAGGCATATGTACGAGGAGCAACAGTACTGCTATAAATATACTGACAGACATCACATATAATTAACATCATGATAGTATAAAATCTGTATTGCATTACAATGATATTTCATGATCCCATCATTAATTACATAACATCAATCATATATTATACTGAAATAGCATTAAATTACTTTAAATCACCAATGGTTTATACTTTACTCACGTGGCGCAAGAACGGATTCAGCACCACCACGGTGGCCGATCGGTTGTGGACCCCCACGAAGGCCAATGCCCGCTCCTCGAGGTCCATCAACGGGGTCAGATCTGCTGGTCCTCTCCCCATACGTCTCTCCTTGGACCGATTCTTCGAAAGCTTCTTCTGCAAAGGTGACCAGTGCATGGCATAAGATCATTGCCTTGGTACTATTACAGATATGATAGATATCAGATTACTGACAGATTATTATTATTATTATTACACAACACAACACACAAAACACACAGCTTAATACATAGAACACACAGATAATCCCCAATTAGTCATCCCATGCTATTCAGCGTTAACATTAACGTTATTTGCTAATATGCCTCATATGAAATTGAATGCATGGTTTTATCTACTGTCTGAGAATAACTTGAATAAGATCAAGGTTAGGATTAAATGCATGACATCAAGAATACCAGCCTAAGTAAAATCCAGCAGATCTACATTTAAATTAGTCATTGCATCATTACAATTTATTAAATAAATGTAATACTTAATCTGCCGGAACCACCGAGGTCATTCCAGCGCTTGCGGCACTGGTTCAGATCTTTTACTTCATGCATGGTTCACGACACCACTTCGGCGATCTCGCACCAGATCCTCTGGTAGACCCCGGGGGTGGTCTCCCCCGACCACCCCGGGTCAATTGGGCCCATCGGTTCTCTACCTCAGAGACCAGAGCAGCATTGGCCTCCTCGCTGAAACACTTGGCGTGTCTTCATCTGCCCATCTCCTCTCCCACCTCACCCACTTTGGCCACCTCCTCCTCCTCCACATCACTCATAATAACTTCCTCAATGCTATCAATATTCTCCATTTCTTCACTGCTACTAATAATACTAATAGAGCCAGATACAAGCTTCTTCAGTCACCTCCTCTCTCTCTCTCCTCTCTCACTCTCTTCTGTGCATGTGCAGATGACCCCTGACCTCTCGAAACGCGGGAAAAGACCATTGCAATGGAAGCCGGCCTTGCACAATAGAATAAATCGCTAATGCCCATTTCACATCGCTATGGCTAACGCCCAAATTAAAAAGTGTAAACTAGCGAAATGGGCGATATTCCGCCGATCACGAAAGAAAATATTATCACTAACACCGGAAATATTACCCATTTTGGGGTAATCTGGACACCAATGAAAAGTTTAGCCCATAGAGTACAAAAGCATGGAAATTATGATGAATCTGTATAAAACACTGGTTTGGTCACAACTGGAGTATTATGGCCAATTCTGGGTACCACACTTCAGGAAGGATGTGAAGACCTTAGAGAGAACATAAGAACATAAGAATTAGGAACAGGAGTAGGCCATCTAGCCCCTCGAGCCTGCTCCGCCATTCAATAAGATCATGGCTGATCTGGTCGTGGACTCAGCTCCACTTACCCGCCCTCTCCCCGTAACCCTTAATTCCCTTATTGCTTAAAAATCTATCTATCTTTGACTTGAAAACATTCAATGAGCTAGCCTCAACTGCTTCCTTGGGCACAGAATTCCACAGATTCACAACCCTCTGGGAAAGAAATTCTTTCTCAACTCGGTTTCAAATTGGCTCCTCCGTATTTTGAGGCTGTGCCCCCTAGTTCTAGTCTCCCCCACCAATGGAAACAACCTCTCTGCCTCTATCTTGTCTATCCCTTTCATGATTTTAAATGTTTCTATAAGATCACCCCTCATCCTTCTGAACTCCAAGGAGTAAAGACCCAGTCTACTCAATCTATCATCACAAGGTAACCCCCTCATTTCTGGAATCAGCCTAGTGAATCATCTCTGTGCCCCTTCCAAAGCTAGTATATCCTTCCTTAAGTAAGGTGACCAAAACTGCACGCAGTACTCCAGGTGCGGCCTCACCAATACCTTATACAGTTGCAGCAAGACCTCCCTGCTTTTGTACTCCATCCCTTTCGCAATGAAGGCCAACATTCCATTTGCCTTCTGCAAACTAACCTTTTGGGATTCATGCACAAGGACCCCCAGGTCCCTCTGCACCACAGCATGTTGTAATTTCTCCCCATTCAAATAATATTCCCTTTTACTGTTTTTTTTCCCCAAGGTGGATGACCTCACACTTTCCGACATTGTATTCCATCTGCCAAACCTTAGCCCATTCGCTTAACCTATCCAAATCTCCTTGCATCATCTCTGAGTCCTCCACACAACCCGCTTTCCCACTAATGTCAGTGTCATCTGCAAATTTTGTTGCACTACACTCTGTCCCCTCTTCTAGGTCATCTATGTATATTGTAAACAGTTGTGGTCCCAGCACCGATCCCTGTGGCACACCACTAACCACTGATTTCCAACCGGAAAAGGACCCATTTATCCAGACTCTCTGCTTTCTGTTCGCCAGCCAATTCTCTATCCATGCTAATACATTTCCTCTGACTCCACGTACCTTTATCTTCTGCAGTAACCTTTTGTGTGGCACCTTATCAAATGCCTTTTGGAAATCTAAATACACCACATCCATCGGTACACCTCTATCCACCATGCTCGTTATATCCTCAAAGAATTCCAGTAAGTTAGTTAAACATGATTTCCCTTTCATGAATCCATGCTGCGTCTGCTTGATTGCACTATTCCTATCCAGATGTCCCGCTATTTCTTCCTTAATGATAGTTTCAAGCATTTTCCCCACTACAGATGTTAAACTAACTGGCCTATAGTTACCTGCCTTTTGCCTGCCCCCTTTTTTAAACAGAGGCGTTACATTAGCTGCTCTCCAATCCGCTGGTACCTCCCCAGAGTCCAGAGAATTTTGGTAGATTATAACGAATGCATCTGCTATAACTTCCACCATCTCTTTTAATACCCTGGGATGTATTTCATCAGGACCAGGGGACTTGTGTACCTTCAGTCCCATTAGCCTGTCCAGCACTACCCCCCCGAGTGATAGTGATTGTCTCAAGGTCCTTCCTTCCCACATTCCTGTGGCCTGCAAATTTTGGCATGGTTTTTGTGTCTTCCACTGTGAAGACGGAAGCAAAATAATTGTTTAAGGTCTCAGCCATTTCCACATTTCGCATTATTAAATCCCCCTTTTCATCTTCTAAGGGACCAACATTTACTTTAGTCACTCTTTTCCGTTTTATATATCTGTAAAAGCTTTTACTATCTGTTTTTATGTTTTGCGCAAGTTTACCTTCGTAATCTATCTTCCCTTTCTTTATTGCTTTTTTAGTCATTCTTTGCTGTTGCTTAAAATCTTCCCAATCCTTTAGTTTCCCACTAACCTTGGCCACCTTATACGCATTGGTCTTTGATTTGATACTTTCCTTTATTTCCTTGGTTATCCACAGCTGGTTATCCCTTCTCTTGCCGCCCTTCTTTTTCACTGGAATATATTTTTGTTGCGCACTATGAAAGAGCTCCTTAAAAGTCCTCCACTGTTCCTCAATTGTGCCACCGTTTAGTCCTTGTTTCCAGTCTACTTTAGCCAACTCTGCCCTCAACCCACTGTAGTCCCCTTTGTTTAAGCATAGTACACTCGTTTCTGACACAACTTCCTCATCCTCAATCTGTATTACAAATTCAACCATATTGTGATCACTCATTCCGAGAGGAGATCGTTTATTTTTCCTGTCTCGTTACACAGGACCTGATCCAAGATGGCTTGCTCCCTTGTAGGCTCTGTTACATACTGTTTTAAGAAACAATCCCGTATGCATTCTATGAATTCCTCCTCCAGGCTACCCCCTGTGATTTGATTTGACCAATCGATATGTAGGTTAAAATCCCCCATGACTACTGCCGTTCCTTTTTCACATGCCTCCATTATTCCCTTGATTTTTGCCTGCCCCACCGTGAAGTTATTATTTGTGGGCCTATAAACTACGCCGACCAGTGACTTTTTCCCCTTACTATCTCTAATCTCCACCCACAATGATTCAACATTTTGTTCATTGAAGCCAATATCATCCCTCACAACTGCCCTGATATCATCCTTTTTTAACAGAGCTACCCCACCTCCTTTCCCTTCTTGCCTATCTTTCTGAATCGTCTGATACCCCTGTATGTTTAATTCCCAATCTTGGCCACCTTGCAACCATGTTTCTGGAATGGCCACCAAATCATACCCATTTGTAATGATTTGTGCCGTCAATTCATTTACTTTATTTCGAATAAAGGGTGCAGAAAAGATTACGAGAATGATTCCAGGGATGCGGGTCTTCAGTTACGTGGATAGACTGGAGAAGTTGGGTTTGTTCTCCTTAGAGCAGAGACGATTGAGAGGAGGTTTGATAGAGGTGTTCAAAATCATGAGGGGTCTGGACAGAGTAGATCGAGAGAAACTGTTCCCATTGGCAGATAGGGCGAGAACCAGAGGACAGAGATTTAAGGTGATTAGCAAAATAACCAAAGGCAACATGAGTAAAAACTTTTTTACACAGCGAGTGGTTAGGATCTGGAATACACTGCCTGAAAGGATGGTGGAGGCAGATTCAATCACTGCTGTCAAAAGGGAATCGGATAAGTACCTGAAAGAAAAACATTTGAAGAGCTACGGGGAAAGGGCAGGGGAGTGGGACTAGCTGAAGTGCTCTTGCAGAAAGCTGGCATGGGCTCGACTGGCTGAATGGCATCCTTCTGTGCTGGAACCATTCTATGATTGTATTCTATGAACAACAGAGAGCAAGGGAGAACCGGAGGTGGCCCTCCATCCTTCAGCACTTTAACTCCAACAGGAGAGATGACCCTGGAGGCCGCCTGGATAGAGTGGATAGGATGGACCTATTTCCCTTAGCAGAGGGGTCAATAGCTAGGGGGCATAGATTTAAAGTAATTGGTAGGAGGTTTAGAGGGGATTTGGGGGAATTTTTTCATCCAGAAGGTGGTGGGGGTCTGGAACTCAATGCCACTGTTCTGCCCATCTGACCAGTTCATTGATATCTTTCTGCAGTGGTAGTAGCAGAAATCCTCACCACATTTAAAAAGTATTTGGATGTGCATTTGAAGTGCCGTATCCTACTCCTGCTGCAGCTCTAATCCTCGCTGCTGCGCTATATTGTGCAGTGCGCAGGAGACGACGATGATTCTGGAGACCCTGGCTGGTGCGTACTGAAGGGCTCCTCCAGATCTGTCAAGGCATCTGAAGTGCGTCTTCAGAATGCGTATCATTTGCTCTATGACACATCTGGTGGACATGTGGCTTTCATTATAGCGCTCCTCCGTCTCATTGCTTGGTCTCTTCAATGATGTCATCAACCACGTATTCAGTGGATAATCCTTGTCTCCAAGCAGCCAGCTGGTAAGTCTTTTTGGAGGAGCGAAGAGCTGAGAGAGGGTGGCCTGACGCAGCACAAAAGAGTCATGACAGCTGCCAGGGAATCTGGCGCACACATGCATGATCATCTTATTATATACAGATCAGCTGCACATTGAGGGAGTGGAAGCTCTTGCGGTTCACAAACACTCCGGGTGATGATGGGGTGCGCTGATGACCACATGTGTGCAGTCGACGTCACCCTGCACCCATGGGAAGCCAGCCAGAACAGCAAAACCAAACACATGCTCAGTAACACTGGCTTCATCAGTGGCAAAGTTCACATAATTGGCTAACTTGTGAAACATCATCGGTTACCTGTGTGATGTATCTGTGGGCGGCCGACTGCGAGATGCCACAAATGTCTGCTGCAGATCCCTGGAAGGAACCTGAGGTGAAGAAGTTGAGGGTGCTGGTGACTTTGACAGCCACTGGTAAGAAGTGTTCATCAGATCTTGCTCCAGCAAGCTGCAAATGTCTGCGACAACCTGGCGCGATAGCCTGAGCCTTCTTTGGCACTGCTGCTCAGTCATATTGAGGAAGCTCATCCTCTGCCTGTATACCCTGTGTTAGTGGTATCGCCTGCGGCACGTTGCAGCCCTGTGCTGATGTCCTCTGTCCTGTGGTCGTTGAGGAGAATGTTGTTGGTCTTGTTGTTGCTACTGCTGGCGTGCCTGCAGTGCTGGTGCTGGGGCCCATCCTGGTCGGAATCTGAGAACCAAGGTGAAACAGTATAATCGCCACTCATGCTGATGTAATCGATGTAGAGATCAGAGGAGCAATCTGTCAATGGTGAGATAGTTAGTAGCAATCTGGTGAGAGTGGCTTCCAAGCTTGTAGAAAAGAATTTAAATTCGAGACACCTAAATCTGTGCTCAAACTGGAGTCAGCAAGATCCTTTCCCTAAGGCAAGTCAGCAAGTTTCATGTGAGCGTATTTATTGTGATTTCCATGCTCTGCAGTAATGACCTCGATCAATGACCACTGAGCTTCTGCCTCAGCTTAACAGATGTGGTTCCCGAGCTGCGTGATTCCCATGGTCATCCAGTGAAATTCAAAAGATGTAGTTAAAATCCATGTTAAGGGTCTCCCAACGAGGATTTAATGAGATTCATTCGGTCACCCATCTCTGCCATTTGGGTGTGTGGCGGAAAACTGGCAAACGCACCCAAGTTAAAGGCACGAGGAGGCAGCACGCACGGCTCCAGGAAAATTCCATCCAAATTTCCCGAATAACCTTGGGGGTCTGGGGTGCAATCCTGGGGTAAAACAACTAGCAGAGCAGGGTGGGGAAGAGGTGGAGAGGAACGCTGGCTCCCCAAAGTCAGAAAGGAATGCTGGCTCCCCAGGGTCAGCGTCAGAGAGGAACGCTGGCTCTCCAGGGTCAGAAAGGAAAGGAACACTGGCTCCCCAAAGTCAGAAAGGAATGCTGGCTCCCCAGGGTCAGCGTCAGAGAGGAACACTGGATCTCCAGGGTCAGAGAGGAAAGGAACACTGGCTCCCCAAAGTCAGAGAGGAACGCTGGCTCCCCAGGGTCAGGGTCAGAGGGGAACGCTGGCTCCCCAGGGTCAGGGTCAGAGAGGAACGCTAAAAAAAAGTATAGTTTGAAAGTACCTTGCTGATTAAATAATTCTCACCAAGAGGTAACAGGTTAATATACCCACCTGTAAATGAATGGCAAACATTATAGTCATCATTTGAAAGTTTGTTGCAGTATTGCAGCAGAAAATCAAAACGGGACGTTCATGATTTGTGTCGTACTTCAGTCCATTCCCTCCAAACCCGGGCTCTGTTATTGTAGGAGCTTTGGCATAAAGAGTTAATGAGAATGCAAACAATACGTTGCTGACTGTCTCTGCTATGAAAACTTCATTAAAAAAGCTTAAAAACAGATGTATAAGTAGCCCTACTTTTTCCAAAGTTCCTTCCCTTTACATTCAGCCTCTGTGTAAGGAAAATGTAATTTCAGTGTGGCTTTGAGATCATTTAAACTAAACATGATCTAGTGACAACGGAATATCTAGCCTCGAAGATCAAAGTTTTGCAAACCATTGAAAACAAAATAGTTTGGACATGTCGTGCTATTTTGGTACTTGTTATTGAAATGCTTAATTATACCCATAATTATGCACTTTGATGCAGCTAAGAGCCAAAATGAGGATTAATATGCAACACGCAGCTTGTTAAGAATAAAACAGGCTTGAACAATGTTTTCATTAACCCCAGGGCTACTACCTGGAAATTTTTTTTGAATTACATCATTGTGTGGCTTGTAGTCTTAGGGTAAACCATTCCACAGGTGGAATACATCTGCCTCTCTTATTCAACAGAACTGACAAATTTCAAAGGAAGTACATATTATAATTTGGCAATTCTATTATCAACAATCTGCCAAGCACAAAAATGTAATTATTTTTTCATTACTTTATTTTTGAAAAAAAAGGCAATTAAGTTCAACTGCAGCAGAACTCTTGCTACTTTGCCAGAGCTACTATTTTGATTGTGGGCAACCTGAGCGTTCTTGGCCAATGAAAATTCATCCTGTTCGCTACCCCGAGACGAGGAGGTGACAGCCACGATAAGCTTATCATTGTAGCAGGGCCGTTGGCTGCAAATTTAGAATTGGACACAGTCCACCAATTACTGCCGATGATGCCCGACCAATACTCCCTTTAATCTTCAAACCCACCCCCAGGTCCTAGGCAATACCCCGGCCAATGGGCCCCCTACTCCCATACTGTAGTAAATGACTTTTGCAGCGTGACAGCTACAGGAAAAATGCAGGGAACAGCGCCAGCTCTTATATATGGCCTTCTTCGACCTTGCAAAGGCCTTTGACACTGTCAACCGTGAGGGTCTATGGAGCATCCTCCATTTCAGATGCCCCCAAAAGTTCGTCACCATCCTCCACCTGCTCCACGACGACATGCAGGCTGTGATCCTTACCAACGGATCCATCACAGACCCAATCCATGTCCGGACCGGGGTCAAACAGGGCTGCGTCGTCACCCCAACCCTCTTCTCAATCTTTCTCGCCGTCATGCTCCACCTCACAGTCAACAAGCTCCCCGCTGGAGTGGAACTAAACTACAGAACCAGTGGGAAGCTGTTTAACCTTCGCCGCCTCCAGGCCAGGTCCAAGATTACCCCAACCTCTGTCATCGAGCTACAGTACGTAGCCTGCGTCGGCGCACATACAGAGGCTGAACTCCAGGACATAGTCAACGTATTTACTGATGCGTAGAAAAGCATGGGCCTTACGTGAAACACCAGCCTGTCTTCGCCGCACAGCACTGCCCTCCAGTCATCAAGATCCTCCCCAACAGCACTAGCAAACACTCCCCCTAGGACATTGGTTCCAGTCCTACCCAGGTGTAGACCACTCGGTTTGTACTGGTCCCACCTCCCCCAGAACCGGTTCCAATGCCCCAGGAATTTGAATCCCTCCCTGCTGCACCACTGCTCAAGCCACGTATTCATCTGTGCTATCCTGCGATTCCTACTCTGACCAGCACGTGGCATTGGTAGCAATCCTGAGATTACTACTTTTGAGTCTTACTTTTTAATTTAGCTCCTCGCTCCCTAACTTCGTCTCGTAGGACCTCAGCTCATTTTTTACCTATATCGTTGGTACCAATGTGCACCACGACAATTGGCTGTTCACCCTCCCTTTTCAGAATGTCCTGCACCCGCTCATGGACATCCTTGACCCTTGCACTAGGAAGGCAACATACCATCCTGGAGTCTCGGTTGCGGCCGCAGAAATGCCTATCTATTCCCCTTACAATCGAATCCCCTATCACTATAGCTCTCCCACTCTTTTAACTGCCCTCCTGTGCAGCAGAGCCAGCCACGGTGCCATGAACTTGGCTGCTGCTGCTTTCCCCTGATGAGTCATCCCCCTCAACAGTACTCAAAGCGTTGTATCTGTTTTGCAGGGGGATGACCTTCCTTGCACTGCTCTTCCTATTGGTCTTCCATTCCCTATCTGGCTGTGGACTCTTAACCTGCAGTAAGACCAACTCACTAAACTTGCTATTCACGTCATTCTCAGCATCGTGGATGCTCCAGAGCGAATCCACCCTCAGCTCCAACTCCGCAACGCGGTCCGTCAGGAGCTGGAGGCGGATACACTTCCCGCACACGTAGTCGTCAGGGACACCGGAAGTGTCCCTGAGTTCCCACATGGTACAGGAGGAGCATAACATGTGTCCGAGCTCTCCTGCCATAAATTAACCCTTAGATACACTTAATTTGGCGACAACAATGTTAACAGGTGACTTACTGATATAAAAAAGAAATAGAAAATCTACTCACCAATCACCAGCCAATCACTTACCTCTTTGGCTGTGACGTCACCTTTTGATTTCTTTCTGCTTCCTTTTTGCTTTTTCTCCCGGCTGGAGCTGCAGAAGCACGCCTTTTGTAGGCCTCACCAACGCCACGAACTCCCGCCTCCTAGTGTTGGGCACTTTCACAGAGGCCTGTGACCTCCCTGACCTTTCTTTGCACCCTGGATCACTGCTGCTCCCTGAGGAGCTGTCGTCGAGCAGTACACATAGAACTGCTGACTCGCTGGCCTGGGTGTTGTTCTTTGGGATCCTGGCTGGTCCCGGTCCCCTTAGGAGGGACTGTAGCAGGTGACCCTTCATTTACGGGTATGGCCTTGGTGGCAATGGGATCTGGAGACTGTGCCTTAGCACAGTCTGCTCTTTTAGGCTCATGGTAGTTGGTGCCATCAGGTGCCTGAGAGGTGGAGCCGATCAGGGGCAGGGTATCGATACCGGTGCTGTTGCCCTGCTGAGGTCACTTGCTCTGCAGCTCGTGTGTGTTGGCTGCTTGTGGCCACACTCCATGGTGCATAACTCTGGTCCCCGGGACGCAGGCTACAGCATTGGGTAGCTCGCTGGACCTGTGTGCTCCCGATGGGTATCTGCCCACTGCATTGGTTGCGTGCAGTTGAAATCCTACATTGCACAACTTTTCATAGGTAAAAAACGGGATGAGGTCCTTCGAGATGAATTTAGGGAGCTAGGAGCGAAATTAAAAAGTAGGACCTCAAAAGTAGTAATCTCAGGATTGCTACCAGTGCCACGTGCTAGTCAGAGTAGGAATCGCAGGATAGCTCAGATGAATACGTGGCTTGAGGAGTGGTGCAGAAGGGAGCGATTCAAATTCCTGGGGCATTGGAACCGGTTCTGGGGGAGGTGAGACCAGTACAAACCGGGCGGTCGACACCTGGGCAAGACTGGAACCAATGTCCTAGGGGGAGTGTTTGCTAGTGCTGTTGGGTAGGAGTTAAACTAATATGGCAGAGGGATGGGAACCTATGCAGGGAGGCAGAGGGAAATAAAAGGGAGACAGAGGCAAAAGATAGAAAGGAGAATAGTAAAAGTGGAGGGCAGAGAATCCCAAGGCAAAAAAAAAAGGGCCACATTACAGCAAAATTCTAAAGGGAGAAGGTGTGTTAAAAAGACAAGCCTGAAGGCTCTGTGTCTTAATGCAAGGAGTATCCGTAATAAGGTGGATGAATTAACTGTGCAAGTAGATGTTAACAGATATGATGTGATTGGGATTACAGAGACGTAGCTCCAGGATGATCAGGGCTGGGAACTCAACATCCAAGGGTATTCAACATTCAGCCGTGAATAACCGAGGAAATAAGAGAGAGTATCAAATTAAAAACCAATGTGTATAAGATGGCCAAGGTTAGTGGGAAACTAGAAGATTGGGAAAATTTTAAACAACAGCAAAGAATGACGAAGAAAGCAATAAAGAAAGGAAAGATAGATTATGAAAGTAAATTTGTTGCAAAACATAAAAACAGATAGTAAAAGCTTTTACAGATATATAAAACGGAAAAGAGAGACGAAAGTAAATGTTGGTCCCTTCGAAGATGAGAAGGGGGATTTAATAATGGGAAATGTGGAAATGGCTGAGACCTTAAACAATTATTTTGCTTCCGTCTTCACAGTGGAAGACACAAAAACTATGCCAGAAATTGCTGGTCACGGGAATGTGGGAAGGGAGGACATTGAGACAATCACTATCACTAGGGGAGTAGTGCTGGACAGACTAATGGGACTCAAGGTAGACAAGTCCCCTGGTCCTGATGAAATGCATCCCAGGGTATTAAAAGAGATGGCGGAAATTATAGCAGATGCATTCGTTATAATCTACCAAAATTCTCTGGACTCTGGGGAGGTACCATCGGATTAGAAAGCAGCTAATGTAACACCTCTGTTTAAAAAAGGGGGCAGACAAAAGGCAGGTAACTATAGGCCAGTTAGTTTAACATCTGTGGTGGGGAAAATGCTTGAAGCTATCATTAAGGAAAAAATAGCGGGTCATCTAGCTAGGAATAGTGCAATCAAGCAGACGCAGCATGGATTCATGAAGGGGAAATCATGTTTAACTAATTTACTGGAATTCTTTGAGGATATAACGAGCATGGTGGATAGAGGTGTACCGATGGATGTGGTGTATTTGGATTTCCAAAAGGCATTCGATAAGGTGCCACACAAAAGGTTACTGCAGAAGATAAAGGTACGTGGAGTCAGAGGAAATGTATTAGCATGGATAGAGAATTGGCTAACTAACAGAAAGCAGAGAGTAGGGATAAATGGGTCCTTTTCAGGTTGGCAATCGGTGGTTAGTGGTGTGCCACAGGGATCGGTGCTGGGACCACAACTGTTTACAATATACATAGATGACCTGGAAGAGGGGACATAGTATAGTGTAACAAAATTTGCAGATGACACAAAGATTAGTGGGAAAGTGGGTTGTGTGGAGGACACAGAGATGCTGCAAAGAGATTTAGATAGGTTAAGCGAATGGGCTAAGGTTTGGCAGATGGAATACAATGTCGGAAAATGTGAAGTCATCCACCTTGGAAAAAAAAACAGTAAAAGGGAATATTATTTGAATGGGGAGGTGCAGAGGGACCTGGGGGTGCATGAATCCCAAAAACGTTAGTTTGCAGGTGCAGCAGATAATCAGGAAGGCGAATGGAATGTTGGCCTTCATTGCGAGAGGGATGGAGTACAAAAGCAGGGAGGTCCTGCTGCAACTGTACAGGTTATTGGTGAGGCCGCACCTGGAGTACTGGTCATCTTACTTAAGGAACGATATACTAGCTTTGGAAGGGGTACAGAGACGATTCACTAGGCTGATTCCAGAGATGAGGGGGGTTACCTTTTGATGATAGATTGAGTAGACTGGGTCTTTACTCATTGGAGTTCAGAAGGATGAGGGGTGATCTTATAGAAACATTAAAATAATGAAAGGGATAGACAAGATAGAGGCAGAGAGGTTGTTTCCACTGGTTAGGGAGACTGGAACTAGGGGGCACAGCCTCAAAATACGGGGGAGCCAATTTAAAACCGAGTTGAGAAGGAATTTCTTCTCCCAGAGTGTTTTGAATCTGTGGAATTCTCTGCCTAAGGAAGCAGTTGAGGCTAGCTCATTGAATGTATTCAAATCACAGATAGATAGATTTTTAACCAATAAGGGAATTAAAGGTTATCGGGAGCGGGCGGGTAAGTGGAGCTGAGTCCATGGCCAGATCAGCCATGATCTTATTGAATGGCAGAGCAGGCTCGAGGGGCTAGATGGCCTACTCCTGTTCCTAATTCTTATGTACTTATATTCTTATAGGAAGGAAAAGGAGGTGGGGTAGCATTGCTGGTTAAATAAGAGATTAATGCAATAGTTAGGAAGGACATTAGCTGGGATGATGTGGAATCTATATGGGTAGAGCTACAGAACACCAAAATGGCAAAAAACGTTAGTGGGAGTTGTGTACAGACCTCCAAACAGTAGTAGTGATATTGGGGAGTACATCAAACAGGAAATTAGGGGTGCATGCAATAAAGGTGCAGCAGTTATCATGGGTGACTTTAATAGGCAGAGAGATTGGGCTAAGCAAACTGGAAGCAATACGGTGGAGGAGGATTTCCTGGAGTGCATAAGGGATGGTTTTCGCGACCAATATATCGAGGAACCAACTAGGAAGGAGGCCATCTTAGACTGGGCGTTGTGTAATGAGAGAGGATTAATTAGCAATCTTGTTGTGCGAGGCACCTTGGGAAAGAGTGACCATAATATGGTGGAATTCTGCATTAGGATGGAGAAGGAAAAAGTTAATTCAGAGACCATGGTCCAGAACTTAAAAGAAGGGTAACTTTGAAGGTATGAGGCGTGAATTGACTCGGATAGATTGGCAAATGATACTTAAGGGGTTGACAATGGATGGGCAATGGCAGACATTTAGAGACAGCATGGATGAACTACAACAATTGTACATCCCTGTCTGGCGTAAAAATAAAAAAGGGAAGGTGGCTCAACCGTGGCTATCAAGGGAAATCAGGGATAGTATTAAAGCCAAGGAAGTGGCATACAAATTGGCCAGAAATAGCAGTGAACCCGGGGACTGGAAGAAATTTAGAACTCAGCAGAGGAGGACAAAGGGTTTGATTAGGGCAGGGAAAATAGAGTACGAGAGGAAGCTTGCAGGGAACATTAAGACGGACTGCAAAAGCTTCTATAGATGTGTAAAGAGAAAAAGGTTAGTAAAGACAAACATGGGTCCCCTGCAGTCAGAATCAGGGGAAGTCATAACGGGGAACAAAGAAATGGCAGACCAATTGAACAAGTACTTTGGTTCGGTATTCACTAAGGAGGACACAAACAACCTTCCGGATATAAAAGGGGTCAGAGGGTCTAGTAAGGAGGAGGAACTGAGGGAAATCCTTATTAGTCGGGAAATTGTGTTGGGGAAATTGATGGGATTGAAGGCTGATAAATCCCCAGGGCCTGATAGACTGCATCCCAGAGTACTTAAGGAGGTGGCCTTGGAAATAGCGGATGCATTGACAGTCATTTTCCAATATTCCATAGACTCTGGATCAGTTCCTATCAAGTGGAGGGTAGCCAATGTAACCCCACTTTTTAAAAAAGGAGGGAAAGAGAAAACGGGGAATTATAAACCAGTCAGCCTGACATCAGTAGTGGGTAAAATGATGGAATCAATTATTAAGGATGTCATAGCAGCGCATTTGGAAAGAGGTGACATGATAGGTCCAAGTCAGCATGGATTTGTGAAAGGGAAATCATGCTTGACAAATCTTCTGGAATTTTTTGAGGATGTTTCCAGTAGAGTGGACAAGGGAGAACCAGTTGATGTGGACTTTCAGAAGGCTTTCAACAAGGTCCCACACAAGAGATTAATGTGCAAAGTTAAAGCATATGGGATTGAGAACTGGTTGGCAGACAGGAAGCAAAGAGTAGGAGTAAATGGGTACTTTTCAGAATGGCAGGCAGTGACTAGTGGGGTACCGCAAGGTTCTGTGCTGGGGCCCCAGCTGTTTACATTGTACATTAATGATTTAGACGAGGGGATTAAATGTAGTATCTCCAAATTTGCAGATGACACTAAGTTGGGTGGCAGTGTGTGCTGCAAGGAGGATGCTATGAGGCTGCAAAGTGACTTGGATAGGTTAGGTGAGTGGGCAAATGCATGGCAGATGAAGTATAATGTGAATAAGTGTGAGGTTATCCACTTTGGTGGTAAAAACAGAGAGACAGACTATTAGCTGAATGGTGACAGATTAGGAAAAGGGGAGGTGCAACGAGACCTGGGTGTCATGGTACATCAGTCATTGAAGGTTGGCATGCAGGTACAGCAGGCGGTTAAGAAAGAAAATGGCATGTTGGCCTTCATAGCGAGGGGATTTGAGTACAGGGGCAGGGAGGTGTTACTACAGTTGTACAGGGCATTGGTGAGGCCACACCTGGAGTATTGTGTACAGTTTTGGTCTCCTAACTTGAGGAAGGACATTCTTGCTATTGAGGGAGTGCAGCGAAGGTTCACCAGACTGATTCCCGGGATGGCGGGACTGAGATATCAAGAAAGACTGGATCAACTGGGCTTGTATTCACTGGAGTTCAGAAGAATAAAAGGGGATCTCATAGAAACGTTTAAAATTCTCACGGGTTTAGACAGGTTAGATGCAGGAAGAATGTTCCCAATGTTGGGGAAGTCCAGAACCAGGGGTCACAGTCTAAGGATAAGGGGTAAGCCATTTAGGACTGAGATGAGGAGAAACTTCTCCCAGAGAGTGGTGAACCTGTGGATTTCTCTACTACAGAAAGTTGTTGAGGCTAATTCACTAAATATATTCAAAAAGGAGTTAGAGATGTAGTCCTTACTACTTGGGGGATCAAGGGGTATGGCGAGAAAGCAGGAATGGGGTACTGAAGTTGCATGTTCAGCCATGAACTCATTGAATGGCGGTGCAGGCTCGAAGGACCGAATGGCCTACTCCTGCACCTATTTTCTATGTTTCTATGTTTCTATTACTTATGATGGATACTCTGTAGTTCCGATCGTGATCGCGCGACTTTTCCTCACAGGTTGCATGTACAAAACTCTGATCATCAGTTGCACATTTTGTCTCTAACTTACAGTTGCTCTTACATTACTTTAGTTTGTGGAACTGTCCCTTTAATTGTAGTGGGTTTCAGGCCTCCTTTAAGAGAGCCTTGCTTGCTTTACCCCAATCCTCTTCTCCGTTTGGTGCCACGTGTTGCTCCATCAGCGCTGCACCTCGGGGTCTGGCCACGGCCATCTTTTTCTTCAGCGCCTCGCCTCGTGGTTTGGGTGTCATCTTTCATCCATCCACGATGTCGACTGCGGTGATCCTCTTCTCCCCGGGTTCTGCCACCGAAGCTGGGAAGTTGCCTTTGGATCCGATTTTCTTCCTCCGGAGTCCTGCTACTGGAGCCTGGAAGGTGCGCTCGGGTCGTCTCCCCTGGATCATCTCCACGCAGTCATGCTGAGCGATCTGTGCCTTGGGTGCTGTGCTGGTCTGCTCTCTGATGCCGGGTCCACCCTCGAGTGAGGGCTTGCTGTGCCTCCGAACGCAGAGGACGTCGATCGCTGGAGGGTTGATGTCTTCCCACTTCCAATGGATCTTCTCCATCCACCTTTTGCCGAACAGCGTTGGTCCATCACCTGCAACAATCCACAGGGGTAACTCGTGCACCGTACCACCATGGAATACCTTTACATTCGCACTACCAACGACTGGGATAAGTTCATCGATGTAGGTGCGCAGCTTTGACTGAACCGCGACCAACTTGGGTCATTCAGCTTGATTGTCCCATAGCCTCTCAAAGGCTTCTTGATTCATTACTGACTGGCTCGCCCCCGTGTCCACTTCCATGAAGACTGGAATGCCATCTATCTCGACTTCCATCTTCGGCAGAGAACACTCGGTGGTGCATGTAAACATGCTATATACCTCATCGTGGGGCTGAGCTGCCTCTCTGCCTATCATTTCATAATCCGTGCTGGATTCATGGCCATCTGCAGACTCTTCATCGATACAGAGTCATATTTCTCTCACACATTCGATAGAGGTGGCCCTTTATGCTGCAGCCTTTGCATACATAGTCTTTAAAGCGACACTGGTGAGCCCTGTGATTCCCTCCATAACGCCAGCATGGAGCTAATCGATTAGCCCCGCTCGGCAGACTCTGAGTTAAGGGACTCTCTTCCCTGAGAGGGTTCACGTTCTACAGTCCAGCCTCTAAATGGCGCCCCTCTGTGCACAGTAGCTGCCGGGTTTGAGTCCTGAGGATGAGTCATCTGCCTCGAGCCGCAGGTCGAGGTCATGAATGCATGGCTCACAGAGCTGGCCTTCTGCAGTGTGACTATGATATCCGCCGATAGTGGCCCATGGCCAATTCCAATGGCAAAAATGTCCCTCAGCGCTTCGTTGAGGTGGTTGCCGAACTCGCACGGTGCCTCCAGCCTCCTGAGGTCTGCGGCGTATTTCACGATTTCATGGCCTTCGGGCCGTCGGTGGGTATAAATCCGATGTCTGGCTGTGAGGAAGCTCTCCTTGGGCTTGAGTTGCTCATGGATCAGGGGTACGTGTTCCTTATATGTCTTGGTCATTGTCTTCGCTGGTGCCAGCAAGTCCCTAACGAAGCCATACTCGGACGGCCCACAACTGGTTCGCAAGATAGCTCTGCGCTTATTAGCCAGTGTGGGCAGCTCGTCGCCTGCCAGGTTGTTTGCTGTGAAGAAATGTTCGAACCTCTCCACAAAGGCGTCCCAATCATCACCATCGGCGAACTGGTGCAACGTACCAAGTGTAGCCATTTTCGCATGAAAGTTCGTAATCTCGTTGCCAATTCTTGTGTCCTTCGACGCTCTAATAATGACTCCACGAGGCAATATGTTGTACTTGAACTGTCGTGACCTTAGTCCTTTATTTGCTAACTCCAGAGTCAGGATCACACCTGGTGGCCTGCCTTTTATTCTAGGCCAGGCACACCTGTACAGGCAAGCTACAAGTCTCCCACTGCTGTGCCCTCTGGTGGCACACCTTGTGATAATACCAACAGTAGCTATGTAGGATACATGACAGTTACAAGGACATCCTCAAAGCCTCCCTGATAAAGTGCGACATCCCCACTGACACTGGGAGTCCCTGACCAAAGACTGCCCTAAGTGGAGAAAGTGCATTCGGGAGGGCGCTGAGCAGCTTGAGTCTCAACGCCGAGAGCGTGCAGAAATCAAGCGCAGTCAGCGGAAAGAGCATGCGGCAAACCAGTCCCACCCACCCCTTCCCTCAATGACTATCCGTCCCATCTGTGACAGAGTCTGTGGCTCTCGTATTGGACTGTTCAGCCACTAAAGAACTCACTTCAGGAGTGGAAGCAAGTCTTCCTCGATTCCGAGGCACTGCCTATGATGATGACTCCAATACTGCAGTAAATGACATTCGTGAGCTAAGTCAACAGGACACTATACTGAGCATGCATCAGGTCAAGGTCACATCTCAAGTTATGTTCTCATTGATACTATGACGACACTCATTTAATATTTTATTATGTTTCTAAACAATCAACCGATACCTTGATGAAACCTTATAAACAGGTAACTAACAACGCTTTATTAAAAAAAAACTTACATTGGAAGACCATCATTTTTAATTTTCGTTCCATTTTCTCCACAGAGGCAACTACAAGTATAACATTACATTGGTCTTTTCCTAGAGTTTTGTTGGCTAAACTCTTCAATGATTTTCGGAAGTCAAGTCCTCTCAGTACTTCGCTCTCGATGTTCATGGTTGAAAGACTATTAAGTCGATCTTGTCCCATTTGGTTCCTGACCTCATCCTTGATGCGTTTTAGTTTCGAGAACAACTGCTCACCCTTGCAATTTGATTCCATTATCGACAGATATACCCGAAGAGCTATTTCAATGTTAGAAAAGGTTTGGGTGAGGGTGAGAGTAAGGAGAAATTGATATATTCTCAGCTCTGCTGACTTAATTTGTTTGACACAAATTGAGGTTTGAAGCTATGTTGAGGATGCCACGTGGCTAGAAAACTGGATGAGTTCACTTTCAATCATAGGTTCCAGATCTTTGGGAGAGGAGTGGGCAAGATTTGTTTCAGCTTGCTTGATCTCATGAGTCGAGAGAGAGGCTAGCTTGGACAGGAATCCAAACTTATAGTTGATTTCCTTGTATGCTTCAAGGCGGTGTTTAAGGTATTGATTAGTTGATCAATGATGACAAGGAATACTTCAGTTTTGAATTTCTCCTTGGGTGACAGCACAGTGTTTTCAGCATCTCCATCGTCATAGCAGCGTTTGCGTATCTGAACGTGCCTCTGAGCTGAATTGTACTCGTTGTGGCCACACAGTTTAATCCTTAGGTCTTCGAAGTCCTCAACCTCTGTCCACTGGATCTTGACAAAATCGACCAGGGTCTCAAGTAAGGCCACCATGACATTCAGATTCAAGCCGGTCTCTTGAATTGTAAGATTGGTCAGTTGAAAATGCTTCAAGACTGTATTCCAAATAACAATGAGAATAGTTGATCAAGGATCAACTGAGCTTCATTTCGGCATTCAACTTTCTGTTCTTCATGCTCTTGAGTTTTTAGTTGGAAAAAATTATCTAGTTTAAGCAGTTTAGCTAATTCTCATCTCTTTTGCTCCTCATGCAGCTCTTTCCTTTTTTTGCCCCCAATTTGTTGTAGATGCATCTCGAGAAAAATGGCATCCTGGAGTCTGTTTACATCTAGTCGAGAATGACAAGCCTGAGCCCTTGCAGCTTCGCTCCACTCTTGCTACGTCACTTATGTCAATACTATTTACCCTTACCCTTAATCCAACCCCGTATGGGCCCCACTCTAGGCTTGGGCCATGGGCAACTGTCCCATCTACCTCCTTCTTAATCCATCCCTGCCCACCCCAGCACCCTCTCGCTTCTTGAAGGAAGACACTAAACTGGTGCATTATGTTCAATTAATCTTTCTAACTTCACAATTAACAATTTTTAACCTGAAAAGTAAGTGAAATTTTGCTTATCCACATCCAAAAGGTGAGCCACACCTCAGTAGTAGCATTACTCCCTCTGAGACCCTATCCATAATGTGAGCACATGGGAGTTGCAATTTCAGAATATGGAGTCGGCCATTTAAAATGGAAATGAGAAGGAATTTCTTCTCTCAGAGGTTCGTGAATCTTTGCAATTCTCTACTCCAGAGAGCTGTGAAGGCTGGGATGTTGAATATATTTAAGGTGGAGATAGACAGATTTTTGAATGATAAGGGAGTCAAGGGTTATGGGGAGTGGGCAGGGAAGTGGAGTTGAGGCCAGAATCAGATCAACCATGATCTGATTGAATGGTGGTGCAGGTTCAAGGAGCCAAATGGCCTACTCCTGCTCCTATTCCTTATGGTCTTTTGGAATTCCTTAATCCTGCTCCATGATTCTCCATGGAGAGACACTGTTCAGCAAAATTCTAAAAGGAAAAAGGGTGTTAAAAAAATAAGCCTGAAGGCTTTGTGTCTTAATGCAAGGAGTATCCATAATAAGGTGGATGAATTAACTGTGCAAATAGATGTTAACAAATATGATGTGATTGGGATTACAGAGACGTGGCTCCAGGATGATCAGGGCTGGGAACTCAACATCCAGGGGTATTCAACATTCAGGAAGGATAGAATAAAAGGAAAAGGAGGTGGGGTAGCATTGCTGGTTAAAGAAGAGATTAATGCAATAGTTAGAATGGACATTAGCTTGGATGATGTGGAATCTATATGGGTAGAACTGCAGAACACCAAAGGGCAAAAAACGTTAGTGGGAGTTGTGTACAGACCTCCAAACAGTAGTAGTAATGTTGGGGAGGACATCAAACAGGAAATTAGGGGTGCATGCAATAAGGGTGCAGCAGTTATAATGGGTGACTTTAATATGCACATAGATTGGGCTAACCAAACTGGAAGCAATACGGTGGAGGAGGATTTCCTGGAGTGCATAAGGGATGGTTTTCGAGACCAATATGTCGAGGAACCAACTAGAGGGGAGGCCATCTTAGACTGGGTGTTGTGTAATGATAGAGGATAAATTAGCAACACCATTGTGCAAGGCTCCTTGGGGAAGAGTGACCATAATATGGTGGAATTCTGCATTAGGATGGAGAATGAAACAGTTAATTCAGAGACCATGGTCCAGAACTTAAAGAAGGGTAACTTTGAAGGTATGAGGTGTGAATTAGCTAGGATTGATTGGCGAATGATACTTAAGGGGTTGACTGTGGATGGGCAATGGCAGACATTTAGAGACCGCATGGATGAACTACAACAATTGTACATTCCTGTCTGTCGTAAAAATAAAAAAGGGAAGGTGGATCAACCATGGCTATCAAGGGAAATCAGGGATAGTATTAAAGCCAAGGAAGTGGCATACAAATTGGCCAGAAATAGCAGTGAACCCGGAGACTGGGAGAAATTTAGAACTCAGCAGAGGAGGACAAAGGGTTTGATTAGGGCAGGGAAAATGGAGTACGAGAAGAAGCTTGCAGGGAACATTAAGATGGATTGCAAAAGTTTCTATAGCTATGTAAAGAGAAAAAGATTAGTAAAGACAAACGTAGGTCCCCTGCAGTCAGAATCAGGGGAGGTCATAACGGGGAACAAAGAAATGGCAGATCAATTGAATATGTACTTTGGTTCGGTATTCACTAAGGAGGACACCAACAACCTTCTAGATATAAGAGGGGTCAGAGGGTCTAGTAAGGAGGAGGAACTGAGGGAAATCCTTATTAGTCGGGAAATTGTGTTGGGGAATTAATGGGATTGAAGGCCGATAAATCCCCAGGGCCTGATGGACTGCATCCCAGAGTACTTAAGGAGGTGGCCTTGGAAATAGCGGATGCATTGACAGTCATTTTCCAACATTCCATTGACTCTGGATCAGTTCCTATCGAGTGGAGGGTAGCCAATGTAATCCCACTTTTTAAAAAAGGAGGGAGAGAGAAAACAGGGAATTATAGACTGGTAAGCCTGACATCGGTAGTGGGTAAGATGATGGAATCAATTATTAAGGATGTCATAGCAGCGCATTTGGAAAATGGTGACATGATAGGTCCAAGTCAACATGGATTTGTGAAAGGGAAATCATGCTTGACAAATCTTCTGGAATTTTTTGAGGATGTTTCCAGTAGAGTGGACAAGGGAGAACCAGTTGATGTGGTATATTTGGACTTTCAGAAGGCTTTCGACAAGGTCCCACACAAAAGATTAATGTGCAAAGTTAAAGCACATGGGATTGGGGGTAGTGTGCTGACATTGATTGAGAACTGGTTGTCAGACAGGAAGCAAAGAGTAGGAGTAAATGGGTACTTTTCAGAATGGCAGCCGGTGACTAGTGGGGTACCGCAAGGTTCTGTGCTGGGGCCCCAGCTGTTTACATTGTACATTAATGATTTAGACGAGGGGATTAAATGTAGTATCTCCAGATTTGCGGATAACACTTAGTTAGGTGGCAGTGTGAGCTGTGAGGAGGATGCTATGAGGCTGCAGAGTGACTTGGATAGGTTAGGTGAGTGGGCAAATGCATGGCAGATGAAGTATAATGTGGATAAATGTGAGGTTATCCACTTTTGTGGTAAAAACAGAGAGACAGACTATTATCTGAATGGTGACAGATTAGGAAAAGGGGAGTTGCAACGAGACCTGGGTGTCATGGTACATCAGTCATTGAAGGTTGGCATGCAGGTACAGCAGGCGGTTAAGAAAGCAAATGGCATGTTGGCCTTCATAGCGAGGGGATTTGAGTACAGGGGCAGGGAGGTGTTGCTACAGTTGTACAGGGCCTTGGTGAGGCCACACCTGGAGTATTGTGTACAGTTTTGGTCTCCTAACTTGAGGAAGGACATTCTTGCTATTGAGGGAGTGCAGCAAAGATTCACCAGACTGATTCCCGGGATGGCGGGACTGACCTATCAAGAAAGATTGGATCAACTGGGCTTGTATTCACTGGAGTTCAGAAGAATGAGAGTGGACCTCATAGAAATGTTTAAAATTCTGATGGGTTTAGACAGGTTAGATGCAGGAAGAATGTTCCCAATGTTGGGGAAGTCCAGAACCAGGGGTCACAGTCTAAGGATAAGGGGTAAGGGGTTTAGGACTGAGATGAGGAGGAACTTCTTCACCCAGAGAGTGGTGAACCTGTGGAATTCTCTACCACAGAAAGTTGTTGAGGCCAATTCACTAAATATATTCAAAAAAGAGTTAGATGCAGTCCTTACTACTAAGGGGATCAAGGGGTATGGTAAGAAAGCAGGAATGGGGTACTGAAGTTGCATGTTCAGCCATGAACTCATTGAATGGCGGTGCAGGCTAGAAGGGCCGAATAGCCTACTCCTGCACCTATTTTCTATGTTTCTTTGTTTCCATGTAATCCACTGGTGATTTGTGCCCCTGGTCCTGTTGGAGTATCCAGGGCCATGTAAGAGTGCCCAGGCTAGTATCTCGGGCGCCCTCCTGGATGGGTGCGCAAAATTGTCGTGCTTAAGGCTTCAGCTAAAGACCCATTTGGCACTCTCATCTTGCAGTCAATTGTCGGCCCAACCAAGAATAGTTCTGTCCTCTTGATGCTGGCTCTGGGCAGGCAGTGTGGCCACACTCTGCTGACTTCTCCGATAAGGTGGCTAACATACTGCAAGCCGGCCTGTGTGCACCCATGCCCCACACCGAAAAGAAGATTGCCATTGTATGGCTACGGTAGAAATGTTGACACTTGGGGTCATAGCCGCTGGAAGGAATTACCTGGAGGAGCAGTGCGAGAACATACGAACGCTTCGTGTCTACAGTGATGGGGTTGCAACTGCTGCTAAAGTTCCGGACCTCAACTGCTGGAAACACTGTTCAATAGGATATGGTGAATGTCCATTCTGTGGTCAGGAGAATGGTGGCAATGTACTCACACACCATGCCAATTTTGCCTGCTTCTGATACATGATGCCCCTTTGAGGGTTCAAACCTGTGTTTATCCATTGTCTAATGACCAGCTAGTGACTTGCATCCCTGGGGAGAGAGAAAGAAAACTAAGAAACATTCTCTTTGGTGTCAAGGCGCCTCCAAGGTGACACACCTGGGAATGAATGTTTAGAAAAAAGTTCACACTCTGTGGCCGATTCTGTAATCTTGAAAGCTGAGCAGGCACATTCACAGTACTCCAGGGCACGGTCGATGATTGAGCAACCAGCTTAGCTAACTAACAGAACCTTAAGCTAAACACCTGTTACTGGGGATTGGGTTTCCGGTTCAGCTCCAGAGAGTTCTGCAAGCCAGTGGTCTAAATGGTAGGTTCGTTTAGGCTAGGTATGCAGCAGCTAGTTTGTTCGTGTGAACTGGTGGATTGCACAGTTTTAGCTGTTCAAGGTCCAATAATATCCCTGTGTAAACTTGACAGTCTTTAAGCCTTAGCTGTGACAGCCTGCATCTAAGCTCACAAGACATAGATAAATGGTCGACATCCTCATGGGGAAGCAAGCATGCACTTTATATCAGGAAAACAGAAATTATACTTGGGCTGGGTTTGTGTCCATATAAGACCTCAACTGACCAGAATAAAACATATAAGGAAATTCACTTAACACAGCAATATTGATAAAATAGGGAGTGACTGAGAGTGAGAAATTCAGGTCATTAGCACTGGCGGGAGCACTAATAGGACGCAAATGACTTCTCGCCTGGGACACAGGGCATGGGGCCATTACTGACTCTCGCAAAATTCCTCGGGAATTAGCAGAGCTGTTAAGCGATAGCTCCCTGGGCCACTGCGCTGGCGATGATGACATCATCACCTTGCACAACGACTCATTTTCGCCCCGGAGCGAATATTGGGTAGCGCCCCATGAGACTGCCGTGGGTGATGTCCACATCAGCTTCGCAGGTCGTGAACCGGGCTTCAGTCAGCTCGCGGAGCAAAAATTAAAGGGAAGGTGCGGTGCCAACAGTTTTTTTAAATGGTCTTGCTCTCTTGAAATCGCAGGGTCCATGCCACGATGTTGCAGCCCAGCATTTTGCTTCTGTGCTGGGCTGCTGCCCCAGTGGCATAGTGGTGGCCCTTCTTCCCTATTGTAGAGTCTGCAGTGTGCCCTCCCCTTTAACAGAAGGAGAGAGCCCTGTGCTCCCGCCAGCGCTACATGCCTCTCCGCGTAGCGCTGGAAAATTCCCATGGTTAGCGCCCCAGTCCCGCCACCGAGGGGAAGTGGAGTGCGCGATGTTGCGCTCCATTTCCTCTCGGGGATGGTAACTCTGGCACAGGAAGCCCCGTCTCGCAGCAGGTACCGTCCCTGGGAGGGTACAGAATTTCGCCCCCAAAGAAGCCTATTACAGAGAGATAAGCTGGAGTCCAAAGATGAGACAAGCTTTTCCCTATATCCTACCTCGGAGTGTGAGGTGGGTGTTAAAAGAATCACTGACTAGATGGAAGTTGTTATGTATGAACAAAGAGTCTAACTAGATACTGTGAGCTCAAAGTAAAGTGTGACCTTAGTCTTTTATTGCAGGTCTTCAGAGTGCCTCTCCAACCTGTGAGGCCTCCTTATGTACAGGAGCTCCCAAGGGATTGTGGGATCCCTTGGGACTCCAGGGGATGAGCCCTCTGGTGGCTACACAAGCTATTTATAGGTTAACATATATAACAATACTCCCCTCCGAAGTCAATTACTATTTACAAGGTGAGTCGATCTGGGGTCTTCCTTTCCCTGGTTGATCGTCTCAGTGCAAATGCTGGTTTTGGTGAATCATTTGTTTGGCCCTCACTGGGCGGCTGTGCAGCTGGCCTTGCTGGGCTGCCTGGTGTGGCGAGTCCTGCTGGGCTGCTGCAGGTGATGGGTTCTGCTTCGTGGTCAATCGTGGTGTCGGTTGCCACTGGTGTGTATGTTGGGGGGTCAAAGAAGGTAGGATCCAAAGTGGATTGCTCAGGATAGTCCGTGAATCTGAGTTTGATTTGGTCCAAGTGTTTCTTTTGAATGAGTCCATTTGAAAGTTTGACCTGAAACACCCAACTCCCCTCTTTGGCCACAACAGTGCCAGGATGCCACTTGGGACTTGTCCATAGTTCAACACAAATACAGGATCATTGATTTCAATTTCGCATGACATATTTGCACTATCATGATATGTACTTTGTTGAAGCCGCATGCGCTCTTCCTGTTCATGTCGATCAGGGTGGACTAACGAGAGCCTTGTCTTAAGTACCCTTTTCATGAGCAGTTCAGCGGGTGGAATTCCAGTGAGCGAGTGGGGTCTCATGCGGTAGCTAAGCAGGACTCGGGATAGGCGAGTCTGCAGTGAGCCTTCAGTTACCCTCTTCAAGCTCTGCTTTATGGGTTGCACAGCTCTCTCTGCCTGACCATTGGGTACTGGTTTGAACGGGGCAGATGTAACATGTTTGATCCCATTACGGGTCAAGAACTCTTTGAACTCAGCATTGGTGAAACATGGCCCGTTGTCACTCACAAGGACATCAGACAGGCTATGTGTGGTAAACATGGCCCGCAGGCTTTCAGTGGTGGCAGCAGATGTGCTTTCCGACATTATCTCACATTCAATCCATTTGGAGTACGCATCTACTACCACGAGGAACATTTTACCCAAAAACAGGCCTGCATAGTCGACATGGACCCTGGACCACGGTTTGGAAGGCCAAGACCATAAATTTAGTGGTGCCTCCCTGGGTGCATTGCTTAACTGTGAGCATGTGTTACATTTGTGCGCATCAATACTGTGCCAATGCACGTGGGATCTGGCTATCGCTTTCATCATTACGATGCCTGGGTGGGTACTGTGGAGATCACTGATGAAAGTGTCTCTGCCCTTCTTGGGGACCACGACCCGATTACCCCACAGAAGGCAGTCTGCCTGTATAGACATTTCATCTTTGCGCTGCTGGTATGGCTTTATCTCTTCCTGCATTTCCAATGGGACACTGGACCAGCTCCCGTGAAGCACACAATTTTTTACTAGGGACAGTAAGGGGTCCTGGCTCATCCAGGTTCTAATCTGTCGCACTGTGAAAGGTGATTGCTCACTCTCGAATGCTTCCATTACCATGACTAAATCTGCGGGCTGTGCCATTTCTACCCCCGTGTTGGGCAATGGCAGCCTACTGAGAGCATCAGCACAGTTTTCTGTGCCTAGCCTGTGGCGGATGGCGTATTTGTTTGCGGACAATGTGAGCGCCCATCTCTGGATGCGGGCCGATGCATTCATATTTATCCCCTTACTTTTGGAAAAAAGGGATATAAGTGGCTTATGGTCAGTTTCCAATTCAAATTTGCGCCCAAACAGATATTGATGAATTTTCTTTACCCCATAAACACACGCTAACGCTTCTTTTTCAATCATGCTGTAGGCTCTCTCAGCCTTAGACAGACTCCTGGATGCATAAGCAACCGGTTGCAATTTCCCAGATTCATTAGCTTGTTGCAATACACACCCGACCCCGTACGACGACACATCACATGCTCGTACCAAATGCTTACATGGATCATACAACATAAGCAATTTGTTTGAGGATAACAATTGTCTAGCTTTTACAAAGACATTTTCTTGGCTTTTACCCCATACCCATTCGTCTCTTTTACGCAGTAAGGTGTGCAGAGGTTCTAACGGTGTGCTGAGACCTGGTAAGAAGTTACCAAAAGTCCTAGAAACGACCACAGCTCCATCATGTTCTGTGGCCTCGGTGTATTCTCGATTGCCTCTGTCTTCGAATCGGTGGGCCTGATGCCGTGCGCCGTGATTCTTCTCCCCAGGATCTCCACTTCAGGTGCCAGGAAAACACACTTCGAGAGTTTTAACCTGAGCCCCACACGGTTGAGTCGACTAAAAACCTCCTCCAGGTTCTGCAGATGCTCGACTGTGTCCCGACCTATAACCAAGATGTCGTCCTGGAAGACCACCGTGCACGGGACCAACCTCAGTAAGCTTTCCATGTTTCTATGGAATATCGCTGCGGCTGATCGAATCCCAAACCTTTGTGCATGTTGATGCAGGTGAGGCCCTTCGATAATTCCTCCAGCTCCTGGGTCATGTAGGCTGAGGTCAAGTCCAGCTTCATGAACGTCTTTCCTCCCGCCAGTGTCGCAAAAAGGTCGTCAGCCTTTGGTAATGGGTATTGATCTTGTCAAACGATTGATAGTTACTTTGTAATCACCACAGATTCTGATGGTGCCGTCTCCCTTGAGGACTGGGACAATCGGACTGGCCCACTCTTTGAATTCGATCTGCAAAATGATGCCCTCTCGGTTAGGTTTTATGGAATGTTAACCAATCTTTGAGTAAAAAGTATTTGGCAGAAAAACAGAAACCAAGCAAATTTGATACAGATTTGGCTGACAGTCCACTTTATTCTTGGGGCACAAAATTGGAGGACCTACCGCCTGTGGACCACCGACATACTGTCCAAAATTGCTAAATTGATCGAAAAATACCTACATACCGCCCACAGACTACCCGACTGAAAATTCATCAGCAACATACCGACGGGCAGTATGCATACCATCTGCCCATGCACACCACTGACATACCACCCAAAATTGCCAAATTGATCACTTACCACCGACATACCGCCGACCCTGCAGACCGCCCTGGAACACGTGGTTTTAAGTCGATCTTTAGTCGACAGTATGTATCTTTACCTGTAAAAGGTTTTTTTATCTTTCAACACCTCCCCCACCCTGTCTTTCCCACCCTCCAGTCTCTTCCCCCCCCCCCCCCCCCCCCCCACGCAGCGATCTGTTCCGCCCCAGCAGCCTCCCTCCAAGCAGCGATCACCCCCCCACAGCGGTGATTCCCTCCCTCCTCCCCCACATACCTGCACAGCGCTCTCAGGCCAGCAGTCTTTGTGGATTCTTGTCTGTGCCTCTCGGTGGGGGGGGGGGGCGGAAGGAGCTTCACAGCAGCATGCGCTTGCGCACAACTCGGCACCTGAAGATTTCCGAGTGAAAAGGACTCTCCGCCCGCACACCGCCGGCTGCATCTGCCCGCTGCACTCCGCTCGGCATACCGCTGAGAAAAAAGTGACAAAAATCGCGCACACTCCACCCCAGCGGTACCCGGTGATATGAAACAACATACCACCGGCATACCGACGAGAAATGGGCGGACAATCAATTTTGCCCCTTTTATCTCTCCACATCCTCCAAGTCAAACAGTTTCCACTTGGCTTACTCACCTGGAATGAACCCTTTGACTTTTTCCCATCACCCAATGCCTGCTGCCCAGATTGCATCTTTTTTAGGAGTTAACAGACATGGTAGATGGGGAGTCGCAGTGGATGTAGTGCACATGGATTTTAACAAGCCTTTGACAGGATGCCACACAGAGATTGCTAAAGAAGATTACAGGGTAAGGATTTAGAAGGGAGGATAGCAAACAGGATTAAAAATAACTAGAAGGGAGGAGGCTGAGAGTGAGAGTTATGGTGTCGCACAGGGTTTCATTGTGTGCCCACTCCTGTTCACTGTGTGGACCAATTAGTTGGATATAGGCCCAGAGGGTCAATGTCACCATTTGCAAATGATACCAAAATAGAAGACCAAAGGAAGCTGCAAAGGGGAATGGGCTAAAAAATGGCAGATGGAATTTAATCAATCACAGAAACATTATGGCACAGAAGGAGGCCGTTTTGGCCCATTGTGTCCGTGCCAGACAAAAAAGAGCTACCCAGCCTAATCCCACTTTCCAGCTCTTGGTCCGTAGCCCTGTAGGTTAAGGCTCTTTAAATGCACATCCGAGTACTTTTTAAATGTGATGAGGCTTTCTGCCTTCCCACCCTTTCAGGCAGTGAGTTCTAGACACCCATCACCTACTGGGTGAAAAAATATTTCCTCATCTCCCCTCTAATCCTTCTAACAACTACTTTTAATCTATGCCCCCTGGTTATTGACCTCTCTGCTAATGGAAATAGGTCCTTCCTATCCACTCTATCTAGGCCCCTCATAATTTTATACACCTCAATTAAATCTCCCCTCCGCCTCCTCTGTTCCAAGGTTATGTTGGTTATGTTAATGTTAGAGAATGCGAAGTAATGCAATTTGGCTAAAAAAAAATAACAGCAGTAATTGTACTGTGAATGGGAGTAGGCTGGGTGGTGGGGAAGAGCAGAGTGATTTGGGGTACAGGTTCACAGAACAATAAATGTAGCAGCTCAGATTGATAAGCCTGCAAAAAAGCTAATGAATTCGAGGTTTTACCTCAAGTGAAGTCTAGAATATAATAGGCAAGTGCTAATGATGAGCCTATATAAAATCTGCATAAGACATCAGTTGCAGTCTTGTATGCAGTATTGGGCCCACACTATAGAAAGAATTGTGGAGCTTTAGAGAGGGTACAACATAGATTCACTAGGATGCTGCCTGGTACAAAGAAATACAAATAAAAAGAAAGCCTTGAAAATTGTGTCTTTTTTTCATTAGCTCAGAGAAAGGGGCATAAAGAACATAAGAATTAGAAGCAGGAGTAAGCCATACGGCCCCTTGAACCTGCTCTGTCATTCAATAAGATCATGGCTGATCTTCGACCTCAACTTCACTTTCAAGCCCGATCCCCACATCCCTTGATTCCCCAAGACTCCAAAAATCTATCTATCACTACCTTGAATATATTCAGAGACTCAGCAGCCACAGCCCTCTGGGTGAAGAAATTCCAAAGATTCACAACCCTCTGAGTGAAGAAATTCCTCCTCATCTCTGTCTTAAATGATCGACCCCTTATTCTGAGACTATGTCCCCAAGTTCTAGACCCTCCAGCCAGGAGAAACAACCTTTCAGCATCTATCATGTCAATCCACCTCAGAATCTGATGTTTCAATGAGATCACCTCTCATTCTTCTAAACTCCAGAGAGTATAGGCCCTTTCTACTCAATCTCTCCTCACAGGACAGCCCTCTCATCCCAGGAATCAGTCTGGTGAACCTATGTTGCACTGCCTCCAAGGCAATACAATTGAAGTATTTAAAATTATGAAAGGATGGGAAAGAGGCTGGATGTTTCCGGTAGTTCAGGGGTCAAGAATGAGGGAAATAGATACAAGATTAAATATAAGCAATTTAGAACAGATAGTAAGAGAAATTTCTTTACACAGAAAGTTGTGGCGGTGGAATTCACGTCCAGGGTTAGGGGTGAGGCAGAAAAATATTATTATTTAAGATTAGATTAGATAAGTGGATGAAGGAAAAGAGGCTGAAGGAGTATGGGAACAGTGAGGGTAAATGTGATTAGAATTATTTGCTTGCACGAATGGTAAACACTGAGACGGGCTGGTTGCACTATCACTGGGAAGGGCTGAATTCTCTATCTAAGATGAGAAGGGCTGAATTATCTACCAGTATTGAGGGGGCCTGAATTCTCTGTCATAGGTGAGAAGGTCTGCATTCTCTACCTGAGGGGAGAATGGCTGAATTCTGTATCAGTGGTGAGATCGGCTGAATACACTATTCGTGAGAAGGGAAGAATGCTCTAATTAAGGTGGAAAGGACTGAATTCTCTTTATCAAGTGAGATGGGCTGAATTCACTATCTGAGATGAGAAGGCTGGAATTCTCTACCTGAGGTTAGAAGGGCTGAATTTTCTCCCTGAGGAGAAAAGGGTTGAATTCTCTATCTGTGGTGTAACTTCTACGTATTATTTCACACTATGCAACCTTTTTTTGACCACCTGATTGGGTCTACAGGTGATGCAAATATTGTTTATCAAGCTGACGATAACATTCCAGATTTGTTTTCCACCATGTAGATGTGAAGATGTTATGCCTGAGGTAAACATTACTATTCTCATCTTTAATAAAATACACCTCAGTGTTCTTAAAACTAATCCTTCTTAATGGATCCGGAGCCACACTGCTAATCAGTACAGCTGCATTGAACACAAGAACATAAGAAATAGGAGCAGAAGTAGGTCATTTGGCCCCTTGAGCCTGCTCCCCATTTAATAAAATCATGGCTGATCTGATCTTGGGTTCAGCTCCACTCCCCTGCCCACTCCTCATAACCCTTTACTCCTTTATCATTCAAAAATCTGTATCTCCACCTTAAATTTATTCAATGACCCGGCCTCCACAGCTCTCTGGGGCAGAGAATTCCACAGGTTTACAACCCTCCGAGAGAAGAAATTCCTCCTTATTTCTGTTCTAAATGGTCGACCCCTTATTCTTAAACTATGCCCCCTAGCTCTAGATTTCCCCAGAGAGGAAACATCCTCTCTGCATCTACCCTGTCAAGCCCCCTCAGTATCTTATATGTTTCAATAAGATCACCTCTAATTCTTCTAAACTCCAATGAGTAGAGGCCCAAACAGCTCAGAATTTCTTCATAAGACAACTCCTTCATCTCAGGAATCAACCTCGTGAACCTTCTCTGAACTGCCTCCAATGCAAGTATATCCCTCCTCTAAATAAGGAGATCAAAATTGGTGGCACTTTTGAATTGAGAAGCTATTTTCCAGCTTGTTAAAGAAAGAAACTCTAAAGAAAAATATATTCCAGTGAGGGGGAAAGGGTGTAAGAGAAAAGATAGTCATCGATGGCTAACTAAAGAAATGAAGGATGGTATCCAATTAAAAACAAGGGCCGACAAAGTGGCCAAAACTACTGGGAGGACAGAAGACTGGAAAGCTTTTAAAAGCCAGCAAAGAATGACTAAAAAAATGATTGAGAAAGGGAAGATAGACTATGAAAGTAAATTAGCACAAAATATAAAAAGAGATAGCAAGAGTTTCTACAGGTACATAAAAAGTAAATGTTGGTCACTGAGAGGACGAGACCGGGGAATTAGTGATGGGGAACATGGAGATGGCAGAAACTCTGAACAAACATTTTGTATCAGTCTTTACGGTAGAGGGCACTAAAATATCCCAGCAGTGGATAATCAAGGGGCAATAACGGGGGAGGAACTTAACACAATCACAATCACTAAGGAGGTGGTACTCAGTAAGATAATGGGACTAAAGGCAGATAAATCCCCTGGACCTGATGGCTTGCATCCTAGGGTCTTAAGAGAAGTAGCAGCAGGGATAATGGATACCAAAATTCCCTGGATTCTGGGGAGGTCCCAGCAGAAAACTGCAAATGTAACACCCCTATTTAAAAAAGGAGACAGGCAAAAAGCAGGAAACTATAGACCAGTTAGCCTAACATCTGTGGTTGGGAAAATGTTGGAGTCCATTATTAAAGAAGCAGTAGCAGGACATTTTGAAAAGCATAATTCAGTCAGGCAGAGTCAGCATGGATTTATGAAGGGGAAGTCATGTTTGACAAATTTGCTGGAATTCTTTGAGGATGTAACGGACAGGGTGGATAAAAGGGAACCAGCGGACGTGGACTTTGGACTTCCAGAAAGCATTTGTCAAGGTGCCTCATAAAAGGTTACTGCACAAGATAAAAGTTCATGGGGTTGCGGGTAATATATTTACATGGATAGAGGATTGGCTAACGAACATAAAACAGAGAGTCAGGATAAATGGTTCATTCTCGGGTTGGCAATCAGTAACTAGTAGGGTGCCGCAGGGATCAGTGCTGGGACTAAACTATTTACAATCTATATTAACGACTTTGATGAAAGGACCGAGTGTAATGTAACCAAGTTTGCTGACGATACAAAGATGGGAGGAAAAGCAATGTGTGAGGAGGACATAAAAAACCTGCAAAAGGACATAGACAGGCTAAGTGAGTGGGCAAAAATTTGGCAGATGGAGTATAATGTTGGAAAGTGTGAGGTTATGCACTTTGGCAGAAAAAAATCGAAGAGCAAAGTTATTATTTAAATGGAGAAAGATTGCAAAGTGCTGCAGTACAGCGGGACCTGGAGATTCTGGTGCATGAAACACAAAAGGTTAGTATGCAGGTACAGCCAAGTGATCAGGAAGGCCAATGGAATCTTGGCCTTTATTGCAAAGGGGATGGAGTATAAAAGCAGGGAAGTCTTGCTACAGTTATACAGGGTATTGGTGAGGCTACACCTGGAACATTGCGTACCGTTTTGGTTTCCATATTTATGAAAGGATATATTTGCTTTGGAGGCAGTTCAGAGAAGTTTCATTAGGTTGATTCCGGAGATGAGGGGGTTGACTTGAGGAAAGGTTGAGTAGGTTGGGCCTCTACTCATTGGAATTCAGAAAAATGAGAGATGATCTTATCAAAACATATAAGATTATGAGGGGGCTTGACAAGGTGGATGCAGAGAGGATGTTTCCACTGATAGGGGAGACTAGAACTAGGGGGCATGATCTTAGAATAAGGGGCCGCCCATTTAAAACTGAGATGAGGAGGAATTTCTTCTCTCAGAATGTTGTAAATCTGTGTAATTCGCTGCCTCAGAGAGCTGTGGAAGCTGGGTCATTGAATAAATTTAAGACAGAGATAGACAGTTGCTTAACCGATAAGGGAATAAGAGGTTATGTGGAGCAGGCAGCAAAGTGAACCTGAGTCCATGATCGGATCAGCCATGATCGTATTAAATGGCGGAGCAGGCTCGAGGGGCCAAATGATGTACTCCTGCTCCTTTTTCTTATGTTCTTATGAAAGAAAGACATGCATTTTTATAGTGACCACCGAACATCTCAAAGTGCTTTTCAGCCAATGAAGTACTTTTGGAGTGCAGTCACTGTTGTAATGTGGGAACCGCGGTAGCCAATTTGAGCACAGCAAACTCCCACAAACAGAAATATGAAAATGTCCAGATATTCTGTTTTTGTTATGTTGATTGAGGGATAAATACTGGCCAGGACACCGGGGATGACTCCCTTGCTCTCCTTTAAAATAGTGCCATGGGATCATTTACGTCCACCTGAAAAGGCAGATGGGGCCTTGGTTTAACAAGCTCAATTTTCCCCAATTATCAGCACCGTTTTTTTGGCGTGCACCATTTTATTTTTGGAGTAAATTAAAATCTCCACCTTTCCCCAAAGTTTCTGCACCAGGGTAATTCACTTAGGTTAGTTTTTTTTTAGGCTACGAATTTTTTTTACCTCATTGGGGTTGTAACCTGCCACCCGCGCCAATTCTGGCTATTTATGCAAGTTTGGCCAACTACGATTTTTCTGAAGACGGCGTATGTGTCTGCTCTGAAAAACCTGCTGGGCAGTTAACAAAATCAGCGCAGGTAAGAGAATCAGGGCAGAAGATCCAGTTCCATGGCAGGGACAGCAGTGGCAGAGAGAGAGAGAGAGTGTGGGTAATTATAACCTCTTTTACTTACCGGTTCCGTAATAATCTCATTTTTGTCTTTAATCTCAAATTCACTTTAATCTGGGGCTTTTGGTGTGGTCTGTCCACCCGTTCAGCCCTGGCTAGGAGTGGCACCGGGCACTGCCAAGGTAGGGGAAGGGGGCCTTTCCAGTTCAGTTTACAGGGTAGATTTTTGGCACAAAGACTCTTTAATATTTTCATGTTGGTAAGCTGCAAAATGCAAGTTGCTTGTGTAGGTTGCTGCGAGCTGGCCAGAATGTTTTATATGTTTAACTTTCCAGCCTCGGCCTTAGTGTGTCCTTCATTGCCCTGGCAACTCTATCTTTTTAGCGCACATCTTAGGCTCCACCCACAGAGCTTAAGGACAATATGCACCGAGCCACATTCACAAGTTAAAACTGGAAAACTTTCAACTTTTTTGGGGGGCATTGTCGGGCCCAAAGAAAATGGGCATTGTCATGTATTCAACCAGCATTGTAACCCATGTATAATCTGACCTAAGTTGTACACTGTGAGAACAATGACCACTAGGTGGGAGATACTCCTAACCTGGACCTTCAGATATAAAAGGGGAAGCTCCACCCACCTCCATCACTTGAGTGCTAAGGAATAAAGGACAGGTCACAGACTGACCTTCTCTCAAGCATGGGCCTCGTGTGCATTTATACTGTATAGTAAGGACGTATCAATGGCGACGAGAAACTGGGATTTAAAGCACGCGAGCATGGCCACTAGCAGAACAGACAAGAGGTACTGTGTTAAGGAATGGTTGGGACAGAGATTCAACATTGTTAAAGCAGCACACAGTTCTCCAGGCAGACAAGGGCAATCGGGCATGCCCCAACATGTAGTCGAACCCAGAGGGGGAGTTCGACAGAGACAATGGCAAGCTGAATGGCGATTCACGCCATTGCAAGGGACAATGCGGCCAGTAATGGGGCCATCAACAACTGTTACTGGCGCATTCAAGGACAGTCACAGGGGCAGTCAGGGACGATCGACTGGCAAGGGACCTTTTGTTTCAAACAACAGCTCATGTTGGAGGCGTGGAGGCACACACTCAGAGTTTGCAGAGATGAGCAAAATACCTGCAGAAATTGCAGAAGTGAACGCTGGGGGAAATCGCTGGAAGCTGAAGTTCAGCGAGTTCATGTGGAGCACGTATACAGTTCATACACCAGGACGCAACCGATAATGATGAAAGTGCTCCTCAATGGCATCCCAGTATCAATGGAGCTAGACATGGGGGTCAACCAGTCCCTGATGGGTATCAAACAGTTCGGAAAGTTGTGGGCATCCAAGGCCAGGAGGCCAAAATTATCGCCGATTGACACACAGCTACGAACTTACACAAAGCAGATCATTCCGGTGCTAGGCAGCGCCACGGTAGTCGTGACCCACAAAGATTCAGAGAACAGGTTGCCACTCTGGATTGTCCCAGGGGACGGTCCCGCACTACTGGGTAAGAGTTGGCTTGCTGTCATGAACTGGAAATGGGGCGATGTCAATGCAATTTCCTCTGTGGAGCGAGTATCATGCTCACAGATCCTGGACAAATTTGACTCATTATTTCAACCCGGCATCGGCACTTTCATGAGGGCCAAGGTAGTGATTCATATAAACCCGAACGCCAGGCCAGTACACCACAAGGCCAGAGCGGTGCCGTACGTGATGCGGGAAAAGATAGAAGGCGAATTGCACCGCCTGCTGAGGGAAGGCATCATCTCGCCAGTCGAATTCAGTGACTGGGCGAGCCCGATCATGCCGGTGCTCAAGGTGGATGGGTCGGTCAGGATATATGGTGATTACAAGGCCACCATCAATCGGGTGTCACTCCAAGACCAGTACCTGCTACCGAGAGCGGAGGGCCTCTTTGCGACGCTATCCGGTGGCAAACTTTTTTCAAAATTGGACCTGACCTCAGCTGACATGACCCAGGAGCTGGCGAGTGAGTCGAAGAAGCTGACCACCATCACGCCACACAAGGGGTTGTTTGAGTACAACAGATGTCCGTTCGGGATTCGCTCGGCCACCGCGATCTTCCAACGAAATATGGAAAGCCTCCTCAAGTCGATTCCAGGGACGGTGGTTTTTCAGGACGACATCATCATCACGGGTTACGATACTGAAGAACACCTCCACAACCTGGAGGAGGTGCTACGCAGACTGGACCGGGTAGGGCTGCGACTGAAAAAGGTGAAGTGCGTCTTCCTAGCTCCAGAGGTAGAATTCCTGGGGATGAGGGTAGCAGCAGACAGGATCAGCACGACTGCATCCAAGATGGAAGCGATCCAGAGAGCACCCAGACCCCATAACACGACGGAGCTGCGTTCATTCCTGGGGCTCCTGAACTATTTTGGTAACTTTCTTCCCAAATTGAGCACGCTGCTAGAGCCGCTACATGTGCTCCTATGCAAAGGTTGCGAATGGGTCTGGGGGGATAGCCAGGAAAGGGCTTTTAATAGAGCACGCAATTTGTTATGTTCCAACACTCTGTTAACACTATACGACCCATGTAAGAAACTTGTGTTAACGTGCGATGCGTCGTCCTATGGTGTCGGGTGTGTGTTGCAGCATGTCAATGCCAAGGGTCAGTTACAGCCGGTAGCTTATGCCTCCAGGAGTCTGTCCCAGGCAGAAAGGGGCTTCGGGATGGTAGAAAAGGAGGCGCTCACATGTGTATATACTGCAAAGAAAATGCATCAGTACCTGTTTGGCAGGAAATTTGAGCTGGAGACAGATCACAAACTCCTAACGTCCTTTTTGGCCGACAACAAGGCCATAAATGCAAACGCATCGGCCCGCATACAGAGGTGAGCACTCACGTTAGCCGCCTATGACTACACAATCGGCACAGACCGGGCACCGAAAACTGCGCCGATGCACTCAGCTGGCTCCCACTAGCCACCACTGAGGGGGCTACCGAGCATGCTGCTGAGATGGTCATGGCTGTTGAAGCTTTCGGAAGCGAAGGCTCACCCGTGACAGCCCGTCAGATTAAAGTTTGGACAAATAGAGACCCGCTATTGTCTCTAGTCAAGAAATGTGTCCTGAATGGGGACTGGGGAGCCACGTACAGGGCATGCCCTGAGGAATTTAAACCATTTTACAGGCGCAGGAATGAACTCTCGATTCAGGCCGATTGCCTACTGTGGGGAAACCGCATAGTCATGCTCCAGATGGGCAGAGAGGTGTTCATCAGAGAACACAATGAGCACCCGGGCATTGTCATGATGAAGGCAATTGCCAGGTCACACGTTTGGTGGCCAGATGCAGATCTGGAACTTTGTGTTCGCAGATGCAACACGTGTGCCCAGCTGGGCAATGCGCCCAGGGAAGCCCCCCTTAGCCCCTGGCCATGGCCCGCCAAGCCTTGGTCACGCATCCATGTGGACTACGCAGGTCCTTTCATGGGAAAAATGTTTTTGGTTGTAGTAGACGCCTACTCCAAATGGATCGAGTGTGCCATTTTGAATTCAAGCACAGCCTCTGCCACGGTAGAAAGTCTACGGGCAATGTTCGCCACCCATGGTCTACCGGACGTCTTGGTCAGCGACAATGGCCCGTGCTTCACAAGCACTGAATTCCAGGACTTCATGGCAGGCAATGGAATTAACCATGTCAGAACGGCACCGTTCAAGCCGGCCTCAAACGGCCAGGCAGAACGAGCAGTGCAGATAATAAAACAGGGGATGCTCAGAATCCAAGGGGGTTCCCTACAAACACGCTTATCACGCCTCCTGTTGGCCTATAGATCCCGACCACACTCGCTCACAGGGGTTCCACCCACAGAGCTGCTAATGAAAAGGACACTCAAAACCCGGCTATCCCTTATACACCCCACCATGAAAGAAATTGTCGAGAGCAGGCGCCAGCCACAATATGACTACCATGACAGGAATGCGAGGGCGCGATGTATTGATGTAAATAATCCTGTTTTTGTCCTCAACTACACTGCAGGGCCCAGATGGCTCGCAGGCACTGTGGTTGCCAAAGAGGGAAATAGGATTCTGGTAGTTAAACTTACCAATGGACAAATCTGCCGCAAACACGTGGATCAAACAAAAAGGAGGTTCAGCAACCCCATAGAAGAAGCAGAGGAAGAACACGATGTAGAGTTCACTCCACCACAGGTGACCGAACACCGGAACCAAAGGGAGGAGAGCCCAATCACTGTGGGCAGTCTGGATAGGCCTGAGGCACCGCAAACAGCAGACACTCAGACCAGCGCCCAACAACCGGAGCCCCAACTCAGGCGCTCTACAAGAGAGCGTAAACCACCAGAGAGACTCAACCTGTGATCTCAATAAGACTTTGGGGAGGAGGTGATGTCATGTATTCAACCAGCATTGTAACCCATGTATAATCTGACCCAAGTTGTACACTGTGAGAACAATGACCACTAGGTGGGAGACACTCCTAACCTGGACCTTCAGGTATAAAAGGGGACGCTCCACCCACCTTCATCACTTGAGTGCTAAGGAATAAAGGACAGGTCACAGACTGACCTTCTCTCAAGCATGGGCCTCATGTGCATTTACACTGTATAGTAAGGACGTATCAGGCATAATGCTTCAAATACAGCCTTGGGGAAAATTGAGCCCCTAGTCTCATCTGAAAGACAGCACATCAGACAGTGCAACGCTCCATCAGCCCTGCACTGGGAGCGTCAGCCTAGATTTATATGCTCAATTTACTGGAGTGGATCTTGAACCCACAACCTTCCGGCTCAGAGATGAGGGTGCTACCCACTGAGCCACAGATGATATTCACAGCTCTACCGTCACTGGCTCGCTAAACTTTGCCAGGGAATCATTTAGCTGTTCAAAGGAAACGACAGCACAATTACTGATGAATTCCTGCGCTGAAAGCCACATTTGTTTGATACATTGGAGGGAATGTTATCCCACCCCTCCTGGTGGGACCGGGGGCCTTTAAAATCGAGCATTCAGCCTGACTGCCCCATTCCTGCTGGCCACCATTTTAACTGCTCTTCACGGTGCAGTGGTTGGCACGCCCACCGAAAGCAGGGAGGAGCCTGCAAATTGGGGGTCCGATTACATCAAGGGGGCCCTGATTGGATTTTAACTCGGGAAGTTGCCGTGGCTTTCCCACCAAATGAAGGCAGGTCAGAAGCTGTTAGAAGGACAATGTGGCCCTTCCAGTTAAGTGGAAATCTTTTCTTTGTGGGGTCAGGGGGGAGCAAGGCTCTCCCAAAGATTTGTCCTCATTACACACCATCTTCCTTTGCTGCCGCCCATAGAAGCTTGACCCCATATTCTCAATACTGTCTCGTGCAGTAGAAGAGACAGCCAGGAAAGAACTGATTGTCTCATGGAAGTAACTCTCCAAAAATGACTAACAAACTCTAGTATGTTCTGCATTGCACAATTATTTCCAATTGTGCCTGATACAGGCTGCTCCAATTAGAGCTGCATGACCCTATTGACATATTTTTCATTTCAGAATTTGATGTTTAAAATGAGGCGCTCTTGAGAAATAATCAAGCCAATTTCAGTTTTGTTTTGAAGATTTATGATATTAATAAAATGCAATGTGATTCACATTAATTCAGTAGTTAAATTTCCATTTGGAAATTAATAGTACATTCTCTTTGCCTTTCTAGATAGGTTTTAGTTTCCCTGCACAGGCCCATTTTATATACAAGTTTAGGACCGATTAAGTCTGGGATCCTATTAGTGATGTAGTATGCCTGTGAGTAATGGTTATCCCCTCCTTATATATTCCAGCTTCAGAAAAGTGCAGACCTTTCAAATGCATCACCTTCCTTTTGCTAATACTATCCTTTGAAAAACAAAAACCACACAAATTTGTTGAAGTCCTGGAGCTTTAGTCCCAGGTGTGTGACAAGATTTTTTTCAAAAGCAAACAACTTATTTGTAACATGGTTTGCAAGCTATAGAATATAAACTGGTGAATACACCAAATATGTAGTGGAGTACTGTGCACAGTTCTGGTCGCCATATTATAAAAAGGATATAGAGGCAGCCGAGAGGGTGCAGAGAAGATTTACAAGGATGATACCAGAAATGCGAGTGTATAACTATCAGGAAAGGATGAACGGGGGGGGCCAAAATTCAGCTCCCGAATAAGGCCTGTTACTGCCCGTTTGCAGTGGTCATGCGGCGGAATCGAGCGGCCGACAATTTCTGGTCAAATGGCGGCCACAAGATAAATTCAGCAAGGGGGATTTTCTGGCGGTCCCCACTTCCGCCCCACCACTGCCAAGCGGCCGTGAGTGCGCCTTCAGTGCGCGCACCATCAGGAACCCCCACCTCGCTCGCAATTTAGCCATTAAAATCTTATCGCTGCCGAGTGCTGTCGGTGCACCTGTGATTCCCTCTGTCAGCCCTGATTGCGCAGAGGCCATTAACGGAAAGCGCCCAATATCGCCGCCATTTTATTTTTTTGCCCCCTGTTTGAAGCGAATAGTATAGATACATTGAAGGGGTTAGATAAGCATATGAGGGAGAAGGAGACAGAGGGTTATGCTGATCAAGTTAGATGAGCAAAGACGGGTGGACGCTTGAGTGGAGCATAAATGGTGGCATGGTTGGTCCAAATGGTCTATTTGTGTGTTGTATATCCTTTGTAAATATGTAATTTAGGAATCACAGCTTCCATGCTAATCCGTGGAATGAATACAAATAATGGGCTGGATTCTAATGTACATACACGCTGGGAGAGGAGGAGGGGGTCTAATAGAATGTGGGAAACCTGGAAATATGTGTAGGAAACCTGGAAATATGTTAAGCGCATCTGTCAGTGGACTTAGCCACCTCATTATCATTTTCCTTCTGGGTTTCTCATCCAATCAGTGGCAGCGGGTGTGATGTGGATTCGCATGACACAATCTCAAGATCAGTATTTAAAGGGACACTCCAAACATGCCAGCTGAAGGAGTTGGAGCTGGCTGACAAATAACTGGAAGTGTTGCTAATATGTCCTTACTATACAGTATAAATGCACACGAGTCCCATACTTGAGAGAAGATCACTCTGTGGCCTGTTACCTTTATTACCAAGACCTCAAGAGACAGAGAGTGGGTGGAGCTTCCCCTTTTATACCGGAAAGTCCAGGTTAGGAGTGTCTCCCACAAGGTCGCCCCCTGTGGTCAGTGTTCTCAAGGTGTACAACTTAGGTCAGCTTTTACATGGGTTACAATGACAGTTGAATACATGACATCACCTCCTCCCCCAAAGTCTTATTGGGATCACAGGTTAAGTCTCTCTGGTGGTTTACGCTCCCTTGTAGAGCGCCTGAGTTGGGGCCTCTGTTGTTGGGTGCTGGCCTGAGTGTCTGCTGTTTGCGGTGCCTCAGGCCTGTCCAGACTGCCCACAGTGACTGGGCTCTCCTCCACTTGGTTCCGGTGTTCGGTCACCTGTGGTGGAGTAAACTCTACATTGTGTTCTTCCTCTGCTTCTTCTATGGGGTTGCTGAACCTCCTTTTAGTTTGATCCACATGTTTGCGGCAGATTTGTCCATTGGTAAGTTTAACTACCAAAACCCTATTCCCCTCTTTGGCAACCATAGTGCCTGCAAGCCATTTGGAACCTGCAGCGTAATTAAGGACAAAAACAGGATCATTGACATCAATACATCGCGCTCTCGCATTCATGTCATGGTAGTCACATTGTGACTGACGCCTGCTCTCAACAATTTCTTTCATGGTGGGGTGTATAAGGGATAACCTGGTTTTGAGCGTCCTTTTCATTAGCAGCTCTGCGGGAGGAACCCCTGTGAGCGAGTGTGGTTGGGATCTATTGGCCAACAGGAGGCGTGATAAGCGGCTTTGTAGGGAACCCCCTTGGATTCTGAGCATCCCCTGTTTGATTATCTGCACTGCTCGTTCTGCCTGGCCGTTTGAGGCCGGCTGAACGGTACCGTTCTGACATGGTTGATTCCATTGCCTGCCATGATGTCCTGGAATTCAGTGCTTGTGAAGCACGGGCCATTGTCGCTGACCAAGATGTCCGGTAGACCGTGGGCGGCGAACATTGCCCGTAGACTTTCTACCGTGGCAGAGCATGTGCTTGAATTTAAAATGGCACACTCAATCCATTTGGAGTAGGCGTCGACTACAACCAAAAACATTTTTCCCATGAAAGGACCTGCGTAGTCCACATGGATGCGTGACCATGGCTTGGCGGGCCAGGACCAGGGGCTAAGGGGGCTTCCCTGGGTGCGTTGCCCAACTGAGCACACGTGTTGCACCTGCAAACACAAAGTTCCAGGTCTGCATCGATCCCTGGCCACCAAACGTGTGACCTGGCAATTGCCTTCATCATGACGATGCCCGGGTGCTCATTGTGAAGTTCTCTGATAAACACCTCTCTGCTCTTCTGGGGCATGACTACTCGGTTTCACCACAGTAGTCAATCAGCCTGAATTGAGAGTTCCTTGCACCTATGAAATGGTTTAAACTCCTCAGGGCATGCCCCATACGTGGCTGCCCAGTCCCCATTCAGGACACATTTCTTAACTAAAGACAGGAGAGGGTCTTTATTTGTCCAGACTTTAATCTGGCGGGCTGTCACAGGTGAGCCTTCGCTTTCGAAAGCTTCAACAGCCATGACCATCTCAGCATCATGCTCAGCTGTCCCCTCAGTGGTGGCTAGTGGGAGCCTGCTGAGTGCATCGGCACAGTTTTCAGTGCCTGGTCTGTGCCGAATTGTGTAGTCATAGGCGGCTAATGTAAGTGCCCACCTCTGTATGCGGGCCGATGCTTTCGCATTTATGGCCTTGTTGGCGGCCAAAAGGGACGTTAGGGGTTTGTGATCTGTCTCCAGCTCAAATTTCCTGCCAAACAGATACTGGTGCATTTTTTTTTACTGCATATACACATGCAAGCACTTCCTTTTCTACCATCCTGTAGCCCCTTTCTGCCCGGGACAGAATTCTGGAGGCATAGCTACCGGCTGTAACTGACCATTGGCATTAACATGCTGCAACACACACCCGACCCCATAGGACGACGCATCGCATGTTAGAACAAGTTTCTTACATGGGTCATATAATGTTAACAATTTGTTGCAGCATAACACATTGCGTGCTCTATCAAAAGTCCTTTCCTGGCTGTCTGCCCAGACACAATCGTGACCTTTGCGTAAGAGCACGTGTAGCGGCTCCAACAGCGTGCTCAATTTGGGATAAAGTTGCCAAAATAGTTCAGGAGCCCCAGGAACAAACGCAGCTCCGTCATGTTACAGGGTCTGGGTGCTCTCTGGATCGCTTCCGTTTTGGACGCAGTAGGTCTGATCCCGTCTGCTGCTACCCTCCACCCAAGAAGACGCACTTCGCCTTTTTCAGTTCCAGCCCTACCCGGTCCAGTCTGCGTAGTTTGGAGGTGTTCTTCAGTATAACGACCCGTGATGAGGACGTCGTCTTGAAATCCACCATCCTTGGAATCGACTTGAGGAGGCTTTCCATATTTCGCTGAAAGATCGCAGCGGCCGAACGACTCCCGAACAGGCATCTGTTATACTCAAACAACCCCTTGTGTGTCATGATGGTGGTCAGCTTCTTCGACTCACTCGCCAGCTCCTGAGTCATGTAAGCTGAGGTCAGGTCCAATTTTGAAAAAAGTTTGCCACCGGATAGCGTCGCAAAGAGGTCCTCCGCTCTTGGTAGCGGGTACTGGTCTTGGAGTGATACCCGATTGATGGTGGCCTTGTAATCGCCACACATCCTGACCGACCCATCCGCCTTCAGCACCAGCACAATCGGGCTCGCCCAGTCACTGAATTCGACTGGCAAGATGATGCCTTCCCTCAGCAGGCGGTCCAATTCACATTCTATCTTTTCCCGCATCATGTACAGCACCGCTCTGGCCTTGTGGTGTACTGGCCTGGCATCCGGGTTTATGTGAATCACTACCTTGGTCCCCATGAAAGTGCCGATGCCGGGTTGAAATAATGAGTCAAATTTGTCCAGGACCTGTCAGCATGATACTCGCTCCACAGAAGAAATTGCATTGACATCGCCCCATTTCCAGTTCATGACAGCAAGCCAACTCCTCCCCAGTAGTGCGGGACCGTCCCCCGGGACAATCCAGAGTGGCAACCTGTTCTCTGAATCTTTGTGGGTTATTACTACCGTGGCGCTGCCTAGCACCGGAATGATCTCCTTTGTATATGTCCATAGCAGTGCGCCAATCGGCAATAATTTTGGCCTCCTTGCCTTGGACACCCACAACCTTTCGAATTGTTTGATATTCATCAGGGACTGGCTGGCCCCTGTGTCCAGCTCCATTAGTACTGGGATGCCATTGAGGAGCACTTTCATCATTATCGGTGGCGTCCTGGTATATGAACTGTATATGTGCTCCACATGAACCCGCTGAACTTCAGCTTCCAGCAATTTCCCCCATTATTCATTTGGCCTCGTAGTGCTTACATCGGGCCCGTCCTCCTCGTACTTGGCTGCAGGCTTCTTGCACATACGCGCCAAGTGACCGCTGTCATTGCAGTTTCTGCAGGTATATTGCTGATACCGGAAAGCTCTGTCTGGGCGTTTGCCTCCACACCTCCAGCATGAGCTAGAGGCCCTATTGTCAGAAACAAATGGTCCATTACCAGTTGATCATCTCTGACTGTCTCTGTAACTGTCCTTAAGTGCTCCATTAACAGGTGTTGATGTCCCCATTACTGGCCGCATTGTCCATTATGATGGCATGAATCGCCGTTCAGCTAGCCATTGTCTCTGTTGAATTCCCCCTTTGGGTTCGACTACATGCTGTGGCATGTCCGATTGCCCTTGTCTGCCGAGAGAAATGTGTGCCGCGTTAACAATGTTGACTCCCTAGTCGTTTGCCGCATTTGAGCCAAGATTGTTGCCATAAATTATTCTGGTCTCTTCCTCCCCTGAGATAATTGTCTGGGCTATCATAGCCGCCGATTCCAAGATCAAGTCTTTGGTCTCAATTAGTTTCCTGAAAACCCCAGCGTGCCCGATTCCCTTAATAAAAAAGTCTCGCAGCATCTCCGCTCTGCATGCATCTGGGAACTTACATAGGCTCGCCAGTCGCCGGAGATCTGCCACGAAGTCTGGAACGCTTTGCCCTTCTCGCCGCCGGTGCGTGTAAAACCGGTGTCTCGCCATGTGCATGTGCTCGCCGGTTTAAGGTGTTCCCCGATCAACTTACTGAGCTCTTCGAACGTCTTGTCCGCCAGCTTCTCTGGCGCTAGAAGGTCCTTCATCAGGGAGTATGTTCTGGATCCACAAACCATCAGGAGATGAGCCCTGCGTTTGTCGGCTGAATCCTGTCCCAACCATTCCTTAGTGACAAAACTTTCCTGTAGTCTCTCAATAAAGTCATCCCAATCATCACCAACACAGTACCTTTCTTCTGTGCTGCTAGTGACCATGCTCACGTGGTTTAAATCCCAGTTTCTTGTCGCCAATAATGTGTCCTTACTATACAGTATAAATGCACACGAGGCCCATACTTGAGAAAAGATCACTCTGTGACCAGTTACCTTTATTACCAAGACCTCAAGAGACAGACGGTGGGTGGAGCTTCCCCTTTTATACCGGAAAGTCCAGGTTAGGAGTGTCTCCCACAAGTTCGCCCCCTGTGGTCAGTGTTCTCAAGGTGTACAACTTAGGTCAGCTTATACATGGGTTACAATGACAGTGGAATACATGACAGTTGCAATGCAGTCGAGACGGGCAAAGGCTGCGCCCTACTTCATGGATGTCTCCATGGATGTGCTGCTGGGGGTTGTGAGGAGCAGGAGGGAGATACTCTTCCCTAGCAATGGGAGGATGAAGCCTGCTGCTAAGACAAAGAAAGCCTGGTTGGAGGTAATGGAGGAAGTCAGCAGCAGGACCGTAGTACCATGCTACTGGATTCAGTGTAGGAAGAGCTTTAATGACCTGAGCAGGTGAGGGAAGGTGAGTAGAATGGTGCATTCAACTACATCCTGCTGTGCGCATCACCCCACCCCTTCACTCTGCCTTCTCAAACCTACTCCAGCACATCACTCCTCACACCCACTTAACTTGCAGGTGCACCCCTCCTTCTCTTTGTATCCACTTCCTCACATCCCCATCCATCCAGAAACCACTCACTCTCATCCTTATGCAATGTCATGCCTCTCCATCATAGTCACCCTCACCAAATGCACTCCATCCATTGGATGAACACATACCATTACATCATCATCATCATAGGCGGTCCCTCAAAACAAGGATGACTTGCTCCCACGCCAAAAAAAGGATGAGTTCACAGGTATTTCAATGAAGGAGCTGAACTACATCCTGAAGGGTGGAAGATGGCTGTGCGTGAATTTTTTTAACGTGAGGTGGCCTTTGCACACCAGCCACCAGACGTCTTGACAGAGCTAAGTCTTGGTCCAGTGGCAAGGATTACCCAAGACAACTGGAGACCAGCTCTGCTGCACAGACCTAGTGTGCATACGTATCGCAGTGTGGGCTGGTCCGTGATGCCCTGGACCCCTGGCCTCGAACTCACGCCTCCGCTGGGCCTCGATCACGTCCCTTCACAGTCTCTCACCGCTCCTTCGCCCCAACCTCACTGCTCCTGCTGTATCTGCTCACGTTCCAATCACTGACCTGGATCTTGATGACATCACTCTTCACAGCCTTTGCCCTCCTGCACCAACTCATGCTGTACCTTGTAGTGGCTCCCAGGCCGCCGCTCGCCGCTCCTTTTATGGCCCCGACCTTCCACTGATGGTCTCTCGCAGGTTGGGGCCTCCATTACAATCACTCATACGTCTCCTATTTCCCTCACTGCAGGAGAAGAGAGCACAGAACACCAGGGAGAGGAGGGGTCGCTCCACCTATCATGCAGCTGACAGCTGCAGAGGAGGAGGCACTGGAAAGCAGTGGCGTTTCGGCATCCTTGGAGTCGGAAATGGGGAGATGAGAGTTCCCAGCTACCTAGTGACACAATTAAATAAAAGCTACCCACTCCCACATCAAGTGAAGATAAATCTTAATTTAGAACAACACAGATTAATCACGGACAATCCACATGAATTTGTTTAGGGAAGGTCGAGTCTGACTATATTGATTGAATTTTTTGAGGAGGTAACAAGAAAGGTCGATGAGGATAGTGTGTTTGATGTAGTCTATATGGACTTTAGCAAGGCTTTTGATATGGTCCCACGTGGCAGACAGGTCATGAAAGCAAAAGCCCATGGGATCCAAGACAAAGTGGCAAGTTGGATCTAAAATTGGCACAGAGACAGGAAGCAAAGTGTAATGGTTGATGTTTTTGTGACTGGAAAGCTGTTTCCAGTGGCGTTCCACAAGCCTCAGTACAAGGTCCCTTGTTTTTTTATGGTATATATCAATGATTTAGACATGAGTGTAGGTGGTATGATTCAGAATTTTGCAGATGATACAAAAGTTGGTCATGCGGTTGATAATGAAGAAAAAAGCTGTAGACTGCAGGAAGATATAAATGGACTGGTCAGGTGGGCTAAACAATGGCAAATGGAATTCAATCTGGAGAAGTGTGAGATAATGCATTTGGGGAGGGCTAATAAGGCAAGGTAATACAATAAATGGTAGGACACTGAGAAGTGTAGCGGAACTGAGGAACCTTGGAGGGCATGTCCACAGATCCCTGAAGGTAGCAGGATAGGTAGATAAGGTGGTTAAGAAGGCATACAGACTTGCCTTTATTAGCTGAGGCATAGAATATAAGAGCAGAGAGATTATGCTAGAACTGTATAAATCTGGTCAGCACATTCCATGAAAGATGTGATTGTACTCGAGAGGGTTGAGGAGATTTACAAAGATGTTGCCTGGACTGGAGAATTTTAGCTATGAGGAAAGATTGAATAGGCTGGGCGGAGAGCTAATTGAGGTGTATATAATTATGAGGATACTAGACAGAGTGGATAGGAAGCACCTATTTCCCTTAACAGAGGGGTCAATAACCAGGGGGCATAGACTTAAAGTAACTGGTAGAAGGTTTAGAGGGGAGTTGAGGAGAACTTTTTTCACCCAGAGGGTGGTGGGGGTCTGGAATTCACTGTCAGAAAGGGTGGTAGAGGCAAATAGCCTCATTGCCTTTAAAAAGTACTTGGATGTGCAATTGAAGTGCTGTAACCTATAGGGTTATGGACCAAGAACTGGAAAATGAGATTAGGCTGGTTAGCTCTTTGTTAGCCAGCATGGACACGATGGGCCGAATGGCCTCCTTCTGTGCTGTAAATTTCTATGATTCTATGATCTCATATGGCACTCAGTCATGTTGGTTTCAACAGCAAGTGAAATATGGTCACCTTCATCATGATAACTTGCAACATTCTTACCTTACGACGACTAATTCATGTCTTTTATCTCCCATAGGGCATTCCTGCAGGAGTCAATGGACACGGCAGGCAAGGAGTCCTCAGAGCAACTGAGTCTTTCTGAGGGAACACCGGCACAAGACTCATGCAGACTAGGCACCAGCTCAGATACTCGCACTTCAGTGGGACCACGTAGACAGAGAGTTGAGTTTTCACCTGGTGATTCACATTTCAGAAGTGAGCAAGAGCAAATGGTGGTGTCAGGGACAGCAGTGGAGAGTCCGTGTTGGAGGGCACAGCCCTCTCCAAGCTCTGCTTAGCTGGACACAGATGCTGTACCCTGGGGGACGTTGATGAAGAGGAGAATCATTGAGCAGCAGCAGAGAATGTATGACCACTGACAGGCCTTCAAAGTGGAATGCACAGAATTCCGGAGAGATTGGAAAAGTCCATCTCAAGCTTGATGGGAGTGATGTCACAGGCCACTGAGCTGATGTGTTCCTCCACGGATAGAGTGGCCAGTGCCATGGACCATCATACACTGCAATCAAATGAGTCCAAGCACACCTTCAGCACTGTGCAGGCTCTGGATGCCAACATGACTGCCACCTTAAATCGGTTGACAGATACCTTAGCCTTGGACATACTGGGCAGTACTGATCTGCATCAAATTGTTCTCCCGCACAGTGGTAATAGTGTGACTCGGCCGTGAGAGGAATGATGGCAAAAGGGGTCATAGAAATGGGGACGCTACTCGAAGCCACATCTCACCTTTGGCCACCCATACTCCCCCCCCTCCGCCCCAGTCAGCTTCCTCACGTCCCCATGCCAAGTCTGCCCCTGCACAGATGCAGGTGGAGCAGTATTTTGCGGGGGCCATCATAGGCTCCAAAACCTTAAGACGTCAGCCAAGTGCATCAGAGCAGGGATGTGAGCATCCTGCCTCTACCTCTGCTGGAGCCACAGGGGATGAACCAGGCAAGAGTAGCAGGAAAAGGAAGAGTAAGGCTTTGTGGTTGCACAAGCATATGCACATGGGTGTCTGAGAAAATGTTATTTTGGTAAGTTTCTGTTCTTTATTTACTTCACATAAATGTTGTTCTTTTTCACCACTTTTCCGCCTTGTCTATTCTTGGGTGCTGGGTGGTAATTGGCCTTTTAAGTTTTTGATGATGAATTTGAGCACATGAATTGATGGGGACCAATAGGAGAATTGTTGAAGGGGTGGTTGGTTGGTTTCAGGTCTGCTTTGTGTAACATTCCAAAATTCGTGGAAACCCTCCAGTGTTTGGGCTCACTGAAAAGGAAATTCGATTTCGGCCTATTAAACAGAAAGTTTGGGATCCTAAAATGCATATGGAAGAAATCCACGAGTTTTAACCAAGTTTGGGATTTTAAAAGGCATGTTTGGGCCTGTGGGGAAAAACTACAGAGACAGAGGGATGGGATCAACCTTTACCTTTAGAATTTGGATATTATAGCTTATCAGTTTGTCTGGGGGCAGCTGTTTAACCATAGTCAGGCTCTCAGAAAACATTAGCATTTAAACAATCGACCACAGAAGAAACATTATCCACCCCACCCACAGGACCCAAATATCACATACATATTCCAACACCTTTTCAACATGCATAGAAATATCTGGCTCAGCCCAGACTTCCCAAAGCCAAAGCAGTGCTATTACAATGGACAAGAGTTCATCAGCTCATAAATAAGGAGTATCGCAATCCCAAAGTCTATCAATGCCAGATTAAAACATTTAATCAAGTTTCAGTTAGCTAGCCTGCCAAAACTTATACAAAGAAGACCACTTAAAATCAGTGGGCAGCAAAACTAAAACAAAAGAAACATTAGATTTGGCTCAAAGATTAAACAGCCTCTCAGAGTATAACTGGGGGCCTATCGTACCAAAAGAAAACTATTTTCTGACCATCACAGGAAAAACTTTTCTGACCATCAATTTAGAACAACAAGATCAAGATCGAGAGCACATGGCGAGAAAACACAGGAAGAAACATCACGACATCAGAGAAAAGAACTTCAAAAACCAATCAGTGGAACATCAATGCCAACTGACTTGGTAACAGCCATCAACCGGACCACCGCGACCGAGGAAACCAACCAGGAAAATCAACCACCAAGAAAACCGGGGTACACGCAAGTTTTCCACTCTACAATTTGTGCCTAGACTATCCAGCAGGTAAAAATTACCTAAAGAACTTAAAACCTTTATGCTAACAAAGGAAATTGGGTACTCACCAGAGATAAATCCAAACGGCGTCTAATCGCATCAGCGGACTCGCCCAACTGGTTTCAATACACAGCAGAGGTCTTCTACCATGTCTGGGGTATGGCAAGGCAAACCGGCTATAACCAAAGAACCGCGAAACCGTGAAACAGCCCTAACTGTCAAAGGAAAGGATCTGGTGAGCATGAATCCCTGGAGCCCTAGAGTTTGACCTAGTTAGAGAGTAAGTGGGAGGTGGGAGGTATTTCTGTTGTGTTTATTACCTGAAATAAAGTATTCCCCATTGTTTAGAACCTTTTTGTAAGATTTTACAGTTTTATTGGAGTGCATTTGTGTTATTTGCTTTCTTGAATAAAACCAAACCTCTGTTGTCTGCTGTACTTTATCACACCCTGAATAATAAATCCAAGCTCAAGAACCAGGGAGTGGGAGTGACTCGCAACCGCTCTGGCCAGGAACGCAAGCTGACAAACCCACCACCCCCTGCAGTTGCGTCAGTGGCATTGTGGGGTGGAGTGGGGAGCAGGAAGAGCGGCTGTTGCATTTCCTTGTGACATGGGTCCACTGGTGTAGCATAAGTGAACTTTGCATTAATAAGGGCTTCAATGTGAGCAGCTGCAGGTGCATTGCCCTCATCACCCTCCTCCTTCTCTTCTTCTTCCTCCTCCCCCTTCCAAATTGTGCAAGGCAGATCTGAACTCTTCACCTTACTCCTCCTGCAGGTCCAAGCCTCACTGATGCGCAATGTTTTGCAGAGCACCGCACACCATGATTATGCTGGAGACCCTGGCTGGTGTGTACTGAAGGACACCTCTAGTTCTGTCCAGGCACCTGAAGTGTACATTCACCATGCCGATGGTCTGTTCAATCAAACAGTTGGTGGTGATATGGCATTCATTGTAGCATTGCTGGGCTTCAGTGCTCGGGTTTGTGATGAGCCAAATTTGCAGTGGATATCCTAGCAACCACGCCTTATGTATTCTTCCATGTCCAAAGAGATGAGGGAGCTTGGACTTTCGCAGGACGAAAGCATCATATCAGCTGCCCGGGAATCTTGCGCACACCAGTATGATGCTGGCAAAAAAGGGTAATTGAATTGGGGATTCCACTCAAACCGCTTCCACTACTCACTTGTTGCCGCCCCAACCCCCGCCACAACCACCACCCCCAGTCAGCACCCAACTTGCTGCCTCGTCTTCCGATGGCTGAGTCTGCCCCTGCACATATGGAGCAGTCTTTGGAGCAGTCACGGGCTCTGAAAACCTCAGCAGACCAGCTGCACATTGATGGAGTGGAAGCTCTTGCAGTTGACGAACACTCCTGGGTCATCTGTGGGTGACCTAATTGCCACGTGTGTGCAGTCGATGGTGTGTGCTGAGGGTGCTGTGTTGCTGGTCATCTAGATCCTCATCAGAGGTCCAATCTAAGGCAGCATAAGTGACGCCCATCCTGATCTGATAGATCAGAGTTGCAAACTGCAGAAAATAACATCCAAAGAGTAGAAAGTCAACTCTCAGCAAAAGTACTGTGAACAAACCTTTCCCACTGGCAGGTATGAAAGTAGCTGTGAGTACAGAGTATTTATTGGCATATTTCCCTGAGATTCCCTGTGTATTCACTGCCGAGTTCCAGGAAGTCCAGGAAATCCGCGGACCCGACGTTAAACTTAAAAGTGTGTGTCACTGTAATTGAGAGATTATGATATAGTAATTGGCTACTTGCCTCTCTTGAGGGGGTTCTTCGCACGCAGCCTCACATGCTCGAGTTAAATGCTGAAGTCACAGGTTGGAGCCAGCTTCCCGACGCGATGGAATTTTACCCGGTTTTAACCCCCCACCTGCTCCCAAACCCAGATGCTTTTCCAGGTTAAAATTCACCCCACTATTTTTATGTTTAACTTGTGCCAATGCTTCATATTTCTCACAGGAATCAAGCACACGCTTGCAAATTATCAGAGATGAGTGCAAGGTTTTTAAAAAAGATTGTGTACAAACAGTATGGGCTGGATTTTCGGTCTGTTGCTATCTCTGTTTGTGCCCCAGAGGGGCAGTAATGGCAGCAGAAATCACTTCCGTGAGGGTGACCAGCTTCGAGCACCCCACCGGGACATTCAGTGCTGGGTTTGCGGGGGCGCAGAGCAGTACCACCCGGGAGAGGCCAGCCGGTGTGCAACGCCCCTGGTTGCGACACAGTTTCGAAATTTGGTTCGTGCGCGATCCGTAGCGCCCCGTAGCGTGTCCTAGTGGGACCACCTGGGAAAGCTGGCGGTCCGAGCTGTATCAGCTGCAATGAGGGAAGGAATGCCGACCTGAGGTAGGTATGATTGCTTTTTTTTGTGATTTACATTGATGTGGCATCAGTAACGTATTGGGAATATTTTTGATGGGTTTTTTGCCCTTTTTTTCCCCAGGGAATCCTCCCTTAGGGCGCTCCGAGGCCGGCTGTCTAGTTGGGCTTTTCAGTTGCTCTAAAAGAGGTGGGGAACTCCTCCCTTAGCACTCCACTCCACACTCAGGGCCCAGCTGCTGAATTGTTTGGCTGCAGATGCAAACCATTCCTGGCACAAAATATATCGCTCCACCTGGATCAACACTGCAAAACAGGCATGACTGAATTTCCACCCCTTTGTGTTTTCAATAACGTGATCATTGTGATTGTTGTGTAAGAGAGCCACATGATAGAAGAGAAAATATTTATTTTTTTATTTGTTCCCATGATGTGGACGATGCAGTAAAAGGTACATTTATACTTGTTCTGAGAAGGTGGTGATGGGCCTTTCCTTCAGACTCTGCAGTCCTTCTGGTGATGGTGCTCTCACAATGATGTTAGATAGACAATTCCAAGAATATTGACCCGGTGATTATTGACAGTGATGAATGTCCAAGTCAGGATGGTGTGTGACTTGGATGTGAACTTGGAACTGATGGTGTTTCCATGACAATGCTGCTCCTGGGTTTTCGTACCAAGTCCTGCTCATTCATCAAACCTGTTCTCGCTGACCTACATTGGCTCTCTGTTAAGCAACGCCTCAATTTCAAAATTCTCATCCTTGTTTTCAAATCCCTCCATGGCCTCGCCCCTTCCTATTTCTGTAATCTCCTCCAGTCCCACAACTCCCTGAGATGTCTGCACTCCTCTAATTCTGCTCTCTTGAGCATCCCTGATTATAATCGCTCAAGTATTGGTGACAGTGCCTTCTGTTGCCTAGGCCCCAAGCTCTGGAACTCCCTGCCTAAACCTTTCTGCCTCTCTGCCTCTCTTTTCTCCTTCAAGACACTCCTTAAACATACCTCTTTGATACCTACCTTAATCTCTCCTCGGTGTCACATTTTTTATCATAATATTCCTATGAAGTACCTTGGGACATTTCACTATGTTAAAGGTGCTATATAAATACAAGTTGTTGTTGTTGTCAGAGGGTAAGGAGGTACTGTTGAATTTCAGGCAGTGGAAATGAGTATATGGGAGGATTTCTAAGCTCTCAAGATTTAAAGTATTTGAGATAGTTTAGCAGTGTTAACTGCATTTTCTGTATGCCAAACTAACAACACACTATTTAAGCCATTCATCAGGAGTTAAGTTACATTGCAAAAATACAACACATTCAGCCATTTTACATCGTGTCAGCTGTGGCTCAGTGGGTAGCACATTTGCTGTCTGAATCAGAAGGTTGTGGGTTCAAGTCCCACTCCAGGGATTTGAACACAAAAGTCTAGGCTGACACTTCAATGCTGAGGTTGCCATTTTTCAGGCAAGGTGTTAAGCTGTAAGATCTTTTACATCCACCTGTCTGCCCCCTCAGGTGGATGTAAAAGATACCATGGCACTATTTCAAAGAAAAGAAGGGGAGTTCTCCATGGTGTCATGGTTAATATTTATCCCTCAGTTAACATAACAAAACAGATTATCTTGTCATTATCGCATTGCTGTTTGTGGGAGCTTGTTGTGAGCAAATTGGCTGCTGCGTTTCCCACATTACAACAGTGACTACACTCCAAAAGAACTTAATTTACTGTAAAGTTTTTGGGAATGTTGTGAAAGGCGCTATATAAATGCAAGTCTTTCTTTATATGTAAGGGAAGTCAATTGTTCTGAGAATGGCAATAAACATGAAATGGATTGAGATTTAGGCTTGTATATAAACATTTTAATTGTGATGCCTAATCTTAACAGTAACAGGTTTATCTTTATTCCAGGCCTTTAAAAGTTAAACATAAGGGAGCCGAAATTGCCCCCCTCCTTAAGGTCCATTACCGCCTCAAAGAATCGGGTTTCTGCCACGCCCCGTGTTCCCGCCCCGTCGGGCAGGCCCCGACCCCTTACCACCCGGCAGCGAACCCTTTCTGCCCCGCGGGTGAAATTGCTCGGTGGTCCCAACAGCTTTCCCTGGTGGGAAGCTGCCAGTGGCTGGGCGGCGCATCTGCCTTTAAAGGGGAGGGCGCTCCGCTGCGACCGACATTTTATTTTAATTGTCGACCGACTCTGAAGTTGGCACAACAATGACGGCCACGGGTTCGGCCGGGCCGCCAACAGGCAACCCGGAATCCCCTTTTGGATGCTAGACTGCTGCCCCAGCTGAAGCCCACCCTGGTGGCCCAGTGGGCACCACTAAAGTGGCTGCAGAGCTCGCAGTGGCCCTCCCCTTTAACTGAAGGAGAATGGTCTTATTGACTGTGTAGGGACAATGTGCCACTGCAGCAGTCAAAGAGGATATCACTGATGGATCTGATAAGCACTGTCTTGGTGCTGCGACCAGGGTAGAAACCAGATTCTCTACTCGCAGTGGGGCAGGAGGCCTTCCAGGCAGCGTGCCAGAAGGCTGTGGGAGGAGATTGCACAAGCCGTCAGTGCCACAAGTGTTGCCCCCAGGACCTAGATCCAGTGCCACAAGATGTTTAATGACCTCACCCGATGAATGCATCTTCAAATGCCATATCCCATCATCTGTACCACTAGCCTCACACACTGCTCAATGCAACACACCCATCATTCATCGACCAACAATCACGGCTCGTACCTCACAATCATAGCTTCACCTCACCCTCACACACTTACCACTTCTGCAAGACTCACACCCACATCTCACACCTTGCACACGCTGCCAACTATTCAACCACGGCAGGCATGGTTTATATTCAACCATAAAATAATCTTGAACTGCAATGACTCAGACATGCAGTTTTCAAGTAAATGGAAGTCACCACTCAAGCTGCCACGAAGATGTACCTAGCCTGGGCAGCTTGCTCACAACTCAGAATAAAAGGGTCACTTCCTCATTTACTAAATTTCTTTGAAGAAATCCCAAATCTTTTCTCAATGGAGAGGTAAATGGATCCTTAAATCAATTTTAACTCCCAAGTAGATAGGATGTGCATTACCAGCTTTTGAGATCTGGATGAATCCTGAATGTTTTTAACACTTAATAAGTACAGGCAAAAGTGTAATAGAACAATGGGCTGCCTTTAAAGAGGAGATAGTTTAGGTACAGTCGAGGTATGTTCCCACGAGGGGGAAATGTAGGGCAACTAAAGCCAGAACTCCCTGGATGACGAAACAGATAGAGAGTAAGATGAAGCAGAAAAAGGGGGCGGATGACAGTTGTCAGGTTGAGAATACAAGTGAGAGCCAGGCTAAATATAGAAAGTTCAGAGGGGAAGTGAAACAGGAAATAAGAGGGGCAAAGAGAGAATATGAGAATAGATTGGCAGCTAACATAAAAGGGAATCTGAAAGTCTTCTCTAGGCTAGTAAACGGCTAGTAAGAGGAGGGGTGGGGCTGATTAGGGATCAAAATGGAGACCTATGCATGGAGGCAGGGGGCATGGCTGAGGTACGAAATTAGTACTTTGCATCTGTCTTTACCAAGGAAGAGTATTGTGTCCAATTCTGGGCACCACTCTTCAAAAAGGATGTGAAGGCTTTAGAGAGGGTGCAGAAAAGGTTCATAAGAATGATTCCAGGGATGAGGGACTTCAGTTACGTGGATAGACTGAAGAAGTTAGGGTTGTTCTCCTTAGAGCATAGAAGGTTGAGAGGAGATTTGACAGTGGTGTTCAAAATCATGAGGGGTCCAGACAGAGTAGATAGAGATAAACTGTCCCCATTGACGGAAGTGTTGAAAACCAGAGGACACAAATTTAAGATGATTGTCAGAAAATCTAAAGGTGACACGAGGAAAAACTTTTTCACACAGCGAGTGTTTATGATCTAGAATGCACTGCCTGAAAGGGTGATGGAGGCAGATTCAATTGTGGCTTTCAAAAGAGATTTCGGAATTGGATACCTGAAGGAAAACAATTTGAAGGGCTACGAGGAAAGGGCGGGGGAGTGTGACTAGCTGAAGTGCTCTTTCAGAGAGCCGGCACGGATTTAATGGGCTGAATGGTCTTCTACTGTGCTGTATCCATTCTATGATTCTATAAGATGAGCCGGGCCCTGAGATGATTATATGCCTCCTCTCACAATGGCAGACTGTTTCACAATCTGAACATTTTTGCCTGAGACCTACAAAATAACCTAACCGTTCCCTGAAATCCCGGCCTCTCTGGGTCTGTACTGATTGTGTATGGACCCGAGAAGGCATCGCAAAAGCCGGTTTTCAGCGCACAATGCACATGGTCTACTTTTACAGGCGTAAGAGTTTTAAAACACACAAAAACATTGTAAAATAATATTTTAAAAACACATTTTATTGTTAAAAACCTTCCCCATTATGGTAAGTTAATTTTAAACCATAATTAAAAAAACTTTTTAAAAAATCAGAAAAATATATTTTTTTTATATACTATAACTTTAATTTAAATGAATAAAAATATGTTGTGCATTATTTCTATCTTTTATTATTGGTTATGTGTGTTTTGGGGGCTGTTTCTCATTCATAATAATGGGAACTCCAACTTACAGAGTTTCCATTATTATGAATGAGAATATACTTTACCTAATTGGCTGCCCAGAGCCATGTGACTCCAGCTCCAGGCCTGCGCACGTCCCGATGTGCACGCGCTGCAACACGTAGTCAGGGGAGGCCTCCTGACCGGGATCTCGCGTGGGCACAGCAGCTTCAGGTAGCTGCGCTTCTTATTTCTAGAATCCAGTCGAACGCCCGCAAGGAGAAACCGGATTTCTGGGCCATTATCTTCAAAGGATCCATAATTTGATGACCCCAAAAATTACTTTTAGCCTTCAAAGCTTTTACAACCAAGAGAGAATTCCCGATGCCCCCTGATGGAGTTGTGTATTCATTTTACTTGCAAAACCAAATGGCAAAAAACAGCAGTTAACAGAAACCTGCCATTTGCCATCTCCAGTCCAGTTAAAGCATCTTATTTACAAAGTTCAAATCGTATCATTTGAAACAGGATGGGTTTCAGCTTCAACATACTGCACACTCACCAATACCGTATATAACAACAACATGATCTCTTTCAAACCAGTGATCCCTGCCAGCAAGTGTGAATAGTATTGGGATCATCTGTGATGCTCCCCAAAATCAAATAGTCAGTTGACACTCATGGTCTAAACTCCACATGTAGAAAGCCCACTTTGTGGGGTACTGGATGGCAATCAGTTCCTGTGAAACTGTACCCTATCAGGGATCAACAGGGTAAATTTTTGCAAGCACCACATCTCTAATAGGGCCTCACCCTCAGGAAGCACATAACAGATGATCCTAGGTTTTAGTTATGCACTGGTTGCATGTGACTCGGGGCCTTTTGTAAAATTTATCCTAATCACTTCATGAGAAAATTTAGAGGGAAAAGAGGGAAAAATGGCAGGAAAATGTATATCTGATACTACTTCAATACAGACTGCTGTTCTGTCAATGTCACTGGATAAATGTGGCCTTCCCAGCATCGCACACATCCAAAGAACAAATGATACAATCCCTAGATCTCTGTTTTAATCAGCACACTGTTCTAATTAACAGATTAGCTGGGAAATTGCTCGCAGCTGCTCCTGTTCGGCCGGCATTACTTTGCCGGAGGAGCCTTGGAAACAGTTTATGCACATAATCCTAGTTTATCAACTACATTTCACCACCCACCATGTTTGTCATCTCTTCCAAAGGCTCCAGTTTAGATAGACATGACCTTCCTTTCCTGACTGCACATTGATTTCCCTTTTAAAAAGTTATGCCTTTCCACGTGTTCATACACTGCATGCCCAAGATCCCTCCCTTCGCTAAGTTTAGGGAAATAAGAAAAAAAAAATCAGATCATGTTTGGAGAAAGCTTCAATGGGAAATAATGGGTGCTTAACATTAGCCTCCAAAAGCAAAGGTAAAAAGGCTGGCTAAAATTGAGAGAAAAAGTCTGATTTTTTTTTTCTTTGTTAAGTCATTATTAAGGGTCATTACTGAAGATGTTGTATAGTATTCTGCAGCTGCAGAGCCAGAGAATATTTTATTCCAATTCAGACCTGGAGCTAGTGAGCTTAATGAAGGAGAGAGATTTCAAAGAGTCTCCACAGCAGTGAGAGAAGTGAATAGTGCAGACACCATCATGATGCATTTTGATTGGGTTCAGCGGGCACAGCAAATGGGCTCTCTTATCAAGCCACCCACTATAATAACCAGAAACCAGCAGGCTTCTTCCATGAAGTTACAGCAGATGTTCTTCAGAGATATTTTCAACCAAGGAAGCCTTTCCGTGACAGTTTAGGAGCAACATTGAGTTCCTTCCCCACTACAGATGTTTAACTATAGGCCGGTTAGTTTAACATCTGTAGTGGGGAAAATGCTTGAAACTATCATTAAGGAAGAAATAGCAGGACATCTAGATAGGAATAGTGCAATCAAGCAGAGGCAGCATGGATTCATGAAGGGGAAATCATGTTTAACTAATTTACTGGAATTCTTTGAGGATATTACGAGCATGGTGGATAGAGGTGTACCGATGGATGTGGTGTATTTGGATTTCCAAAAGGCATTCGATAAGGTGCCACACAAAAGGCTACTGCAGAAGATAAAGGTACACGGAGTCAGAGGAAATGTATTAGCATGGATTGAGAATTGGCTAACTAACAGAAAGCAGAGAGTAGGGATAAATGGGTCCTTTTCAGGTTGGCAATCGGTGGTTAGTGGTGTGCCACAGGGATCGGTGCTGGGACCACAACTGTTTACAATATACATAGATGACCTGGAAGAGGGGACAGAGTGTAGTGTAACAAAATTTGCAGATGACACAAAGATTAGTGGGAAAGCGGGTTGTGTAGAGGACACAGAGAGGCTGCAAAGAGATTTAGATAGGTTAAGCGAATGGGCTAAGGTTTGGCAGATGGAATACAATGTCGGAAAATGTGAAGTCATCCACCTTGGGGAAAAAAAACAGTAAAAGGGAATATTATTTGAATGGGGAGAAATTACAACATGCTGCGGTGCAGAGGGACCTGGGGGTCCTTGTGCATGAATCCCAAAAACGTTAGTTTGCAGGTGCAGCAGGTAATCAGGAAGGCGAATGGAATGTTGACCTTCATTGCGAGAGGGAGGTCCTGCTGCAACTATACAGGTTATTAGTGAGGCCGCACCTGGAGTACTGCGTGCAGTTTTGGTCACCTTACTTAAGGAAGGATATACTAGCTTTGGAAGGGGTACAGAGACGATTCACTAGGCTGATTCCATAGATGAGGGGGTTACCTTATGATGATAGATTGAGTACTCTGGGTCTTTACTCATTGGAGTTCAGAAGGATGAGGGGTGATCTTGTAGAAACATTTAAAATAATAAAAGGGATAGACAAGATAGAGGCAGAGAGGTTGTTTCCACTGGTCGGGGAGACTAGAACTAGGGGGCACAGCCTCAAAATACGGGGGAGCCAATTTAAAACCGAGTTGAGAAGGAATTTCTTCTCCCAGAGAGTTGTGAATCTGTGGAATTCTCTGCCCAAGGAAGCAGTTGAGGCTAGCTCATTGAATGTATTCAAGTCACAGATAGATAGATTTTTAACCAATAAGGGAATTAAGGGTCACGGGGAGCGGGCGGGTAAGTGGAGCTGAGTCCACGGCCAGATCAGCCATGATCTTGTTGAATGGCGGAGCAGGCTCGAGGGGCTAGATGGCCTACTCCTGTTCATAATTCTTATGTTCTTATGTTCTTCCCTTGGTCCTCATGGTGACGTCCTACTACCGAGTGCTCTCCTACACGGTATTATCTGAGTGATAGGTATTGCCATAGTTTCGCAGACAATCCCCAGAGATACCTGGAAAAATAACTTAAATGTATCATTAGTTGCATACATTAAGTAAAACTAAATTTGAAGCATCTCATTTATTTTGATATACTGGTCACTAAAGAAAAAACTGATGCTGAAACGATCACATTGTAAATAATAGATTTTTGAGATTTATACATTTAATCTGTACATAATTCACCAATCTTGTGCTCCCAAAAGAGGATGTGGGTTAGCGAACTGGTACTACAGTATTGTCAGCCTATTTTGAAGTGAGGCTCCTTTGGAATTAGTGCATGGAATTAGTGAATTTAAGAAAGAAAGAAATACTTGCATTTATATAGTGTCTTTCATGACTGGACGTCTCAAAGCGCTTTACAGCCAATGAAGTACTTTTGGAGTGTAGTTACTGTTGTAATGTGCGAAACACAGCAGCCAACTTGTGGACAGCAAGCTCCCACAAAAAGCAATGTGATAATGACCAGATAATCTGTTTTTTTGTTTATGTTGATTGAGGGAGAAATGTTGGCCAGGACACTGGGGATAACTCCCCTGCTCTTCTCAAAATAGTGCCTTGCAATCTTTTACATCCACCTGAGAGAGCAGTCTCATCCAAAAGATGGCACCCCTGACTGTGCAACGCTCCCTCAGCATTGCACTGGAGTGTCAGCCTGGATTTATGTGCTCAAGTTCCTGGAGTGGGACTATGAACCCACAAACTTCTGACTCAAAGGTGAGAGAGCTACCTGCTGAACCACAGCCCACAGCTGGCATATACCTGAGGAAAAGAGTGTTTGAAGACCAGGCCCTCAAAACTGTCATCAAGCTCATGGTCTACAGGGCTGTAGTAATACCAGCCCTCCTGTATGGCTCAGAAACATGGACCATGTGCAGCAGACACCTCTTCAAGGAAAAATATTGTCCCCATTTCTCCTCCAGATCTGCTGCCAATTATTTTAAATCTATGACCGTGGTTACCGACCCAGTTCTCCCTAATTGTTCTACCAAAACCACGCCTAATTTTGAATACCTCTACCCCTAACCTTCTGTGCTCTAAGGAGAACAATCCCAGCTTCTCCAATCGCTCCACATAACTGAAGTTCCTCATCCCTAGTATAATCCTGGTAAACCACCTCTATACCTTCTCCAAGGCCTTGACATTATTTCTACAGTGTGGTGCCCAGTATTGAACACAATACTCAAGCTGAGGCCTAACCAGCAATTTGTAAAGGTTTAGCATGACTTCCTTGTTTTTGTATTCAATGTCCCTATCTCATAAGCTTTCTTAAATGCCTTATCAATTTGCCCTGCTACCTTAAAAGGTTTACAGTTCTAAATTAAACCCAACAATGTCCCCCTACTGCACAATATTTAGAACACTGAAAATAAGATAATGAGCCATTATGCACATATTTTTACGTCTGTAAGTTAACTATCCAGAAAAGTTTTCTGTAATTTTTGCTTGTACAACAGTTTTTGGCTGTGCCATCCGTGCTGATGGATTACCATATCTAGCATCATATAGTTGAAGGGAATGCTCTAGGCTATACTTTCAAATTAAGATAAAAACAAAATTTACTAGTAATTCAAAGGAGACAGCCAAATGCACCACATGTTTTGTTCCATATTTCATTGCATCAAAAACACTCCCGAAGGTAAACTTTGTGTAGATAATGGCTACCTCAACTAAATATGCTTGCTTCAACTGTTTCCAGTGGTAGAGGGTCGATAACCAGAGGACACAGATTTAACGTACTTGGCAAAAGAACCAGAGGTGACATGAGGAAAAAATGTTTTACACAGGCAGTTGTTATGATCTAGAATGCAGTGCCTGAAAGGGTGCTGGAAGCAGAATCAAAAGCATCCTTCAAAAGGGAATTGGATTAATACTTGAAGGGAAAAATTTGCAGGGCTATGAGGACAGAGTAGGGCACTGGGACTAATTGGATAGCTCTACCAAAAAGCTGGTACAGACATGATGGACCGAATGGCCTACTTCTGTGCTGTATCATTCCATGGTTCTATGAAATGTCTCAAAATGGCTGTCTGCAACTGCTTCTCTCCCACCCAGAGACATGGAAGTGATTGTATTGCACAAAAGTAGCATACCTTTGAAAATGGTTTGGGGTGGAATGTAGAATGTTGCGGTGCAGGGGGTGTCGCAGTTGTGTGGGGCGGGGTGCTCTTTACCTTTCCGCCATTATTCATTGTTCATAGGTTTATATGTAATCTTCAGGGCTGCTGACTGAGGGAAGTGTAGCTCTTTGTCGGCTAGCGCAGACACGATGGGCCGAAATGGCCTACTTTTGCGCTGTAAATTTCTATGGGCTAGAGCCTCCACTTTTCTGGTTATTGCCCAAATTTCCGGCGTGGGCGGTAAAAAAGGATTTTCAGATCGCCAGCTTCTCGCCCATTCTCAAACCACCAAGTCTCCACTTTTGAAAATGGGCGTTACCGCGAGCGATATAAAATGGGCGGTAGCGTTAAATGTTTTTGACCTTCAGCCATAACGTGTGGCCATCCTTAGCAACGGCATGGCAATGCTCGATTCCTGCGATTCTGGAGGTCAAGGGTCACCATGACATGCGCAGAAGAGGAGACAAAGAGAGAGGGAGCTCAGAGGGACTGAAGGCGTGGCTGGGTGTGGTGTGGCTGCTTTGGGAGGAAGGAGGGAGACTTTAGGGCTTCACAGCAAGTAGCCAAACAGAAAGTAGTTGTTACCAGCCACATATTTGACTGAATTTGGCCTATAATAGAGAGAGAGGAGGAGGCATCATAGCATGCTGTGGAGACTGATGCTAGAAACAGCAGTGAGGTGGGAGAGGAGCACATTGGAGGCCGCAAAAGAACCAGGAGGTTCTCGGACGAGGCAACTGCCTCCCTCCTGCAGGAGGTCGAGTTACGCTGGGGTGATTTGACATAGGGAGGGCGTGGGAAGCCCACCCCAAAGACATACCAGAGGATATGGACTAGAGGTGGTCTCGCGGCGGCCAACGAGGTGCATGAGGGCAACAAATGCCGCAAGAGATAGAGCAACCTTGTGGGATCCGTAAGAGTAAGTATTACATTGATTTACATGTACTTATGTATTTCTATAATTTGATTTGTAACAGTCATGGGTGACTATCAGCAGATGTGAGGTCTTGCACTTTTACCGGGAATGTTTTACTCAAAGCCTGGTGTCACAGGTAAAGAATGATAATAATCATAATAATCATGATTACCTCTGTCGGTTATGTGTTGTATCAGTCTCTGTAACAGTACCTAGCAATGATATCACGCAATGATCTCATGCCATATCGTCCTGTCACCTTTTACAGAAGAAGCTATCGACGATGAGGTCCGTGCAGAGGCGAACGGGTGGGGGGGGCCACCAGTCCCCAGCGACATCACTGAGATGGAGGAGCGAATGCTCATACTCGTGGGGAAGCACCCCCAGACAGCCACGGACGCATCTGCAGATCCCGAAGTGATGCCACGTGAGTAAAGCTTACACCATTGCGTTATGTAAAGTCAATAGATGCCACACCCACTCATATCCAAATAATCATATATGATAGATGATTTCTAAAAGTGTCATAGAAATAATGCTGGCCGAATGAAAATCATTGCAATGCAAATGTGTTGATGGTCATGAAATGTGATGTCTGTGATGATCTTGATAGTAGTGGTGCTTTTATCGTGCATATGCTGTGTGTAGCGCTGGACTCACCTTGTCACCCTAGCACCCACTTCTCCTCTAATAACCTCAATTGTATCTTGCAGCTCAGCCAGCAGCGCAGCCCCAGACAAAACCACAGAGGCCAGAAGGTGGAGCGCGGGGCAGGAGTCGGCGGACGATCCTACTACATCTGGTGCTGAGGAGCTCCGATTCTCACCCGTCAATCCGCTGAGTCTGTTCTAGACGGATGGGAGCGCGGACTTAGAAGAACCTGCTTCACCATGCTCCAGAGGTCATTCCATCCCAAGGCCATCTAGTGGTCCTCCGGTCATTCCCAACTCCACTCTGGAGGTACCAGCCCCAAGCACCTCTCCACAGGGCACCCCATTTGTCCCCAGTACGGCGCCGACCCCGCGGAGGCCTCGTGGACGTGGCAGGTCTGTTCCACGAGCACGACAAGACAGCGGAGAGATGGTACAGTTGTCCAGGAGGACTGTAGACATTGGTGACCAGCTCATTGAAGCATTGGGGGGCATATCCCGACAGTTGCCCACCATGACCAAGTACATTCCATGCATGGCGGAGTCCCTGGATGCGATAGCCATAAACACTGCTGCCACAGGCCTCCCAGTGATCCCCGAGTGCGGCACTCCATCTCTAGGTTCCGCACCACCACTGCGAACGGCAGTTGAGAGCAAGGACCAAGATCCTGCTGAAGGAATGTTGCCCCCTCAGCAGCCCCCGCTCTCGTAGCCGTGCAACGACTGCATCTGCCTTCATCCCCCCCAATGAGGCACTACCTGAGCAGCTCCTCGGCCAGGCACCGCGGAGCGAGGAAGGGAAGGGGTAGAAGTGGGGAGAAGAAGGAGAGGGGGAAGGAAAGTGAGGTGCATGTGCACAGGTGATGGCTTTGTTATATCTCCATCTGGCTGTATGCAATTTGTTGCAATGTATGCGGGCTGAGGACCACGCTCCTGCTCTGCCTTTGTATTCTGTGTTGCTGGACATGTTGAACATGTGATTTATGTCAATGGTGGAAAAAGTGAGGTGTGGGCAGGGGTTGGGTGTTATTGGCTGTGATATTTATGATTTCAGACCAATGTTGATAATAAATTTTTGTTATTGAACATAACCTTGTTGCGCATTGTCTCAGATAGCTGGACCATTACACACTGGTGATTCCTTATCATGAAAGGGTTAAATACAACTTAACATCAATCAACGTAAACTTTAACTGGCACAAGGTGATCGGCACCATTGATGTCTGAGCTGCACACACACAGCAGTTTCTCAGCTTTCAGTCACATCAGCGCTCTTTCAGGCAAATCTTTCCGATTCCAGCTCCTCACATAAGATTGGGATTTAAAAAATGCCAGCCACCCCGCTGGCGTTTGTTCTGGTTAGTTCCACTTTTTGTGGCCGTTTTTTTGGGCGAGCGATATTGTGAGCGATATGTGTGTAAGGTGATGGTGGGCGATCTCATGGCCGCTAGTTTGGGTAAATATGCTCTTTACGACAACAAAAAGTGGGTTGGCGGTAATATTTTTTCTCGGCATTAAGCACATAGGGAAAGTAACGCTCGGCAATAAGTTTCCGAAAAATGCCCGCCAGTTTCCATTTTGTGCCAAAATGGGCGATATATGGGCGTTATAAGTAATTTCAGTGGTAAAGTGGGCGTTAAGTGGGCAAAAAACGTGGAGGGACTAGTCCAAGTTTTCCATGTTTCTATGATGCAGAAAAATATTTGTATGTTGATTTGGCGGACTTCTTTGCATTCCTAGTTAGTCCTATTTATTCTAAATACAGATTAGCGTCCAAAGAGATTCTTAAATATCAATTAATCACTATGTATCTAGTCTTAAATGAATTAATGATGATGAAGACAGACGTTTAGTTTGATAACTTGAATAATCCACTTGCCTTTAAATAGAGCTGATTTTAAGCTGCAGAAAATGCTGGAAATACTCAGCAGGTCAGGCAGCATCTGTGCACAGATGATCTTTCATCTTTTCACACATGCTGCCTGACCTGCTGAGTATTTCCAGCATTTTCTGTTCTTATTTGAGATTTCCAGCATCTGCAGTATTTTGATTTTGTCTGATTTTAATCTATTTAGGTTTTGTAGGGCTGAATAGTAAATCAAAACTAACTTGGTTAATTCAGGCTTACTTTGCATACTCCTGAATTGGTGCAAGACTTGGAGGCCAAAATTCGGTCCCGCCGATTTTGAGGCAGTGACACCGGATGAGTGCTGATTTTAACGCCAGGCGGTAGGTGTCGCCTCAAACTTCAAAATCTGGTTTTGCTGCCCAAAGATGAGAGCGCAGCGGTTAAAGTGGCTTTGCACACTCATCCTCGGACGCCAACGGAGCGGCATTTCAGGAGGCCTACTGAATTTCCCGATGTTAAAAAAATAGAAAAAAAAAGTTTCCGACACTTTCCCTCACCCACACTTCCCCACTGATCCAATTAATACATAAATTCTAAAAAAAATAAACATATCTACTTACCTTGATGCCTGAACGCTACATGCCCGGAATCCCCGATGACCCGCCACCTGTCCCAGGCTGTACAGAAGCCTGTCGGTAAGGCCACCGTACTTACCTAATGTCCCAGTGGTGGTAAGGGGTCGTTGCATGCTCAGTGACATCACCATGTGGATGGCGGCCAAGCACGCAGCGGTATGTCTTGGCGCCAGCCCCACCGCCCAACTACATTTTCTGAGAGCCGAGTAACCCGATCGCCACCGAGGGTAAGGACTTTGCCGTCCGTTAGCCGTCCCTCTCCAGCAGTAACGGGTGGCGTGACAAACCGAATTTTCGACCCATTAAGTTTTTCAATCTTTTTTTTCTTATTCAATAACTGCTCCCATAAGTGAAGCTTCGTTCTCTGCAAACCAGTGCCTGCCTTTATATAGCCGATATCTGATAATGTAGTGAGTGTCTTAAGGAAACCCTTGTCACTATAGTTAGCAGGGAGAATCACCTGGTATAATATTAGTGCAATATGAATCAAGCAATACAATATAAATGCAGTATACATCATCTGATACAATATCAGTGCACTATTGTAAAGACTTTCACAAACTCAGGAGGTCCTAAAGTGCCTTATAACCAATGAAGTACTTTTTGAAGTGTAGTCATTGTTGTGATGTGGGAAACGTAGTAGCCAATTTGTTCACAAGAAGTCACACAGACAGAAATGAGATAATGACCAGATAATCTGTTTTAGTGATATTGGTTGAGGATTAAATACCATCCAGGACACCAGAGATAACTCTCCTGCTCTTTTTTGAATAGTGTGAGGGGATCTTTTACGTCAACTTCAGAGGGCAGACCTCGATTCAACGTCTCCTCCCAAAGGCAGCACCTCCCACAGTGCGCCGCTCCCACAGTACCACCCCTCTGACAGTGCAGCACTCCCTCAATCTTGCCCCTGCGACAATGCAACACTCCCTCAGTAGTGCACTGAAGTGTCAGCCTGGATATGGATGCTGGCAGGAATTTGCACCTTTTAACTCCAAGGCTACCACCTTGGTAAAAGGCTTGCAGTATAAATTGAGCAACATAATATCAATGAAGTAAGAATCATATGGAATAATTATTAGAGAGGAAAAACCAAGAAACTGCAGACTTGTCAGCTTAACATCAGTTGTAGGGCTGTTACTGGAATCTATCATCAGAGACAGAGTGACTGAACACTTGGACAAGTATGAGCTGATCAAAAAGAGTCAGCACAGATTTCTGAAGGGTAGGTCATGTCAAATAAGAAGGTAAGGTTGTGTACAAAATTGTTTGGCCTGAGACAATGGCCAGAGAGGGGGATGGAATGGAGTTTGTGGCAGAGGTTAAAGACAATATAATGATTTTGGTCTTCCCAGTGTTTAATTAGAGAAAACTGTGGCTCATCCAGGATTGGATGTTGGACAAACAGTCTGACAACAGCAAGGCAGCGTAGGATTAGAGAGAGGTAGTGGTGAGGTAGAGCTGGGTGTTGTCAGCGTACATGTGGAAGATGATGTTGCAAAAGGGGCAGCATGTAGATGACAAATAGAAAAGCACCAAGAATAGGTCTTTAGGGAAACTCCAGAGATAACGAGAGTGGGTCGAGAAGCCATTGCAGGAGATTCTCTGGCTACGATCAGATAGGTAAGAGTGGAACCAGGCGAGGACAGTCCCACTCAGCTGGATAATGGAGGAAGGGTGTTGGAGGAGGAAAATGGTGTAGTCAACCTTGTCGAAAGCTGCAGACAGCTCGATAAGGTTGAGGAGTGATTGTGCATCATGGTACCAGTCACAGAGGATGTAATTTGTGACTTTAATTAGGGATAGTTTAGTGCTGTGGCAGAGGCGTAAAACTGAGTGGAGAGGTTCAAACATGGAGCTGCAGGAAAGATAGGCATGGATTTGGGAGGCAACACCCTCAAGTGCTTTAGAGAGAAATGGAAGATGAAGTGGTAGTTAAGATTGGATTTTTGAGGAGGGAGTAGTGACAACAGATTTGAAGGGGCGGGAAACAGTACCTGAGAAGAGGTACAATACAAGGTACATACAATGTTTACAATATTAGCTTGCATGGAGGCCACGAATGGAAGTTCGACAGTCAGCAATTTAGTGGGAATAGGGTTACAAGAGCAGGAAGTGGATAAAATAAGCTGGGAGAGAGTCTGATGAGAGATAGGAGAAACTAGAGAAAGATGCAAGTTCATGGCTTGGGTGGGGGAAACCTTGGTGAAGTTTGACTTGGTGGGCTTGGAAAAGGGAGGGAATTGCCAGAGACAGCTGAATGGATAGTCTCAATCATAATGACTAAGACAACTATGAGCTGCTTGCATTTGTTGTTGGAGGTAAGGGTGGAGGGGAATGGGAGAGGGGTTTAAAGAGACAATATTACCCTTATAATAAAACTTCTCATTTGTAAGTAATTCTGATAGTACATATTGATTGTTATCTCCTGCTAATGAACCACAGATTGTCATTTGATAAACTTGGAGTGAATAGGCACAGCTGGTCCTGACCATCATTGTATGCCAACTGTTGCTGTTGAGAAGTAAAAGGGAGTGAAACTTTTCGAAGGGGGTGCGGGAGGGGTCGGGTGGAAGATGGGAGATATTTTGGGACTGTGGCTCAGTGGGTAGCACATTCACCTCTGAGTCAGAAGGTTGTGGGTTCGAGTCCCACACCGGGGACATGAGCACATAAATCTAGGCTGACACTCCAGTGCAGTGCTAATGGAGTGCTGCACTGTCAGAGGCACCGTCTTTTGGATGAGACGTTAAACTGAGGCCCTGTCTGCCCTCTCAGGTGGACGTAAAAGATCCCATGGCACTATTTCAAAGAAGAGCAGGGGAGTTATCCCAGGTGTCCTGGTCAATATTTATCCCTCAATCAACATAACAAAAACAGACTATCTGGTCATTATCATATTGCTGTTTGTGGGAGTTTGCTTTGCACGAGTTGGCTGCTGTGTTTCCCACATTACAACAATGACTACATTATAAAAGTACTTCATTGGCTGTAATCTCTTTGAGATGTCCAGTGGTTGTGAAAGGTGCTATATAAATGCAAGTCTTTCTTTTCTTTTTTGAATATTAGATCACAATATTTGGAGCCACAGAATGGCACCATTGTTGGTACAACCCCATTCCATCAGCTCCCAATAGGATCGGGCAGACACCAAGTGGATGCTGTGGAATTTCTTTGCAGAGAGAAGGGAAATTAAAGATTCTAGCTTGGTGCCTTCTGGTCGTGGGCTACATGAGCAGTCGCTGCCATCTGGAAGTGAGCTGTCCACCAATGCACTTGGCAGCAGAGATGTCAAGGCCAGTTGGGAGACTGAAAATAGGATGTAACTTGCCAGAAGGAAAATTACATAAAAAATGAAATAGGAACAATAAACTCCGCTACCAACTCCACAACATATATTATTAAAAAAAAACTCATATATGAGAAAAATTTCCAGGCCCTGAGCTCAAACTTTGCTCTTATGGTTTATGATGTCATTTGAACCCTTGGATGACTTTATTGCCTTTTAATCACTCCCAGTATCCCTTACGCTCTTTGTTTTACCTTCCTGTCAATCATCTGACAATATTATTCTGCATGGAAGAAATCAAAGTAACCTCTCTCAGCGTACAGTCAGTATCATTTAAGTTCTGCTTTTGGTATTGATTTCATCTGATTCAGAAGAAAGTATATATTGTAAAACATGTATAAATGACAAAAAAGTGAATATAAGACTATAATGAAATCTATTGGAGAGTAATTTGATGCCTGCACCATTCGAGGGGCTTTGCTATCACAGTTTATGATATCATGTGAACCCCTAGGGCCTAATTACTCAGTCCCAGACAATTCTGTAATATATTATACAAAATATAAAATTTAAAAAAATGATTTTAAAATATTTATACATGTTTAGCAGAAATTAATATATCAAAATTTGCACATAACATCAATTACAAACACAACCTGGTTAAACTTTTCCGCAAAAATACAACATAACTAGGACATAAAATTCATAAAATTTCCCAACTCTCCCTTTTACAGCAGAAGTTTATAAATGCTTCCAAGTACAATTTGACTGTATTTTCTTTGGGAAGATAAATTAAAGCAATTAAGCTTCCTCCTAGTGGTAATTTCCAAGAGAGTTTTGTTCTGATGCTATCGCTTGTGTAGGTTACACCATGTTTTAAAGATGACAGTTTGCATTTCAGTTTGATCACTTCAGATACTTTGATGCTGATTTGGTAGAGAGTTCGTGAGCATTTTTTTAAAACAGATAAACGATTCTGCATCAAGGAGAAACATTGGGCTGGATTTTCGCATTTCCCGATTTTGGGGCACTAATCGCGGCGAGGTGGTCCCGATACCGCCTGAAAAATGTTTACGCCTTCAACTGGAAATTTCGGCAAAAAATGAGGATCCATGATCGGGGGTGTTAAATCAGGGGTTAAACAACGGACGTTGTGCGCCCGAGCCGAAAATCGCGGTGTTAAAAGAGGCGGCCATTTTGTGCATGCACAGTCACGTTTTAGTTTTCCCGGGTGCAGACGTTATTTCAGGGTGCGGCAGCTTCCTCCGCGCATGTACAGATGACCCGCCCGACTTCTGGCACTTCTACAGTGACAGAGCAGCAGGAGGGCAGGCAGCGTGCCAGGCTTTTCCCACAGAGGATGCTGAGGCCTTTGTCCAGGCAGTGGAGAGGAGGTGGACATCACTCCATCTGGTTGAGGGAGGGAGACTGCTGCCAACAATTTTCAAGAGGTTATGGCATGAAATTGCACAAGAGGTGTCTGCGGCAGACCTGGCTGCCAGAACTGGCACCCAATGTCGCAAACAGTTCAATGACCTCACCAGGGTCATCAGGATGATACCCTTCACATTTCTGTATGCTTACTATCCTTGCAACATGAATGTCAGACACCATGTGAAGGCTTTCATGTATCTGACCATTCTCAAAGTCTTGCAGCCTGTGGTGTGGGTTTCACAATGCATCAGAAAGCTGAAGGCTGACTTCTCCAGCCATTGCTTCTTAATGAAGGATGCACATATGCTCGTTGTTCCCTAATCATTGAGAACCTTCCTGGCAATACACTCCCACTGCTGATATGGGTTTCATAAAGATCACCTGCAGGCCTATGCTACCTCCCTCTCAGCTCCTACCAATCACTCACAAATCTCATGCAACATCCACACAGATTGAAGTGAAGACATTTGCACATACACACAGTCTCAGCTATTGAACTATGGAAGGCATATGTGCCCCAACAGGAGGTGGACCTTTTCTGAACCCTTCCTATTTTTCTCATTGCAGGCGAAGCTCTCACACAACAGGCGTGAGCAGGGCCGGAGAAGCGGGAGTCTGCCTCAGCTCCTCGATTTAATAGATGTGGAGGAATGGGTGGCTGCCCTCATTGGAGCAGCAGCTCGGACAGTTGCTGGGGACAATGCTGAATCCCCTTCGAGTAGTGAGGGTATGTAAATGGATTGCGCAACTGATGTGACTTCATTAAGACGTATTATGAAGTGGCGTGGGATCTTCACATGTACATGTGCAATGCCACCTTCCTGCTATCACCTTGCCCCGGACCCTTCTGGTAACCACACGTATGTTGTTTACTGCTTGCAGAAGAACAGCCACAATCCCGACAGGAGTCCAGGGAGTCATCGACATCTGGCCATGGGGGAGATGATGAGGCTTGCGACCAGATTGCGACCAGTTGGCCCATCGTAACAAAGCACATCTGGGGACGAGCCAAATTTTCCTGGCTTTGAGTCGTTGGAGGCTCCTGCCCCCAGTCGCCTACAGCAACGCGATGCGAGAGGGGAATCTCGGAGGCCACCTCTTCTGAGGGTGAGCCAGCAAAGTAGGTCCGTTGAACAACAGGCAGACATGGAACTCGACTTGGTGGAAATGTCCTGGGAAAGCACAGACATGCACCGTGAGCTCATGGGTGCACTGGGTCGGATCCCAGAGAGCATCAACAAGCTTTCTGCAACTGTTGCCGAGGCAGCATCAAGCATTGTCGGTGCAACTCAGGACTCCAGTGAGGCCATTATTGCCCACTCGCAGAGGCAGGTGGCCTCCAGCAGCGACATTGGCATTCCAGAGTGTGCGGCACGTGCCATTAATCATGTTGCAGCATTGATCGGATCGCAGGCACAAGAGACACTGCAGATTGGTGATTTGATGTGGTCGATGACTGCTGCCATCCTCACTGTCCAACGAGGAAGGGACATTGCCGAAGCAGCCCAGCAAGTTGTGGAGACACATCATGCTCCGGATGTTGAGGCTCAGCCCTGTCTGAGTCTCAGTGGCTCCCAGGAAATGGAAGGTGCTGTCCTTCCTCAGCATGACAGCATTCCGGCTCTGACTCTCCCACCATGCACCCTACGCAGTACACACCCGAGCCAGCAGTGACTGCTTCCGCTGATGATGAGGCGCAGCAGTCCGCATCCGGGTCTTCCAGGCCCAGAGCTGTCCAGGGCGACGTCATAATCCGTCTACATTATCTGACCCCTTAACACTGCAGCACTCAAGTAGCCTTACTGTAGGCACTGAGGCTTCACTGAGGAGGAGCAGCAGGCGTGGGAGGGGGGTAAAGTGTCAGGGTGGAAAAGCACAGGGCAAGTCCCAATAAGGGGTTGCACAATGAGCTGCAAATGCATTCAGATGTAATGAGTGCTCCTGTAGATATTTCATTTGTTACAATTTAATGTAACCTGAGAAAGTTGCAGCAGGACACCGTCTATTGTATAGTTTTATTTTGATGGCTTGAAGTGTCGTTTGCTTTTGGAGTTTTATGTGATGTTTTTAAATTGTTCGTTCATTGAATCATTGCGTTTGTTTGGGGGGGTCGGCTTTGATACTTTTGTTCAATAAATTAAAACTTTGAGCCTTTGCTGTTGTTGTCTTGTGTATCATCGCAAAGCTCAGCATAGATGTGCCTTTATGGTGGCAAATAGTGTGGCCAGTATTAGAGGCATTCCTCAGCTTACTCCATTCAAGCAAACCGGTCCATTATGAGCTGCCATGATGCGGCTCTTACTCCAGCAGCATCTCCATGCTGCCTCCCCTATGGTTCGGGTGGCTATCCAATGGGGGCCTCACCAGGCTTGTCTTCGTCATCCTCCTCCTTCTGAGGTGGCCCTGCAATCCCCATTGGCAATGCCTGGCCCCTGATGAGTGCCAAGTGGTGCAACATGCAACACAGCACAATGTCTTCAGAGACCTGTTGAGCGGGATATTGAAGGCTGCCTCCAGAGCATAGGTCTGCCTGTAGCAGGGGGCATATATGTGTCTGCACTTCCTCTCGGAGGTGCATCTTTCTCACACACTGCTCCCCAGAGAGCTGGAGGTTTGACCTTTAGTGTCTGTAAACCTGTGGGAGGTAAGCCGTCCTCCCCATATGTCTTCGGCCTCTCCTCAGCCATGTCTGAACATGGCCAGCAGCCTTTCTTCCAGCTTGACGATGCCTAGTAAAGCCAACCAGCATTATACGCTAGTGAGCGACTATAAAATTAGTTACCTGACATTGTTAGGCGATAAAAGTAGCGTTTGCAAGTCTGACATTCACGTAGTGTTCTATTCCCAATCTTTGCAGACAATCTGAGCTGCGATGTAGGATCCTCATCCATCTAATTAAAAACGGCGACAGTACCGCCTGCTGCACACTGGATCAGCCGTTTTTTTCAGACTTTTCCTGGGGCGGACGCTAAATGAGGCATGAGGGCCGAATTTTCCATCCGGGGCGCTAGCGCAGCATTGCACAACGATTGATATCATGATCTCAGTCAAACTGAAGGGTGGGGCAGTAAGATTTTGTGCTGCTGGAAATCAGGAGCCTAATTTACCGTCTGGGCGCTAAAATCTGGATGCCTGGCGTTTACCATTTAACGCCCCTCCGGGGGGGGTGGGGTGGGGGGCCTGGGGGGCCTGACCCGTCCACCTCCATGGCACGAACCTGGTATTGCAGTACTTCCAGGAACGGTGCAGTGGCTCTAGGCCTTTTGGCAAAGAGCAAAAACATTGGTGCAGAGTGATCCTTGAATGGACCCAAGGTGACCTCTGGCGTTTATGATCTGACAAGTTGATCTGACAAAGAATTGGAAAGATTGGCAACGAATAAAACATTAAAAAAAAAATTTTACGCCCCTCCGGGATGCAAGCAGAGGCACAAAAGAGCCAAAGTTCCAGCCATAATGCCTCAAAAATGTTGAGTTTTTTTTGGTCTGTCTGATCTCCCTTTTCCAAGTGACTTTCTTCCCCAGGTCTTAGTTAGTACCACTCTACCACTGACTACTAAGACATGGGCAAGGGGTATCTCTGGCATGTTTCTTGTTTGGAATGGCCCCTCAATCCCGTGGGAAAAATCTTTGATCCCCTTGGACCTTCCGCATAACTGTGGTTGATATCAGGATTTCCGAACTTGACTGAAATCTTCAGACTTTTGATAACATTTTGCCAGCACCGAATAATGAGTATTAAAGAGTATTATATTTGAAAATAGGAAGGTTACATTAATGAGGTGGTGAGGGAGGAGAATTTCAATCACCAATTATAAATAGGGAACACACATAGAAACATAGAAACATAGAAAATAGGTGCAGGAGTAGGCCATTTGGCCCTTCGAGCCTGCACCACTATTCAATAAGATCATGGCTGATCATTCCCTCAGTATCCCTTTCCTGCTTTCTCTCCATACCCCTTCATCCTTTTAGCCGTAAGGCTCATACCTAACTCCCTCTTGAATATATCTAACGAACTAGCATCAACAAATGTTTGCGGTAGAGAATTCCACAGGTTAACAACACTGCGTGAAGAAGTTTCTCCTCATCTCAGTCCTAAATGGCTTACCCCTTATCCTTAGACTATGTCCCCTGGTTCTGGATTCCCCCAACATCGGGAACATTCTTCCTGCATCTAACCTGTCCAGTCCCGTCAGAATTTCATATGTTTCTATGAGATCCCCTCTCATTCTTTTAAATTCCAGTGAATACAGCCCCAGTCGATCCAGTCTCTCCACATATGTCAGTCCTGCCATCCCGGGAATCAGTCTGGTGAGTCTTTGCTGCACTCCCTCAATAGCAAGAACGTCCTTCCTCAGATTAGGAGACCAAAAATTGAACACAATATTCCAGGTGAGGCCTCAACAAGGCCCTGTACAGCTGCAGTAAGATCTCCCTGCTCCTATTCTCAAATCCCCTGTCTAGGAAGGCCAAAATGCCATTTGCCTTCTTCACTGCCTGCTGTACCTACATGCTAATCTTCAATGACTGATGTACCATGACACTCAGGTCTCGTTGCACCGCCCCTTTTCCTAATCCGCCGCCATTCAGATAATATGCTGCCTTCATGTTTTTGCCACCAAAGTGGATAACCTCACATTTGTCCACATTATACTGCATCTGCCATGCATTTGCCCACTCACCTAACCTGTCCAATCACCCTGCAGCCTCTTAGCATGCTCCTCACAGCTCACAACGCCACCCAGCTTAGTGTTATCTGCAAACTTGGAGATATCACTCTCAATTCCTTCATCTAAATCATTGATGTATATGGTAAATAGCTGGGGTTCCAGCACTGAACCCTGCGGCACTCAACTAGTCACTGCCTGCCATTCTGAAAAGGACCCATTTATCCTGACTCTCTGCTTCCTGTCTGTCAACCAGTTCTCTATCCATGTCAGTACATTACTCCCAATACCATGTGCTTTAATTTTGCACACCAATCTTTTGTGTGGGACCTTGTCAAAAGCCTTTTGAAAGTCCAAATACACCACATCCACTTGTTCCCCTTTGTCCACTCTACTAGTTACATCCTCAAAAAATTCCAGAAGATTTGTCAAGCATGATTTCCCTTTCATAAATCCATGCTGACTTGGACCGATCCTGTCACTGCTTTCCAAATGCGTTGCTTTTTCATCTTTAATAATTGATTCCAACATTTTCCCCACTACTGATGCCAGGCTAACCGGTCTATAATTTCCTGTTTTCTCTCTCCCTCCTTTTTTAAAAAGTGGTGTTACATTAGCTACCCTCCAGTCCATAGGGACTGATCCAGAGTCGATAGACTGTTGGAAAATGATCACCAATGCATTCACTATTTCTAGGACCACTTCCTTAAGTACTCTGGGATGCAGTTTATCAGGCCCTGGGGATTTATCGGCCTTCAATCCCATCAATTTCCCTAACACAATTTCCTGATTAATAAGGATTTCCTTCAGTTCCTCCTTCTCGCTAAACCCTCGGTCCCCTAGTATTTCCGGAAGGTTATTTGTGTCTTCCTTCGTGAAGACAGAACCAAAGTATTTGTTCAATTGGTCTGCCATTTCTTTGTTCCCCATTATAAATTCACCTGATTCTAACTGCAAGGGACCTACGTTTGTCTTCATTAATCTTTTTCTCTTCACATATCTATAGAAGCTTTTGCAGTCAGTTTTTATGTTCCCAGCAAGCTTCCTCTCATACTCTATTTTCCCCTCCTAATTAAACCCTTTGTCCTCCTCTGCTGAATTTTAAATTTCGCCCAGTCCTCAGATTTGCTGATTTTTCTGGCCAATTTATATGCCTCTTCATTGGATTTAACACTATCCCTAATTTCCCTTGTTAGCCATGGTTGAACCACCTTCCCCATTTTATTTTTACTCCAGACAGAGATGTACAATTATTTGAAGTTCATCCATGTGATCTTTAAATGTTTGCCATTGCCTATCCACCGTCAACCCTTTAAGTATCATTCGCCAGTCTATTCTAGCCAATTCACGTCTCATACCATCAAAGTTACCTTTCCTTAAGTTCAGGACCCTAGTCTCTGAATTAACTGTATCATTCTCCATCTTAATAAAGAATTCTACCATATTATGGTCCCTCTTCCCGAAGGGGCCTCGCACATCAAGATTGCTAATTAGTCCTTTCTCGTTATACATCACCCAGTCTAGGATGGCTAGCCCTCTAGTTGGTTCCTCGACATATTGGTCTAGAAAACCATCCCTAATACACTCCAGGAAATCCTCCTCCACCATACTGCTACCAGTTTGATTAGCCCAATCTATATGTAGATTAAAGTCACCCATGATAACTGCTGTACCTTTATTGCATGCGTCCCTAATTTCTTGTTTGATGCTGTCCCCAACCTCACTACTACTGTTTGGTGGTCTGTACACAACTCCCACTAGCGTTTTCTGCCCTTTGGTATTCTGCAGCTCTACCCATGCAGATTCCACATCATCCAAGCTAATGTCCTTCCTTACTATTGTGTTAATTTCTTCTTTAACCAGCAGCGCTACCCCACTTCCTTTTCCTTTCTGTCTATCCTTCCTGAATGTTGAATACCCCTGAATGTTGAGTTCCCAGCCTTGGTCACTCTGGAGCCATGTCTCCGTAATCCCAATTATATCATATTCTTTAATAGCTGCAATTGGTTTGCAGTCAACATTTGTAATACATGATTGCTTCATGATCCAGCGCTTCAGGGAAGCCATGAGATCAATTCTTGGTAATGGTAAGTGGTCCCGATAACATACAGGAAACATAAGTTGTGGTACCTTGGGCGAATCCAACCACAACATGATTAATTTTGACATGAACTGGGATTGAACGTTGCCAAGGGCCAATATCCAGATATACAATTTTAAAAAGGATAACTTCATGTGTGTGAGAAGGGCTAAATCAGATTGATTAGTGAAATTGCTTATTAACATCTCAGTTGTGAGCAAATTGATCACCTTCAAAGGCATACTGAGAAGGATGCAGGAAAAATACCTGCCCAGCAATAGTATGCATACACTCTAAAACATGATCCTAAAAGGAAGAACAGAACAACCAAATCAAAATAAGACAAATTTATTTTTTCCAAACATTACAATGACCCTAGTTGAGTCACCCTAGTTCATGCTCACCCATGTACCAATAGGCACCTCAACAATAGAAATGGCATTGGCCGTCGTCTGAAAGCAGATGGGCAGCCTGGCCACTTACCCTTCTAACACTTCTTGGAATGCAAAGTCCTAACATGGACAAAAACAAATAAAAACAAAATAAAGTTCAGTCTTTGTTTTCACAAATATAGAATATTAAAGTCGATGAGACAAAAAACACCCCAAAAAAGAATTTACTCTCATCCTTGTGAACACACAGCTTCATTCAAATTTGGAGGGAAATGATAGACTAGTCTAAAGCCCAACCTTAAAATATCCTGTTATTGTTTGATTTAAAGTGTATCAAGCCTTAGAATCTGAGCTAAAATTTCTTGCCACCTCATGCCCCAGTGCGCAAACTGGCTAATTGAGCCTATCACGCATACTACAGGTTCAAAGGAATATGCAGCTTCACCAGGATTGCACACTCTTATGGATGAGGCACAAGGCAGTAAAAAGTCCTTTCTGTGCCACAGAGATGAAATATATGTATCATAATATCATTAATGCAATAACTGCTCATTAAAGCTTTCTCCAATACACTGTCGGCTCAGTTACCCAACACATTCTTTATGACTCCTTAGTTAATGAAGTTATGTGTGTTTTCCAGCAGCGTTTTATGACTCGGGGTTTATTGGTCTCAAGTGGCACTGCTGGAACTACATTTTAACATCTGTGATTCATTTTCTCACCCAACCTGATCTCTCTTCCAAACTTCTAAACTTCTAATTCAATCCCTTTCTGTTCCTTTCTCCATCGATTCTTCCCACCCGATTCCTAGCTTGTTTCCCTCAAGGCTGTCACTCACTACTTTCTCGTCATTTTCCTTCCTGTTTCTCGCTCATATTTTCCTGAATTACTCTCCCATTTTTGTCTCTTCACCTCTTTATTCTCATTTCTTTCTCCTCCCTTCTACTTCCCTTATAATGATCCCTGGCGTGAATAGTGGGTTGCAAGCTGAGACCGAAGAATCCACTGATCTTCAGTTGACCCCAGTACTAAAGTGTAACACTGTCAACACCTTCTGTACTTTTAGGCTTGATGATTCAGATGCATTGGACAAGTGATAATCATATTACAGCCTAGAAGCTACTTCCACCTATATTTCCTACACCTATGGTTCCCAGTATACTTGCTACCCAATATGACTTTGTGTTTACATTCATGACCTGTCCAGTTGTGAGATGTAGATTGGGACCAAGATTTAGTACAGTTTCCCCCCTTTTTGGTTTTCAAGCAAAAGAAGGCAAACAAGTGCAATTAGAAGATAGGGAGATCACAGTGTCCAAACATCAAGTGAAAGGGTTCTCCCCCTAACTCCATTCAAGATGGTAATCTTCTCCCCCCTACTCCCATTCACTGTGGTACTGTTCCCACTCTTACTCCCACTCAAGGATCTATCTCTCTTATGCACACTCAAGGTGGTAAATTTCACCAACATTCCCATTCCAGGGAGTACTGTTCCCACTCTCATTCCCATTCCAGGTAAAAAGGAAAGAAAGACTTGCATTTATATGGTGCCTTGCATGACCACCAGATGTCTTAAAGCACTTTACAGCCAATGAAGTACTTTTTGGAGTGCAGTAATTGTTGTAATGTGGGAAATGCAGCAGCCAACTTGCGCACAGCAAATTCCTACAAACAACAAAGTGATAATAACCAGACAATCTGTTTTTGTTACATTGATTGAGGGATAAATATTGGGCAGGACACCGGGGATAACTCTCCCGCTCTTCTTCGAAATAGTGCCATGGGATCTTTTACGTCCAGCTGTGAAAGCAGATGGTGCCTCGGTTTAACGTCTCATCCGAAAGACAGCACCTCCGACAGTGCAGCACTCCCTCAGCACGGCACTGGAGTATCAGCCTAGATTTATGTACTCAAGTTCCTGGATTCGTACTTGACCCCACAACCTTCTGACTCAGAGACGAGAGTGCGACCCACTGAGCCACAGCTGACACTATAAAGTAGTACTGTCTCTCCCTCACTCCCATTCCAGGTACAAATACTGAATTATAGTAAATGTTCCTCTAATAATTTGGAAAATTATAATGTAGCACAGACATTAATTAACTGCTGTTTAGGCCAGAAAATAGTTAAGCATTACCTGAAAAAAGAATTTTAGCATTACCTGCTTCCATTCGTCACCTCCAATGATGATAGTTTAACAAAGTGGACAAATGCCTTTTAATAATATTTCTTGCTGCATCAACATGTAAATATGTAGCACATTTCATTATTGCTGTGTAATAATTTTACTAGCATTGTAAAGCAGAATTTTTACAAGTTTAGTTTAAACATTTGAAAGAGGTTAAAAGAATTTGGCCTTCTAGATAAAATATAGATAATTAGCTTTTCCTAACAATCACAGCTGTGCTGCGCTTCAGATGTGCTGTTAATTGCAGTTGTATTGGCATCACTAATACATTCCCAGGTCCAATATCCTGAATAGTTCAATGGCATATTTGTAGTGCACCAACCCCTGGAATCATAACGGTTGCCTTTTTAGCAGTCTCCACATCATGAGTCCTGTCTGTCTGTCTAACTTCACGTCTCTGTGCTTGTCACAGCCCTGGCATGTCACTTCCATCTATCGTGTACAGAAAAATGTTCAATCAACACAAGGGAAAATCCCAAGCTTGAATTCAGTCAATGCTACTTTGGGAACAGTCAGAAAATAAAACATAAAATAATAGCTGCAGCACCAAAGGAGAGCCACAGAGCTCAGTGCAGATTTGCACTGAACTTGCTATGTGTACGGACATTTTTAATTAGAGGGTATTCTAAGCTGCAAATAATTTCTCAGCAAATGGTTAGACGAACTTCCAATATATTTTAGAATCAGAGATTGGCTGAATTAATTATCATTTCAAGTTACATCTACAAAAACTGAGGATATACCATTTACAGAGGATTGAATCGACAAAGCAGTGGTCTATAAAATTATGTCCCTCCTCACTTGATAATCAGCTAGGAATAACATTCCTGATATTTATTAACCGCCTTCTGGAAAAGCTCGATTGACAATCCAGCTTCGATTTAAACCTTTTTCCAGTGAAGAATCAAAGATGAGAGTAAGTTCTCCTTCTCTTATGCTCAGTTTGAATGCAGGCCAAAGTTGTAGGCAGGCATGCCACTTTCTGTTATGTTATGTGACTATAAACTATATGATATTAAAATGTCAAAGCTATTTTTTTTTAAGTCATGGTTGTGATGATTAGTTTTGTATTGTGGTATGAAAGGACCCCTCATAACACTCAGACCAATATATCGTTCTTGCCCAGTTGGGAGTAACATTTTTTAATAACTATGCCAATCAAAAGTTGCTAACATTAAATTCAGTTTTTATAGGCCTGTTGCCAGTAAATAAGTTACAAACAGTGCTGTCTAGCTGTCATTTGATAGGAAAAGGTCAGCTCACAAGGAAGCTTTTTGTCTTTTTTACAAAAATGCTGAAGCAAGCAATGTCAAAATCCAGCTGCAACAACATGAAGGAGCGAAGACAAATGATTGCTTTCACTGTTGGAGAGTGGATATGCAGCCTCTAATACTGAAACACTCCATAGTATTACAGAAACAGCTGTAATAACTGAAATGCAATGGATTCCCTCCCCAACCTCCCCCTCCAAAAAAAAATTGTTAAGCTATATAAGAGGCAAATCGTACTCGGCTCAGCTGGAAGGGACAGGAGGTGTTGCTTTCTTTATGAATTTGCTCTTTCACCTTACTGAGGGAGGTGTCACGAGTTAAAAGTGATGGAGTACACTCACTGTCTGTGACCTGCTGTGTCGGAGATGAACTTGAGACAGGATGCTTTCGCTCCATGGCCTGCCAAATACTAGCTGTTGCCAGGTGACAGCACATGGATTATATGGAATGCTTGGAAACCATATCACTCATTCAGGCTTCTGGATGGAGCAGAAGGGATGCTTTTTCTCTTCATTATTCACCAGTCTTGTCACAGGGATTAGACAGACGGGTTGCCAGGCAACAGCACCGAGGAGGTCCTCTGCACACCTGCACCAAACAAGAAACCCAACACGAACTTGTCAAGTCCTGGAGGCATTCTGTTGTGGGAAAAATTATGTTCACTGGGTTTAGCGGGGAATTTTCTTGTTAATCGAATCCCTTTGCGTCGACTTAATGAGTACCCGTTCCCTAATACAGCTGTCAGAATTGTCTGCAATTACCATGTGAGATTGGGTAAACCTCACAAAATCAAATTAGAATAAATTGCACCAACATGGTGCACAAGTATGAAGTAAATCTGGCTAAATTTTGGAATATTGTGTTTTCTATTCATGAACTATCAACAGAAAGGGTGCACTCCTGTGTGAAAAATGACATTATACGGCTTCTTAACTGGGAGACAAAGGAAGTCCTGAAGGCAAACACTCTGCACTGGAATGTCTTGGCACCTCGCCAAGCTGCTAATGAAGTAGTCAGCACTAGTCACTGCATCACATACGTTATGAAAGCAGTGGCGGCTTATGCAAATTGCCTTTCTCATAAATTGCATTAGCATTTCCTCCATCAAAAAGGCAGCATGACCGACTGATTTCATTGGGACAATTCTGTAGTAAATACGTGATTGTAAGGTTTCACCAGGGCATTATGCATTTCCATCAGATCATGCCTCAGGCTGATGGGCCACAATCTGGGGAAAGAGGAATAACTAACGTAGTATTAAAAAGCAAAGACATTCTTTCCACTGGTAAACTTGTTTGGCCACGAGGTGAACTTGTCCATCTAAATATAATGCGTAAAGTCATTATGCACCAATAGACATACATAGATCTCCCACTAGATATAGTGTTATACTATAGATAGGCCAACTCTAATATCCTCATTGTATCCATGAGCCGCAGCTTCAAACATATTCCACCTTTCTGAGTTATTGACAATCATTCTGGGATATCTGAAACATTGTGAGAGATCTGCAGCACTCGTAGTTACATAGAGAACTGTGACAAGTCTTAATAACTAGTCTGGATTAACTCTAATTACAATGGAAGTACATATTTTGATTGAGCAGCAAAGCATATAGCTTTGGGTTGGACGCAGTTACAAATTTTAATTTTATGTTTAACTATTTTTTCTGAGGTCAAATATGTTGCAAACAATAGAACTATGGATATGCAAGCACAAGAAGTACAATTAAAATGTACATAGTAGCTGAACAATCATATTATACATTTTGTAAAATATTCCAAAAAATCCCTAATTCACATCCAATACATCATCATCATCATAGACAGTCCCTCGAAATCGAGGAAGACTTGCTTCCACTCTAAAAATGAGTTCTTAGGTTACTGAACAGTCCAATACGGGAATTACAGTCTCTGTAACAGGTGGGACAGATAGTCATTGAAGGAAAGGGCGGTTGGGACTAGTTTGTCGCACGCTTCTTCCGCTGCCTGCGCTTGGTTAGGGCACACTCTCGGCGATGAGACTCGAGGTGCTAAGCGCCCTCCCGGATGCACTTCCTCTACTTAGGGTGGTCTTTGGCCAGGGACTCCCAGGTGTCGGTGGGGATGTTGCATTTTATCAAGGAGGCTTTGAGAGTGTCCTTGTAACGTTTCCTCTGCCCACCTGGGCCTCGCTTGTCGTGTAGGAGTTCCGAGTAGAGCGCTTGCTTTGGGAGTCTTGTGTCAGGCTTGAGAACAATGTGACATGCCCAGCAGAGCTGGTCGAGTGTGGTCAGTGCTTCGATGCTGGGGATGTTGACGTGGTTAAGGACGCTAACGTTGGTATGTCTGTCCTCCCAGGGAATTTGCAGAATCTTGCGGAGATATCGTTGGTGGTATTTCTCTAGCGATTTGAGGTGTCTACTGTATGTAGTCCCGGTCTCTGAGCCATACAGGAGGGCGGGTATCAGTAGTCATTGCTAGAATCCTCCTCAATCGTCTTCTACCTGTGGCTGAGGAGCTCCTCCCGGAGTCACAGTGCAGATTTCGACCTCTACAGGGTACAATGGACATGATTTTTACAGCGCAACAGCTGCAAGAAAAATGTAGGGAATAGCACCAACCCTTGTACATGGCCTTCTTTGACTTTACAAAGGCCTTTGACCCTGTCAACCATGAGGGACTATGGAGTATCCTCCTCCGTTTCGGTAGCCCCCAAAAGGTCGTCACCATCCTCCGCCTGCTCCACGATGACATGCAAGCCATGATCCTGACCAATGGATCCATTACAGACCCAATCCACGTCCGGAATGGGGTCAAGCAGAGTTGCGTCATCATGCCAACCCTCTTCTCAATATTTCTAGCTGCAATGCTCCACCGCAACAAGCTCACCGCTGGAGTGGAACTAAACTACAGAACCAATGGGAACCTGTTCAACGATCGTCGTCTCTAGGCCAGATCCAAGATCGTCCAAACCTCTGTCTTCGAACATCCAATACACTGCACCGTGATCAAGCAATGACATTCTGTGGCCATAGCTTCAGCATCAGACTCAACAATGAAATTAATTTTATTTAGTTCCACTCTGAAAATGAGCTCTGATGAGTTTACAGAAGAGAATCTTACACATTGAGCTGGACTGGAGACATGTTTTAATTTTTAAAGGTAACATATAAAAAACATAAATAAATGATAATAGCAAGCAGTATTTATCTTAAATAAAAATGCATCAAGTATCAGAAACATTTATTATGCAATAAAATGTTCTTAAGACACCAAATTCTACAAGTAATTAATTGCTATCTTACAATAATAGCTGCTGAATTAATAAAGTTTCCATATAATTGATTTAGTTGCTAATCATCAGATGGATTAGAGGCTTTGATTCATGAATTAAGCCAGTCCTTTAGTTAGTCAAAAACACAATTAGGCCCAGAGCATATTACATAGAATTACATAGATTTTATAGCACAGAATCAGACGATTTGGCCCAACAAGTCTCTACGGGTGTTTATGCTCCACATGAGCCTCCTTCCACCTTACCTCATTTCAACATATCCTGCCACTCCTTTCTCCCTGATGTACTTAACTAGCTTCCCCTTAACTGCATCTATACTATTCGCCCCAACCACTCCCTGTGGTAGCAAGTTCCTCATTCTTACCACTCTCTGAGTAAAGAAGTTTCTCCTGAATTCCTTATTGGATTTATTAATAACAATCTTAAATTTATGGCACTTTAGTTTTGGACTTCCCTATAAGTGGAAAGATCTCTAAGCTAACCCTCTTGAACCCCTTCATAATTTTAAATAGCTTTATCAGGACTCCCTTCAGCCGTCTCTTTCCTAGAGAAAAGAGCCCAGCCGGGACAGTCTTTCCTGATAGTTGTTCTCTCTTAGCTCCGGTATCATCCTTGTAAATATTTTTTGCACTTTCTCCAGTGCTCCTATATCCTTTTCGGAATATGGACACCAGAACCGTGCACAGAACTCCAAGTGTGATCTAAACAAGGTTCCAAATAAGTTTAACATAAATTCTCTGCTTTTAAATTCAATTCCTCTGGAAATCAACCCCAGTGATCAGTTTTCACTTTTTATGGCTTTGTTAACCTGCATCGCTACTTCTAATGATTTGTCCATCTATACCCCAAGATTTTTTTTGCACATCTATCCCATTTAGACTCTAAGGGGATGAAATTGCCCTGCACCCTGATTGGGGGCGGTAACCTGCTCATAGAGGTACTTCCTGTGCCCGGCGCAGAAGTCCCGCATTGGCCGCCGAATTGGCCTTACCACCCCTCAGAGGACATGGCATGCAATCTCACACACTCCACTTCCACTTGGGGCTGGTCCAATGGCTAATGTAGCATGATTGGCAGCGCGAGGGGGTTGCTTCACGAAGCGCTGACGCTTTTCCGGAAAGGCCACTGCGCACTCTGCACGGCCTCTGATGGCGAGAAGACAAGAATTGGAGTCGACCGGTGAGTCGGCAACAGTGGCAAGATGGCGGCGCAGAGCGCTTGCAACCTGTCCTTTAACTTCCGCCCCGTGAGCAGATGGCAGTCTGGGGCGCTAACGGGCATTGCAAAAAGGAGCAATTTTGACCCCTTATTTTCCAAGGCGTAGGTGGTCTTCTTATTCCTCCTACCTAAAAGCACCTCCTCACTCTTTTCTATATTGAAATTGATTTGCCATTTACATGCCCGTGCTTCAAGTTTGTTACTGTCTTCCTACACTTTGCCGCAATCTTCCTCTGTATTAATTACAGCGCGCATCCCTCACCCTCCCCTTTATTTAGAGTAATTGCAAATTTTGATATTGCACATCCGATTCCCAAGTTCATATCATGGAATTAAATGTTGAACAACAGCGGTCCCAGCACCAACCCCTTTGGTACACCCCTTCCCACCTTCCGTAAGTCTGAGTAACCTCACTTAAAACAATAGGTTTCAGTGTTATCTTAACCCCTACTGTGTTTTTTTGCAGATAGTTTGCTATCCATTCTTCGAGAAACATAGAAACATAGAAAATAGGTGCAGGAGTAGGCCATTCGGCCTTCGAGCCTGCACCACCATTCAATAAGATCATGGCTGATCATTCCTTCAGTACCCCTTTCCTGCTTTCTCTCCATACCCCTTGATCCCTTTAGCCATTAGGGCCATATCTAACTCCCTCTTTAATATATGCAATGAACTGGCCTCAACAACTCTCTGCAGCAGGAAATTCCACAGGTTAACAACTCTCTGAGTGAAGAAGTTTCTCCTCATCTCAGTCCTAAATGGCTTACCCCTTATCCTTAGACTGTGTCCCCTGGTTCTGGATTTCCCCAACATCGGGAACATTCTTCCAGCATCTAACCTGTCCAGTCCCGTCAGAATTTTATATGTTTCTATGAGATCCCCTCTCATCCTTCTAAACTCCAGTGAATACAGGCCCAGTCGATCCAGTCTCTCCTCATATGTCAGTCCTGCCATCCCGGGAATCAGTCTGGTGAACCTTCGCTGCACTCCCTCAATAGCAAGAACGTCCTTCCTCAGGTTAGGAGACCAAAACTGAACACAATATTCCAGATGCCGCCTCACCAGGGCCCTGTAAAACTGCAGTAAGACATCCCTGCTCCTATGCTCAAATCCCCTAGCTATGAAGGCCAACATACCATTTGCCTTCTTCAACACCTGCTGTACCTGCATGCCAAGTTTCAATGACTGATGTACCACGACACACAGGTCTCATTGCACCTCCACTTTTCCTAATCTGCCGCCATTCAGATAATATTCTGTCTGCATGTTTTTGCCCCCAAAGTGGATAACCTCACATTTATCCACATTATACTGCATCCGCCATGCATTTGCCCACTCACCTAACCCATCCAAATCACCCTGCAGCCTCCTGGTGTCCCCCTAACAGCTCACACCACCACCCAGTTTAGTGTCATCTGCAAACTTGGAGATATTACACTCAATTCCTTCATCCAAATCATTGATGTATATTGCAAAGAGCTGGGATCCCAGCACTGAGCCCTGCGGCACTCCACTAGTCACTGCCTGCCATTCTGAAAAGGACGCGTTTATCCCGACTCTCTGCTTCTGTCTGCCAACCAGTTCTCTATCCACATCAGTATATTACCCCCAATACTATGTGCTTTGATTTTGCACACCAATCTCTTGCGTGGGACCTTGTCAAAAGCCTTTTGAAAGTTCAAATACACCACATCCCTTGTCCACTCGACTAGTTACATTCTCAAAAAATTCCAGAAGGTTTGTCAAGCATGATTTCCCCTTCATAAATCCATGCTGACTTGGACCGATCCTGATATTGCTTTCCAAATGTGCTGCTATTTCATCTTTAATAATTGATTCCAACATTTTCCCCACTACTGATGTCAGGCTAACCGGTCTATAATAATCCGTTTTCTCTCTCCCTCCTTTTTTAAAAAGTGGGGTTACATTACTTACCCTCCAGTCCATAGGAACTGATCCAGAGTCGATAGGCTGTTGGAAAATGATCACCAATGCATTCACTATTTCCAGGGTCACTTCCTTAAGTACTCTGGGATGCAGATTATCAGGCCCTGGGGATTTATCAGCCTTCAATCCCATCAATTTCCCGAACACAAATTCGCACCTAATAAGGATGTCCTTCAGTTCCTCCTTCTCACTAGACCCTCGGTCCCATAGTATTTCCGGAAGGTTATTTGTGACTTCCTTTGTGAAGACAGAACCGAAATATTTGTTCAACTGGTCTGCCATTTCTTTGTTCCCCATTATAAATTCACCTGAATCTGACTGTAAGGGACCTACATTTGCCTCCACTAATCTTTTGCTCTTCACATATCTATAGAAGCTTTTGCAGTCAGTTTTTATGTTCCCAGCAAGCTTCCTCTCATACTCTATTTCCACCTCCGAATTAAAGCCTTTGTCCTCCTCTGCTGAATTCTAAATTTCTCCCCGCCATCAGGTTTGCTGCTTTTTCTGGCCAATTTATATGCCTCTTCCTTGGACCTAACACTATCCTTAATTTCCCTTGTTAGCCACGGTTGAGCCACCTGCCCTGTTTTACTTTTACTCCAAACAGGGATGTACAATTATTGAAGTTCATTCATGTGATCTTTAAATGTTTGCCATTGCCTATCCACCGTCAACCCTTTAAGTATCATTCATCAGTCTATTCTAGCCAATTCACGTCTCATACCATCGAAGTTACCTTTCCTTAAGTTCAGGGCCCTGGTCTCTGAATTAACTGTGTCACTTTCCATCTTAATAAAGAATTCTACCATATTACGGTCACTCTTCCCCAAGGGGTCTCGCACAATTTGTCCTTTCTCATTACACATCACCCAGACTAGGATGGCCAGCCCTTTAGTTGGCTCCTCGACATATTGGTCCAGAAAACCATCTTTAATACACTTCAGGAAATCCTCCTCCACCGTATTGCTACCAGTTTGGTTAGCCCAATCTATATGTAGATTTATGTCGCCCATGATAATCGCTGTACCCTTATTGCACGCCTCCCTAATTTCTTGTTTGATGCTGTCCCCAACCTCACTACTACTGTTTGGTGGTCTGTACACAACTCCCACTAGCATTTTCTGCCCTTTGTTATTCCGCAGCTCCACCCATACAGATTCCACATCATCCAAGCTAGTGTCCTTCTTTACTATTGCGTTAATTTCCTCTTTAACCAGTAATGCTACCCCACCTCCTTTTGCTTTCTGTCTATCCTTCCTGAATGCTGAATACCCCTGGATGTTGAGCTCCCAGCCTTGGTCACCCTAGAGCCATGTCTCCGTGATGCCAATTACATCATATTCATTAATTGCTGCATGTGCAGTTAATTCGTCCACCTTATTTCGAATACTCCTCGCATTGAGACACAGAGCTTTCAGGCTTGGCTTTTTAACGTACTTTGCCCTTTTAGAATTTTGCTATAATGTGGCCCCTTTTGATTTTTGCCTTGAGTTTCTCTGCCCACCACGTTTACTTTTCTTCTTTCTATCTTTTGCTTCTGCCCCCATTCTACTTCCCTCTGTCTCCCTGCATAGGTTCCCATCCCTCTGCCATATTAGTTTAACCCCTCCTCAACAGCACTAGCAAGCACTCCCCCTAAGACATTGGTTCCGGTCCTGCCCAGTTGCAGACCGTCTGGTTTGTACTGGTCCCACCTCCCCCTGAACCGGTTCCAATGCCCCAGGAATTTGAATCCCTCCCTGCTGCACCACTCTTCAAGCCACGTATTCATCTGAGCTATCCTGCGATTCCTGCTCTGACTAGCACCTGGCACTGGTAGCAATCCTGAGATTACTACCTCTACTTGTCTCTTGACTCCACAGGCTGTGACTTTAGTTAGGAGTCTATTATTATCTTATCTTACCTTATCGAAGGCCTTTTTTAAAGTCCTTTTATATTACAACAACGGCATTATTCAATAACGTAGATCAAGCGGGACTTTACCTTTTGAAATCTGTGCTGACTATTCTTTATTATTTTTTTGGTTTCTAAATGTTTTTCTTTTACAACTTTGAGTAAAGATTCCAATATCTTTACTACAACTAATGTTAAGCTAATTGGTCTATAGTTCCATGAAATTGTTCTATTTCCATTTTTGAATATAGGAATAACATTAGCTGTGTGCTAGTCCTCTGGCAATATTCTCTTTTTTCTATACATATATCTTGCTAGGGATCCCCCTTGATCTGGACAGGGGAATAGGAGGAGGACATGAGACCAGGCAGAGCAGCTCTAGATGTTGCAGGAGAGAGGGACAGGAGGGTAAAGTGGGATCCTTCCTCTCCGCCCCCCCCCGCCCCCCCCCCCACTACTGTGGGTACAGGACATCCCTCCTCCTTTGGATCCCCCCCACCAGTACATTCAGCGCCATGTCTGAGAACTTGTGCGCCCTCTCCCTCGATCCTTGGGCCATTCTGTAATGTGCCGCTGTGTGCCAGCTAGAGCACTCCACACCTTCAGTGGAAGTGGATGTGAGGAGCCCACGTATACTGCTCCACGAAAATTGCGTCTAATCGGCAATTGTGTGTTAAACTGTAGGGGGTGGTGTGTGGGGTCAGGTTCACCTCTGACCTTCTGAGCGGTTCGAACGCTCCCACTCCCTGGGTTCTAGACTTTGGATTTATTTGGGGGATGTGACAAAGTGCAAGAGACAACTGGTTTGGTGCAAAGAACTTCGATTTTATTAAGGACAAGAAAATACAATGTCAAACTTGTAATCATTCAAATAAAGAACATTATATCACACATTCAAAGGGGTTACAGAAATAATACACCTCCCATCTCCCACTACCTAACTCTGACTCGGTTAAACTCCAGGGCAAACAGGGTCTATGCTCACCGATCCTTTTCTGGTAGTTGCCGATGGTTCCTGATTTCGGGTTTCGCTGGATTCTGTAGGTTCTGTTTGCCATACCCCGAACGTAGTAGAAAACTTCTTACTGCGCAATCTTCAATTGGGTGGTATCCGCTGATGCGGTAGGGCATGTTTTGGACTTATGGGGTAAGTACCCACTTTCTTTCGTTAGAAATCGGTTTCAAAGTCTCTTTAGGTAATGTTTTTACCTGTTGGTAGTCAGGCCTAGATTGTAGAGTGGACACTTTGGAATCCTCTTTGAGGAGTTTTGTTTTGGAGTTGGTCGATCTCGGTGTTTTCAATGGTACCACGTTGGCTGTGGTCAGTTGCTGCCGCGATGGTGATGTTGTTCCTTCCTTTTCGATAGCAGGGCAATGTGGCCCCGGTAGTGTCGTTGAGGCTGACGAGGCTTGTTACGACTGCTGCGGTGGTCTCTCTCTCCTCCCTTCTTGATGCTGATACTGTCCTCGCAAGCAAAAGCATGCCTTCGTTAAAACAGGGCCCCAGTTATACTTTTGAAGCTAATCTTCTAATCTTCGCGCCAAATCAGCCCTGATTCTTTGTTTAATTTTTGGCGGGCTTGATATCCTATTTGTCATATTTTGGCATGCTCATTAAATGTTAACCTGTCTCAGATGTGTCGATCTTTCAAATCTGTTTCTTGATGAAAAAAAATTAGCTTTGGTATTTGCAATGTCTGCCTAGGTTTTGGTCTTCCATGCGTGCTGGATGTGCCATTGTCATTATGCATGTGCTGGAATGGGTTTTCTGCTCACTGTGATGGCTGGCTATCTCTGGGTTGATTGTTGCTATGTTAATGTCTCCTGGGGAGAAGGGTTTTCGAGCTTACACAATTTTTCCAGACAATTTGTTTTAGCTTCAATACCCCAGACAGTTTCAATACTCAAAACTGATTTCTGTTAAAGGATAGTTCTCCTTTAGTTCTTCGCCCTTCCCACACAGACCCAATCTGCCTTGTAAAATCCCAAATTCGATTAAAATTTGTAGTTTCTTCCATGTGCACTTTAGAATCTTAAACTTTCTGGTAGATACTTCCAAATTAAATTTCCTTTCCAATGAGTCCAAACACTGGGGGGGTGGTTCCTACAAAATTTTCAACTCTACAAAACCTACACGCTTTTAATCAGCACCTACAGGCCCCTTCAAATCATACTAATCATCAGTTAGTCTGAGAATTGTGTGCTAAATCCAAACTTTCAAGCAGGCATGTCTTATTAGCATTAGGAACCTGTTTTCACCCTTTGACCAAAATAACCCCCTCTATTTGCTTGATATGGAGGGCACACTGTCTCCCTGTAGAAACACAACCCACTTAACCACATTTAGAAAGCTTAGGTATAGATTAACAAAACCAAGGCTTAGGATCGCCAATTGTGTACATGTGTCTGACTGCCATTAAACCAGCTAAAACCACACAACCTATGCCATCATAAAGCAATGGTTATCTTTCTGGTGTTTGTCAAGCCAGGATTGACCATCAATGTTAACATTGGCTTTCAGTGTTATCTGGAGCTCAGAAGAAAGAATGCCAGGCTGGCTGTTTTGCCCTAGACCTGGCTGCATGGGTACCAAATGACCACGTTTGTGATAGATTGTTGACTTGGTATAGAGCCTTTCTCCACACGTGTGTCTTGGAGCCACCCTTACCTCAAAGTGAACCCACTAAATAAATAGTCACTAGTTTGTTATTAGACAACTAGTCTGCTTGGGTTTCAGCCCTCACTCGGGGACCAGAATCTCATCACAAGTGGCATATTATGAAACATAACTCATCTTAAAATGAGAGCCTTTGTTAGCGTAAAGCACACTATACCCCACCAAATAGTGATTCAATTGGGTGGCGATGTGGACTTTCAGTAACATGGCCTTTCAGCAACCTAAACAAACCCCAGAGATGTAAACGTATATTTTCATACTCAACCTTCAGGTAACAGACAGAGATCGATAGATTTTTGGTTATTGCAGGAATCAAGGGATATGGGGATAATACAGGAAAGTGGAGTTGAGGTAGAAGATCAACCATGATCTCATTGAATGGTGGATCAGGCTCGAGGGGCTGAATGGCTCGTCCTGCTCCTAATTCTTATGTTCTTATGTAACACCATCCAACAACTTTTGTTCCCGGTATGAGTTTCCTTCTTATATTTGTAAAAAATAGTAGGATAAAACAGATTAATTGGTGGCTGTTGAAATGGTGCAGGAGGGAGGGCTTCAGATTCCTGGGGCATTGGGACCAGTTCTGGGGCAAAAGGGATCTGTTCAAGATGGATGGATTGAACCTCAACAGAATTGGCACCAATGTGCTCACAATGAGGTTAATTAGTGTTGTAGGGGAGGGTTTAAACTAATGTGGCAGGGGGATGGGCACCAGGATGAAATATTTGAGAGGAGAAAAAAGGGGCACAGAGTACTGGGAGAGAAAAATAGCACGAGAGCAAAAGAATAGTTCATAAATAGGAGAGATCAGACAAAGGGCAACTGTGAGGGAGTCTACGATGACTTTGGAGTGCATGTGCGTAAATACAAGTAAGGGTAGAAATTGCCCTCCCACCCCGTTTCGATGCTTTTAACAACAGCTGCGGCTCAGGTCGCCTCTTGAGCGACATTCGGCTCTTTGGTTTTTTTTGTTTTGATCTAGAAGTTGGTCTTAATGGAGGCGGTGACTACACCTGAGGGGTAAAGACACAGCAGTGAGAGCAACTGAGGGGCGGAAGTTGGGTGCGAAGCAGAGTCACTGCCGCAATGACATCATCACAGCACCGCGTCACCCCGGCTCTCCCCTTTACTTAAAGGGGAGAGCCTTCGCGATTTTTAATCTTCAGTCCACTGGACCACCAGGGAGGGTTTCGGCCAGGCTGCCTGTTGGAGCCCCGGCCGAACCCGAGGGTATAATTGTCGACTCGACCTGGCTGTGGGCCAACAAAAAAAAACATGACGGCAGCGGCAGTGAGTCCTCCCCTTTAAGGGAAGCCACACCGCCATTACAAAAGGCCACAGCCTCACTGGACCACCGGCAAAAAACAGGTTTTGGTACCGCCGGGCGTGCCAAAGATTTTCCATGGGGAATATTGCCGTCGAGGGATTATATCACCAGTGCACGCAGTGATGACAGCAGCAGCGAAGCAGGAAGCGGGGATCAGGGCACCACCGGGAAATCTCGAGAGGGAAATTGGGCTAGCAGCGACTATTCTGGAGTGTATTAGGGATGGTTTTCTAGACAATATGTCGAGGAACCAACTAGAGGGCTGGCCATCCTAGATTGGGTGATGTGTAATGAGAAAGGACTAGTTAGCAATCTTGTCGTGCAAGGCCCCTTGGGGAAGAGTGACCATAATATGGTAGAATTCGTTATTAAGATGGAGAGTGTCACAGTTAATTCAGAGACTAGGGTCCTGAACTTAAGGAAAGGTAACTTCGATGGTATAAGACGTGAATTGGCTAGAATAGACTGGCGAATGACACTTAAAGGGTTGACGGTGGATAGGCAATGGCAAACATTTAAAGATCACACGGTTGAACTTCAACAATTGTACATCCCTGTCTGGAGTAAAAATAAAACGGGGAAGGTGGCTCAAATGTGTCCAACAAGGAAAATTAAGGATCATGTTAAATCCAAGGAAGAGGCAGATAAATTGGCCAGAAAAAGCAGTAAACATGAGAAATTTAGAATTCAGCAGAGGAGGACAAAGGGTTTATTTAGAAGGGAAAATAGAGTATGAGTGGAAGCTTGCTGGGAACATAAAAACTGTCTGCAAAAGCTTCTTTATGTGAAGAGAAAAAGATTAGTGAAGACAAAAGTAGCCCCTTGCAGTAAGAATCAGGTGAATTTATAATGGGGAACAAAGAAATGGCAGACCAGTTGAACAAATATTTTGGTTCTGTCTTCATGAAGGAAGACACAAATAACCTTCTGGAAATACTAGGGGACTGAGGGTCTAGTGAGAAGGAGGAACTGAAGGAAATCCTTATTAGTCAGGAAATTGTGTTAAGGAAATTGATGGGATTGAAGGCCGATAAATCCCCAGGGCCTGATAGTCTGCATCCCAGAGTACTTAACAAAGTGGCCCTAGAAATAGTGGATGCATTGGTGATCATTTTCCAACATTCTATCGACTCTGGATCAGTTCCTATGGACTGGAGGGTAGCTAATGTAACATCACTTTTTTAAAAAGGAGGGAGAGAGAAAACGGGTAATTATAGACCGGTTAACCTGACATCAGTAGTGGGGAAAATATTGGAATCAATTATTAAAGATGAAATAGCAGCGCATTTGGAAAGCAGTGACAGGATCGGTCCAAGTCAGCATGGATTTATGAAAGGGAAATCATGCTTGACAAATCTTCTGGAATTTTTTGAGGATGTAACTCGTAGAGTGGACAAGGGAGAACCAGTGGATGTGGTGTATTTGGACTTTCCAAAGAATTTTGACAAGGTCCCACACAAGAGGTTGTTGTGCAAAATTAAAGCACATGGTATTGGGGGTAATGTACTGACATGGATAGAGAACTGGTTGGCAGACAGGAAGCAGAGAGTCAGGATAAACGGGTTCTTTTCAGAATGGCAGGCAGTGACTAGTGGGGTGCCACAAGGCTCAGAGCTGGGACCCCAGCTATTTACAATATATATTAATGATTTAGATGAAGGAATTGAGTGTAATATCTCCAAGTTTGCAGATGACACTAAACTGGGTGGTGGTGTGAGCTGTGAGGAGGATGATAAAGGCTGCAGCGTGACTTGGACAGGTTAGGTGAATGGGCAAATGCATGGCAGATGCAGTATAACGTGGATAAATGTGAGGTTACCCACTTTGGTGGCAAAAACACGAAGGCAGAATATTATCTAAATGGCGGCAGATTAGGAAAAGAGGAGGTGCAACGAGACCTGGGTGCCATGGTACATCAGTCATTGAAAGTTGTCATGCAGGTACAGCAGGTGGTGAAGAAGGCAAATGTTGGCCTTCATAGCTAGGGGTTTTGAGTATAGGAGCAGGGAGGTCTTACTGCAGTTGTATAGGGCCTTGGTGAGGCCTCACCTAGAATATTGTGTTCAGTTTTGATCTCCTAATTTGAGGAAGGACATACTTGCTATTGAGGGAGTGCAGCGAAGGTTCACCAAACTGATTCCCGGGCTGGCAGGACTGACATATAAGGAGAGACTGGATCGACTGGGCCTTTATTCACTGGAGTTTAGAAGGATGAGAGGGGATCTCATAGAAACATATAAAATTCTGACGGGACTGGACAGGTTAGATGCAGGAAGAATGTTCCCAATGTTGGGGAAGTCCAGAACCAGGGGGCACAGTCTAAGGATAAGGGGTAAGCCATTTAGGACTGAGATGAGGAGAAATTTCTTCACTCAGAGAGTTGTTAATCTGTGGAATTCTCTACTGCAGAGAGTTGTTGAAGCCAGTTCGTTGGATATAGTCAAGAGGAAGTTAAATATGGCCCTTACGGCTAAAGGGATCAAGGGGTATGGAGAGAAAGCAGGAAAGTGGTACTGAGGTGAATGATCAGCCATGATCTTATTGAATGGTGGTGCAGGCTCGAAGAGCCGAATGGCCTACTCCTGCACCTATTTTCTATGTTTCTATGTTTCTATTCCACGAAAAATCAGCGGCCATTCCACTCCGCAGCATGGCCGCCGATTTGTGGCGGTTACAGGCCTTAAGGAAAGGGACAATTTCTGCCCCATATTATAGTAAATAAGATTGGTGAGCTGCAGGCACAAGTTGTCAGGTGGGACTATGATACAATGGCAATAACAGAGAACTGGCTCAAAGAAGAGGAGAATTGGAAACTTAATATTCTTGGCTACAAAGTATTTAGGAAAGATAGGGAACAGAAAAAAGAAGGGGGGAAGAGCGGCAGTATTGATAAAAGAAACCATTATAGCACTGGAAAGAGATGATGTAGTTGATGGGTCAAAGGCAGAATCTATTTGGGAAGAATTAAGGAACAATGCTACTGGGTCTATACTACAAGCCAGCAGATAGTGGGAAGCAGCAAATTTGCAGGGGAATTACAGGAAGATGCAAGAACATTAGAGTAATGATAATGGGGGACTTGAATTATCCTAATACAGCAAGAGTATAATGGGCAAAGTGGGGGAGGAATTCTTGAAATGTGGACAAGAGAACTTTCTTGAGCAGCGTGTTTCCAGCCGAAGAAGCAGGACTGGAACTAGTTCAGGGGAAGGAAATGAGCCAAGTGGAATATGTTTCAGGCAGAGAACATTTGGGGAACTGTGATCATAATATCATCAGGTTTAGAATGGTTATGGAAAGGGAGCAGGGACAATCAAGCATAAAGAAGGGCTGCTATCAGTGAGCTAAAAAGGGATGTAGCCCAGGTAGATAGGAATCAAAAATAAAAAGAAAGACTTGCATTTATATAGAGCCTTTCAGAACCTCAGCCAATGAAGTATAAAAAATTGTTTGCCAAAACAGCAACTTGACAATAGGAAGCCTTCAAAGAAGAGATAGTGCGGATACAGAGTAGACACATTCTCACAAGGGGGAAACGAAGGGCGTCTGAAGCTCGAGTTCCCTGGATGACTAAAGATGGAGAGATTCAAGTGAAACAGAAAAAGGAGGCTGATGATAAATGTAGGGTTGATAATACAGTAGAGAATCAAGCTGAATACAGAAAGTAGAGTGGAGATCTAAAAAAGGGAACAAGAAGGGCAAAGAAAGAATATGGGAATAGATTAGCGCCTTTCTCAACCACCGGATGATTCAAAGAGCTTTACAGCTAATGAAGTACTTTTTGAAGTGCAGTCAGTGTTGTAACGTGGGAAACACGGCAGCCAATTTGCACACAGCAAGCTCCCACAAACAGCAATGTGATAACGACCAGATAATCTGGTTTTGTTATGTTCATTGAGGTTAAACATTGGCTAGGATATCGAACAGAACTCCCCTGCTCTTCTTCAAAATAGTGCCATGGGATCTTTGACGTCCACACTGAGACAGTGCCTCAGTTTAACGTCTCATCCGAAAGACAGCACCTCCGATAGTGCAGCACTCCCTCAGCACTGCACTGGATTGTCAGCCTAGATTTAGGTGCTCAAGTCCCTGGAGTGGGACTATGAGCCCACAACCTTCTGACTCACATGCAAGTGTACTACCAACTGAGCCACAGCTGACACTCTAAGGAGATCTTCTTGTGGAGGCACAGACCATGGGTATGGTAATAAAGAGTACTTTACATCTGTCCTCATTGGAGAAGAGGATGCTGCCAATGTAGCAGTAAAGAAGGAGGTAGTGGTGATATTGGATAGAAACAATAATGGATAAAGAGGAGGTACTTAAAAAGTTGATGGTACTCAAAGGAGAAAAGTCACCCAGTCTGGATGGGATGCATCCCAGGTTACTGAGGGAAGTAATCGTGGAAATTGTGGAGGCTCTGAGGGCACAATCTTCCAATCCTCCTTAGATATTGGAGTGGTGCCCGAGGGCTGGAGAACTGCAAATGTTACACCACTCTTCAAAAAAGAGGAGAGGGATAACCTGACAATTACAACCCAGCCAGCCTAATGTCAGTGATGGGGGAATATTTTAGAGGCAATAATCTGGAATAAAATTAATTGGCACTTGGAAAATGATGGGCTAATAAATGAAAGTCAGCACAGATTTTTTAAAGGCAAATTGCGTTTGACTAACTTGATTGAATTCTTTGATGAAGTAATGGAAAGGGTTGATTGCGGGTAGTGCAGTAGATGCTGTGAATATGGACTTTCAAAAGACATTTGGCACAGTACCAGTAGAGGAGAAATTGGGGTACTCATTGGCAAATGAGTTTTTGCCTGGACTCGGCGAGAACAGAGCCTCCTGCTAATTTGATTTTCTAGTGGCGCCAATACGTAAAGTCCCGCTCGTCTGTGACCGCCGATGATGACATCATCAACAAGCACAGCGCCCCGTTACCGCCCCGGAAGATAAATTCACTCTTATCCCCTGTTACCGCCTGGTGCTGACAACAACAGTTTCAGCTGTCGTGTTTCAGTTGGGAGTCAGCTGGAGGACCGCTATTTAAAGGCACCAGCATCGGGTAAATTTTTAGTCGTCCAATAATGTTTGCTGCTTACATTCACATAGGTGGACAGGCGTTTTGACAGATTTGATCATTTTCCAGTTAAGTAATATTCTGCCTATTAAAGATTTGTGACTTTCATTGAGGGCAGATTTGAAAGTCCAACAATTGTTTTATGGGGGCTGTGTTGGCACTGGACCTCACGCTCCGACATCATCATCGGAGGCAACTTAGAGAGAAAGACAGCAAAATATGACCAGAGGGAGGAGGGCCAATAGGGCTGTCTACAGGAGGCCTTACCCTCCCAGGGTATTCTGCCGCAGTTCTCCTACATCAATTTCACTGAGGAACAGTGTGTCACAGAGCTCTGCCACCTCCTGCAACCAGACTACAAGCCTCAGAGGGTGAGAACGGCTCTCTCAGTGGCAGTCAAGGTCACCAGCGCTCTCAATTTCTAAGCTAGCATTCCTTCCAGTGTGTAACAGGAGACATCGCCAACATCTCCCAGTTTTACGTCCATTACTGCATCTGCGAGGTCACAGATGCTATGTACAGAAGGAGGAGGGACTATATTTCCATCCCCATGAGCAGAGAGAAGCAGCACGAGCATGCATGTTGCTTTGCCAGGATAGTGGCTTCCCCACAGTGCAGCGCCCCATGCACCCACATCGCTTTGTGGGCACCGCATAACAATTCTAAGGTATTCCATAACCACAAAGGCTACCACTCACTGAATGTGCAGTTGGTCAGCGACCACACATGTTAAATCCTCATTGTCAATGCCCGCTAGCCTGGCAGCAGCCACGATGCATTCATCCTGCGCCAGATCGGTTAGCTAGCTCTCTTCCAGCTACCACATCAAGCTCACGGCTGGCTGCTCAGAGACAAGGGCTATCCACTCGCCACCTGCCTCATGACTCCTCTCCATAACACCAACACTCTGGCCCAGCAATCATACAATGAGAGCCATGTCACCACCAGGAACATCATTGAGCAGACCATGGAGTGCTGAAGCAACGGTTCTGCTGCTTTGATCGCTCGGGAGGAGTCCTCCAGTACTCAACTGAGTGGGTGTTCCTTTTCATCATTGTCAGCTGCATGCTGCACAACTTGGTCATCATGAGGGCCCTGACATTGCCACTAGGCATAGCCGCACCACCTGAGGAGGAGAACGAGGAGGCGATGTGAGCAGGAGTAGCAACAACCAGGACAGAGGAGGCAGGCGTTCAATGCAAGGGCGGTCCGCGACCGTCTCACCAGACTTCGGTTCCAGTGAATTCCAGTCCACTTCCTGGTTGCTCTGCACATCCCCATCAACACATCAATTTCCCCTTCCATACTGTTGTGCATCTGTAAAGCATGCATTCCCATGTTCCGCCACCAGGGAGCGCATCCCCTGAAGTCCCAAGGGATCCCAGCATCCCTTGGGAGCACTGTATATAAGTCGGCCCCGAAGGCCTGTTACTCACACTGGAGTGTCTTATTAAAGACTGAGGTCACTGTTACTTTAACCTCCCTGTGTGCAGTCTCATCTGTGTTAGGAACACAACAACTGGTGACGAGTATACGAATCCAGCACAAAGATGCAGCAAACTGTGGGCATCCTGGAGAAGTTCTCAGAGCGTGAGGACTGGGAAGCCTATGTCAAACGGTTAGACCAGTACTTTGTAGCCAATGAGCTGGATGGAGAAGGAAGTGCTGCAAAAAGAAGAGCGGTCCTCCTCACGGTCTGCGGGGCACCGACCGACAGCCTCATGAAGAATCTTCTGGCTCCGTTGAAACCCACAGATAAGTCATATGAGGAGCTGTGTAAACTGGCTTGGGAGCATCTTAACACAAGGGAGAGCGTGCTGATGGCGAGGTATCGGTTCTACACGTGCCAGTGATCTTAAGGTCAGGAAGTGGCGAGCTACGTCGCCGAGCTAAGGCGACTTGCAGGACAATGTGAGTTTGATGACCACCTAGAGCAAATGCTCAGAGACATTTTTGTACCGGGCATTGGCCACAAGACCATCCTACGAAAACTTTTTGACTGTAGAGACACCGACCCTCAGTAAGGCCATTGCGATAGCACAGGCGTTTATGTCCACCAGTGATAACACCAAACAAATCTCTCAGCACACAAGTGCGAGCAATGTTCATAAATTAACTGGAACTGTGTTTGCGAGCAGAAATGTACAGGGCAGAAGCCACGAGTCTGCAACTGCCAGTAGGCCTCAGGTGACCCAGATGATTCAGAGTCCGCAACAAAGGATGAATGCAAGACAATTCATACCTTGTTGGCGTTGTGGAGGCTTCTATTCAGCCTATTCATGCCGCTTCAAAGTGTATGTTTGCAAGAGCTGTGGAACAATGGGACACCTCCAACGAGCTTGCAGACAAGCTGCAAGCTCTGCAAAACCTGCTAACCACCACGTGGCAGAGGAAGATCGGTCCATGGTGGATCAAAGCAATTTCGAGCCTCAGAGAGAGGAGGCAGATGTTGAAGTACACGGGGTGCACACATTTTCGATGAAATGTCCACCTATAATGCTAAACGTAAAATTGAATGTCTTACTTGTAGCCATGGAACTGGACACTGGCGCTAGCCAATCCATCACAAGTAAAAAGATGTTTGAGAGACTGTGGTGCAACAAGGCACTCAGACCAGCCCTGAGCCCCATCCACACAAAACTGAGAACAAAGAGCTTATCACTGTCCTGGGCAGCGCCATGGTCAAGGTCACCTACGAGGGCACGGTGCATGAACTACCACTCTGGATTGTCCCAGACGATGGCCCCACACTGCTTGGAAGGAGCTGGCTGGGCAAAATCTGCTGGAACTGGGATGACAATCAAGAGCTATCACATGTCGATGAGGCCTCATGTACCCAGGTTCTTAAAAAATTTCCTTCACTTTTTGAGCCAGGCATTGGAAACTTTTCCGGGACGAAGGTGCGGATCCACTTGGTCCCAGAGGCACGACTCATTCACCACAAGGCGCGAGCGGTACCTCACAATGGCGCAGCCTGTAAACTTGTTGATGGTGGCGCAGCCCACAGACTTGTTGATGGTCATGGATGCGTTTGAAAATGATAAATCACCTGTCATGGCCCGCCAGATTCGGACTTGGACCAGCCAAGATCCTCTGCTGTCCCCAGCAAAATGTTGAAATGCAAGAGCCAATCAAGCTGTTCCAGCGGCGAAAGGACGAGCTGTCCATTCAGGCAGACTGCCTGTTGTGGGGTAACCATGTAGTGCTGCCAAAAAAGGGCAGGGAGACGTTCATCTCGGATCTCCACAGCACACACCTGGGTATAGTAATGATGAAAGCGATAGCCAGATCCCACGTGTGGTGGCCCGGTATCGACTCTCACTTAGAATCCTGTGTACGGCAATGCAGCGTGTTTGCTCAGTTGAGCAACATGCCCAGAGAGGCACCACTAAGTTTGTGATCCTGGCCTTCCAGACCATGGTCGAGGATCCATGTCGACTATGCGGGCCCATTTCTCGGTAAAATGTTCCTGGTGGTGGTGGATGCTTTTTCAAAATGGATTGAATGTGAAATAATGTCGGAAAGCACTGCCACCGCCACCATTGAAAGCCTGAGGGCCATGTTTGCCACCCACGGCCTGCCTGACCTACTGGTCAGTGACAATAGGCCATGTTTCACCATGACGAATTTAAAGAATTCATGACCCGCAATGGGATCAAACATGTCACCTCAGCCCCATTTAAACCAGCCTCCAATGGGCAGGCAGAGCGGGCAGTACAAACAATCAAACAGAGTCTTAAACGATTCACAGAAGGCTCACTCCAAACCCGCCTGTCCCGAGTACTGCTCATCTACCGCACGAGACCCCACTCGCTCACAGGGGTGCCCCCGGCTGAGCTACTCATGAAAAGGACACTTAAAAACAGACTGTCGCTGGTTCACCCCATCCTGCATGATCAGGTAGAGAGCAGGCGGCAGCAACAAAATGTAAATGATGGTCGTGCCACTGTGTCACGGGAAATTGATCTGAATGACGGTGTGTATGTGCTAAACTATGGACATGGTCCCAAGTGGATCGCAGGCATGGTGATAGCTAAAGAAGGGAATAGGGTGTTTGTAGTCAAACTAGACAATGGACAAATTTGCAGAAAGCACCTGGACCAAATGAGGCTGTGGTTCACAGACTGCCCTGAACAACCCACAGCAGACACCACCTTTTTCGACCCCACAACACACACCCAAAGGATCAACGACATCACGCCGGACCAGGAAATCGAACCCATCATGCCCAACAGCCCAGCATGGCCAGGCTCACCCAGCAGCCCTGCAGGGCCAACAACACGCCAACCCAGCGAGGACACAGCCAACACACCAGAACAGACATTTGTACCGAGGCCGTCCACCAGGGAAAGAAAGACTCCCGACCGCCTCACCTTGTAAATAGTTTTCACTTTGACTTTGCGAGGTGGGGGGGAGTGATGTTGTGTATCTGTAAAGCATGCACTCCCATGTTCCACCACCAGGGAGCGCATCCCATGAAGTCCCAAGGGATCCCAGCATCCCTTGGGATCACTGTATATAAGCCGACCCCTAAGGCCTGTTACTCACTCTGGAGTGTCTTAATAAAGACTGAGGTCACAGAGACTACAGATGGCCTCATAGCACGACCTCGACCAGCTCTGGACCTGGAAGGTCCAACTGTTGACTGCACCATTGCAGGCTGGGTGGCGGCAGTCTAGGCTGGATGGATAACAGGTAGTGATGTGCAATGGCGGAGTGTCAATGGTGGGCTCAGGAATGCTGTCATTCTGAGAGTAGACAGCAGGTTCCAGCTCCACTGACCCACTGCCACTCCCCTGGGCAGCACTCAGCATCCCTAACAATCTGCTGGAGCTCAGATTGGTGGCCTGCTGCGATATTGTGAGATCCCCGGTCGACTGTGGAGGAGCCAGACTGATGGTAGCAGTCAGAGCTCGCGTGGCATTCAGCTGAGACTGCATGAGAGCAGTCTGAGCTTCCATGCCACCAACCATTGTCTGCATTACAGCACTAAGGTGATAGGGTTCTGGGGTGGTGCTCTTCTTCTTATCCCCGCTGCCGGTGGTGTTCCCTCCTAGGTCGGGTCGGCGCCGCCCCAGGACACAGTGCCACCCCGACCCGACCTAGGAGGGAACACCATCAGTAGCGGGGATAAGAAGAGGAGCTAGCCACCACACAGAGCAGCACGAGCCATCCTGAGAGAGCGACAAAATCAAAGTGTGATGTCACGGGAGTCCAGGTAGCTGATTGGCTGCTTATCTTGGAGCGAAGTCAAGGCCCAGGAGCAGGGTCAGGAGAGCAGAGAGGTCAAGCGAGGTCTGGAGGAGCGAGGTTGAGTCCCAGCAGCGAGGTCGAGTCCCAACAGCAAGGTCGGGAGGAACAGGGCCCGGGAGAGGCGCAGCAAGGCTGGGATCCAGGAGCGAGGTCAAGGCCCAGGAGCGAGGTCAGAAGGAGCAGGGCCCGGGACAGGTGCAGCGAGGTCGAGGCCCAGGAGTGGGGTCGGGACAAAGGAGCGAGGTAGAGGTCCAGGTCGGGACCCAGGAGCAAGGTCAGGGCCCAGGAGCAAGGTCGAGACCCAGGAACGAGGTCGGGGCCCAGGAGCGAGGTCGAGGTCCAGGAGCAGGGTCGGGAGGAGCAGCGAGGTCGGGACCCAGGACCGGGGTCAGGGCCCAGGAGCGAGGTCGGGGCCCAGGAGTGGTGCAGTGTGCACCAGCAGCGGGGACGGGGCCCAAGGAAGGTGTAGCATGGGCCAACAGCGAGGTCGGGAGGCCTACACTGCATCCTATGAAACCCAGGGAGAGAGGGCCTGCGGGAAGGATAGAGTGTTTGTCTGTGTGTGCTAGACTGATGTAACAGAGCCTGGTCTTCAATCATCTTGGATCCCTTTGCTATTGGACCAAGATCTTGCTCTGCCAAGAATGTGTGGTAGCTGGTGTGCAATGGCCACCCCACAATAAAATATTTCATGCACATGCATCTTCCACCCTGTAATTTGAAATTCGGAACCTGGAACGTCAGGACCCTCATGGACAACCCCAACAGCGACAGACCGGAACGCTGCTATCATTGACCAGAACTCAGGTGTTTCGACAAAGACATCACCACCCTAAGTGAGACTCGGCGGGCAGGGAAAGGCCAGCTCAAGGAACCAGGTGGTGGTTACACCTTCTTCTGGAAAGGTAAACCAGAAGAAGAATGCTGCTTCGCCATAAAAAATGAGATCGTTGGGCATCTCAGAGATATCCCTTGCAGAATAAATGAACACCTCATGACCCTTCGGCTCACACTAGCCCAGAACTAGTGCGCTGTGGTCATCAGTGCATACGCCCCAACACTGGAAGCTACAGACATGACCAAAAAGGATTTCTACTCCAGCCTCAAACAATCTCTGTCCCGAATCCCAACGGGCAACAAACTGATCCTCCTTGGTGACTAACGCCAGAGTTGGAATGGACACAGACCTCTGGGGAGGTATGATCGGCAGAGAGGGGGTAGGGAAAACCAACTCCAACGATACCCTCCTCCTGACGAAATGCTTAGATCATGGCCTTGTCATAACCAACACCTTGCTCCGTCAGAGAGACTTCATGGCAACATCCTCACTCCAGGCACTGGCATCTGCTAGACTACATCATCATCTAAATGAGGGACCGCAAGATCGTCTGCATCACCTGTGCCATGACAGGATCTGATGACTGCTGGACGGAACACCGCGTAATCCATTCTGTCATCTCCATCAATGTAGCCCCAAAACAGCGGCTGCAGCAGAAACAATGCCGCAGGAAAATTACCGTTGGAGCACTCAAAGACCCTGCTAAGAAAGCCCTATTCAGCCAGCACCTCACTGCCAACCTGACAACTCCAGGTGCCCACAGCGCCTGGTCTGCCCTCAAGGCATCCAGAATTAGCACCTGTGAAGAAACGCTCGGTTACTCGGCCAGGAAACACCAAGACTGGTTCGACATGAACGACCAGGAGATCCAGGTGCTAATAAACTGCAAGCACAAGGCATTCTTGAACTGGAAACAGCAATAGAACTCGAGAGCAAGAAAGGAGCTCTAGAGATATTTCAAGGCCGAGGTCCAACAAAAAACTCATGACCCAAAGAACAGATGGTGGATGGAGAAAGTGCAGGAGGCCCAACAGTTAGCCGACAACCACGACATACATGGATTCTTTAGCGCAGTCAAGACCACCTACAGCCCAAGCACCCAAAGCCCTACCCCACTGCTGACTAAGCATGGAGAGGTACTCATCAAGGCAGTCAGTGCCCGCTGGAAGGAGCACTTCGAAGACCTCCTTAACTGAGACTCTGTCTTCGATGTGAGTGTTCTCAACTCCATCCCGCAGCATACTACCGCCACCATGTCAGCACAATCCCAGCCCGGCATGAGGTTGAAAAGGCATTCAGCAACTGAAGAACAACAAGGCCTCAGGAGCAGATGGAATCCCTACCGAGGCACTAAAACATGACAGATCAGCACTATTGGCACAAAAAGATGATCTCTTTTCTCTTATTTGGAAGGAGGATCTCAGAGACGCCGTAATCGTGACCATCTTCAAGAAAGGTGATAAGTCCAATTGCAGTAATTACAGAGGTGTTTCCCTGCTGTCTGCCACAGGAAAGGTCATCGCAAGAATCCTCCTCAATCACCTCCTCCCTGTGGCTGAAGAGCTCCTCCCAGAGTCGCATTGCAGATTCTGCTTACTAAGGGGCACAATGGACATGATCTTCACCACACGTCAAATTCAAGAGAAATGCAGGGAACAGCATCAACCCTATATATGGCCTTCTTCAACCTCAAAAACACCTTTGACTGTCAACCGTAAGGGATTATGGAGTGTCCTTCTCAAATTCGGCTGCCCCCAAAAGTTCATCACCATCCTCCACCTGCTTCACGATGACATGCAAGTCGTGGTCCTGACCAACGGATCCACCACAGATCCAATACAACTACGGACGGGGGTCAAGCAAGGCTGTGTCATCGCACCAACGCTCTTTTCGATCTTCCTTGCTGCAATGCTCCATATCACCCTCAGTAAGTTCCCCGCGGAGTGGAGCTAATCTACAGAACAAATGGGAAACTGTTCAACCTCTGTTGCCTCCAGTCTAGATCCAAGGTCGTCCAATCCTCTGTCATCGAATTACAGTACGCAGTCGTCGCTTGCATCTGCACATTCTTGGAGGTCGAACTCCAAGCCATCGTCAACACCTTCACCAAAGTGTATGAGAGTATGGGCCCTACACTAAACATCCGTATGACAAATGTCCTCTACCAACCTACCCTCACCACACAGTACTGCCTGCCGATTATTAAAATCCACAATGAGGCCTTGGACAACGTGGACCATTTTCCATACTTCTGGAGCCTACTGTCAACAAAGGCAGACGTCGAAGATGAAGTCCAACATCGCATCCAGTGTGCCAGTGCAGCCTTCGGTCGCTTGAGGAAGAGGGTGTTTGAAGACCAGGACCTCAAACCCAGCACCAAGCTCATGGTCTACAGGGCAGTAGTGATACCCACCCTCCTATATGCTTCAGAGACATGAACCACGTACAGCAGGCACCTCAAAGCACTGGAGAAGTATCACCAACGCTGCGTCCGCAAGATCCTGCAAATCCATTGGCAGGATAGGCGCACCAACGTCAGAGTTCTCTCTCAGGCCAACATCCCCAGCATCGAAGCATTGACCATGCTCGATCAGCTCCGATGGATGGGCCACATCATCCGCATACCCGATACGAGTCTCTCAAAACAAGCTCTCTACTCGGAGCTCCGACACAGCAGGAGAGCCCCAGGTGGGCAGAGGAAATGCTTCAAGTGTGGCATCCCCACCAACACCTGGGAATCCCTGGCCCAAGGCTGCTCAAAGTGGAGGAGAAGCATTCGGGAAGGCGCCAAACACATCAAGTCTCTTCGCCGGAAGCAAACAGTAGCTAAGTGCAAACAGCTGAAGGAGCGCACAACAATCCAAGCACCCCACCCACCCGATCCTTCAACGACAGTTTGCCCCCCTGTGACAGAGACTGTAGGTCTGGCATTGGACTCATCAGCCACCTGAGAACTCATTTTAATGTGGAAGCAAATCATCCTCAACTCCGAGGGACTGCCTAAGAATAAGACTAAGATGTTGTGTCATTTCCACTTGTGCTGCAATGGAAACTGCCACATCGACCATGACACGCGTCATGAGGTTTGGATCTGCAGTCTCTCTGGGAGTCCATCATCATCTGCAGACTGGAAATTATGGGCTCCATGGTGTGCGCAGAGCTCTGTGAAATGTTGGAGGTGGATTCCTCCACGCTCCTTACCATTACCGAGAGGCTCTTGGGCACCCTTGCCATTGCACCTATCATCTCAGAGTGCATGGCCAGCACCATTCTTGTAAACGCCTCTCCATCGAGGTCCTCATCTGAGTCCTGTGCAGCAGAACTCGCGCGCAAACTCTTCTTCCGGTGAGCTGGTTCCCGAGCTACCCTTTCCCCTTGCTGCAGCCCACTAGGCCCGGGTGCATCACCCAGTGCAGACCCCTCCATTAAGCTAACCTCTGAGGACTGCATTGTGCCAGTCTCTGAGCTGGTGCCTGCGGGTGAGAGAAGCAATGATGCAGTGCTTGGCTCCTCCTCTTCTTCCTTCTCAGTTTGCTGGGGGGGTGTGCAGCTCAGGTACAGACTTCACATCTGCTTGCTGATTATCTGAAAATGGCACAAGCCTCGCATTATGGTGAGGGCAGCTGGGCAGGAATGGAGCAAGGTAGGCAGGCAGTATCAAGAGCTGGAAAGTGAGAAAGCCTTCTTGTGTGAGGGAGAAGTGGGAAAAGGAGAGGGGATAAAGATACTGTTGTTGCCCCCAGTGGGATTGACTTGGCCACCGGCCATGGCACCCACCACCTGCGGGCCAATGAGCCACAGCACTCGCTCCTCCAGGTCAGACAGCTCTTGCAGTTAACGATCACCCCGCCAGACCAATACTGCTCCCTCCTGTTATGTGCCATCTTGGCCTGCAATGGAAAGAAACTTGTGTAAGAGTCCAGCTATGTGTGTGGGAGATATGCCTGCTGTTGTTGAATAGCTATGAATGTCGGCAAGTTGTGAGATGAGGATGTGAGTTGGAGTAGCTGCACACATTTAGTGGGTAAGTGGTGAGGAAGAGGTGATTTGCTCAGTGTGCACAGACAGAGGTTCAGAGGCTGGTATGTAGGAGGTGTGGAAGCATGAACTCACCTTGGCCAATCAACTGAGGTCGTTGAACTTTTTCCAGTACTGTGTGAGTGTCAATCCACCACAATGCTGGCCGACATCTCCTCTGCCACTTCCCTCCACATGGCCCTGAAGATCTGGGTCAATGGCTTCTGATGTGGAGTATGACAAAGACACTCAACACAGGCATCTTGTGGAGAAAAGAATTGTTTAATTGCTTGATCAAGGGAGACATTGCTACACCAGTTCCTCAACTGGGTGCGTTACCAACCATTCTCATTGAACACTTTAGGAGTTGCTCCTTTATACAGAATTCTTTGCCAAGTCATCATTTACATTATTATTCGTCAGTCTTTCTACCGCATAACAATCTTCGCTTTGTTACAGATTGTTTAATTTTAACTTTGCTGATTTTGTTCCAGTATGAACAGATGCATCCTGCATCCTGCCACCAACAAGAACTTATTTCTTCGGCCTAAGACCTGAGTTCTGAATAACAGGAACTTACACCATTGTTCTACAGTTGCACCTGATAATTTTGCCACATCAGCAAATTGTGTTTTTGCATTCCTAATCTAAAACATGTTTAACTCTTTAATTCCCCCTTCAATTCCTCCCACCCTTTGGTCATATGGTTATTCTATTAACCCACCGTGACCAATCTTTTTACCTTACTAGACTCGTGTGTCTCCCGCCCCGATTTTGTTGATCAGGTGATAGGATTGGGACACTCACGGCTCTCATCAGGTATTCGTGTTGGTTTGGTTCGTCTCCCCTGTTACCTACTTTCAACGAAGGCTTCCTTTCGTATTTCTGAGCGGCTTTTACCAGCGCTTTCATCCTTCTCCTCCTACGTCTAAAGCACCATTCAAACAGCAACATAAGTACAATCAACATCTGCACTGTCACTAATACATGTGACATAATTCTTATTCAAGGGTGTACATGAACATTAAGTCCAGAATTCCATGGGCCAACACTTTGTTTGTGTCCTTTTGCAGCTTAACAATCTTTTTCATCAGGATGATGTATTTTTGTCGTTGCTCACGGACACTCTTCTCCAACGCTGTCTGTTCCTCACTTAGTTTGGGAATGGGTTTTCCCTGAGGCTCTTCGAAGCCCTTATACCCCACCTTTATAGTGTCTACCACCGTTCCACTGGTAGTTTCTTCTTTTAATTCTGGGTACATAATGTGTCCCTGAATATTAACCTCTTCTCTGGTCGTGAAGCAAAAGTCGGTGGTAGTGATGGGACAGTGCGTTACTCCTCCCACAGTCATGTTAGTGGCTGTGGTGCTGACACACCATTGCCCATTACTTCATGGTGCTGCTGTTGTCTCGGAATCCAGCATCAGCGGGGTTATGCTCAGGACGTATCCTTCTGTGCGGCTGTATCCACAGTCATCTTGATCAAATTTTGGATGTTCTCGGCACAAAACAACCTGGTTATTCTTATAACAATCTTTAACGCACATATCCTTGGAATCATCTCCTTTCTTAATAACGTATTTGTGCAGTTTGTGGTATCTGACCCGTGTTTGGTTTCTTATTTCTCCTATATTATCAACTTTATACAGGAGGTTTCCCTTGGTCACATCATATTGTTGTATTGACAGTACAAATCTGATTATATTCTGATGACCAGTTACACATTTAGTTTTAGGAACCCATGCGTGGCTGTTTCGCCTGATTTCACAGGCGTCTGTTTCCCTTTTTCTCAAGGTCCATTCCTTGAATACATCATTGGTTATCCAATCTGGGACCTCTCCATTTTGTAGCTGTTCTATGTTATGTTCTACTGTACTTATCATCCATGCTCCATACCCGGTGCACAAAGCGTTTTGTCCGCTTTCGCTATTGTACTTTTGGTTCGCGTTTATTAAGTTAATTGTCTTGGCATGATCCCTTAGTGTATGGGCCACTTGTAACAATTCTCGCTCGGCCCCATCCCCCAATTGGGCCTGCATTTTCTCATTTTCATCTCCCGTTTCCAGCAACCCTCTTAGGGTTTGGATGAGTGTGTCAACCTGCTCTTCTACCATCTGGAGATCTATAGCGTTTACCGTTGTTACACCTGCCGCACATCCCGCACCCATCATTTTTAATCTCCCCCTTTTTCATCGAACCTTCCCTTTTAATATGATAAACATCAGGGTCTTAGACTCGGGTCCATCTATGACCCGCAGTGTCAGATTTTTATACATGCTTATTGTTTTTGACCCGCAGGAACTGGGAATCGTTAGATCGGTCAGATTTAGAAATATCATGATTATCTTCTGGCATATTCCAAAGTGTATTTTTTCCTTTGTGCATTTCATTACTAAATGCCCTTTGGCCCCCTTTTGCTATGTGAGGGCACCTTGGAGTTGTCCTCATACACAGGAACATCGTTCCTCCTCCTGTATGATTGTCACAACTTGTACTTCCCTCTGGGGCAGGTGATGGGCTACTAGTTTCTTCCTTGTCCTTGTAGAATTATGAGGGCAGTGGTGATCACGTTTATATACATTCTGTTGATAAAACACATCCTAGATATTCCAGGCTTTTAGTTAGATTCTCACCATTTCTACTTCTACCTGATTGTTTTCACCGTTTCTCCAGGCATGTGACCTTTCCCAGATCCATTTTATTATGGCAAGTATCCCTAGTATTGCAAATATTAATCCTAGTCCCCCGAAAAGTCCATCTATCATTGCAGCTCTCCACTCCTTCTATCCTTTCAGCTGGGACAAATGTTTCCATTGGCCCCCATCTTTCCTATTTACGTATGCACACGTGTCTCCGCTAATTAGTACCTCATAGGGTCCGTTCCATCGAGGGGCGAATCCAGATTTTTCTGGTAATACCCTAACCATTACCCTAGCCCCCACCTCGGGTACTACCACCGGGGGCATTGTCCCTTTATCTTCATCTTCGTCCCTTTTTCTATCTCTTACTTCCTGCCGCATACCTTTCAACTGCCAACTCATTTCTATCACAAAGAAACATAGGAACATAGAAAATAGGTGCAGGAGCAAGCCATTAGGCCCTTCGAGCCTGCACCCCATTCAATATGATCATGGCTGATCATTTACCTCAGTACCCCTTTCCTGCTTTCTCTCCATACCCCTTGATCCCTTTAGCCATAAGGGCCATATCTAACTCCCTTTTGAATATATCTAACGAACTGGTATCAACAACTCTCTGCGGTAGAGAATTCCACAGGTTCACAACTCTCTAAGTAAAGAAGTTTCTCCTCATCTCGGTCCTAAATGGCTTATCCCTTATCTTTAGACTGTGACCCCTGGTTCTGGACTTCTCCAACATCGGGAACATTCTTCCTGCATCTAGCCTGTCCAGTCCCATCAGAATTTTATATGTTTCTATGAGATCCCCTCTCATTCTTCTAAACTCCAGTGAATAAAGGCCCAGTCGATCCAGTCTCTCCTCATATGTCAGTCCTGCCATCCCGGGAATCAGTCTGGTGTACCTTCGCTGCACTCCCTCAATAGCTAGAACGTCCTTCCTCAGATTAGGAGACCAAAACTGAACACAATATTCCAGGTGAGGCCTCACCAAGGCCCTGTACAACTGCAGTAAGACTCCCTGATCCTATTCTCAAATCCCCTAGCTATAAAGGCCAACATGCCATTTGCCTTCTTCACTGCCTGCTGTACCTGCATGCCAACTTTCAATGACTGATGTACCATGACACCCAGGTCTCATTGCACCTCCCCTTTTCCTAACCTGCCGCCATTCAGAAAATATTCTGTCTTCATGTTTTTGCCACCAAAGTGGGTAACCTCACATTTATCCACATTATACTGCATCTGCCATGCATTTGCCCACTCACCTAACCTGTCCAAGTCACCCTGCAGCCTCTTAGCATCCTCCTCACAGCTCACACTGCCACCCAGCTTAGTGTCATCTGCAAACTTGGAGATACTCCACTCAATTCCTTCATCCAAATCATTGATGTATATTGTAAATAGCTGGGGTCCCAGCATTGAGCCCTGCGGCACCCCACTAGTCACTGCCTGCCATTCTGAAAAGGAGCCATTTATCCCAACTCTCTGCTTCCTATCTGCCAACCAGTTCTCTATCCATGTCAATAAATTCCCCCAATACCATGTGCTTTAATTTTGCACAGCAATCTCTTGTGTAGGACCTTGGAATACTTCCTAACTCTATCGCATAAAGGTCCTAACGCTACTCCTCCTGTAACTATTCCCTCAGGGAGTTTCATTGCTCGTCCAGTCATTAGTTCGTAAGGGGTGAGTCATGTTGTGCAGTTCGGTGTAGCACGCAGCCTCATCTATATGGTGGCCAGGAGTTCTGGCCAGGCCTGTCTGGTTTCCTGGATTGCTTTATTCAGGGAGATTTTGAGGGTTCTATTCATTCTTTCTACCATTCCCGAACTCTGGGGATGGTAGGGGATGTGGAATTTCTGCTTAATGTTCAGTATTTTACAAGTTTCCTTCATTGCCTTTCCTGTGAAATGAGTCCCTTGGTCTGAATCTATCTGAATGGGAATCCCCCATCTAGGAATTATCTCTTCCACTAGTGTACGGGTTACCGTGGTTGCGGTGCAATTGCGGGTGGCGAATGCTTCCACCCACCTTGTAAACTGGTCAATAATCACCAAGCAGTACTTCCTGCCCCTGGAGTTTATTAGAGGCCCAGTAAAATCAATCTGTATGTTTTCCCATGGTCTCTGTGGGCGGGGTTGGTGCGCCATCCTTATTTGTATCGCTTTTTCCGGATTGTGTTGGCCGCACGTAACACAGTGCTGACAATGTTTAGCAACGTCGTGCCCAATTCCCCGCCACCACCAATCCCGTGAGATATTGGATATCATGGCGTTACACCTGGCATGGTTAATGCCATGGTGTAACTCCATGATCATTTGCCAAATGCAGGATGGGGCCAACACCTTTCCGATCTTTCTCTACACTGAGCCTATACCAGGTGATCCTCCCTTTCACTCCCATTCTGCTCTTTCTTCCTCGTTCGTATCTGCGTGCAGTTTAACTATGTTTATGTCCTCCTCTGTGGTAATGCTACAGACTGACTTTATCTTTATGTCTGCAAATGTAGCCGCTTCTCAGGCGGCATTGTCCGCAGCCTCATTTCCACGCTGCATTTCGTCCACTACTCATTGATGGGCCTTTACCTTTATCACTGCTGCTTTAGCTGGTTTGCTGGCTGCTTCTAATAATAATTTTATACGTACATCGTGTTTGATGGCCTCGCTGCCAGAGGTAACAAACCCTCTCCTTCCCCATGCTACCATGTTGTCATGTACTACCCTAAAGGCATACCTACTATCTGTATATATATTCACTGTCTTTCCCTCTGCCAGTAATAAGGCTTCCGTCAGTGTGGTTAATTCTGCTACTTTGCCAAAAGGCCTCTGTCCAGTGCTCCCTGCATCACTACCTCAAGATGCTGGTTTAATCCCGCCCATCCCTTACGTGGGTGGCCATCGACGTACCGTTGGGATCCGTCCACATACAGGGGCCAAGTTTCGGCCTGAGTTGCTCCTGTTTTTTTGGAGCAATTGGTTTAGAATGGAGTATCTTAGAAATTGCAATTCTCGGCATTTAGTTTGCTCCAGTTCTAATCAGTTAGAACAGTTTCAGTTTAGAACAGATTTTTTTTTTTCAAAAGGGGGCATGTCCGGACACTTATGCCCATTTTGAAAGTTTAGGCAATGAAAACTTACTCCAAACTAACTTAGAATGGAGTAAGTATAGATTTTTGTACGCTCAGAAAAACCTTGTCTACACTTAGAAAATCAGACGTAGGTTACAAATCAGGCATAGGGAATGGGGGGGGAGGGTTTAAAGGGAAGTTTACAAACATTAAACACTTCAATTTTACAAAAAAAGTCATCATCAATAATAAATGATAAATACATCAATAAATCAACCAATAAATCAATCAAAAAAATTAATAACAAATATTTTTTTTTAAAATCAATAAATAAAACATTTTCTACTTACTGACTGCAGCACCAGGAGTCCTCCAACAGCGTGCTGGGATGCTCCCCCCCTCCCCGTGTCTCTGTCAGTTTCTCTATCTCTCTGTCTATGTGTGTCTCTCTCACTCTCTGTCTGTCAGTGTCTGTGTTTCTGACAGCGAGGGGTGGAGGGGAGGGGGTGGATGGGGAGGATGGGTGGAGGGGAGTGGGAGGAGGGGTGGTGGAGTGGGAGAGAGGGGGTGGAGTGGGGGAGAGGGGGTGGGGGGGAGAGGGAGGGGGTGGGGAGGGGTGAGAAGGGGGGGTGGGGAGGGGGAGAGGGGTGAGAAGGGAGGGAGGGGAGGGGGTGTGAGAAGGGAGGGAGGGAAGGGGAGGGGGGTGAGAAGATAGGGAGGGGAGGGGGGTGAGAAGGGAGGGAGTAGAGGGGGGTGAGAAGGGAGGGAGGGGGGATGAGAAGGGAGGGAGGGGTGCGGGGGTGAGAAGGGAGGGAGGGGAGGGGGGTGAGAAGGGAGGAGGGGTGAGAAGGGAGGGAGGGAAGGGGAGGTGAGAAGGGAGGGAGAGGAGGGAGGGGAGTGGGGAGGAGGAGGAGGGGGGAGGAGGAGGAGGAGGGGGGAGGAGAGGAGCAGGGTGGAGGAGGAGGAGGGGGGAGGGAGGAAGAGGAGGGGAGAGAAGGGGGGGTGAGAGAAGGAAGGGAGGGGAGGGGGGAGAGAAGGGGGGAAGAGAGAGAGAGAGAGAGAAAAGGGAGAGAGAGAGAGAGAGAGAGAAAGAAAGGAGAGGGAGGCTGAACGGGCCGGGCCTGGCTGGGCCCAAGACTTCGAGCTTAGACTTACCGGATTGACAGGTAGGTGGCGTCGGGTCCGGGGTCCGGGGGGGTCGGGAGCGCAGGTCAGGGCGGTGGGGAGGCGGGTCGGTCAGTCGGAGATCGGTTGTGGGGGGGCGCGGAGATCGGTTGGGGGGGGGCGGAGATCGGTTCGGGGGGGGGGGAGCGGAGATTGGACGGGGGGGGGCAGAGATCGGTCGGGGGGGGCGGAGATTGGTTGGGAGCGGAGGTCGGTTGCGGGCGGGGGGAGGTCGGGAGCGGAGGTCGGTCGGGGAGGGGGGTTGGCGGCGGTCAGGAACGGAGGTCGGCCAGGGGGAAGGTCGGGAGCGAAGGTCGGGGGGCGGGGGGGTGGTGGTTGGGTCGGGGGGGGGGGGGTCCGGTGGGGGGGTGGGGGTGGGAGCGGGAGTTGGGTCGGGTCTGGTCGGGAGGAAGCAGGAGCTGGGCGTGGGAGGCAGCCTTATCGACGCAGCCCCAGTGAGGCCATTCGGCCATGGCTAGAGGCTGCGTGCTTCGGGCCCCTCCCACACAGTTTTGGGCACCTGGAGCTACTGCACATGCGGGCCCACTGTAGCGCATGTGCAGAGGTCCCGGCACTGTTTTCAGCGCAGGGACCTGGCTCCGCCCCCTACAGCTCGTGCTGCGCCGCGCCCGGCTCCAGAGGGCCTGCAGGGTGCCGGAGAATAGGTACGTTTTTTTTAGGCGCACTTTGTGGCGCGAAAAACGGGCGTCCAGGTCGGGGCTGCGCCGTTCTAGGCGCGGCCCGAAACTTGGGCCCACAATGTGAGGTCTGGGTTTTCGAGAGCTATCTCACTTACATTCCCTGGGGAATCTTCCCATTCTAATGCGTTACACTCGTGGGGCTCCCCCCTAGTGAAGATTCCTTCTGCCGGGTTTTCCCCGGTGTCTCTGACTTTCTTTACTGATTCATCGTGGGGCAGTAAAACGTCTTCCCACTTCGCTCGGCGGACATTGGAGACGGCCCGGAGCTTTCCAGTGTTCAACATTTCTACCAGAGTGTGTTTGGTGTGTGGGGCAATTTTGCCTGTCATCACGACAGGTTCGCTGACCTTGACTGCCCATGTGGCACAGTCTAGTGCAGTCACGCATCTGGACAAGTCCGCGGCTACTGGTAATTGTTGGGTTGAATAGTATGCTATGGGTCTCATTCTGTCCCCGTGCATTTCTGTCTCTCATCAGAGAAAATTGAATTTTTATATTCTTTCCAAACTTTTTAGTCTTTTTTTTCCTAACTGTTTAGTGTTATTTCTTTTAAAAAGGTTTCCAAACCCAAGATCTTCCAATACAACCAAAATGTTTATCGAGAAGAATATCTCAAAATTCCAATTCAAATACTGTACTGCCAATCTTTTTATTTAAATCTCTTTTACTGAACTAGAAGCTTTAATGTCATTTAAAATAAGATTCTACACAAAGGAAACGAAGGTGGAGCTTCCCCCAGCCTGTAGCCTGAGAAACCCACGCAGGCTTTTTTTAAAAAGACATTACACTCTTCCCTTCTCCTTTCTTTATCTCACTCATGGACTAAATTTATTATCTTTCAACCCAATGTAATCAATGATTATGTGTTTTTTTTAAACAAGTAATTGGGCGTCTCGGCTTGCAATAACCAAATTGAAAAGACAACACTTTGTTATGATTCTAATTGATTTAAAATGAGACCACACATTTTTAATTGAAGTTTTATCTTTTGTTAAACAAACCTATCCTTTGTGCATTTCCTAGCTCCGTAACTTATCATCAAAATAAATCTACATCTGTGTTTCTAATTTAAAGTGTCATTCAATTCTAGGCATACAGTTCAACTTCTTCACATTTTCTTAAACTTCCCACATCTAGGACAACACTACAAAGGTCAAAAACTTTCAGCTCACTGCCCGGAAAAGTGGGTGGAGCTAAAACAAACATACAGATACACCATTTCTCTTTTAAAAGACCGACTTTCAGACAACTGGAAAATTCATTAACTCCCACCTCAAATATTCTGCAGTCAAGAAAACTTCCACGCAACCACTTTCATTCAACAAAGCTTATCTTTCTCTTCCTTGGCACAAAAGCTGGAGCTCCTGTGTCAGTGTTATATTCTTCTTAGATCTACCCACTCTATCTCCAACTCTGAATTTGCGCAATTCCTCTAATTGAGACCTGGCCATGGCCTTATATTGAAAACATTGACTGACCACTATCAAACCTGCTTTGGCCGTCTTTTTATTTGCCTTTCTCCCACCATAATTTCTGTTTTGCGGGGTCTTCTTTGGGATCCCATCCGTCACTTAACATAGTAACCATCAATTTTTTTAGGTCGACAAAATACCGACTCAGCGAACCTCCAGCCCCTAATCTAGCATATCTTTGCACGCCATCTATGTTTGGTATGTCTACCCCTCTATCGGTTCGTTGTCCCCTTTAACCTGGTTTCCTCGAACCTAGGGTCCGCAATTACAAACCTACAAAGCCAATCTTACTTTGATAATTACTATTGTTAAGCCCTGACTCTAATGTACTAACTTAAACGAGACACATGCTGAAGTCAAGGTCACTCAGGACCTGTAGCTTTAATTTCCAGCTCTTCAGTGCTGCACTTGCCTGAGACCTCCCCTTATATACCTCAGTGAGACAGGTATGGAGTGTCTCCTGCAAGTGCACCCCTGGTGGTAAGGTATGCTTATTGTTACAGGTCATATCCAGTTACAATCATGTATAGCATGGTAAGATACAGTTATATACAGTAATGTGAGATACATGACATCACCCTCCCCCAAGGTCTTATTGCCTTTATAAATTCAGTCTCTCAGGTGGTCTGCGCTCTCGCGTGGAGCGTCTTAGTTGTGGTTCAACTGTTTGCCTTGGTGCCTGTTTTTCGTTCGGTGTGATTGCTGGTATCTTGCCTGGGCTGTCTGTTTCGTTAGGTGTGATTGCTGGTATCTCGTCTGGGCTGTCTGTTGAGACTGCCCTTTCCTCAGGTTGTTCCACCTGTCTGTCCACCAGGTGTGGTGTGAGTTCCACATTGTAGTCTGCCTCTGGTTCTTCAGTGTTATCAGTGAATCTACTTTTTACTTGGTCTACATGCCTCCGGCAGGTTTGGCCATTGTCCATTTGTACAGCCAGTAGCCTGTTTCCCTCTTTGTCTGTTACTGTCCCTGTAAGCCATTTGGGACCCCGGCCATAGTTTAGCACAAACACTTTGTCCCCTATCTCATTCCACCTCCTCCTCGAATTTCGGTCATGGTACTCAGTTAGCTTTTGACGCTTAGCCTCAACAATTTCATGCATGTCTGGGAGGATTAACGAGACCCTGGTCTTTAAGGTTCGTTTCATCAATAGTTGCGCGGGGGGAACCCCAGTCAACGAATGTGGATGAGATCTGTATGCCAGCAGCAGTTGCGACAGGCAGCTCTACAGCATGGGACCTTGGATTCTGAACATGCCTTATTTTATGATCTGCACTGCTTGCTCCGCCTGGCCATTGGAGGCCGGCTTGAAAGGTGGCGTCTTAACATGATTTGTACTGTGGTCAACGTTAAATTCGTGAAATTCTTCGCTGGTGAAGCATGGACCATTGTCACTGACCAATATGTCAGGAATGCCGTGTGTTGCAAACATGGTTCTAAGGCTCTCCACAGTGGTGGAGGTGGTGCTCGAGTTTAAAATGGTGCACTCGATCCATTTTGAAAATGCATCAACGACTACGAGGAACATTTTGCCCATGAATGGGCCTGCAAAGTCTACATGCACCCGCGACCATGGTTTGGTGGGCCAGGGCCAGGGGCTTAGGGGGGGCCTCCCTGGGGGCATTACTGAGTTGGGCACAAATGGTGCACCGATGGATGCAGAGCTCCAAGTCCGCGTCTATGCCAGGTCACCAGACATGAGATCTGGCTATGGCCTTCATAAGGACGATCCCCGGGTGCTCATGATGGAGCTCCCGGACCAACGCCTCCCTGCCTTGTAAGGGCATAACTACTCGGCTGCCCCACATCAGGCAGTCTCGCTATAGTGAGAGTTCATGCATGCGCCTATGGAAGGGTTTGATCTCCTCGGGGCAGGCATTGCGAGCCTCTGCCCAGTCACCGGTTAAAACGCATCTTTTAACTTGAGATAACGTGGGATCACTGGTCGTCCAGGCTCTGATTTGGCGAGCCGTCATGGGTGAACCTGTGGATTCAATGGCATTGATTGCCATGGCCATCTCACAGTCCCATTCGTCGGACACTTCCGTGGTCGCCAGGGATAGCCTGCTAAGCGCGTCGGCACAGTTGTCTGTGCCTGGTGTAGTCGTAAGCAGCCAGCATGAGTGCCAGCTGCTGAATGCGCGCCGTGGCATTGGCGTTGATTGCCTTGCACTCGGATAGTCGGGACGTGAGGGGTTTGTGGTCGGTTTCTAACGCAAACTTGGCCCCAAAATGGAATTGGTGTATCTTTTTGACACCGTACACGTACGCGAGCGCCTCCTTCTCAACCATACCATACCCGCGCTCTGCCCGCGAAAGTGACCTGGAGGCATAAGCGACGGGCTGCAATGTACCCGCATCATTGACTATAAAATGCACCCAACCCCGTACGCTGACGCATCACACGTAAGGACTAACTTTTTACCTGGGTCAAAAAAGGCTAAAACACTCTTGGAACATAGAAGGTTGCGTGCCTTATTGATGGTGCGGTCTTGGGCGTCCCCCCAAAACCAATCGCACCCCTTTCTGAGTAGCACGTGGAGAGGCTCCAGCAGCGTGCTCAAGTTCTGCATAAAGTTCCTGTCATGTATCTTACATTATTATATATAACTGTATCCCAACATGCTATACATGACTGTAATAAGATATGACCTGTAACCACCAGCATACCTGACCATCAGGGGTGCACTTGCAAGAGACAGGTACATAAGGACAGGTCTCAGGCAAGTGCAGCATTCCAGAGCTGTGAAATAAAGGTGCAGGTCCAGAGTGACCTTGACTTCACTACATGCCTTGTGTGAATCTGTACTGAGGGGACAGGACTTTACAGTGGTGATGAGTTACGGGATTACAGAATCCACAGAATGGCGAACAACGGATCAGATGAAAAGTACAATGCGGGAGACAATTGGGAGGACTTTATAGAAAGGCTCCAGCAAAGCTTTGTAACCAAAGACTGGTTAGGTGACGATAAGGCAGACAAGAGAAGAGCTCATCTCTTGACCAGCTGTGGCTCGAAAACATATGCTTTAATGAAGGATCTGTTGGCACCCGAGAAACCAGCAAGCAAGTCATTTGAAGAATTGAGCACACTGGTAAGAGACCACCTGAAGCCAGTGAGCAGCCTACACATGGCCAGACACAGGTTCTACAACGACAGATGCTGTGTGGGCCAGAGCATACCCGACTTCGTGGCGGAACTTCGGAGGTTGGCTAGTTTATGTGAGTTCTCCGATGAATTGAGGAGAGAAATGCTGAGAAACTTTTTCATTGAAGGAATAGGCCATGCAGGTATATTCCGAAAGCTCATAGAGACCAAGAACCTGAACTTAGAGGCAGCAGCACTGGTTGCACAGACATTCTTGGTAGGGGAAGAAGAAACAAAGCTGATCTACACTTCAGGTACGACAACCAACGAGGCATCGAAACAAGGGGTTCATATTGTGAAACAAACCGCTACCCCCACACACAGACAAAGGCAGGAGAGCAGGCCTTTAACAGCAGACAGTAGCGCCAGAAGCCATCAAAATCAAGGGCCACATGAACGGCCGATCACACCTCATCAACCCACAATGCCAGCAATGAACAACAGATTGAGAGAAGCTCAAGGGAGATCAGCCAGATGCAGCTCATCCTTCGGAAACAATGGAAACGGTCTGTGTTGGAGATGTGGGGGAAGGCACTCAACCAGGATGTGTCAATTTCAGCATGCCATTTGCAGAAACTGCGATGACACAGGGCATCTGGCTCGCAAATGCAGAAAAACAGCAGCTCAGCTAGTATACGAATCGGAAGGGTCGGAAAGCGGACCAGAAGACGGTTGGAACAATGCACGGGACGCCGAGGTACAACGGGTTAACTCGATCAATGTCCACTGTTCTTACACCAAGACGCCTCTAATTATGATGAGGGTTCTACTCAACGGGATACCCGTCAACATGGAACTGGACACGGGGGCCAGTCAATCCCTTATGAGCGTTCAACAATTTGAACAGCTGTGGCCGCACAAAAGCAACAGACCAAAACTCACAAAGATCGACACCAAACTAAGGACCTATACTAAAGAAATCATCCCAGTCCTTGGCAGCGCCATGCTCTCAGTCACACACAAAGGGATGGTGCACCGACTTTCCCTGTGGATTGTCCACGGGGATCTCTCAGCCCTGTTGGGGAGAAGCTGGCTAGCAGAACGACATTGGAAATGGGATGATGTTCACGTCTTGTCGCCAGAGGAACGGACCTCCTGCTCAACAGTTCTAAGCCGTTTTGAACATCTCTTTCAGCCAGGTGTGGGTACCTTCAAAGGGGCTAACGTTAGAATCTACATCACACAGAATGCCAGACCGGTCCATCACAAGGCTAGAGCTGTGCCTTATGTGATGAGGGAAAAGATTGAAAACGAACTGGACCGGCTTCTGCGGGAAGGCATAATTTCTCCCATGGAATTCAGCGACTGGGCAAGCCCCATCGTCCCCGTCATGAAGCCTAATGGATCCGTGCGAATCTGTGGGGATTACAAGTCTACCATAAACAGAGTCTCCCTACAGGACGAATATCCGCTGCCCAGAGCGGAGGACCTATCTGCCACGTTGGCTGGAGGAAAACTTTTCTCAAAACTTGACCTCACATCTGTGTATATGACGCAAGAACTGACCGAAGAGTCTAAGCTACTCACCACCATCAACACACATTGAGGCCTTTTTGTGTACAATCGATGCCCATTCGGCATCAGGTCGGCAGCTGCTATATTCCAGCGCAACATGGTGAGTCTGCTCAAGTTCATCCCGGGGACGGTTGTGATTCAAGACGGCATACTCATTACGGGCAGGGACACCGACTCTCATCTCCGCAATCTTGAGGAAGTACTAAGTCGATTGGATCGGGTAGGCCTAAGAGTTAAGAAATCCAAGTGTCTGTTTCTCGCGCCTGAGATTGAATTTTTGGGCAGAAGGATTGCTGCTGATGGAATCCGCCCAACCGAATCCAAAACCGAAGCGATTCGCCTGATACCCAGTCCCTGGAATGTCTCAGAACTGCGCGTTTTTCTCGGGCTACTCAATTCCTTTGGGAACTGTAAAGTCCTGTCCCCTCAGTACAGATTCACACGAGGCATGTAGTGAAGTCAAGGTCACTCTGGACCTGCACCTTTATTTCACAGCTCTGGAATGCTGCACTTGCCTGAGACCTGTCCTTATATACCTGTCTCTTGCAAGTGCACCCCTGGTGGTAAGGTATGCTGGTGGTTACAGGTCATATCTTATTACAGTCATGTATAGCATGTTGGGATTCAGTTATATATAATAATGTAAGATACATGACATCACCCTCCCCCAAGATCTTATTGTCTTTATAGGTTCAGTCTCTCAGGTGGTCTACGCTCTCGCGTGGAGCGTCTGAGTTGTGGTTCAGTTGTTTGCCTTGGTGTCTGTTTTTCTTTGGGTGTGGTTGCTGGTATCTCGCCTGGGCTGTCTGTTTCGATTGGTGTGATTGTTGTTGACTCGCCTGGGCTATCTGTTGGGATTGCCCTTTCCTCAGGTTGTTCCCTCTGTCTGTCCACCAGGTGTGGTGCGAGTTCCACATTGTAGTCTGCCTCTGGTTCCGCAGTGTTGTTGGTAAATCTGCTTTTGACTTGGTCTACATGCCTCCGGCAGGTTTTGCCATTGTCCGTTTATACTACCAGTAGCCGGTTTCCTTCCTTGCCTGTTACTGTCCCTGCAAGCCATTTGGGACCCCTGCCATAGTTTAATACAAACACTTTGTCCCCTATCTCATTCCATCTCCCCCTCGAATTTCTGTCATGGTACTCAGTCAGCTTACGGCGCTTTGCCTCAACAATTTCGTGGATGTCTGGGAGGATTAATGAGAGCCTTGTTTTTAAAGTCCTTTTCATCAACAGTTGTGCGGGGGGGATCCCAGTCAGTGAGTGCGGACGAGATCTGTATGCCAGCAGCAGTCGCGACAGGTGACCCTGCAGCGTGGGACCTTGGATTTTAAGTATGCCTTGTTTAATGATTTGCACTGCTCTCTCCGCCTGGCCATTAGAGGCCGGCTTGAACGGTGCCATCTTGATGTGATTTATGCCGTGGTTAATTATAAAGTCTTGGAATTCTGCGCTGGTGAAGCACGGACCATTGTCATTGACCAATATGTCATGGATTCCGTGCGTTGCAAACATGGTTGCGAGGCTCTCCACAGTGGTGGAGGTTGTGCTCGAGTTTAAAATGGTGCATTCGATCCACGTTGAAAATGCATCTACAACTACGAGGAACATTTTACCCATGAATGGGCCCGCATAGTCTACGTGAACCCGCGACCACGGTTTAGTAGGCCAGGGCCAGGGGCTCAGTGGAGCCTCCCTGGTGGCATCGCTGAGTTGGGCACAAATGGTGCACCTTCGGACGCAGAACTCCAAGTCCGCGTCAATATCAGGCCACCAGACGTGGGATCTGGCTGTGGCTTTCATGAGAACGATCCCCGGGTGCTCGCGGTGGAGCTCCCGGACAAATGTCTCTCTGCCTCATAGAGGCATGACTACTCGGCTGCCCCACATCAGGCTGTCTGCTTGTAGTGATAGCTCATGCATGCGCATGTGAAAGGGTTTTAATTCCTCGGGGCAGGCATCGTGAGCCTCTGCCCAGTCACTGGTTAGGACACATCTTTTTACTAAGGATAACGTGGGGTCGCTGGCTGTCCAAGCTCTGATTTGGCGAGCCGTCATGGGCGAACCTGTGGACTCAAAGGCATTGATTGCCATGACTATCTCACAGTCCTGTTCGTCAGACCCTTCCGTGGTCGCCAGGGGTAGCCTGCTGAGCGCGTCGGCACAGTTGTCTGTGCCTGGTCTGTGCCTTATGGTATAGTCGTAGGACGCCAGCATGAGTGCCCACCGTTAAATTCGCATCGAGGCGTTGGTGTTTATTGCCTTGCTCTCGGATAGGAGGGACGTGAGGGGCTTGTGGTCAGTTTCTAACGCGAACTTGGCCCCGAAAAGGTATTGGTGCATCTTTTTGACACCGTACACGCACACGAGCGCCTCCTTCTCTACCATTCCGTACCCGCGCTCCGCCCGCGAAAGTGACCTGGAGGCATAAGCTATGGGTTGTAATTTACCCGCACTATTGACATGCTGCAAAACGCACCCGACCCCATACGCTGACGCATCGCATGTGAGAACTAGCTTTTTACTTGGGTCAAAGAAAGTCAAAACACTGTTGGAACACAGAAGGTTGTGTGCCTTATTGAAGGCACTTTCCTGGGCGTTCCCCCAAAACCAATCGCACCCCTTCCTGAGTAGCACATGGAGAGGCTCCAGCAGCGTGCTTAAGTTCTGCATAAAGTTCCCAAAGTAATTGAGTAGCCCGAGAAAGGCGTGCAGTTCTGAGACATTCCGGGGCCTGGGTGCCAGGCGAATTGCTTCTGTTTATATTTTTTTTTGTCGGCCTGACAATTATGCCCCGGGATTCGGCCGGACCGCCAACAGGCTGCCTGGCACCCTCTCTTGCATGCCAGGTGGCTGGCCCAGCCGGAACCTTCCCTGCTGACCCAGTGGACCGAAGTTTAAAAAGTGCGGAGGCTCTCCCCTTTAAATGAAGGGACAAGCTGTGGTGACGCTGCGCTGCGATGACGTTATCGCGGCAGTGAATACGCACCGCCCCCAACTTCCGCCTCTCAGTTGTCACCGCCACGTTTTTGTCCCTCAGGTGTAGTCACTGCCCCCCATTTACACCGACTTCTGGATCAATACAAAAAAACAAAGAGCGGAATTTCCTGAGAGTCGACCTGAACCGCAGCTGCGGTAAAAAACATTGAAACGGGGTGCGTGCGCCCTGTTTCAGGCAAGGGCCAATTTCTACCCCTGGACTTCGGTATACAGAGCATAATTTCAAAGTTTGCAGATGACATGAAAGTCAGAAATGTAGTAAATAGTTAGGAAGGCAGACTTCAGGAGGACATAAATAGACTGTTGAAATGGGCACATGACAGGTGAAATGTAACACAGGGAAGTGTGAAGTGATATATTTTGGAAGGAAGAAAGAAAGAGATACAATATAAACCAAATTAAAGTGGTTGCAGAACAGAGAGAGCTGGAGGTGTACATACACAAATCTTTGAAGGCGACAGGACAAGTTGAGAAAGCTGTTGGAAAAGCATATGGGATCATTGGCTTTTTCTATCGAGGCATAGGGCTGAATCTTAACTCCAAAAAAGTTGGGGTCATGTCAATGGGTAAAATGCAAATATCTGGAACAGGAACCGAACCCGCCTCGAATCCACCCATTTCCGGTTTTAACGGAGGAGGGATGAGGGGTGGGCGGCCAATCGGCTCACGGGAAGCGGGTTGGTCATTTAAATATTATAATGAGACTGCCTGTCTTCATTTTAACAATTATTCAATTTTAAACCACAAGCAGCTGGATTTCTCAGGCCTCGGGAATCTCAACAGCTGAAATTGTCAAACACGATTCCCTTTCATAAAACCATGTTCTCATGTTCTAAGTGCCCTGATATAATTTCCTTAACAATGGATTCCAGCATTTTCTCAACAATTGATGTCAGGCTAATTGGCCTGTAGTTCCCTGTTTTCTCTCATAAGAACATAAAAATTGGGAGCAGGAGTTGGTTATTCGGCCCCTCGAGCCTGCTCCACCATTCAATGAGATCATGGATGATCTTCTACCACATCTCCTCTTTCCTGCACTATCGCTTGATTCCCTTAATATCCAAGAATCTATCAATCTCTCTCTTGAATACACACAAGACTGAGCACTCACAGCCCTCTGGGGTAGTGAATTCCAAAGATTCACCACCCTCTGAGTGAAGAAGTTTCTCCTCATCTCAGTCCTAAATGTTTGACCCCTTATTCTGAGACCTTGACCTCTGGTTCTAGACTCCTCAGCCAGAGGAAACATCCTCCCTAACCTGTCTAGCCTCTCAGTCTTCTAAACTCTAGAGAATATACTCAATCTCTCCTCATAGGACAATCCTTCCATCCCAGGAATCAGTCTGCAGAACCTTTGTTGCACTCCCTCAATGGCAAGCATATCCTTCCTTAGGAAAGGAGAACAAAACTATACACAATACTCTCTCTCTCCTTTCTTGAATAGCGGAGATAAATTTTCTACCTTGTAATCTAATGGGACAGTTCGAGAATCTAGCGAATTTTGTGAGATCAAAACCAATTCATCCACAATCTCAGCAGCCACCGCTTTTGTGTGAGGGTGAGGTGAAGTTATGACTGTGAGGTATGAGTCCTTATTGATAGAGATTGGTGAGTGATGGGTATGTGGTGAATTGAACAGTGGTTGTGGCTTATGATAAAGTTGGCAGGATATGGGGCCCGAAATTGATGAACTCACCGTCCACTGCCGCCAACTGCCGCCCACTGCCGCCGACATTCCTCTGGAAGATCCGCCCAATGCCACTTTCAAGGTGGGCTGGAGCGGGCGGAAGGGGAGAGCCACCGGGAAGCGCCCGCTGACATCAGCAGACGGCTGAGTGGTGCATTTGAGCTCCCGCCCGCTGAGCTCCCATATTCATGAGGGCGGGAGTAGGCGCCAGCAAAGGGTTGGACTGCTGGCTGGAGGCTGGTCTGTCCCCGGCGGTAAGTATGAAGATCCTGAAAAAAAGGTTAATAAACATTGTTTTTTACACAGTGGTTTTCTGCAGCGACGGAGTGGCTTTCCTGAAAGGGCTCACTGTCCTCAATGGGGTCCCCTGAAGTTCTTCCAATTCGTTTTTTTTCCTGATGATTTTTCTTTGCAGCTCTTCGACCCTCCGTGGGCCCGTCTCCATCCTTAGCGGCACTTAGGCGGCAAGCGCCTTTGCCACCAAGATTTGGAGCTCCCACTGGCTGCCGCCCAGATTGGCAACGTAAATCTCTCATTTGCTGCCCGCCGACCTTCGAGGAACCTTGTTGATGAATATCCTGCCCAAAGAACTGTTAGGTACCTCGGCGGCCATCGGCGGTCCTTTGGGTGGCACTTGGGTGGGCGGGGGCCTTCACCAATTTCAGGCCCATGGTATTTGAAGATACATTCAGTGAACTTGACCACTCGTATGAGGCCATTGAACTTTTTGCTGCACTGCTTCCATGTCCTCTGTGTTTGATTCAAGGCATTCATCGCCATGGCTATCTGGTTTCACTGCCTTCTGAGAGTTTGTCTGGAGGACGTCCTAGTCCCTGTGTATGGAACGCATCTCTCCTCCTATCCACCTCCTCCAACAAGGCTTCCAGTTCAGTCTTGGAAAATCTTGAGCCCATTCTCTGCCAAGTTGTACTATTATTCAATCTTTTTCTACTTCACAATTAGTTCCACAATGACTTGCACCATCTGCTCCAGCCAGAATGTACCTTCCCTTTAAGAGATGCAGACTAGCTTTAAATAGTGCAGGCTGTCTTTAACTGGTGCTAGCCTCTCACAATGCTGGGTCCTCTGCTGAGGCATGCAGCCACTCAACAGTGCTGTTAGCTCTGGCTGCTTGCTGCAATCATGTATATTAACAAGCAGCATGATGTTGGCATGCTGCCTGCATCAAAAGCAACAGGCATGGGTTAATCCCGCTTCGCGATTCCCATTTCTGGGGCCTGTCCGAATTAGCCGCCATAGAGTACAAAAGCAAAGAAGTTGTGCCAAACCTTTTTAAAACAGTGGTTAGGCCTCAGCTGGAGTATTGTGTTCAGTTCTTTAGGAAGGACGTCAACGGTGCATTAGAGATTTACTAGAATAGTACCAGGGATGAGGAACTTCAGTTATGTGGAGAGACTGGACAAACTGAGATTGATCTCGATAGAGCAGAGAAGATTTGAATATATTGCCCCCACTCTAATGGACAAAAATTGTCACTATTCATCTAATATAGTTATGTGGTGTTCTCCTTAGAGCAGAGAAGGTTAAGAGGAAATTTGATAGAGATATTCAAAATCATAAAGTGTTTTGATAGAGTAAACAAGGATAAACTGTTTCCAGTGGCAGAAGGGTCGGTAAACAGAGGACACAGATTTAAGGTGATTCATAAAAGAACAAGAGCTGACATGAGGAAATGCTTGTTTACACAACGCGTTGTTGTGATCAGGAATGCACTGCCTATTATGGTGGTGGAAGCAGATTCACTGGTAACATTAAAAAAGTGAACTGGATAAATACTAGAAGGAAAAAAAATGACAGAGCTATGGGGAAAGAGCCGGGGAGTGGGATTCATTGGATAGCTCTACCAAAGAGCCGGCACAGGCACGATGGGTCGAATCTGTGCTGTATCATTCCATAATGTTGGATTGTAAGTCATCAATTGAAGTTGGTTTTCCATAATTAGTTTAACTAGTTCAGAAATGTCAACATACATTCACTTTTTGTTAGTTGTAACAATGCTACAGCAATAATGACTTAGTTAATCTGAGCAATGCATTTGCACAATTCTAGCTTTGACATGAGGGAAAATGTGAAAATAATGTAAACTAAACATGATCCCACTTCGCGATGGCCAATAAATAGCTCCAGTAGAAATGATTCCCCTTTGTGCCTGTATCACTGGTCGGAGGAGAGATTTGGGATAAACACAGATGCCTCAAATATATATCATCTTAACCCAGTGTCAACACCTTCTAAAGCTGTTTGCAAGCAGAGGTCACACCCGTGCAGCATATTGTAGATTTGGCTTGTCCTCTTTGCTCACACATTCATCTTGTCAGCATATGTCAGAAAATTCTTCAGCCACAGTTTTTGAAAAATATTAGTGTGGAAAGGACCAAAAACACACAATGGTATTTCTTGATCAAATTATTAAACAGTTCCATTGTTTTTAGGAAACCATGCTTCTGCCAATAGGCTTAAATATCCACTGTTTTGGGAACACATGGTTAATATTTCAAGGCCTTTAATAATCTCATGTTCATACTAATGCCATTGTGGTTATCTAAATATTTGAAATCATCATAGATCGCCCTGTTCTCATGTCATTAAATAGCTAGAACTCTAATTCCTAGAAGAGAGTGGGTGGAAGTCATGGGAAACAGACTGGAGATCGTACACTGAAAATAGGATTCATGGAAAATTCATTAAGTGCAGTTATCTCCTCATTAATCATTACTTCAACTGGATTACTTCTTCTAGTAACACAGAGTATAGTAAAGTAAAATGTGATTTTAACAATAAGTGGAAGTTGATCCCGGAAAGATTGTAAGGACCACACCCAGAATCAGCTTCCAAATTCTAACTTTCATCACAAAGCAATCAATACTTAAAACTGAAATATTATGTACATATTCTCGCCTCTTCTTTTCAATGCTAAGCTGAAACTCTACCAAAAAATTATTTTAGTAATCATACTTATAACTATTCATTGACAATTCACATATTTTAAACTTGGGGTGTCCAAATCACAGCCTGTGAGTCGTCATATGCGGTCCGCAATGCTCAGCAATCTGGCCCACAAACAGCAGGCAATTCATTTTCTGTTTGCGATTCAGATGTCACTGTAGCTGGACTTGCATAAATCTAAATTAATCTTTTTGGTATTTAATGTGTTAATAGGTAAGGGCCTAAATCAAACATGTATGTAATCTTCTTCTTCTTAGGCAGTCCCCCGGAGATGAGGATAACTTGCTTCCACAATAAAATGAGTTTGAAGGTGACTGATGAATCCAATGAGGGATCAACAGACTCTGTCACAGGTGGGGCAGGTGATGGTTGGAGGGACGGGTGGGTGGGGTGCTTGATCTGTCGTATGCTCCTTCCGCTGTTTCTACTTGGCTTCCGCGTGCTCCCGGCGAAGAGACTCAGTGTTCGGTGCCTTCTCGGATGCTTCTCCTCCACTTTGAGCGGTCGTGGGCCAGGGATTCCCAAGAGCCGGTAGGGATGTTACCGACATGTAATATCAGTTTGGAAACTATACTGCAGAGCAACTGTATGAATATTTTGTGCTTTGGAAGGGATCCAGTGCTCACAGGGTTAAATGAATTGTGCCTCACTTGCCAAAATTACTCAAGCTGCTTCAAAAGGCTTAGCCAAGTATGATAAATAAGTACTGAGAGGAGACAAGTTATTATATGTACCTGTTAGTTCCCCAAGAGAAAGGACGGTTATGTGTGCCAGAGTACAAGCATCTGTAATATATTAAATATTTGGAACTAATCTTAAATCCATCAATTTTATCAGAAAAATATTGAGAACTAAAATGAGCTCAGGCTGTTGATACATATTTTAATGTGTGGGAAGGCAGAGATTATCATAAATTAGAACCCAACATGTCGGGTTAGTATGTGCTGTGAGGAAGTACAATTATCAGCTTTGCAAAGAGGTAACTTCTACACCAACTCCAGATCCAATTATTGTCTTTAAACGTTGCCTCAAAAAGTTTAGATGTTATTGCATTAAGAACCTAGAGATTAAAAAAGGAAAATTCACACGTTGGGATCGATCTCACTCTGGGGTCAACCACATTTGGATCAATCACATTGGGATCAATCACACTCTGGGGTATGTAAAGTGTTGTGTCTCTACACCTTGTTACAAACTCACACGAGGCATGGATATATCAGACACGGTCACTCTGTGACCTTCACTTTATTCCCAGGACTAAAGAGTGCTGATCCTGGGTGGGACCACCTCTTTTATACCTGGAAGCCCAGGTGAGGAGCTCACTCCCTGTGGTCAGGGTGTGCATTACAAGGGTACAGGTACAGTATGCATGAGTTACAGTTAAATACTTATAGTCATTGCAAGATGGTGAAATACATGACATCACCTCCCCCCTTAGGTCTTTTAGTTTCAGAGGTTAAGTCTATAGGGTGGTCGACGCTCTCTCGTGGAGTGCCGCAGTTGTGGCTCTGGTGGCTGAGCCTCAGCACGCGTCTCTGTCACTTGAGGTGATTCCGGCCTGTCCGGGCTGGCCACAGGGACTGTGCATGCTGAGGGCTGTCTTTGTTCCTCATGCTCTGGCTGTGGTGTGGGTGTTATCTCATCATGCTCTTCTTCCGGTTCCTCCGTGTCTATGCTGAACCTTGTCTTTACTTGGTCCAAGTGTTTGCGACATATCTGCCCATTGTTTAGGCTGACCACCATGATCCTGTTTCCTTCTTTGCCAATTACGGTGCCCTCAAACCATTTGGGTCCCAAAGCATGGTTAAGAACAAATACCGGGTCATCTTTTTCTATACACCTCCCCCTTGAGCCTCGATCATGGAGCTCAGTTTGGGACTGGCGCTAGCCCTCAACAATGTCTGCCAGAGCGTGCGTTTCATGAGGAGTTCCGCTGGTGGGACTCCCGTGAGCGAGTGCGGCCGGGACCTGTAGGCCAGCAGGAGGCGTGATAGGTGGTACTGAAGGGAGGGTCCTTAGATGCATAGCATGCCCTGCTTTATGACTTGGACCACCCGTTCTGCCTAGCCATTGGAGGCCGGCTTGAACGGTACTGTCCGGATGTGCTTAATCCCATTGCCCGACATAAACTCCTGGAATTTATGGCTGGTAAAACACGGGCCATTATCGCTGACCAGGATATCCGGCAAGTCGTGGGTCGCGAAAACCATACGCAGACTCTCCACAATGATGGATGTCGTGCACGAGTTCAATATGATGCACTCGATCCACTTCGAGAATGCATCGACAACGATCAGGAACATTTTTCCCATGAACAGGCCCGCGTAGTCCATGTGAATACGTGACCATGGCCTGGTGGGCCAGGGCCACGGGCTGAGTGGGGCCTCCCTGGGGACATTGCCCAGCTGGGCACACGTCGTGCACCTGCGAACCCAGTGTTCCAGGTCTGAGTCAATCCCCGACCACCACACGTGTGACCGGGCAATGGCCTTCATTAACACGATGCCAGGGTGCTCGTTGTGGAATTCCCTGATGAACGCTTCCCTTCCTTTCTGGGGTATGACTACCTGGCTGCCCCATAACAGGCAGTCGGCTTGAACAGAGAGTTCATCCATCCGTCTCTGAAACGGCCTGACTTCCTCGAGGCACACCCTGTGTACGGGCGCCCAGTCCCCAGTCAGGACACATTTCTTTATCATGGATAGGAGGGGGTCCCTGTTGGTCCAGAGTTTGATCTGGCGGGCTGTGATGGGGGAACCCGCAGTGTCAAAAGCCTCAACGGCCATGACCATCTGGGTGCTCTGCTCCGACGCCCCTTCGGTGGTGGCCAGTGAGAACCTGCTGAGCGCATTTTTCGGTGCCTGGCTGGTGCCGTATGGTGTAGTCATACGCAGCCAGCGTGAGGGCCCATCGCTGTATGCGAGCTGACGCATTAGCGTTGACAGCCTTGCTGTTGGACAACAGGGATGTTAACGGCTTGTGGTCCGTCTCTAGCTCGAACCATCTACCGAAAAGGTACTGGTGCATCTTTTACACACCATACACACACGCGAGTGCCTCCTTCTCGACCATGCCGTATCCACGCTCTGCCTGGGAGAGCGACCTGGAGGCGTAAGCCACCGGTTGGAGCCGGCCGTCATTGTTACCCTGCTGCAAAACACACCCAACCCCATAGGATGACGCATCGCAGTTTTTTACAGGGGTCATACAAAGTCAACAGTTTGTTGGAACATAGCAGGTTCCTCGCCTTATTGAAACCCCGTTCTTGACAGTCCCCCCAAAACCATTCACAATCTTTGTGGAGGAGCATGCGTAACGGCTCCAACAATGTGCTTAAGTTCGGCAGGAAGTTCCCAAAATAGTTCAAGAATCCCAGGAATGATCGCAGCTCCGACGTGTTGCCGGGCCTGGGCACCCGGCGAATTGCCTTGATTCAGTGGGCCGGATCCCATCTGCGGCAATCCTCCTGTTCAGGAACTCGACCTCTGGGGCCAAAATTACGCACTTGGCCTTTTTCAGCCGCAGGCCTACACGTTCCAATCAGCGTAGCACCTCCTCCAGGTTGCGGAGGTGTTCCTCAGTGTCTTGACCCGTTATAAGGATGTCGTCAAGGAACACGATCGTTCCAGGGATGGACTTGAGCAAGCTTTTCATGTTTCGCTGAAAGATAGCCGCTGCCGAACGAATGCCAAATGGGCACCTATTGTAAACAAATAATCCTTTGTGTGTCGTGATGGTGGTCAGAAACTTGGATTCTTCAGCCAGTTCCTGAGTCATGTAGGCCGAAGTGAGGTCCAGCTTCGTGAACAACTTACCACCTGCCACCGTGGCAAAAAGGTCCTGCGCTCTCGGGAACGAGTATTGGTCTTGCAGTGACACTCGGTTGATGGTGGCTTTGTGGTCGCCACAAATCCTGACCGAGCCATCTGCTTTGAGGACGGGAACAATGGGACTTGCCCAATCGCTGAATTCAACTGCTGAAATTATGCCCTCTCTGAGCAGCCTGTCCAGTTCACTTTCAATTTTTTCACACATCACATATGGTACCGCTCTGGCTTTGTGGTGCACTGGTCTGGCGTCCGGAGTGATGTGTATCACTACTTTGCTGCCCTTGAACGTTCCAACACCGGGTTGAAAGAGTGACTCGAATTTTTGCAATACCTGCGAGCATGAACTTTGCTCCACGGATGAAATGGCGTGCACATCCCCCTATTTCCAATTCATCTCAGTGAGCCAACTCCTCCCCAAGAGCACGGGGCCATTTCCCAGAACAATCCAGAGTGGCAGCCGGTTCTGTGATCCATTATGCGTTACCACCAAGTTTGCACTGCCCAGCACTGGGATGATCTCTTTGGTGGACGTACGTAGCTGCATCTCAATGCATTCCAATTTGGGCCTGCTAGCTCTGTGTGGCCATAGTGGCCATTTAGTAAGACTTTAATCATCATGGGTGGCGTTTTGGTGTATGAGTTGTGGACATCAGCCACATGAACTCTCTGAACTTCAGCATCCATGGTTGTTCCCCAGGCCTCATCCTGCATTGCAGACCCCTCGTCTGGTTCGTCTGTCTCACAGACTAGCCTCGCTACTGCCTTTTTGCACATCCTGGCCAAGTGTCCCTTGACATTACAATTCCTAGAGGTGTAAAGTTGTAACCTGCAGATTTTTGCAGTGTGTCTGCTCCCACATCTCCAACATGAGCTGAGATTGCTGTTAACAAAAGGACTATTCCCAGGCATTCCTCTCTGATGGACCTTTTGGCTGTTTCTAAGCACTCTGATGGGGGATGTTAATTGTCTCATCACAGAATGTATTGTTCCTCGTGATGGCGTGAATTGCCGATCCCCTTTCCATTGTCCCTACTGCCAGGAGCTTGTTGCTACCAGGGTGGTGTCGAATTGCCCTTGCCTGCCTGCCTGGATGGTGTCGAATTGCCCTTGCCTGCCTGTGGGGTTCTGTGTCATTTTTATAACATTGATTCCCTGTTTCAACGCAACTTTAAAACCAGGGCTGTGTGCGTAGATTAGCTTGGTTTCCTCTTCCCCTTCCATAAAGGTCTGAGCTATCAACGCCACCCCTTCTAAAGTCAAATCCTTAGTCTTTATGAGCTTCCTGAAAATGCCGGCATGATTAATGCCCTCGATGAAAAAGTCCCTTAACATCTCCTCCCTGCAGGCATCGGAGAACTTACAGATACTGGCCAAACACCGCAGTTCCGCCACGAAATCCAAGATGTTTTGACCCTCCCGACGCCGGTGAGAGTAGAACCGGAGCCAGGCCATGTGTACGCTACTTGTCGGCTTGAGATGCTCACTGATCAACTGGCTGAGCTCTTCAAAGGACGTGTCCACTGGCTTTTGGGGTGCGAGCAGGTCTTTCATCAGCGCATACGTCTGTGGACCACAGCTGGTCAGTAGATGCTTGTCAGCCGCTGCCGGTGGCCATCCTCGTGGTTCGGTGATTCTCGTTTCTCATCGCCAGATGTCGTCTCTCTGCACCTTGTTACAAGCTCACACGAGGCATGGATATATCAGACATGGTCACTCTGTGACTTTCACTTTATTCCCAGGACTAAAGAGTGCTGATCCTGGGTGGGACCTCCCCTGTTATACTTGGAAGCCCAGGTGAGGAGCTCACTCCCTGTGGTCAGGGTGTGCATTACAAGGGTACAGGTACAGTATGCATGAGTTACAGTTACATACTTATAGTCATTGCAAGATGGTGAAATACATGACATAAAGTCCTTACTCTAGAGTATGAAACCACACGAGGCACATTCTGGGGACAAGGTCACTCTGTGACCTTAACTCTTTATTCACAGGACTCCAAAGACAATGACCCTGCGTGGGACCTCGCTTTTTATATCTGTGTGATCAGGTAAAGAATGTCTCCCACAAGTTCACCCTCTTGTGGTGAAGGTGTGCATCTAGGTTGAGTGTGTACAGTAATACAGTGGTGTTACATTGTGGTTACATACATGACATCACCTCCACCCCCCAAAGTCTTATTGGGATCATAGCTTTATTCTTTCAGGTGGTCTACGTTCCCTCCTGGAGCGCCGCAGTTGCAGCTCTGGTTGTTGGACACTGACGTGAGTGTCTGTCACCTGTGGTGATTCCGGCCTGTCCGGGCTGACCGCAGGGACTGTGCATTCTTCTGATTGCTCTTGTTGCTCATTCACTGGCGGTGTTTTGAGCTCCATCTCATGGTCCTCTTCAGGTTCCTCCGTGTCGATGCTGAACTTTTTTTTTACTTGGTCCAGATGCTTACGGCATATCTGATCATTGTTGAGTTTTACCACAATGGCCCTATTCCCCTCTTTGTCAATTACAGTGCCCTCAAATCATTTGGGCCCCATGGCGTGATTGAGGACGAATACAGGATAATTTATTTCTATACATCTCCCCCTCGAATTACGGTCATGGTACGCGTTTTGTGACTTGCGCTCGCCCTCAACTATGTCGGTCAGGACTGGGTGAATGAGGGACAACCTAGTTCTGCCTGTCCATTTCATTAGTAGCTCTGCGGGCGGGACCCCCGTGAGCGAGTGCAGTCGGGATCTATAGGCCAGCAGGAGACGCGATAGGCGGCATTGTAGGGAGGGTCCTTGAATCCTGAGCATACCTTGCTTAATGATTTGGACCGCACGTTCCGCCTGGCCATTGGAGGCCGGCTTGAAGGGCGCAGTCCTGACGTGGTTGATGCCATTGCCCGACATAAACTCTCGGAATTCGTAGCTTGTGAAACATGGGCCATTATCACTAACCAGGATGTCCGGCAAGCCATGAGTTGCAAAGATCGCACGTAGGCTTTCCACGGTGGTGGATGACGTGCATGAATTCAGAATGATGCACTCGATCCATTTCAAGTACGTATCTATCACAATAAGGAACATCTTACCCATGAACAGGCCCGCATAGTCAACATGAATGCGTGACCATGGCCTGGTGGACTAGGGCCACGGGCTGAGCGGGTCCTCCCTGGGGGCATTACCTAACTGAGCACACGCCGTGCACCTGCGAACATAGTGTTCCGGATCTGAATCAATTCCAGACCACCAAACGTGTGACCAGGCAATTGCCTTCATCAGCATAATGCCTGGGTGCTCGCTGTGGAGTTCCCTGATGAATGCCTCCCTGCCCTTCTGGGGCATAACTTACCCGGCTGCCCCATAGTAGGCAGTCGGCTTGGATTGAGAGCTCATCCATCCGTCTGTGGAACGGGCTGACCTCTTCAGGGCATGCTCCGTGTGCGGGCGCCCAATCCCCAGTCGGAACACATTTCTTAATCAGGGATAGGAGGGGATCTCCGTTTGTCCAGATTTTGATCTGGCAGGCAGTGATGGGGGAGCCTGCGCTGTCAAAGGCATCGAGAGCCATGACCATGCTTTGCTCCGCTGCCCCCTCAGTGGTGGCCAGTGGGAGCCTGCTGAGCGCGTCAGCGCAATTTTCAGTGCCGGGCCGGTGCCGGATGGAGTAGTCATAAGCAGCCAGCGATAGAGCCCATCGCTGTATGCGAGCTGATGCGTTGGCATTGATAGCCTTGCTGTCTGACAACAGGGATGTTCATGGCTTGTGGTCCGTCTCCAATTCAAACTTCCTGCCAAAGAGGTACTGATGTATTTTTTTTACACCATAGACATATGCAAGCTCTTCCTTCTCGACCATGCCATATCCCCGTTCTGCTTGAGAGAGCGACCTGGAGGCATAAGCCACAGGTTGTAGTTGACCCTCAGCATCGCCCTGCTGCAACACGCACCCAACCCCATAGGACGATGCATCACATGTCAGAACCAATTTTTTACAGGGGTCGTACAGGGTCAACAACTTGTTTGAACAAAGTAGGTTTCGCGCCCGATCAAAACCCGTTCCTGACAGTCCCCCCAAAACTAATCGCAACCCTTACACAGGAGCACATGTAGCAGCTCCAACAACGTGCTCAAGTTCGGCAGAAAGTTCCCAAAATAGTTCAACAGTCCCAGGAATGAACGCAACTCCGATGTGTTGCAGGGCCTGGGTGCTTGTCGAATCGGCTCTGTTTTGGATTCGGTGGGCCGAATCCCATCTGCAGCAACCCTTCTGCCCAGAAACTCAACCTCAGGAGCTAAGAACACACATTTAGACTTCTTGAGTCGCAGGCCTACCTGGTCCAGTCGAATATGATCATTCCAGGAATGGATTTAAGCAGGCTTTCCATGTTTCATTGAAAAATCGCAGCCGCTGATCAAATGCCAAACGAGCACCTGTTTTCAATGAACAGAGCCATCCGCTTTTAGGACGGGAACGATGGGGCTCGCCCAGTCGCTGAATTCAACAGGCGAGATGATGCCCTCTCTCAACAGCCGGTCCAATTCGCTCTCGATCTTTTCCCGCATCAGATACGGCACCACTCTGGCTTTGTGGTGCACTGGCCTGGCGTCCGGGGTGATGTGTATCACTACTTTGGTGCCTTTGAAAGTCCTGACGCCAGGTTGGAATAGTGAATCAAATTGTTATAAATTAACAGTCCCTTGTGCGTGGTGATGTTGGTCAGTAGTTTAGATTCATCGGCCAGTTCCTGGGTCATATAGGCTGAAGTGAGGTCCAACTTGATGAACAGCTTGCCGCCTGCCAGTGTGGCGAAGAGGTCCTCCGCTCTCGGGAGCAGGTATTGATCTTGTCGGGACACCCGATTGATGGTGGCCTTGTAGTCGCCACAGATCCTGACAGAGCCATCCACTTTTAGGACGGGAACGATGGGGCTCACCCAGTCGCTGAATTCAACAGGCGAGATGATGCCCTCTCTCAACAGTGGGTCCAATTCGCTCTCGATCTTTTCCCGCATCACATACGGCACCGCTCTGGCTTTGTGGTGCACTGGCCTGGCGTCCGGGGTGATGTGTATTACTACTTTGGTGCCTTTGAAAGTCCCGATGCCAGGTTGGAATAGTGAATCAAATTGTTGTAGGACTTGTGAGCATGAACTTCGCTCCACAGATGACATTGCGTGAACATCCCCCCATTTTCAATTCATTTCGGCTAACCAGCTCCTCCCCAACAGTGCGGGATCATTGCCCGGGATAATCCAGAGTGGCAGCCGATTCACTAACCCATTGTGTGTGACAGCCAACATTGCACTGCCTAGCACCGGAATGATTTCTTTAGTGTAAGTCCGTAATTGTGTCTCAATACGTGCTAATTTGGGTCTACTGGCTTTAAGTGGCCATAGCTTCTCAAATTGCTGAACGCCCATGAGTGACTGGCTGGCCCCAGTGTCCAGCTCCATGCATACTGGGATACCGTTTAATAAAACCCTCATCATCATTGGTGGCGTTTTGGTGTATGAACTGTGAATATTCGCCACATGGACTCGCTGAACCTCGGTGTCCATCGATTTGCCCCAAAAGTCATCCTGCCTCAAAGAACCCCCTTCTGGTCCATCCACCTCATATATTAGTCTGGTTGCAGACTTCCTGCACATTCGAGCCAAGTGGCCACTGAGATTTCAGTTCCTGCAGACAAACTGTTGAAATCTGCAAGATCTAGCTGAGTGTTTTCCCCCACACCTCCAGCATGAGTTAAAGTTTCCATTGTTGGGAACAAAGGGATTATGGCCAGGCACTCCGCGCTGACTGTCTCTTTGACTGCTCTTAAGTACCCTATTAGTGGGTGTCAATGGCCCCATCCCGGGCAGCATTATCCACTGTGATGGCGTGAATATCCGTTCAGCCTGCCATTGTCTCTGTTGAAGTCCTACTCTGGGGTCTATTGCTGCCTGGGGAGTGTCGGACTGCCCCTGCCTGCCTGCGGGGCTCTGAGTCGCATTGATGATGTTGACTCCCTGATCCATCGCCATGTTAGAGGCAGAATTGCGTGTGTATATTATTTTCGTCTCTTCCTTCCCCGCCATGAAAGTTTCAGCTATCAACGCTGCCGGTTCCAAGGTCAAATCCTTGGTCTCAATTAATTTGTGGAAAATTCCCACATGACCGATGCCCTCGATAAAGAAGTTCCTTAGCATCTACCCCCTGCAGGCATCTGTGAACTTAGAGGTTGGCTAAACATCGGAGGTCCGCGACGAAGTCCAGTATGCTCTGTCCTTCACGACGTCGGTGGGTGTAGAATCTGTGTCGGGCCATATGTATGCTACTCGCCAATTTGAGGTGCTCCCCAATCAATTTGCTAAGTTCTTCAAAGGTTTTGTCCGGCGGCTTTTCGGGTGCTAGTAAGTCCTTCATGAGCGCGTAAGTCTTTGGTCCGCAGCTGGTCAAAAGATGAGCCCTTCGCTTGTCGGCCGCTGCATCTCCCAGCCATTCTTTCGTAATGAAGCTTTGCTGAAGCCTCTCGATAAAATCGTCCCAGTCTTCCCCAACACAGTACCGTTCCTCTGCGTTACCGGTGGCCATTCTCGTGGGTCGTGAATTCGCGTTTCTCGCCGCCAATGTAAAGTCCTTACTCTACAGTATGAAATCACACGTGGCACATTCTCGGGACAAGGTCACTCTGTGACCTTAATTCTTTATTCACAGGACTCCAAAGACGATGACCCTGCATGGGACCTCCCTTTTTATACCTGTGTGATCAGGTAAGGAGTGTCTCCCTCAAGTTCACCCCCTTGTGGTCAAGGTGTGCATCTACAGTAATATAGTGGTGTTACATTGTGGTTACATACATGACAGGGTAGACTTTCCACAAGGCCCTCACCACCTGATTGCCACCCAGAAAATACGGCTAAGCTTCATAAATTAAATCCGGAAAAAGTTTCCACTAATGAGATAATTAAAACCGCCCGGCAAGAAAATGGTTCTTACATGAAGATTCTCGGTGGTTTCTGGGCAGTTGCAGCCGAAAGTAGCGAGAATGGGCGGTTCGTAAAATGTTTTTAATCCGGGGCTGCGGTTGGGCCTAGGGAGGGGGGGAACCTAAAAAATATTTTTTCATTAAACAAAAAATAAAAAGTTATAAAACATTCTCAAGACACTTTTTAATGTAATCGCTGTTTTAGAACTTAAAAAATAATTATAATAAACTTTAACTTACCTTTCTTTGTAGGGTACTTACCTACCGCGTTGTTTCAGGCAGCTTTTTGTGGGCGGTTTCCTCAGCGGTGTGTATGGATCCTCTGTTGAGGCAAAACTTAGATCCTGACGGTTTTCTCAGTGCTGCACGTGGGTGGTTTGCTACCTGGCGGTCTTTTCAAAATGTGGGCGGATCTCTTTAAAAAATAAACAGTCTCATTCTGGAATCAATCACAAACTGGGATCAATCACATTTGGATCAATCACATTCTGGGATCAATTAAATTGGGATCAATAATATTCTGACCAATCACACTCTGGAATCAATCATACTTTGGGATAATCACATTCTGGGATCAATCACATTGGGATCAATCACATTGGGATCAGTCACACTCTGGGATCAATCACATTGGGATCAGTCACACTCTGGGATCAATCACATTGGGATCAATCACATTGGGATCAGTCACACTCTAGTATCAATTACACTCTGGGATCAATCACATTGGGATCAATCTCACTCTGGGATCAAACAAACTCTGGGATCAATCACACTGGGATCAATCATGCTCTGTAATCAATGACAATGGGATCAATCACACTCTGGGATCAATCACACTGGGATCAATCACACACTAGGGTCAATCACATTTGAATCAATCTCACTCTGGGGTCAGTCACACTCTGGGATGAATCACAAACTGGGGTCAAACACATGGTGATCAATCACATTGGAATCAATCACACTCTGAGATCAATCTCACTCGGGATCAATCACAATGCAATCAGTCACATTCAGATCAATCACACTCCAGAATCAAGCACACTTTGGGATCAATCATATTCTGGGATCAATCACATTGAGATCAACCACACTCTGGGATCAATTACATTCTGGAATCAATCACACTCTGGGGTCAATCACATTAGGATTAATCACATGGGGATCAATCACATTTGGATTAATCACATTGGGATTAATAACATTGGGATCAATCACACTCTGTAATTAATCACATTTGGATCAATAACACTCTGGGATCAATCACATTGGGATCAATAACATTGGGATCAATCTCACTCTGGGATCAATCATAACCTGGGATCAATCAAATTCTGGAATCAATCTTATGTGGATCAATCACATTGACAAAGGTCCTTCACCAGCCTTTCATCAGCGCACAGCACTGCCCCCCAGTAATCAAGATTCACAGCGCGGCCCTGGACAACGTGAACTATTTCCCATACCTCGGGAGCCTCTTATCAACAAGAGCAGACATGGATGACGAGATTCAAAACCGCCTCCAGTGTACCAATGCAGCCTTCGGCCGCCTGAGGAAAAGTGTTTGAATACCGGGCCCTCAAATCTGCTACCAAGCTCATGGTCTACAGGGCTATAGTAATACCGCCCTCCTATATGGCTCAGAGAAATGGACCATGTACAGTAGACACCTCGGGCTAGAACCTCCAATTTTTTTGCCTGCTTAATGCCCACTTAACGCCCATTTTACTGCTGAAATGACGTATAATGCCCATATATCGCCCATTTTGGCACAAAATGGAAACTGATGGGCATTTTTAGGAAACTTATCGCTGAGCATTACTTTCCCCATGTGCTTAATGCCGGGAAAAAGTATTACCACGCGCCCACTTTTTGGGGTGGAATCAGCAGAATGGGCGAAATCAACGCCCATAATATCGCCCAGCGTTACTTTCCACGTGGAATTAATGCCGAGATTCAATATGAACGCCCGCCCACTGTTTTTTGTCGTAAAGAGCATATTTACCCAAACTAGTGGCCATGGAGATCGCCCACCGTCAATTTTACCACCTCGCACACATTATCGCCCACAATATCGCTCGCTCAAAAAAAGGCCACAAAAAGTGGAACTAACCGTAACGAATGCCAGTGGTGAGGCTGGCATTTGTTAAATCCCACTTTTACTTGAGGAGCTGATATCGGAAAGATTTGCCTGAAAGAGCGCTGATGTGAGTGATAACGCTGACACATTGCTAGGTTTGTGCAACTCAGACATCAATGGTGCCCATCACCTTGGTGCCAGTTAAAGTTTACGTTGATTGATGTTAAGTTGTATTTAACCCTTTCATGGTAAGGAATCACCAGTGTGTAACGGTCCAGCTATCTGAAACAATGTGCAACAAGGTTATGTTAATTAAGAAAAAGTTTAATACAAACATTGGTCTGAAATCATAAGAATCACAGGCAATAACACCCAACCCCTGCCTACATTACACTTTCTCCACCATTGACATAAATCACATGTTCAACATGTCCAGCAACACAGAATACAAAGGCAAAGCAGGAGCGTGGTCCCCAACCCCCATACATTGCAACAAATTGCATACAGCCAGATGGAGATATAACACATCCATCACCTGTGCACATGCACCTCACTTTCCTTCCATCCTCTCCTTCTTCTCCCCACCTCTACAACTTCCCCTCCTTGTTCCATGGCACCTGGCCGAGGAGCTCTTCAGGCGGTGCCTCATTGGGGGGCATGAAGGCTGATGGTGGTTGCACGGGTACGGGAGCAGGCTGCCGAAGGGGCAACAATCTCTGATTCAGAAGCAGAAACTTGGTCCTTGCTCTGATCTGTCGTTCGTAGTGGTGGTACGGAACCTAGGGATGGAGTGCTGCGCTCGGGAACCACTGGGAGGCCTGTGCCAGCAGTGTTCCTGACTATCGCATCCAGGTACTCCGCCATGCACGGAATGTACTCGGTCATGGTGGCCAGGTGTCGGGATATGCCCCCTAATGCTTCGATGAGCTGGTCACCAATATCTACAGTCCTCCTGGACAACTGTACCATCTCTCCGCTGTCATGTCGCGCTCATGGAACAGACCTGTCGCGTCCACGAGGCCTCCGCGGGGTCGGCGACGTCCTGGGGACAAATGGGCTGCCCTGTGGAGAGGTGCTTGGGGCCTTCCAGAGTGGTGGCAGGAATGACCGGAGGACCACTAGATGGCCTTGGGGTGGCTTATGGAGCGTGGCGATGCAGGTTCCTCGAAGTCCGCGCTCTCATCCATCGAGAACAGAACCAACGGATTGACGGGTGAGAATCGGAGCTCCTCAGCATCAGATGTAGTAGGATCGTCCGCCGACTCCTGCCCCGCGCTCCACCTTCTGGCCTCTGTGGCCTTGCCTGGGGCCACACTGCTGGCTGAGCTGTAAGACACAAATGAAGTTATTAGAGGAGAAGGGGGTGCTACAGTGACAAGGTGAGTCCAGCCCTACACACAGCATATGCACGACAAAAGCACCACCGCTTTCAAAATCATCGCAGACATCACATTTCATGACTATCAACACATTGTGCATTGCAATGATTTTCATTAGGCCAGCATTATTTCTATGACACTTTTAGAAATCATCTACCATATAAGATTGTTGGGATATGAGTTGGTGTGGCATTGATTGACTTTACATTACACAATGGTCTAAGCTTTACTCACGTGGCATCACTTCAGGGTCTGCAGATGCGTCCGTGGCTGTCCAGGGGTGCTTCCCCACGAGTGCGAGGACTCGCTCCTCCATCTCAGTGATGTCGCTGGGGACTGGTGGCCCCCCACCCGTTCACCTCTGCACGGACCTCATCGTCGGTAGCTTCTTCTGTAAAAGGTGACAGGACACCAAGGCATGAGATCATTGCGTGATATCATTGCGAGGTACTGTCACAGCTACTGATACAATACATAACCAACAGATGTAATCATGATTATTATGATTATTATCATTCTTTATCTAAAGACGTACACCGTGACCGCAGGCTTTGAGTAAAGCATTCCCGGTAAAAGTGCAAGACCTCACATCTGCTGATAGTCACTCATGTCTGGTACAAATCAAAATATATCAATACAGAAGTACATGTAAATCAATGTAATACTTACTCTTGTGGATCCCACAAGGTCGTTCCATCATTTGCGGCATTGGTTTCCATCACGCAACTTGTTGGTTGCCGACGAGACCACCTCTGCTATCTAGGTCCATATCCTCTGGTATGCCATTAGGGTGGGCTTACCACACCTTCTGTCATGTATTCAACCAGCATTGTAACCCATGTAAAATCTGACCGAAGTTGTACACTGTGAGAACAATGACCACTAGGTGGTGAACTTGTGGGCGACACTCCTAACTTGGACCTTCAGGTATAAAAGGGGAAGCTCCACCCACTTCCATCACTTGAGTGCGAAGGAATAAAGGACAGGTAACAGACTGACCTTCTCTCAAGCATGAGCCTCGTGTGCATTTATACTGTATAGTAAGGACGTATCAATGGTGACAAGAAACTGGGATTTAAACCACGCGAGCATGGCCACTAGCAGAACAGACGAGAGGTACTGTGTTAAGGAATGGTTGGGACAGAGATTCAACATTGTTTAAGCAGCACACAGTTCTCCAGGCAGACAAGGGCAATCGGGCATGCTCCAACATGTAGTCGAACCCAGAGGGGGAGTTTGACAGAGACAATGGCAAGCTGAACGGCGATTCACGCCATTGCAAGGGACAATGCGGCCAGTAATGGTGCCATCAACACTTGTTAATGGCGCACTCAAGGACAGTAACAGGGACAGTCAGGGACGATCAACTGGCAAGGGACCTTTTGTTTCCAACAGCAGCTCATGTTGGAGGCGTGGAGGCACACACTCAGCCGGAGTTTGCAGAGATGAACAAAATACCTGCAGAAATTGCAGAAATGAACGCTGGGGGAAATCGCTGGAAGCTGAAGTTCAGCGAGTTCATGTGGAGCACGTATACAGTTCATACACCAGGACGCCACCGATAATGATGAAAGTGCTCCTCAATTTCATCCCAGTATCAATGGAGCTAGACACGGGGGCCAGCCAGTCCCTGATGGGTATCAAACAGTTTGAAAAGTTGTGGGCATCCAGGGCCAGAAGGCCAAAATTATCGCCGATTGACGCACCGCAACGGACATACACAAAGGAGATAATTCCGGTGCTAGGCAGCGCCACGGTAGTCGTGACCCACAAAGATTCGGAGAACAGGTTGCCACTCCAGGTTGTCCTGGGGGACGGTCCCGCACTACTGGGGAGGAGTTGGCTTGCTGTCATGAACTGGAAATGGGGCGATGTCAATGCAATTTCCTCTGTGGAGTGAGTATCATGCTCACAGATCCTGGACAAATTTGACTCATTATTTCAACCCGGCATTTGCGCTTTCATGGGGGCCAAGGTAGTGATTCACTTAAACCCGGATGCCAGGCCAGAACACCACAAGGCCAGAGCGGTGCCGTACGTGATGCGGGAAAAGATAGACGACGAATTGGACTGCCTGCTGAGGGAAGGCATCATCTCGCCAGTCGAATTCCGTGACTGGGCGAGCCCGATTGTGCCGGTGCTGAAGGCGGATGGGTCAGTCAGGGTATGTGGTGATTACAAGGCCACCATCAATCGGGTGTCACTCTAAGACCAGTACCCGCTACCGAGAGCGGAGGACCTCTTTGCGACGCTATCCGGTGGCAAACCTTTTTCAAAATTGGACCTGACCTCAGCTTACATGACCCAGGAGCTGGCGAGTGAGTCGAAGAAACTGACCACCATTACGTCACACAAGGGGTTGTTTGAGTACAACAGATGTCCATTCGGGATTCGCTCGGCCACCGCGATCTTCCAACGAAATATGGAAAGGCTCCTCAAGTCGATTCCAGGGACGGTGGTTTTTCAGGACGACATCCTCGTCACGGGGTACGACACTGGAGAACACCTCCACAATCTGGAGGAGATGCTACGCAAAATGGACCAGGTAAGGCTGCGACTGAAAAAGGCGAAGTGCATCTTCCTAGCTCCAGAGGTAGAATTCCTGGGATGAGGGTAGCAGCAGATGGGATCAACCCTACTGCGTCCAAGACGGAAGCGATCCAGAGCGCACCCAGACCCCGTAACACGACGGAGCTGCGTTCGTTCCTGGTGCTCCTGAACTATTTTGGTAACTTTCTTCCCAAATTGAGCACGCTGCTAGAGCCGCTACACGTGCTCCTACACAAAGGTCATGAATGGGTCTGGGGGGGACAGCCAGATAAGGGCTTTTAATAGAGCACGCAATTTGTTATGTTCCAACAATCTGTTAACGCTATATGACCCATGTAAGAAACTTGTGTTAACGTGCGATGCGTCGTCCTATGGTGTCGGGTGTGTGTTGCAGCATGCCAATGCCAAGGGTCAGTTACAGCCAGTAGCTTATGCCTCCAGGAGTCTGTCCCAGGCAGAAAGGAGAAACGGGATGGTAGAAAAGGAAGCGCTCGCATGTGTATATGCGGTAAAGAAAATGCACCAGTACCTGTTTGGCAGGAAATTTGAGCTGGAGACAGATCACAAACCCTAACGTCCCTTTTGGTCAACAACAAGGCCATAAATGCAAACGCATCATCCCGCATACAGAGGTGGGCACTCACATTAGCCGCCTATGTCTATACAATTCGGCACAGACCGGGCACCGAAAACTGCGCCGATGCACTCAGCAGGCTCTCACTAGCCACCACTGAGATGGCTACCAAGCGTGCTGCTGAGATGGTCATGGCTGTTGAAGCTTTTGGAAGCGAAGGCTCACCCGTGACAGCCTGTCAGATTAAAGTCTGGACAAATAGAGACCCGCTGTTGTCTCTAGTCAAGAAATGTGTCCTGAATGGGGACTGGGCAGCCACATACAGGGCATGCCCTGAGGAATTTAAACCATTTCACAGGTGCAGGGATGAACTCTCGATTCAGGCCAATTGCCTACTGTGGGGAAACTGCGTAGTCATGCCCCAGATGGGCAGAGAAGTGTTCATCAGAGAACTCCACAATGAGCACCCGGGCATTGTCATGATAAAGGTAATTGCCAGGTCACACGTTTGGTGGCCAGGGATAGACGCAGATCTGGAACTTCGTGTTCGCAGGTGCAACACGTGTGCCCAGCTGGGCAATGCACCCAGGGAAGCCCCCTTAGCCCCTGGCCATGGCCCGCCAAGCCTTGATCACGTATCCATGTGGACGACGTAGGTCCTTTCATGGAAAAAATGATTTTGGTCATAGTCGACGCCTACTCCAAATGGATCGAGTGTAACATTTTAAATTCAAGCACATCCTCTGCCACGGTAGAAAGTCGACGGGCAATGTTCGCCACCCACGGTCTACCAGACATCTTGGTCAGCGACAATGGCCCATGCTTCACAAGCACTGAATTCCAGGACTTCATGGCAGGCAATGGAATTAACCATGTCAGAACGGTACCGTTCAAGCCGGCCTCAAACGGCCAGGCAGAACGAGCAGTGCAGATAATCAAACAGGGGATGCTCAGAATCCAAGGGGGTTCCCTACAAAGCCGCTTATCACGCTTCCTGTTGGCCTACAGATCCCAACCACACTCGCTCACAGGGGTTCCACCCGCAGAACTGCTAATGAAAAGGACACTCAAAACCAGGTTATCCCTTCTACACCCCACCATGAATAAAATTGTCAAGAGCAGGCACTAGTCACAATATGACTACCATGACAGGAATGCGAGGGCGCGATGTATTGATGTAAATTACCCTGTTTTTGTCCTCAACTACGTTGCAGGGCCCAAATGTCTCGCAGGCACTTTGATTGCCAAAGAGGGAAATAGGATTCTGGCAGTTAAACTTACCAATGGACAAATCTTCCGCAAACACGTGGATCAAACAAAAAGGAGGTTCAACAACCCCATGGAAGAAGCAGAGGAAGAACATGATATAGAGTTCACTCCACCACAGGTGACCAAACACCAGAACAAAAGGGAGGAGAGCCCAGTCACTGTGGGCAGTCCGGATAGGCCTGAGGCACCGCAAACAGCAGACACTCAGGCCAGCGCCCAACAACCGGAGCCCCAACTCAGGCACTCTACAAGAGAGCGTAAACCACCAAAGAGACTCAACCTGTGATCCCAATAAGACTTTGTGGGGGGAGGTGATGTCATGTATTCAACCAGCATTGTCACCCATATATAATCTGACCTAAGTTGTACACAGTGAGAACAATGACCACTAGGTGGTGAACTTTTGGGAGACACTCCTAACCTGGACCTTCACATATAAAAGGGGAAGCTCCATTCACTTCCATCACTTGAGTGCTCAGGAATAAAGGACAGGTCATAGACTGACCTTCTCTCAAGCATAGGCCTCATGTGCATTTATACTGTATAGTAAGGACGTATCACCTTTCCTGTGTCAAATCACCCCAACGTAACTCGACCTACTGCAAGAGGGAGGCATTTGCCTCATCCGAGAACCTCCTGGCTCTTTTGCGGCCACTAATGTGCTCCTCTCCCACTTCACTGCTCTCTCCAGCGTCAGTCTCCACAGCGTGCTGCGATGCCTCCTCCTCTCCCCCCATTAAAGGGCAAATTCAGTCAAATATGTGGCTGGTAACAGCTAATTTTTGTTTCCCTACTTGCTGTGAAGCTCTACAATCTTCCTCCTTCCTCCCAAAGCAGCCACACCACACCCAGTCACACTTTCAGTCCTTCTGATCTCCCTCCCTCTCTGTCTCCTCTTTTATGCATGTCATGGTGACCCTTGAAGTCCAGAATAGTGGGAATCGAGCGTTGCCATGCCATTGATAAGAACAGCCACACTTGACGGCAGAAGTTGAAAAAAATTTAACGCTACCGCCCATTTGATATCGCTCGCGGTAACGCCCATTTTCAAAAATGTAAACTAGGTGTTTTGAGAATGGGCGAGAAGCTGGTGATCTGAAAACCTATTTTTACCACCCACACTGGAAATAATGCCCATTTTTGGGTGATAAGCACAAAAGTGGAGGTTCTAGCCCCTCAAGTCGCTGGAGAAATATCACCAACAATGTCTCCGCAAGATCCTACAGATCCCCTGGGAGGACAGGCGCACCAACATTAGTGCCTTCGACCAGGCCAACATCCCCAGCATTGAAGCACTGACCACACTTGATCAGCTCCGCTCGGCAGGCCACATTGTCTGCATGCCAGACACGAGACTCCCAAAGCAAGCGCTCTACTCAGAACTCCTTCACGGCAAACGAGCCAAAGGTGGGCAGAGGAAATGTTACAAGACACCCTCAAAGCCTCCCTGATAAAGTGCAACATCCCCACTGACACTTGGAGTCCCACGTCAAAGACCACCCTAAGTGGAGGAAGAGCATCCGGGAGAGTGCTGAGCACCGCGAGTCTTATCGCGGAGCGCATGCAGAAATCAAGCGCAGGCAGCGGAAAGAGCGTGCGACAAACTTGTCTCACCCTCCCTTACCCTCAATGACTATCTGTCCCACCTGCGACAGGGACGGTGGTTCTCGTATTGGATTATTCAGCCACCTAAGGACTCATTTGAAGAGTGGAAGCAAGTCTTCTTTGAATCCGAGGGACTGCCTATGATTGATTGATGATTTGGATCAATCACATTGGGAAGAATCACAATTTGGGATCATCACACTCTAGCATCAATCACATGAGGATCAATCTCACTCTGGCCTCAATCACATTCTGGGATCAATCACACTAGGATCGTTCACACTGTAGGATCAATCACACTCTAGGATCGATCTCACTTTGGGATCAATCGCACTGGGATCAGTCACACACTGGGATCAATCATATTGGGATGAATCACATTGGGATCAATCACACTCTGGGGTCAATCACATTGGGATCAATCTTAGTCTGGAAGCAATCACACTCTGGGATCAATCATACTGCGGTCAATCACATTGGGATCAATCACACTCTGTGATCACCCACATTGGGATCAATCACACACTGGGATCAATCACATTGGGATCAATCACACTCTGGGACCAATCACATTGGAATCAATCACACACTGGGACCAATCACATTTGGATCAATCACACTCTGGGAGCAATCACATTGGGATCAATCACATACTGGGATCAATCACATTGTGACCAATCACATTGGGATCAATCACATATTGGGATCAATCACATTGGGACCAATCACATTGGGATCAATCACACTCTTGGACCAACCACATTGGGATCAATCACACACTGGGATCAATCATATTGGGATCAATCATATTCTGGGATCAATCACATTGGGATCAATCTCACCCTGGGATCAATCACATTGGGATCAATCACATTGGGATCAATCACACTCTGGGATCAATCACTTTGGGATCAATCAAAATCTGGGATAAATCTCACTCTGGGATCAATCACATTGGGATTAATCACATTGGAATCAATCTCACTCTGGGATCAATCATGCTCTGGGATCAATCACATTGGGATCAATCACATTGGGATCAATCACACTCTGGGATCAATCACTTTGGGATCAATCAAAATCTGGGATAAATCTCACTCTGGGATCAAACACTTTGGCTGAATCACATTAGGATCAATCGCACCCTGGGGTCAATCACATTGGGAAGAATCACAAGTTAGGATCATCACACTCTAGCATCAATCACATGGGGATTAATCTCACTCTGGCCTCGATCACACTCTGGGATCAATCACACTCTGGGATCTATCTCACTTTGGGATCAATCACACTGGGATCAATCACACACTGGGATCAATCACATTGGGATCAATCACATTTTGGATCAATCACATTGGGATCAATCACATTCTGGGGTCAATCACATTAGGATCAATCTCAGTCTGGAAGCAATCACACCCTGGGATCAATCATACTGCGATGAATCACATTGGGATCAAACACACTCTGTGATCACCCACACTGGGATCAATCACATTGGGCTAAATCACACTCTGGGATCAATCACATCGGGATCAATCTCACTCTGAGATCAATCACAATCTGGGATCAATCACACTCTGGGATCAATCTCACTCTGGGATCAATCTCACTCTGGGATCAATCACAATCTGGGATCAATCACACTCTGGGGTCAATCTCACTCTGAGATCAATCATACTCTGGGATTAATCAGATTGGGATCAATCACACTCTGAGATCAATCACAATCTGGGATCAATCTCACTCTGAGATCAATCACACTCTGGGATCAATCTCACTCTGGGATAAATCTCACTCTGGGATTAATCACAATCTGGGAGCAATCACACTCTGTGATCAATCTCACTCTGGGATACATACTCTGGGATCAATCACAATCTGGGATTAATCAGATTGGGATCAATCACACTCTGAGATCAATCACAATCTGGGATCAATCTCACTCTGAGATCAATCACACTCTGGGATCAATCTCACTCTGGGATAAATCTCACTCTGGGATTAATCACAATCTGGGAGCAATCACACTCTGTGATCAATCTCACTCTGGGATACATCTCACTCTGGGATCAATCACAATCTGGGATTAATCAGGTTGGGATCAATCACACTCTGAGATCAATCACAATCTGGGATCAATCTCACTCTGAGATCAATCACACTCTGGGATCAATCTTACTCTTGGATCAATCACACTCTGGGATCAATCACATTGGGATCAATCTCACTCTGGGTTTACTCACACTCGGGATCAATCACATTTGGATCAATCTAACTGTGGGATCAATCACATTGTGATCAATTCCACTCTGCGATGGATCACATTGGGATAAATCACATTGGGATCAATCACATTGGGATCAATCAAGTTGGGATCAATCACACTCTGGAATTAATCACTCTCTGGGATCAATCACACATTGGGATCAATCACTCTCTGGGATAAATCACACATTGTGATCAATCACTCTCTGGGATCAATCACACTCTGAAATCAATCAAACCCTGGGATCAATCACATTGGGATCAATCACATTGGGATCAATCTCAGTCTGGGATCAATCACACTGGGATCAATCACACACTGGGATCAATCACATTGGGATCAATCACACTGGGATCAATCACATTGGGATCAATCACACACTGGGATCAATCACTTTGGGATCAATCTCACTCCGGGATAAATCACACTCTGGGATCAATCTCATTGAAATCAATCACACTGGGATAAATCACACTGGGATCAATTGCATTGTGATCAATCACATTGAGAGCAATCACATTGGGATCAATCTCACTTCTGGGATCAATCTCAGTCTGGGATCAATCACATTGGGATCAATCACATTCTGAAATCAATCAAGCCCTGGGATCAATCATATTGGGATCAATCACACTCTGGGATCTATCTCAGTCTGGGATCAATCACATTGGGATCAATCACACTCTGGGATCAATCACATTAGGATCAATCAAACTTTGGGATCAATCAAATTGGGATCAATCACACTTTGGGATCAATCTCACTCTGTGATCAATCACATTGGGATCAATCACATTGGGATCAATCACACTCTGGGATCAATCACACCCTGGGATCAATCACATAGGGATAAATCACATTGGGATCAATCACACACTGGGGTCAATCACTTTGGGATCAATCTCACTCTGGGATAAATCACACTCTAGGATCAATCTCATTGGAATCAATCACATTGGGATCAATCACACTGGGATCAATTGCATTGTGATCAATCACACTGGGATCAATTACACTGGGATCAATCACACTGGGATCAATCACACTGTGATCAATTGCATTGGAATCAATCACACTGGGATCAATCACACTGTGATCAATCACACTGGGATCAATCACACACGGGGAAAAATCCTTACATTCAGTCCAGTGATTGCATTTTTAATGTGTGTGCAGCTGCAATGCTCGGTAATTTTCAGCTTCTCTGGAACCCAATCTTTAGCATTAATGGCATGGGTTAGAATTCATATCTTCCATGATATTCAAATGTGCTATATTCCCACTGAACTTTGGCCCCGCTCGATCTTCTGGTTTGGCTTGGGGGCGTTGGCAGCACTAGTGTCCGCAGCATGCGGGGGCTTTGCTGACAAATGCAAGCAAGGGTGTGGTCATATACCCACACACAGTTGGGCTGAAGCTGAATCTCCAGCACACCCAATGAAACCGAGCAGGATGGAAGTCTCAGCCGGACCTCCCGGCCACGCAGCCTTAAAAAGGCCTATAGATTTTAATATTAAAGGCCCTTCTTGAGATTTTTAAAAATTTAATACAGCCAGACCTAGGCTTCCCTGAGCTATTTTGTCAGCTGTGTCTCAGTGTGTAGCGCTCTCGCCTCTGAGTTCGAAGGTTGTGGGTTCAAGGGACTTGAGCACAGAAAATCTAAGCTGACATTCCAGTGCATTGCTGAGGGAGCACTGCACTGTTGTAGGTGCTGTCTTTTGGATGAGACGTTAAACCAGGATCCCGTCTGCCCTCTCAGGTGGACGTAAAATATCCCATGGCACTATTTTGAAGAAGAGCAGGAGATTTATCCTCGGTGTCCTGGTCAATATTTATCCCTCAATCAACATAATAAAAATACAGATTATCTGGTCTTTATTACATTGCTGTTTGTGGGAGCTTGCTGCGTACAAATTGGCTGCTGTATTTCCTACATTACATTGACTACACACCAAAAGTACTTCAGTGGTTGTAAAGCGCTTTGAAACGTCCAGTGATTGTGAAAGGCGCTATATAAATGTAAGTCTTTCTTTCTTTTATTGTGCCAGTTGCTTTTGTTTATTTTTTTGGCCCTGAGCTATTTTATTGGCACCAGAGGGTTTTTCCACCAGAGATCCTACAAACTGGTGTGTCTGGAAGTAGCGATGGCACTGCAGACAGATGCTGGGCAGGTCAGGCAGACCAGGCTGCCTGAGAGAATGCTCTGTGCCCTCCTGCTGTCACCTGAATCCCAATATCTGCAGACAGGAGTAGCACTCCTCTCTTTGGCAGACATTGTTGGTGGAGGTTTTGGTTCCTGAAAGAGACTTGAAGGCTGTCACAATGAGATAGAATCATAGAATCCTCAAAATTTACAGCACGGAAGGAGGCCATTACTGACGATCGTGTCCATGTTGGCTGACCAAGAGCTATCCATCCTAATCCCACGTTCCAGCTCTTGGTCCGTAGCCCTGTAGGTTATGGCAATTCAAGTGCACATCCAAGTTCTTTTTAAATGTGATAAGGGTTTCTGCCTCTACCACCCTTTAAGGCAATGAGCTCCAGACACCCACCACCCTCTGGGTGAAGAAATTTCCCCTCAAATCCCCTCTAAACTTCCTAATAATAAATTTAAATCTATGCTCCCTGGTTGTTAACCCCTCTGCTAATGGAAATAGGTCCTTCCTCTCCATTCTATCTAGGCCCCTCATAATTTTATATACCTTAATAAGGTCTCTCCTCAGCCTCCTCTGTTCCAAAGAAAACAACCCCAGCCTATCCAATCTTTCCTCATAACTGAAATTCTCCAGTACTGGCAACATCCTCGTAAATCTCTTCTGTACCCTCTCTAGTGCAATCACAGCACTCCTGTAATGTGGTGACCAGAACTGCATGCAGTATTCCAGCTGTGGCCTAACTAGTATTTTATACAATTCATGCATAACCTCCCTGCTCTTGTATTCTATGCCTCAGCCAATAGCTGTGAATAGCTAACTAACCCTTATATGGGAAGTTTCTTCAAAAACAGTCCAATCACAGTATACCATGCCTTACATGGAGCTGCATGAAAGATGGCATGCTGGGCCGACCAACTGCCAAGATGTTACCAACCATGCCTGCAGGCCTTGGCAAAACCTATCTGGAATAATAGGATCATCAATTGCCCACAAGCTGAATATCTGCCTCAGCAGAGAGGCAAATACTGAGCTATGCCTTCAAAGGCAGTTGCAGCTGCAATGCAGTACAATATCTGCCCATGTGCAGGGATGGTAATGGTCAGTTGTGGCCAGAGAATTGTCCTCACTCTCTTACAGACACAGAAACAAGAGTGTTTCCAGCTGGGGCCAAAGATATGTAAAGAGTCTACAGAAAATGTCACCAGCTGAAATGTTCACCTGAATGCAAAGCATAGCCAGAATTTGGGATATTTATAAATGATAAAGTGACAGACTGTAAGGGGTAGAAATTCAGCATCGCCGGACACAATTGAACGGGCGCTATGTGTTAGCGCCACCACAAAATCACCACCGAATTTAGCGGGAGGCGCTGTTTTCGCCACGCCCGGGTGAAAATTCATTTGCGGCCCGTTAGCGCCACCCGGAGGCACAAATGGTAGGTGCAAAGTAGCCTAATTTATCTCCTTTAGTTTTTATTTGACATAAGTTTCAGTAAAAAGTTAATATTTTTTCATGTTCCTTTTGTAAAAAAAATACTTTCAGAGTCATTTAGGCACTTAACCTTTGCCCTGTGCCAAATCCCAAATTTTGTTTCAAACATGGTCACTAGAACTTAGTGAAAGCCCTGATTATGCAAATTCATGTAACTTGAATATATTTTAATTGACAAGTAATGGGATTGTAGGAAGCAAAATACAATTTTTTCTTCCAGTGCAATGTGCTGTTTTCAATAGAAATTGCTGTCAATAGGAGCTTCCTGTTCTCGATTATACCCACCATCATTCAAACTAACTACACCATGGAAACCCGCTGCTATTTGAAAACCTGATTGAGTTCTGTACCATCTCCAACACTACCAGAATGATCCAATTGGTCACAGAAAAATTATATTAGAACAGAATCTCTCCAGCTGACCCATTCGTGCAATTTTGGTTGAGTTGGCCTTTACAAACCCACATGACATTCTGCCAGCTGTTTGGGGTATTTCAGCAATCTCCTGAACAGCCTGCAAACAGCATGGGCTGCTTCAAGTAGTGACGGTTTCATTTTGATACAAGCTTCAGTGAAGAAAACACAGAGACATACATAAGAGCATTGTTTTTAAGGAACCAGATTATCATGTCAGCTGCTTTACTGATGTGGTTTCTCTGTTTGCCAACAAAAATATAACATTTTGAAAGGTTCTGTCGGAAAAATGTTGCGCTTAATCCAATCACCTGCATAAAATACAGGAAAATGCCAGTAAACCTCAGGAAACGATAATGGGAACTGGTCTTTCAGAGCAATTGTCCTCTTTCCAGTTATTACCATTCTTTTTCCTTGAAAAAGATACTAGCCTATACACAGATTTCCCAATAGTTAACTAAACAATGCTGGTGCGAAATGTTAGCCATAATGTAGGTTCTTAGAAAAAATAGCGGGAGCAAGGGGGAGTTGAAACAGCGCAGAGAAGAATGGAACTGCCAGATATGTAGAGCATAGGCTATCAAGCAAACACAATGAACATTCTGGGAAAATGCAACTCAATATCTATAAGTCTGAGTACCATAGATACGGATGATAGAAGCCTTCTGGCTTCTAAATTAAATTATATTTATTCTCTGGGAGTGAATAGTATTTTCATTGCCCACATGAGCGATAATTCACTCAAGTGAAATATAAAAACAATAATACTCTTGACTGAATTACCACTTTATCATTGGGTACATGCCAGTGTCACTCTCCATGCGCACACAAGAGATTACCAGTGACATTTACTTGGATTATCTTTAATAGTTTACTAATTGTTTTAAATTCCTAATCATCTATAATCAAACAATGTCTGCAATTATTCAGCAAGTACAGAAGATAGACTCACATTATCAAATGTCCTTATAGTGCCCATGAGTTATGGGTCTTTCGCACTTCCAAAAGAACACCTGCATGAGAACACCATGTTCTGCAAAATCTCTGCCTGACCCCGGAAGGCAGTCGAGGGAAACTTCAGAACATCTTTCTATTGCATTCTGCATTACTCAACCTTGGCCAGTTGCATGTCACAGATGACGTATCTATTGTCCCAGAAGCACAGTTTCACTATAGTACTTTTTCCTCCCGGACACTTGTACATCTCTGTCTATGGGCTAGACTTTCCATTATTTTTGCATGCATACCGCCCACTTAATGTCCATTTTAACACTGAAATGAGATATAACGCCCATATATTGCCCATTTAGCCATAAAATGGAAACTAACGGCCATTTCTCGGTCACTTATCGGCGAGTGTTACTTTCGGCATAAGAACATAAGAACATAAGAATTAGGAACAGGAGTAGGCCATCTAGCCCCTCGAGCCTGCTCCGCCATTCAATAAGATCATGGCTGATCTGGTCGTGGACTCAGCTCCACTTACCCGCCCTCTCCCCGTAACCCTTAATTCCCTTATTGCTTAAAAATCTATCTATCTTTGACTTGAAAACATTCAATGAGCCAGCCTCAACTGCTTCCTTGGGCAGAGAATTCCACAGATTCACAACCCTCTGGGAGAAGAAATTCTTTCTCAACTCGGTTTTAAATTGGCTCCTCCGTATTTTGAGGCTGTGCCCCCTAGTTCTAGTCTCCCCCACCAATGGAAACAACCTCTCTGCCTCTATCTTGTCTATCCCTTTCATGATTTTTAATGTTTCTATAAGATCACCCCTCATCCTTCTGAACTCCAAGGAGTAAAGACCCAGTCTACTCCATCTATCATCATAAGTTAACCCCCTCATTTCTCGAATCAGCCTAGTGAGTCGTCTCTGTACCCCTTCCAAAGCTAGTATATCCTTCCTTAAGTAAGGTGACCAAAACTGCACGCAGTACTCCAGGTGCGGCCTTACCAATACCTTATACAGTTGCAGCAACACCTCCCTGCTTTTGTACTCCATCCCTTTCGCAATAAAGGCCAACATTCCATTTGCCTTCCTGATTACATGCTGCACCTGCAAACTAACCTTTTGGGATTCATGCACAAGGAAAAAACAGCTTTGGGCCCTGACTCTGTTAGGTGCATCGAGGAGGCTCAAGCACGTGGGGAGATCCCGTCCGAACTGACCCCCGTCCAGACGGAATTCCTCATTGGCGTCAAATCCCGGAACCTCCCTCGGGGGCCGGTGCCTCACAACTTGAGCCGCCTCGGGGAAATCCCCTCCGTGCCTTTCAGTTCCGCGCGGAGGGGTTTCCTGTACGGGCTGCTCCTGCACACTCTCAACTTTGCCATCCTCGCCGGCCGTCCGGACACGCCATGGCGTACCATCTTGCCGTCCGGAGGAGGCGGGGGTCCCCGATGGAGGGCACTCTATGTGGGAGTCCTCTCACTATTCATCAGGGACTTGGCCTGGAGGGTGGTGCACGGAGCAGTGCCGTGCAACAAATTTTTAAGCCGGTTCACGGACTCCCGGGCCGCCTGTAATTTCTGCGGTCTGGAGGAGTCCGTGTTCCATGTTTTTACTGAGTGCACGAGGTTGCAGCCCCTGTTTCATTATCTAAAGGGGCTGCTCCTGAAATTCTGCCTGCACTTCAGTCCCACTCTCCTGATCTTTGGGCACCCTGTGTGGAGGGGAGCGGGTAGGTCCGAGGGCCTCCTCGTAGGACTGCTCCTGGGCACGGCCAAGGGTGCCATTAGCCGGTCCAGGCAGCGGGCGGTCGAGGGGGTCGTTCAACCTGACTGCCTGCCTCTCTTCCGCTCTTACATCCGGTCCAGGGTGTCCTTGGAGATGGAGCACGCGGTGTCCACCGGTACACTCGCGGCCTTCCGCGAGAGGTGGGCACCGGAGGGACTGGAGTGCATCATCACGCCCGGCAACCAAATTTTAATTTGATTTTACGTTTTTAAGTTTAATTTGTTTTAATTGCCGGTGCTTTTAGTGTCCCCCTTCCCTTTTATAGGGGGCACTGGGGAAAAATTGTGATTTTAGTGCCCAAAAAAAAAACAAAAAAAAAAAGAAAAAAACACAAAAAAAAACACAAAAAAGGGGGAAAAAAAAAAATGGGCCTTGTAAATGTCTGGAGTGTCACCCAGGTCGGGTGGCACCGTTTAATGTTTTATGTTTTCACAGATAAACTCAAAAGAGTTTCATGCACAAGGAAAAAACAGCTTTGGGCCCTGACTCTGTTAGGTGCATCGAGGAGGCTCAAGCACGTGGGGAGATCCCGTCCGAACTGACCCCCGTCCAGACGGAATTCCTCATTGGCGTCAAATCCCGGAACCTCCCTCGGGGGCCGGTGCCTCACAACTTGAGCCGCCTCGGGGAAATCCCCTCCGTGCCTTTCAGTTCCGCGCGGAGGGGTTTCCTGTACGGGCTGCTCCTGCACACTCTCAACTTTGCCATCCTCGCCGGCCGTCCGGACACGCCATGGCGTACCATCTTGCCGTCCGGAGGAGGCGGGGGTCCCCGATGGAGGGCACTCTATGTGGGAGTCCTCTCACTATTCATCAGGGACTTGGCCTGGAGGGTGGTGCACGGAGCAGTGCCGTGCAACAAATTTTTAAGCCGGTTCACGGACTCCCAGGCCGCCTGTAATTTCTGCGGTCTGGAGGAGTCCGTGTTCCATGTTTTTACTGAGTGCACGAGGTTGCAGCCCCTGTTTCATTATCTAAAGGGGCTGCTCCTGAAATTCTGCCTGCACTTCAGTCCCACTCTCCTGATCTTTGGGCACCCTGTGTGGAGGGGAGCGGGTAGGTCCGAGGGCCTCCTCGTAGGACTGCTCCTGGGCACGGCCAAGGGTGCCATTAGCCGGTCCAGGCAGCGGGCGGTCGAGGGGGTCGTTCAACCTGACTGCCTGCCTCGCTTCCACTCTTACATCCGGTCCAGGGTGTCCTTGGAGATGGAGCACGCGGTGTCCACCGGTACGCTCGCGGCCTTCCGCGAGAGGTGGGCACCGGAGGGACTGGAGTGCATCATCACGCCCGGCAACCAAATTTTAATTTGATTTTACGTTTTAAAGTTTAATTTGTTTTAATTGTCAGTGCTTTTAGTGTCCCCCTCCCCTTTTATAGGGGGCACTGGAAAAAATGTGATTTTAGTGCCCAAAAAAAAACAAAAAAAAAGAAAAAAAACCCACAAAAAAGAAAAAAAGGGCCTTGTAAATGTCTGCTGTGTCATCCAGGGCGGGTGGCACGGTTTAATGTTTTATGTTTTACAGGTAGACTCTAAAAGAGTTTCATGCACAAGGACCCCCAGGTCTCTCTGCACCACAGCATGTTGTAATTTCTCCCCATTCAAATAATATTCCCTTTTACTGTTTTTTTTCCCAAGGTGGATCACCGCACACTTTTCGACATTGTATTCCATCTGCCAAACCTTAGCCCATTCGCTTAACCTATCCAAATCTCCTTGTAGCCTCTCTGAGTCCTCTACACAACCCGCTTTCCCACTAATCTTAGTGTCATCTGCAAATTTTGTTGCACTACACTCTGTCCCCTCCTCTAGGTCATCTGTGTATATTGTAAACAGTTGTGGTCCCAGCACTGATCCCTGTGGCACACCACTAACCACTGATTTCCAACCCGAAAAGGACCCATTTATCCCGACTCTCTGCTTTCTGTTCGCCAGCCAATTCTCTATCCATGCTAATACATTTCCTCTGACTCCGCGTACCTTTATCTTCTGCAGTAACCTTTTGTGTGGCACCTTATCGAATGCCTTTTGGAAATCTAAATACACCACATCCATCGGTACACCTCTATCCACCATGCTCGTTATATCCTCAAAGAATTCCAGTAAGTTAGTTAAACATGATTTCCCTTTCATGAATCCATGCTGCGTCTGCTTGATTGCACTATTCCTATCCAGATGTCCCGCTATTTCTTCCTTATTGATAGTTTCAAGCATTTTCCCCACTACAGATGTTAAACTAACTGGCCTATAGTTACCTGCCTTTTGCCTGCCCCCTTTTTTAAACAGAGGCGTTACATTAGCTGCTCTCCAATCCGCTGGTACCTCCCCAGTGTCCAGAGAATTTTGGTAGATTATAACAAATGCATCAGCTATAACTTCCGCCTTATCTTTTAATACCCTGGGATGCATTTCATCAGGACCAGGGGACTTGTCTACCTTCAATCCCATTAGTCTGTCCAGCACTACCTCCCTAGTGATAGTGATCATCTCAAGGTCCTCACTTCCCACATTCCTATGACCAGCAATTTTTGGCACGGTTTTTGTGTCTTCCACTGTGAAGACGGAAGCAAAATAATTGTTTAAGGCCTCAGCCATTTCCACATTTCCCATTATTAAATCCCCCTTTTCATCTTCTAAGGGACCAACATTTACTTTAGTCACTCTTTTCCGTTTTATATATCTGTAAAAGCTTTTACTATCTGTTTTTATGTTTTGCGCAAGTTTACCTTCGTAATCTATCTTCCCTTTCTTTATTGCTTTTTTAGTAATTCTTTCCTGTTGCTTAAAATCTTCCCAATCCTCTAGTTTTCCACTAATGTTGGCCACCTTATACGCATTGGTCTTTGATTTGATACTTTCCTTTATTTCCTTGGTTATCCACGGCTGGTTATCTCTTCTCTTGCCGCCCTTCTTTTTCACTGGAATATATTTTTGTTGCGCATTATGAAAGAGCTCCTTAAAAGTCCTCCACTGTTCCTCAATTGTGCCACCGTTTAGTCCTTGTTTCCAATCTACTTTAGCCAACTCTGCCCTCATCCCACTGTAGTCCCCTTTGTTTAAGCATAGTACTCTCGTTTCTGACACAACTTCCTCATCCTCAATCTGTATTACAAATTCAACCATATTGTGATCACTCATTCCGAGAGGATCTTTTACGAGGAGATCGTTTATTTTTCCTGTCTCGTTACACAGGACCTGATCCAAAATGGCTTGCTCCCTTGTAAGCTCTGTTACATACTGTTCTAAGAAACAATCCCGTATGCATTCTATGAATTCCTCCTCCAGGCTACCCCCTGCGATTTGATTTGACCAATCGATATGTAAGTTAAAATCCCCCATAACAACTGCCGTTCCTTTTTCACATGCCTCCATTATTCCCTTAATTATTGCCCGCCCCACCATGAAGTTATTATTTGGGGGCCTATAAACTACGCCGACCAGTGACTTTTTCCCCTTACTATCTCTAATCTCCACCCACAATGATTCAACATTTTGTTCATTGGAGCCAATATCATCCCTCACAACTGCCCTGATATCATCCCTTATTAACAGAGCTACCCCACCTCCCTTCCCTTCCTGCCTATCTTTCCGAATTGTCAGATACCCCTGTACGTTTAATTCCCAGTCCTGGCCACCTTGCAACCATGTCTCTGTAATGGCCACCAAATCATACCCATTTGTAATGATTTGTGCCGTCAACTCATTTACTTTATTTCTAATGCTGCGTGCATTTAGGTAGAGTGTTTTCATCCTAGTTTTTAAACCATGATTTTTAGTTTTTACCCCTCCTGCAGCCCTTTTATATTCAGTGGTCCTTTTTGTTTCTTGCCTTTGGTTTCTCTGCCCTCCACTTTTACTCATCTCTTTTCTGTCTTTTGTTTTTGTCTCCTTTTTGTTTCCCTCTGTCTCCCTGTATTGGTTCCCATCCCCCTGCCATATTAGTTTAACTCCTCACCAACAGCACGAGCAAACACTCCCCCTAGGACATTTTTGTACTGGTCCCACCTCCCCCAGAACCTGTTCCAATGCCCCACGAATTTGAATCCCTCCCTGCTGCACCACTGCTCAAGCCACATATTCAGCTGTGCTATCCTGCGATTCCTACTCTGATTAGCACGTGGCACTGGTAGCAATCCCGAGATTACTACTTTTGAGGTCCTACTTTTTAATTTAACTCCTAGCTCCTTAAATTCGTCTCGTAGGACCTTATCCCTTTTTTTACCTATGAATTAACACCGATAAAAAATAATACCTCCCGCCCCCTTTTTTGGGCGGAAAGATCAGAATGGGCGAAACCAATAGCCAAAATATCGCCCAGCGTTACTTTCGGCACATAATTAGCGCCGAGATGTAATAATACCGTCCGCCCACTTTGTTTTGTCGTAAAGATCACATTTGCCAAAAGTACCAGCCAGAAAATCGGCCAGCGTTACTTTCGGCACCTCGCACATATCTCACCGACAATATCGCTCACCGAAAAAACTGCTGTGAAAAAGTTGCTCTCCCCTGAACTAATCACAGCGGTATGGATGCCATTTTCTAAATCGCAGGTCGCTTCATTTAAAAGGCTGCTTCAACTTCGGGGAAGTTTGGATGCACTCTGGAGTTCTTTTGAAGGTGATGTGAGCATCTGAACAAGCATCTTTTCATACTGTGGACATTTGGAATTTACATTATGTGTCTTAGTGAGGGCATTTATTGTTTGTGAACAATCGGTGTAATACTTATAGTTATTGGAATGGGGCCTGTCATTTCTCAGCCTGTCTTGATGAGTACGCACATGCTGCAGACCAGAGATGGCAGAAGATATATTTGACAGCATTCATCATCATAGGCAGTCCCTCGGAATCAAGGAAAACTTGATTCCACTCTTAAAATGAGTCCTTAGGTGGCTGAACAGTCCAATACGAGAACCACAGTCGCTGTCACAGGTGGGACAGATAGTCGTTGAGGGAAAGGGTGGGTGGGACAGATTTGCCGCACACTCTTTCCGCTGCTTGCACTTGATTTCTGCATGCTCTCGGCGATGAGACTCGAGGTGCTCAGCGCCCTCCCGGGTGCACTTCCTGGTGGCCCACCACCCATTCGCCTCTGCTCGGTCCTATTCCTCGAAAGCTTCTTCTGTTAAAGGTAACAATAGCATGGGATCATTCCGTGATATCATTGCTAGGTACTGTCACATAGACTGATACAACACATAACCAATAGCTGTAATCATGATTATAATGAAAATTATCATTCTTTACCTGAAGACGTACACCGTGACCGCAAGCTTTGAGTACCACCTTCCCGGTATAAGTGCAAGACATCACATCTGATTTTAATCACTCATTACACTTACAATTCAAATTATATAAATATATAAGTACATGTAAATAAATATAATACTTACTCTGGCGGATCCGGCAAGGTCATTCCAGCGCTTGCGGCACTGGTTGCCCTCACGCACCTTGTTGGTCGCCGACGAGACCACCTTGGCTATATCGGCCCATATCTTCTGGTATGCCTTTGGGGTGGGCTTCCCACTCCCTCCCTAGATCAATTGACCCCAGCATGACTCGACCTCCTGCATGAGGGAGGCATTTGCCTCGTCCGAGAACCTCCTCGTTCTTTTTCGTCCTCCCAATTGCTCCTCTCCCAGCTCACTGCTTTCATCAGCGTCAGTCTCCACAGCATGCTGGGTCACCTCCTCCATCCCTTCCATGTTAAATATTATTTTTTTCCACTAAAACTCGGTGCCAACCACCTTCTTTATGCTTAGTAGGCTCTTTGCTGCTGGTGAATCTCCCTCCTGCCTCCCACAACAGCCAAACAGGCACACACCACACCCACACATGCTTTCAGTCCCTCTCTGCTCCCTCTCTCTGTGTCTCCTCTTCTGCGCATGTAGTGATTACCCCTGACCTCCTGAAATGCTGGAAATGAGTATTGCCATGCCTTTGCTATGGTCGGCAACACATTACGGCAGAAGGTCAAAAACATTTTACGCTAACGCCCATTTCAGATCGCTCGCGGTAACGGCCATTTTTCAAAAATGGAAAGTTAGTGTTTTGAAAATGGGCGATAATGGGCGATCTCAAAACCCATTTTTACCGCCCACGCTGGAAATAACACCCATTTTTGGGCGATCTGCACAAAAGTGGAAAGTCTAGCCCAAAGCTTTATATAGCTCCAATTCCAATTTCAACCAGATCGCCATCAAGACTTTTTGGATTAAATGAATCCACAGAGATGTAATTGTTCTTCCTAGGTGTCTCTTCCACATATTCACTACACTATACGGGGACCATTTCCTTCAATCTCTGATCTCATGATGGTGAGATCTCATCTTGATTTAAAGTCCATCTTTCTTCTCACACTTCCATAAACTCCCTCCTACCTAATACAAAAGCAAAATACTGCGGAAGCTGGAATCTGAAATAAAAACAGAAAATGCTGGAAATCTCAGCGGGTCAGGTAGCATCTGTGGTGAGAGAAACAGAGTTAATGTTTCAGTTCGATGACCCTTTGTCAGAACTGGCAATAGCTTAAAATGTAACAGATTCTTAAGGAAGTGCTGGGGCCCTGAAAGGGGGGAGGGGGGGTACGGTGGGGGCGGCAGCGGAGAGAACAAAAGGGAAGGTCTGTGATAGGGTGGAAGGCAGGAGAGATTTGAGAGACAATAGGGATGATGGGCCGAATTGAGATGGTAATAGCTCAAGTGAGGAAACAAAAGGTGAATCTAGATGGGGTGTGAATGGCGGAATAAATGCCAGCTGCCATGGGTGACAGAGAAAAATAAAATAAAAATAAAAAAGGAGGCCTCATCTTTCGATTGGGCACTTTACAGCCTTCTGGACTCAACATTGAGTTCAACAATTTCAGACCATAACCTCTGCCCACTTTTTGTTCCCTTTCCTTTTTTTTTTTATGAAAACATCCCCCCCACTTATTTTTATTTTGTTTCTCTCTGTCACCCAAGGCAGCTGGCATTTATTTCGCCATTCATACCCTACCTCGACTCACCTTTTGTTTCCTAACTTGTGCCATTACCATCTCAATTCGACCATCATCCCTTTTGTCTCTCAAATCTCTTCTGCCTTCTACCCTATCACAGGCCTTCCCTTTTGTTCTCTCCAACCGCGTCCCCCCCTCCCCCCACCCCCCTCTCTTCCCCCCCTTTCCGGGCCAAAGCACTTCCTTAAGAATCTGTTACAGTTTGAACTGTTGTCAGTTCTGACGAAGGGTCATCGACCTGAAACATTAACTCTGTTTCTCTCTCCACAGATGCTGCCTGACCCGCTGAGATTTCCAGCATTTTCTGTTTTTATTTCCCTCCTATCTAATGTAGGTTGTGCAAATTTGTGCACAATACTCCATGTGTCCTCATCAATGATCTCTAAAAGGTTCAAATAACTTGTTTTGACTGATAGGTAAATGCCCTCATGATGCACTCCAGTACATAACTAGCTCAGCTTTTTTTTAAATGGAGGCAGTGATAGATTTTAAGCAACAGAACTATAAATAGTAAAGACGGTGTTTCAGATATTGAAGTCTAATGGAGAATCAAAGGGCAGAGAGGAAAAACAAATACCTGAACCAGTACATGAAGGACAAAGCTGGACCCTTGCTTGGGCTGAAACAGAATACATGGGAGCCTGAACGTGCAGATAACAAATGGGAGCTAATTTTGCATTTGAACACCAAGTTTTTTTTTAAATTAATTCACGGGATGTGGGTGTCGCTGGTAGACCAGCATTTATTGCCCATTCCTAATTGCCCTTGAGAAGGTGGTGGTAACTGAATGTCTTAGTAGGCTACTTCAGAGGGCAGTTAAAAGTCAACCACATTGCTGTGGGTCTGGAGTCACATATAGGCCAGACCAGGTAACGACGGCAGATTTCCTCCTCTAAAGGACATTAGTGAAGCAGATGGGGTTTTACGACAATCCGGTAGTTTCATGGTCGCCATTACTGATACTATCTGATACTAAATTCCCCAGCTGCTATGGTGGATATTTGAATTCCTGTCTCCAGATCATTGGTCCAGTAACATAACCACAATGCTACCATACGTAAGTCCACCTGCCATTTGTGAAATGTAATCTATTCTTAAAAAACGCAGAACATCCAGAAATCCTGCTTTTTGGTAGAACTCCTATTTGATCTGCTATTATGACTAGGCTGCCCAATTGCAGCCAAGAGGGACACTTTTAATGCATACCCCACCTTGTTATCAGAAATCCAATCAAGATGAATGTTGCGTAGGTTGCTGCTACTTTGCTTGTGGATAATTAGCAGGACCTAGTCCATTTTATAATTCAAGTTCCTGTGGTTTGTTTACATGAGCTTTGTGAATACCACCTACTTATTTAATAGTAATATTCAACAAAATATCTGCAACTAAGCAAGAATGCTTGATGATTAAATGAAACTTTTCAAAACTTCACCAAATGAAATATCGCAAAGAAAAAACACAAAAACAGCATTTTGCAGTCTTGCAGAATCTTAGTGAAAAGAATCCAGTTATACGTGCTCTGTTCAAAAGCCAAAAAGAGTTTCCGTTATAGTTACTGGCAACAGAGCATTGATCCCCCAAAACACCAGCATCGAACACAGACATGAAACAGATAAATTGATACCTCAAAATGGATTCTTTAACTAAATCCCTTAAAATATGAATATCTCTATTCGGTTGCCTCTTAACCTTCTGCATTCCTGAGAAAAATGTTTCAGTTCCCGTGTCGCTTCTCCAAAACCTGTACCCCTCAATCCTGATATCATCTTAGTGAATGCCTTCTGAACCCTCTTTATGGCTTTAACAGCCTTACTAACGCAAGGTGTCAAAAGTGAAAACAACATTCTAACTAAAGCCGTTTCAATATTTGTATAGGTTTTGAATTACCTCTTTCTTTTTGTACTCTATGGGCTAGAACCTTCACTTTTTTTGCAGGCTTAACGCCCACTTAACGGCCATTTTACCGCTGAAATGACGTATAACGCCCATATAGCGCCAATTTTGGCACAAAATGGAAGCTGACGGGCATTTTTAGGAAACTTATCGCCCACCGTTACTTTCCCCATATACTTAACGCCAGGAAAAAATATTACCGCACGCCCACTTTTTTTGGGCGGAATCATCAGAATGGAAGAAATCAACGCCCATAATATTGCATAGCATTACTTTCTGCATGGAATTAACGCCGAGATTCAATTTTGACATAAAGAGCACATTTGGCAAAACTAACGCCCAGGAGATTGCCCACAGTCACTTTCATCACCTCGCACACATATCACCCACAATATCGCTCGCCTAAAAAAACGCCCAGAAAAAGTGAAACTACTCTGAACGAACGGCAGCAGTGTAGCTGACATTTTTTAAATCGCAGGTCGCTTCATTTAAAAGGCTGCCTCAACTTCGGGGGAGTTTGCATTGACTCTGGAGTTCGTCTCAGCTGAAGTGAACATCTCAACAGACATATTTTCAGACTCTGGACTGTTGGGGCTTTACTCCAGGTGTATTTTAGTGAGGAAATAATTGCTTCTGATCAATCGCTATTATACTTTCAATGCAATGGGGCCACCAAACAATAACTGTGCTAAAGCAGCGCTTCAGATGTCTTGACCACTCAGGAGGGGAGCTACAATACAACCCTGAGCAAGTAGGTAAATATGTGGTTGTGTGCTCAATGCTTCACAACCTGGCTATCATGAGGGGTCAAGAATTGCCAGAAGGGACTGATGGTCCACCTCAGGAGAGAGAGGAAGAGGATGACGAGGGGCTGGATGCTGACCTAGGGCCAGACAATCAGGCTGGCTATGGAACCATACCCACGATCCCCTCCAGACCACAGGAAAGGGCCCGTGATGGCTACATAGCTGCAAGACTCTTATGTGAGGAGCTGATATCTGAACAATTTGCCTGAAAGAGCATTGATGTGAGTGACAACGCTGACATACTGCTATGTGTGTGCAGCTCAGACATCAATGGTGCCCATCACATTGGTACCAGTTAAAGTTTACGTTAATTGATGTTAAGTTGTATTTAACCCTTTCATGTTAAGGAATCACCAATGTGTAACGGTGCAGCTATCTGAGACAATGCGCAACAAGTTTATGTTCAATAACAAAAATTTTATATCAACACATTGGTCTTAAATCAGCCTCCATACATTACAACAAATTGGATACACCCAGATTGAGATATAACACAGCCATCACCTGCAGACATGCACCTCACTTTCCTTCCCCCCTCCCCTTCTTCTCCCTTTGCACTCATCTGTCATTCGCAGTGGTGGTGCAGAACCTGGGGTGGTGTGCAGCGCTCAGGGACCACTGGGAAGCCTGTGCCAGCACTATTCCTGGCTATCACATCCAGGGCCTCCGCCATCCGCGGCATGTACTCGGTTATGGTGGCCAGCTGTCGGGATATGCCCCCCCAATGCTTCGATGAGCTGGTCACCAATGTCTACAGTCCTCCTGGATAACTGTACCATCTCTCCACTGTCATGTAGCGCTCATGGAACAGACCAGCTGCATCCACGAGGCCTCCGCGGGGTCGGCGCCGTCCTGGGGCCAAATGGGGTGCCCTGTGGCGGGGTGCTTGGGGCTGGTACCTCCAGAGTGGAGGACCACGGGATGGCCTTGGGGTGGAATGGCTTCTGGAACGTGGTGATGCAGGTTCCACGAAGTCTGCATTCTCATCCGTGGAGAACAGACCCAACGGATTGACGGGCGAGAATCGGAAACACAAATGAGGTTATTAGAGGAGAAGGGGGTGCTAGTGTCACAAGGTGAGTCCAGCGCGACACACAGCACATGCACGACAAAAGCACCACCACTCTCAAAATCATCGCAGACATCACATTTCATGACCATCAGCACATTTGCGCTGCAATGATTTTCATTAGGCCCTCCATCTCTGTGATGTTGCTGAGGACTGGTGGCTCCCCACCCGTTCGCCTCTGCACGGACCTCACCGTCAATAGCTTCTTCTGTAAAAGGTGATAGGATGACATGGCATGAGATCATTGCATGATATCCTTGCTAGGTACTGTCACAGAGACTGATACAACACATAACCGACAGATGTAATCATCATTATTATAATAATTATCATTCTTTACCTAAAGACGTACACTGTGACCGCAGGCTTTTGAGTAAAACATTCCCAGTAAAAGTGAAAGACCTCACACCTGCTGATAGTCACTCATGACTGTTACAAATCAGATTATATAAATACATAAGTACATGTAAATCAATGTAATACTTACTCTTGCGGATCCCACAAGGTCGTTCCATCATTTGCGGCATTGGTTGCCCTCACGCACCTTGTTGGTCGCCGACGAGACCACCTCTGCTATCTTGGTACATATCCTCTGGTAGGCCTTTGTGGTGGGCTTCCCATGCCCTTCCTGTGTCAAATCACCCCAGCGTGACTCGACCTCCTGCAAGTGGGAGACATTTGCCTCATCCAAGAACCTCCTGGCTCTTTGCACCCTCCAATCTGCTCCTCTCACACCTCAGTACTCTCTCCATCTTCAGTCTCCACAGCGTGCTGTGACGTCTCCTCCTCTCTCTCCATTATATTGAAAATTGGGCAAATACGTGGCTGGGAACAGCTAATTTTTGTTTGCCTACTTGATGTGAAGCTCTAAAGTCTCCCTCCTTCCTCCCAAAGCAGACACGCCTTCAGTGCCTCTGAGCTCCCTCTCTCTCTATCTCCTCTTCTGCGCATGTCATGATGACCCTTGACCGCCTGAGTCACGGGAATCGAGCGTTGCCATGCCATTGCTAAGGACGGCCACACTTTACAGCAGAAGGTCAAAAAAATTTAATGTCGCTCATGGTAATGCCCATTTTCAAAAATGGAGACTGGGTGCTTTGAGAATAGGTGATAAGCCGGCAATCTGAAAACCCTTTTTTATTGCCCACGCCGGAAATAAAGCCCATTTTTGGGCGATAAGCACAAAAGTGGAGGTTCTAGCCCTATGATCCTATTCATAAAACCTATGGTCACATGTTTTTACAGGTTTATTAATTTGCTCTTCCACATTTGAAGATTGTGTACCTGAACCCCTAAATCTCTCTGCTCCTTTACTTCTTTTCAAGTTTTGCCATTTTGTGTATATTTCCTTTCATCCTCTCACCCAAAATGTACCACCTCTCATTTCACCACGTTACATTAATCGGTCATTTATCTATTTAATTCTCTAATCTGCTATCCAGCAATAAACTGACTTTTACAGAACATCGTAAGTCTTACTTCTGAGAACTTTTTATATCGACAAGCTTCACAGTCTTCTTTGATTTACAGAAAATATAAATGTTGTGGTTATACAGTCAATGAACTTTGTGGCTCTTTGGGTTGAAAATCTAATGGCACCCTCCAACATTTATGACACTAAGATATACACACGTTAGACCACCTGAAAGACCTAGGGCAATTATGGTGCCAAAAGAGTAGCTGAAGACTTGACTGTTAGTAATATGAACTATTTCATACGAGGCCCAAAGTTTAATTAATGGGATGAGATCCCAAAAATAAAGCATGCTGATAGTTTTTCATTTCCTAGGGGAAAACAGGATCAAAAACTTTTTGCAAGTTATTACAGCTAATAAGATGTGTGTCTAACATTGTTGTCCTCTCAATTCAAAAACTAATAAATTTGAGATATATAGGGTGCCTTTGCACCTTTATTCTTAATAAATTATTCATACTCAGAGACCATGGGCAGAATGTTGGTCTGGCCCAGGTGATTTGAAAAGTCTTTTTGCCTCTTTAATAATCAAATTGAAGAAAGAAAGAAAGAAAGAAAGAAAGAAAGAAAGAAAGAAAGAAAGAAAGAAAGAAAGAAAGAAAGAAAGAAAGAAAGAGCTTGCATTTATATAGCGCCTTTCAAGACTTCAGGACATTCCACAGTGCTTTACAGCAAATTAAGTATGTTTGAAATGTAGTTACTGTTGTAATGTAAGAAACATGGCAGCCAATTTGTAAACAGCAAGCTCCCACAAATAGCAATGGGATCATGACCAGATAATTTGTTTTTTTTTGGTTGAGGAAAAAATATTATCCATGACACCGGGGAGAACTTCCCTGCTCTTTTTCGAATAGTGCCATGGGATCTTTTACGTCCACCTGACAGGGCAGACGGGGCCTCGGTTTAATGGCTCCTCTGGAAGGTGGTGCCTCTGACAGTGCAGCATTCTGGATGGAGATGGATTCCAAGGTATGGCCAATACATTGATACAAGTGAGATCTCTTCCCTCTCCCCACTCATAGAATGATTTTATTTGATCTTTATTAGAAGCTCTTCAATTCAGCATGGAAATCAATTAAAAAGTTCTTACACAAAAGCAAGATCGTGGAATCTGAAATAAAACAGAAAATGTTGGAAATTAACTCAGCAGGTCAGGCAGCAGCAATGGAGAAAGAAACATAGTTAATGTTTCTGATCAATGACCTTTCATCAAGGAATTATCAAATCTTTGTTTCATTTATTTCTATAGGTTCAATGATTCTAGATTTTCACAGTTGGTCTCTAATAGAATCGTAGAAATTTACGGCACAGAAGAAGGCCATTCGGCCAATCGTGTTTGCATGGTCGAAAAAGAGCTAATCCCACTTTCCAGCTTTTTGGCATGTATGTACATGTTGTTTGTACATGTTGTTTGTAGCCACCAGATGGTGTCATTGTTGGAGGCCACTAAGCAGCACGCAAATGGTGCTGCTCTGGTTTAAAAGGCCAGCCATTTTGTGAGTCAGACACTTTGGGACTAAATAAGGCAGAACCAAGGTTGTACCTTGCTTAGTTAAACAGTACTCAGCATGAACCTTCATTGCATACATAACATTTGGCAACAATACAAGAACATTTGTTTGCAAAATGGGCACGATTGGATTTTTAGAGCGATTCGTGGAGGGAGAAGATTGGGCAGACATTGTGAGCCATTTGAACCAGTACTTCGTGGCCAACAAAATGAAGGGGGTCGATTATGCAGATCAGCACCGGGCCGTGTTCCTCACTGTGTGCGGTTCAAAGATCTACAGTCTGATAAAGAATCTACTCATGCCTAGTGATCCAACAGAGAAAACGTACGAGGAGTTGTGTACATTGGTACGGGAGCACCTCAAGGCAGACAACGGCATCAACATCTCGAGATACAGGTTTTATATACACGTTCGATCGGAGGGCTAGAGCACGGCGGAATTCGTTGCCGACCTGAGACGTCTAGCAGGACCGTGCAAGTTCGGGACGGTGTTGGCAGACATGCTGCGGAACTTCTTTGTTATCGGTATCAACCACGAGGTGATCCTGCACAAACTCCTGGTGGTGGAGGAGTTGGATTTAAAAAGGGCCATCCAGATCACTCAATCATGTGTGACGACGGACAGAAGTTTAAAGCAAATATCGGTGAAGAACCGAACCTCGGCAAGTACTGTAAATGCGATTGATTCGTCGTTCGGCAGAGCGACATATGGCAGGGCCTATCCGGCTGCGTTCGCGAAAACCGGGGCTGCCCAAAGTCCGCCAGAGGGAATGTATCCGACTACTCCGTGTTGGCGTTGTGGGGGAAATCATCGGCACCAGCAGTGCCGATTTAAGCAATATAGTTGTAAAGGCTGTCTGAGAGTGGGGCATCTCCAGCGCAAGTGTTCGCAGATGAGCAAGCGAGCTGCGACACACCATGTGGAGAATGAGAGTCAGACTAGCGCAGATCTGGATATGCAATCCGAGATGCCAGAGGAGGAAGTGTACGGAATGTACTCTTTCATAACCAAGAGTAAACCAATTTTGATTAATGTGAAGTTTAATGGGATACCGGTATCGATGGAACAGGACACGGGGGCGAGTCAATCGATCATGAACGAGAGGGCATTTAATAAGCTGTGGGATACTAAGACTGTGAGGCCCAGGCTGAGCCCTGTTAACGCCAAGCTGTGCACATACACCAAAGAACTGATATAGGTGATTGGCAGTGCACAAATTAATGTGTCGTATAATGGTACGGTTCACGAGTTACTGCTGTGGCTTGAACCAGGCAATGGCCCAACGCTGCTCGGCAGGAGCTGGTTGGAGAAAATCAGATGCGACTGGAATGACATATATGATGAGGGAGAAGGTCAAAATTGAACTGGACAGACTCTAGCGTGAAGGGATCATATCGAATTTAATGAATGGGCCAGCCCCATTGTTCCTGTGCTGAAAAGTGATGGCATAGTCAGAATCTGTAGAGACTACAAGGCTGCGATCAACAGGGTTTTGAAACAAGATCAGTACCCGTTAGCAAAGGCTGATGACTTGTTTGCGACGCTAACCGGAGGGAAGTAGTTCACACAACTGGACTTGGCATCGGCCTATCTGATGCAGGAGTTGGTCGAAACGTCGAAGAGACTTACGTGCATTAACACGCACAAAGGAATGTTTATTTGCCACAGGTGCCTGTTTGGAATTTGCTCGGCTGCAACAATATTCCAGAGGAATATGGAAAGTCTACTGAAGTCCGTTCCCAGAACCGTCGTGTTACAAAATGACATCCTGATCACCGGTCGTGACTCCAAGGAACATCTGAACAACCTGGAAGAGGTTCTACTGCGTTTGGACAGAGTGGGACTCAGACTTAAATGCTCGAAGTGTGACTTCATGGCACTGGAGGTCGAATTCCTCGGGAGGAAAATCGCCGCTGATGGCATCAGACCTACTGACGTGAAAACCAAAGCCATCAAGAATGTACCCAAGCCACAAAATGTGACGGAGCTGCATTCATTCCTGGGTCTATCAACTACTTTGGTAACTTCCTACCTAAATTGAGCACCTTATTTGAACCACTGCACATGCTATTGAGAAGAGGCAGCGACTGGATGTGGGGCACATTGCAAGACAGAGCTTTCGAGAAAGCCACCAATCTGCTTTGCTCGAACAAGCTGCTGGAACATTATGACCCATGTAAATGTTTAGTTTTGGCCTGTGACGCATCGTCATATGGAATTGGTTGCGTGTTACAACAAGCCAATGAGCCGGGGAAACTTCAACCTGTCGCATATGCATCCGAAAGTTTGTCTAAAGCAGAAAGACCCTACAGCATGGTAGAAAAAGAAGCTTTAGCGTGTGTGAACGGTGTTAAAAAGATGCATCAATACCTGTTCGGTCTGAGGTTCGAATTAGAGACCGATCACAAGCCGCTTATTTCGTTGTTTTCCAAGAGCAATACCAATGCTTCATCCCGCATCCAAAGGTGGGCGCTGACATTATCTGCCTATGATTATGTCATTCGCCACAGACCTGGCACAGAGAATTGTGCTGATGCTTTGAACCGGTTGCCGTTGCCCACACCGAGGTGGAAACACTACAACCGGCAGATTTAATGTTAATCATAGATGCTTTTGAGAGTGAAGGTACCCCTGTCATGGCTCAACAAGTTAAGCCTGGACCAGCCAGGGCCCAATGTTATCAGTGGTACAGGTTCCATCCTCAAAGCAAATGTGCGAGGAGGCCTATTCAAGCAGATTGCATACCGTGGGGCAATCGAGTTGTAATGCCTAAGAAAGGAAGAGAGAAGTTTGTGCGTGAGTTACACAGCACATATCCTGGTCAGGTCCCACGTATGGTGGCCAGGAATTGATTCTGAGCTGGAAGCATGCTTGCATCAGTGCAACACCTTCATGCAGCTCAGCAAAGCACCAGCGGAATCGCCGCTGAGTCTGTGGTCATGGCCATCCAAACCTTGGTCCAGGATCCATGTAGCTTTTGCAGGACCCTTCCTGGGCCAGATGTTTTTAGTGGTGGTGGATGCTTATTCGAAGTGGATAGAATGCATAGTCATGTCATCCAGTACGTCCACAGCAACCATAGAGAATCTTAATGTCATGTTCACGTCACATGGTCGACCTGACATAGTGGTGAGCGACAATGGGTCGGCTTCACCAGTCAGGAGTTTCAGGAGTTTATAAAACTTAACGACATAAAACATGTCAGGACAGCACCGTTCAAGCCTGCGTCCAATGGGCAAGCAGAACGTGCAGTACAAATTATCAAGCAAAGCATGAGGAGAGTAACCCAAGAGTCACTGCAGACCCACTTGTCTTGCATACCACACATTCACAGGGGTCTTGCCTACTGAACTCATGATGAAAAGAGGTCTTAAGACCAAGTTATCTCTTGTACACACAGATTTAGGTAATCATGTTGAATACAGAAGACAGAGTCAACAAGGGTACAATGATCACGCAACTGTGTCATGCGAGATTTCTGTTAATGATCCTGTATATGTGTTGAATTATGGTCAGGGTTCCAAATGGATCGCTGGTACGGTCATGGCCAAGGAGGACAACAGAGTATTTGTTATTAAGCTCAATAATGGGCAAACTTGCAGGAAACACATGGATCAAATAAAGCTGAGGTACACAGACGAGCCAGAGCAGTCGGACGAAGAAACCATCAACGACCAACCAACCTACCAGCAACCTTCAGTGGACTCAAGGTTCATCAGTGAACCCGGAATTTCCATCACGGACTTGTTCAATAAAAATGGACTTGTAATTCCTGACATGGCCACTGCCACCCCCAACAAGTCAGCCATCCAGCCACTAGCCACAACAGACTCCGCACACTCACCCAAGGCCGGAATCGAACTGAGACGGTCAACCCGGGAGCATAAAGCACCGGACCGTCTCAACCTGTGAGAGACTGTGATAAGATCTCAGAGGAGGGTATTGTCATGTATGTATATGCTGTTTGTAGCCACCAGATGGTGTCATTGTTGGAGGCCACTGAGCAGCACGCACGTGGTGCTGCTCTGGTATAAAAGGCCAGCTATTAAGTGAGTCAGACACTTTGGGCCTAAATAAAGCAGAACCAAGGTTGTACCTTGCTAAGTTAAGCAGTACTCAGTTTGAACCTTTATTGCATACATAACACTTTTGGTCCATAGCCCTGCAGGTTACAGTACTTCAAGTGCATATCCAAGTACTTTTTAAATGCAATAAGGGTTTATAGAATCATAGAAATTTACAATAATGATGCATTGGCTTGTTCTGGATTTTTAAAAATCGTTCATGGGATGTAAGCATCGCTGAAAAGGTCAACTTTTATCGTCCATCACTAATTGCCTAGAGAATATGGTGGTGAGCCATTTTCTTGAACTGCTGCAGTCCATCTTGTGAAGGTACTCCCACAGTGCTATTATGGAAGAAGTTCCGGGATTTTGACCCAGGACCGATGAAAGAACAGCGATATACTTCCAAGTGAGGATGGTGGATGATTTGGAGGGGAACTTGGAGGTGATGGTGTTCCCATGCACCTGCTGCCCTTGTCCTTCTAGGTGGTAGATGTCATGGGTTTGGGAGATGTTGCCAAAGAAGTTGTGGTGAGTTGCTGCAATGCATCTTGTAGATGGTACACACTGCAGACACGGCACGCCGGTGATAGAGGGAATGAATATTTAAGGTGGTGTTTGGGGTGCCAATCAAGCAGGCTGCTTTGTCCTGGATGGTGTCGGGCTTCTTGAGTGTTGTTGGAGCTGCACTCATCCAGGCAAGTGGAGAGTATCCCATCACACTCCAACTTGTGCCTTGAAGATGGTGGAAAGGCTTTGGGGAGTCAGGAGGTGAGACACTCGTCGCAGAATACCCAGCCTCTGACCTGCTCTTCTTGTCACAATATTTATGTGGCTAGTCAAGTTAAGTTTCTGGTCAACGGTGACTCCCAGGATGTTGATGGTAAGGGATTCAGTGACGGTAATGCTGTTGAATGTCAAGGGGTGGTGGTTAGACTCTCACTTGTTGGAGATAGTCATTGCCTGGCACTTGTGTGGCATGAATATTACTTGCCACTTATCAGCCCAAGCCTGAATGTCATCCAGGATTGCTGCATGCAGGCATTATCTGAGGAGTTGTGAATGGCACTGAACATTGCAATCATCAGCAAACATCCCCATTTCTGACCTTATGATGGAGGGAAGGTCATTGATGAAGCAGCTGAAGATGGTTGGGCCTAGGATACTGCCCTGAGGAACTCATGCTGTGATGTCCTGGGACTGAGATGATTGTCCTCTAATAACAACAACCATCTTTCTTTGTGTTAGGTATAGAAACATAGAAACATAGAAATTAGGTGCAGGAGCAGGCCATTCAGCTCTTCGAGCCTGCACCGCCATTCAATAAGATCATGGCTGATCATTCAACCTCAGTACCCATTTCCTGCTTTCCCTTCATACCCCTTGATCCCTTTGGCCGTAAGGGCCATATCTAACTCTCTTTTGAATATATCTAACGAACTGGCCTCAACAACTCTCTGCAGTATGGAATTCCATAGGTTAACCACTCTCTGAGTGAAGAAGTTTCTCTTCATCTCAGTCCTAAATGGCTTACCCCTTATCCTTAGACTGTGAGCCCTGGTTCTGTATGACTCCAGCCAGTGGAGAGTTTTTCCCCCTGATTCCCATTGACTTCAGTTTTACTAGGGCTCCTTGATGCCACACTCGGTCAAATGCTGCCTCGATGTCAAGGGCAGCCACTCTCACCATACCTCTGGGATTCAGCTCTTTTGTCAATGTTTGGACCAAGGCTGTAATGAAGTCTGGAGCCAAATGGTCCTGGCTAAATCCAAATTGGTCATCGATGAGCACGTTATTCGTGAGTAAGTGCCACTTAATAGCACTGTTGACGACACCTTCCATCACTTTGCTGATGACTGATGGGCGCTAATTAGCCGGATTGGATTTGTCCTGCTTTTTGTGGACAGGGCATACCTGGGCAATGTTTCACATCGTCGGATAAATTCCAGTGTTGTAGCTTCATCATGACGGCCGGGATGTAGTCAGGTCACATAGCATTTGCTGTAACCAATACACTCAGCTGTTTCTTGATATCAAGTGGAGTGAATCGAATTGGCTGAAGACTGTCTTCTGTAAGATAGTGGGGACCACAGCCGGAGGCTGATATGGATCATCCGCTCAGCATTTCTAGCTGAAGCTGGTTGCAAATGCTTCAACCTTGTCTTTTGCATTCACGTGCTGGGCTCGGCCATCATTGAGGATGGCGATATTCATGGAGCCTCCTCCTCCTCCCGTTAGTTGCTTAACGGTCCACCACCATTCACCTGGGACCACTTGCAAACTTCAGTCATGGATTCCAAAGCAAGAATGATGCCACCACACCAACCATCCGATGGTGAAATCAGTCAATTAGTAAGTTTCTCAGTGTTGTGTCTCAGCAAGTTGTAATACTTAAAAGTCATATTACCATTGAGATCACTCACAATTCTGATAGGTCCCACCACTACCAGGGCTATTATTATAACAATATTTGGTAAGAATGTAATATGATTGTCTGTACTTTTTCATAAAAGAAGTGGGTGCAGAGGTAGTGGATGCATTGGTTGTAATCTACCGAAATTCCCTGGATTCTGGGGCGGTCACAGCAGATTGGAAAACCGCAAATGTAATGCCACTATCGAAAAAAGGAGGCAGGAAACTATAGACCAGTTAGCCTAACATCTGTCATTGAGAAAATGCTGGAGTCCATTATTAAGGAAGCAGTAGCGGGACATTTGGAAAAGCATAATTCAATCAAGCAGAGTCAGCATGGTTTTATGAAAGGGAAACCACGTTTCACAAATTTGCTGGAGTTCTTTGAGGATGTCAAGAGCAGGGTAGATAAGGGGGAACCAGTGAATGTGGTGTATTTGGATTACCAGAAGATATTCGATAAGATGCCACATAAAAGGTTACTGAACAAGATAAAAGTTCATGGGGTTGGGGGTAATATATTAGCATGGATAGAGGGTTGGCTAACTAACAGAAAACAGAGAGTCGGGATAAATAGATCATTTTCCGGTTGGCAAACAGTAACTAGTGGAGTGCCGCAGGATTCGGTGCTAGGGCCTCAACTATCTACCATCAATATTAATGACTTGGTTGAAGGGACCAAGTGTAATGTAGCCAAGTTTGCTGATGATACAAAGTAGGATGGGAAAGCAAATTGTGAGGAGAACACAAAAAATCTGCAAAGGGATATAAAATGAGAGGGCAAAAATTTGGCAGATGGCATATAACGTAGGAAAATGTGAGGGTATCCACTTTGGCAGAAAAATAAACGGGTCCTTTTCAGAATGGCAGGCAGTGACTAGTGGGATGCCGCAGGGCTCAGTGCTGGGACCCCCAGCTATTTACAATATACATTAACGATTTAGATGAAGGAATTGAGTGTAATATCTCCAAGTTTGCAGATGACACTAAACTGGGTGGCAGTGTGAGCTGTGAGGAGGACACTAAGAGGCTGCAGGGTGACTTGGGCAGGTTAGGTGAGTGGGCAAATGCATGGCAGATGCACTATAATGTAGATAAATGTGAGGTTATCTATTTTGAGGGCAAAAACACGAAGGCAGAATATTATCTGGATGGTGGCAGATTAGGAAAAGGGGAGGTGCAATGAGACCTGGGTGTCATGGTTCATCAGTCACTGAAAGTGGGCATGCAGGTACAGCAAGCGGTGAAGAAGGCAAATGGTATGTTGGCCTTCATAGCTAGGGGATTTGAGTATAGGAGCAGGGTGGTCTTACTGCAGTTGTTCAGGGCCTTAGTGAGGCCTCACACTGGAATATTGTGCACAGTTTTGGTCTCCTAATCTGAGGAAGGGCGTTCTTGCTATTGAGGGAGTGCAGCGAAGGTTCGCCAGACTGATTCCCGGGATGGCTGGACTGTCATATGAGGAGAGACTGGATCAACTGGGCCTTTATTCACTGGAGGTTAGAAGGATGAGAGGGGATCTCATAGAAACGTATAAGATTCTAACGGGACTGGACAGGTTAGATGTGGGAAGAATATTCCCGATGTTGGGGAAGTCCAGAACCAGGGGACATAGTCTTAGGATAAGGGGTAGGCCATTTAGGACTGAGATGAGGAGAAACTTCTTCACTCAGAGAGTTGTTAATCTGTGGAATTCCCTGCCACAGAGAGTTGTTGATGCCAGTTCATTGGATATATTCAAGAGGGAGTTAGATATGGCCCTTACGGCTAAAAGGGATCAAGGGGTATGGAGAGAAAGCAGGAAAGGGTTACTGAGGGAATGATCAGCCATGATCTTATTGAATGGCGGTGCAGGCTCGAAGGGCCGAATGGCTTACTCCTGCACCAATTTTCTATGTTTTCTATGTTTCTAAGCAGAGTCAGCATGGTTTTACGATAGGGAAATCATGTTTGACAAATTTGATAATATATTAGCATGTTTGACAATATATTAGCATGGATCAAGGATTGGCAAGCTAACAGAAAACAGAGAGTCGGGATAAATGGGTCATTTTCCAGTTGGCAAACAGTAACTAGTGAGGTGCCGCAGGGATCGGTACTGGGGCCTCAACTATTTACAATCTATATTAATGACTTGGATGAATGTAATGCAGCCAAGTTTGCTGATGATACAAAGATGGGTGGGAAAGCAAATTGTGAGGAGGACACAAGAAATCTACAAAGGGATGTAGACAGGCTAAATGAGAGGGGAAACATTTAGCAGATGGAGTATAATGTGGGAAACTGTGAGGTTATCCACTTTGGCAGATAAAATAGAAAAGCAAATTATAATTTAAATGGAGAAAAATTGCAGAGTGCTGCAATACAGCGGGACCTGGGGGTCCTTGTGCATAAAGCACAAAAAGTTAGTATGCAGGTACAGCAAGTAATCAGGAAGGCAAATTGAATGTTGACCTTTATTGCAAGGGGGATAGAGTATAAAAGCAGAGAAGCCCTGATACAACTGTACAGGGTATTGGTGAGGTCACACCTGGAGGACTGCGTACAGTTTTGGTCTCCATATTTAAGGAAGGATACACTTGCATTGGAGGCTGTTCAGAGAAGGTTCACTAGGTTGATTCCGGAGATGAGGGGGGTTGACATATGAAGATAGATTGAGTAGGTTGGGCCTATACTCATTGGAGTTCAGAAGAATGAGAGGTGATCGTATCGAAACATATAAGATAATGAGGGAACTCGACAAGGTGGATGCAGAGAGGATATTCCCACTCTTAGAGGAAACTAAAACTAGGGGACATAGCCTCAGAATAAGGGGCCGCCCATTTAAAACTGAGATGAGGAGGAATTTCTTCTCTCAGAGGGTTGTAAATCTATGGCATTCTCTTCCCCAGAGAGCTGTCAAGGCTTGGTCATTGAATATATTTAAGGTGGAGATGGACAGATTTTTGAGCGATAAGAGAATAAAGGGTTATGGGGAGCAGGCGGGGAAGTGGAGTTGAGTCCATGATCAGATCAGCCCCGTGATCTTATTAAATGGTGGAGCAGGCTTGAGGGGCAGGTAGCCCTACTCCTGATCCTATTTCTTATGTTCTTATGTTCTTTAACCCTCAGACATCACCTGCAATCCTTAGATCTGGTCAGCAATCTGTTTCTGAATCTACTGCAACGGCACTAGCAGATGCATTCCTGATACCAAGGAATAAATCTCCTTCTGAATTATACCTGCCTCCTGTGGGAAGGTATCTGCCCTCTGCTTTTCTCCCTCCAATTTTCCCTAGCCTTCCCTTACAACAACTTAACTGAGATCAGCAATTCAAAAATATAGGAAATTGTATCTGCTTGCCCCTCCGCTGTGACACTGCATAATCACGTTGCAGCGTACTGTGTTATCAAATCACCTTCCCCGCGGTGCTTTTAACAGCACCACATGACCTGATTTCTTAATTGCTGCATTGATGTTGCGATTCAATGATGTCATTTTTATTTTTTATGCAGCAATCATGAAATTACATGCAATAAAATATGAGTGCATTTATCTGAAACATTAAGTAATGCCACACATTCCCAAATCTAGGTATCCCACCTTTTTGTTACTTCAGTCATTTCAACCTTCTAGTTAGAGGTGTTGTGTTAGTAAGAACTGGTCTACATACACAAGAAGTACTTCGAGATTTATTGCAAGGGGGGGCCGAGTATAAAAGAAGACAATTTATTAAAATGTACTACAATATGTATAACTATATAAGAGTAAGCAACAAGCCTTTGTAGTTCTCCAATAAAAGTAAAATGCAGCAGATGCCCAGAGGTTAATGAGCTATGCTGACTCCCTTAGTGGTTTATGATTGGTCAACCATTTGCACATTGAAATTCTTATCCATACAACAGGTCATTTTTTAGTTAAATCAGTTACCTAGATATATATATATTTGAATTAAGTTGTGTGACAGCTGAATGATTGGCATCTTGCTGTGCCAGTGGAATTTTAATTGAATTGAATTTCTAATTCAGTTTGTACTTGCATGGCCCATTGTTTATATCATCAGTTACCCCCAATATATAGCTGCCCTGGTTGCAAAGTCAAAGTCAGAGATCTAAGAAAAAGAATCGAAGAGACTGAAAGAAAGGAAGACTTGTATTGATATAACGCCTTTTACGACCACAGGACATCCCAAAACGCATTATAATCATTGAGTAATTTTGAAATGTACCAACTGTTATAATGTAGGAAACATGGCAGCAAGCTCCCTCAAACATCAATTAAATAAAGGGACAAATCATCTGTTTTAGAGGTCGAATGAGGGATAAATGTTGGCCAGAACATTGAGAGAACTAATACAGAAGCAAAATACTGCAGATGCTGGAATGTGAAATAAAAACAGAAAATGCTGGAAATCTCAGTGGGTCAGGCAGCATCTGTGGAGAGAGAAATAGAGTTAATGTTTCAGGTCAATGACACTGAGAGAACTCACCGACTCTACGAATAGTGCTGTGGGATCTTTTAAATCCAAAGAGGCAGACGGTGCCTTGGTTTAAAGTCTCGTCTGAAAGACGGTACCTTCAACAGTGCAGCATTCAATTTGTACTGCATTGGAGTGTCAGCCTAGATATTCGTGCTCAAGTCTCTGGGGCTTCAACCCACAACCTTCTGACTCAGAGGAGAGGGTGCTACTCACTGAGACATAGCTAACAAAGGGGAAGTTAGGGCCAGAATCATAGAATCATAGAATGCCTACAATGAGAGCCATGCTGCTACAGAAATGTGATAAAGCAGACCATGGGCGTACTGAAACAATGTTTCCGCTGTCTGAACCGCTGTAGAGGAGCCCTGCAGTACTCGGCAGAGTGGGTCTCAAGGTTCATGGTGGTCTGCAGAAGGCTGCAAAACCTCGCCATCATGAGAGGACAGCCCTTGTCACCAGCTATATCATCATCATCATCATCATAGGTAATCCCTCGAAATCGAGGAAGACTTGCTTCCACTCTAAAAGTGAGTTCTCAGGTGACTGTACAGTCCAATATGGGAATTACAGTCTCTGTCACAGGTGGGACAGACAGTCGTTGAAGGAAAGGGTGGGTGGGGAGTCTAGTTTGCCGCACGCTTCTTGCGCTGTCTGTGCTTGATTTCTGCATACTCTCGGTGACGAAACTCGAGGTGCTCAGCACCCTCCCGGATGGTCTTCCTCCACTTAGGGCGGTCTTTGGCCAGAGATGCCCAGGTGTCAGTAGGGTTGTTGCACTTTATCAAGGAGGCTTTGAGGGTGTCCTTGAAATGTTTCCTCTGCCCACCTGGGGCTCGCTTGCCGTGTAGGAATTCTGAATAGAGCTCTTGCTTTTGGAGTCTCGTGTCGGGCATGTGGACAATGTGGCCCACCCAACGGAGCTGGTCGAGTGTGGTCAATGCTTCGATGCTGGGGATGTTGGCCTGAGCAAGAACACTGACATTGGTGCATCTAACCTCCCAGTGGATTTGCAGGATCTTGCGGTGGCAGCGCTGATAGTATTTCTCCAGTGCTTTGTGGTGTCTACTGTATATGGTCCACATCTCTGAGCCATATAGGAGGGCAGGTATCACTACTATCCTGTAGACCATAAGCCTGGTGCCAGCTTTGAGGTCTTGGTCTTCAAACACTCTCTTCCTCAGGCGACCGAAGGCTGCGTTGGCATACTGGAGGCACTGTTGGACCTCATCGTCGATGTATGCCTTTGCTGATAGTATACTCCCGAGGCCCCCAAAAGTTTGTCACCATTCTCCACCTACTCCACGGTGACATGCAAGCCGTGATCCTGACCAATGGATCCATCACAGACCCAATCCACGCCGGACCAGGTTCAAGCAGGGCTGCATCATCGCTCCAATGCTCTTCTCGATCTTCCTTGCTGCAATGCTCCATCTGACTCTCAACAAGCTCCTCGCTGGAGTGGAACTAAACTATAGAACCAGTGGGAACCTGTTCAACATTTGTCACCTCCAGGCTAGATCCGAGACCATCCCATCCTCTGACGTCGAACTACGATACGCAGATGACGCTTACGTCTGCGTACATTCAGAGGCTGAACTCCAAGCCATTGTCAACATCTTCACTGAGGCATAAGAAAGCATGGGTCTTACACTAAACATCTGTAAGACAAAGATCCTCCACCAACTTGACAACGAGACACAGCACTACCCCTCGGTCATCAAGATCCACGGCGCAGCCTTGGACAATGTGGACCATATCAGCTATCTGGTGAGCAGCTGAGGAACAGGAGGAACAGGAGGAAGAGGAGGAGGAAGAGGAAGGGAGGAGGCAACCTAGACAGCCCCTTTCTGGACAGGCTGTCCGTGAAGAACTCATCCAAATGTGGTACTAGTAAACGCAACCCCAATTCCCCATTCACTAGTTGTCCCACACCTTACCTTCCCTCTGTCACTGACATCATAACGTCTGCTTGCTAAAATAAAAGCCAACACTAAATAAACATTCCAATCCAAATTTATCAATGAAATCATATCATATTGCATACAAACATAGGCTAATCATCCTTGTGCATGCCCTTAGTGCCTGTCTTCCATGTGCCTTTGCCTGTCCTAGTGCTCCTACGCAGTGCTGCCCCAGTGGCTGCAGCATGGCTGGTGGAAAGCTGCTGACTTTCAGTGGGGGAGACTGCAGATGGCCTTGGAGGATGATCTCGAGCAGCTCTGGGCTTAGAAGGTCTGGCTGCGGACTGCACCATCTCGTCATGGGCGGCAGCAGTCTGGGCTGGCTGACAGGCAACAGCAAGGGCACTGGCGGAGTAGCAGTGGTGGGAGGACAATTGCTGTCATCCTGAGAGAGAAGAGCAGGTCTGTGCTCCACGGAGCGACTGCCACTCCCCCAAGGTGGCACCTCGGCAATCCCAGTAATCTGTAGGAGGACAGATTGCTGGACTGCTGTGAGACCCTGCAAGCCCCTGTGAACAGAGTCATGATGGCAGCAGTCTTAGCTTGTGTAGCAGCAGTCTGAGCTTGCACGACAGCACTCAGTGGTTGGGTGGTTGCTGCTGGTGCTACAATGGTAGCTGAGTCTTCGGCCATCAGATGCTGCATCATGGTTGGGTCCAAAAGTGTGCTAATGGAGTTGGCCACCACTTCCATGCTGGAAACGATGGGCTCCAAGCTCTGTGCAAAGCCTGTGCCAAGTTGGTGCCGGACTACTCCATGCTCTTTGATATTGCACGCAGGCTTTCTGGCAGGCTTCTCAACGCACCAAGTATTTTGTTGTGCATACCCATCAGCCTTCTTCTGTAGCCTGGCCCATTGAAGTCCTGATTTGACTCCTCTGCAGCAGAACTTGTATGTGACCTCATCCTCCAATGAGCTGGCACCTGCTCAACTCTTGTCCCCTGCCCTGGCTGCAGGCCACTCGTACCCAGTGTTTCACCATGTGCAGATCCCACCTCTAACCTATCCTCTAAATTACGCGGAGTGTCAGTATCGGAACTGGTGTCTGTGAGTGTGAAATCGATTGATGCTGTGTCTTCATCATCACTGACTTCTTTCTCTTTCACCACAAGTAGCGTTGTGGTGAGGCGGGCCAGGGGGTTGGGCGGTGGGGGCGGTGGGGAAGAGGTGCATGCTTACACCATCTGCAGCTTGTAAGTCAGATGAGAGCATGGGATGAGGGGGAAGTGGGATGAGATAAAGAGAATTAGGTATGAGGCTACCAGCATCTTCAATGGTTTTAGCCCCGTCGCTGGCCCGGTGCCTCAACATCCCAATAATGGTGAGCACCGTTTCCTCCATGAGGATTAGAACATGCAGATATACCTGTACACCTCCAGCTAGTTGTTTCTGCCTCCGATTGTGCACCACCTTGTCCTGCACGGGAGAAGGATGTGTGTCAGTGCATGTGGTGCAATTTATTCTGCTGATGTGGCTGTCATGGTTGAATAGCTAGCAGTGTGTGCAAGCTGTGAGATGTGAGTGTGCGTCTTGTAGCAGTGCTAAGTGTGTGTGGGTGAGGTGAAGCCTATGAATGTGAGGTATGAGTCCTGATTGACAGAGATTTATGGTAGGTGAGAGATGGGGGTATGGTGCATTGAGCAGTGGCTGAGGCTAGTGGTGCAGTTGGTGGGATATGGCATTTGAAGATACATTCACTGACCTTGACTACTCATGTGAGGTCATTGAACTTCTTGCGACACTGAATCCAGGTCCTGAAGGCTTGACTCCTGGCATTGACTGCCATGGCTATCTGCTCCCACTGCCATCTGAGCATTTGTCTAGTGAGCCTCCTAGCCCTCTGTGGATACAGCACATCTCTTCTCTTTTCCACCTCCTCCACCAAGGCCTCCAGTGGAGCACGGAGAACCTTGGAGCCACACTCTACCATATTGTGCCATTATTGTATGTTTCTCACATTGAAATCAGTTCCAGAACAACTCCCAGCATCTGCTCCAGCCACAATGCACCTCTACTTTAAGAGGTGCAGGCTGGCTTTAACTGATGCTAAGCTCTCACGATTTGCAAACATTTAAAGAAGTATTTCAAAATTCTCAACGTTTCTTAATGTTTTAAGGAGTGTTTTGAAGAAGGAAAGAGAGGTAGAGAGGCAGTGAGGTTGAGGCAGAGAGTTCCAGAGCTTGGGGCCTAGGCAGCAGAAGGCACAGCCACCAATGGTTAAGTGATTATAATCAGTGATGCTCAGGAGGGCAGACTTACAGGGGCACAGACATCTTGGGGTCTTGGAGGAGATCACAGAGAAAGGGAGGGTGTGAGGCCATGGAGGGATTTGAAAATAAGGATGAGAATTTTGAAATCGAGGCGTTACTTAACCGGAAGCCAATATAGGTCAGCAAGCACAGGGTGATGGGTGAGTGGGACTTGGTACGAGCTAGGACACGGGCAGCCGAGTTTTGGATCACCTCGAGTTTATGTTAGGTAGAATGTAGGAGGCCAGCCAGGAGTGTGTTGGAATAGTCAAGTCTAGAGGTAACAAAGGATCAGCTGGGGTAAGGGCAGGGACGGGCGATATTATGGAGGTGGAAATAGGCAGTCTTAGTTATGCTATGGATATGTGGTCGAAAGCTCATTTCAGGGACAAATATGACGCCAAGGTTGCGAACAGTCTGGTTCAGTCTCAGACAAGAGTTGGGGAGAGGGATGGAGTCGGTGGTTAGGGAACGGAGTTTGTGGCGGGGACTGAAAACAATGGCTTCAGTATTCCCAATATTCAATTGGAGAACATTTCTGCTCATCCAGAACTGGATGTCGGACAAGCAGTCTGACAATTTAGAGACCAAATCTAAACAAATATTTTGCATCTGTCTTCACAGTAGAAGAAACAAAAAATATACCAAAAATGGTGGGAACCTTGGGCTGGATTTTAGGTTTTTCTGTTTTCGGGGCAAAAACAGAGGCAAGGCGAGAAAGTTACTGGACGGGAATAGTCTGCGCTTTGGTAAGGAAGTTTCGGCAGCTGGGCCCTGTGTCAGGGGGCGCAGCGTGAAGGGAGGTGTTAGCGCGAATGAAATCCTGGAAGAATCACTCGTCACTCTGGGTCGGTTCCAACATCAAAACGGTCTTTATTACGTCGGCAGAGAGTAAGCCTTTGGGCTACTCCAGGCACTACTCTCCGCTGAACAAAGAAATTCATCGATATTTATATGTTTTACAACAGTTCATTACAATTACTCAGCCCTGTCGGCTGAACACAATCCAATCATAACAATTATAGATTACAAATCGATTCCTCTGGGCCAATGGAATTGGCTCCCAGGCACCAGGAGACTGCTTGATCATCTTATGTTTAGCTGGGGCTTACTCATGGCCTCGTGATATTCTCCAGACCCCCTTATCTCTGCCGTCTTTGGGCTCTGCCTGCGTCTAACCTTCTTATCTTAACACAGTTACAGGAATTCCTTTGTTCAGTATTCTGCTAGGACATTTCTTCGAACTGGGCATTGGCCATCAAGGCCAGCCCTGACTCCCATTTGAAATAAACTGAGAACTTACACAAAGGAATTGATTCCCGTAATCGGCAGTGCTACTGTAAAGGTCTTCTATGATGGAGTGGTGCACAAGCTACCACTCTGGGTGGTACAGGGCAATGGTCCCATGCTGTTCGGCAGGAGCTAGCTGGGAAAGATACGCTGGAACTGGGACGATGTCCGAGCGCTCTCATCCGCTGACGACACTTCGTGTGCCCAGGTCTTAAACAAGTTCCCCTCACTGTTCGAACCAGGCATTAGGAAGTTTCAAGGAGAAAAAGTGCAGATCCACCAATTTCCGGGGGCGCGACCCATACATCACAAGGCGAGAGCAGTATCGTGCATGATGAGAGAGATGGTGGAGATTGAGCTAGACCGGCTGCAAAGAGAGGGCATCATTTCGCCGATCGAATTCAACGAGTGGGCCGGTCCAATTGTTCCAATCCTCAAGGGATACAGCACCATCAGAATCTGTGGTGATTACAAAGTAACTATCAATCATTTCTCCCTGCAGGATCAATACCCACTACCAAAGTCTAACGACCTTTTTGCGACGCTGGCGGGAGGAAAGACGTTCACGAAGCTGGACTTGACCTCGGCCTACATGACGCAGGAGCTGGAGGAATCATCGAAGGGCCTCACCTGCATCAACACGCACAAAGGTTTCTTCATTTACAATAGATGCCCATTTGGGATTCGATCAGCCGCGGCGATATTCCAGACAAACATGGAAAGCTTATGAAGTCAGTCCCATGCACGGTGGTCTTGGTTACAGGTCAGAACACAGTCGAGCATCTGCAGAACCTGGAGGAGGTTTTTATTTGACTCAACCACATGGGGCTCAGGTTGAAACACTCGAAGTGCGTTTTCCTGACACCTGAAGTGAGTTCCTGGGGAGAAGAATCGCGGCGGACGGCATCAGGCCCACCGATTCGAAGACGGAGGCAATCGAGAACGCACCGAGGCCACAGAACGTGACGGAGCTGCGGTCGTTTCTAGGACTCCTGAACTACTTTGGTAACTTCTTACCAGGTCTCAGCACACTGTTAGAAACACTGCATGCCTTACTGCGTAAATGAGACGAATGGGTATGGGGCAAAAGCCAAGAAAATGCCTTCATAAAAGCTAGAAAAATGTTATGCTCAAACAAATTGCTTGTGTTGTATGATCCATGTAAGCGTGTGGTACTAGCATGTGATGCGCCGTCGTACGGGGTCGGGTGTGTATTGCAACAAGCTAATGAATCTGGGAAATTGCAACCGGCTGCTTACGCATCCAGAAGTCTGTCTAAGGCTGAGAGAGCCTACAGCATGATTGATAAAGAAGTGTTAACATGTGTATATGGCATAAAGAAAATGCATCAATATCTGTTTGGGATCAAATTTGAATTGGAAACTGACCATAAGCCACTGATATCCCTTTTTTCCGAAAGTAAGGGGATGAATACGAATGCATCGGCCCGCATCCAGAGATGGGTGCTCAAGTTGTCCGCATACAACTATGCCATCCGCCACAGGCCAGGCACAGAAAACTGTGCCAATGCTCTCAGTAGGCTGCCATTGCCCACCACAGGGATGGAAATGGCACAGCCCGCAGATTTAGTCATGGTAATGGAATCACTCGTCACAGCCCGACAGATTAAAACCTGAATAATCCAGTACCCCTTACTGTTCCAAGTAAAAAATTGTGTGCTTCATGGGAGCTGGTCCAGTGTCCCAGTGTAAATGCAGGAACAGATAAAGTCGTACCAGCGGTGCAAAGGTGAAATGTCTATACAGGCAGACTGCCTTCTGTGGGGTAATCGGGTAGTGGTCCCCAAGAAGGGCAGGGACACTTTCATCAGTGATCTCCACAGTACTCACCAGGCATTGTAATGATGAAAGCGCTAGCCAGATCCCACGTGTGGTGGCACAGTATCAATGCAGACTTAGAGACCGGCGTGCACAAATGTAACACATGCTCGCAGTTAAGCAATGCACCCAGGGAGGCATCACTAAGTTTATGGTCTTGGCCCTGCAAACCATGGTCCAGGGTCCACGTCGACTATGTAGGCCCGTTTTTGGATAAAATGTTCCTAGTGGTTATAGGTGCATACTCGAAATGGATTGAATGTGAGATGATGTCGGCAAGCACGTCCGCTGCCACCACTGAAAGCCTGCGGGGCATGTTTGCCATGCACGGACTACCTGATGTCCTTGTGAGCGACAACGAGCCATGTTTCACCAGTGCCAAGTTCCGTAATGGGATCAAACATGTTACATCTGCCCCGTTCAAACCAGCATCCAATGGTCAGGCAGAGAGAACAGTGCAAACCATCAAGCAGAGCTTGAAGAGGGTAACTGAAGGCTCACTGCAGACTCGCCTATCTCGAGTCCTGCTTAGCTACCGTACGAGACCCCACTCGCTCACTGGGATTCCACCCGCTGAACTGCTCATGAAAAGGGCACTTAAGACAAGGCTCTCATTAGTCCACCCTGATCTACACGAACAGATAGAGAGCAGGCAGCTTCAACAAAGTACCTATCATGATAGCGCAAATGTGTCACACGAAATTGAAATCAATGATCCTGTATTTGTGTTGAACCATGGACAAGGTCCCAAGTGGCTTCCCGACACCGCGGTTGACCACGAAGCAGAACCCATCACCCGCAGCAGCCCAGCAGAACTCACCACACCAGGCACAGCAGACCAGCGAGGGCCCAACAAACGATTCACCAAAACCATTATTTGCACCGAGACGATCAACCAGGGAAAGATAGGCCCCAGATCGACTCACCTTGTAAATAGTTACACCATTGACTTTGGGTTATATATGTTAATCTTGGGAGCACTGGTACTTAAGGAGGCCTCACAGGCTGGAGAGGCACTCTGGAGACCTGCAATAAAAGACTACGGTCACACTTTACTTTGAGCCCACAGTATCCAGTCAAACTCTTTATTCATACTTAATATGACCCACCTTGCTTGTACCAGCTGTTTGAAAGAGTTATCCAATTAGCTCTACTCCCCTGCTCTTTCTCCTTCGCCCTGTAATTTACTCCCCTTCAGCTATTTATTCAATTACCTTTTAAAAGTTACTATTAAATTTCTTCCACCAACCTTATTCTCCTTATCTCTTCTCTTGCTCTTTTGCCAATTACCTTAAATCTGTATGAACGATCCTTCAGCCAATGGAAACAGTTTCTTCTTATCAAACCACTTCACGATTTTTAACGACTCTGTTTAATTTCCCTTTAACCTTCTCTGCTCTATGGAGAAGAATCTCAGTTTCTCCAGTCTGAAGTCCCTCATCTCTGGAACCATTCTAGGGAATCTCCTCTGCCCCCTCTCCAATGCCTTGACATCCTTCTTAAAGCGTGATGCCCAGAATAGAACAGAATAATCCAGCTAAGGCATAACCAGGGCTTTATAAAGGTTTAGCATCGCTTTCTTGCTTCTATATTCTATGCCTCTATTTATAAAGCCAAGGACCTTGTAAGCTTATTTAATAGCCTTCTCAACTTGTCCTGTCACCTTCAAAGATTTCTGTACATACACCCCTCCAGGTCGCTCTGTTCCTGCGCCCCATTTAAAATTGTACCATTTAGTTTATATTGCCTTTCCTCATTCTTCCTTCCAAAATGCATCACTTCACACTTCTCTGCGTTAAATTTCATCTGTCATGTGTCTGCCCATTTCACCATATCTCCTCCTGAAATCTGTTCCTATCCTCCTCATTGTTTACTACTTTTCCGAGTTTTGTGTTATCTGCAAACTTTAAAATTATGCCCTGCATATCCAAGTCCAGGTCATAAGAACAGGAGTAGCTGTGTTCAACGCTTCAAGCCTGTTCTGCCATTCAAGTAGATCATGGCTGATCTGTATCTTAACACCATCTACCCGGCGTGGCTCCATATTCCTTAATACCTTTGCCTAACAAAAATCTACCAATCTCAGTTTTGAAATTTTCAATTGGTCTAGCCTTAACAGCTTTTTGGGGGACAGAGTTCCAGAGTTCCACTATCCTTTACGTGAAGAAGTGCTTCCAGGCATCACCTCCTGAATGCCTAGCTCTAATTTTAAGGTATGCCCCCTTGTTCTGGTCTCCCTCCTCCCCACCCCCCAACCACCACCACCCAGATGAAATTGTTTTTTCTCTATCTTCCCTATCAATTCCTTTAAGCATCACTCCTTAAATTTCTCAAGGAACTACTCAAGGGAATGCAAGCCTTAACTATGCAACCTCTTCTTATAATTTAACCTTTTTAGCCCCGGTATCATAATAGTGCATCTGTGCTGCATTCCCTCCAATATCCTTCCTGAGGTGTAGTGCCCAGAACTGAATGCAGTGCACCAGATGTGGTCTAACCAGGGCTTTATATAACATCAGGGTGCTGATCCATCAGGAGGAACAGATTGTTCAGTGGCTGGGGAGGCATTCTGCTCTAGCCAGGGGAGATGATAAGATCGATGGGACAGTGGTTGGATGCAAACCTACACAGTCTCCATTGCACACCTGTGAAGCCTCCATCCCCTTCCAGGTATACTAAATCCAAAGAGCCTCCTTTCCTGCAGATCCAGAAACAACGATGGGGTAGTGGGTAGGCGGGTGCGGGGGGTTGGGGGTGGAACAGAAGATAATGAAGAGGAAGAAGATGATGATAAGGAAGAAGAGGCAGAGGAGCCCAGAAATAGCTTCCTTGTTGACTATGATGAAGACAATGATGCTGAGGATGATGATGAGGAGGAGGAACAGGGTGCTAAGTAAAAGGCCACACAGAAGTCCCAGGAACTACATCCTGCCCCATATTCTTTTTTCATACCACCTCAATGTGACCAACGACAGCATTTACTTTCTCACTCCCATGCACCAGCCCGCATACTGTCACCCACTGGGGTATTTTATAGCGCAATGAAGATGTGCCACTGGGTGATTCATAGAGCCCATGAGAGCCAGAGGAATTGGGAGTGGCTAAGGATATGCGACTTTCCCAGCAATCAAATTGGGCAGAATAAGAATTCCTTGGGGGTTCCAATGCCTCTCCTAGATTTTGAGAAGTAAGAGCAGTTACTGAGAGGACAGGAAACGTAGCTGCGATTATAATGCACAAGCTACGTATGCACTTGTCCTTAACCCTCACACTTACTGACTCACACACTGCTTCCTGGGCATGTAAGAGAACACCTGTCTTTGATGCTTTGCTTCACTATGAAAGCTGCCACATGGCTGTGCCATCTTTCAGAGGCAGGTGACTGGTGACATGCCAAATCAGTCAGCTGCCACAAATACATCAAGCAAGTGAGAACAGCCGTGCTTGCAAGGGGCAACATGTTCATCATTTTCTCTCTGGGAAGGTGATGTTAGTTCAAGAGGACACAGAAATTTTTCTGATTGGGGCAAGATTCTCAAGTGTTCAGTGCATCATAGATAGCGCTCATGTACTTTATATCGACCCCGACAGGCAGGATTCAATTGTTAGGCAGGTAACTGCCCTGGAGTATTAGATATTGCAGCCTTCCTCACATTCACTTCATGCAATAGCACCTCCACTTTGCCAGCAATCAAACATTGGATCTGTGCCACTGTTATTTGCTCCTGGGTTCCGTTTCATGCTCCACTTCATTTTTGCAAGGGAATATCTTCCCTACCATTGACTGATTGAATGTCTCACCACTACTTTATCATTGCCATAAGGCTACAAATTATTTTGTGGCTTAATGGGGCAGAAATTGATGGCTATGCCTATTTTGTGGGTGATGAACGGTGAAAAAATGCACCAAATTTTGGTGTCCCGTGCCCCAAGAGCCACTGAACTACAGCCAATGGCATCTTAGGTTAGGCAATATTCAGGCAGATCCGGTGGCCATCTAAAACAAGCGTTAGGAACCCTTTCATATGTTAGAGGCATAATGAGAGGCCGAACACTTGTTTCAGGACCTCACCCAGAAATTCATTAGAACGAAGAGAAGCATGCGCTGGGCACACTCCATCCAGGTTTTTATAGAATCATAGAATTTCACAGCATAGAAGGAGGTGATTCAGCCCACCGTGCTTTGAAAGAGCTTTCCAATTGGTCCTACTTACCCACTCTTTCCCCATAGCCCTGCATGGGTTCTTCAGCGGCTTAATCAACAGTCCACATTTTCTTTTAAACTTACCTTCATGTGGAGCCGGGTAGAGCAGGAATGCTCAACCTGGCTCCACAGCTCCAGTGCATGACGAGGCCTGTCCGTACTACACCCCTTCGTATTCTCTTGCTGTCCCACCCAACACTTACCTGAGGGCCGGTGCCGGCAAAACAGACTGCTCAAATTGGTCCTCCTCAAACGGTTATCTTCTAATATCAATAATCTTTTTGGTGAATTTTTATTTTCATCAAGTTTGGGAATAGAACACATTTTGACATTGACATTTTATAGGCTGCAAGCAGTCCCAGTTCATGTACAGCAGTCTAGTCAGGTAAAACTCTCTCTACTCTGCCCCGACTATATGACTTAATCTCAATGTCAGAAGAACATTCCCAACTACACCAGTGTGACCTTTTTTGTGTTTGGGATTTTTGTGGTTTCTGGGTGAGACTCCCAACTAAGTAGAAATTGTGCTGCATCGTGAGAAGTTTTGTGTTTTGGGCTTTATTGATGAAGGTTCAGAACTGGAGCAAGTCATGTGGGACCCTTAGAACTGGCAGAGAAAGGAGATGTTCATTCCATTATTCTGGACTGGAGTCAAACCAAATCGCAGTGGTGAAAATACAGCCTCCTAACCCCTTGCATCACCCGGTGGCTCAGACTATGTCCTAAATTTTCATTAACGTCCTGGAACAGAACTTTGCACAATCATCCTCCCATGAATTTCCCACCTAGATGGAAAATTATCGGGAGCACGTATTCAAATTTCCGACATATGCCCTCAGCATGCCTGCCCCAAGAGCACCAAACACAGAAATCATATTTTAAGACAAGGAATATTTTTGTCTTTTAACTGTGAAACAAATGATTGATTTTGTGTATTTTGGTCTCCAGTTTATTAACAACCCCTTTTTGTCTATTTGTCATCTCCTCTCACCAAATATAATGTGCTGAAACATCAGAACGAAATGTTTGATGTAGCGTATATGGATTTTAGCAAAGCTTTTGATAAGGTCCCACATGGCAGACAGGTCACGAAAGTAAAAGCCCATGGGATCCAGGGCAAAGTGTCAAGTTGGTTCCAAAAATTGGCTCAGAGGCAGGAAGCAAAGGGTAATGGTAGATGGGTGTTTTTGTGACTGGAAGGCTGTTTCCAGTGGGGTTCCGCAGGGCTCAGTACTAGGTCCTTGCTTTTTGTGGTATATATCAATGATTTAAACTTGAATGTAGGGGGTATGATTAAAAGGTTTGCAGATGAAACTAAAATAGTCTGTGAGGTTGATAATGAAGAAGAAAGCTGTAGACTGCAGGAAGACATCAATGAACTGGTCAGGTGGGCAGAACAGTGGCAAATGGAATTCAATTCGGAGAAGTGTGAGGTAATGCATTTGGGGAGGGCTAACAAGGTAAGGGAATACATATTAAATGGTAGGACACTGATAAGTGTAGAGGAACAAAGGGACCTTAGAGTGCGTATCCGCAGATCACTGAAGGTAGCAGCCCAAGTAGATAAAGTGGTTAAGAAGGCAGACAGAATATTTGCCTGTATTAGTCGAGGCATAAAATACTAAAGCAGGGAGGTTATGCTTGAACTGTATAGAACACTAGTTAGGCGTGCAGTTCTGGTCACCACATTACAGGAAAGATGTGATTGCACTAGAGAGGGCACAGAGGAGATTTATGAGCATGTTGCCTGGACTGGAGAATTTTAGCTATTAGGAATGATTGGATAGGCTGGGGTTGTTTTCTTTGGAACAGTGGAGGCTGAGGGGAGACCTTATTGAAGTGTATAAAATTATGAAGGGCCTAGACAGAGTAGATATGAAAGACCTATTTCCCTTAGCAGAAGAGTCAACAACCAGGGGGCATAGATTTAAAGTAATTGGTAGAAGGTTTAGAGGGGATCTGAGGGGAAATTTCTTCACCCAGAGGGTGGTGGGGGTCTGGAACTCACTGCCTGAAAGTGTGGTAGAGGCAGAAACCCTCACCACATTTAAAAAGTACTTGGATGTGCACTTGAAATGCCGTAACCTACAGGGATACGGACCAAGAGCTAGAAAGTGGGATTAGGTTGGATTGCTCTTTGTTGGCCAGTGTGGACACGATGGGCCAAATGGCCTCCTTCTGTGCTATAAATTTCTCTGATTCTATGAAGTGCTGATCCTATTATTCAAAATGGTGACATAATGGAGTGTTGCAGAAATAAAGCATTTCCAGAATAATCCCTGTTACAGTGTTATCAACTGAAATGTTTTCTGCATTGTGGTTTTCTTTGTAAATTTTAATTTAAATATTGTGGTTTTCTTTGTAAATACCATGATCAACGCATAAACCAATGTGTTGTCATCAGCGTTTACAAAGAACAGAGCGGGAATTTGTTCCAATGGATCGGTGATCCATTTTAAGGTGCTAATAATCTATAAGGCAATGGCTTTCCAGTTGTGGTTCTGAACCCATAAATGTATAAGGGAGTGAATTTTTACAACAGAATATGAAAGAACAAAAATGTGCACTAGTGGAGTGGGGGAGGTGCTCCATTGCTGAGGGGGTACTTGGTTAGAACATTTACTGCCATTTTGATCCATTATTTACTCAAATGGCAAATGTGATCTTGATTTCTTTTTTTGGGAGGATAAATAGATTTTAGATGTATCATGGCACATGGTGGGGGAGAAGAGGAAGGCTTATTTTCAAGCTGCAGCAGCAGAGCTGGGGCACAGCAAGGAGGCTGCAGGTGAGAGAGGGACTGTAAATGCTTACAGATGGAGCAGAAGAGGCCGTACAGGGTAAAACATAGGATGTTGCAGAGACAGTTCCAAGAAATTCAAGGTTAAGCCACAGGCTAGAAATGCTTTGGAAAATTGGAAATTGCTGCTGAACAGTATGTAGAAAAGTAAAAGACTGAACTGAGCTTGGAAAGGATAAAGGAAAAGAACGGGAAGTAATTAAAACAGATTTCTAACCTTTGAAGCAGGCATGGATGTGATTTATGATTCTGAAAATATGTCCTTAGTTACAAGACTTTAGGTATACTGGGATCATTCATAATGCATTGGAATGTTCACAAACTGCTAAATAATGCCGACTGTTAGGGAGTATTCTTGAAACGTTGGCCTGGTGATAACCCGAATTGCTCAGTGCAGTATTACTCATTGTATATTCAAAGCCACCCTTGCCACAATCTACTGGCGCCACTAGAATCTAGTTAACCCTTTCAACCCTGAATTTAATTGGAGCTTTGTGGAGAAATGTTCTCAGACTTTGGGTGGGTGGGAGAAGGTAGTGTTGTCAACAACTGTTATCTTTAACTCTGTGATATGAAACAGAACTATGTGGCAGCTCTGTACACGGTCACAGACTTGCACATTAGTGCTAAATACAGACAATCATATGCTCATTTTGTTTCACGAGGAGGTGCAACCAGTTTACATCGAGTGTACAGCACAGAAACAGGCCATTCAGCCCAACGGGTCCATGCCATCATTTATGCTCCTCAAGAGCCTCCTCCCACCCTATTTGGTCTCACCCTATCAGCATATCCTTCTCTTCCTTTCTCCCTCATGTGCTCATCTAACTTCCCCTGAAATGCGTCAATACTATTTGCCTCAACTACTCCTTGTGGTAGCGAGTTCCACATTCTAACCACTCTTTTGGTTAGGAGCATGATAAGCATAAAAATGGCAGTGATTGACCATCAAGTATATATTGGAGCATTAATCCAGAAGAAATCGTGAGAAATATATGTCACATCAGTATACCTAAATCCATGTAACACAAAGGAATGCTTTATGAGTATATTTTGCTCTCATTGCATTATTGTGAGCCAAACTATCATCTATAACCACATATGTATCAAGCAGGGATAAAACTACCAATTAATAATTGGTGGTCAGCAAATACCAATAAAAGGGAAATGGATATCACTCAATGTTTTTCGGGAAAATTGTTCAGGCCACCATCTTGTTTTGTCAGTCACATCAGGAGACAGTAATGAAAATAAGGTTTCTTGCATGAGAAAGACATGTTTAAAACTTCACAGTAATATTCAATGGCTGATATATTTGATTTTCATTTCTCTGAATGAACATTTTTGTTTGTAGTTTTTAAAAATTCTGTTAAAAGCTTTGAACTCTGATTTTGCTGTTTTTCCAGGTCTTTGAGTGTCAGCTGTGCCTCAGTGGGTAGCACCCTCACCTCTGAGTCAGAAGGTCATGAGTTCGAATCCCACTCCAGAGACTTCAGCACAAAAATCTAGGCTGACACTCCAGTGCAGTGCTGAGGGAGTGCTGCACTGTCGGAGGTGCCATCTTTGGATGAGACATTTAACCCAGGCCCTGTCTGCTCTCTCAGGTGGATGTAAAATATCCCATGGCACTACTTGAAGAAGAGCAGGGGGGTTAGTCCCAGTGTCCTGTACAATATTTATCCCCCACTAAAACAGAGTATCTGGTCATTATCATATTGCTGTTTGTGGGAGAACGCTGTGCACAAATTGGGTGCCACATTTCCTACATTACAACAGTGACTACATTCCAAAAGTATTTCATTGGTTGTAAAGCGCTTTAGGACATCCTGAGGTCATGAGAGGCGCTATATAAATGCAAGTCTTTCTTTCTTTTTGATGCTCATACAGGCAATGAACTCCCATAATGCACCAATGACAATCTGTGCATGTCACACCACTGCATTACAACTCCCAGAATGCACCAGGTGCGGCAGAAAGCGGCAGAATGAACAAGAGGCCACAGCCATAGGAACAGAGAGTTTGGGATGAATTGTAGGGCTACAAGTGGGTACAGAAATATGGAGGGACAAAGCCATAAAGAATTAGAATGTTAAATATGAGACATTGTGGGACCAGGATTCAATGTAGGTCAGTGAGGATAAAGGTGATGGGTGAGCAGGGCTTGGTGTGGGACAGGATATATGGGATTAGTATTTTGGAGGCTGGTTCCCTGTCCCCAGCCTCTGTGCCATGTGCAAAAGCTTTTCCTTTTTTTAACTTGTCATTTTTATCTTTGGGTGTGCAAGGCTGCGTTATGTAAACACATGCCAGGCCCTGGCCAACTGTTTATTTTTTAGGTCCCCGCCCACCCATATATGCCTGTTCCTAACAGATATACAGATATACATTAGAGGACATATTTCCCTCATTTGCATCTCCTTACCATATGCCCATCAATATTGTTGTATATGCTGACTATGAATGTACTTTATGTGTAGTCACTGTGTGATTGTACAAGATGGAGACTGGTTTACCTGATGTACTCTCAATAAGGTTTACACTGTGTACATACATGCTGGCACCACTAGAGGGTGCAACTCATGGAGACTGGGGGTTTCCTGCCCTGATGGCAGGGCCCTGTATAAAAGACTGCACACCATGCTTGTATAACACTCTGGAGTTTGTAATAAAGGACCAATGTCACTACAGTTTGAGTACAACACATTGCCTCGTGGAGTCATTCATAAGTACATCATCGACATAACAACTGGCGACGAGAATAAGGACTTTCACATGATTATGGCTACCTTTGGCACACTAAAAGATTTGCAGAGGGTGATGATTGGGATGCCTTCACGGAAAGGCTCAAGTAATATTTCATGGCAAACGACCTGACAGGGGAGAAGGACGCATCGGTGGAGAAGCGCAAGGCTATACTGCTGACCAGTTGTGGGCCCGAAGTCTACCACCTCGTCAGGGACTTGCTGGCACCCACGAAGGCCAAGGATAAGACATACAATGAGCTGACTGAACTAATTCACGACCAACTTAAACCAAAAGAGAGCATCCTCACGGCCAGGCACAGATTCTATCCTCACCACAGACCTGAGGACCAAGAGATTGCAAAATATGCTGCCGACCTCAGGAGACTTGCAGCACCATGTGATTTTGGCATGCACCTCAACGAAGCATTGTGAGACATCTTCGTTATAGCAATTGGCCACGGGGGCCTCCTTCACAAGCTATTATCTGCCGACACCACAGTCAACCTGCAGAAAGCCATCAGCATCAGTCAGGCGTTCATGACCTCGACCGGCAGCACCAAGCAAATTATTCATCCTGTGGACTCAAACCCGGCAAGTACTGTGCACAGAATGGTGTCTTTCACAGGCAAGACTTTAGAACTTGGCTCTGCCCAGGGCAGAGAGCACAGACCTCAGGGTTCCAGAACTCAGAGTCTGCTGAGGAGTAGTACCATGCTGGCGTTGCAGAGGAAACCTTAGGGCTCACCAGTGTCGGTTTGCTGAGTACGTATGCAAAGCCTGTAACACAAAGGGCCATCTCCAGAATTACGACTCACCGCCGAGCAGAGTAGTCGATAGATGACTTTGAATCCAGCGGGGAATATGATAGTTTGGCCAGAGAGGCAGCTCAGTCCCAAGAAGAAGTGTGTGAAATGTATACCTGCACCACCGATTGTCCTCCAGTAAAGATGGAAGTCGAGATAAATGGTGTTCCAGTCTTCATGGAAGTGGACACAGGAGTGAGCCAGTCAGTGATGAGCCAGGATGCCTTTGAGAAGCTATGGAACTAAAAACGACCCGAGCTGGTTCCAGTACAGGAAAAGTTGCACACCTACACCAAGGAGCCAATCCCAGTTCTTGTTAGTGCGGATGTGAGTGTAATCCATAATGGTGTGGTGCACAAGTTACCTCTGTGGATTTTTGCAGGTGATGGTCCAACGCTACTCGGAAGAAGGTGGATGGGGAAGATCCAGTGGAAATGGGAAGACCTCTTCACTCCAGCAATCGATGTCCCCCATGCTCAGAGGCAGAGCAAAACCTCACCTTCGCTTGGGCCAGGCACCAGAGAACAGACCCGCGCAGCACCTGAGGCACAGACCGTCCATCACGACTGTGTGGCAATGATCCGACCGGAATGATCTAAAAATACCTTCCCGGCTCCAGTGGTAGGACTCCTGGGGAGGAAGATCGAATTCACAGGCACTCTTCCAGCTTTTGTGGCAGAATCACGGGAGAGAAGGATCAAGGCAGTCGACCTCGAGGACCGACGCATGGTGGCGTTCCTGCTGCAGCGAGGGGCAGCGTGGCTGAAAAAATACATGGCCACAGCAACATCACGAAGTGCAACACTGAGGGACCAACATGTGGTGTCCCACAAAGGATTTGATTGGGGTAAAGCCAGCAGGGTTCTCTTAAAGGAGACCTGCAACCAACTGAACTTAAAGAGACATTGTATGCATGGCAATCAATGTAACGAACCGATTAAGATTGTGAACAAGATGTTGTTGCGAGATGGCGGAACTAGTCCTAATGTAAAGAACAAAATGTTATTGCGAGATGTCGGGAATAGAGTGTCCCCAAGAGTAGCAAGCGAGCGAATTCAGGAGGGTAAAGGCTCTGATCCTGATACCCTGCCTCAGGTCTATCTCACGCTACAGGCACTCGATGGCACCATTCGCCACGGACCTGGAAATGAAAACGCCGCCAATACTCGCAGTCGGCCGCCGTTGCCCACCACCCGGGTGGAGAGGGCGCAGCCCCCAGACCCAGTCACTACCTCAGCCATGTCTGGGAACGAAAGGTCAGAACCAACGAGTTCCCCAAACGGGACCTGGAACAGCCAGGTTTTCAATACCGTGAGAGAGCTGGCAGAAGATTCTTCAGCCCTCAAAGGAGGACAGGGAGGCCACACACATCTGTGGCTCTGCCCACCACTAGGCTACGGCAAAGGCCCTGAGTCCTGGCTAGGTGAGAAAACCAAGCCCATCCCACTAGCAGGGGGTGCAGCGCCGCCATCAGACGACTAGGACCCCGTCCGCTTGCTCAGGAACTAGTGTCCTCGCATACCTGTACTGCTACCCCCTTACTGACCATGACTAAACCATGAATGCAATCTACCCAATTCTGGCGCACGATCGTAAAACGTAACAAATATAAGTCACTGAATCTAGGTGTCATGATACAAACTGAAAAAAAAATGTTTTTTCTTCTTTTCTTTGTACTTGCACTGTGTCTGATCCTGTATGTTCATTTAACGGACCAGCTGCATGATCTCGCTGTGGCGGGGGGCAGGGAAATGGATGTAAGTAGCCATGGACACACACATGGATCACACCCAGAACCCACTGGAACCTCCACCACATCGTCGAACCATCCAATCTGATAACCACTACCCAAAGTTGTGGCAAAAGGACTTGGGGGTTAACAGGGAGAGAGCCGACAAAGGATTGGGAGAGAGTGATGTTGTATATGCAGACTATAGATATACTCTCTGTGTAGTCACTGTGTGATTGTACAACATGGAGATTTATTTACCTGATGTACTCTCAATAAGATTTGCACTGTGTACATACATGCTGGCACCACTAGAGGGTGCAACTGGTGGAGACTGGGGGTTTCCTGCCCTGGTGGCAGGGCCCTGTGTAAAAGGCTGCGCACCATGCTTGTATAGCACTCTAGAGGACCAAGCTCACTACAGTTTGAGTACAACACATTGCCTCATGGAGTCATTCATAAGTACATCATAGACATAACAAATATAGCGGCAGGTACCATTCTGTGTCACTAAAATATGGGTTAGGGGTTGAAGCAACGAGGCAGAAATGCAGTGGGGCACATCCCTGAGCACATTTCCACAGCTGCTCACCCCAGATTCACTGGACAATTGGCAGGAGTAGGCCAAAGCTTAGGATAATAGTGTCAACATAATACCATTGATTTTCAAAGGGTGATTCTTATTCAAGGTAATTTAACAGATTAGTTAACAGAAGGTTAGTGCAATGAAGCTGTCCTGACTGCGGACTGAGTAAAAGGCATTTCTGACAAATATAAGGGGTCTTTGAGCAAATAGCAGAGAGTATTGATAAAGGTAATGCTATGGAAATTGTGTAGATGGATTTTGAAATGGCATTTGCTAACGATCCATGTAGGAAGCTTGTTGGAAGAAAAAAAGATTTGCATTTATATAGCGTCTCTCACAACCACTGGACATCTCAAAATGCTTTACAGCCAATGAAGTATCTTTGGAGTGCTGTCACTGTTGTAATGTGGGTAACACGGCAGCCAATTTGTGCACAAGCTCCCACAAACAGCAATGTTTTAATGACCAGGTAATCTGTTTTTGTTATGTTGATTGGGGATAAATATTGGCCAGGGCACTGGGGATAGCTCCCCTGCTCTTCTTTGAAATAGTGCCATGGGATCCTTTACGTCCACTTGAGCGAGCAGACGAGGCCTTGGTTTAACTCATCCAAAAGACAACAACTCCAACAGTGCAGGGCTCCCTCAGTATTGTACTGGAGTGTCAGCCTAGGTTTATGTGTTCAAGTGTCTGGAGTAGGATTTGAACCCACAACCATCAGACTCAGAAGCAAGTGCACTACCCATTGAGCCACAGGTGTCACAGTTGATGAAGTTAAGGCACATGATATCAAAGTGAGTGTAGCATCATGGATAGGAATTTGGTTAATGGGCAAAAAGCAGAGAGCAGGGGTTAATGGATGCATCCCCAAAAATGTTGGGACCATCGTTCTTCTCACTATATATAAATACTTGGGTACAGTAAGCACTGTAGATGACATAAAAATAGGTAGCATGATTAGCCATGGAGATGGTTGACTTTTGGAGGACATAGACACTTTTGCAGATTGAGCACATCGATATCAGAAGAAATGTAACATGGAGAAATGCGGGTGATACATTTCGGGCGGAAAAAGAGGAAGCAATCCTTCGCTGCGATCACACTTGAAAATGGGTGGGATTAAGACAGAGATTGTCATAAAATTTGTCACCACACAAACGGGTGAAAAAAGGTGGTTAGCGTCAGTACTAATTGCTGTTTCACCACATTCTCTCCCTTGGCTCTGCTGGTACTGATACTAATCACCTTTCCCAACCCACCATGTACAAATAACAGTGGGTCTCTGGTTGATTTTCCTCCTTTCCGTTCCAGTTCCCGCCTCTTCCTGGGGCTGCCAGGTAGAAGGTACTGATTGGCATTAGAACATGACAGTAAGGGCCCACAGTTCCTCAATGTTGAAAGAGAGCCTTATAGCAGCCTCCTCATCCTAGATGGTTACCTGCTGAAGGCCTCAAACTTGACTAAGGCCTTTCATGGAATCCTTCCTTCTAATCTTTGGGATGTTTTTATCAAGACTGAGGTAGATAGATTTTTGGAGTCTAGGGGAATCAAGGGATATGGAGATTGGGGGCGATCGTGTTGAGGTCGATGATCAGCCATGATGTTATTGAATGGCGGAGCAGGCTCGAGGGTCCATAATGGCCTACTCCTGCTCCTATTCTTATGTTTGTAAGGTCTCTCACTGCCCCTTCTGGTGCTTTCCCTGCCACAGCATCACCTCATTTGTACTGGCAGTCTACCTCTTGATGGCGAGTACTTTGCCAAGAGCTTTCTGCGTATATGGACTGAGCCCTGACCTAATGTTAAATGGATCAGGGCTAGATTTGTAGGAGTGGGGTGTCCTGCCCTACAGGAACTCCATCCCAAAGAGGAGAATATCCCCATACACTCAGAAATTTGTAGAACCAATCATGATGCAGCGTCTGATGGCCGATGTCTCAGCTTCCATTGCAGCACAAGCAGCAGCCAACCAACGTCTGAGTCTTGGCAAGGAAGTTCAGACTTCAGTCATACAAGCTCAGCTTGCTATCATGCAAGATCAGACTGCTGCCACTGTGGCTCTGGATTACAGTGTTCAAAGAGGCTTGCAGAGTCTCACGGTAGCCAAGCAATCTGTCCTTCAACAGATTACTAGGATTGCAGAGGGGTCGCCCAGGGGGAGTGGCAGTGGCTCCGTGGAACACAAACCTGCTTTCCTCTCGGGATTTGTCCTCCCACCAGTGACCTTGCTGTTACCTGTCAGCCAGCCAGCCCAGACTGCTGCCGCCCATGCTGAAATGGTGCAGTCCACAACTGGGCCCTTTAGTCCCAGAGCTGCTCGAGGTCATCCTCCAAGGTGATTGATGTCACGATTTGCCTACTCTGCCTGGATGATCACTATGCATACACTAACACCCTCTCCAATATGGTGTCTGGAGTGATTTTCCCACAAGTGTGCGTGCGTGTGCCGTGGACACTATTTTGGAGCTCTAAGGGCCCGTTTCTTGGGCACTACATATCCGAATTTTACGGCGAATGATTCTATTCAACTCTAAATGCACTGCTTGGTGTGATGCCGAGCCATAGATTTAATTCCTGGTCTGTACTGAGATAACCAATCCCAGCTGGGGAGGCAGTAGAGTCACTGCAACTTGCCTTTGTGTCCCGCATTCTCACTGATATTTGCTTTCCAATTAATCCTACTGGAAAGTGTGCAAGTGTGAGCAGCAGATAAGGACAGGATTGTCTGGGCTATGATGTTTCACACCTCCCCAGACAAATAGCCTGACAAAACTTACTATCCAGATTCATATGAAAAATGGGCTCTTGGCAGGAGGGGAGAAATTCGAATAACAAATAAGAGCAACCGTGACTTGATCTCTCACACGCACATCCAGCTCTACAACTTTACTATGGTTTAATCTTATAGCTTTAATATAAATGAAAAGATTTTCTTTCAAAAGGTCCACACTGCAGTAGATACTGTTTCTGTACAGTGAATACTTGTCATGCTGGCCAATGGGGCAATGAGGTAAGTAAAATTTCAAAATTAGATTTCTCCAGGAACTAAGTCTGCTGAGAAGCTCCCCCATGAAGCAATAATGAGCGTTAAACATTATGGGCTGATAGCATTATCAGGAGAATTGGTTTGGAGGAGTTACTATGTGTGACAATGTGAGGAAGATGAATTCACACACACATACAAAATCTCTTAAGACCCCAGGCTAATGACAGTATCTCTAATTCAGCTCTCTTACACTGATTGAGTCAGTAAGAAAAAAGTCTTGTATTTACATAGCACCTTTCACAACCCCCAGATGTCTCAAAGCACATTACAGCCAATGAAATACTTGTGGAGTGTAGTCACTGTTGTAATGTGGGAAACACAGCAATCAATTTACACAGCACTGTAGTGCCAACCTAGATTTTTATTTTTAATAAATATACTCAAGTTCCTGGAGTAGAACTTGAACCCACAACTTTCCAACATCAGAGGCAAGTGCACTATCCACTGAGCCATGGCTGACACTATAAACAGCCAGCCTACTCTGGGTTTGTAACCAATGACAACAATATTTACAGTTGACGCAAGGGTATTCAAAAGGACCTCTATAAATGACTAGAACATTGCTGATTATAATTAATTCCTAAAATTTGATTTATGAAAAGAAAGCTGATGGAGATGCTTCTGTTTTTGAAGACTGTGATACAATTTGAGATTGTAGTAAAATGCTGTATTTAAACCAGATAGGTACAGATGAGATAGGGTAAAGAAAGCTGGTACACTTCTGTTTTAGGTTATTTATGTCCTTTTGAAGTTGTCCGTTGAAATATTAGCCTGCTCCTTTATTTTCATTAGAATTCATCTGTATATAGTGTATCATGTGGTGTGCAGCTGAGTCTCATTTCAATCTACTTTTTCAGCTATATGTCCTGCCAATAGCCACCATTCATGGAGCCCAGTTGAACACGGTTAAGCAGCTTACATACCTGGAAAGCATCATCTCAAACAAAAGCATGATTGACCAAAACATTAACAGCCACATCAGGAAAGTAAGTGCATCCTTTCGGAATCTCAGGAAATGGATGTTTGATTAAAATGACATAAAGACTAAGGTCAACGTCTATCAAACAGCCAATATTGGGAAGTAATTACTAGAGAAGAGATCAATAATATATCATCAGTTATAGGAGGTTCTATAACTGAACTAAAGATTTTGATACCATTTGCAAGAGCATCTGAGATAACCTTAAAGGGCTCAAAAACAATAAATTCCCAGGGATGAACACAATAGACCCAAATGTACCAAGTCAGAGGAAGCACAAAATGTATGAAGTCCTGACAGTCATCATGAGGGAGTCACTACCATAGTGGGAGATCCACTGGAAGAGAAACAAGCCACCACGTTATCTATTCTTAAGAAACATGATAAAGGAAACCTGGGTATCTGTAAAACCATTAGCCAGAACAAAATTAATCATTAAGAATAAAGTCTAGATGTACCCATCTGAAAATAATCTAGTGCATGGGAGCCAACATAGTTTCAAAAGGGACAGCTCCTTCCTGACTAACCTCTGTATTTTTATGAAGTGCTATTCCAAGGGGACATTGGAAAGCGCATAGTGCACCTAGGGTGGTACACTGGCTTCAGTAGCACCAGCTTTCTAGGCACTACACAGCCTCCTAAGACAACAAAATGATGGGCAGCAAGCGTGCGCCTGCGGCTGGAAGTGCGGCGCCCGCCATATTGGGATGGGCAAAAACAGGCGTCCTTCAACCACGCTTGAAGCAGCCATTAGGAAATTTTAATTTGTAAGTACTGGGCCGAATGTCTGCTTCTGGTCCCTGCGGCAACTTTGGTTTGCCCTGAGGCAGCTAGTGCCAGCACCGGAAAACCAACTCTAAACCTTACCTAAGTTAAAGAAGTTAAGTGCTTACCAGAAATCACCGCTGTTTCCGATCCGGAGATCCACGACCTTCAGGCCTCTGGATCTCTCTCCCAACCCCTCAGCAGCACTTCTGAGGCCAACGATACCCCTTGCAGACCCCCAGCAGCACTCCCGAGGGCCTGATTTCTCTCTCCAACCCACAACAGCATTCCGAGATGCTGACTTCTCTTCCCCAAAAGTACTCCCTCCTCAACCCCCCGACAGCTCTCCTAAGGCCCCATCAGCACTACTGAAGCTCACGTTCTCCATCCCTGGTACCTTGATCATGGACACCACCGCCCCCCACCACCTTCCGGCCACGACCCCCAACCCCAGATTCTGAAGCCCATCCGATCTCCGCGATCCGACCTGACCATTTATTTGTGGGCTGCTGGAACAATTACCTGTGTGGCCTCCAGGGTGATGATGAGGTCTGAGGCCCTCGGACCTCACATTGACACTGTGGGATACAAATCCCCTGGGAGGATAGACGCACCAACATTAGCGTCCTCGACCAGGCAAACATCCCCAGCGTTGAAGCACTGACCACACTTGATCAGCTCTGCTGGGCAGGCCATATTGTCTGCATGCCAGACATGAGACTCCCAAAGCAAGCGCTCTACTCAGAACTCCTTCACTGCAAACGAATCAAAGGTGGGCAGAGGAAACTTTACAAGGACACCCTCAAAGCCTCCCTGATAAAGTGCAACATCCTCACTGACACTTGGGAGTCCCTGGCCAAAGACCATCCTAAGTGGAGGAAGCGCATCCGGGAGGGCACTGAGCACCTCGAGTCTCATCGCTGAGAGCATGCAGAAATCAAGCGCAGGCAGCGGAAAGAGCATGTGCCAAATCTGTTCCCCCTCCCTTACCCTCAACGACTATCTGTCCCACCTGTGACAGAGACTGTGGTTCTCGTATTGGACCGTTCAGCCACCTAAGCACTAGAGTGGAAGCAAATTTTCCTCGATTCCGAGAGACTGCCTATGATGATGATGGTGGGGGATGCGCCCAAAAATTGACAATCTAGTATTTAACTCCTCCTAAACTTCCAGAAAGTTCCACATAAAAGGCTACTATACAAGTTTAAGACAGTGGATCAACTAGTTAAAACTTGGAGGTGGATAAGGAATTGGCTGGTAAAAAACTGCAATAGCGAGTATGAGCTACACGAGTGATGGTGGGCTGTGCTAGAGTACTGGGCCTCTACTATTCCTGATCTACATCAATGATTTGGATGCAGGAATGTTAAGTAAGTTGATCAAATTAAGAGGGTGAATAAAATCTAATGAAACAATCAATTAGTTAAGGAAGTACCCGGACAGTATCGGCAAAGGGACAGAACTAAAGCATATAAAATATATTACGTGCAAGTTCTCACAGATTGAAAGAGAAAATTAGCGGGCATACTAACTTAATGGATGTTGTCAAACTAGCTAGAGAAGAGATTGAGTGATCTGTCAATAATAGTGGGTCCAAAACTGACCACTTCTTTTTTTCTTTCTTTCTTTTCTACTCATGGCAATGCTATAATTAATAACTCAAACAAAGCTATGTTGCTGAGCTATGTTGTTAGATCAGCAGAGCATAAGTCTTAGGAGCATAATGTCATTCTGCAAATCTTTTTTAATTTGTTTGCAGATTTGGGATAAATCACATGTGACACTGTTATGAAAGTCACTTCGTTTGAGTCATTTGGCTTTTCTCTCACATCAAGTGTCAGCCGTGGGTCAGTGGGTAGCATTCTTATCTCCTGTGGGTTCAAGTCCCAGTCCAAAAACCTTGAACGCAAAAATCTAGGCTGACACTCCAGTGCAGTACTGAGGGACTGCTGTACTGTCAGAGGTGCCGTCTTTCAGATCAGATGTCAAATCCAAGACCCCATCTGCCCTCTCAGGTGGATATAAAAGATCCCATGGCACTATCTTTGAAAGACAGCTGGGGAGTTCTTGCATGTGCCCTGGACAATATTTTTCCCTTAAACCACATCACTAAAACAGATTAACTGGTTATTATCTCACTGCTGTTGGTGGGACCTTGCAAATTGGCTGCCACGTTTCCTACATTACAACAGTGACGACACTTCAAAAGCATCTCATTATCTGTAAAGAGTTTTAGGATGTCTTGAGCTTGTGAAAGGTGCTATATAAATGCAAATCTTCTTTTTCTTTTATTGAAGCGGTATAGTACTCTGGTCCATCAACAGTTACAGGGACAGTTAGAAAAACTTGAACTCTTTACCCTTGAAAGGAGATGGATGGAAATGGGCCTTACTGGATGAATATAATATACTAAGTAGAGTAGAAAAGGTTAATTCTGAGCACTATTTCAAGTTAAACAATGACTTCAAGACAAAGGAACATATAAATAAACTGGTAAAAGGAATGATTAGAACTGATGTCAGGATGCATTTCTTCACATAAAGAATGATCAATACTTGGAATGATCTGCTAGGCAGGAGAGTGGAAGCAACAAGTTTCTACCCCAATTACTCATAAGTCATTCAAGAGACAGCTGGACACTGTGATGGGGGGATTCATAGGCTTCTATGGAAGTATAAGCCAGGTGGACCAAATAGCCACCCTCATTTGTACTTAGTTTTGTGATCTCCACCCTATTCTATGGCAGCATCTAGGACCTGCTAGAAAGAGCTAATTAAGTTTCACATTAAATGTCAAGGCAAAGTACCCAATACTGAGGTCCTGACAGGGGAGAGCAACACTGAATATGAAGCGATTGTGCTAACTAGCAGCATATCATGTAATGTGCTCCTAGATGACAAAGTGAACCACAGATAGTTTAAAGCTTTCAGAAGGCTCTGCAAGGATGTGGGATAAAGGGGAATTAAATTGGCAATAGGTTTACAAGGCAATAATTATAACATCCTTATGTATGTGTGCAATAGCTGGAGCACTTACAGTCGTCACCTCAGAACACTCAATCATTTCCACCAAGGCTGTCTCAGAAAGATCATGAAGATTTGATGGTGGCACACAATTCTGAAGCACTGAGGTCCTTAGAAAAGCAAATATGTTAGCCATAGAAACAATGATGGTAAAGGCACATCTAAAGTTAGCTGGTCATTTAGTCTGGAAGCCTGATACTAGACTGCCAAGAAGGCATTTGAAGGCCAGATGAACCTTGGTAAACACTCTTGTGGTGGTTAGTTCAAAAGATATAATGATTGCCTAAGACTAATCTTAAAAAATTATGGCATCTTAACTGGCACATGGGAACTTTTCACAGGAAAATGTAGCAAAAGATGATTCATAATGGCACGACAAAGCTTCAAGCTAGTCGTATCCAGCTAGCCAAAGAAAAGAAAGCCCAACTGAAATCAAGGCCTCAGGTCAATCTCACAACCATTGTTCTGCATGTGGGAAAACAATCCCCGCAAAAAACGGACTTATGAGAACCCACAACCTGTATTGATTGGAGATGAAAGGCTCATAACCTGTCATCATCGGCAACGAGGGACAAACTATCATCATCAAATTACTTAAAAGAGTATTTCAAAAGGAAGATTATAAAAGGATACAGGGAAATAGACTTGGAGTGGATAGCTCCAGTTGATTAGTTAGGACTAACACAGGTATGTGGACCAAATTCACTTCTACGGTATAATTTCTATGAATCTATGAAATGTACATTTATAGTACTGTAAAGTATTTGAATTAATTGATCCATGTTATTTAAAAATGCACTGGATTGTGTGTCCTGAAGGGTTGCAAAATTCGTGGGAGGACCCCACCAGTATTTGGACTCATTGGAAAGGAAATTTAATTTGGAACTATCTACCAGAAAGTTTGAGACCCTAAAGTGCACATGGAAGAAACTTTAATCGAATTTGGGATTTTACAAAGCAGATTGAGTTTGTGTGGTCAGGGATAAGAGCTAAAGGAACTATCCTTCAAAGAAGACAGTTTGAGTATTGAAGCTGTCTGGGGTATTGAAACTAAAACAAATTGTCTGGAGAATTGTGGATACTCGAAGACCCTTCTCCCCAGGAGACATTAACAGAGCAACAATTAACCCAGAGATAGCTAACCATCATCCTGATCTGGAAAACCATTCCAGCACATACATAATAACAATGGCACATCCAACCCGCATGAAAAATCTAAGCACAGACAGACATTGCAAATAAGAAAGCTAATATTCCCATCAAGAAATCAGTTTTAGAAGATCGACACATCTGAGACAGGTTAACATTTAATGAGCCCGCCAAAGTATGACAAAGAAATATCAAGCCCGCCAAAATTAAACAACGAATCCGGACTGATTTGGCGTGAAGATTAGAACAGCTCCAAAGGTATAACTGGGCCCTGCTTTAACAAAGGGTATGCTTTTGCTTCAGAAGACACAGCTAGGTACGCTTAGCAGAAGGTATGCAAACAGTAATATAGCATCATAGAGCATCAAAAGGGAGAAAGATCACCGCAGCAGTTTTAACTAGTTTTTCCAGCGTCGACGTCCTGAAATCAGAAAAGGAAGGAAGAACATCACCATCGCGGCAGCAACCGACCACGGCCAACGTGGTACCACCAAAAACACCGCGATCGATCAACTTCAAAACAAAACTCCGCAAGGAAGAAACTGAAGAATCGAAAGTTCCCACTCTACAACCTAGGCCTGACTACCAACAGGTGAAAACATTACCGAAAGAAAATTTGAACCTATTTCGAACAAAAGAAAGTGGGTACTTACCCCATAAATCCAAAACGCGCTCTACCGCATCAGCAGACACCACCCAACTGAAGATTGCACAGTAAGAAGTCTTCTACGACGTTCGGGGTACGGCAAGCAGAACCTACAGAATCCAGCGAACCCCGAAATCGCGAACCACAGCCAACTATCAGTAAAAGATTGGTGAGCATAATCCCTGTTTGCCCTGGAGTTTAACCTAGTCAGTGTTAGGCATTGGGAGGTGGGAGGTGTATTATTCACTGTAACCCCTTTAAATGTGTGATGTATTGTTCTTTACTTGCGTGATTATAAGTTTGACATTGTATTTTCTTGCCTTTAATAAAATCGAAGTTCTTTTGCACCAAACCAGTTGTCTCTTGCACTTTATCACATCCCCTAAATAAATCCAGAGTCTAGAACCCAGGGAGTGGGAGCTATTGGAACCGCTCAGAAGGTCAGAGGTGAATCTGACCCCACACATCATCCCCTACAGTCCACTAACATCAAAATTGTTTTTTAAATCGCAACCACATGGGATAATTTTGTTGCTTAACTGTTCCTGAACTATTATAATACGTTTGCAGCAATTAAAAAAACACAATTATTACTCATTGTGAACACGGAAACCCTAGAACAAATACTAGTCTTGTCTGATGTTCAAGCTCAACTTTCCCCTTGAGGGTGAGTTTCTCCAGTTGCGTGCATGTTTGTCTGTGGGAGAGAGAGAAAACTGAACTGAGGGCGGTCCATTCACACATCATTCAAATGTGCCTCCTCGAAGGTCAACCAAGGGCCAGGATTGATAGCTTCTGTGAAGATGTCTACAGGCTGGACCACACCACACTCCCGACTGAGGAGAATAGATACATAAATAGATCTGCGCACAATTCAAACAACCTTGCTTTAATCCACAACCTCCTTCAAACTACTAGCATTTATATAACAATCAACAATACAAACAAGTGTGGTACAAAATAATATGCTTGTGTTATTTTCATTCAGTATCTAAGATGATTTAATTAAAAAGTTGATGTATTTTTGTTAATAATAACATATTTTGGTATCTTCAGCTGCTTATTATTCGCCTGCATTTTAGTGACTTGAATCAGTGCATTCTTTGGGCTCAATTTTCCCCAGTTATCTGCGCCATTTATTTGGCGTGTGCTGCTTTTTTTGGCGTAAATTAAAACATCCAAGTTTCCCCAAAGTTTGTGCACCAGCATAACTCAGTTAGGTATTATTTTTTTGCATCACAGGGGGCGTAACCTGATGTCTGCACCAGTTTTTCATGTTTAAGCAAGTTTGGCCAATTTACATTTTTCCTAGGACAGTGTATGTAACCACTCCCAAAAAACCTTTTGGGCACTTAAGAAAAACCAGCGCACATTAAAAAATCAACACAGAAAGAAGCCATTGTTTTAAGGCGAAGTTTTGGAGGGAGTCAAGAAGTCAAAGAATATGCATCATGAAGCTTACATTTTTCAAAGTCAAAAGGGAGAAAATGGAAGTCGAATGCAATTCTTTAATTTTTGATTTTTTTCAAAGTACCACGCCACCACTGAACGTCGTCTCACCAGGCTCAAGGGTCAGGGCATCGGCCGGCAGAATCGTCCCCTCGCCTGGACACAGAAGCTCGGGGCTCGACTTCAAAAGAAGCCCTTGGGGATGTGGGGTGGGGCTGGAAGCTGAACTGAAGGGATGAGAATCCCTTCGACATCCAGCAGCTTCAAAAGAAGCCCGGGGGGGTGGGAGAGGGGGGGGGTTGCTGAATGCCGAGCCCCTGTGCCCGGGCAAGGGAACGATTCTGCCGGCTGACACTCGAGCCCGGTGAGGAGACGTTCGTTCGGTGGTGGGGTGGTATTTTGATAAAAATCTAAAATTAAAGAATTGCATTAGACTTTGTTGCCCCAAATGTTTTCATTGAATGCCAAGCTTCCCATTCTAAGCAAACCTATTGCGCATGCGCAGACCAGGGTGTGGTCCATACTAGGGATCGACTTTGGGGAGAGAGAGAGAGAGAGAGAGAGAGAGAGAGAGAGAGAGGAAAGAAGGTTTGAATCCTTTGTCCTGCTGTTTTGAGCTTCTTGCAAAGCTACAATTTAATTATGAGGGCAATATTGACAATGCTATATCTCATGCAAGTGTTCTGCATGATGGTGCTGTGGAGGAGACGATTAATTAGACATCATCACATGAGGAACCTCAGAGCACGTAGAATGATGGGCAGGGGGCCTTACCCAAATCAGGTATAACGAGACAGGCGTTCATACCTGCACCTGAGTGATGCAGACTGTGTGAGAAGGCTGCGTTTCTGCAAAGGAGTCGTAACCGAGATCTGTGAGTAATAAAAGCAGACCTGCACCCTAAAAGCTTCAGGAAGACTGCTTTGTCAGTTGAAGTAAAGGTTACAGCTGCACTTTCATTTTATGTATCTGGATCATTCCAGGCCACAACTGGGGATGTGTGCACCATTTCTCAACATGCAACACATATCTGCATTAGGCAGGTGACTGCTGCACTATATGCCCAGAGGAATGACTACATAAAGTTCTCTATGACCACCCAGGCAATGTGTGACAGAGCTGTGGGCTTCTCCAGGATTGCTGACTACCCAAAATTGATTTTACCCACATCGCCTTGCGAGCACCTTTGGAGGATTCCGTGATGTACAGGAACAGAAAAGGCTTCCACTCCGTGAATGTGCAGCTTGTCTGTGACGACATGCATTGCATCATGTCAATTGATGCGAGATACCCTGGAAGCACCTATGATGCATTAATCCTACACAAGAGCGCTATATCTGCCATGTTTCAGCAGCAGCCAGAAGGGCAGAGCTGGCTGCTTGGAGACAAAGGGTACAGCCTCGTCACCTGGCTCATGATGCACCTATGCGTAACCCGGACAGAAGCTGACCGGGAATACAACATGTCACACATTGCGACGCGCAGCATAATAGGGAGGACCATTGACATCTTGAAGCAGCGTTTCCGATGCCTGGGCCATTCCGGAGGCTACCTGCAATACTCCCCTGAGATTGTCGGTCAATTCACTGTAGTGTGCTGCATGCTGCATAACTTAGCCACCATGAGGCAGCAGCAGTTGGTAGTAGATGATCCACCTCAGGTGAGAGTGGCTGATCAAGAGGAGGAACATGCGGAGGAGGAGGAGGAGGAGGAGGAACATGAGGAGGAGGAGGAGGAGGAGGAACATGTGGAGGAGGAGGAGGAGGAGGAGGAGGAACATGAGGAGGAGGAGGAGGAGAGGGAACATGCAGAGGAGGAGGAGGAGAAACATGAGGAGGAGGAGGAGGAGGAGGAGGAACATGCGGAGGAGGAGGAGGAGGAGGAACATGAGGAGGAGGAGGAGGAGGAGGAGGAACATGTGGAGGAGGAGGAGGAGGAGGAGGAACGTGCGGAGGAGGAGGAACATGCGGAGAAGGAGGAGGAACATGCAGAGGAGGAGGAGGAGGAAGAGGAGGAGGAGGAGGAGGAAGAGGAGGAGGAGGAGGAGGAACATGCGGAGGAACATGCGAAGGAGGAGGAGGAGGAGGAGGAACATGCGGAGGAGGAGGAGGAGGAGGAGGAACATGCGGAGGAGGAGGAGGAGGAGGAACATGCGGAGGAGGAGGAGGAGGAACATGCGGAGGAGGAGGAGGAGGAACATGCGGAGGAGGAGGAGGAGGAGGAACATGCAGAGGAGGAGGAGGAGGAGGAACATGCGGAGGAGGAGGAGGAGGAGGAACATGAGGAGGAGGAGGAGGAACATGCGGAGGAGGAGGAACATGTGGAGGAGGAGGAGGAGGAGGAACATGAGGAGGAGGAGGAGGAGGAGGAACATGCGGAGGAGGAGGAACATGCGGAGGAGGAGGAGGAACATGAGGAGGAGGAGGAGGAGGAACATGCGGAGGAGGAGGAGGAACATGCGGAGGAGGAGGAGGAGGAGGAGGAACATGAGGAGGAGGAGGAGGAGGAGGAACATGCGGAGGAGGAGGAGGAGGAGGAACATGAGGAGGAGGAGGAGGAGGAACATGCAGAGGAGGAGGAACATGCGGAGGAGGAGGAGGAGGAGGAAGAGGAGGAACATGCGGAGGAGGAGGAGGAACATGCGGAGGAGGAGGAACATGAGGAGGAGGAGGAGGAGGAACATGCGGAGGAGGAGGAGGAGGAGGAGGAGGAACATGCGGAGGAGGAGGATGCGGAGGAGGAGGAGAAGGAACATGAGGAGGAGGAGGAACATGCGGAGGAGGAGGAACATGCGGAGGAGGAGGAACATGCGGAGGAGGAACATGAGGAGGAGGAGGAACATGCGGAGGAGGAGGAACATGAGGAGGAGGAGGAACATGCGGAGGAGGAGGAGGAACATGCGGAGGAACATGCGGAGGAGGAACATGTGGAGGAGGAGGAGGAGGAGGAAGAGGAACATGTGGAGGAGGAACATGAGGAGGAGGAGGAGGAGGAACATGCGGAGGAGGAACATGAGGAGGAGGAGGAGGAGGAACATGAGGAGGAGGAGCAGGAGGAGGAGGAGGAGGAGGAGGAAGAAGAAGAGGAAGAAGAAGAGGAGGAGGAGGAGGAGGAAGAAGAAGCTATGCAACTACCTGAACCTGGAGCACGACGACGGAGGAAGGCGAGCCGCCGTGCCCCCCTTACGCTTGCAGCTCATCTGTGAATGCTTTGCTGCCTGAAGGCTCAGTGACAACTATTCCAAATTGATGATGTTTACTGTTTGGACCTGTTCTGTAATGTTGTGTTGTGTTAATGGAACAAATAATGGAAATGATTCCTCTTTAGTTCAAAAAGTTGTGTTAACAATGGAACAAATAATAGAAATTATTCAGTTATAATTTAAAATATATTTTACTCAAAAGTTTAACAAACACTTGTTTGTACTTAACATAACTTTAATAAAAATATTCTTGTATCAAACTTTAAAGTTTTCAGTTAAGATCACGTACAAATTTTTAAACTTGTAAATTTACATCACTTAAAACAAACTTTTAATTTGAGCACAGTGACAACAGTAACAACAATAATATCAACAACAACAACAACAGCAGCAAAGAAGATTGCACCCATCTCTTCTCCCCTTTATTCTAAGACCGCCCGTTGCGCTTGGTCTTGGTGACTTCAACCCTGCCAGCAGGTGGCGCAGCATTTCTCGGGTTGGTACCAAGCTTAATCTTTTGAACATCTTGGGTGATGCGCACTTCTTGATGGGGGGCATGGGCAGGCGGTAATGTGGAAGGCCAGGCTTGGGCCTTTTCATAGGCTGGTCTGCAGATTGGAGTGGGGGTGCCAGTTGATTCAATCAATGGCCACGGAGTCTTGACGTGTTCCCTTAATGCAGCGGCTAACTCCAACATTCCCTCCCTCATGTGCCCTGACAGTGTCTCAACTACCTGCAACATTCCCTTCCTCATGTGCCTGGACAGTGTACCAGCTGCCTGCAACATTCCCTCCCTCATGTTCACCGACAGTGTCTCAGCTACCTGTGACATTCCCTTCCTCATGTGCCTGGACAGTATCCCCAATACTCATGAGGGTGTTATTACTCCTCCCGACAGTCCCGATAGCTTATCACCCACCTCACTGATGGTGTCCACGAATGATCACATAAGTTCAATGCTCTCTGCATTCATTGCCATCATCTGAACCACATCTGTTAGATCCTATCCCTCAGGAGAGTGCTGTCGAGCTCTCCTTCCCCTCCTCATCCTGGGTGTGCCTCACTGCACCCCACTGGAACCCCCAGCCTCAGATTGTGCAAAACTATGGAATGTCCCAACACTCGTACCACTCAGGAAAGGGGCTGGCATCTCAACGGGCGGCACCAGCACCTCCTCCAGAGTGAGTACAAGAGTGGTAGCTTCATCCTCCCTCTCCCCCGGCCCCACCCCCTCACCCTCACCCCATGCTCTTGGTCTGGAAGGTCGGATTGGATGATGTTCTCCTCTTCAGGCTCATCCACGTCTGAATCTTCTTCTGCATCAGCTTCAGCCTTGTCAGGGTTGGCCTCAAGTTCTGCAAAATATAACAGAACAGACAACTGGTTAGCAGCAGAGGAGGCGGCAGGGTGGGTGGCATGAGTAAGCTCACACAGAGCAGAGTAGGCAGCAGGCTGATTTGAAGGAGCACGATGAATGATAACACATTGCATCAACCGAAGCTCAGCTGACGGAGACATCCCCAGGAACTGAAGCAGGGCTAGCCCGCGCAGTATTTGACTTTTAGCAAAGCCAGACTGTGGAATTTGCAGGACTTACCCTCTCCCTCGAGTGTGGGCCCAGCTTGTGCAGTGGTGGTTGCTTTTCTCCAGGCAGAACCCATCAAAGCAGCGACCCTGTCTTGCAAGTGTGTCAGTGAGTGCAGATTTGCCGGGCCTCCTCCTGTTCGAGTTCTTTCTCTTTTGTTGTGTGCCACCTTCCTCTGCAAAGATGAAAATGCAACTTTTTAGAGAGGGTGTCTTTCTGCTGGGTGGGATATACACAGCTAGTCACATTTACAATTATAATTCCAGTGAGTAAATGAAAATATTACTTACACAAACTATTTGATCAAGGTCCTGCCATTTCTTTTTGCACTGGCCTCCAGACCTCAGGGTGGTCACTATTGCACAGTAATCTTCTGCAAGTTGGTTCCAGTGTTTCTTCATTTATTTTGGTGAAACTTTTATGTGATCTCTGCTGGTGTCCCGCTCATGCCATCTGGCCTCAATTACAGTAACCAGTGCCTCCACTTCCTCTTTGGAGAAATTCTTGGTCCTTGAGCCGCGTTGCATATTGCAGCTCTGATTTTTCCACTGAGTATTAAAGTTCTCATACAGCACTCAAAGTTCTCACACACAACAGGCTCTTTAAAAATGGCCGAATGCAGACCGGGAGGTGTACTGGGCATGCGCGCCAATAGCAGTCACGTAAAAAAACATTTTTTTTTCGCACATGCGCAGAAGGGGGGTTGGGGGGGGGCATCGTTTTTTCAGCGCAGACATTAGGCTCCACCCCCCGAAGCTAAAGGACAGGCTGCGCGCCGCCAATTTAAAAAATGAGAATGGAGAAACTTGCAAGTTATTTTTTTGGCGTATTCAGGGCCAAAGATAATGGGCGGAACTCTTGAAATACGCCAAAAATGGCAATGGGGAAAATTGAGCCCTTTATTTTAGCTGACACGCACTGGCTTCTTTTACAGGCAGTTTGTTTGATATATATCTGTGAGGTATCTTCTTGGCCTCTCTTGATGGACTGATTAATCAAAGAGAATGATGGCTGCTCATGTGCAATCTTTTCCCTGTCACTATGAGAGGTAAGTGGTAAGCAAGATAGATTTGCAGAAGGTCACTGTCGGAGGGGTTGTCTTTTGGATGAGATGTTAAACCGAGGCCCCGTCTGCCCTCTCAAGTGGATGTAAAAGATCCCGTGGCACTATTTCAAAGAAGAGCCGGGGAGTTATTCCCGGTGTCCTGGCTAATTTTTATCCCTCAATCAACATCACTAAAAACAGTTTATTTGGCCATTATCACATTGCTGTTTGTGGAAGCTTGCTGTGTGCAAATTAGCTGCCGCATTTCCCACATTATGACAGTAACTACACTTAAAAAAAAATTACTTAATTGCCTGTAAAGCGCCTTGAGACATCCCATGGTTGTGAGAGGTGCTATATAAATACAAGTCTTTCTTTCTTTAACTTATTGGGCCCAAGTTTCGGGTGGAGTTGTTCCTATTTTTTTTGAGGAACTAGTTTAATTTGGAGTATCTTAGAAATCGCAATTCTCGGCATTTAGTTTGCTCCAGTTCTAGTGAGTTAGTTTAGTTTTGTTTTAGTTCCGTTTTTTTTCAAAAGGGGGCGTTACCAGCCACTTACACCTGTTTTGCAAGTTTAGGCACTGATAAGTTACTCCAAACTAACTTAGAACGGAGTAAGTGCCGACTTTTGTATGCTCAGAAAAACCTTTCGTACACTTTAGAGTTAGGCGCAGGTAGCCAGAGATGGGGGGGAAGGGAAGTTAGAGGGAAGTTAGGGAATTTTCCAAAGCATTAAACACTTCACTTTCAAAAATAAAGAACCATCATCAATAATAAATTATAAAGAAATCAATAAATCAATAAATAAAAAATACAAAAAAAATAAAAATAATTCAATAAATCAATAAAGAAAAAAGAAAAAGTTCCTACCTCACCTACCCATTCAAGAGCACCGGGAGCCTGGCCAGGGCTAGGGGCTGCATGTTGCAGGCTGGAAATCGGCACTCTGCAGGAGCCCATTCGGCCAGGGCTAGGGGCTGCGTGCTTCGGGCCCCTCCCACACAGCCAGCAGCACACGCACTCAGAATCTGGGGGCCAGGAACTACTGCGCATGCGCGCAGCTGCCGGCACTCTTTTTGGCCCAGGACTGTAGCTCTACCCCCCCGCCCCCCCACCCCCCGCTGTTGTGCTGCGTTGCGCTGACTGCTGAACAAGCCTGTTGCACTCGGAGAATCGCAAGGTAAGTTTTTGCCGCGCTTTTCATTCCACAAAATAGGTGGGCCTCTCGGAGATGCGCCGTTCTAGTGGATATCAGAAACTTGGGCCCATTATAACTACCTCTACTTGTACAGCATCGTCAGTACAGTTTCTGAGATAGTTATGTAAATAAATTTGTATTCCATAATGAAATGGTTTTGCAACATACTCTAAAAATGTCAGGTGGAACATTTAAAATACGTCCATACTTTTGCAATAAATGTTGAATTCTATGTCATAAAATATCTCATCTGAATAGCACACGACCCAAATAAAACACTGTGGGTGTGATTCCCCACAATTGGTGGTATTGCTGGAAACCCACTAGTGAGAAGCAAATAGAAAATACAAATTTGACAAGTGACACTTAACATTTTATTCAGAGCTAGAATGCAGCAAGTGATCTGATTACCCCAGAGATTGGCCTGGTTCACTTTATTTTTGTGGAAGGGGGAGGTGTAATGTTTCTGATGGGAAGTACAACTTGGCAATGTAATTGATGTTCAATCCTGCCAAAGATAGATGTTCATAGAATCATAGAATCATAGAAATTTACAGCACGGAAGGAGGCCATTTCAGTCCATTGTGTCCATGCCGGCCGACAAAGAGCTATCCAGCTTAATCCCACTTTCCAGCTCTTGGTACCGTAGCCCTGTAGATTACTGCACTTCACGTGCCCATCCAAGTACTTTTTAAATGTGGTGATGGTTTCTGCCTCTACCACCCTTTCAGGCAGTGAGTTCCAGACCCCCATCACCCTCTAGGTGAAAAAAATTCCCCTCAAATCCCCTATAAACCTTTGATCCACTACTTTAAATCTATGCCCCCTGGTTGTTGACCCCTCTGCTGAGGAAAATAGATCCGTCCTATCCTCGGCCCCTCATAATTTTATACACCTCAATAAGATCTCAATAAGTTTATACACCTCACCAAGGCCCCCCCCACCACCACCCCTCCCTCAGCCTCCTCTGATCCAGCCTATATTACTGAGCAGACATTCTCAGAGTGATAATGCTTACATTGCTGAGTATTTTTGTACTTTTTGCAGGGAGTCCTGTGACCTTCTGAGTCGCTCTTTGTCTTCTACCGATGGCACTGTGGTAGGTCACCAATTTCACCAACATACTACATTCCTAAAGTCCCAGTGATTGCTCCTCTTCTTTCAGTGTGAGGGGGTAGGGGGAAATCAGAAGCCTGGCTGCAGACCAGTTTTGTTTTGTTCTCTTAGTGGGAGATCAGCGTACTGCGAATGGGAATATTTCTTCTTGTTACCTCGCACGGGTGGGATAATCTGTTCCTGTGGGTTTGATAATCCTACTGTAACCTCCTTCCCAATAAAGATGGAGGATAGTTCAAGAGCTCCCATTAATGCTGTTTTTCTTTAAGTATTTATCAGTACAATTGGGTCTCATAAATGTGCCTCCTGATGACAGCACTTCTTTAAAGTGCTATTTAATTAGGAATAAATGAGAAATCCAATGAATGTAGAACGTTTGAACCCAAGTCATTCTTATTTCTGAACTTGCTTTGCAGAAAGAAAAACAAAGATGATGCCATTGGATTTAAATTATAACAAATGTATCATGTGTATTTATTTAACATACTGGAGGAGTCCAACACTTTGCTGGGTCATAAAGCAAGCAGAGATCTGCAAAATTGGCAGTTTGAGCAGGAGAACAAAACCAATGATAAAAACATTTAGAAATTGCACCTCTTGCTAAACTACTGCCTCGTTTATAAATACTTTTCAGGGATTACTGATACTGTGTATAAAACTGTATATTGTTAGCGAAGGACTAATTAAAAAGAAAGTAATGTATATCTGAGAGTGATTACAAGGGATCCAATGGTGCCATAAAATACAAGAGTAAAGTTCAACTGCTTTATAATCATCATCTCAACCCTGAAATAAGATAACAGCCTGGAAATCTCTCCCATGTACAATTATAACATGCATAGTGGAGTGTATGATGGTGGTTTATAGATGTTTTGTTTCGAGCTGCAGGTATCAGGGGTGTCGCCAATAGCCAATGCATCCGGGTAGTTGATCCATACAATGGCTACACTGAAGGATTAACAGCTATGGTGTTCCCAATGTACGTTTATCAAGTGATAATCCACTGTTGATCACTAGGAAATAACGCAGTATTATATCATTTCAGTCTTTAACTGAAAGCTACAGTTCTGCAGCAAGATACAGTTAAAGGTTGCCACATCCCCTGGAGCATGCTCAGGAAGTCAGGGTCCACTCGCACATTCCACAGTGTCATCTTTATAAGCTGCAACAGCTGCATTTGTTTTTCTTTTCTCAATCTGACTTTTCTCCCTAAGTGTAGACTGAAGGAGTTGGAAAGGATATCCCCATTTCAAAAAAGGGAAACGTATTGCTGTGGCCCAGCAGGAGGGAACAGAAGGAGAAATATAAAAATCACTTTTCTTAAGGAAATAAAGTTCTCCAATCCTAGCTTTGAGGCAGTGTTAAAGTAAAAAATAAAGTTTAGGCTTTGCTCGTGGACTTCTAAAATGGAATTACAGTTTCCTACTTATTTTAATAAAATGTCTTTTGGATGAAACGTTAAACTGAGGCCCTCTCAGGTAGACATAAAAGATCCCATGACATTATCTCGATGAAGAGCTGGGGAGTTATCCCTGGTGTCCTGACCAATATTTTTCCCTCAATCAACATCACAAAAGAAACAGATTATCTAGTCATTATCACGTGGGAGCTTGCTGTGCGCAAATTGGCTGCCACGTTTCCTACATTACAACAGTGACTACCTTTCAAAACGTACTCCATTGGCTGTAAAGCGCTTTGAGACGTCCGATGATTGTGATAGGCACTATATAAATTCAAGCCTTTCTTTCTTAATATGAACACAGAGTATGTTTGATAGGATAAAAACACAAATTAAATTCAATGCTCAGTTGGGGGTTAGTTTGGATCCAGACAAAGGCTCATATTCAGACACAGATTGTTTAACTTAACTGTTTAAGCTGCTGTGGTAATATAACAACCAGATCAATTTAACTACTTTCCTCTTCAACCTTGTCGAATATGCTCTACATTTGTCAAACATTTACATGCAATAACATTATAAATGCGAGCTCCCTCTGATGGTTTAGTGAATAAGTGCACTGCCCAGTGTGCTGGTGAGCTATGTAGACCAGGAGAGCCTTAGGGACAACTCCAAGTCTGTGCTGAGTTGACTCACCTCAGTCAGAGTATGAGCAGCAATATTTCAATTGGTTTTGGCAGCCCTGGATGAAAGAAGGAAGAAATCAGCGAGGGTCCCTACTTCTGATTACTGCTCCATGACCGATACTGAGTGGATCACGCATTGACTGTTGGCAACACCCCTGATGCCTGCGGCTTGAAACAACAAAATCTATAAAAGCACCATCATGCACTCCACTATGCATGTTATAATCGTACGTGGAAGAAGGTTTCCAGGCTGTTATCTTATTTCAAGGTTGAGATTGTTGTGTTCAGAATAACTCCACAAGACTGTATTGTAAGTTCAAACTGTTGCGACCTTGGTCTCTTTAATGTGACTCCAGAGTGAGGAAGCAGCATGGTGGATTACCCTTTATACCTGCTTGCCCAAGGTGCACAGGTGGCCCTTAGGTCTCCCACAGGTGTGCCCCCAGTGGCAAGTCTTACATATTGATGAGGTTTACATACATACATAACAGAGATGATGATTATGTCTGGATGGCAGAGTGAGGACATCTCCAGCACTCAGTAGCCCGATGGAACTTACTGTGGGTAACTTTCAATTTAAGCAGAGGAGAAAACTATTAGTGCACGTGCTCAGATTCTGAGCTGGAAGTCCAGTGCCCAGCCGATTGATTGAGGCTTCAAAAGAGGTGCCTGTGCCTGAGACAGGCATTAGCCCCTTTGCATATATGCAACTAAGGGGTCTAACACATGTTTGGTGCCCCTTTACCAAATTGATTTGTCCCTGAATGCAGCTGAATGTGCCCCTCCCAGCTCCTTAGGAGCTCCGAAGACCGCTGCCGGCTCCCACTAGGTCATCTCCTAATTGTTGCCCCTCTCCCTGCTGATTGTCCCCCTTCTCCCGATCAATTCCTCATCCCCAGGACTTATGTGAGGGCTGCTGCCGATGAAACAGTGGCCCACAATTGCCGGCGAGCTGCTTGGGGACGCCCATCAGGTGTCCGCAGTTCGCTGGTCTGATGTAAATGTTCCCTTTCTCCCAGTCTGCACTGGCAGGCACAGGCTGGCGCAAACTAATTTCTAGGCCATAATGTATATAACAAAACCTAAAATATACAATAAAATAAACTTTGGCAATAAACCGCTGGGTTGTAGACTGTATTACGGAGGTGTACGTTGTAGAATTACAGCATTATTGATTCTTCAATTATATATTTTCTTTTTTATAATTCCTTAAAGCCCACAGTTAGCATGGAAAGACAAAGGGAAAAAAACAAGAGCAGGAAGGAGTATTTGGGAGTTAAATTGGATAACCCCCAAAAATGGTCGCAGGGATCGCGATGCGGAATTATACCCACGCCCATTGATTGCAATGCAGGTAAGGTGTCACATTGGTACTGCCCGCTCATTTCTATGATTACTGCATGCAGCCAGCGCTTCTCGTGCTGTTCACATCAGCAGAGGCCCCAATATCCAGAGTGGCTAACATTACTTAAAGCAAGCCTGCACCTCTTATGGGGAGGTGCATTGTGGCTACTGGAGGTGCTCAGAGTATTTTCAAACATGTGCCATGGAAGATTCACCAATGGCTGACCACGGAAGAGAGCGGGCATTGAGGTTTTCAGAAACTGTGCCAAAGATCTTGGTGGAAGAGATGGAATGAAGAAAAGGTCTCCTGTATCCTCAGCGGGGGTGGGGGAACGGCAAGAGGCCCTCCAGATATATGCTCAGGAGGCAAACGGAAGAATATAGCAGTGGAGGTCAATGCCAGGAGTATAGCTGCAAGAACCTGAATGCATTGCAGGAAGAAGTTTAATTATCTGACACGAGTTGTGAAAGTCAATGAGTGATCCTACCTAATATGTCTCTACTTATCTGTAGAATAACTCCACGAGGCCTAGTGCTGTGCTTGAACTGCTGTGACCTTAGTCCCTTTATTGTAACTGCAAAGTGCCTTCACCGCATGGTGACCAGTCTTTTATACAGCTCCTGCCTGGGCCTCCCACAGTTGTACCCTCTAGTGGTATCAGCATAGTATATACACAGAGTATACATAGATGACAACATTCCCCCCCAAAGTTTTTGATGCAAGTTAGTTACAGGTTGAGGCAATCCAGAGCTCTGCGCTCCCTGGTTGATCGTCTGAGTGTCACTTTTGGCATGGGTGAGTTGGTCAGGCCTCTGCTGTCTTGTAGCGCTGCTGGTCTGACTGGACTGTTGGAGATGCTGGGATCATCCTTGTGGTTGGCAGCTAGGTCTGTTGCTGATTGGGTGTGTGTAGGTGGATCGCTGAAGGTAAGCTCCTCCCCCGGTAGTTCCTGGTTACCTGTAAATCGCAATTTGATCTGGTCCAAATGCTTTCTGCACATTTGTCCGTTAAGCAGTTTGACTACAAACACATTGGGCCCAAGTTTCGAGCCGCGCCTAGAATGGCGCAGTCCCGACCTGGACGCCTGTTTTTCGCGCCACAAAGTGCGCCTAAAAAAACCCTCCAGATTCTCCACCTCCCTGCAGGTCCTCTGGCCCTCGGCGCGGCGCAGCAGGAGCTGTAGGGGGGCGGAGCGAGGTCCCTGCGCTGAAAACAGTGCCGGGACCTCTGCACATGCGTGATACAGTGGGCACGCAAGTGCAGTAGCTCCAGGCGCCCGAAACTGTGTGGGAGGGGCCCGAAGCACGCAGCCCCTAGCCCTGGCCGAATGGCCTCACTGGGGCTGCGTGAATAAAGCTCCTCCCACGGCCAGCTCCTGCTTCCTCCAGACCCGACTCGACACCCACTTCCCGCCCCCTGCCTCCAGACCGGACCCGACCCGACCCGACTCCCGCTTCCCCCCCGCCCCCGGACCGGACCCGACCCGACTCCCGCTTTCCTCACCCCCCCCACCCTGGACTGGATCCGACCCGACTCCCGCTCCCCCCCCCACCCCGGACTGGACCCGACCTGACCTCCCTCCCCCCGACCTGACCTCCCTCTCCCTCTCCCTCCCTCCCTCCCCCCGACCCGAACCGAACCGACCTCCCTCCCACCACCCCCCCCGACCCGACCCAACGCCACCTACCTGTAAATTTGATGCTGGAGACGGGCCCTGCCCGAAGTCTCGGGCCCGGCCCGTTCAGCCTCCCTCCCCCTTCTCCTTTCCCCCCCCGCCTTCTTCTTCCCCCCACCCCATCTCCTTCCCCCCCCCACATCTCCTTCCCCCCATCTCCTTCCCCCCCATCTCCTTTCCCCCCCAACTCCTTTCCCCCCCAACTTCTTTCCCCCCCATCTCCTCCCCCCCATCTCCTTCCCCCCATCTCCTTCCCCCCCTCATCTCCTTTCCCTCCCCTCGTCTCCTTTCCCCCCCTCATCTCCTTTCACCCCCCACATCTCCTTTCCCCCCCATCTCCTTTCCCCCCATCTCCTTTCTCCCTCTTCTCCCCTTTATCCCCCCATCTCCTTTCTCCCCCTTCTCCCCTTTATCCCCTTCTCCCCCCCTCCCCCCTCCCCCTTCTCCCCCCCCCTCTCCATCTACCCCCCTCCTCCCCCTCCCCTTGCTGTCAGAAACACAGACACTGACAAACAGAGAATGAGAGACACACACAGACAGACAATCAGACAGAGAGATAGAGACACTGACAGAGACACACTGGGGGGGGGGCATCCCAGCACGCTGTTGGAGGGCTCCCGGTGCTGCAGTCGGTAAGTAAAAAATGTTTTATTTATTGATTTAAAAAAAAATTATTTCTTATTAATTTTTTTTGATTGATTTATTGATGTATTTATCATTTATTATTGATGATGGCTCTTTATTTATAAAACTGAATTGTTTAATGTTTGTAAACTTCCCTTTAAACCCCCCCCCCCTCCATTCCCTACGCCTGATTTGTAACCTACGCCTGATTTTATAAAGTGTAGACAAAGTTTTTTTCGAGCGTACAAAAATCTTCACTTACTCCATTCTAAGTTAGTTTGGAGTATGTTTTCACTGACGAAACTTTGAAAACAGACGTAAGTGGCCAGACACGCCCCCTTTTGGAAAAAAAATTCTGTTCTAAAGTGAAACTGTTCTAACTGACTAGAACTGGAGCAAACTAAATGACGAGAATTCCGATTTCTAAGATACTCCGTTCTACACCAGTTGCTCCTAAAAATCAGGAGCAAATCATGTGGAAACTTGGGTCCTCTATCCCCTCCTTGGCTAAAACAGTGCCAGCGACCCATTTGGGGCCATGACCATGATTCAGCACAAACACCAGATTGTTTACAGTGATGTCGCATGATACAGCCGCGGGATCATGGTACATATTTTGCCGATAATGCCTGTTTTCCACCTGATCGTTGAGGTTAGGGTGAACTAAGAAGAGCCTGGTTTTGAGTGCACATTTCATTAGTAACTCCGCAGGGGGGAGCCCCGGTAAGCAAGTGGGGTCGTGTCCTGTAATTGATCAGCAGCCAGGATAGGCGGGTTTGTACAGAGACCTTCCGTGACGCATTTCAAGCTCTGCTTTATGGTTTGGACTGCCCGCTCCACTTGGCTGTTGGATGTGGGCTTGAACGGAGCAGACCTGACATGCTTGATGCCATTGCAGGTCACGAATTCATTGAATTCTGGGCTGGTGAAACACGGACCATTGTCACTGAACAGAATGTCGGGCAAGGCATGGGTGGCGAACATGACCCTGATGCTTTCAATGGTGGCGGTGGACATGCTGGATGCCATTATTACACATTCGATCCCCTTAGGGTAGGCATCCGCTACAACGAAGAACATTTTTCCTAGAAAGGGGCCCGCATAATCTGTGTGGATCCTGGACCATGGTTTTAACGGCCAGGACCACAAACTAAGTGGAGCCTCCCTGGGGGCATTGCTCAATTGTGAGCAAGTGTTACACTGGCGCACGCACGACTCCAAGTCCGAGTCAGTGCCGGGCCGCCAGACGTGGGACCTGGTGATAGCCTTCATCATGACTATGCCTGGGTGGGCACTGTGTAGGTCGCGTATGAAGGTTTCCCTGCCTTTTTTTGGCAGAACGACATGGTTGCCCCATAAGAGGCAATCCGATTAGATGGACATTTCATCTTTACAACGGTGAAACGACTTTATCTCGTCTTGCATTTCTTTTGGGACTGCTGACCAGCCCCCATTGAGGACGCAACTTTTTACAAGAGATAACATAGGGTCCTGGTTGGTCCAGGTCCTGATCTGGCGGGCCGTTACGGGTGACCCTTCGCTTTCGAAGACGTCCACGACAGCACAGGTCTGCGGGCTGCGCCATTTCCACTCCCATGGTGGGCAACGGCGCAGTTCTCAGTGCCTGGCCTGTGGCGGATCGTATAATCGTAGGCCGACAGTGTTAGTGCCCATCTTTGGATTCGCGATGAAGCATTGGTGTTTATGCCTTTGCTTTCCGAAAACAGTGAGATTAGGGGCTTGTGGTCGGTTTCTAACTCGAACCTGAGTCCGAACAAATACTGGTGCATTTTTTTTACCCCATAGACACAGGCCAAAGCCTCCTTCTCGACCATACTGTAGGCTCTTCCGGCCTTGGATCGACTTCTAGACACATATGCAACTGGTTGTAGTTTGCGTGCTACATTTGCTTGCTGTAAAACACACCAGACACCGTAGGACGACGCGTCACATGCTAAATCTAGACGTTTACCTGGGTCATACAATACAAGCAACTTGTTCAAACACAGCAAGTTTCTGGCCTTTTTGAAGGCAGCCTCTTGATTTTGACGCCAAACCCAGTCGTCTCCCTTGCATAGCAATTTGTACAACGGTTCGAGCAAGGTGCTCAACCCTGGAAGAAAGTTACCAAAATAGTTGAGGAGTCCAAGGAACGAGCGTAGCTCCGTTACATTTCGTGGTCTGGGTGCATTCTTGATGGCCTCTGTCTTCGAGTCCGTGGGCCTGATGTCGTCTGCCGCAATCTTCCTCCCCAGAAATTCTACCTCTGGCGCCAGGAAGACACACTTGGATTGTTTCAGCCGGAGTCCGATACTGTTTAGTCGACTTAAAACCTCTTGCAGGTTGTGCAGGTGTTCGGTGGTGTCGCGACCAGTGATCAGGATGTCATCTTGAAATATAATGGTGTGTGGAACCGATTTCAACAGACTCTCCATGTTCCTTTGGAAGAGGGCTGCAGCCGAGCGGGCACCTGATACAAAAACAGTCCCTTGTGTGTGTTAATGCACGTTAATTTTTTCGACGACTCAGCCAACTCCTGGGTCATGTAAGCGGAGGTTAAGCTTGGTGAACACCTGTCCTCCTGCTAATGTCGCAAAGAGATCATCGGCTTTGGGCAGCGGGTACTGGTCCTGTAATGAAACTTGGTTGATCGTTACCTTGTAGTCGCCGCAGATTCTGACCGTGCCATCGCTCTTTAGTACCGGAACAATCGGGCTGGCCCACTCGTTGAATTCGACTGGTGATATGATTTCCTCGCGTTGAAGTCTGTCCAATTCGATCTCCACTTTCTCCCTCATCATGTAAGGGACCGCTCGAGCCTTGTGATGAACAGGCCGTGCCTCAGGGACCAAGTCGATCTGCACTTTGGCGCCTGTGAAGTTGCTGATGTCTGGTTCAAATAAGGATGAGAACTTGCTCAGCACTTGAGCACAGGAAGCATCGTCCACTGAAGATAGTGCTTTGATGTCTTCCCAGTTCCACCGAATCTTCCCCATCCAACTTCTGCCAAGCAGCGTTGGCCCATCGCCTGGTACAACCCACAGTGGCAATTGGTGTATCTCTCCATTATAGGATATTTTTACGTTCGCACTGCCGATAACTGGGATCAGTTCCTTGGTGTAAGTGCGCAGCTTTGTCTGAATTGGGCTCAGCTTGGGTCTTTGTTCTTTGTTGCCCCACAGCCTCTCAAATGCCTTCTGGCTCATAAGTGACTAACTTGTCCCCGTGTCCAACTCCATGGAAACAGGAATGCCATTTATCTTGACTTTCATCATCATGGGGGGACTTTTGGTAGTGAAGGTGTGCACCCCGTGCACTGCTTCCTTGGGCTGAGTCGCATCTCTAGCTTGTACTTTATGATCCTTGCTGGATCGGAAACCTCCTGCTGACTCCTCTGCCACGTTTTGAGTCGCAGTTCTTCTGTACATTCACTGTGGGTGGCCCTTTTGGCTGCAGCTTTTGCACACATAGTGTCTGAATTGACACAGACAGGCCCGATGGTTACCCCCCCAACGCCAGCATGTTAAACGATTCACATTTACACCCCTTGGCGGATTCTGAGTCGGAATAATTCTTTGATCAACAGTTATTTTCGGCACAGTATGTGCCAGTGAGTTTTGATTCTGGGAGAATCTCAACGTTGAGGTCGTGAATGCCTGGCTTAAGGTGATGGTCCGCTTCATGTCCCGCCCCATCACGAAAAAGACCCGCAACACATTGTTGAGGAGTTCGCCAAATTCGTATGGTTCCGCAAGCATTCGTAGGTCTGTGACATATTCCGCTAAATCCTGGCCCTCGGTGCGGCGGTGTGTGTAGAAGCGATACCTGGCCAGCGAAACCCGAGTAAAGGCTTCACCCTCTGTAAACTTTTCTAAACTACCAATGGCAGCTATCTCTGTGTATGAGTCCATGATCTGTACTCATCGCCAATTAATATGTCTCTATTTATCTGTAGAATAACTCCACGAGGCCTAGTGCTGTGCTTGAACTGCTGTGACCTTAGTCTCTTTATTGTAACTGCAGACTGCCTTCACAGCTCCTGCCTGGGCCTCCCACAGTTGCACCCTCTAGTGGTACCAGCATAGTATATACACAGAGTATACATATATGACACTACCAACTGCAGCATCCTCATCCACTGCCTAATTCACCACAGCCCCATCACCCACCTATCAATAATCTCTATCAATTACGACTCAAATCAACATTCGTATCCTTTACCTCTTAGCACTATTGCAAGCCTCACACACACATCTCTCAGCTCAAACAAACTGCCAGCTATTCAACCATGACAGCCACATCACCCAAACATATTGCACGATACTCACTGACATACTTCCCTCTTTCTTGCAGGAGAGGGTGGCGCATAACAGGAGGCAGCAGCAATGAACTGGAGGAGGACCTGCATGCTTTAACTCCCATGGAGGAGACAGTGGTGGCCATCATAGGAAAGGGCATCACTGAGGCCGTGGCCAATGGCGGTGCTGGGAGGGATCGATGATGAGGGTATCTGCATTCATAATCTTCCTTCTCACATCCCACTTAGTCCTCATTCTTCAGTCTCTTCTGATTGAAAAGTTGCAGAGAGCAAAAGCTCGCACTTCTTACTTTCTCCTCTCCACTCCCCACACAATTCTTGTCTCTTTTTCATTTCAGATACCCAAGATGTACGGGGTGGTTTTCAGGAGGCCAGCTTTCCCTTCTGACCTTATATGAGCGGTTCCGAATCGCTCCCACACCCTTGGCTCTAGACACTGGAATTATGAAGGGACTGTGACAGACTTGGTCAGACAATCGATTTCAAGGTAGGAAGCAGGTATGGCTTTATTGTGTTTAAAAAGAAGTAAAAAGGCACACCTTTAATAACACACACACAATATTAATACCAATACACACTGAGGGGTACAACACATGGAATAAAATGTCAAATTACAGCCTGTGGGGAAAAGAATACAGCTTAAACTCTAAATGGGGTAAAGAGGAGAATGCAGATACATTTACACAAGTTATCCCAGCCTCCCCCCTCCCAATTCCCCTAACTAACTAAGTTATAGCTCTGGGGGTTCAGGGGCTATGCTCACCAATCCTTTTAGACAGTTGCCGGTGAATCGCGGTTTCGGGGTTCGCTGCACTTTTCCTTCTAGGCGAGCCATACCCCGGACGGAGGAGAGGACTGTACCCACTTTCTTTGGTTAGAAATAGTTTCAGTTAGTCCCTTTTGGTAATTTCTCACCCGTTGGGTCATTCAGAAGTAGATTGTAGAGTGCTTGTCAATTTGGTTGCTGACAACCTTCCGTTTCGTGAATGCATTTTAAAAGTCCAGAAAGGGGTTCTTCTCATCTGCAGGGGAAAGGTACCAGGAATCTTTGTGAAATATTGGTAAATTCTCAAAGAATGGAACCTGCCCAGGCAGTGGAAGAAGAGGAAGAAGACTGTCATGTATTCAATTATCATTGTAACCCATGTATAAACTGACCTAAGTTGTATACCTTGAGAACACTGACCACAGGGGGCGAACTTGTGGGAGACACTCCTAACCTGGACTTTCAGGTATAAAAGGGGAAGCTCCACCCACCGTCTGTCTCTTGAGGTCTTGGTAATAAAGGTAACTGGTCACAGAGTGATCTTTTCTCAAGTATGGGCCTCGTGTGCATTTATACTGTGTAGTAAGGACATATTACTGGCGACGAGAAACTGGGATTTAAACCACGCGAGCATGGCCACTAGCAGCACAGACGAGAGGTACTGTGTTGGTGATGATTGGGACGACTTGATGGAGAGACTACAGCAAAGTTTCGTCACTAAGGAATGGTTGGGACAGGTTTCGGCCGACAAACGCAGGGCTCATCTCCTGACGGTTTGTGGATCTAGAACGTACTCCCTGATGAAGGATCTTCTAGCGCCAGAGAGGCCGGTGGACAAGACGTTCGAAGAGCTCAGTAAGTTGATCGGGGAACACCTTAAACCAGCGAGCAGCATGCAAATGGCGAGACACCGGTTTTACATGCACCGGCGGCGAGAAAGGCAAAGCGTTCCAGACTTCGTGGCAGATCTCCGGCGACTGGCGAGCCTATGTAAGTTCCCAGATGCATGCAGAGCGGAGATGCTGCGAGCCTTTGTTATTGAGGGCATCAGGCACGCTGGGGTTTTCAGGAAACTGATTGAGACCAAAGACTTGACCTTGGAAGCGGCGGCTATGATAGCTCAGACAATAATCTCAGGGGAGGAGACTAGAATGATTTATGGCAAATATCTTGGCTCAAATGCGGCAAATGACCAGGGAGTCAACATTGTTAACGCGGCACACAGTTCTCTAGGCAGACAAGGGCAATCGGACATGCCCCAGCATGCAGTCGAAAGGGGGAATTCAACAGAGAAAATGGCGAGCTGAACAGTGATTCATGCCACCGCAATGGACAATGCGGCCAGTAATGGGGCCATCAACACCTGTTAATGGTGCGCTCAAGGACAGTTACAGAGACAGTCAGAGATGATCAACTGGTAATGGACCTTTTGTTTCCAACAATGGGGCTTCTAGTTCATGCTGGAGGTGTGGAGGCAAACACCCAGCCAGAGCTTGCAAGTATCAGCAATATACCTGCAGAAACTGCAACGTCAGCGGTCACTTGGCACATATGTGCAGGAAGCCTGCAGCCAGGTTGATGAACGAGGAGGACGGGCCTGATGTAATGAGGCCAAATGAATACTCGGGGAAATCGCTGGAAGCTGAGGTTCAGCGAGTTCATGTGGAGCGCAAATAAAGTTCATATACCAGGACGCCACCGATAATGATGAAAGTGCTCCTCAATGGCATCCCAGTATTAATGGAGCTGGACATGGGGGCCAGCAAGTCCCTGATGAGTATCAAACAGTTTGAAAGGTTGTGGGTGTCCAAGGCCAGGAGGCCAAAATTATTGCCGATTGACACACTGCTATGGACATAGACAAAGGAGATCATTCCGGTGCTCGGCAGCGCCACGGTAGTCGTGACCCACAAAGATTCGGAGAACAGGTTGCCAGCCTGAATTCTCCCGGGGGATGGTCCCGCACTGCTGGGGAGGAGTTGGCTTGCTGTCATGAACTGGAAATGGGGCTATGTCAATGCAATTTCTTCTGTGGAGCAAATATCATGCTCACAGGTCCTGGACAAATTTGACTCATTATTTCAACCTGGCATCGGTACTTTCATGGGGGCCAAGGTAGTGATTCACATAAACCCGGACACTATGCCATCACACCACAAGGCCAGAGCGCTGCCATACGTGATGCGGGAAAAGATAGAATGTGAATTGGACCGCCTGTTGAGGGAAGACATCATCTCGCCAGTCGAATTCAGTGACTGGATGAGCCCGATTGTGCCGGTGCTCAAGGCGGATGGGTCGGTCAGGATATGTGGCGATTACAAGGCCACCATCAATCAGGTGTCACTCTAAAACCACTACCGCTACCGCTACCGAGAGCGGAGAACCTCTTTGCGACGCTATCCGGCGGCAAACTTTTTTCAAAATTGGACCTGACCTCAGCTTACATGACCGAGGAGCTTGCGAGTGAGTCGAAGAAGCTGACCACCATCACGACACACAAGGGGTTGTTTGAGCATAACAGATGTCCGTTCGGGATTCGTTCGGCTGCCGCGATCTTTCAGCGAAATATGGAAAGCCTCCTCAAGTCGATTCCAAGGACGGTGATTTTTCAAGATGACATCCTCATCACGGGTCGCGATACTGAAGAACACCTCCACAACCTGGAGGAGGTGCTACGTAGACTGAACCGGGTAGGGCTGCGACTGAACAAGGCGAAATGCGTCTTCTTAGCTCCAGAGGTAGAATTCCTGGGGAGGAGGATAGCAGCAGACGGGATCAGACCTACTGCGTCCAAAACGGAAGCGATCCAGAGAGCACCCAGACCCCGTAACACAATGGAGCTGTGTATGTTCCTGGGGCTCCTGAACTATTTTGGCAACTTTCTTCCCAAATTGAGCACACTGTTAAAGCTGCTACATGTGCTCCGATGCAAAGGTCGTGATTGGGTCTGCGGGGATAGCCAGGAAAGGGCTTTTGATAGAGCACACAATGTGTTATGCTCCAACAAACTGTTAACATTATATGACCCGTGTAAGAAACTAGTTTTAACGTGTGATGCGTCGTCCTATGGGGTCAGGTGTGTGCTGCAGCATGTGAATGCCAATGGTCAGTTACAGCCAGTAGCTTCTGCCTCCAGAAGTCTGTCCCGGGCAGAAAGGGGCTACGGGATGGCAGAAAAGGAAGCGCTAGCATGTGTATATGCAGTAAAAAAAAATTTACCAGTACCTGTTCGGCAGGAAATTTGAGCTGGAGACAGATCACAAATCCCTAATGTCCCTTTTGGCCGACAACAAGGCCATAAATGCGAATACATCGGCCCCTATACAGAGGTGGGCACTTACGTTAGCCGCTTATGACTACACAATTCGGCACAGACCGGGCACTGAAAACTGCACCGATGCACTCAGCAGGCTACCACTAGCCACCACTGAGGGGACAGCTGAGCATGATGGTGAGATGGTCATGGCTGTTGAAGCTTTCGAAAGCGAAGGCTCACCTGTGACAGCCCGTCTGATTAAAGTCTGAACAAATAAAGACCCGCTCCTGTCTTTGGTTGAGAAATGTGTCCTGAATGGGGACTGGGCAATCACGTACGGGGCATGCCCTGAGGAGTTCAAACCGTTTCATAGGCGCAAGGATGAACTCTCGATTCAGACCGATTGCCTACTGTGGGGAAACCGAGTAGTCATGCCCCAGAAGGGCAGAGAGGTATTTATCAGAGAAATTCACAATGAGCACCCAGGCATTATCATAAGAACATAAGAACATAAGAATTAGGAACAGGAGTAGGCCATCTAGCCCCTCGAGCCTGCTCCGCCATTCAATAAGATCATGGCTGATCTGGTCGTGGACTCAGCTCCACTTACCCGCCCTCTCCCCGTAACCCTTAATTCCCTTATTGTTTAAAAATCTATCTATCTTTGACTTGAAAACATTCAATGAGCTAGCCTCAACTGCTTCCTTGGGCAGAGAATTCCACAGATTCACAACCCTCTGGGAGAAGAAATTCTTTCTCAACTCGGTTTTAAATTGGCTCCTCCGTATTTTGAGGCTGTGCCCCCTAGTTCTAGTCTCCCCCACCAATGGAAACAACCTCTCTGCCTCTATCTTGTCTATCCCTTTCATGATTTTAAATGTTTCTATAAGATCACCCCTCATCCTTCTGAACTCCAAGGAGTAAAGACCCAGTCTACTCAATCTATCATCATAAGTTAACCCCCTCATTTCTCGAATCAGCCTAGTGAATCGTCTCTGTACCCCTTCCAAAGCTAGTATATCCTTCCTTAAGTAAGGTGACCAAAACTGCACGCAGTACTCCAGGTGCGGCCTCACCAATACCTTATACAGTTGCAGCAACACCTCCCTGCTTTTGTACTCCATCCCTTTTGCAATGAAGGCCAACATTCCATTTGCCTTCCTGATTACCTGCTGCACCTGCAAACTAACCTTTTGGGATTCATGTACAAGGACCCCCAGGTCCCTCTGCACCACAGCATGTTGTAATTTCTCCCCATTCAAATAATATTCCCTTTTACTGTTTTTTTTCCCAAGGTGGATGACCTCACACATTCCAACATTGTATTCCATCTGCCAAACCTTAGCCCATTCGCTTAACCTATCCAAATCTCCTTGTAGCCTCTCTGTGTCCTCTACACAACCCGCTTTCCCACTAATCTTAGTGTCATCTGCAAATTTTGTTGCACTACACTCTGTCCCCTCCTCTAGGTCATCTATGTATATTGTAAACAGTTGTGGTCCCAGCACTGATCCCTGTGGCACACCACTAACCACTGATTTCCAACCCGAAAAGAACCCATTTATCCCGACTCTCTGCTTTCTGTTCGCCAGCCAATTCTCTATCCATGCTAATACATTTCCTCTGACTCCGCGTACCTTTATCTTCTGCAGTAACCTTTTGTGTGGCACTTTATCGAATGCCTTTTGGAAATCTAAATACACCACATCCATCGGTACACCTCTATCCACCATGCTCGTTATATCCTCAAAGAATTCCAGTAAGTTAGTTAAACATGATTTCCCTTTCATGAATCCATGCTGCGTCTGCTTGATTGCACTATTCCTCTCCAGATGTCCCGCTATTTCTTCCCTAATGATAGTTTCAAGCATTTTCCCCACTACAGATGTTAAACTAACCGGCCTATAGTTACCTGCCTTTTGCCTGCCCCCTTTTTTAAACAGAGGCGTTACATTAGCAGCTCTCCAATCCGCTGGTACCTCCCCAGAGTCCAGAGAATTTTGGTAGATTATAACAAATGCATCTGCTATAACTTCCGCCATCTCTTTTATTACCCTGGGATGCATTTCATCAGGACCAGGGGACTTGTCTACCTTCAATCCCATTAGTCTGTCCAGCACTACCTCCCTAGTGATAGTGATCATCTCAAGGTCCTCCCTTCCCACAATTTTTGGCATGGTTTTTGTGTCTTCCACTGTGAAGACGGAAGCAAAATAATTGTTTAAGGTCTCAGCCATTTCCACATTTCCCATTATTAAATCCCCCTTTTCATCTTCTAAGGGACCAACATTTACTTTAGTCACTCTTTTCCGTTTTATATATCTGTAAAAGCTTTTACTATCTGTTTTTATGTTTTGCGCAAGTTTACCTTCGTAATCTATCTTCCCTTTCTTTATTGCTTTTTTAGTCATTCTTTGCTGTTTCTTAAAATCTTCCCAATCCTCTAGTTTCCCACTAACCTTGGCCACCTTATACGCATTGGTCTTTGATTTGATACTTTCCTTTATTTCCTTGGTTATCCACGGCTGGTTATCCCTTCTCTTGCCGCCCTTCTTTTTCACTGGAATATATTTTTGTTGCGCATTATGAAAGAGCTCCTTAAAAGTCCTCCACTGTTCCTCAATTGTGCCACCGTTTAGTCCTTGTTTCCAATCTACTTTAGCCAACTCTGCCCTCATCCCACTGTAGTCCCCTTTGTTTAAGCATAGTACTCTCGTTTCTGACACAACTTCCTCATCCTCAATCTGTATTACAAATTCAACCATATTGTGATCACTCATTCCGAGAGGATCTTTTACGAGGAGATCGTTTATTTTTCCTGTCTCGTTACACAGGACCAGATCCAAAATGGCTTGCTCCCTTGTAGGCTCTGTTACATACTGTTCTAAGAAACAATCCTGTATGCATTCTATGAATTCCTCCTCCAGGCTACCCCCTGCGATTTGATTTGACCAATCGATATGTAGGTTAAAATCCCCCATAACTACTGCCGTTCCTTTTTCACATGCCTCCATTATTCCCTTGATTATTGCCCGCCCCACCATGAAGTTATTATTTGGGGGCCTATAAACTACGCCGACCAGTGACTTTTTCCCCTTACTATCTCTAATCTCCACCCACAATGATTCAACATTTTGTTCATTGGAGCCAATATCATCCTTCACAACTGCCCTGATATCATCCCTTATTAACAGAGCTACCCCACCTCCCTTCCCTTCCTGCCTATCTTTCCGAATCATCAGATACCCCTGTACGTTTAATTCCCAGTCCTGGCCACCTTGCAACCATGTCTCTGTAATGGCCACCAAATCATACCCATTTGTAATGATTTGTGCCGTCAACTCATTTACTTTATTTCTAATGCTGTGTGCATTTAGGTAGAGTGTTTTCATCCTAGTTTTTAAACCATGATTTTTAGTTTTTACCCCTCCTGCAGCCCTTTTATATTCAGTGGCCCTTTTTGTTTCTTGCCTTTGGTTTCTCTGTCCTCCACTTTTACTCATCTCTTTTCTGTCTTTTGTTTTTGTCTCCTTTTTGTTTCCCTCTGTCTCCCTGTATTGGTTCCCATCCCCCTGCCATATTAGTTTAACTCCTCACCAACAGCACTAGCAAACACTCCCCCTAGGACATTGGTTCCATTCCTGCCCAAGTGCAGACCGTCCGGTTTGTACTGGTCCCACCTCCCCCAGAACCTGTTCCAATGCCCCATGAATTTGAATCCCTCCCTGCTGCACCACTGCTCAAGCCACGTATTCATCTGTGCTATCCTGTGATTCCTACTCTGACTAGCACGTGGCACTGGTAGCAATCCCGAGAATACTACTTTTGAGGTCCTACTTTTTAATTTAACTCCTAGCTCCTTAAATTCGTCTCGTAGGACCTTATCGCTTTTTTTACCTATGTCGTTGGTACCAATGTGCACCACGACAACTGGCAGTTCTCCCTCCCTTTTCAGAATGTCTTGCACTCGCTCGGAGACATCCTTGACCCTTGCACCAGGGAGGTAACATACCATCCTGGAGTCTCGATTGCGGCTGCAGAAACGCCTATTTATTCCCCTTATGATTGAATCCCCTATCACTATCGCTCTCCCACTCTTTTTTATGCCCTCCTGTACAACAGAGCCAGCCACGATGAAGGCATGATGAAGGCAATTGCCAGGTCACACGTTTGGTGGCCAGGGATAGATGCAGACCTGGAACTTTGTGTTCGCAGGTGCAACACGTGTGCTCAGCTGGGCAACGCACCCAGGGAAGCCCCCGTTAGCCCCTGGACCTGGCCCGCCAAGCCATGGTCACGCATCCATGTGGACAATGCAGGTCCTTTCATGGGGAAAATATTTTTGGTTATAGTAGACGCCTGCTCCAAATGGATTGAGTGTGCCATTTTAAATTCAAGCACATCCTCTGCCACGGTGGAAAGTCAACGGGCAATGTTCGCTGCCCATGGCCTACCGGACGTCTTGGTCAGTGACAATGGCCCGTGTTCACAAGCACTGAATTCCAGGACTTCATGGCAGGCAATGGAATCAACCATTTCAGAACGGCACCATTCAAGCCAGCCTCAAACGACCAGGCGGAACGAGCAGTGCAGATAATCAAACAGGGGAGGCTCAGAAACCAAGAGGGTTCCCTACAAAGCCGCTTATCATGCCTCCTGTTGGCCAATAGATCCCGACCACACTCGCTCACAGGGGTTCCACCCGCAGAGCTGCTAATGAAAAGGACGCTCAAAACCAGGTTATCCCTTATACACCCTACTATGAAAGAAATTGTTGAGAGCAGGTATCAGTCACAATGTGACTACCATGACAGGAATGCGAGGGCGCGATGCATTGATGTCAATGACCTTGTTTTTGTCCTTAATTACGCTGCAGGGCCCAAATGGCTCGCAGGCACTGTAATTGCCAAAGAGGGGAATAGGGTTTTGGTAGTTAAACTTACCAATGGACAAATCTGCCGCAAACACATGGATCAAACTTAAAGGAGTTCCAACAATCCCATAGAAGAAGCAGAGGAAGAACATGACGTAGAGTTCACTCCACCACAGGTGACCAAACACCGGAACAAGTGGAGGAGAGCCCAGTCACTGTGGGCAGTCCGGACAGGCCTGAGGCACCGCAAACAGCAGACACTCAGGCCAGCGCCCAACAACCGGAGCCCCAACTCAGGCGCTCTACAAGGGAGCGTAAATCACCAGAGAGACTTAACCTGTGATCCCAATAAGACTTTTGGGGGGAGGTGATGCCATGTATTCAACTATTATTGTAACCCATGTATAAGCTGACCTAAGTTGTACACCTTGAAAACACTGACTACAAGGGGCGAACTTGTGAGAGACACTCCTAACCTGGACTTTCCAGTATAAAAGGGGAAGCTCCACCCACCGTCTGTCTCTTAAGGTCTTGGTAATAAAGGTAACTGGTCACAAGTGATCTTTTCTCAAGTATGGGCCTCATATGCATTTATACTATATAGTAAGGACATATTAAAGACAGTGAAGATGAAGAGACACCATCACTCGATCTTGCACTCGCAGCCACCAGCTCAGAGACTGACATGACGTGTAATTTAAAGGCTAGGAAAGAGAAGAGATATGCACATGGTGAAACACTGGGCACAAGTGTGCAGGAGCCAGGGCAGGGGAAAGGATAGCTCAGATGCCAGTTTGACGGAGCGGACTCAGATGTGGACTTTGATGGACCAAGCTACAGCACTAACTTGGCACAGGACTTTGTGCAGAGCTTGGAGCCCATTTCCAACATAGAACGGGTGGTCACCTCCATCAGCACACCTGTGGGACCCACTATGATGCAGCACCTGATGGCAGATATCACAGCTTCCATTGTAGCACAAGCAGCTTCCACCGACCGGAGTGTTGCAGTGGAAGCTCAGACTGCTTTCATCATGGCTCTTGATACCAGTGTACAAAGCAGCTTCCAGGGCGTCACAGGACTCCAGCAATCTGTTCATCAACAGATCACTAGGAGCGCTGAGGCGCCACCCCAGGAAAGTGGCAGTGGCTCCATGGAGTATGAACCTGCTGTCCTCCAGGGCTCCTCCAGAGTGGTCCAGGCAGTGAAAGCATATCCGCGGCATAACTAAAACCGCCTATTTCCACCTCCATAACATTGCCCATCTCCGCCCCTGCCTCAGCTCATCCACTGCCGAAATCCTCATCCATGCATTCATTACTTCTAGACTTGACTATTGCAAAGCACTCCTGGCTGGCCTCCCACATTCTACCTTATGTAAACTAGAGGTGATCCAAAATTCGGCAGCCCATGTCCTAACCCGCACCAAGTCCTGCTCACCCATCACCCCTGTGCTCGCTGACCTACATTGTTTTCCGGTTATGAAACGCCTCAATTTCAAAATTTTCATCTGTATTTTCAAATCCCTCCATGGCCTCACCCCTCCCTATCTCTGTAATCCCCTTCACCCCACAACCCCCCCGAGATATGTGCGCTCCTCAAAATGTTCTCTTTTGACCATCCCTAATTATAATCGCTCAACCATCAGTGACCGTGCCTTCAACTGCCTGAGCCCTAAGCTCTGGAACTCCTTCCCTAAACCACTCCACCTCTCTACCTCTCTTTCCTCCTTTAAGTCGCTCCTAAAACCTACCTTTTTGACCAAGCTTTTGGTCACCTGCCATAATTTCGTCTTATGTGGCTCGGTGTCAAATTTGTTTTTTCTTGTAATACTGCTGTGAAGCACCTTGGGACGTTTTACTACATTAAAGGCGCTAAATAAATATAAGTTGTTGTTGTTGTTGAGGACACAAAAATTGTGCTCTATAATATACCTTGTGGCAGCATGGCTCTCACTGAATGCCTGATGTGCACGTGTGCATGGGTTCCAGACTGGATGCATAAGCTGTAAGAACATAAGAATTAGGAGCAGGAGTAGGCCATTTGGATCATGGCTGATCCGATCTTGGCCTCAACTCCACTTCCCTGCCCTCTCCCGATAACCCTTCACTCCATTAACTTTCAAAAATCTGTCTATCTCCAACTCCACTGCTCTCTGGGGTAAAGAATTCCAAAGATTCACAACCATCTGAGAGAAGAAATTCCTCCTCATTTCCATTTTAAATGGGCGACCCCAAATTCTAGACTCCCCCACGAGGGGAAACATCTTCTCTGCATCTACCCTGTCAAGACATGAGTGGATAACCCTTGTCACCCAGTAGCCAGCTTTTGATTTGACATGGTGGCTCAAATACTGGTGGCACAGAATGAACGAATCGTGACTGCTGCCAGAATACTGGGCATTGACATACATGATGCACTGCCCGTGGTCACACACTAACTACACATTGAGGGAATGCAATTCTTTTCTGTTAAGGAAAATGGCAGAATTGACATGAGGCGCACTAATAGTAGTGCATACAGTCAATGGCACCCTGCATCATGGGGAAGCCTGCAACCTGAACTCACTCCACCTGCTTCTCTTTGGCAAGAAGGAATGAGATGAAGCTGTCTGTCTGTGTAAAAAGAGTCTCACTGACCCCCCTTACTGCAAAATGAGAGATATTGCTAATATCTCCAGCAGCCGCCTGGAAGGAGCCAGATGCATAAAAGTTCAGAACCATGATCACCTTAACAGCCACTGGCAATGCAGTCCTTGTCCCACACTGAGGTTGGAGATATTGCTGCAGATATGAAATAAACATAGTGAGAGAGAAAGTGTTAAGGGGTTTAGCATCTTTGAAAGTGGATAAACCCGCAGGCCCGGATGAAATGTATCCCAGGCTGTTAAGAGAAGCAAAAGAGAAAATAGCAGAGACTCTGACCATCATTTTCCAATCACCTCTGGCTACAGGTGTGGTGCCGGAGGACTGGAGGACTGCAAACATTGTACCTTTGTTTAAAAAGGGAGAAAGGAATAGAGCAAGTAATTACAGGCCAGTCAGCCTAACCTCGGTGGTGGGAAAATATTGGAAAAAATTCTGAGGGACAGGATAAATCTTCATTTAGAAAGAAAAGGATTAATCAAGGACATTCAGCATGGATTTGTTAACAGAAGGTCGTGTCTGACTGACTTGATTGAATTTTTTGATAGGTAACAAGGAGGGTCGATGAGGTCAGTGCATTTGATGTAGTGTATATGGATTTTAGCAAGGCTTTTGATAAGGTCCAAAATGGCAGATTGGTCATGAAAGTAAAAGCTCATGGGATCGAAGGCAAAGTGGCAAGTTCAATCCAAAATTGGCTCAGAGGCAGGAAACAAAGAACATAAGAATTAGGAACAGGAGTAGGCCATCTAGCCCCTTGAGCCTGCTCCGCCATTCAACAAGATCATGGCTGATCTGGCCGTGGACTCAGCTCCACTTACCCGCCCGCTCCCCATAACCCTTAATTTCCTTATTGGTTAAAAATCTATCTATCTGTGATTTGAATACATTCAATAAGCTAGCCTCAACTGCTTCCTTGGGCAGAGAATTCCACAGATTCACAACCCTCTGGGAGAAGAAATTCCTTCTCAACTCAGTTTTAAATTGGCACCCCTATATTTTGAGGCTGTGCCTCCTAGTTCTAGTCTCCCCGACCAGTGGAAACAACCTCTCTGCCTCTATCTTGTCTATCCCTTTTATTATTTTAAATGTTTCTATAAGATCTCCCCTCATCCTTCTGAACTCCAACGAGTAAAGACCCAGTCTACTCAATCTATCGTCATAAGGTAACCCGCTCATCTCCAGAATCAGCCTAGTGAATCGTCTCTGTACCCCCTCCAGAGCTAGTATATCCTTCCTTGTTCTTATACGTTTCGCTAAGATCACCTCTCATTCTTCTGAATTCCAATGAGTAGAGGCCCAACCTTCTCAACCTTTCCTCAGAAGTCAACCCCCCTCATCTCCGGAATCAACCTAGTGAACCTTCTCTGAACTGCCTCCAAAGCACGTATACCCTTTCGTAAATATGGAAACCAAAACTGTACGCAGTATTCCAGGGGTGGCCTCACCAATACCCTATACAATTGTAGCAAGACTTCCCTGCTTTTATACTCCATCCACTTTCAATAAAGACCAAGATGTTATTGGTCTTCCTGATTTCTTGCTGTAACTGCATACTAAACTTTTGTGTTTCTTGCACAAGTACCCCCAGGTCCCGTTGTAATGCAGCGCTTTGCAATTTTTCGCCATTTAAATAATAACTTGCTCTTTGATTTTTTTCTGCCAAAATGTATGACCTCACACTTTCCAAAATTATACTCCATCTGCCAAATTTTTGCCCATTCACTTAGCCTGTCTGACCTTTTGCAGATTTTTTGTGTTGTCTTCACACATTGCTTTTCCTCCCATCTTTGTATCGTCAGCAAACTTGGCTACGTTACACTCAGTCCCTTCCTCCAAGTCGTTAATATAGATTGTAAATAGTTGGGGTCCCAGCACTGATCCCTGCAGCACACCAATAGTTACTGATTGCCAACCCGAGAATGAACCATTTATCCCGACTCTCTGTTTTCTGTTAGTTAGCCAATCCTCTATCCATGCCCAATCCCGTGAACTTTTATTTTGTGCAGTAACCTTTTATGTAGCACCTTGTCAAATGCCTTCTGGAAGTCCAAATACACCATATCTACTGGTTCCCCTTTATCCACCTTGTTCGCTACATCCTCAAAAATTCGAGGCCTGGCTGGGGGCAGGCATTGGGAATACAAGAGCAAGAACATAATATAAGAGCATAAGAATATAAGAAATAGGAGCAGGAGTAGGCCATTTGGCCCCTCAAGCCCGTTCCGCCATTCAATAAGATCATGGCTGATCTGACCAGGGACTCAGATCTACTTCCCTGCCCACTCCCCACAACCTTTTACTCCCTTATCACGCAAAAATCTGTCTATCTCGCCTTAAATATATTCAATGACCCAGCATCTACATTTCTCTGGGGCAGAGAATTCCATAGATTTACAACCCTCTGAGAAGAAATTCCTCCTCATTTCAGTTTTAAATGGGTGACCCCTTATTCTGAGACTATGGGCCAGAACCTCTACTTTTGTGGTTATCGCCCAAAAATGGGCGATATTTCCAGCGTGGGCGGTAAAAAAGAGTTTTCAGATCACCGGCTTATCGCGCATTTTCAAACAACCTAGTCTCCACTTTTGAAAATGGGCGTTACCACGAACGATATAAAATGGGCGGTAGTGTTACATTTTTTTGACATTCTGCCATAAAGCGTGGCCGTCCTTATCAACGGCATGGCAATGCTCGATTCCTGCAATTCTGGAGGTCAAGGGTCACCATGACATGCACAGAAGAGGAGACAGAGAGAGATGGAGCTCAAAGGAACTGAAGGCGTGGCTGGGTGTGGTGTGGCTGCTTTGGGAGGAAGGAGGGAGACTTTAGAGCTTCACAGCAAGTAGGCAAACAAAAAGTAGGTGTTACCAGCCACATATTTCACCGAATTTGGCCTATAATGAAGTGAGAGGAGGAGGCATCTCAGCACGCTGTGGAGACTGAAGCTGGAAAGAGCAGTGGGCTGGGAGAGGAGCACATTGGAGGCCGTAAAAGAGCGAGGAGGTTCTCGGACGAGGCAAATGCCTCTCTCCTGCAGGAGGTCGAGTTACGCTGGGGTGATTTGACACAGGGAGGGTGTGGGAAGCCCACCCCAAAGGCATACCAGAAGATATGGACTGAGATAGCAGAGATGGTCTCGTCGGTGACCAACAAGGTGCGTGAGGACAACCAATGCCACAAACGATGGAACGACCTTGTGGGATCTGCAAGAGTAAGTATTACATTGATTTGCATGTACTTATGTATTTATATAATTTGATTTGTCACAGTCATGAGTGACTATCAGCAGATATGAGGTCTTTCACTTTTAACGGGAATGTTTTACTCAAAGCCTGCGGTCACGGTATATGTCTTTAGGTAAAGAATGATAACAATCATAATAATGATGATTACATCTGTCGGTTATGTGTTGTATCAGTCTCTGTGATAGTACCTAGCAATGATATCATGCAATGGTCTCGTGCCATGTCGTCCTGTCACCTTTTACAGAAGAAGTTATCGACGATGAGGTCCGTGAAGAGGCGAATGGGTGGGGTCCACCACTCCCCAGCGACATCACTGACATGGAGGAGCGTGTGCTCGCACTCGTGGGGAAGCACCCCCTATCAGCCACGGACGCATCTGCAGACCCTGAAGTGATGCCACGTGAGTACAGCTTACACCATTGCGTCACGTAAAGTCTATAGAGGCCACACCCACTCATATCCAAACAATAATATATGATAGATGATCCCTAAAATTGTCCTAGAAATAATGCTGGACTAATGAAAATCATTGCAATGTACAATGTGTTGATGGTCATGAAATGTGATGTCTGCGATGATTTTGATAGGCGGTGGTGCTTTTGTCGTGCATATGCTGTGTGTAGCGCTGGACTCACCTTGTCACCATATCACCCCTTTCTCCTCTAATAACCTCATTTGTGTTTTGCAGCTCAGCCAGCAGCATGGTCCCAGGCAAGGCCACAGAGGCCAGAAGGTGGGGGCGCAGGGCAGGAGTCGGCGGACTCCTACTACATCTGGTGCTGAGGAGCTCCGATTGTCGCCCATCAATCTGCTGGGTCTGTTCTCAACGGATGAGAGCGCGGACTTCGAAGAACCTGCAACGCCACACTCCAGAACCTATTCCATGCCAAGGCCATCTAGTGGTCCTCCAGTCATTCCCGCCTCCACTCTGGAGGTGCCGGCCCCAAGCACCTCTCCACAGGGCACCCCATTTGTCCCCAGGACGGCGCCGACCCCGTGGAGGCCTCGTGGACGCGGCAGGTCTGTTCCACGAGCGCAACATGAGAGCAGAGAGATGGTACAGTTGTCGAGGAGGACTGTAGACATTGGTGACCAGCTCATCGCAGCATTGGGGGGCATATCCTGACAGCTGTCCACCATGACCGAGTACATTCCACGCATGGCGGAGTCCCTGGATGCGATAGCCAGGAACACTGCTGCCATAGGCCTCCCAGTGGTCCCCAAGTGCGGCACTCCACCCCTAGGTTCCGCACTACCACTGCGAATGACAGATGAGAGCAAGGACTAAGATCCTGTTTCTGTATCAGAGAATGTTGCCCCTTCGGCACCTGTCCGCTCCCGTCCCAGTCCAACCAACGCATCTGTCTTCATCCCCCACAATGAGGCACCACCTAAGGAGCTCCTCAGTCAGGCACCGTGGAGCGAGGAGGGGAAGGGGTAGAGGCGGGGAAAATAAGAGGAGGGGGGAAGTAAAGTGCGCAGTTGATGGCTGTGTTATATCTCCATCTGGGTGTCTGCAATTTGTTGGAGGCCATGCTCCTGCTTTAGCTTTGTATTCTGTGTTGCTGGACATGTTTAACATGTGATTTATGCCAATGGTGGAAAAAGTGGGGTGTGGGCGGGCCTGGGTGTTATTGGCTGTGATATTTATGATTTCAGACCAATGTTGGTATTAAATTTTTGTTATTGAACATAACCTTGTTGTGCATTCTCTCAGATAGCTGGACTGTGACACTCTGGTGATTCCTTACGTAATCAACGTAAACTTTAACTGGCACCAAGGTGATGGGCACCATTGATGTCTGAGCTACACACACACAGCAGTGTGTCAGCGTTGTCACTCACATCAGCGCTCTTTCAGGTAAATCTTTCAGCTATCAGCTCCTCACGTAAGAGTGGGATTTAACAAACGCTAGCCACACTGTTTGTTACGGTTATTTCCACTTTTTGTGGGCGGTTTTTTGGGTGAGCGATATTGTGGGCGAGATATGGGCGAGGTGGTGAAATTGATGATGGGTGATTTCATGGCCGCCAGTTTGGGTAAATATGCTCTTTATGACAAAAAACAGTGGGCGGGCGTTAATATTGAATCTCGGCGTTAATTCTGTGCGGAAAGTAACGCTGGGCGATATTATGGGCGTTGATTTAGCCCATTCTGCTGATTCCGCCCAAAAAAGTGGGCGGGTGGTAATATTTTTTCCCAGAGTTAAGCACATGGGGAAAGTAACACTCGCCGATAAGTTTCCTAAAAAAGCCCGTCAGCTTCCATTTTGTGCCAAAATGGGCGATATATGGGCGTTATACGTCATTTCAGCGGTTAAATGGGCGTTAAGAGGACGTTAAGCATACAAAAAAAGTGGATATTCTAGCCCATAGTCCCCTAGCTTTAATTTTCCCTATGAGTGGAAATATCTTCTCTGCATCCACCTTGTCAAGCCCCCTCATTAGCTTAAATATTTCGATAAGATCACCACTTATTCTAGGCCCAACCTACTCAACCTATCTTCATAAATCAACCCCCTCATCTCCTGAATCAACTTAGTGAACCTTCTCTGAACAGCCTCCAATGCAAGTATATCCTTCCTTAAATACGGAGGCCAAAACTGTATGCAGTACTCTAGATGTGGCCTCACCAATACCCTGTACAGTTGTAGCAGGACTTCATGCTTTTATACTCTATCCCCCTTGCAATAAAGGCCAACATTCCATTTGCCTTCCTAATTACTTGCTGTACCTGCATACTCACTTTTTGTGTTTCATGCACAAGGACTCCCAGGTCCCTCTGCACTGCACCACTTTTCAATTTTTCTCCATTTAAATTATAATTTGCTTTTCTATTTTTTCTGCCAAAGTGGATAACCTCACAGTTTCCCACATTATACTCCATCTGCCAAATTTTTGCCCGCTCACTTAGCCTGTCTATATCCTTCTGCAGATTTTTTTGTGTCCTCCTCACAATTTGCTTTCCCACCCATCTTTGTATCATCAGCAAATTTGGCTACATTACACTCGGTCCCTTCATCCAAGTCATTAATATAGATTGTAAATTGTTGAGGAGCCAGCACTGATCCCTGCGGCACCCCATTAGTCACTGTTTGCCAATCGGAAATTGACCCAGTTATCCCAACTCTCTGTTTTCTGTTAATTAGCCAATCCTCCAACCATGCTAATATATTACCCCCAACCCCGTGAACTTTTATCTTGTGCAGTAACCTTTTATGTGGCACCTTATCGAATGCCTTCTGGAAATCCAAATACACCACATCCACTGGTTCCCCCTTATCTACCCTGCTCGTTACATCCTCAAAGAACGCCAGCAAATTTGTCAAACATGATTTTCCTTTCATAAAACCATGCTGACTCTGCTTGATTGAATTATGCTTTTCCAAATGTCCCGCTACTGCTTCCTTAATAATGGACTCCAACATTTTCCGAACAACAGATGTTAGACTAACTGGTTTATAGTTTCCTGCTTTTTGTCTGCCTCCTTTTTTAAATAGGGGCATTACATTTGCGGTTTTCCAATCCACTGGGACCACCCCAGAATCCAGGGAATTTTGGTAGATTACAACCAATGCATCCACGATCTCTGCAGCCACTTCTTTTAAGACCCTGGGATGTAAGCCATCAGGTCCAGGGGACTTGTCTGCCTTTAGTCCCATTATTTTACCAAGTACTATTTCATTTGTGATAGTGATTGTATTAAGTTCCTCCCTACCTATAGGCCCTTGATTATCCACTATTGGGATGTTTTTAATGTCTTCTACCGTGAATACCGATACAAAATAAGTGTTCAACGTCTCTGCCATTTCCCTGTTCTCCATAATTAATTCCCTGGCCTTGTCCTCTATGGGACCAATATTTATTTTACCCACTCTTTTCCTTTTTATGTACCTGTAGAAATTCTTATTATCTGGTTTTATATTTCATGCTAGTTTACTTTCATAATCTATCTTCCCTCTCGTTATCATTTTTTTAGTCATTCTTTTCTGGCTTTTAAAAATGTCCCTATCCTTTGGCCTCTCACGAGTCTTGACCACATTGTATGCTCTTGTTTTCAATTTGATACCATCCCTTATTTCCTTAGTTAGCCACGGATGGTTATCCCTTCTCTTACCATCTTTCCTTCTCGTTGGGATATATTTATGTTGCAAGTTATGAAATATCTACTTAAATGTTTGTCACTGCTCATCAACCGTCCCACACTTTAGTCTATTTTCCCAGTCCACTTTCGTCTACTCTGCCTTCATACCTTTGTAGTCTCCTTTATTTAAGCTTAGGACCCTTGTTTGAGAACCAACTTTCTCACGGTCCAACTGAATTTGAAATTCAACCATATTATGGTCACTCATTCCTAGAGGATCTTTTACTATGAGATCATTTATTAATCCTGCCTCATTACACAGTACTAAATATAAGTTAGCCTGTTCCCTGGTTGGTTCTGCAATGTACTGTTCAAGGAAACTATCTCTGATACATTCTATGAACTCTTCCTCAAGGCTACCCTGGCCAATTTGCTTTGTCCAATCAATATGAAGGTTAAAAGGATGTTATGCTTGAACTGTATAAAACTCTGGTTAGGCCGCAGCTGGAGTACTGTGTGCAGTTCTGGTCACCACATTACAGGAAAGATGCGATTGCACTGGAATGGGTGCAAAGGAGGTTTACAAGAATGTTGCCTGGACTGGAGAATTTTGGCTATTAGGAAAGATTGGAGATGCTGAGTCTCTTTTCTTTGGAACAGAGGAGGCTGAGGGGAGACCTGATTGAGGTGTATAAAATTATGAGGGGCCTGGATAGAGTGGATAGGAAGGACCTGTTTACCTTGGCAGAGTGGTCAACAACCAGTGAGCATAGATTTAAAGTAATTGGTGGAAAGTTTAGAGGAGATATGAGGGGAAATTTCTTCATCCAGAGGGTAGTATGGTAGAGGCAGAAACCCTGATCACATTTAAAAAGTACATGGCTGTGCACTTGAAGTGCCGTAACCTACAGGGCTATGGACCAAGAGCTGGAAAGTGGGATTAGGCTGGAAAGCTCTTGGTTGGCCGGCACGGATACAATGGGCCAAAATGGTCTCCTTCCATGCTGTAAATTTCTATGATTCTATGAGTACGCATGGATCACGGACGCCATTTTCGAACACAAAAAATGGGTGCTACAGAGCAAAATTTATCACCCAATGTCTACTGTTAATCTGAAGTTATTTCTTACTCGAAAAATAATTGACGTATCCAGTACAAATTGTGCAATGTTCCTAAAACTGCACATGGTGATTTTTGGATTATTTCAATTTGAATTAACAGAAAATACAAATTACACAACATGAAATGATGAATAGAATCTCGAGGCTAGAAATAGAATCAAATTACATTTTTAACATTTAAAATGGCAAAATGACCAAGTGTTTGGAATATTCTCAGTCCTCCATATCCCAACACAGCCATAAAAAGCAGTGTTCATGTGGTTTCAGTATATAAAGTGTTACGGTTTTTTTTGCAAGAAATGCACAGTACTATAATTTAGCAGGATTATCTGCAAACCCAATATATTTTCAGAGAAGAAGATAATGATTAGAACCAACACAATTGCATAATAATTCTTTAAAAGCCTGCAGGAAGGGGTAACTTGACAGTTGCAATGTCTAAATGTCGGATGCCTTGACTGAGTTCCAAGAATTAAACTTACAGTCTTGACTGATTCTCAACAGTAGTTCACTAAGAGCATGGCTTTCACCCGACTCACCAGTGAGAGAAAGGAAACATTATCTACGAACACACTAGGTTCATTTGATGCCAGAACTTAACTAAATATTACCTAGATTATGTCATCTTTAAGCCTCAGGGAAATAATTCTGTATTCTTTCACCTGTAAAAGTTAACAATAGAATAGAAAAGCACACAAATTACCATTGTGATTCTGAATTTGGATAAAATGAACTCTACTTCAAGAAATGTCTTCCTAATGATGTTAGAGCAGCAAAACATTGAGTTGCAACCCAGCTATGTATGTCCTAGAGCACAGTACTTGATACATTAAATAGTCCAAAAGGTTTGACACAAATTCGGCTATGTCAGCTGTGGCTTAGTGGGTAGCACACTCGCCTCTGAGTCAGAAGGTTGTGCGTCCCATTCCAGGAACTTGAGCACAAAAAATCTAGGCTGAAACTCCAGTGCAGTGCTGAGGGAGCGTTGCACTGTCGGAGGAGCCATCTTTCGGATGAGATGTTAAACCAAGGTCCCGTCTGCTCTCTCAGGTGACCGTAAAAAATTCCATGGCACTATTTCAAAGAATAGCAGGGGAGTTATCCCCGGTGTCCTGGCCAGTATGTATCCCTCAATCAACATAACAAAAACAGATTATCTAAATGCAAGTCTTTCTTTTTTAATATTTTCCCAGGCTCCCCATCACCGGTGGGACTTTACACGCCACTGCTGGGAGGTTCCACCCACAGCACAAGCCATGTCCACAAGAATTTGACTCAAAGACTCAGTGGCCTGCTTAGTAGGGCACTTTAAGGAAGAAATTAAATATTCACAGAGTTTTTGTCAGGATTAGAGTTTAGAAGAGTCAGAAGTGATCTCATTTAAACATACAAAATTCTTACAGGGCTTGACAGGGTAGATAGAAACATAGAAACATAGAAATTTACAGCGCATAAGGGGGCCATTTCAGCCCACCTTGTCCGCGCCAGCCGACAAAGAGCCGCACGGCTCTTGTCAGCAGCCCTAAAGGTTACATATAAGCAAAGGCAAAGAGCACCCAGCCCAACCAGTCCACCTCACACAACTGCGACACCCCTTATACTGAAACATTCTACACTCCACCCCAACCAGAGCCACATGATCTCCTGGGAGAGGCAAAAAACAGATAAAGACCCAGGCCAATTTAGGGAGAAAAAATCTGGGAAAATTCCTCTCCGTCCCATCCAGGCGATCGACACTAGACCAGGAGATCATCCTGACCGTATTCTATTCATTGCAATACTTACCATTATATCTGCGCTGTCCAACAAAAGGTCATCCAGTCTAATCTCAATTACCAGCTCTAGGTCAGTAACCCTGCAGGTACGGCACTTTAAGTGTCCATCCAACAATAGTGGTGAGGGTTTCACATCCACCACTCTTCCAGGCAGCGAGTTCCAGATCCCCACAAGCCCACCCCTCAAATCCCCTCTAAACCTTCCACCAACCACCTTAAAACTATGCCCCCTCATAATAGACCCCTCCACCAATGGAAATAGGCCCTTCCTATCCACTATGTCCGGGCCCCTCAATATTTTGTACATCTCAATGAGGTCTCCTCTCAACCTCCTCTGTTCCAATGAGAACAAACCCAGCCTATCCAATCTGTCCTCATAACTTAGATTCTCCATTCCAGGCAGCATCCGAGTAAATCTCCTCTGCAACCTCACTAGTGCAATCACGTCCTTCGTATAATACAGCGACCAGAACTGCATGCAGTACTCCAGCTGTGGCCTAACCATAGTATTATACAATTTAAACATAACCTCCCTGCTCTTATATTCTATGCCTCGGCCAATAAAGGCAAGCATTCCGTATGCCTTTTTAACCACCTTATCCACCTGGCCTGTCTGTGGACAAGCACTCCAAGGTCATCTATACTATTAAGTGGCCTACCACTTAATGTGTTTATCCTTTCCTTATTAGCCCTCCCAAAGTGCATCACCTCACACTTCTCAGAATTAAATTCCATTTGCCACTGCTCTGTCCACCTGACCAGTAGATTACTATCCTCCTGCAGCCCATGACTTTCCTCTTCATTATCAACCACACAGCCAATCATGGTTGATCTGATCATGGACTCAGTTAATAAGAACATAAGAAATATGAGCAGGAGTAGGCCATACGTCACCTCGGGCCTGCTCCGCCATTCAATAAGATCATGGCTGATCCGATCATGGACTCAGGTCCACTTCCCTGCCCGCTCCCCATAACCCCTTATCCCCTTATCATTTAAGAAACGATTCATTTTTGTCTTAAATTTATTTAATGTCCCAGCTTCCACAGCTCTCTGAGGCAGCGAATTCCACAGATTAACAACGCTCTGAGAGAAGAAATTTCTCCTCATCTCAGTTCTAAATGGGCGGCCCTTACTCTAAGATCATGTCCTCTAGTTCTAGTCTCCCCCACCAGTGGAAACATCCTCTCTACATCCACCTTGTCAAGCCCTCTCATAATCTTATACATTTCGATAAGATCACCTCTCATTTTTCTGAATTCCAATGAGCAGAGGCCCAACCTACTCAACCTTTCCTCATAAGTCAACCCCCTCATCCCCGGAATCAACCTAGTGAACCTTCTCTGAACTGCCTCCAAAGCAAGCATATCCTTTCGTAAATTGCACGCAGTATTCCAGGTGTGGCCTCACCAATATCCTGTACTGCTGTAACAAGACTTCCCTGCTTTTATACTCCATCCCCTTTGCAATAAAGGCCAAGATTCCATTAGCCTGCCTGATCACTTACTGTACCTGCATACTAACCTTTTGTGTTTCATGCACAAGTACCCCCAGGTCCCACTGTACTGCATCACTTTGCAATCTTTCTCCATTTAAATAATAACTTGCTCTTTGATTTTTTTTCTGCCAAAATGCATGACCTCACACTTTCCAACATTGTACTCCACCTGCCAAATTTTTGCCCACTCACTTAGCCTGTTTATGTCCTTTTGCAGCTTTTTTATGTCCTCCTCACACATTGCTTTTCCTCCCATCTTTGTATCATCAGCAAACTTGGCTACGTTACACTCAGTCCCTTCTTCCAAGTCGTTAATATAGATTGTAAATAGTTGGGGTCCTAGCACATCCACTTCACTGCCCACTCCCCATAACCCTTTACTTCCTTATCGCTCAAAAATCTGTCTATCTCCACCTTAAATATATTCAAAGACCCCACCTTCACAGCTCTCTGGGGCAGAGAATTCCATAGATTTACAAGCTTCTGAGAGAAGAAATTCCTCCTCATCCCAGTTTTAAATGGGCGTCCCCTTATTCTGAGACCAGGTCCCCTAGTTTTAGTGTCCCCTATGAATGGAAATATCCTCTCTGCATCCACCTTGTTGAGCCCCCTCATTATCTTATATGTTTCGATAAGATCACCTCTCATTCTTCTGAACTCCAATGTGTACTGGCCCAACCTACTCAACCTATCTTCATAAGTCAACCCCCTCATCTCCAGAATCAACCTAGTGAACCTTCTCTGAACAGCCTCCAATGTAAGTATATCCTTCCTTAAATACGGAGACTAAAACTGTATGCAGTATTCTAGGTGTGGCCTCACCAATACCCTGTACAGTTGTAGAACTTCTCTGCTTTTATACTCTATCCCCTTGCAATAAAGGCCAACATTCCATTTGCCTTCCTGATTACTTGCTGTACCTGCATACTCACGTTTTGTGTTTTATGCACAAGGATCCCCAGGTCCCTCTGTAATGAAACAATTTGCAATTTTTCTCCATTGAAATTGTAATTTGATTTTCTATTTTTTCTGCCAAAGTGGATCAGCTCACATTTTCCCACATTTTGTTGTTTCCATTGGTGGGGGAGACTAGAACTCGGGGGCACAGCCTCAAAATACAGAGGAGCCAATTTAAAACCGAGTTGAGAAAAAATTTCTTCTCCCAGAGGGTTGTGAATTTGTGGAATTCTCTGCCCAGGGAAGCAGTTGAGGCTAGCTCATTGAATGTTTTCAAGTTAAAGATAGATAGATTTTTAACCAATAAGGGAATTAAGGGTTACGGGGAGAGGGCGGGTAAGTGGAGCTGAGTCCACGAGCAGATCAGCCATGATCTTATTGAATGGCGGGGCAGGCTCGAGGGGCTAGATGGCCTACTCCTGTTCCTAATTCTTATGTTCTATGTTCTTATTCTCTATCTGCCAGATTTTTGCCAACTCACTTAGCCTGTCTATATCCCTCTGCAGATTTTTTGTGTCCTCCTCACAATTTGTTTTCCACCCATCTTTGTATCATCAGCAAATTTGGCTACATTACACTCGATCCCTTCATCCAAGTATTTAATATAGATTGTAAATAGTTGAGGACCCAGCATCGATCCCTGCGGCACCCCACTAGTCACTGTTTGCCCACCGGAAAATGACCCATTTATCCCGACTCTCTGTTTTCTGTTAGTTAGCCAATCCTCTACCCATGCTAATATATTACCCCCAACCCCATGAACTTTTATCTTGTGCAGTAACCTTTTATGTGGCACCTTATCGAATGCCTTCTGGAAATCCAAATACACCACATCCACTGGTTCCCCCTTATCCACCCTGCTCGTTACATCTTCAAAGAACTCCAGCAAATTTGTCAAACATGATTTCCCTTTCATAAAACTATGCTGGCTCTGCTTGATCGAATTTTGCTTTTCCAAATGTCCCGCTTCTGCTTCTTTAATAATGGACTCCAGCATTTTCCCAATTTATATAGTAGACCACTTTAGTTTATTCAGTCATCTGTTCAGCACTGCTCAATTCTGGTCGTCCTGTGAGCATAAGCTGTACCCTCTTGACACCAAAAGTCCTAAGAGGTCTCTGTCTGTAATTTGGATGACTCAACCACTGCCGGGACCACTAACACACTTCGGGGTCGAAATTCTTTCCTGCCGTTTTTGAGCCGGTGACAGCGGCAGAGTGCTGATTTGAACGACAGGTAGTAGGTGCCGCCTCAAACTGCAAAATTCAGTTTTGCCACCCAAAGATGAGAGAGCAGCACTAAAAGTGATATTGCACACGGATCCTTGCGTGCTAATGGAGTGGCAGCTCAGGAGGCCGACCAAATTTCCCGAAGGTAGGCAAGATGAAAAAAAATGAAAAAATAAGTTTCCGACACTTTCCCTCACCCACATCCAAACTTCCTCACTGGTCTCATTAATACATAAATGCTAAAAAAAATAAGTATAACCACTTACCTTGATCCCTGGACGCTATATGCCCGGGATCCCCGATGTCCCACCACCTTTCCCAGGCTGTACAGACGCCTGCCGGTAAGGCCACCGCATTCACCTAATTTCCCAGCCGTGGCGGCAAGGGGTCGTTGAATGCTCAATGACGTCATCACATGGATGGCAGCCGAGTGCACAGCGGTACGTCTTGGTACCGCCCCCACCGTTCAAGTAAATTTGCCACAGACCAGGAACCCGGTCACCACCGATGGTAAGCACTTAGCCGCCCATTAGTCACCCCTCTCCAATGGCAGCGGGTGGCATTAGAAAACGAATTTCGACCCATTAAGGCTGGATTCATTGAGACACACATTCTTGAGGTCTTTTCCAGAAATCTAAAGCTAACCCTGCAAGATTCAGGTACATTACACCAATTCTAATAGATGTCAATGGACAGTTTGAAAGAAATACTTTTTTGAACTAGAAAATCTGTTGGGAGAGTTATGTCCAGATTGTGCCTGCAGCAGAACTCTGCAGAGTTTTGTGGAGATGGGGGGAGGGGCCTCCATGAGAGGCCTTCAGCCAATTAGGAGTGCATCCGCCACACCCCACCCAATGACCCCCCACTCGACCAGCCCAGAAACATAAACTGGCTGTGCACGAGACAGGCTGATGGATTCGGCCCTGGAAGAGGAATCTAGTTGTCCTGGGGGCATCTATATCAGGGGGCCATTTCAAACTGAAAAAATAATCCCACTCAGAAACTGTCCCTGGCCTGGACCCCCAGGTGGGCCCCGCTGCTACTGCTATCAGCCAGATATACCTGGTCAACCATGCATACTTACACCAATGGAACACCAGGACCTGATTGAGGGCCAGGGCATGGAAACTCTTGATTAAGAGAGCCCCCACCTCAGTTCTGCTCCTCCTTACATCAATGGCTTGTAGCACCAGACAGAGACATGGCCATGCAGGAAACTCACACTTATCCCAGTCTTCTGGGTCCCAACGAGTTTGTGGCTGTTCCGACAGATATTTGGATACTTTGCAAAATATGTGATATCAGCATCATCATCAGCAACATCATAGGCAGTTCCTCGGAATCGAGGAAGACTTGCTTCCACTCCTGAAGTGAGTTCTTTGGTGGCTGAACAGTCTAATACGAGAGCCACAGACTTTGTCACAGGTGGGACAAATCGTCGTTGAGGGAAGGGGTGGGTGGGACTGGTTTGCCGCACACTCTTTCTGCTGTCTACGCTTGATTTCTGTATGCTCTCGGCGTTGAGACTCGAGGTGCTCAGCGCTCTCCCGGATGCACTTCCTCCACTTAGGGCGGTCTTGGGCAGGGACTCCCAGGTGTCAGTGGGGATGCTGCACTTTATCAGGGAGGCTTTGAGGGTGTCCTTGTAGCATTTCCGCTGCCCACCTTTGGCTCATTTGCCATGAAGAAGCTCCGATATTACAACAGCGACAACACTTTAAAAGTACTTCATTGGCTGTAAAGCGCTTTGAGGCATCCTAAGTTTGTGAAAAACGCTATAGAAATGCAAATTCTATCTTTCTCTCTTTTCATCGGCATCTGGTTTTGTTCTTTCTTTATTCCATCAGTAAGCTGTTACAGGGAAAGGTATATAACAGAAATCCATATTGATGGCTGCATCATATCTTCCTGTAATTTAATTGGTCACGAATATGTCTTTGCCTTGGTTCTTCCTTCTCCCCAGCAAAGTTAGCAAGTTGTACAACACACACAACAGTTTGAAGATCCTCGCTAGATGAGATAGTGCAAAGGACTTGGTCAAATAATTTTCACTCGGCATCAAAAGCAGTGCATGGGCTCCAAACGTTCACTTTATTGAACTCACAATAAAGGTACAATATAACCACAACTACTTCCATACAACATTAGTCCATGAAAATGAGATGGTAGGTCATCTTGCTTTAATAACCTTATTCTTTATGATGTGCATTTCCAAAATATTATATTCAGTCTAAGTAACTTTTATCAAGTGCATTGTAAGAGACAAGAGGTTAATTATTTGAAAGGGTGAGTTATAATTAAACTCATAAATTAAGCCAATTGCCCGTAGTTCTAATTTAATTAAAGCACACCTATTAAATTGCATAACCTCCTGCCTCTCCTAATGGAATAATGGAAAAGCTCTGTTAAACGACCCGAGCAACCAACCAATCAAGAGCATTGAACTCAGCAAATTATTTGTTACCGAACAATTTGCAATTTGCTGCATTGTACAACATATAAATCACCAAGTTTGAGGTATTCGATTTGTTGGTTTCCAGACTGTTAATTAACCCTTGGTTGCATGTCTATTATAGGATGCTCTCACTGTTACAGTCCTTGATACATGTGACCGGCAGTTAACTACAGTCACCTTATAACGATGACAGAGCAGGGTGAGAGCTATATTATGGTTGGGACTACATAACTTGAAAATGGTTTGCAATCACTGAATTTTCATTTTCATGGATGAATGTGGATGAAGCAGACTGACCCTGAGCTCGATTGTAAAATCACAGTTTGTGAGTGTGGGTTAGCAAAGTGTATGAGGGAGAAATTGGTTCACGGCGTGGGATCCACCAAATCTTGTCTTCTGAACTGGTAGTTTTGGTGAAGGGCCCCACCAGTGAGCAGATCAGGATGCCCAATTGGTGTCCGTAGCTTGCAGTTTTATGGAAATGAGGGCCGAGATCAAATTTGGAGTAAGCCCCGGGACAATGGACGAGATTTTCCTTTTCTCGGCGGGTGCAGGGCAGGCAATGTTGGTGGCAGGTCACGACCCCACTGCTGGCTCCATACCACTCGATAAAATGAATTTACGTTGCTACGGCTTGTTAAGCCCATCTAGTGCGTTTCCCAGGCCAATTCGAAGAAACGGGTCTGGTGACATAATTCATGATGCGTCATCAGCCTGTTTCCTTAAAGGGACCATGGCTAACTTACATAAGAATATAAGAACATAAGAACACAAGAACATAAGAAATAGGAGCAGGAGTAGGCCATACGGCACCTCGAGCCTGCTCCGCCATTTAATACGATCATGGCTGATCCGATCATGGACTCAGTTCCACTTCTTTGCCCACTCCCCATAACCCCTTATTCCCTTATCGGTTAAGAAACTGTCTATCTTTGTCTTCAATGTATTCAATGTCCCGGCTTCCACAGTTCTCTGAGGCAGTGAATTCCACAGATTTGCAACCCTCTGAGAAAAGAAATTTCTCCTCGTCTCAGTTTTTAAATGGGTGGCCCCTTTTTCTAAGATTATGCCCTCTAGTTCTAGTCTCCCCTATCAGTGGAAAAAAATTTTCTGCATCCACCCCATCAAGCCCCCTCATAATCTTATACGTTTCGATAAGATCATCTCTCAATCTTCTGAATTCCAATGAGTAGAGGCCCAACCTACTCAACCTTTCCTCATAGGTCAACCCCCTCATCTCTGGAATCAACCTAGTGAACCTTCTCTGAACTGCCTCCAAAGCAAGTATATCCTTTCGTAAATAAGGAAGCCAAAGCTGGACACAGTATTCCAGGTGTGGCCGCACCAATACCCTATATAACTGCAACAAGACTTCCCTGCTTTTATACTCCATCCCCTTTGCAATAAAGGCCAAGATTCCATTAACCTTCTTGATCACTTGCTGTACCTGCAAATTAACTTTTTTGTGTTTCATGCACAAGTAGCCCCGGGTCCCGCTGTACTGCAGCACTTTGCAATCTTTCTCCAATTAAATAATAACTTGCTCTTTGATTTTTTTCTGCCAAAGTGCATGACCTCACACTTTCCAACATTATACTCCATCTGCTAAATTTTTGCCCACTCATTTAGCCTGTCTATGTCCTTTCGCAGATTTTCTGTGTCCTCCTCACACATTGCTTTTCCTTCCCATCATCATCATCATAGGCAGTAGTCCCTCGGAACCGAGGAAGACTTGCTTCCACTACTAAAGTGAGTTCTTTTTTGGCTGAACAGTCCAACACGAGAGCCGCAGACCGTGTCTCAGGTGGGACAGATATTCGTCGGGGGAAGGGGGGGGCACTGATTTATCACACGCTCCTTCCGCTGCCTGCGCTTGACCTCGTCACACTCGCAGTGTTGAGATTGAAGGAGCTCAAAGCCCTCCCGGATGCACTTTCTCCACCTAGTGCGGTCTTCAGCCAGGGTCTCCCAAGTATCAGTGGTGATTTCACACTTCACCAGGGAGGCATTGAGGGTGTCCTTGTAGCGTTTCCGCTGCGCACCTTTGGCTCATTTGCCATGAAGGAGCTCCCCGTAGAGCAATTGCTTAGAGAGTCTCGTGTCTGGCATGCGAATGAAGTGGCCTGCCCAGTGAAACTGATCGAGTGTGGTCAGTGCTTCAGTGCTGGGGATGCTAGCCTGGGCGAGGACACTGATGTTGGTGCGTCTGTCCTCCCAGGGGATTTGCAGGATCTTGCGGAGACATCGTTGGTGATATATTTCCAGCGACGAGGTGTGTGTTCTGTACATCGTCCATGCCTCTGATCCATACAAGAGGGCAGGTATTTTTACAGCCCTGCAGACCATGAGCTTGGTGGTAGGTTTGAGGGCTTGGTCTTCGAACACTCTTTGTATTGTCAGCAAATTTGGCTACGTTACACTCGGTCCCTTCTTCCAAGTCATTAATATAGATTGTAAATAGTTGGGGTCCCAACACTGATCCCTGCGGCACCCCGCTAGTTACTGGTTGCCAACCCGAGAATGAACCATTTATCCCGACTCTCTGTTTTTTGTTCGTTAGAAACATAAAAACATTGAAAATAGGTGCAGGAGTAGGCCATTCGGTCCTTCGAGCCTGCACCACCATTCAATAAGATAATGGCTGATCATTCACCTCAGTACCCCTTTCCTGCTTTCTCTCCATACCCTTGATCTCTTTAGCCATAAGGGCCATATCTAACTCCCTCTTGAATATATCTAACGAACTAGCATCAACAACCCTCTGCAGTAGATAATTCCTCTATCCATGCTAATATATTACCCCCAACCCCGTGAACTTTTATCTTGTGCAGTAACCTTTCTTTTGCATTTGTGCTGTCAGTGTTCTACAACATTGAAGTGCTGCAAACACTGACCAGCACTGCACAGAGGTGCAGGGCTCCACTCAGGCTCTCCCATGGCTCCCTCCATATGCTTAAGGAGGGAGTCGCAGCAGGTAGGGAGGTCCTCTTTCCTTCCAGTGGGCGGAAGACAAATTGCCTGGAGACTAAAACAGCCTGGTTGCACATTATACAGGAGGGCAAAAGCAAGGATGTGGTCAGGAGGACCTGGGTGCAGTGGCGCAAACCTTTCGATGATCTCATTAGATCACAAAACGTTACTACAAAGCCACATTCAGCCTCACCCTGCTGCGCCTCTCATCACATCACCATCTCTCTGCCATCCCTACCCTACTCCTGCACATCCTTACTCACACCAACTTAGCTTGCACCTCCTATCCCTCTCTATCTACATTATCACATCCCCATCTCATGAGCAACTCCTCACACTCACACTCTTCCAATGCATGCATACCAACTAACAACACACAAGGGTAGGCACTTGGGTGTTTTATCCAATGTTTATATAAAGTTTCCATTAATGTGCTGACAAACATTAAAATCTTTATTTTCAACAATTTCCGGTCTTGGACAGATTCGTGTGCACCTTTGAAAGTGGCTTAGTGAGTTGGAGTGAATGGTGAGATATAATGGTACCTCCACAATAGTGGTGAGGGTGCAAGGAATGGCTTGGCCATTGAAGGAATGCTTTATGGGACGGTGTCAACTTAGCACATCATGTGGTAACCAGGATGTACAGCGTCAAGTGAAATAAATCTGGCCATGGTGAGGCCATCCCTGGCGTCCCGGGCAGCAATGTGGTCAAGTGCTGATGCCCTGTGTCTTGTGCAGCACCAGATGATTGTGGAGAAGGTTGGTGTTGTTGTTGGTGCTTCTGATCTACCTGGTGCTGCTGGTGTTGGCTCATCGTGGTCCGATTCTGAGGACCAAGATGAGACAGCATAAAGGGCACCCATGTTGATGGAATAGATGGGAGGTGAAGAATAGATGACAGAAGCGATCTGTCAGTGGTGAGATTGTTCTTCAAATGAGGTAAGACTGGATGGAGAGTAGAAAGTGGAAATCCTGCAGAATCTGTGCTGGAAATGGACTGAGAACCAGCTTGTTGCTGAGGAAAGTGATGATCTGTCAGGTGGGAGGTTTTACTGAACATTTGAAGTTGTCAAGTAATCAGCTGGAGCAATGGCCACTGAACTCCTGCCTCAGGTTGACAGACGTGACCTCCGAACAGTGTGGTTTCCATGACCATTAAGCTAAAGTGAAAAGGTAAATTTAAACAGCCTGTTATGATTTGTTAGGTACATTACAATGAGTTTAATTGGGTCGGCCACCGCTGCCTGTCGGGTCTGCTCATGGATTGACAGCGGGTTCCCAACCTGCTGTCAAAAAAACCACTTTCCCATATGACCAACCGCCTACCCCGCCCACTGACACCCTGGAAAATTCCAGCCCAAGTCTTTTGGTGTCCACTTTGCACCTGGCGTGAAACTACTTTCTTGGTCTACATGTCTGATTTTGACCTCCTAAGAAGCAATTTTGTTATGAAACTATACAGTATATATCTTACTGCACAATAGTTACTGTAGCAGCACCTTTTGTATTGTGAGCTAAAGTTCCACTCATGGATCTGTGTCTGTGGGGCTAGTGAACTTTTAATCAACTCTTAATCTATTTATTAAACTTTCAATCAACCTGTGTAACTTTAAAAAAAATAATCTGGAAATACTTTTAAACTCTTAAACTTTTACAACAACTTGGAAAACTTTGGTGAAATTTTTAACCTTGCAAGAAACTTTCCAAAACATCCCTCGGAACCCCAGCGGACAACTGACCTTCCCAATGCCTGCCCCCCCAACCAAGCCTCGGGCCATCTACCATCAATGGCGCTACTTGGCGACGAGCTTGCGGCCAACACCTCGCCACAGGCGATTAGGCTTATACAGCAGTGCCTGGTCTCCAGTTGTCTTGGACCCCCTTGCCACTGGACCAAGACCTTGCTCAGCTAAGCCCGTGTGGTTGCCGGTGTGCAGTGGCCACCCGACATTAAAATAACTCACGCACAGGCATCTTCTGCTTCGTTAACATGTAGTTCGGGACGGGAACACCAGGACCTTCATGGACAATTCCAACAGCAACAGGCCGGAACGCCGCACTGCCATAGTTGCCTGAGAACTTAGATGTTTTGACATTGACATCGCCACCCTAAGCGAGACCCGGCAGGCAGGGGAAGGCCAGCTCAAAGAAGGTTATGGTGAAGGTTACACATTTTTCTCTAAAGGAAAACCAGAGGAAGAACGCCACCTTCATGGAGTCGGCTTTGCCATCAAAGATGAACTGGTCGACCGTCTCAAAGACTCCCCCTGCGGGGTTAACGAATGCCTCATTACTCTTTGCCTTACCCTATCCCAGAACCAATGCGCCACAGTCATCAATGCGTATGCCCCGACACTCGATGCAACGGATGAGGCAAAACAGGGTTTTTATTCCAACCTCGAGATATCCCTGTCCCACGTTCCCATGGGCAACAAATTGATCCTCCTAGGTGACTTTAATGCCGGGGTCGGCAAAGACACAGTCCTCTAGGGAGGCGTGATTGGCAGGGGGTAGGGAAAGCCAACTCCAGTGATACCTTCCTGACAAAATGTTTAGAATGCGAACTCTTCATCACCAACAACCTGTTCAGTCAGAGAGACAAATACAAGTCATCGTGGCAACACCCTCGCTCCAAACACTGGCACCTGCTACGTCATCGTCCGAGCCAGGGATCGGAAGCATATGCGTGTCACCCATGCCATGGCAGGAGCTGACGACTGCTGGACGGACCATCGCCTAATGCGATCCATCATCAATATAAACAAAGCCCCAGAGCAGAGGGGACAGCAGAAGCAGTGTCGCAAAAAAGTTAATGCCAGGGTACTTAAAGACCCAGCTAAGAAAGCCCTATACAGCCAGCGCCTCACAGCTAATCTGGCGTGCCTTGATGACCCTGAGATGCTGAATGCCCACAGCATTGGTCTGCTCTCCATAACCAGTGCCTGTGAAGAGACACTTGGTTACTCAACCAGAAAACACAAGGACTAGTTTGATGAAAATGATCAGAAGAGCCAAGAACTAATAGATCGTAAGCGCAGAACATTTCTGAGCCTCAAGCAACAACCCAACTCGGGAGCAGCAAAGCAACATTACAGATGGCTCAAGGCTGAGGTCCAACAAAAAACCCGGGACCTAAAGAACAGGTGGTGGATGGAGAAAGCACAACTGGCCGACAGCCACGATATGAAAGGATTCTTCACTGCAGTCAAGGCCACCTACGGTCCAAACTCCCAAGGCCCCACCCCACTGCTGGCCAAGAATGGGGAAATACTCATCAAGGACACCGAGGCAGTCAGGGCCCGCTGGAAGGAGCACTTTGAAGATCTCCTCAATCGAAACTCTGCCTTTGACTCGAGTGTTCTCAACTCCATCCCGCAGCATGCGACCCGCCACCACCTCAGTGAAACCCCAATGCTGCACAAGGCAGGCAAAGCCATAAAACAGCTCAAGAGTAACAAGGCTACGAGTGCGGATGGAATTCCTGCTTAGGCGCTAAAGTATGGCGGGGAGACGCTGTTGGCGCGAATAGATTACCTCATCCCTCACCACAAATTGTCCTCCGATAATGTTGAATGTTGAATTAAATGCACACCTGGTTTCAATGGAACTGGACACGGGTGCGAGCCAGTCCATCATGGGCAAAAAGACTTTCGAAAGATTGTGGTGCAACAAGGCCTTAAGGCCAGTCATAACTCCAATTCGTATGAAACTAAGAACTTACATGAAAGAACTGATTCCCGTAATCGGCAGTGCTACCGTAAAGGTCTTGTATGAGGCAGCGGTGCACAAGCTACCACTCTGGGTGGTACCGGGCGATGGTCCCACACTGCTCAGCAGGAGCTGGCTGGGAAAGATATGCTGGAACTGGGACGACGTCCGAGCGCTATCGCCCGCTGATGACACTTCGTGTGCCCAGGTCTTAATCAAATTTCCTTCGCTGTTCGAACCAGTCATCGAGAAATTCCAAGGAGCAAAAGTGCAGATCCACCTAATTCCAGGGGCGCGACCCATCCATCACAAGGCGAGAGCAATACTGTACATGATGAGAGAAAGGGGAGAGATCGAGCTATACCGGAGGCAAAGAGAGGGTATCATTTCCCAGGTTGAGTTCAACGAATGGGCCAGTCCTATCATCCCAGTCCTCAAGGGAGACGGCACCGTCAGAATCTGTGGCAATTACAAAGTAACTATCAATCGTTTCTCCCTGCAGGACCAACACCCACTACCAAAGGCCGACGACCTCTGGCGGGAGGAAAGACGTTCACGAAGCTGCATCTGACTTCAGCTTACATGACGCAGGAACTGGAGGAATCAACGAAGGCCCTCACCTGCATTAACACGCACAAAGGTCTTTTCATTTATAACAGCTGCCTGTTTGGAATTTGATCAGCGGCGGCGATATTCCAGAGAAACATGGAAAGCTTACTGAAGTCGGTCCCGAACACCGTGGTCTTCCAGGACGACATCTTGGTCACAGGTCGGAACACAGTCGAGCATCTGCAGAACCTGGAGGAGGTTCTTAATTGACTCAACCACGAGTGGCTCATGTTAAAATGCTCAAAGTGCGTTTTCTTGGTGACTGAAATGGGGTTCCTGGGAAGGAGGATTGCAGCGGACGGCATCAGGCCCACCAACGCAAAGACAGAGGCAATCGAGGACACACCGAGGACACAGAACGTGATGGAGCTGCGATCGTTTCTGGGACTCCTGAACTACTTTGGTAACTTCTTACCAGGTCTCAGCACACAGTTAGAACCATTGCATGTCTTACTACGAAAAGGGGATGAATTGGTTTGGGGCAAAAGCCAAGAAAATGCCTTTGTAAAAGCGAGAAAATTGTTATGCTCAAACAAATTGCTTGTGTTGTATGATCCATGTGAGCATTTGGTACTAGCATGTGCTGCATCGTCATATGGCATCAGATGTGTATTGTAACAAGCTAATGATTTCGGGAAATTGCAACCGGTTCCTTATGCATCCAGGAGTCTGTCTAAGGCTGAGAGAGCCTACAGCATGATTGAGAAAGAAGCGTTAGCTTGCGTCTATGGGGTAAAGAAAATGCATCAATAACTGTTTGGGCTAAAATTCAATCTGGAACCAGAAGCCACTTATATCCCTGTTTTCCGAGAGTAAAGGGATAAATACCAGCCCATCGGCTCACATCCAGAGATGGGCGCTCACGTTGTCCGCATACAACTACGCCATCAGCCACAGGCCAGGCACAGAAAACTGCGCCGATGCTCTCAGTAGGCTGCCATTGCCCACCACGGTGGTGGAAATGGTGCAGCCCGCAGATCTGGCCATGGTTATGGAAGCATTTGATCTGTCACTGCCCGGCAGATCAAAACCTGGACAAGCCAGGACCCTTTATTACCTCTAGTCAAAAGCTGTGTGCTTCACAAGAGCTGGTCCAGTGTCCCAGTGGAAATGGAAGAGATAAAGCCGCACCAGCAGCGCAAAGATGAAATGTCTATACAGGCAGACTGCCTTCTGTGGGGCAATCGAGTAGTGGTCCCCAAGAAGGGCAGTGACACCTTCATCAATGACCTCCACAGTACCCACCCAGGCATCGTAATGATAAAAGCGATAGCCAGATCCTACATGTGGTGGCCCGGTATTGATGCGGACTTAAAGTCCTGCATTCACAGATATAATACATGCTCACAGTTAAGCAATGCATCCACGGAGATGCCGCTAAGTTTATGGTCTTGGCCCTCCAAACTGTGATCTAGGGTACACGTCGACTATGCAGGCCCGTTCTTGGGTAAAATTTTCCTTGTGGTTGTAGACGCGTATTCCAAGTGGATTGAATGTGAGACAATGTTGGCAAGCACGTCTGTTGCCACCACTGAAAGCCTGCAGTCCATGTTTGCCACGCACGGCCTGCCTGATGTCCTTGTGAGCGACAACAGGCCATGTTTCACCAGTGCTGAGTTCAAAGAATTCATGACCCATAACGGGATCAAACTTGTCACATCTGCCCCGTTTAAACCAGCGTCCAATGGTCAGGCAGAGAGAGCAGTGCAAACCATCAAGCAAGGCTTGAAGAGGATAACTCAAGGCTCACTGCAGACTCGCCTATCCAGAGTCCTGCTTAACTACCGCACGAGACCCCACTCACTCACTGGGATCCCACCTGCTGAACTGCTCATGAAAAGAGCACTTAAGACAAAGCTCTCGTTAGTTCACCCTGATCTACATGAACAGGTAGTGAGCAGGCGGCTTCAACAAAGTGCATACCATGATAGCGCAAATGTGTCACGCGAAATTGATCCAGTATTTGTATTTAATTATGGACAAGGTCCCAAGTGGCTTCCCGGCACTGTCGTGGCCAAAGAGGGGAACAGGGTGTTTCGGGTGAAACTTTCAAATGGACTCATTCACCGGAAATACTTGGACCAAATCAAACTCAGATTCACGGACTATCCTGAGCAACCCACCTTGGACCCTACCTTTATTGATCCCCCAACATACACACCAGCGGCAACTGGCATCACGGTTGACCACAAAGCAGAACCCATCATCCACAGCAGCCCTGCAGGGCCCAACACACCAGGCAGCCCAGCAAGGCCAGCTGCACAGCAGCCCAGCGAGTCCAACAAATGATTCAACAACATCAGCTTTCACACCGAGACAATCAACCAGGGCAAGAAGGGCCCCAGATCGACTCACATTGTAAATAGTTACACTATTAACTTTGGGGGGCGGGAGGAGTGCTGTTATATATGTAAACTCGTATTTACTCTGTGCAGCCACCAGAGGACTCATCCCCTGGAGTCCCAAGGGATCCCATAATCCCTTGGGAGCACAGGTATTTAAGGAGGCTTCACAGGTTGGAGAGGCACTCTGGAGACCTGCAATAAAAGACTACGGTCACACTTTACTTTGAGCTCACAGTGTTCAGTCTGACTCTTCTCCATACACAAATCCAATGGAGTGCTGCACTGACGGAGGTACTGTCTTTCAGATGAGACGTTGAACTGAGGCCCTGTCTATCCTCTCAGGTTGATGTAAAGGATCCCGCGGCACTATTTTGAAGAAGGGCAAAGGGGTTATCCCCGGTGTCCTGGCCAATATTTTTCCCTCAATCAACATAACAAAATAAACCAGACTTTCTGGTCATTATCACATTGCTGTTTTTGGGAGCTTGCTGTGTGCAAATTGGCTGCCACGTTTCCCACATTATAACAGTGACTACACTCCAAATGTACTTAATTGGCAGCAAAGCACTTAGAGTCTTTCTTTTTCTTTCCACTGACTGGACCTCGTATACAGTGGGCAATTTATCTGAAAATTGCGAGTGCACTTTTGGGGATGTTCTAATCAATTGCCTGCTGTGTGTGAGGCTCCAAAGCATTTGGACACTGTTTGAAGAGATGTCTCGAAGCAAGCAATCTAACATGATCCCCTTGTAAGGTTTACACACTTTCACAAAAAGGCACAGGAAGAGGCCACGGACTAAAAATGGTTTAAAACAAACTTTTGGGACTGACTGGGTAGGGGAGAAAAAGGTGCCAGCCTGGGGCAGGCCGTGACTCATCACCGATTAAAAACAATCTCTGCGGTCAGGAGTTAGACCTGATTATGCATCAAAACAAAGGGATTGATACAATCTAACCAAGGAGCCCCTAGATTGATTGGCCAGAGGGGGAAAGACAGTTTCCTACAGTGACTACAAGTCTGCAAGAAACCAGGACAACAAAGGATCCCACAAGGCATGTATTTTTGGATAATGGGGCACTAAAGATAAGGAGTTATCTTTTGTCCTGTCGACTCCGTGTGCAAATTGTGGATGTCCAAACCCATATCCGCAGCCAATCAAATGGGTCACCACAAACAACAAAACCGATCCAGATGCATTAATGGAAAACCCAGCGCAGTAGGACATTTATTCATGAAATGAATGTATATGTACGAGCTGGAAGCAACTCAGAAAGAAGGAGAAGAAAGAAGGGAACGAAAGGAAGAAAACAAGCAGAAAGAGGGAACATTGGAGAGGGACAACCGGTCACAGAACCAATGACCATGAGCCTATAATCGACGATAACAGCAACTAACTGGATGGGTGATTGCATGTCTTCGGTCAATTCTTTCAGAACTCTTGTTCTGTCATTTTTAGTTGGTTTTTGCGTAATAAAACTAACAGTTGGGTTAGGCCTAAACTTTGCGTCACGTGTAGTCCTTTCCTGTAATTCCCGTGGTCTACGAATCAAGGTAGAGTGTAAAACAAACACTCTACACCCATGTGTTTCTATAGGCATCCCGGAAACAAGTCACATGACCCAAAGTTGTACAGAAAGCAAGCACTTCATAGCACCCTGTGTCTCTCACTCTGCCTGGCATTAAGATTGAGACCATCTATTCAGCGGCCTCTGCTGCTTCTCTCCTTTCCCATAGCCCACAGCGCCAACCTTCCCCCAAAAACCCCTCCCTGTCCTAGCTCTGAACTCACATCATTCTTTAGTTTCCCTCCTATCTATGTTCTCTCATGCCCTCTCCAAGCTAATTTATGCATGAAACCCACTTTCTGTACCCTCAAACCTATTCCCACCAAACTGCCGACCACCCAACGTCCCTCCTTGGCCCCCATGCTGGCTGATTTTGTTAATGGTTCCCTCTCTTTTTATACTTTCTCTCTCCCTTTCAAATCTTTGATTTGTCATGCTGCTTGTCCAGCATCTAGTATTGGATGACCAGAAATTTCCTCCAATTAAATATTGGGAAGACCATAGCCAATGACTTCAGCCCCTGCCAGAACTCCGTTCTCGAGCCATCGATTCTATCCCCCTTCCTGACCACTGACTGATGTTGAACCAGACTGTTCGTACTTTGCTATCCTATTTGACCCTGAGCTGACCCCATATATTCTCCAACACCAAGTCTGTATATATCCACCTCCGTAACATCGGCCAGCTCCACCCCATCTTAGCTCAGCTTCTACTGAAACCCTCATTCGTGCCTTTGTTACCTCCATACTCGACTATTCCAATGCTCTCCTGGCATGCCTCCCACTTTCCACCCTCCATAAAGTTGTGCTTATCTAAACTCTGTTGCCCGTATCCTAACTTGCACTAAGTCCCACTCACCCTGAGCTCACTGACCTACGCTGGATTCTGGTACAGCAACACCTTGATTTTAACATTCTCATCCTTGTGTTCAAATCTCTCCATGGCCTCGTCCCTCACTATCTCTGTGACCTCCTCTGGCTCTACAACCCTCTGAGATGTCGGCGCTCCTCCAATCTGGCCTCTTGAACATCCCTGATTTTAACCGCTCCACCATTGGTTGGCCGTACCTTCTGTTGACGAGACCCTAAGCTCTGTATTTCCCTCCCTAAACTTCTCCGCCTCTCTGATCATCTCTTCCTTTAAGTCACTGCTTAGAACCGCTTTAACCAAGCTTTTGGTCCCCTTTCTAATATCTTTTTACGCGGCTCAATATCAAATTTGTCTGATAACGTCCTTGTGAAACATATTGGAACGTTTTTCCAGAATAGAAGCACTATATAAATGCTGGTTGTTGCTGTTGCAATACAGGTCCATCCACCCGAGGGGATTTAGTCAGACAGTTTAAGGAGGATGTACTGAGTGAAGCAAAAAACACTAATGAGCAGATGGTGACAGCGGAGGAGCAGGAACCTATTAACCATCTTAGCTTCAGAGCCTGGGCTTTGGATCTCTCAGGGCCTGTATTTAAAAAAAGGCTGCTGTCTGATCACTGTTTTATGCACTTTTTGAGAGTGTGCAAAAAGATACGCTATAAGATGCAGAAGTCCACGACTTGCATCTGTGCAATCATACACTTTCTGAACTGCATGCCACAGTGCCATGGTGTCCTTCACTGTGACTGGCAGTGCCCTCCTTGTTGTGGAGGTCAGATTCCAGCAGATGGCAAAAGTCCATTACTGCCTTCCCGGTGAAGCAGCATTGTAGTTGTGCCTGGATTTGTACTCACTGCTGCATGGGTAATCAGAAATGTAGTTTTCAAAAATAAAATCTGCAGTTCCAGTTTCCTCAAAGCCGAGAACATGTCAGGCCTTCACTTTCCATTCTATACGGGCAAGAAGAGCACACTGTGCACTTCTGGTCTCAAAATTAGGGAATTGTGCACAGACACATTTAAATCCAATTTCCATCAATTTCAATATTAAATGAACCTCCTGCACAGAATATAGGAGAGCACTTTACGTCAGCCGAACCATGATGATGGCAAGGATCTGGTGACATGGGTCTCTGCCTGATTTCTCAGCGCTTGCTTGGTCGTTTGTGCCCACTTGTGCAAAGTGACTCCGGCCTCCCATGTGTTACTATAGATGCATGTTTCATAGATACAGTACTGTCAAAAGAAAGGAAGAGAAAATCAAATCGCTTTGAGAAATCTGTTGTTGGATTCAGATTTTCTGCTTCATTTCATATGGATTTGAAGGGACACTGTCACCTCCAGAGTGTTTACAGGCAGAACAGCTAGCTCTGAAAACACAGCTATAATTCTGCCATCTTGGTCACCAGGGAAGGTTTGCACTGTGGCAGCTGCTAGATCTACTACTGCGAAAACTTGTGTCGCTTTGCTTGTTTAATAATTTATGCAAATTTTAAAAAATTTAGCAGCAGACCCAGCTTTAGATGAAATGACATCGGTAGTTGAGCTTATGTGCTGCCTTCTGTTTGCTCACTAGGTGAAATGATTTAAAGGCAAACAGTGCTCTTTCAGCTTGCACATTACAGTAAAAACAAGCATCGGTCTGTAAAGGACAGTTCCGGACTTGAACATTCTGAATGTACTAGAAAAACGAAAGCATGCATTTAGTATGAATTACAGTGAAATCACTTCCACTTACAAACTCACAATCAAGATCTGCTTACTCTGATTTCACTGCACTAGAGTCTGCATTGTTCAAAGCTGCCTTGTTGGGCCTTTGCTGCGTATCCCATGTAACGGGGACATGATCTGAGCCATGCCAAATGGGGAAGTTGCAAGGGAGACTACGAGGAAAATTAGAAGGGGAGAGATTCACAGCTGCATTGTCCCTACCAGCTCCTCCTGGCCGGTTATAGGGGCCACTGGTGACTGACTGGCAGCTGACAGTCCATCTGCCCTCTTGGCTACAAAGCCATCAAGCCAGGCAAGCTAAAGAGGGAAAGAGTACACAGATGGGATAAATTAACAAAAAAAAATGTTTTAAAGTTCAAAAAGAGGGCTTGTCACCACTGGAAAGTAATTGACAAAGCTTCTTAGTGCTGAAATAAAACAGAAAATGCTGGAAATACATAGGTCTATCAGTATCTAAAACAAATAAAGGCAGGGTCAGATCATTCCTTAGAACTGACTTATTTGTGGTACCTCCATATATGTTACACACACCATGGTGTTATACTTGTCACTGAGCATCTCTCCACAGACAGAGTAACGCAGATAAAAACCGTACTATTTAAAGAGAAAGCTTTGTAAGAGCTTGCTTTGCAGCGCTACCCATTGCTGCAGCACAAATGGACTGGCTGTAGAGGTAGTGGCTCCAACATACAAATGCAGAGAGAGTTTTATCATTCTCAAGAGAAGGTGTCCCTTTAAGAGTGCTGTGGAGGAGGCTGCAGTTCACTTCAGACAATATAAGACTGGAGGATGATAGGTTCATGAAATGGAGCTTGCACAGAGGAGTTCAGTTTGTAGAAAAACTACAGATGTTTCCATCCCCCTCATCACACAAGTTTGAGATAAAGTCTTGAATCTGGAAGAGCATTAATTGCCTCTTTTCTTGTAGGAGGTAGGAATTCATATCTGTTATCCTGTCTATAGTAAAGCCATCATTTTCCCTGAACCATTAAAAACATTCAATCCCCTCTGCATAATGTCAGAATCCATTTCCTCAATATGACAACATCTATGCTCCCATATCCGTTGCAATAATATATTAGATATGGGATGCAGGGGATAGTTCAGCAAGATCTCCATTGCATTTACTCCATTGCTAGCAGTGCGATTCATAGAAATTTATTTACAGCACGGAAGGAGGCCATTTCGGCCCATTGTGTCCACGCCGGCCAACCAAGAGCTATCCAGCCTAATCCCACTTTCCAGCTCTTGGTCCGTAGCCCTGAAGGTTACAGCACTTTAAGTGCACATCCAAGTAGTTTTTAAATGTGGCGAGGGTTTCTGCCTCTACCACCCTTTCAGACAGTAAGTTCCAGACCCCCACCACCCTCTGGGTGAAGAAATTCGCCGGTCCCTCAGATTCTGACTATGCCATCTCCTCTAAACCTCCCCTCAATTACTTTAAATCGATGTCCCCTGGTTGTTGACCCCTCTACCAAGGCAAACAGGTCCTTCCTATCCACTCTTTCCAGGCCCTCATAATTTTATACACCTCAATCAGGTCTGCCCTTAGCCTCCTCTGTTTCAAAGAAAACAGACCCAGCATCTCCATCCTTTCCTTATAGCCAAAATTCTCCAGTCCAGGCAACATTCTTGTAAATCTCCTCTGCACCCATTCCAGTGCAATCGCATCTTTCCTGTAATGTGGTGACCAGAACTGCACACAGTACTCCATAGAAACATAGAAAATAGGTGCAGGAGTAGGCCATTCGGCCCTTCGAGCCTGCACCGCCATTCAATGAGTTCATGGCTGAACATGCAACTTCAGTACCCCATTCCTGCTTTCTCGCCATACCCCTTGATCTCCCTAGTAGTAAGGACTACATCTAACTCTTTTTTGAATATATTTAGTGAATTGGCCTCAACAATTTTCTGTGGTAGAGAATTCCACAGGTTCACCACTCTCTAGGTGAAGAAGTTTCTCCTCATCTCGGTCCTAAATGGCTTACCCCTTATCCTTAGACTGTGACCCCTGGTTCAGGACTTCCCCAACATTGGGAACATTCTTCCTGCATCTAACCTGTCTAAACCCATCAGAATTTTAAATGTTTCCATGAGATCCCCTTTCATTCTTCTGAACTCCAGTGAATACAAGCCCAGTTGATCCTGTCTTTCTTGATATGTTAGTCCAGCCAAACCGGGAATCAGTCTGGTGAACCTTCGCTGCACTCCCTCAATAGCAAGAATGTCCTGCCTCAAGTTAGGAGACCAAAACTGTACACCAGCTGCAGCCTAACCAGTGTTTTATACAGATCAAGCCTTGCTCTTGGATTCCATGCCTTGACTAATAAAGGCAAGTATTCCATATGCCTTCTTAAACACCTTATCTACCTGGCCTACTACCTTTAGGGATCTGTGGACCTGCACTCCAAGGTCCCTTTGTTCCTCTACACTTTTCAGTGTCATACCATTTAATGTGTATTCCCTTGCCTTGTTCGATCTCCTCAAATGCATTAACGCACATTTATCCGGATGGAATTCCATTTACCACTGTTCTGTCCACCTGACCAGTACATTGCTACCTTCCTGCAATCCGCAGCATTCTTCTTCATTATCAATCACACAACTTATTTTAGTGTCATCTGCAAACTTCCTTAATCATATCCACAACATTCAAGTCCAAGTCATTGATATATACCACAAAAAGCAAGGGACCCAGCACTGAGCCATGTGGAACCCCACTGGATACAGCCTTCCAGTCACAAAAACATCCATCAACCATTACCCTTTGCTTTATGCCTCTGAGTCAATTTTGGATCCAACTTGCCACTTTGCCCTGGATCCCATGGGCTTTTACTTTCGTGACGAGTTTGTCATGTGGAACTTTATAAAATGCTTTGCTAAAATCCATATACACTACATCATACTCCCTGCCTGTTAAGTATGGAGAAAGAGTCAGACTGAACACTGAGCTCAAAGTAATGTGTGACCATAGTCTTTTATTGCAGGTCTCCAGAGTGCCTCTCCAACCTGTGAGGCCTCCTTAAATACCTGTGCTCCCAAGGGATTATAGGATCCCTTGGGACTCCAGGGGATGAGCCTTCCTGTGGCTGTACAGATAAATATACATTCACGTATATAACAACACTCCCCCCCCAAAGTCAATAGTGTAACTATTTACAAAGTGAGTCGATCTGGGGCCCTTCTTGCCCTGGTTGATCGTCTCGATGTGAAAGCTGATATTGTTGAATCAATCATTAGGCCCTCGCTGGGCTGCTGTGCAGCTGGCTTTGCTGGGCTGCCTGGTGTGTTGGGTCCTGCTGGGCTGCTGTGGATGATGGGTTCTGCTTCGTGGTCAACCGTGGTGCCGGTTGCCACTGGTGTGTATGTTGGGGGATCAAAGAAGGTAGGGTCCAAGGTGGGTTGCTCAGGATAGTCCGTGAATCTGAGTTTGATTTGGTCCAAGTGTTTCCGGTGAATGAGTCCATTTGAAAGTTTGACCCGAAACACCCTGCTCCTCTCTTTGGCCACGACAGTGCCGGGAAGCCACTTGGGACCTTGTCCATAATTAAATACAAATACAGGATCATTAATTTCAATCTCGTGTGACACATTTGCGCTATCATGGTATGTACTTTGTTAAAGCCGCCTGCTCTCTACCTGTTCATGTAGATCAGGTTGAACTAACGAGAGCCTTGTCTTAAGTGCTCTTTTCATGAGCAGTTCAGCAGGTGGGATCCCAGTGAGCAAGTGGGGTCTCGTGCGGTAGCTAAGCAGGACTCAGGATAGCCGAGTCTGCAGTGAGCCTTGAGTTACCCTCTTCAAGCCTTGCTTGATGGTTTGCACTGCTCTCTCTGCCTGACCATTGGACGCTGGTTTAAACGGGGCAGATGTGACATGTTTGATCCCGTTACGGGTCATGAATTCTTTGAACTCAGCACTGGTAAAACATGGCCCGTTGTCGCTCACAAGGACATCGGGTAAGTCATGAGTGGCAAACATGGCCCGCAGGCTTTCAGTATTGGCAGCGGACGTGCTAGCCGATATTATCTCACTTTCAATCCACTTGGAGTACGCATATACAACCACAAGGAACATTTTACCCAAGAACGGACCTGCATAGTCGACGTGTGCCCTAGACCATGGTTTGGAGGGCCAAGACCATAAATTTAGCGCCACCTCCGTGGGTACATTGCTTAACTGCGAGCATGTATTACATCTGTGAATGCAGGACTCTAAGTCCGCATCGATACTGGGTCACCACACGTGGGATCTGGCTATCGCTTTTATCATTACGATGCCTGGGTAGGTACTGTGGAGGTCATTGATGAAGGTGTCTCTGCCTTTCTTGGGGACCACTACTCGTTTGCCCCACAGAAGGCAATCTGCTTGTATGGACATTTCATCTTTGCGCCGCTGGAACTGCTTAATCTCTCCCTGCATTTCCACTGGGACACTGGACCAGCTCCCGTGAAGCACACAGTTATTGACTAGAGATAATAAGGGTCCTGGCTTGTCCAGGTTTTGATCTGCCTAGCAGTGACGGGTGATTGCCCACTCTCAAATGCTTCCATAACCATGGCTAGATCTGCGGACTGCACAATTTCCACCCCGTGGTGGGCAATGGCAGCCTACTGAGAGCATCGATGCAGTTTTCTGTGCCTGGCCTGTGGCAGATGGCGTAGTTGTATGCGGACAACGTGAGCGCTCATCTCTGGATGCGGGCCGATGCGTTGGTATTTATCCCTTTACTCTCAGAGAACAGGGATATTAGTGGCTTATGGTCAGTTTCCAATTCGAATTTTAGCCCAAACAGATATTGATGCATTTTCTTTACCACATAGACACATGCTAACGCTTCCTTCTCAATCATGCTGTAAGCTCTCTCAGCCGTAGACAGACTCCTTAAATGCATAAGCAACCGGTTGCAGTTTCCCGAAATCATTAGCTTGTTGCAATACACATCCGACGCCATATGACAATGCATCACATGTTAGCACCAAACGCTTACATGGATCATACAACACAAGCAATTTGTTTGAGCATAACAATTTTCTCACTTTTACAAAGGCATTTTCTTGGCTTTCGCCCCAAACACATTCGTCCCCTTTTCGTAGTAAGACATGCAGTGGTTCTAACAGTGTGCTAAGACCCGATAAGAAGTTACCAAAGTAGTTCAGGAGTCCCAGAAACAACCGCAGCTCCATCACGTTCTGTGACCTCGGTGCGTTCTCGATTGCCTCCGTCTTCGCATTGGTGGGCCTGATGTCGTCCGCCACAATCCTCCTTCCCAAGAACTCCACTTCAGGCACCAGGAAAACACACTTTGAGCGTTTTTACCTGAGCCCCACAAGGTTGAGTCGACTAAGGACCTCCTCCAGGTGCTGCAGTTGCTCGACTGTGTTCCGACCTGTGACCAAGATGTCGTCCTGAAAGAACACGGTGTGCGGGACCGACTTCAGTAAGCTTTCCATGTTTCTCTGGAATATCGCTGCCACTGATCGGATTCCAAACGGGCATCTGTTATAAACAATAAGACCTTTATGTGTGTTGATGTAGATGAGACCCTTCGATGATTCCTCCAGTTCCTGCGTCATGTAGGCTGAAGTCAGATCCAGCTTCGTGAACGTCTTTCCTCACGCCAGTGTTACAAGGAGGTCGACGGCGTTTGGTAGTGGGTATTGGTCCTGAAGGGAGAAACGATTGATAGTTACTTTGTAATCGCCACAGATTCTGATGGTGCCATCTTCCTTGAGGACAGGAACGATCGGACTGGCCCACTCATTGAACTCGATCAGTGAAATGATGCCCTCTCTTTGTAGCCGGTCTAGCTCGACCTCTACCCTTTCTCTCATCATGTACGGTATTGCTCTCGCCTTGTGATGGATGGGTCGCGCCCCCAGAATTAGGTGGATCTGCACTTTTGCTCCTTGGAATTTCCCGATGCCTGGTTCGAACAGCAAAGGAAATTTGTTTAAGACCTGGGCACACGAAGTGTTGTCAGCGGGCGATAGCGCTCGGACGTCGTCCCAGTTCCAGCATATCTTTCCCAGCCAGCTCCTGTCGAGCAGCGTGGGACCATCGCCCGGTACTACCCAGAGTGGTAGCTTGTGCACCGCTCTATCATAGGAGACCTTTACGGTAGCACTGCCAATTACAGGAATCAATTCTTTTGTGTAAGTTCTTAGTTTCGTGCGAACTAGAGTTAAGACTGGCCTTGAGGCCTTGTTGCACCACAATCTTTCAAAAGTCTTTTTTCCCATGATGGACTGGCTCACGCCCGTGTCCAGTTCCATTGACACCGGGAGTCCATTTAGTTCAACAGTCAGCATTACCAGCGGACAAGTTGTGGTGAATGTTTGCACCCCATGTACCTCTGCCTCCTCGGTCTGAGGCTCTGGTTCATCGTGATCCTCTGTGGATCTGTCCTCCTCTGCAATATGATGGTTTGCAGGCTTAACAGGATTTGCAGCTCGCCTGCACACTCGTTGGAGGTGTCCCATTGTTCCACAGCCCTTGCAAACGTACTCTTTGAATCGGCATGAATGGAAATGATGATCACCCCCCGCAGCGCCAACAAGGTGTTAATGGCCTTGCATTCATCACCCTTGATTGTGGACTCTGAGACATCTGCGGACATGCAGCTGCAGGTATGTGTGACCTGCCCTGTACGCTACGATTCGAAAACAACATCACTTTGTTCACAGTACTTGTAGCAGCACTTGTGTGCTGAGAGATTTGCCTAGTATTGTCACTGGTGGCAATGAACGCCTGGGCTATCGCTACGGCTTTACTCAAGGTTGGGGTCTTTACAGTCAAAAGTTTGCGAAGTATGGTTTCGTGGCCAATGCCAAGTATGAAAAAGTCTCTGAGCATGTGCTCCAAATGTCCTTCAAATTCGCAATGTCCTGCAAGGTGTCTTAACTCGGCGACATAACTCGCCACTTCCTGGCCTTCAGACCTTTTGTAGATGTAGAACCGGTTCCTCGCCATCAGAAAGTTTTCCTTCGGGTTCAAATGCTCTCGAACCAGCGTGCACAAATTGTCGTATGATTTCTCCATGGGTTTTGCTGGAGTGAGCAGATTCTTCATGAGGCCATATATTGGTGCCCCACAGACGGTGAGGAGGATCACCCTTTGTTTGGCAGTGTTCTCTTCTCCATCTAGCTCATTGGCTACAAAGTATTGGTCGAGTCACTCCACAAAAGTTTTCCAATCATCTCCCTCCAAGAATTTCTCCAGGATGCCCACTGTTCTCTGCATCTTTGGGTTCGCTATCTGTATTTCGTCGCTAGTTGGTAAGTATGGAGAAAAAGTCAGACTGAACATGTGAGCTCAAAGTAATGTGTTACCTTAGTCTTTTATTGCAGATCTCCAGAGTGCCTCTCCAACCTGTGAGGCCTCCTTAAATACCTGTGCACCCAAGGGATTATGGGATCCCTTGGAACTCCAGCGGATGAGCCCTCTGGTGGCTGTACAATGTAAATACAAGTTCACATATATAACACTGCCCTCATTGACCCTTCGAGTTACCTCCTTGAAAAATTCAATCAACTTAGTCAGACATGACCTTCCCTTAACAAATCCATGCTGACTGTCCTTGATTAATCCATGTCTTTCCAAATGAAGATTTATCCTGTCCCTCAGGACTTTGTCCAATAACTTTCCCACCACTGAGGTTAGACTGACTAGCCTGTAATTACTCGGTCTACCTCTTTCTCCCTTTTTAAACAAAGGTACAACATTAGCAGTCTTCCAGTCCTCTGATTGTGGAAAATTCTCTTCCAGTTAAGTTTCCTAACTTAAAAATGTTTTCTGGTTGTGTTCACACTTCTTTCCTGTTGGTTGAAGGTTTCTCGCAAGCTCAATAGACTGTAATAAAGATGCTTATTTCCTGCTGGCTTTTGTGCTAAGTATGAAACCAGGAAGTGGAACTTGAACCCACACCCTTCTGACTCAGAGACAAGAGTGCTACCTACTGGGCCACAGCTGACACTTAGACTTAGATTTTAAGCACTTTGTACTGAATGGCCTGGATTGTCCACTTCCGAGCAGAGTTTCAGTTGGACAAGACTACCACCACCCCTTCCTATCTGCCCCAGCCTGGTTTTATTTTCCTGGGTCAGGGTTCTTTCGAAGTGCATGGCACTCCTCGTGTCAAGAGGATGCCTGCAAGTAGGAGAGGATGCCGCTGTAGCACCAGAAGATTTGCAAGAGACCTTAAAGAGGCAGAGCTGACTCAAAAACTGAAGCAAGGATTCCCATTGACTGTCTTAGCTGAGTCTATGGGGCTATCTGGAGGGAGAGGGGTCACAACAAGGCCCTCTCGCTCGATTTGAGTATTTACTTCCCTTCATTATCAGAAACAAATCTGATTGTCTCTTAAACCTATTTGTAGTGTCTACCTTTGTGGCCTGTTTTGGTAACTTTGGATGAAAAAGTTCTGCTTCATTTCCCTTTTTACTCCTAATGTATAGCTTGCTTCCCTGATATTTGAACACATCCCCAGCAAACAGTTTGCATCTATCAGTTCTCCTTGTAATCTTCAAAACATCAACTAAATCACCTCAAAATCGTCTCTTTCCAAAGAAAACAACACCAATGTCCTTAACTTTTTCTTACAAGTTAAATTCCTGATATATGGAATCATCTTTGTTACTCGCCACTGCTCTCTTAAAGGCAATAATATCATCTATGATTAAGTAAGCAGAACTACACACAGGGCTCCAGATGGAACATAGAACGATATCTGCCAAGTTTAAGTTATAAAAAGTAAACGTCTGTATCCAGTCTGAATGTAACACCAGTCTGAGAAGTTTCTGGAACCCTTAGCCAGCTGTAATCAGAAATTTTCAAGCAAATGCGCTAAGAATCACTTAATAAAATACTTCCTTTCACTAAATCTACTCTTTAGAGCAGCGCAAAGCACCTAAATTCAACAACTCTCAGATTTATATCGGCTTATTGGACAAATTGGGACGAAGATATACAAGGACTGAAGGCCAATGTAAGTGACTGGATGTGCCCATCGGGACCCCTGACAAAGTTGTGATTTAAATGTCATTTAAATGTGATGGGGACCGTGCCAAAATCCCGCGTAGTATGTCAGTTGGTTGGGGGGGTGGGGGTGGGAACAGGGAAGGTTTACTGAAAAAGAAGTGATGCTTACCCTGCCAGCATCCTTTGTAAGAAGGCCAAAAATTACAGGATATTTGTCTACCCTTCAGAGGTCCAGCCTGCAACCCAAGCCTGAACCTACAAATGGGCTCCACTTCTACCACTAAAGTGGCCAGTATGCTTGATTCCACTTGGCATACTGGCTGCAAATGAATTCTTCTGGAAAGTGAGAGGCCAGGGATGTGGGAAACGAAAGACTTACATTTATATAGCGCCTTTCACAACCACCGGACGTCTCAAAGCGCTTTACAGCCAATAAAGTACTTTTGGAGTGTAGTCACTGTTGTAATGTGGGAAACACAGCAGCCAATTTGCACACAGCAAGCTCCCACAAACAACAATGTGATAATGACCAGATAATCTGTTTTTGTTATGTTGATTGAGGGATAAATATTGGCCATGAGATAACTCCCCTGCTCTTCTTCAAAACAGTGCCATGGCATCTTTTCCATCCATCTCTGAGAGCAGACAAGGCCTCAGTTTAGCATCTCATCTGAAAGATAGCACCTCCGACAGTGCAGCACTCCCTCAGCACTGCACTACAGTGTCAGCCTAGATTTTTGACCTGAAGTCCCTGGAGTGGGATTTGAATCCACAAACTTCTGACTCAGAGGCGAGAGCTACACACTGAGCCATAGGCTTTAGAAGTATCTTACATCACTGGCCTTGCTTGGGGCAAGGCAGAGGCTTCATCCCTGCTAAAACTCTGATGCGAGGCCGAATCCTAGTCTATCTGGGTCCTGGCCTAATTTGTGGCCCTTTTGCCCACTCTCACTTGAGTTAGAGTGGGAGTGCATCAGAAAGGCTGTGAGCATTTGGTCCAATGCCTCCATCTGGTCCCTGCTCCTACTCTGAGCCATCACTCGTTCCTCCTCACCTGGGCACTGTATGACCTGCTTAATTATACTACCTACATCACTTGGGATGTAGGCTTAATGATGGTGAGATGCAGGCAGGCGACTGAGGACTGCTGTCTTAGGTTACATCACTGGAGCACTGTCAAGCTGCTCTTCCATGTGCACAAAGTCAGGAAAGGAAGATGATGTTAGAATGCTGGGTCCAAGATATTCCTTCAAAAAGAGCTTGCATTATAAGATGCTGACTGTGTGTGATGCTTGAATGATTAAGCATATGCCTGTGTGGGAGTGAATAGGAAGGAGAACTAGACAGAGGAACTGAATAGTACTAGCCTTGAGCTTGAGCCTTTGAAAAGGCTGAAACAATATTTACCCCCATATGTCAGCGAGTGGCTCAGTCAGTAGCACCCTTGCCTCTGAGTCAGAAAGTTCTGGGTTCAAGTTATACTCCAGAGACTTGAGCATAAAATTCCAGGCTGACACTCCAGGGCTAAGGGAGTGCTGCACTGCCAGCGGTACTGTATTTCAGATGAGACATCAAACCGAGGCCCCGTCTGTGCTCTCAAGCGGCACTATTTCGAAGAAGAGCAGGGGAGTTATCCTCGATGTATTGACCAATATTTATCCCTCAACCAACATAACAAAAACAAATTATCTGGCCATTATCACATTGCTGTTTGTGGGAGCTTGCTTGTGCGCAAATTGTCTGCCGCTTTTCCCACATTACAACAGTGACTACACTCCAAAAGTACTTCATTGGCTGCAAAGCGCTTTGGGACGCCCGGTGATCTTAAAAGGCACGATATAAATCCAAGTCTTTCTTTCTTCTACTTACCTTTAAATGTATGCAATTTGCAGCCTCCCAGCCTTCATCATCATAGGCAGTCCCTTGGAATCGAGGAAGACTTGCTTCCATTCCCAAAGTAAGTCCTTTGGTCGATGAACAGTCCAATACGAGAGCCACAGACTCTGTCACAGATGGGACAGACATTCGTCGGGGGAAGGTAGGGTGGGACTGATTTGCTGTCCGCTCCTTCCGCTGCCTGCGCCTGACCTCTTCACGCTCGTGGCGTTGAGAATTGAAGAGCTCAATGCCCTCCCAGATGCACTTTCTCCACCTAGGGCGGCCTTCAGCCTGAGACTCCCAGTTGTCAGTGGGGATGTCGCACTTTACCAGGGAGGCTTTGAGGGTGGCCTTCTAACGTTTCCACTGCCCACCTTTGGCTCATTTGCCGTGAAGGAGCTCCACATAGAGCAATTGTTTAGGGAGCCTCGTGCCTGGCATACGAACTATGTGGCCTGCCCAGCGAAGCTGATCGAGTGTGGTCAGTGCTTCAATGCTGGGGATGTTAGCCTGGATGAGGACACTGATATTGGTGCTTCTGTCCTCCCAGGGGATTTGCAGGATCTTGCGGAGACATCGTTGGTGATATATCTCCAGCGACTTGTGGTGTCTTCTGTACATGGTCTATGTCTCTGATCCATACAGGAGGGCGGGTATTACTACAGCCCTGTAGACCATGACCTTGGTGGTAGATTTGAGGGCATGGTCTTTGAACACGCTTTTCCTCAGACGGCTAAAGGCTGCACTGGCGCACTGGAGGCGATGTTGAAGCTCCGCATCAATGTCTGCCTTTGTTGATAAAAGGCACCCGAGGTATGGGACGTGGTCCACATTGCCCAGGGCCGCGCCGTGAATCTTGATGACTGGGGGTCAGTGCTGTGCGGCGAGGACAGGCTGGTGGAGGACCTTTGTCTTACAGGGGGATCTTGCTTCGAGACATCTCTTCAAACAGTGCCCAAATGCTTTGGAGCCTCACACACAGCAGGCAATTGATTAGAACATCCCCGAAAGTGCACTCGCAATTTTCAGATAAACTGCCCACTGTGTACGATGTCCAGTCAGTGGAAAGAAAAAGAAAGACTCTAAGTGCTTTGCTGCCAGTTAAGCACTTTTGGAGTGTAGTCACTGTTATAATGTGAGAAACGCAGCAGCCAATTTGCACACAGCAAGCTCCCACAAACAGCAATGTGATAATGACCAGATAATCTGGTTTATTTTGTTATGTTGATTGAGGGATAAATATTGGCCAGGACACAGGGGATAACCCCTTTGCCCTTCTTCAAAATAGTGCCACGGGATCTTTTGCATCCACCTGAGAGGTCGGGCAGGGCCTCAGTTCAACGTTTCATCTGAAAGACAGCACCTCTGTCAGTGCAGCACTCCATTGGAGTGTCAGCCTAGATTAATGTGTGTAAGTTCCTGGAGTGGGACTTTAAACTCACAACCTTATGCCTTCGAGGCGGGCGTGCTACCCACTGAGCCATGGCTGACCACAGTGGTACAAGGTATCAGAAAACTAACCCCTGTATGTCATGGCCTGTGCTGTAGTGTATGCATGTGAGTGAGTCGGGGAAAAACGAATAACAAGAAATAATGTTATTCACTCTGAACTTGGTCGCCAGGGTGTGATCTCCAGCTTTTCCCTTCCCCACTCATTCTATGCCTTCCAGCCCTAAGACTGGCAAAATGGCTGCGTTGAAAGCAGTTGAGGGCTGAATGTTGCAGGGCAGTTTTCCCATGTGGGTTTGCTCCTGGAAGAGTTGTCTGTTCCTACAATGTGTGAGTTGAAAACTCGCAGTTCCATCATCATCATCATAGGCAGTCCCTCGGAATCGAGGAAGACTTACTTCCACTCCTAAAGTGAGTCCTTTGGTGGCTGAACAGTCCAATGCGAGAGCCAAAGACCCTGTCACAGGTGGGACAGACATTCGTCGGGGAAGGAGGGTTGGACTAATTTGCTGCACGCTCCTTCCGCTGCCTGCGCCTGACCTCTTCACGCTCGCAGCGTTGAGATTCGAAGGGCTCAACACCCTCCCGGATGCACTTTCTCCACCAAGGGCGGTCTTCGGCCAGGGTCTCTCAGGTGTCAGTGGTAATGTCGCAATTTACCAGGGAGGCTTTAAAGGTGTCCTTGTAACATTTCCACTGCCCACATTTGGCTCGTTTGCCGTGAAGGGAGCTTCGCATAGAGCACTTGCTTTGGGAGTCTCATGGCTAGCATGCGAACTATGTGGCCTACCCAGCGAAGCTGATTGAGTGTGGTCAGTGCTTCAATGCTGGGGATGTTAGCCTGGGCGAGGACACTGATGTTGGTGCGCCTGTCCTCCCAGGGGATTTGCAGGATCTTGCGGAGACATCGTTGGTGATAGATCTCCAGCGACTTGTGGTGCCTTCTGTGCATCGTCCATGCCTCGGATCCATACAGGAGGGCGGGTATTACTACAGCCCTTGTAGACCATGAGCTTGGTGATAGATTTGAGGGCCTGGTCTTTGAACACTCTTTTCCTCAAGTTCTGGAGATATATCACCAACGATGTCTCTGCAAGAGGCAGAGTCTCAATTGAGGAGATCTTCAAGTGCTCCTTCCAGCGGGCCCTGACTGCCTTGGTGTCCTTGATGAGTGTTTCCCCGTTCTTGGCCAGCAGTGGGGTGGGGCCTTGGGAGTTTGGACCGTAGGTGGCCTTGACTGCAATGAAGAATCCTTGCATATCATGTCTATCGGCCAGTTGTTATATCTCCTGTGCTTTCTCCATCCACCACCTGTTCTTTAGGTCCTGGGTTTTTTGTTGGACCGCAGCCTTGAGCCGTCTGTAATGTTGCTTTGCAGCTCCCGAGCTGGATTGTTGCTTGAGGCTCAGAAATGCTCTGCGCTTACGATCTATTAGTTCTTGGATCTCCTGATCATTTTCATCAAACCAGTCCTGGTGTTTTCTGGTTGAGTAACCAAGTGTCTCTTCACAGGCACTGGTTATGGAGACCTGGACGGCAGACCAACGCTGTGGGCATTCAACATCTCAGGGTCATCAAGACACGCCAGGTTAGCTGTGAGGCGCTGGCTGTATAGGGCTCTCTTAGCTGGGTCTTTAATTGCCCCGGCATTAACATTTTGCGGCACTGCTTGTGCTGTTCACTCTGCTTTGGGGCTATGTTAATATCGATGATGGATCGGATTAGGCAGTGGTCCATCCAGCAGTCGTCAGCTCCTGTCATGGTGCGGGTGATGCGTACATCCTTGCAATCCCTGGCTCGGATGATGACGTAGTCGAGCAGGTGCCAGTGTTTTGAGCGAGGGAGTTGCCATGATGCCTTGTATTTGTCCCTCTGGTGGAACAGGGTGTGGTGATGAGGAGTTCGTGTTCTAGACATTTTGTCAGGAGTAGGGTGCCGCTGGAGTTGGCTTTCCCTACCCCCTCCATGCCAATCACGCCTCCCCAGAGGGCTGTGTCTTTGCCGACCTTGGCAGTAAAATCACCTCGGAGGATCAATTTGTCGCCCGTGGTGACACGGGACAGGGATGTCTCAAGGTTGGAATACAAAACCCCTTTAGCCTCATCTGTTGCATCGAGTGTTGGGGCGTATGCACTGATGACTGTGGCGCATTGGTTCCGGGATAGGGTAAGACGAAGAGTCATGAGGCATTCGCTAACCCCGCAGGGGGAGTCTTTGAGGCAATCGACCAGTTCATTTTTGATGGCGAAGCCAACTCCATGAAGTTGGCGTTCTTCCTCTGGTTTTCCTTTCCAGAAAAAGGACTCCTCCACCATGTTCCTTGAGCTGGCCTTCCCCTACCAGTTGGGTCTTGCTTAGGGTGGCGAAGTCAATGTCAAAACATCTAAGTTCCTGGGCAACTATGGCGGTGCGGTGTTCTGGCCTGTTGCTGTTCGAATTGTCCATGAGGGTCCTGACGTTCCAGGTCCCGAACTTCATATTAGCGAAGTGGAAGATGCCTGTACGTGAGTTCTTTTAATGTGGGGTGGCCGCTGCACACCCGCAAGCACAGGGCTTAGCTGAGCAAGGTCTTGGTCCAGTGGCAAGGGGGTCTAAGACAACTGGAGACCAGGCACTGGTGTACAAGCCTAATTGCCTACGGCGAGGCGTTGGCCGCAAGCTCGGCGCCGAGTAGCACCATTGATGGTAGATGACCCGAGGCTTGGTTGGGGGGCAGGCATTGGGAAGGTCAGCTGTCCACTGGGCAAGTTGTTTTAAAAGTTTACGAGTTTGAAAGTATTTCCAATTTTTTTTAAAGTTACGCAGGTTGATTGAAGGTTGAATAAATAGATTAAGTTCCTTAGGTGAGCTCCCAATGCTAGGTCTAATTGGTGTCGGGAGCTTGATGTGCCCAGCTAATTAGGGCTGGAGGGAGGAGAGCATGCCAGGTGATCTCAGAGATGTAGTGATCGTGACCATCTTTAAAAAAGGGGACAAGTCTGATTGCAGCAACTACAAAGGAATCTTCCTGTTATCAGCCACTGGGAAAGTCGTCGCTAGAGTCCTCCTCAATCATCATCTCCCTGTGGCTGAGCAGCTCCTACTGGAGTCACTGTGCGGTTTTCGTCCCCTACGTGGCACAACGGATATGATTTTTACAGCGCGACAGCTGCAGGAAAAATGCAGGGAATAGCACCAGCCCTTATACATGGCCTTCTTCGACCTTACAAAGGCCTTTGACACTGTCAACCACGAGGGTCTATGAAGCGTCCTCCTCCGTTTCGGATGTCCCCAAAAGTTCGTCAACATCCTCTGCCTGTTCCATAACAACATAGAGGCCATGATCCTTACCAATGGATCCATTACAGACCCAATCTACGTCCCGACTGGGGTCAAACAGGTCTGCGTCATCGCCCAACCCCCTTCTCAATCTTCCTCGCTGCCATGCTCCACCTCACAATCAACAAGCTCCCCGCTGGAGTGAACCTAAACTACAGAACCAGTGGGAACCTTCTCATGTATGTATGCTTGGGGTTACTAGCTACCAGGTGGTGCCACTGTCAGAGGTCATTGGGCTGTACGCATGTGTGTGCGGCCCAGGTATAAAAGGCAAGCCATCATGTAATGTAATCACTTTCAGACCTAATAAAGCAGAGACAGGTTGGTATCTGTGTTAATTAACAGTATTCAGTCTATCGAGTTATTACATACATAACATTTGGTGACAAGGTAAATTAAGAATCTTCGCATGCAAAAATGAGCACAATTGGAATTCTGGAGAGATTCATGGAGGGAGAGGACTGGGCAGATTTTGTAGTTCGCCTGGACCAGTACTTCGTGGCCAACAAAATGGAGGAACCCACTGACGCAGTTAGGTGCAGGGCAGTCTTCCTCACGGTTTGCGGTCCGAAAATCTTTGGACTCATAAAGAATCTTCTCTCGCCTACAAATCCAACGCACAAGGACTATGAGGATTTGTGTGCTCTGGTACGTGACCACCTCAAACCAGAAGGCTGTGAGGCCTAAGCTGAGTCCAGTCAATGCCAAGTTGCGTACATACACTAAAGAACTCATAACGGTGATTGGCAGTGCAGTAGTCAAGGTATCATATGATGGTGCGGTTCATGTTTTACCATTATTCCAGGCAATGGTCGAGTGCTGTTCGGCAGGAATTAGCAAAGAAAATTCAAATGGAATTGGAACGATATCAAAGTGTTGTCGTAGGAGGAGCTCAAGTGCTGAGCAAGGTCCCCTCGCTGTTTGAACCAGGCATCGGCAATTTCACGGCAGCCAAGGTGCAGATCCACATGGACTCAGATGCAAGACCCGTCCATCATAAAGCTCAGGCGGTTCCGTACATGATGAGGGAGAAGGTCAAAATCGAACTGGACCTTCTCCAGCGTGAAGGGGTCATATCATCGGTCAAATTTAACGAATGGGTCAACCCCATTGTTCCTGTGTTGAAGAATGATGGCACTGTCAGGAGACAACCAGGTTACGATCAACCAAGTTTCGAAAAAGGATCAATACGCATGACCGAAGGCTGATGACATGTTTGCAACGCTAGTCGGGGGGAAGTCATTCACTAAACTGGATCTGATGTCGGCCTACATGACACAGGAGCTGGTCGAGATGTCAAAGAAACTTATGTGCATCAACACTCATAAAGGACTGTTTATCTACAAGAGGTGTCCTTTCGGAATTCGCTCAGCTGCAGCCATATTTCAGAGAAACATGGAGAGTCTACTGAAGTCCATCCCCAGAACTGTCGTGTTCCAATATGACATCCTGGTCACAGGTCATGACACCGCTGAACATCTGAATAACCTGGAAGAAGTTCTATATCGTCTGGGCAAAGTGGGACTCAGACTGAAACGTTCGAAGTGCGTCTTCATGGCACCGGAAGTCGAATTTCTGGGGAGGAAAATTGCTGCTGACAGCATCAGGCCTATGGACTCAAAAATCAAGGCCATCAAAAATGCACCCAAGCCTCAAAATGTGAGAGAGTTGCGTTCATTCCTTGGTCTACTCAACTACTTCGGTAATTTCCTACCTAGATTGGGCACTTCATTAAAGCCACTGCACATGCTGCTAAGAAAAGGCGACAACTGGGTTTGGGGTGCGTTTCAAGATAGAGCTTTTGAGAAAGCTACTAATCTGCTTTTCTCTAACAAGCTGCTGGTACATTATGAGCCGTGTTAGCGTCTAGTATTGGCCTGTGATGCTTCATCATGTGGAGTTGGTTGCGTGCTCCAACAAACTAATGAGTTGAGTAAACAACAACCTGTTGCGTATGCTTCTAAAAGTTTGTCAAAGGTGGAAAGACCCTACAGTATGGTCAAAAAAGAAGCACTAGCCTGTGTGTATGGGGTTAAAAAGATGCATCAGTACCTGTTTGGTCTTCGGTTTGAACTGGAAACAGATCACAGACCACTCATTTAATTGTTTTCGGAAAACAAAGGTATCAATACCAATGCATCGCCCCGCATCAGAGGTGGGCACTGACATTATCTGCCTATGATTATGTCATTCGCCATAGACCTGCCACCGAGAATTGTGCCGATGCACTGAGCCATCTGCCGTTGCCCACACCGGAGGTGGAGACGCCACAACCTGCAGACCTACTGTTAGTTATGGATGCTTTTGAAAGTGAAGGAACCCCTGTCACGGCTCAACAAGTTAAGACCTGGACCAGCCAGGACCCAATATTATTGGTTGTGAAACGTTGTGTCCTTAGTGACGATTGGTCTGCCATACCCAAGCAAATGGGTGATGAGACCAAACCTTACAACCATTGCAAAGACGAACTGTCCATTCAGTCAGATTGTTTACTGTGGGGTAATCGTGTTGTTGTGCCTGAGAAAGACAGAGAGAAATTTGTACATGATCTACACAGCACGCATCCCGGTATTGTCATGAAAGCCATTGCCAGGTCTCAGGTACGGTGGCCTGGAATTGATTCTGATCTGGAATCATGTGTGCATCAGTGCAACACTTGCATGCAGTTAAGTAAAGCACCAGCGGAATCTCCGCTGAGTCTGTGGTCGTGGCCATCTAAACCATGGTCCAGGATCCACATCAACTTTGCAGGTCCCTTCCTGAGAAAGATGTTTTTAGTTGGGGTGGATGCATATTCCAAGTGGATAGATTGTATAATCATGTCATCCAGTACTTCCACAGCTACCATTGAGAGCCTTTGTATCATGTTTGCCATTCATGGTCTGCCCGACATCGTTGTAAACGACAACGGACCTTGCTTCACTAGTCTGGAGTTTCAAGAGTTCATGAAACTCAATGGTATCAACCATGTGAGGTCAGCACCATTCAAACTAGCATCTAATGGTCAAGCAGAGCGTGCTGTCCAAACCATGAAGCAGAGGATGAAACATGTAACTCAAGGTTCACTGCAGACTCGCTTGTCATGCATATTGCTTAGTTACAGGACAAGACCCCCCCCTCCCTCCACCCCCCCGCTGAGCTATTGATGAAGAGAGGTCTCAAGACCAAGCTCTCTCTTGTCCACTCTGACGTGAATGATCATGTTGAATACAGACGTCAAAATCAGCAGTGGTATCATGATTGTGCTGCTGTGTCACGCGACATTTATGTTAATGATCCTGTGTATGTATTAAATTATGGCCAAGGTTCCAAATGGAGCGCTGGTACTGTTACGGCCAAGGAGGGTAACAGAGTGTTTATCGTCAAGCTCAAGAACGGGCAAACATGCAGGAAACATGTTGATCAGATAAAGCTGCGGCACACGGATGAACCGGAACAGTCTGAAGAAGACACAATCAATGACCAACCAATCTACCCTCAGTCATCAGAGGACTCCGCTGTCATCAATGAATCTGGACTTTTAATCCCTGACGTGGTTATTGCCACTCCCATCAGATCAGCTACCCAGCCCCCAGTCAAAACAGACTCAGAATGCTCGCCGAAGTCTGGAGTTGAACTGAGGCGATCAGCTCGGGAGCAGAAAGCTCCGGTCTGTCTCAATTTGTAAAAAGACTGTTACTAATATCTTAAAGTGGGATATTGTCATGTATGTATGCTTGGGGTTACTAGCCACCAGGTGGTGCCACTGTCGGAGGTCATTGGGCTGTACGCATGTGTGTGCGGCCCAGGTATTAAAGGCAAGCCATCATGTAATGTAATCACTTTGGGCCCGAATAAAGCAGAGCCAGGTTTGTACCTGTGTTAGTTTACAGTATTCAGTCTATCGAGTTATTACATACAGAACAAACCTGATACGTCCTTACTATACAGTATAAATGCACACGAGGCCCATGCTTGAGAGAAGGTCTGTCTGTGACCTGTCCTTTATTCCATAGCACTCAAGTGATGGAAGTGGGTGGAGCTTCCCCTTTTATATCTGAAGGTCCAGGTTAGGAGTGTCTCCCACAAGTTCACCACCTAGTGGTCATTGTTTTCACAGTATACAACTTAGGTCAGATTATACATGGGTTACAATGCTGGTTGAATACATGACATCATCTCCCCCCCCAAAGTCTTATTGGGATCACAGGTTAAGTCTCTCTGGTGGTTTACGCTCTCTTGTAGAGCACCTGAGTTGGAGCTCCGGTTGTTGGGTGCTGGCTTGAGTGTCTGCTGTTTGCAGTCCTCAGGCCTATCCGAGGCACCAGTGCAGCCTTCGGCTGCCTGACGAAAAGAATGTTTGAAGTCTGGGCCCTCAAATTTGCCACCAAGCTCATGGTCTACAGGGCTGTAGTAATACTCGCCCTCTTGTATGGCTCAGAGACATGGATCATTACACAGTAGACACCTCAAGGCGCTGGAGAAATACCACCAATGATGTCTCTGCAAGATCTTACAAATCCCCTGGGAGGACAGACGCACCAACATTAGTGTCCTCGACCAGGCCAACATCCCCAGCATCGAAGCACTGACCACACTTGATCAGCTCCGCTCGGCAGGCCACATTGTCCGTATGTCAGACACGAGACTCCCAAAGCAAGCGCTCTACTCAGAACTCCTTCACGGCAAACAAGCCGAAGGTGGGCAGAGGAAACATTACAAGGACACCCTCAAAACCTCCCTGATAAAGTGCAGCATCCCCACTGACACCTGGGAGTCCCTGGCCAAAGATCGCCCAAAGTGAAAGAAGTGCATCCGGGAGGGCGCTGAGCACCTCGAGTCTCATCACCGAGAGCATGCAGAAATCAAGCGCAGGCAGCGGAAAGAGCGTGCGGCAAACCTGTCCCACCCTCCCTTACCCTCAACGACTATCTGTCCCACCTGTGACAGGGACTGTGGTTCTCGTATTGGACTGTTCAACCACCTAAGGACTTATTTTAAGAGTGGAAGCAAGTCTTCCTTGATTCCGATGATGATGATGATGGTGTTGTGAAATCCAGGCAGCACACTGTTGGTGAACACCAAGCTCACTTTAGCACTGGAACTGGACAATTTCCTCTGTTTCCTCATTTCTGGGTCATAAGTTCAAATCAGCCAGATTTGATGGGATGAAAGTTTCTCTCTGCGTTAACTAAATGGACCTTACCTGAAATGGATTTGGGTCGTATGTTCCACTGGTAAAACTCTTTCTCTGTTTTTATCTCAATGAATCAAACATGCTAACTAATGTCATATCGAGGATTTTCGGGTGACTTAAGAGTTAGATGTTAGATCTCTAAGTTAGCAAGGCCTCTGGGTGGGTGAGGCCATTAGTAATTAGGAAAAAGACCACAGCACCATGGTCATGTGATTTTTTTTGCACCCTTAATAATTGCCATGATGTCAGTTTATATCACTGTTCACGAGAATAGGTGGGTCTATGGCCTAAAGATCTTTTGGTTTGTGAGAATTATAACTTGGGTAGTGTAGGATTAATTCGAGGTTTTTTCATGATTATGATTGTTGGGTTATCCTTTGATTTGGGCCGGTTATGGGATTAAGTTGGATTTTCCCTCAGATGTGGTCTTGTGGAGAGTGTGGGTCTTTTCTTTTGTTTCAGACTATTGGTTGGGATTGCGCAGAATTCCAATTTAATTTATGATTATGACTGCATTTCAGGATCACTGAGGTCGTGGTACATCCTGGTAAAATCCTGCCCTTCACACAAAGCATTTGAATGCAATATTACACTTCATCCTCCATTTGGTTAGAGCACTGTATACATGACATGAATGATTATTATCTACTCGTTCAGTCCACTATGCTATTTTTATTTACTGGTTTATAATCAAGAGCTAAACGGAGTTTAAAGTCGCATCCCCAATTTCAATGTGAAATTATATTCCGTGAAATGGTGCAATTAAAAGATTGTTGGGTGTCTGTTAGTGTTAGAGAGAACACAATGTTGGTCAGCAAATAATTCGATTGTACGGGATACAAATTTGAGAATTCAGATTTCATGATTCATTACAAGTGACAATTTATCAGTCTTGGTAGCGTTGGAATAGTGTGGCTGCAGGAACTGCATTTTCTTCCTTAACTATTTTCCCATTCTTAATAAATAATAAATGTTGCCAGGTTTAAGCTATAAATCTAAACTAACCAGAACGGAATCAGCTCAGACGATCTGTGAAAAGACAGAAGAGCTCTGTTCATGCTGAGAGTTTTCAAATGGTTAAAATCATCCATGGAAAAGAAGAAAAAAAAACAAACACACAGAGGCCAGAAAGATCTCCTGGGAATTGATCTTGGAATGCGTGAGCCCATGTGTGATGTGTATAGCCCATATCCCTGTGGTGTGCTGTCACTTTGAGCTGAGCCATATAAAAGTTCAGTGTTGTAGACAATCTCGAATGAAAAATATCTTTATTTGACTTTTGCAATATCTTAGAGTCTGCAGTAGTGAGAGTTAATTAGCCTCTGGTAGCCTGTTATTGAGGCTACAGGAAGTGCACTTAAATGTTTCTGTCTAGAAAATCTGCCACTTCTCCAAGCCAAATATCTGTTGGCCTGTTATCTTTTGAGGGTTAATGCACTTAGATTTTTTTTTAAATCTACCACTTAGCAGTGCCAAATTTGTGCTCGGTTGCTTGTTTAATATATTGCCTGTGGAAATAGACAGACATTTTGATATTCTTTATGACCTATGTAAGGTAACTTGCCTTGTATTTCACAGCAAAATAGTTTCCAATGGCAATTGGTTTGTTCTGTGTTATTGTATTTAACTCCTTGTGAAAAAATGGTTGTCGATACAGCATGTTGGAAATCAATAATACAAGCTCACCTTGACCCAGAGTGAATAATGGTAAGTGCTCGTTAGAAGCACCAGCTAGCTGCATTTATTGCGGGAATATTCCCTGCATCAACAGTACAATAAACCAAGATGCTGGAAATGCATGTCACAGCCTGCAGACGAAGCTAGTCGAATATTTTGGATGGGATTCTTCAACATTTATAATACAGAATCCTACATGAAACATGTTTTTTCTCTTCCACTTGCTGACCAACAAATTGGCTGATGATTGAAAAACCTACCAATGGCGCAGCTCTTAAAGCCTGGAAGAGATTTGAACCTGGAGCAGTAGGAGGAGAGGGGGTTGACAGGGGAATAAGGTTGAACATAAGAACATAAGAAATAAGAGCAGGAGTAGACTATACGGCCCCTTGAGCCTGCTCTGCCATTTAATACAATCAGGGCTGATCCGATCATGGACTCAGGTCCACTTCCCTGCCCGCTCCCCATAACCCCTTAATCCCTTATCGGTTAAGAAGCTCTCTATTTCTGTATTAAATTTATTTAATGTCCCGGCTTCCACAGCTCTCTGAGGCAGTGAATTCCACAGATTTACAACCCTCTGAGAGAAGAAATTCCTCCTCATCTCAGTTTTAAATGGGCGGCCCCTTATTCTAAGATTATGCCTGTTGTGTATGGAGAAAAAGTCAGACTGAACACTGTGAGCTCAAAGTAAAGTGTGACCTTAGTCTTTTATTGCAGATCTCCAGAGTGCCTCTCCAACCTGTGAAGCCTTCTTAAATACCTGTGCTCCCAAGGGATTATGGGATTCCCTGGGACTCTGGGGAATGAGCCCTCTGGTGGCTGTACAGAGTAAATACAAGTCCACATATATAACAATGCCCCCTAGTTATAGTCTCCCCTAACAGTGGAAACATACTCTCTGCATCCACCTTGTCAAGCCCCTTCATAATCTTATACATTTTGATAAGATCACCTCTCAATCTTCTGAATTCCAATGAGTGGAGGCCCAACCTCCTCAACCTTTCCTCATAAGTCAGCCCCCTCATCTCCAGAATCAACCTAGTGAACCTTCTCTGAACTGCCTCCAAAGCACATATATCCTTTTGTAAATATGGAAACCAAAACTTTACGCAGTATTCCAGGTGTGACTTCACCAATACCCTGTACAACTGTAACAAGATTTCCCTGCTTTTATATTCCATCTCCTTTGTAATAAAGGCCAAGATTCCATTGGCCTTCCTGATCACTTGCTGTACCTGAATACTAACCTTTTGTGTTTCATGCACAAGTACTCCCAGGTCCCGCTGTACTGTAACACTTTGCAATTTTTCTCCATTTAAATAATAATTTACTCTTTGATTTTTTTTCTGCCAAAGTGCATGACCTTACACTTTTCAACATTATACTCCATTTGCAAATTTTTGCCCACTCACAGCACGTCTATGTACTTTTGCAGATTTTTTGTGTCCTCCTCACAAATTGCTTTTCCTCCCATCTTTGGATCGTCAGCTACGTTACACTCAGTCCCTTCTTGGCTCGGCTCAGACACGTGTTATGCTCCTCCTGTACTATGTGGGAAGTCAGGGATGCTTCTGGTGTCCCTGACGACTATGTGTGCAGGAGGTGTATCCGCCTGCAGCTCCTGACAGGCCGCATTGCGGCACTGGAGCTGCGGGTGGATGAACTCTGGAGCATCCATGATGATGAGAATGACGTGAATAGCACGTTTAGCGAGTTGGTCTGACCGCAGGTAAAGGGTACACAGCCAGATAGGGAATGCTTGAGCAACAGGAAGAGCAGTGCAAGGAAGGTAGTGGTGGGGTCCCCTGCAGTCATCCCCCTGCAAAGCAGATACACCGCTTTGGGTACTGTTGAGGGGGATGACTCATCAGGGGAGGGCAGCAGCAGCCAAGTTCATGGCACCGTGGGTGGCTCTGCTGCACAGGAGGGCAGGAAAAAGAGTGGGAAAGCTATAGTGATAGGGGATTCGATTGTAAGGAGAATAGATAGGCGTTTCTGCGGCCGCAACCGAGATTCCAGGATGGTATGTTGCCTCCCTGGTGCAAGGGTCAAGGATGTCTCGGAGCAGGTGCAGGACATTCTGAAAAGGGAGGGTGAACAGCCAGTTGTTGTGGTGCATGTAGGTACCAACAATATAGGTAAAAAATGGGATGAGGTCCTACAAGACGAATTTAGGGAGCCAGGAGCTAAATTAAAAAGTAGGATCTCAAAAGTGGTAATCACAGAATTGCTACCAGTGCCACGTGCTAGTCAGATTAGGAATCGCAGGATAGCTCAGATGAATACGAGGCTTGAGGAGTGGTGCAAAGGTGAGGGATTCAAATTCCTGGGACATTGGACCCGGTTCTGGGGGAGGTGGACCAGTACAAACTGGACGGTCTGCACCTGGGCAGGACCGGAACCAATGTCCTAGAGTGTTTGCGAGTGCTGTTGGGGAGGAGTTAAACTAACATGGCAGGGGGATGGGAACCTATGCAGGGAGACAGAGGAAAGTAAAATGGAGGCAGAAGCAAAAGATAGAAAGGAGAATAGTAAAAATGGAGGGCAGAGAAATCCAAGGCAAAAAGAACAAAGGGCCACATTATAGCAAAATCCTAAAGGGGCAAAGGGTGTTAAAAAGACAAGCCTGAAGGCTCTGTGCCTCAATGCGAGGAGTATTCGGAATAAGGCAGACTAATTAACTGCGCAGACAGCAATTAACGGGTATGATGTAATTGGCATCATGGAAACATGGTTCCAGGGTGACCAAGGCTAGGAACTCAACATCCAGGGGTATTCAACATTTAGGAAGGATAGGCAGAGAGGAAAAGGAGGCGGGGTGGCGTTGCTGGGTAAAGAGGAAATTAATGCAATAGTAAGGAGGGACATTAGCCTGGACGATGTAGAATCGGTAAGGGTGGAGCTGCAGAATACCAAAGGGCAGAAAATGCGAGTGGGAGTTGTGTACAGAGCACCAAACAGTAGTAGTGAGGTTGGGGACTGCATCAAATAAGAAATAAGGGATGTGTGCAATAAAGGTAATATATCTTTACTATACAGTATAAATGCACACGAGGCCCAAACTTGAGAGAAGGTCACTCTGTGACTAGCTACTTTTATTAGCCAGCACTGAAGTGCAGAAGGTGGGTGGAGCTTCCCCTTTTATACCTGAAAGTCCAGGTTAGGAGTGTCACCACAAGTTCACCACCTAGTGGTCAATGTTCTCACAGTGTACAACTTAGGTCAGTTTATACATGGGTTACAATGACAGTTAAATACATGACATCACCTCCCCCACAAAGTCTTATTGGGATCACAGGTTAAGCCTCTCTGGTGCTTTATGCTCCCTTGTACAGCGCCTGAGTTGGGGCTCCGGTTGTTGGCTGCTGGCTTGAGTGTCTGTTGTTTGCGGTGCCTCAGGCCTGTCCGGACTGCCCACAGTGACTGGGCTCTCCTCCTCTTGGTTCCGGTGTTCGGTCACCTGTGGTGGAGTAAACTCTACATCATGTTCTTCCTCTGATTCTTCTATGGGATTGCTGAACCTCCTTTTTGTTTGATCCACGTGTTTGCGGCAGATTTGTCCATTGGTAAGTTTAACTACCAGAATCCTATTCCCCTCTTTAGCAATCACAGTGCCTGCGAGCCATTTAGGCCCTGCAGCGCAGTTAAGGACAAAAACAGGGTAATTGACATCAATACATCGCGCCCTCGCATTCCCGTCGTGGTAATCACATTGTGACTGGCGCCTGCTCGCAACAATTTCTTTCATGGTGGAGTGTATAAGGGATAACCTGGTTTTGAGCGTCCTTTTCATTAGCAGCTCAGCAGGTGGGACCACTGTGAGCAATTGTGGTCGGGATCTATTGGCCAATAGGAGGCGTGATAAGCGGCTTTGTAGGGAACCCCCTTGGATTCTGAGCATCGCCTGTTTGATTATCTGCACTTCTCGTTCCGCTTGGGCATTTGAAGCCAGCTTGAACAGTGCCGTTCTGACATGGTTGATACCATTTCCTGCCATGAAGTCCTGGAATTCAATGCTTGTAAAGCACGGGCCATTGTCGCTGACCAAGATGTCCAATAGACCATGGGCGGCGAACATTGCTCGTAGACTTTCTACCGTGGCAGAGGATGTGCTTGAATTGAGAATGTCACTCTCGATCCATTTTGAGTAGGCGCCTACTACAACCAAAAACATTTTTGCCATGAAAGGACCTGCGTAGTCCACAAAGAAACATAAAAACATAGAAAATAGGTGCAGGATTAGGCCATTCGGCCCTTCGAGCCTGCACCGCCATTCAATGAGTTCATGGCTGAACATGCAACTTCAGTACCCCATTCCTGCTTTCTCGCCATACCCCTTGATCTCCCTAGTAGCAAGGACTACATCTAACTCCTTTTTGAATATATTTAGTGAATTGGCCTCAACAACTTTCTGTGGTAGAGAATTCCACAGGTTCACCACTCTCTGGGTGAAGAAGTTTCTCCTCATCTCGGTCCTAAATGGCATACCCTTTATCCTTAGACTGTGACCCCTGGTTCTGGACTTCCCCAACATTGGGAACATTCTTCCTGCATTAAACCTGTCTAAACCCGTCAGAATTTTAAACGTTTCTATGAGATCCCCTCTCATTCTTCTGAACTCCAGTGAATACAAGCCCAGTTGATCCAGTCTTTCTTGATAGGTCAGTCCCGCCATCCCGGGAATCAGTCTGGTGAACCTTCAATAGCAAGAATGTCCTTCCTCAAGTTAGGAGACCAAAATTGTACACAATACTCCAGGTGTAGCCTCACCAAGGCCCTATACAACTGTAGCAACACCTCCCTGCCCCTGTACTCAAATCCCCTCTCTATGAAGGCCAACATGCCATTTGCTTTCTTAACCGCCTGCTGTACCTGCATGCTAACCTTCAATGACTGATGTACCATGACACCCAGGTCTCGTTGCACCTCCCCTTTTCCTAATCTTTCACCATTCAGATAATAGTCTGTCTCTCTGTTTTTACCATCAAAGTGGATAACCTCACATTTATCCACATTATACTTCATCTCCCACTCACCTAACCTATCCAAGTCACTCTGCAGCCTCATAGCATCCTCCTCGCAGCTCACACTGCCACCCAACTTCGTGTCATCCGCAAATTTGGAGATACTACATTTAATCCCCTCGTCTAAATCATTAATGTACAATGTAAACAGCTGGGGCCCCAGCACAGAACCTTGCGGTACCCCACTAGTCACTGCCTGCCATTCTGAAAAGTCCCCATTTACTCCTACTCTTTGCTTCCTGTCCGACAACCACTTCTCAATCCACGTCAGCACGCTACCCCCAATCGACAAGGTCCCACACAAGAGATTAATGTGCTTTAACTTTGCACATTAATCTCTTGTGTGGGACCTTGTCGAAAGCCTTCTGAAAGTCCAAATACACCACATCAACTGGTTCTCCCTTTTCCACTCAACTGGAAACATCCTCAAAAAATTCCAGAAGATTTGTCAACATGATTCCCCTTTCACAAATCCATGCTGACTTGGGCCTATCATGTCACCTCTTTCCAAATGCGCTGCTATGACATCCTTAATAATTGATTCCATCATTTTACCCACTGCCGATGTCAGGCTGACCAGTCTATAATTCCGTTTTCTCTCTCCCTCCTTTTTTAAAAAGTGGGGTTACATTGGTTACCCTCCACTCCATAGGAACTGATCCAGAGTCTATGGAATGTTGGAAAATGACTGTCAATGCATCCGCTATTTCCAAGGCCACCTCCTCAAGTACGCTGGGATGCAGTCCATCAGGCCCTGGGGATTTATCGGCCTTCAATCCCATCAATTTCCCCAACACAATTTCCCAACTAATAAGGATTTCCCTCAGTTCCTCCTCCTTACTAGACCCTCTGACCCCTTTTATATCCGGAAGGTTGTTTGTGTCCTCCTTAGTGAATACCGAACCAAAGTACTTGTTCAATTGGTCTGCCATTTCTTTGTTCCCCGTTATGACTTCCCCTGATTCTGACTGCAGGGGACCTACATTTGTCTTTACTAACCTTTTTCTCTTTACATATCTATAGAAGCTTTTGCAGTCCGTCTTAATGTTTCCTGCAAGCTTCCTCTCGTACTCTATTTTCCCTGCCCTAATCAAACCCTTTGTCCTCCTCTGCTGAGTTCTAAATTTCTCCCAGTCCCTGGGTTCGCTGCTATTTCTGGCCAATTTTTATGCCACTTCCTTGGCGTTAATACTATCCCTGATTTCCCTTGATAGCCACGGTTGAGCCACCTTCCCTTTTTTATTTTTACGCCAGACAGGGATGTACAATTGTTGTAGTTCATCCATGCGATCTCTAAATGTCTGCCATTGCCCATCCACTGTTAACCCCTTAAGTATCATTTGCCAATCTATCCTAGCCAATTCACGCCTCATACCTTCAAAGTTACCCTTCTTTAAGTTATGGACCATGGTCTCTGAATTAACTGTTTCATTCTCCATCCTAATGTAGAATTCCACCATATTATGGTCACTCTTCCCCAAGGGGCCTCGCACAATGAGATTGCTAATTAATCCTCTCTCATTACACAACACCCAGTCTAAGATGGCCTCCCCCCTAGTTGGTTCCTCGACATATTAGTCTAGAAAACCATCCCTTATGCACTCCAGGAAATCCTTCTCCATCGTATTGCTTCCAGTTTGGTTAGCCCAATCTATATGCCTATTAAAGTCACCCATGATAACTGCTGCACCTTTATTGCATGCACCCCTAATTTCCTGTTTGATGCCCTCCCCAACATCACTACTACTGTTTGGTGGTCTGTACACAACTCCCACTAGCGTTTTCTGCCCTTTGGTATTCTGCAGCTGCACTCATACAGATTCCACATCATCCAAGCTAATGTCCTTCCAAACTATTGCATTAATCTCCTCTTTAACCAGCAATGCTACCCCACCTCCTTTTACTTTTATTCTATCCTTCTTGAATGTTGAATACCCTTGGATGTTGAGTTCCCAGCCCTGATCATCCTGGAGCCTTGTCTCTGTAATTCCAGTCATATCATATTAACATCTATTTGCACAGTTAATTCATCCAGATTATTACGGATACTCCTTGCATTAAGGCACAAAGCCTTCAAGCTTGTTTTTTTAACACCCTTTGTCCTTTTAGAATTATGATGTAGTGTGGCCCTTTTTTTTTTCTTGCCTTTGTTTACTCGGCCTTCCACTATTGCTTTTTACCTTTCTGCCATCTGTTTCTGACTCCATGTTACTTCGCCCTGTCTCGCTGCATAGGTTCCCATCCTCCTGCCATATTAGTTTAAACACTTCCGAACTGCATTAGCAAATGTTACCCCCAGGACATCAGTTCCAGTCCTGCCCAAGTACAGACTGTCCCTTTTGTACAGGTCCCACTTCCCCCAGAACTGATTCCAATGTCCCAGGAATCTGAATCCCTCCCTCTTGCACCACTGCTCAAGCCACGTATTTATTCTAACTATCCTGCTCCCTCTACTCTGATTAGCACATGGCACTGGTAGCAATCCAGAGATTACTACCTTTGAGGTCCTACTTTTTAATTTAACTCCTAGCTCCCTAAATTCAGCTTGTAGGACCTCTTCCCACTTCTTACCTATATCGTTGGTACCTACATGTACCACGACAACTGGCTGTTCACCCTCCCTCTCCAGAATGCTCTGCAGCTGCTCTGAGACATCCTTGACCCTTGCACCAGGGAGGCAACATACCATCCTGGAGTCTCGGTTGCGGCCGCAGAAACTCCTATCTATTCCCCTTACAATAGAGTCCCCTATCACTATAGCTCTCCCACTCTTTTTCACGCCCTTCTGTGCAGCATGGTGCCATGAACCTGGCTGCTGGTGCCTTCCCCTGGTAAGTCATCTCCCCCAACAGTATCCAAAACGGTATATCTGATGACTGCAGGGGACTCCTGCACTACCTTCCTGCTCTTGCCTTGTCTCTTGGTCACCCATTCACTATCTGTCCTCACCCTTATCTGCTGTGTGACCAACTCACTAAATGTGCTATCCACAACATTCTCAGCATCGTGCATGCTCCAGAGTGAGTCCATCCGCAGCTCCAGTGCCGTCGCGCGGTCTGTCAGGAGCTGCAGCTGGACACACTTCCCACACACATGGTAGTCAGGGACACTGGAAGTGTCCCTGATTTCCCACATAGCACAGAAGGAGTATGACACAGGTCCGAGCTCTCCTGCCATGACTTAACCCTTAAAATAATTTACTTACTAAAATTTACTTAAACACCAAACAGCTACTTAGTAGTTCGCTGCCAATTAAACCAATCTAAAAGCCAGTCTAAAAGAGAGTTATACTTACCAGTCAAACAGCGAACCACTTACCAGCTTGGCTGTGACATCACCTCTCGATTTCGCACCCCTCTATCTTTGTCTGCAGCTGGTTGAGCTGGTCTCTGGGCCTCCGTCTCCTACTCTCGCACTCCTTATCAGCTGCTCTAGTGTCAGCACTGGTAGGAAAAACAAGACAAAACAGCACCTGCCACCTCCACTTGCCCGAACTCACCCACTTACCAAACTCACAAATGCCACTCTATGCTACTGCACTCCGTGCTCTGCACGAGCTGCCTCTTTTTAAACTGTATCTAGGTCAGATGACTCACTACATGGATGCGTGACCATGTCTTGGCGGGCCAGGACCAGGGGCTAAGGGTGGGCTTCCCTGGGTGCATTGCCCAGCTGGGCACACGTGTTGCACCTGCAAACTCAAAGTTCCAGGTCTGCATCTATCCCTGGCCACCAAACGGTGACCTGGCAATGGCCTTCATTATGACAATGCCCGGGTGCTCATTGTGGAGTTCTCTGATGAACATCTCTCTGCCCATCTGGGGCATGACTATTCGGTTTCCCCATAGTAAGCAATCGGCCTGAATCAAGAGTTCATCCTTGCGCCTGTGAAATGGTTTGAATTCCTCAGGGAATGTCCCGTACGTGGCTGCCCAGTCCCCATTCAGGACACATTTCTTGACTAAAGACAGTAGCGGGTCTCTATTTGTCCAGACTTTAATCTGACAGGCTGTAACGGGTCAGTCTTCGCTTTCGAAAGCTTCAACAGCCATGACCATCTCAGCAGCATGCTCGGTTGCTCCCTCGGTGGTGGCTAGTGGGAGTCTGCTAAGTGCATCGGCGCAGTTTTCAGTGCCCGTTCTGTGCCGAATTGTGTAGTCATAGGTAGCTAACTTAAGTGCCCACCTCTGTATGCGGGCCAATGGATTTGCATTTATGGCCTTGTTGTCAGCCAAAAGGGACATTAGGGGTTTGTGACCTGTCTCCAGTTCAAATTTCCTGTCAAACAGATACTGGTGCATTTTTTTTACAGCAGATATATATAAGCAACCGCTTCCTTTTCCACCATCCCGTAGCCCCGTTCTGCCTGGGACAGACTTCTGGAGGCATACGCTACAGGCTGTAACTGACTCTTGGCATTAACATGCTGCAACACATACCCGACCCAATAGGACGACGCGTCGCACGTTAAAATGAGTTTCTTACATGGGTCATATAGCGTTAACAGATTGTTGGAACATAACAAATTTCGTGCTCTATCAAAAGCAATTTCCTGGCTGTCCCCCCAGACGCATTCGCGACCTTTACATAGGAGCACGTGTAGCGGCTCTCACAGCGTGCTCAATTTGGGAAGAAAGTTACCAAAATAGTTCAGGAGACCCAGGAACGAACGCAGCTCCATCGTGTTACGGGGTCTGGGTGCTCTCTGGATCGCTTCCGTTTTGGACGCAGTAGGTCTGATCCCGTCTGCTGCTACCCTCATCCCAAGGAATTCTACCTCTGGAGCTAGGAAGACGTACTTCGCCTTTTTCAGTCGCAGACCTACCCGGTCTAGTCTGCGTAGCATCTCCTCCAGGTTGTGGAGGTGTTCTTCAGTATCACAACCCGTGATGAGGATGTCGTCTTGAAAAACCACCGTCCTTGGAATCGACTTGAGGAGGCTTTCCGTATTTCATTGAAAAATCACGGCGGCCGAGCGAATCCCAAACAGACATCTGTTGTACTCAAACGACCCCTTGTGTGTTGTGATGGTGGTCAGCTTCTTCGACTCACTCGCCAGCTCCTGGATCATGTAAGCTGAGGTCAGGTCCAATTTTGAAAAAAGTTTGCCACCGGATAGCGTCACAAAAAGATCCTCCGCTCTCGGTAGTGGGTACTGGTATTGGAATGACACCCGATTGAGGGTGGCCTTGTAATCACCACATATCCTGACCGACCCATCCGCCTTGAGCACCGGCACAATCGGGCTCGCTCAGTCACTGAATTCGACTGGCGAGATGATGCCTTCCCTCAGCAGGCGGTACAATTCGCCTTCTATCTTTTCCCGCATCACGTACGGCACTGCTCTGGCCTTGTGGTGTAATGGCCTGGCGTCCGGGTTTATGTGAATCACTACCTTGGTCCCCATGAAAGTGCCAATGCCAGGTTGAAATAGTGAGTCAAATTTGTCCAGGACCTGTGAGCATGATATTCGCTCCACAGAAGAAATTGCATTGACATCGCCCCATTTCCAGTTCATGACAGCCAGCCAACTCCTCCCCAGCAGTGCAGGACCGTCCCCCGGGACAATCCAGAGGACAACCTGTTCTCCGAATCTTTGTGGGTCACGACTACCGTGGCGCTGCCTAGCACCGGAATGATCTCCTTTGTATATGTCCTTAGCTGCTTGTCAAATGGCAATAATTTTGGCCTCCTGGCCTTGGATGCCCACAACTTGTCGAACTGTTTGATACTCATCAGGGACTGGCTGGCCCCTGTGTCTAGCTCCATTAATACTGGGATGCCATTGAGGAGCACTTTCATCATTATCGGTGGAGTCCTGGTGCATGAACTGTACATCTGCTCCACATGAACTCGCTGAACTTCAGCTTTCAGCGATTTCCCCCAGTGTCCATTTGGCCTCGTAGGGCTTACATTGTCCCCATCCTCCTCGTACATCAACCTAGCTGCAGGCTTCCTGCACATATGCGCCAAGTGACCGCTGACGTTGCAGTTTCTGCAGCTATATTGCTGATATCTGCAAGCTCTGGCTGTGAGTTTGCCTCCACACCTCCAACATGGGCCGTTGTTGGAAACAAAAGGTCCATTACCAGTCGATCATCTCTGACTGTCTCTGTAACTGTTCTTAAGCGCACCATTAAGAGGTGTTGATGGCCCCATTACTGGCCGCATTGTCCCTTGCGATGGCATGAATCGCCGTTCAGCTAGCCATTGTCTCTGTTAAATTCCCCCTTTGGGTTCGACTGTATGCTCGGGCATGTCCAATTGCCCCTGTCAGCCTGGAGAACTGTGTGCCGCGTTAACAATGTTGACTCTCTGTCCATTTGTTGCATTTAAACCAAGATTTTTGTCAAACATCATTCTGGTCTCTTCCTCCCTTGAGATAAATGTCTGGGCCATCAAAGCCGCCATTTCCAGGGTCAAGTCTTTGGTCTCAATCAGTTTCCTGAAAACCCCAGCATGCCCGATGCCCTCAATAAAAAAGTCTCGCAGCATCTCCGCTCTGCATGCATCTGGGAACTTACATAAGCTCGCCAGTCGCTGGAGGTCTGCACGAAGTCTGGAACGCTTTGCCCCTCTCGCCGCCGGTGCATGTAAAACCGGTGTCTCGCCATGTGCATGCTGCTCGCCGATTTAAAGTGTTCCCCAATCAACTTACTAAGCTCTTCAAAAGTCTTGTCCGCCGGCTTCTCTGGCGCTAGAAGATCCTTCATCAGGCAGTACATCCTGGATCCACAAACTGCCAGGAGATGAGCCCTGCGTTTGTCGGCCGAATCCTGTCCCAGCCATTCCTTAGTGACGAAACTTTGCTGTAGTCTCTCAATAAAATCGTTCCATTCATCACCAACACAGTACCTCTCATCTGTGCAGCTAGTGGCCATGCTCGCATAGTTTAAGTCCCAGTTTCTCGTCGCCAATAATATATCTTTACTATACAGTATAAATGCACACGAGGCCAATACTTGAGAGAAGGTCATTCTGTGACCAGTAAACTTTATTAGCCAGCACTGAAGTGCAGAAGGTGGGTGGAGCTTCCCCTTTTATACCTGAAAGTCCAAGTTAGGAGTGTCTCCCACAAGTTCACCACCTAGTGGTCAATGTTCTCACAGTGTACAACTTAGGTCAGTTTATACATGGGTTACAATGACAGTTAAATACATGACAAAAGGTACAGCAGTTATCATGGGTGATTTTAATCTACATATTGATTGGGCTAACCAAACTGGTAGCAATGCAGTGGAGGAGGATTTCCTGGAGTGTATTAGGGATGGTTTTCTAGACCAATATGTCGAGGAACCAACTGCAGAGCTGGCCATCTTAGACTGGGTGATGTGTAATGAGAAGGGACTAATTAGCAATCTTGTTGTGCGAGGCCCCTTGGGGAAGAGTGACTATAATATGGTAGAATTCTTTATTAAGGTGGAGAGTGACACAGTTAATTCGGAAACTCGGGTTTTGAACTTAAGGAAAGGTAACTTCGACGGTATGAGGCGTGAATTGGCTAGAATAGACTGGCAAAGGATACTTAAAGGGTTGACGGTGGATAAGCAATGGCAAACATTTAAAGATCACATGGATGAACTTCAACAATTGTACATCCTTGTCTGGAATAAAAATAAAACGGAGAAGGTAGCTCAACAGTGGCTTACAAGGGAAATTAAGGATAGTGTTGAATCCAAGGAAGAGGCATATAAATTGGCTAGAAAGAGCAAAAAACCTGAGGACTGGGAGAAATTTAGAATTCAACAGAGGAGGACTAAGGGTTTAATTAAAAGGGGGAAAATAGAGTACGAGAGGAAGCTTGCAGGGAACATAAAAACTGACTGCAAAAGCTTCTATAAATGTGTGAAGAGAAAAAAATTACTGAAGACAAACGTAGGTCCCTTGCAGTCGGATTCAGGTGAAATTATAATGGGGAACAAAGAAATGGCAGACCAATTGAACAAATACTTCAGTTCTGTCTTCACGAAGGAAGACACAAATAACCTTCCAAATATACTAGAGCACAGTGGGTCTAGTGAGAAGGAGAAATTGAAGGATATCCTTATTAGGCGGGAAATTGTGTTATGGAAATTGATGGGATTGAAGGTCGATAAATCCCCGGGGCCTGACAGTCTGTATCCCAGAGTATTAAGGAAGTGGCCCTAGAAATAGTGGATGCATTGGTGATCATTTTCCAACAGTCTATCGACTCTGGATTAGTTCCTATGGATTGGAGGGTAGCTAATGTAACACCACTTTTTAAAAAGGGAGGGAGAGAAAAAACAGGTAATTATAGACCGGTTAGCCTGACATCAGTAGTGGGGAAAATGTTGGAATCAATCATTGAGGATGAAATAGCACCGCATTTGGAAATCAGTGACAGGATCAGTCCAAGTCAGCATGGATTTATGAAAGGGAAATCATGCTTGACGAATCTTCTGGAATTTTTTGAGGATGTGACTAGCAGAGTGGACAAGGGAGAACCAGTGGGTGTGGTGTATTTGGACTTTCAAAAGGTTTTTGACAAGGTCCCGCACAAGAGATTGGTGTATAAAATCAAAGCGCATGGTATTGGGGGTAATGTACTAACGTGGATAGAGAACTGGTTGGCAGACAGAAAGCAGAGAGTCGGGATAAATGGGTCCTTTTCAGAATGGCAGGCAGTGACTAGTGGAGTGCCGCAGGGCTTAGTGCTGGGACCCCAGCTCTTTACAATATACATTAATGATTTAGATGAAGGAATTGAGTGTAATATCTCCAAGTTTGCTGGTGACACTAAACTGGGTGGCAGTGTGAGCTGTGAGGAGGATGCTAAGAGGCTGCAGAGTGACTTGGACAGGTTAGGTGAGTGGGCAAATGCATGGTAGATGCAGTATAATGTGGATAAATGTGAGGTTTTCCATTTTGGGGGCAAAAACACGAAGGCAGAATATTATCTGAATGGCGGCAAATTAAGAAAAGGGGAGGTGCAACGAGACTTGGGTGTCATGGTTCATCAGTCATTGAAAGTTGGTGTGCAGGTGTAGCAGGCAGTGAAGAAGGCAAATGATATGTTGGCCTTCATAGTTAAGGGATTTGAATATAGGAGCAGGGAGGTCTTACTGCAGTGTACAGGGCCTTAGTGAGGCCTCACCTGGAATATTGTGTTCAGTTTTGGTCTCCTAACCTGAGGAAGGACGTTCTTGCTATTAAGGGAGTGCAGCAAAGGTTCACCAGACTGATTCCAGCGATGGCTGGACTGTCATATGAGGAGAGACTGGATCAACTGGGCCTTTATTCACTGGAGTTTAGAAGGATGAGAGGGGATCTCATCGAAACGTATAAGATTGTGATGGGGCTGGACAGGTTAGATGCGGGAAGAATGTTCCCGATGTTGGGGAAGTCAAGAACCAGGGGACATAGTCTTAGGATAAGGTGTAGGCCATTTAGGACTGAGATGAGGAGAAACTTCTTCACTCAGAGAGTTGTTAACCTGTGGAATTCCCTGTCGCAGAGAGTTGTTGATGCCAGTTCATTAGATATATTCAAGAGGGAGTTAGATATGGCCCTTACGGCTAAGGGAATCAAGGGGTATGGAGAGAAAGCAGGAAAGGGGAACTGAGGGAATGATCAGCCATGATCTTATTGAATGTCGGTGCAGGCTCGAAGGGCCGAATGGCCTACTCCTGTACCTATTTTCTATGTTTCTATATTTCTATGTTTCTGCCAAGTCGTTGATATAGATTGAGCGGGGTTGGAAACCAAGAGGGATGTTGTAATGTTTTAGGGTCTCTTCTAACCTTCTTATCCTAGATTATTTCAGGTCTCATATCTCAGATCACTCTCACTGGTGAGACCCAACTCCCCATATCTTCAAGAGTGTCTATCATTGCCTTGAAACTTCAGTACGGTTTTGGCCATTTGCCCAGGAAACGAGGAACACACCCTGCTTGCTAATTGCTATCAAATCCTGGGCTATCATACTTCAGTCTCACTTCAGTCTTCAAAAATGATGGAACATCACATCACACCTTTAAAATATCAAATAAATTTATGAAACAAATAGTAAACAAGCAAATAATCTAACAGCGACATAATGTAGTTACATATTTACAGTATTTTATCCATTTCTTTGAGTAGACAAAGCAATAAAAAGAACACAGTCCTGAAATTGCAGGCCATTTTGGTGTGTCTTTGGTCTAACATTGGGGCATCTATTTTTCTGAGCAGTAAATTGAGCCAGAAGCCATTTCTGCCAGTTTTCTACCGAAAATCAATCCCTAAAATTTCCAAATGCAATCTGGCTGCCATGTCCCCAGCTACCTGATTTAAATGTATTTCAATAAGAGCCAGTGAATTTCCTGCTTTTACGCTCAATGCGCTAGAGGTAAGTTAAAATGAGAAATATAAGTACAGCTGTTGCCAAGATCAGCTGAGGCAGGCAGAAGCAAGGACTTTTTGTGTATGATGACTGCTGAAAGTTTAAGTAGCAGCTATTGCAGCTGGGGAATTGCTTTTTTGGAGTGATTTTCTTCTTATATTTTGCCTAGACAGCATTGGACCTACTTTTGACTGCCAGTAGGAATGTAAAATCACCAGGAGATTTTGGCACCCACACTGAGGGCTTCTCAGGAGCAAGTATGGCATTGCCTACATGTATGCCTTTGTACATCATTATCATGGAGGAGGAGGATGGGAAGAAGATGGAGGAAAGGACAGCGCGACAACATTTAATGAGAATGCACCCTATCAAATATTCTCTCTCTCCAAAATAAATATACAGGGAGCACAGCCCCTATGAGGACCTCAGTGAGGAGATGCGTATTAGCCAGGATGCAGTGCACATATTTATCAGGTGACTCATGAACTTTTCAAGAGAGCTGAGGAATTTGCATTTGGCATCACTGTAAGGCAGCAGCAAGATAAGGCCATCCAGTTTTATGGGGTTGCTGGTTTTGCCAAGGTCTAGAGTGCAAGAGGTAGCTCCCACCTTGCTGTGCAAACTCCTCAAGAAAACGCCACAAATTTCACTCTCTGAATGTACAGATTGTGTCTGACAAAAAACACACTAATTGCTGGAGGTTGTTACAATGCATTCATCCTTCGAAGCTCTTCAAGGTAGACAATCATGACAACAGTTGACTTGTGGATGGTAAGGCGTTCTCCCTGCTTCAATGGATAATGACCTCACTAAGAGTTGTGCAAATAACTACAGAGAAGCTCAACAATTAGGCACATGACAATAAGAGAGTTGTGATTCAGAGGATCATAAGGGTATTAAAGAGGTGCTTTGACTGCCTTGACCGGTCAGGAGGGGTTCTGCAATATGCTCCAGCTAGTATGTCCTGTATAGCTGCAGCCTGCACTAATACACCATCCAAAATGTGGATATTTCTAAGGAGCTGGCAGTAGTTGCTTTAGAAGCACAAGTACACAGAGGAGAGCATCAGTGTAACCGTCACTCTGAGGACTCATTATTGATTATTGCAAGGGGCATCACAGCTCAACTAATCACCAAAATTCTCGGCTGGATTTTCGGCTGATTTGCGCCCCATTTAGTGCCTCGGCAGACGCAAAAAATGATTTTTTGGGGCGTGAAACGACGCGCACAAGTTTCTTTTATGAAGGACATTTAAAAATATGGGGGTCATGCTACATCGGGAGCCAGTAATCCTGGCTGCTATTGCCATATGGCTTCAAGCTGGAAGAAGGATTATTGTTAATCATTTGCAATGTAATCGAACAGGTCACAGGCATATGGGGAGCAGGTCTTACTCCCAACGACTTTACAGGGAACATCGCTCAGACCTCCAGCTCTCTGAGGCACAGTGCATTAGAAGGCTGTGCTTCTGAAAAGGGGTGGTCACAGAGATATGCCAGCTCACACAGACAGACCTACAGCCTAATAGTGGCATCAGGACTGCACTGCCCATCGAGGTGAAGATGACCATGGCACTTGCCTTCTATACCTCCGGCTCCTTTCAGGCATCAGCGGGGGACATATGCTCCATCTCGCAGCACACTACACATTGCTGCATTGACAGGTGACTAATGCACTGTACGCACGCAGAATGGACTTCATAACTTTTCCAATGACCAGGGAGACCCAAAATGAGAGGGCTATAGGTTTTGGACGATTTGCTGGCTTCCCCAAGGATCAGATCGCCTTTGACTATATGCACATCGCCCTGCGAGCACTTTTACAGCATGCAGAGGTTTTCCAAAACCAAAAGGGATTCCACTCCATGAACATACAGATCATCTGCGACCACACTCAGTGCATCATGGCAGTCAATGCCCAATATCCAGGGAGCATCCAAAATGCTTTCATCTTACACGAAAGCAGTGTCTCACGCATGTTCCAGCATCAACCACAAGACCAGAGCTGGATGCTCGGGGACAAAGGTTATGGCTTCGCCACCTGGCTCATGACTCCCCTCCGGAACCCTCAGACAGAAGACAAGCATCGCTATAATGAGAGCCATGCAGCCACATGCAACATCGTCAAACAGACAATTGGAGTGCTCAAGCTGTGCTTCGAATGCCTGGACCACTCTGGAGGCTGCCTACAATACTCCCCTCAGCAGGTCTCTGAGTTCATTGTAGTGTGGTGCATGCTACACAACTTAGCCATCATGAAGGGACAGGAATTGCCAATGGGGATTGCAAGACCACCTCTGGGGAGAAAGGGGGAGGAGTAGGAGGAAGACAAGGAAGAGGAGCCTGGCAAGGAACCCATGCCACCACCACCACCACCACAACCACAGGGGAGGCATTGTGGAGATTTCACTGCTGCAAAAGCCTTATGTCAGCAGCTCATAACTGAACGCTTTCCTTGAGAGTAAACGGCGGCATGTTTGACTATTGCCTGGCCACTCTGTCCCAACATATTGACTATTCCCCCTCTTATTCAGCAAATGAGACATGACACACAAATGGTTAGGGTAAAAAAAATGTATTGAACATTGTAACATTGTAAACTTTGTAATCTTTATTGTGGGACTTAAATAAAATGAGTTGCATCCAGCAGTGTGATAATTCAACATTATCAAAACATAATCCAGCATCAACCATTAACAACATAATCCAGTGTGATACTGTAACATAATGATACTGTAATATAATATATGATGCATCCAGCATCAACAACATAATGCAGCAACATCAATTCATGCCCCACTATTTTTCCCCACTGTCTTTTGCCCCCTTCCCTTTATCACCCTCCCTTGCCTGCTACTCCTACTCAAAGTGGCACCAAGATGGCGTGCAGTAAGGCTGCCAGAGTGCTACTGTTTTGGAGGGAGAGGCAATGGAGACGTTGTCTGGGGATGCACTGTATCAGCTCGTGGCATGGAAGGCCCGGCTTCTGACTGGCCAGCCTCTTCATCGGTGTCGCCAGTCACAGATGGTTTGGATGACAACCGTTGCTGATGCATGCTTGGCGACTGAGTGGGGGGAGACGGAATGCTGTCATCCATAGAAATGACACCACCTCCCATATCCCTGGAGCCACTCAATCACTGACAGGTCTGATCCCTAGCAACCTGAGCACCTTGCTGGCCTGCTTCGGAAACGTCACTATGACAGTGGGAAACGCATAGAGAATGGCGGCAGGCATGGACTGCGTCACTTGCCCAAGGTGAAGCAGAGCTTATGCCTGTGATGCGCCATATTCTGCTAGGACTCACGGCACACTCTCTGGGACTCCAGTGTCCCTGCTGGAGGCCACCAGCCTTGTATGGGCATTGATGGCCTCGCTGGTATCACGGCTTGCACTGACAATCTGCGACCCTACCTCCATGGTGGTCGCTTTCAGACTGTCAATACTCGCGGGAATCCTACCCAAGACATCAAGGAGCTGACAGCTGATCTGGATGCTCTCCCACCATGTCCAGTTCCACGTCTGCCTGTCTGTCAGCAGACCGACTTTGCCGATTCACCCTCCGGAGAGATGGCCTGCGGGATTCAACCCCAGCACTGCATTGCTGCACGTCACTAGTCCCAGGAGCCTCGGATTCCTCCAACCCCAAGAACGTCATGTCATCCTCCGAGGAGCTGAATGCCGGGATCGAATGATGCTGCGCCAGAGTCGGCTCCTCCTCTTCCTCCTCCAGACGATGGCCTGACGTGGAATGGTACCTTGAGGGATGCTGTGCCTGTGACTGGTCATCTGGAAGTAGAAAGCAACAGACGAGTAGTTAGCAGCAGGGGAGGGGCAGGGTGACACGAGGAAGATCGTATAGCACAGGCCCATTTGAAGGACCACCGCTACTCCATTATATCTGGTCCAGAGACACTGCAGGACATTGCCCTTACCCAGCCCAAGGAGTGTGCAGGACTTACCCTCAATATCCGAACGGGGGTCAGCCCCCACAGTGGCAGCTGCCGGACCAGTGAAGCTGATGAAGCCTGCCACTCGTTCCTCAATGTTAGTGAGTGGCAGGATCTGAGGCGGACCGCCGCCTGTCCGCACCTGCTCGCAGCGATTATGAGATTGCAAAGATGAAAATGGGAATGGTTACAAGAGGGTCCATCTGCTCTTGTGGCACAGATAGTCACCAAAGCACTTATACCACACTGTCTGAATGTTTAATGGCATTGGAAGTTGCATGTGGCTCATCAGGAGGACACCAAAGTGGGGAGCCATCTTATGAGATCTCAGAAAGCAATCTTAATAATGTTTAAAGATCATTTATGGCAAATAGGGTGCCGAACTAAGCCTACCTATGTGTTATGCATTTTATGAGGCAACCCACAGAGTGCTGAAAGGCACCAACAGCATTAGAACAAATAGTGTGTGAGGTTTATCCTTGAAGTAATGAAGGAATGCATGAATTTAAATGGTACTCACTCTGACGACCCGGATGAGATCGTTAAATTTATTTCGGTACTGTGTGCCAGTCCTGACCACAGTGTCCAAGGCAGAGACCTCCTCGGCAATTTCTCTCCAAATCCTCTTAAATGTGGATGGCAGTGGTCTAGAACCACCCCGAAGATGCAAATCATGCAATCTTCTTTCCACAGCCTCCACTAGAGCTGCATTGGCCTCGTGGCTGAATCGCCTGGCACGCTGTCTGCAATCCTCCTTGTCATGTTTGTAACTACAATGTAACACCACTGTACTACTGTATACACTCAACTTAGATGCACACCTTGACCACAGGGGGTGAACTTGTGGGAGACACTCCTTACCTGACCACACAGGTATATAAAGGGAGGTCCCACGCAGGGTCATCACTTCTGGAGTCCTGTAATAAAGAGTTAAGGTCACAGAGTGGCCTTCTCCCTGGAATGTGCCTCGTGTGGTTTCATGCTGTAGAGTAAGGACTTTACATTGGCGACGAGAAACGGGAATTCACGACCCACGACAATGGCCACCAGTAGCACAGAGGAATGGTACTGTGTTGGGGAAGACTGGGACGATTTTGTCGAGAGGGTTCAGCAAAGCTTCGTCAAGAAAGACTGGCTGGGGGATGCAGCGGCCAACAAGCGACGGGCTCATCTCCTGACCAGCTGCGGGCCAAAGACTTATGCGCTCATGAAGGACTTACTGGCACCCGAAAAGCCGTTGGATAAAACCTTTGAAGAGCTTAGAAAATTAATCGGGGAGCACCTCAAACCGGCGAGCAGCATACACATGGCTCGACAGAGATTCTACACCCACCGACGTCATACCGGACTTTGCAGCGGACCTCCGGCATTTGGCCAGCCTCTGTAAGTTCACAGACACCTGCAGGAGGGAGATGCTAAGGGACTTCTTTATTGAGGGTATCAGTCATGCGGGAATTTCTTGCAAGTTAATTGAGACCAAGGACTTGACCTTGGAAGCGGCAGGGTTGTTAGCTCAAACTTTCATGGCGGGGAGGAAGGGACGAAAATAATATACGTGCGCAATTCTGCCTCTAATGCGGTGATGGATCAGGGAGTCCTCATCATCATCAATGCGACTCAGAGCCCCGCAGGCAGGCAGGGGCAGTCCGACACTCCCCAGGCAGCAATAGACCCCAGAGTAGGACTTCAACAGAGACAATGGCAGGCTGAACGGACATTCACGCCATCGCAGAAGACAATGCGGCCCGGGATGGGGCCATTGACACCCACTAATAGGGTGCTTAAGAGCAGTCAAAGGGACAGTCAGCGCAGAATGCCTGGCCATAGCCCCTTTGTCCCCAACAATGGAAACTTTAACTCATGCTGGAGGTGTGGGGGAAAAAACTCAGCCAGATCCTGCAGATTCCAACAGTTTGTCTGCAGGAACTGCAATCTTAGTGGCCATTTAGCTCGAATGTGCAGAAAACCCGCAACCAGACTAATATATGAGGCAGATGGACCAGAAGAGGGTTCTGTGAGGCAGGATCACTTTTGGGGCAAATCGATGGACGCCGAGGTTCAGCGGGTCCATGTGGCGAATATTCACAGTTCATACACCAAAACGCTACCAATGATGATGAGGGTTTTGTTGAACGGCATCCTAGTACGTATGGAGCTGGACACTGGGGCCAGCCAGCCACTCATGGGCGTTCAGCAATTTGAGAAGCTATGGCCATTCAAAGCCAGTCGACCGAAATTAGAACGTATTGAGATACAATTACAGACTTACACCAAATAAATCATTCCGGTGCTAGGCAGTGCAATGATGGCTGTCACACACAATGGATTAGTGAACCGGCTGCCACTCTGGATTGTCCCGGGCAATGGTCCCGCACTGTTGGGGAGGAGCTGGTTAGCCGAGATGAACTGGAAATGGGGGGATGTTTACGCAATGTCCTCGGTGGAGCAAAGTTCATGCTCACAAGTCCTACAACAATTCGAGTGACTATTCCTCCCAGGCGTCGGGACTTTCAAAGCCACTAAAGTAGTGATACACATCATCCCAGATGCCAGGCCAGTGCACCACAAAGCCAGAGCGGTGCCGTATGTGATGAAGGAAAAAATTGAGAGCAAATTGGACCGGCTGTTGCGAGAGGGCATCATCTCGCCTGTTGAATTCAATGACTGGGCGAGCCCCATCATTCCCGTTTTGAAAGCGGATGGCTCTGTCAGGATCTGTGGTGGCTATAAGGCCACTATCAATCGGCTGTCCCTACAAGACCAATACCCACTCCCAAGAGCGGAGGACCTCTTCGCCATGTTGGCAGGCGGCAAGCTGTTCACCAAGTTGGACCTCACTTCAGCCTATATGACCCAGGAACTGGCCGACGAATCTAAACTACTGACCACCATCACCACACACAAGGGACTGTTTGCATATAACAGGTGCCCGTTTGGCATTCGATCAGCAGCTGCGATTTTTCAATGTAACATGGAAAGCCTACTGAATCCATTCCTGGAACGATCGTATTCCAGGACGACATCCTCATCACGGGTCGAGACACCGAGGAACACCTCCACAACCTGGAGGAGGTGCTACGCCGACTGGACCGGGTAGGACTGCGACTCAAGAAATCTAAATGCATGTTTTTAGTTCCTGAGGTTGAGGTTCTGGGCAGGAGGGTTACTGCCGATGGGATTCGGCCCACCGAATCCAAAACAGAGTCGATTCGACGAGCACCCAGGCCCTGCAACACATCGGAGCAGCGTTCATTCCTGGGACTGTTGAACTATTTCGGGAACTTTCTGCCGAACTTGAGCACGTTGTTGGAGCCGCTACACGTGCTCCTGCGTAAGAATTGCAATTGGTTTTGGGGGGATTGTCAGGAACGGGCTTTTGATGGGCGCAAAACCGACTGTGTTCAAACAAGTTGTTGACCCTGTATGACCCCTGTAAACGTTAGTTCTGACTTGTGATGCATCATCCTATGGGGTTGGGTGCATGCTGCAGCAGGGTAATGCTGAGGGTCAGCTACAACCTGTGGCTTATGCCTCCAGGTCGCTCATTCAAGCAGAACGGGGATATGGGATGGTCAAGAAGGAAGCGCTTGCATGTGTCTATGGTGTAAAAAAAATGCATCAGTACCTCTTCGGTCGGAAGTTTGAATTAGAGACGGACCACAAGCCACTCACATTCCTGTTGTCAGACAGCAAGGCTGTCAATGCCAACGCATCAGCTTACATACTGCGGTGGGCTCTCATGCGAGCTGCTTATGACTACTCCATCTGGCACCGGCCCGGCACTGAAAACTGTGCTGACGCGCTCAGCAGGCTCCCACTGGCCACCACCGAGGGGGCAGCTGAGCAAAGCGCTGAGATGGTCATGGCTGTCGATGCCTTTGACAGCGCAGGCTCCCCCATCACAGTCCACCAGATCAAAATCTGGACAAACAGAGATCCCCTCCTATCCTTGATTAAGAAATGTGTCCTGACTGGGAATTGGGCGCCTGCACACAGAGCATGCCCTGAGGAGGTCAGACCGTTCCACAGGCAGATGGATGAGCTCTCCATCCAAGCCGACTGCCTATATGGGGCAGTCTGGTAGTCATGCCCCAGAAGGGCAGGGAGGCATTCATCAGGGAACTCCACAGCGAGCACCCAGGCATTGTGATGATGAAGGCCATTGCCCGGTCACACCTTTGGTGGCCTGGAATTGATTCAGATCTGGAACACTGTGTTCGCAGGTGCACGACCTGTGCCCAGCTGGGTAATGCCCCCAGGGAGGCCCCGCTCAGCCCGTGGCCCTGGCCCACCAAGCCATGGTCACGCATTCACGTTGACTACGTGGGCCCGTGAATGGGGAAGATGTGCCTCATTGTAGTAGATCTCAAAAACACTTTTGAAAGCTTGGAATGCTGGGACATGCTCATAAAAAATAAAAGGGGCAACAAGTTAGAAAAGATCCTAAAATTTAACAGAGAGGTTATCCTGAACTAAAGTTGTCAGTCAGATATTCCCTAACACCAATGTAGGATGTCAAATCAGCCCAGCTAATGCCAGCATCACAGAACTGGTTGTTTGGCTGTCAGTTAACACACATGGTTTTGACTGCATTGCTGGAGGTGAAGAATGTTCAAGTGGATTCACTGGAGAGTAGCTGGCTGAAGTATCTCCCAATGTGAAGGCAATGGTGGTTCAGAGCAGTCAAAAATCCTTGAGTGAAATTTTTTGTTTCTTCATCCCCTCCCCCTTCATTAAGGAGAGATTTGTTTCAGCAGCATCAAGTGACCTGTTTTCAATTGTATCTTGGGGTGCTAATGAGGAAGTTGTTGACATTGATCTAATTTAGTAAGTCCAGTGTCGAGGTAGAGATATATTTGGCACACTTACAATCCTTCAAACATTGTTATGGGTTTTTGAGTAGCAATGGGGCCATGGGGGGTGTTTTAACCCTGAAGAATTTTAGATCACGACCACAACCCAGCTCCAACGCGCCCATTTCCGGGTTTAATGGAGACGCGATTGGATGCCTGCGAATAACCTGCTCGCTGTAGCCAGGATCTTAATTAGCGCAGGTGGGCGGGTACTTACCACAGAAATTAACGTCTCCAGCACGGGTTTCCCGGGGCTTGAGAAATTGACCAGTGAAACAGGCAAGATCGGGCCACAGTTCAGGTGGGTATGATTGCCCCATAGGAATAAAATCTCACATATTGCAGCTGATGTCATAGTTGCCTCTGGTAAATGTTTGGCAGAGAGTTCTTGTGTTACAGCTTTTTCTAAATGTTTGAGGCTTTCAAACTGAGGAGATCAGGATAGGAGGTGTGTTGGTTTGACAGCGCATCAGAAAAGGAAGACCATCACCATCCATGGAAGCGACGACACAGGAGAGGGGTTGAGGTGGTAGGAGGCACTAACCACAAAACAGGGTTTACAGACAGAGGCTGACTTCTCAGAAGAACAGTGTTTCTGAAGGCTGAGATTGTCAGGTCAGGTGGTGAGTCCATGTCTAGATAGAGATATTTGGCACATTTCCAATCCTGGTCCCTGGTGGACATGATAACATGGCTGTGAAAGTCACCACGGTCCTCAATTTTTTAGTGTCTTGTCTATTCCCCCACCCCGCCACTTCCGTTTGCACTAAGCAGTCCTTCAACGACGCATCCACCCATTGTACCAATGGGTCCCATCATGTATTGAGATTCATTGTGAAACACGTGAGGGTGAGTTGACACTGGGGATGCAATAATGGGCAAGACGTGACAGTGGTGCTGAGTAATATATTTTACGTGTCTTTATAAGAAAAGGAAACTTAACATAACATTTTGTATAATACCCATGTGCATACCCTTGGTGAATTACAATAGCTTTATCTTGCACTTCCTACCACTTATATGTGGTTTGAGCAGAGGTAGAGGCAGGCTGCTCAGACCCTTGCTCTGACTGCTGAGATGCTTTGACTTGCACCCACGTTTGCCCAGGGCACGGGTACACTCGGCCATCAGGAGATATTGGTGGTCATTTTCCAACAGTCTATCGACTGTGGATCAGTTTCTATGGACTGGAGGGTAGCTGATGTAATACCACTTTTTAAAAAAGGAGGGAGAGAGAAAACTGGTAATTATAGACCGGTTAGCCTGACATCAGTAGTGGGGAAAATGTTGGAATCAATCATTAAGGATGAAATAGCAGTGCATTTGGAAAGCAGTGACAGGATCGGACCAAGTCAGCTTGGATTTATGAAAGGGAAATCATGCTTGACGGATCTTCTAGAATTTTTTGAGGATGTAACTAGCAGAGTGGACAAGGGAGAACCAGTGGATGTGGCGTGTTTGGACTTTCAAAAGGCTTTTGACAAGGTTCCTGCACAAGAGATTGGTGTGCAAAATCAAAGCGCATGGTATTGGGGGTAATGTACTGATGTGGATAGAGAACTGGTTGGCAGACAGGAAGCAGAGAGTCGGGATAAACGGGTCCTTTTCAGAATGGCAGGCAGTGACTAGTGGTGTGCCGCAGGGCTCAGTGTTGGGACCCCAGCTATTTACAATATACACTCATGATTTAGATGAAGGAATTGAGTGTAATATCTCCAAGTTTGCAGATGACACTAAACTGGGTGGCAGTGTGAGCTGTGAGGAGGATGCTAAGAGGCTGCATGGTGACTTGGACAGGTTAGGTGAGTGGACAAATGCATGGCAGATGAAGTATAATGTGGATAAATGTGAGGTTATCCATTTTGGGGGCAAAAACACGAAGGCAGAATATTATCTGAATGGCGGCAGATTAGGAAAAGGGGAGGTGCAACGAGACCTGGGTGTCATGGTTCATCAGTCACTGAAAGTTGGCATGCAGGTACAGCAGGCGGTGAAGAAGGCAAATGGTATGTTGGCCTTCATAGCTAGGGGATTTGAGTATAGGAGCAGGGAGGTCTTGCTGCAGTTGTACAGGGCCTTAGTGAGGCCTCACCTGGAATATTGTGTTCAGTTTTGGTCTCCTAACCTGAGGAAGGACGTTCTTGCTATTGAGGGAGTGCAGCGAGGGTTCACCAGACTGATTCCAGGGATGGCTGGACTGTCATATGAGGAGAGACTGGATCAACTGGGCCTTTATACACTGGAGGTTAGAAGGATGAGAGGGGATCTCATAGAAACGTATAAGATTCTGACGGGACTGGACAGGTTCGATGCAGGAAGAATGTTCCCGATGTTGGGGAAGTCCAGAACCAGGGGACATAGTCTTAGGATAAGGGGTAGGCCATTTAGGACTGAGTTGAGGGGAAACGTCTTCACTCAGTTGTTAACCTGTGGAATTCCCTGCCGCAGAGAGTTGTTGATGCCAGTTCATTGGATATATTCAAGAGGAAGTTAGATATAGCCCTTACGGCTAAGGGGATCAAGGGGTATGGAGAGAAAGCAGGAAAGGGATACTGAGGGAATGATCAGCCATGATCTTATTGAATGGCGGTGCAGGCTTGAAGGGCCGAATGGCCTACTCCTGCACCTATTTGCTATGTTTCTATGTTTCTATGCGTACACGAAATGGATCAAGTTCATCATCCTGAATTCATGCACATCATCCACCACCATGGAAAGCCTAGGTGCGATCTTTGCAACCCATGGCTTGCCGGACATCCTGGTTTGTGATAATGGCCCGTGTTTCATGAGCTATGAATTCCGGGAGTTTATGTCGGGCAATGGCATCAACCACGTCAGGACTGCGCCGTTCAAGCCGGCCTCCAATGGCCAGGCAGAACTGGCAGTCCAAATCATTAAGCAAGGTATGCTCAGAATTCAAGGACCCTCCCTACAATGCCGCCTATCACACCTCCTGCTGGCCTATAGATCCCGCCCGCACTCGCTCACGGGGGATCCACCCGCAGAGCTACTCATGCAACGGACACTCAAAACTCGATTGTCCCTCATCCACCCAGTCCTGACCGACATAGTTGAGGGCAAGCGCAAGTCACAAAATGAGTACCATGACCCAACTCAAGGGGGAGATGTATAGAAATAAATGATCCTGTATTCGTCCTCAATCACGCCATGGGGCCCAAATGGCTTGAAGGTACTATAATTGACAAAGAGGGGAATAGGGTCATCGTGGTAAAACTCAACAATGGCCAGATATGCCGTAAGCATCTGGACCAAGTAAAAAAAGGTTCAGCATGGACACGGAGGAACGTGAAGAGGACCATGAGATGGAGCTCACAACACCGTCAGCGAACGTGCAACAAGAGCAATCAAAAGAATGCACAGTCCCTGAGGTCAGCCCGACAGCCGGAATCACCACAGGTGACAGACACTCACGTCAGTGTCCAACAACTAGAGCCCCAACTGCAGCGCTCTACGTAGACCACCTGAAAGAATAAACCTATGATCCCAGTCAGACTTTGCGGGGGGGAAGGTGATGTCATGTTTGTAACTACAATGTAACACCACTGTATTACTGTATACACTCAACTTAGATGCACACCTTGACCACAGGGGGTGAACTTGTGGGAGACACTCCTTACCTGACCACACAGGTATATAAAGGGAGGTCCCACGCAGGGTCATCACTTCTGGAGTCCTGTAATAAAGAGTTAAGGTCACAGAGTGGCCTTCTCCCTGGAATGTGCCTCGTGTGGTTTCATGCTGTAGAGTAACGACTTTACACTCCTCCTCCATGATTAAAATCCAAGTGTGAACTGGCTGATTCAGCCCCGGTTGTACTGTGAATATGCGCGCAGGAAGTGGCCCCGCCCTGCATTAGTGTTTGCGACAGGAGACCGAATCAGAAGTGCGGGACAAAAAAAAACGCATGCACAGAATGGCAGATTGCGTCAGCACCGGAACTTTCGGCTCCGACGCACAAAGTCTGTGGTGCAACGGCGGAGTTAATGCAAACACACCTCGTGAACTTTCATTCGACAAAAGTTCCTCGCTCTGGCGCTAACATTAACCCGCCGCTCATTTTTTCGCTCCGCCGCGAATTGCGCTTGAAAACGCAAAAAGCCGAAAATCCAGCCCTTATTTTAGGTTTGACACAATCTACTTTTGTCACACTAATACAAAAGCAAAATACTGCGATGCTGGAGATCTGAAATAAAATCAGAAAATTCTGGCAATACACAGCAGGTCAGGCAGCATCTGTGGAGAGAGAAAGAGAGTTAACGTTTCAGGTCGATGACCTTCCATCAGAATAACATTTTCTGTTTTTATTTCTACTTTTGCCACAACTACCTTAAATCCTTTTCTTCCACCTTGAAATAAAGGACTAATCCTTCAAACTGATACCCATCCTAGAATATTAGAACACAACGAACCTGACTGAATAAGTCAGCAAGAAATAAATGCAATCTTTTCTATCTGATTGTAATCTCCCATGAATAGCAAAGCAAGACATAAATTCACATTCTACTTTCCCCCAATCAAAGGTGCAAGCAAAGGGCCAGTTTCGAGAGAGGTGGTTGGCTGCTCTTGTGCTACAAAGGATTGAGATGTTCCTTCTCTTGTGATATCTTGCTTCTGGGAGGAAACAGTTGCTGGCTTCATCTTTGGATCTTATGCCAAGGCTGCCTGGTATCACTTCTTGCATAGTGCTCTGAATTGGAAGGACTGATCCTAGCCTGTGCTGCTATCCTGAGAGATGGCAGCCTTAGGAAGGTCATGTCTAGCTGTCACCATTCATAGAATCATAGAATCGTACAGCACAGAAGGAGCCCATTCGGCCCATTGAGTTCATGTCGACTCTTTCGAAGAGTAATCCAGTCAGTCCCACTCTCCCACACTTTCTCCATATCCCTGCAACTTTTTATCCTTCCAATTTTTATCCAGTTCCTTTTGTAAGGCTACTATTGACTCTGTATCCATCTTCCTTTCAGGCAGTACATTGCAAATCCTAACCACTCGTTGCATAACAAAATGTTTCCTCATGTCGCCTCTGGTTCTTCTGTCAATCATCTTAAATCTGTGCCCTCTCATAATGACCCTTCAGCCATTAGAAACAATTTCTCTCTCGTTACTCTGTCTAAGCCCTTCATGATTTTAAACACCTCGATCAAATCTCCTTTTAGCCTTCTCTGCTCTAAGGAGAACAACCCCTGCTTCTCCAGTCTATCCACAGAACTATAATCCCTCGTACCTGGAACCATTCTATTAAATCTCTTCTGCACCCTCTCCAAGGTCGTCACATCCTTCCTAAAGTGTGGTGCCCAGAATTGGACACAATACTCTAGCTGGGACCGAACGAGTGTTTCATATCGGCTTCGCATAACTTTCTGGCTTTTGCACTTTAAGGGACCATCTGGGCCCTGGATTTATGTCACTGCTGATCAGCAGAATGAATGATCTAATGGTAGTTATCAGATTCTCAAAGTCCTGAGAGATAGCAACCTGCATCCCAACCACGAGAGTCTGGAAGCCAATATAGTGTCTACTCTGCTCTCTATTGTCCCCAAAGCTGCAGTCTGTGCTCCCATGTGCGCATCACCCATACCAAGACAGGAGCTGACAACTGCTGGATGGACCACCATCATTGACATCAACATAGCTCCAAAGTGAAGGAGACAGCAGAAGCAGTGTTGCAAAAAAGTCAATGCCGGGGCACTTAAGGACCCAGCTAGGAGAGCCCTATACAGTCAGCGCCTCACAACTAACCTGGCGTGCCTTGATGACCCCAAGACGCAGAATGCCCGCAGCAGTTGGTCTGCTCTCCAGGCCTCCATAACCAGTGCCAGATTCAAGAGCTAATAGATTGCAAGCACAGGGCATTTCTGAGCCTTAAACAACAACCCAACTCGGGAGCAACAAAGCAGCATTACAGATGGCTAAAGGCTAAGGTCCAACAAAAAACCCGGGACCTAAAGAACAGGTGGTGGATGGAGAAAGCACAGGAGATACAGCAGCTGGCCGACAGCCATGATGTGCGAGGATTCTTCATCGCAGTCAAGGCCACCTATGGTCCAAACATGCAATGCTCCACCCCACTACTGGGCAAGAATGGGGAAACATTCATCAAGGACACCGAGGCAGTCAGGATCCACTGGAAGGAGCACTTCGAAAATCTCCTCAATCGAGACTCTGCCTTTGACTCAAGTGTTTTCGACTCCATTCCGCAGCATGCTACCCGCCACCACCTCAGTGAGACCCCAACACTGCACGAGGTAGAAAAAGCCATAAGACAGCTAAAAAACAACAAGGCTACAGGAGCAGATGGAATCCCTGCTGAGGTACTGAAGTATGGTGGAGAGGCATTGCTGGCGCGAATACATGACCTCATCTCTCTCATTTGGAGGGAGGAGAGCATGCCGGGAGATCTTAGAGATGCAGTAATCGTGACCATCTTTAAAAAAGTGGACAAGTCCGACTGCGGCAACTACAGAGAAATATCCCTGCTATCAGCCACTGGGAAAGTCATTGCTAGAGTCCTCCTCAACTGTCTTCTCCCCATGGCCGAGGAGCTCCTCCCGGAGTTGCAGTGCGGATTTCTTCCCCGCCGAGGCACAACGGACATGATTTTTGCAGCGTGACAGCTGCAGGAAAAATGCAGGGAACAGCACCAACCCTTATACATGGCTTTCTTCGACCTTACAAAGGCCTTTGACACTGTCAACCACGAAGGTCTATGGAGCGTCCTCCTTCATTTCGGATGCCCCCAAAAGTACGTCACCATCCTCCGTCTGCTCCACGACGACATGCAGGCTGTGATCCTTACCAACGGATCCATTACAGACCCAATCCACATTCGGACCGGGATCAAGCAGGGCTGCATCATCGCCCCAACCCTCTTCTCAATCTTCCTCGCTGCCATGCTCCACCTCACAGTCAACAAGCTCCCCGCTGGAGTAGAACTAAACTACAGAACCAGTGGGAAGCTGTTCACCCTTCGCCGTCTCCAGGCCAGGTCCAAGACCACACCAACCTCTGTCGTCGAGCTATAGTATGCGGATGATGCCTATGTCTGTGCAAACACAGAGGCTAAACATCAGTAAGACAAAGGTCCTCCACCAGTCTGTCCTCACCACACAGCACTGCCCCCCAGACATCAAGGTCCATGGCGCGGCCCTGGACAATGTGGACCACTTCCCTTATCTCGGGAGCCTCCTATCAAGCAGGCATTGACGACGAGATCCAACACCGCCTCCAGTGCGCCAGTGCAGCCTTCGGCCGCCTGAGGAAAAGAGTGTTTGAAGACCAGGCCCTCAAAACTGTCACCAAGCTCATGGTCTACAGGCCGTAGTAATACCCGCCCTCCTGTGTGGCTCAGATACGTGGACCATGTATAGTAGACACATCAAGTCGCTGGAGAAATACCACCAACGATGTTTCCGCAAGATCCTACAATTCCCCTGGGAGGACAGACGCACCAACATTAGCATCCTCGCCCAGGCCAACATCCCCAGCATTGAAGCACTGACCACACTTGATCAGCTCCACTGGGCTGGCCACATAGTTCGCATGCCAGACGCGAGACTCCCAAAGCAAGCGCTCTACTCGGAACTTGTCCACAGCAAGCGAGCCAAAGATGGGCAACGGAAACGTTACAAGGACACTCTGAAAGCCTCCCTGATAAAGTTCGACATCCCCACTGAGTCCCTGGCCAAAGAGCGCCCTAAGTGGAGGAAGTGCATCCAGAAGGACGCTGAGCTCCTCAAGTATCATTGCCGAGAGCATGCAGAAATCAAGCGCAGGCAGCGGAAGGAGCGTGCGGTAAACCAGGCTCCCCGCCCACCCTTCCCTTCAACCGCTGTCTGTCCCACCTGTGACAGAGACTGTGGTTCTCGTATTGGACTGTACAGCCACCTAAGAATTCATGCTAAGAGTGGACTGCCTATGATGATAATGATGATGAAGAAGGCACTAACTGGTCTCTGGCCACTTCTTATATGGGCCTATACTCGTTGGAGTTCAGAAGACTGAGAGGTAATCTTATTGAAGCATATAAGATTCTGAGGAGATTTGATAGGGCAGATGCAGAGTGGATGTTTCCTCTCGTGAGGGAATCTAGAACTAGGGAGCATAATCTCAGAATAAGGGGTCGCACATTTAAAACGGAAATGTGAAAGAATTTCTTCTCTCAGAGGGTCATGAATCTTTGGAATTCTCTACCCCAGAGAGCTTGGAGGCTGGGTCATTGAATCATTTTAATGTGGAGATAGACAGATTTGTGAATGATAAGGGAGTCAAGGGTTATGGGGAGAGGGCAGGTAACTGGAGTTGAAGCCAAGATCAGATCAACCATGATCGTATTGAATGGCGGAGCAGGATCGAGGGGCCAGATTGCCTACTCCTGCTCCTATTTCTTATGTTCTTATGATTGTTGGCTGGGGGTCCGCTGCAGATTCAATGAGGCTACCACATGCTCCTTATATGTCTGCAATGAAGAAAAAGCATCCTTAATATTGTCACACATAAAGACTATAGAGCCTAGAGTCTTAGATGTCAGTTGCCGCACATCCTTTGTGTCTGAACTCAGAGCCTAATGTGATGTTCCTCAAACATCCTTCTTTTCAGACGTATTCTGAGCCCCACAAGTCGGGAGTCATGCAAATTTTCTCCTCAACTTCTGCTGGAAAACTAACACGTTCTCCTTTTCTCCCAACTCCACCAACTCCCTGCTGCTCTTTGAGTCACCCAGTGCCACACTCTTATTAACGTAATCGAATTGCCTCAGGATGAAAGTATCTGAGCTAGTGTGTGGGACTGAAGAAGCAAATCAAGCCAGGTGTAAAATCGAGGCAATTCAGATCAAGGAATGAGGGGCACGATGTTGGTGCAGAAACCCATGGTGGGCTTAACATTGAACTCATCTTCATTATCATTCTTCTTACTTTCATCAGCTTCATAGCCAATGATGAAGACGTTCCATCACTCCTCCGATTCCTGATCAGCATTACCATTTTGGAAGTAAAGGGACAGAGGAAGGTGTGGAAGTTTGTGACTGAGATTTGCTTCACAAAGAATCACACAGCAACAGTATAATTGTGCTCCAACCTTACATTTTGCAACACTAAGAGCAGCGAGCCTCCCCATCAGCTCCATGGCCTGCTTCTTAGCAGGGGTGAAATTCTTAATGTTAGGATGCCTCTCTGGTCCTCTGCTTCTTGTGGACGTTGTGCAGAGATTTCTCGTGGCAAGACTGAGTCAAATAGATAAAGACGAACAATTGAGGACTGTCTCCCAGGTGGCATTGGAAACTTTGGGCTGGATTTTTGCCTTTGATGATTTTGGGATAGTAATGGCAGCGGAGCGGTAAAGTTTGTGCCCGGGAAAAGTTTGCGCCTCAGTAAGTAAAATTGGACAGCTGGGCCCTGAGCCAGGGGGCGCAGCGCTAGGGGAGACGTTGTACACCTCTCTTGGCTGCTAGCATGGGAGAATTTCGAGCTAAAGAGTCATGTTGAGAGCCGCCTGGGGAAACAAAACACAAAAACTTTCCCAAAACATTGTCCACCACACCACAGCATAAATCGCAAAAAAAAAATTAAATGAAAAAACAATCATATTTACCTTATGAGCCCTTTAATTACCTCTCTGGGGTCGGTATCGATAGACCACCTGATTTCCCAGATGTTCACTGTGGGGTGTACTTCAGGGCGTACAGCCCAGGATAAAGTCAAAACTCGCGCCAGTTGTGCAACCAGGGGCGTTGCACAGCTCTTCCGGGCGGTGCTGCTCCACACCACCACAAACCGGACCCGAGGATCGCTGCGGGGTGCTGGAGGCTGCCCACCTGGCCAGAAGATCTCACCGCCGCCATTACCGGCGCGCCGGGACGAAAAACGGAGCGCAGAAGACCCGAAAATCCGCCCTCTGATATCAGAGATCTGGTGATATCACCCTGTTAAAGTGGAAGAAAAGGTTTTAAGGTTGTACATACTAATAAGTGCTATCGGAAGAAAAGGCTACACATATTGTAAGCAATGTTCTCCCTAATTTATTTTTGGGTGCGCTGCCCCTTTAAGGAGCTGCATGGCCCATTCATAGTTTCAAGCATGCATAAAATGTAACATTGGAAACGCTGTGCATCTTGGGAGGAGCTCTGGTTTGAACCATCTTCACTACTTCTACTTAGAGTTTCAGTGGAAGCATCAAAGAAACAGAAGGCCCAATTTTAAGCCTTCCCAGCCCGGTGTGAACAGAGCTGGTGGGGCTTTAAAATGGCGGGCAGGCTTTCAACGCTGCATTCCTGACACGTTTGTGCCCGCCATCATTTTTTCTCCTGGGTTTTTGGGAGCATCTCAGGCAAGTTGAGGTCTCATTAAAATATTGAAATGTCAGGATCCGTTTATTCAGACCCAGATCTCCCAGACCCAGATTAGCTTTAGATCTCGACTATGATGCTCAGTCCCAAAGACACCTCAGTGTCCCACAAGGAATCCTTGGGCCTCTCCTGCACTGACTATGACCACGATACGTTGGACCCTCCTTCATTTATTTTGGGTCACCAGCGATGGCCTGCAGCCACGCGATTTCTCACTTCCGCTCGCCGACCATCGCGTCATTTCCATCAGTTTTGGGCGGGAGGCCGATGTAAGAAATTAAAATGAGTCCCAGGAGTTAAAATGGCCCAGGCCTGATTCCAACGTTCTCGCATAAGAACATAAGAACATAACATAAGAAAAAAGAGCAGGCATAGGCCATTTGGCCCCTCGAGCCTGCCCTGCCATTCAATATGATAATGGCTGTTCTGATCTTAGCCTCAACTCCACTTCCCTGTGCGCTCCCCATAACCCTTGACTCCCTTATCCTTCAAAAATCTGTCTGTCTCTATTGTGTTCCTAACACAGGTGAGACTGCACACAGGGAGGTTAAAGTAACAGTGAGCTCAGTCTTTAATAAGACACTTCAGAGTGAGGAACAGGCCTGGGATCCCTTGGGACTTCAGGGGATGAGCTCCCTGGTGGCGGAACATGGGAGTGCATGCTTTACAGATACACACCAATCTCCACCTTAAATATATTCAATGATCCAGCCTCCACAGCTCTCTGGGGCTGAGAATTCCAAAGATTCACGACCCTCGAAGAAAATGCATGCTGCATCCCGACCCCAGGATAAAATCAGGGTTAGAATACCTGGCTGGAAGTGATAACTATAACAATGATAACTTGTATTTATATAGTGCATGAGGCACAGAACATCCCAAACATCACAAATAGGTGACAGGAACCGCATGCCAAACCAGGAAGTGAGAGATTAGGAGAAGTGACCAAACGCTTGGTCAGAGAGATGGGTTTTAAGCAGGTTTTTAAAGGTGAATAAACACGCACAGAGCTTTAGGAAGGTCATTGCGGAGAATAGGAGCAAAGGATCTGAAGGCTGTGCAAAAATGCTTGGCTGAAAGAAGAAGGGACACGCAGAAGGTTGTAGTCAGAGGAATAGAGCATTCAGCAGGTGATATAGGACTACAGGCGAGTGCAGAGCTTGAGTGAGGCGAGGCCGTGGAGGGATTTAAAAAAGAGGATGGGAATTTTAAATTTAATGCATTGAGAGACTGGGAGCCATTGTAGGTTCACAAGGATTTGGGTGAGGAATGAGTGAAGCTTAATGTGGGACAGGATACTTGCAGCAGAGTTTTGGACAGGTTGGAAGATGGGAGAGCAGCAAGGAGAGCATTGAGGTAGTTGAGACTAGAGGTCACAAAGACATGTATCTTGGTTTCAGCATCAGAGGACTGAGTTAGGGGCAGAGGTGGAAAATGTTGCAGAGGTGGAAATAAATGATCTTAATGATGGAGAGAATGTAGGTTTAAAGTTTATCTCAGGACGCATGACAGCAAGCTTGTGAACAGACAGGTTCAGCCTGAGACAGTAGTGGGGCAGGAGGATGGAGCCATTGGCAAGGAAACAGAATTTGGGGGCCAAAGATCATGGGCTGGATTTTCGGTCTGCTGCAGCCTCTGTTTGCATCCTGGAGGGGCGGTAATAGTGGTGGAAATCACTGCTGGGTGGATGGCCAGCTGTCAGCACCCCGCCGGGACATTCGGTGCCGGGTTTGCGGGTGCGCAGAGCAGTACCGCCCGGGAGAGGCGAGCCGGTGTGCAACGCCCCTGGTTGCAACACCATTTAAAAATTTGTTTCGTGCGCGATCCGTAGCGCCCTGCAGCTTGCCCCAGTGGGACCGCCTGTGAAAGCTGGCGGTCCGAGCCGCATCGGCCACAGTGAGGGAAAGAATGTCTACCTGAGGCAAGTGTGATTGTTTTTTATTTTTTAAGTTTTGCGATTTATGTGGATGTGGCATCAGTAATGTATTGGGAATGTTTTTGGTGTTTTTTTATCAGATTTTTTTCCCAGGGAAGCCTCTCTTAGAATGTTCTGAGGCCGAATGTCTAGCTCGGGATTTTCAGTTGCTCAGCCGGCCTAGCACCCTAAATGAGGTGTGGAACTCCTTCTTTGCTGCTCCGCTCCACACTCAGGACCCTGCTGATGAATTTTGCAGCTGTAGACACAAAGCATTTCCTGGCACAAAATTTACCCCTCCGTCTGGATTAACACCACAAAGGAGGCGCGACCGAATTTCCACCCCCGTGGCTTTGGTGTTCCCGATGTTAAGCTGGAAGAGGTAAGGACTAATCTAGGACTAGACATCAAACAAGCAGTCTGACAGTTCAACGGCTATCGAAGTGTTGAGAGAGATGGTGGAAAGGTAAGATTAGAAAAGAATGAGCATTGTTCTACGAAGCAGACACACTGAGGATTAGCCTGCCTAACATTACCTCAGTGTTTTTGCTCCATAGTGTCTGAAATGGATGTTAACAGAGTTCTACAGAGAAGCCCTGCAACTGATTACAAAAAACACACACATAAACTGCAAAGAAGTATTCTGTCTCAAGATGTCTGCGCTCCTCAAATTCTGCCTTCTTGAGCATCCCTGATTATAATCACTCAACCATTGATGGCCGTGTCTTCTGTTGCCTCGGCCCTAAGCTCTGGAATTCCCTCCCTAAACCTCTCCACCTCTCTACCGCTCTTTCCTCCTTTAAGACACTCCTTAAAACCTGCCATTTTAACGAAGCTTTGGGTCATCTGCTGCAATTTCTTCTTATGTGGCTCAGTGTCAAATGTATCTGTTGTGTCTTATAACACTACTGTGAAGCGCCTTGGGACATTTTACGACGTTAAAGGCCCTATATAAATAAAAGTTGTTGTTGTGTCAGAGAGGTACCTGTATAAGTATCTATTGGTAATGGTAAATAATGAAAGGAAACATAGAAACATAGAAATTAGGTGCAGGAGTAGGCCATTCGGCCCTTCGAGCCGGCATCACCAATCAATAAGATCATGGCTGGTCATTCACCTCAGTACCCCTTTCCTGCTTTCTCTCCATACCCCTTGATCCCTTTAGCCGTGAGGGCCATATCCAACTCCCTCTTGAATATATCGAATGAACTGGCATCAACAACTCTCAGCAGAAGAGAATTCCACAGGTTAACAACTCTATCAGTGAAGAAGTTTCTCCTCATCTCAGTCCTAACTGGCTTACCCATTATCCTTAGACTGTCACCCCTGGTTCTGGACTCCCCCAATATCGGGAACATTCTTCCTGCATCTAACTTTCTAACTTTTGTCCAGTCCCGTCAGAATTTTATATCTTTCTATGAGATCCCCTCTCATTCTTCTAGGGGTATTCAACATTCAGGAAGGATAGACAGAATAGAAAAGGAGGTGGGGTAGCATTGCTGGTTAAAGAGGAAATTAACGCAATAGTAAGGAAGGACATTAGCTTTGAATTCTCTACCACAGAAAGTTGTTGAGGCCAATTCACTAAATATATTCAAAAAGGAGTTAGATGAGGTCCTTACTACTAGGGGGATCAAGGGGTATGGCGAGAAAGCAGGAATGGGGTACTGAAGTTGAATGTTCAGCCATGAACTCATTGAATGGCGGTGCAGGCTAGAAGGGCCGAATGGCCTACTCCTGCACCTATTTTCTATGTTTCTATGTTTCTATGAACCTGTATGGGTAGAGCTGCGGAATACCAAAGGGCAAAAAACGCTAGTGGGAGTTGTGTACAGACCACCAAACAGTAGTAGTGATGTTGGAGACAACATCAAACAAGAAATTAGGGATGCGTGCAATAAAGGTACAGCAGTTATCATGGGCAACTATAATCTGCATATAGATTGGGCTAACCAAACTGGTAACAATACGATGGAGGAGGATTTCCTGGAGTGTATTAGGGATTGTTTTCTGGACCAATATGTCGAGGAACCAAATAGAGGGCTGGCCATCCTAGACTGGGTGATGTGTAATAAGAAAGGATTAATTAGCAATCTTGTTGTGCGAGGCCCCTTGGGGAAGAGTGACCATAATATGGTAGAATTCTTTATTAAGATGGAGAGCGACACAGTTAATTCAGAGACGAGGGTCCTGAACTTAAGGAAAGGTAACTTCGATGGTATGAGACGTGAATTGGCTAGAATAGACTGGCAAATGATACTTAAAGGGTTGACGGTGGCTAGGCAATGGCAAACAATTAAAGATCACATGGATTAACTTCAACTATTGTACAGCCCTGTCTGGAGTAAAAATAAAACGGGGAAGGTGGCTCAACTGTAGCTAATAAGAAAAATTAAAGATAGTGTTAAATCCAAGGAAGAGACACATCAATTGGCCAGAAAAAGCAGCAAACCTGAGGACTGGGAGAAATTTATAATTCAGCAGAGGAGGACAAAGGGTTTAATTAGGTGGGGGAAAATAGAGTATGAGAGGAAACTTGTCGGAACATAAAAACTGACTGCAAAAGTTTCTATAAATATGTGAAGAGAAAAAGATTAGTGAAGACAAACGTAGGTCCCTTGCAGTCAGATTCAGGTGAATTTATAATGGGGAACAAAGAAATGGCAGACCAGTTGAACAAATACTTTGGTTCTGTCTTCATGAAGGAAAACACAAATAACCTTCCGGAAGTACCAAAGGACCGAGGGTCTAGTGAGAAGGAGGAACTGAAGGATATTCTTATAAGGCAGGAAATTGTGTTCGGGAAATTGATGGGATTGAAGGCCGATAATTCCCCGGGGCCTGATAGTCTGCATCCAAAAGTACTTAAGGAAGTGGTCCTAGAAATAGTGGATGCATTGGTGATCATTATCTAACAGTCTATCAACTCTGGATCAGTTCCTATGGACTGGAGGGTAGCTAATGTAGCACCACTTTTTAAGAAAGGAGGAAGAGAGAAAGCGGGTAATTATAGACCGGTTAGCCTGACATCAGTAATGGGGAAAATGTTGGAGCCAATTATCAAAGATGAAATAACAGCATAATTGGAAAGCAGTGACAGGATCGATCCAAGTCAGCTTGAATTTATGAAAGGGAAATCATGCTTGACAAATCTTCTAGAATTTGTTGAGGATGTAACGAATAAAGTGGACAAGGAAAACCAGTTGATGTGGTGCATTTCGACTTTCAAAAGGCTTTTGACAAGGTTCCACATAAGAGATTGTTGTACAAAATTAAAGCACATGGTATTGGGGGTAATATTACTGACGTGGATAGAGAACTGGTTGGCAGACAGGAAGCAGAGAGTTGGGATAAACAGTTGGCAGGCAGTGACTAGTGGAGTGCCGCAGAGCTCAGTGCTGGCACCCCCAGCTATTTACAATATACATTAATGATTTGGATGAAGGAATTGAGTGTCATATCTCCAAGTTTGCAGATGACACTAAACTGGGTGGTGGTGTGAGCTGTGAGGAGGACGCTAAGAGGCTGCAGGGTGATTTGGACAGGTTAGGTGAATGGGCAAATGCATGGCAAATGCAGTATAATGTGGATAAATGTGAGGTTATCCACTTTGGGGGCAAAAACACAAAGGCAGAATATTATCTGAATGGCGGCAGATTAGGAAAAGGGGAGGTGCAACAAGAGCTGGGTGTCATGGTACATCAGTCATTGAAAGTTGGCATGCAGGTACAGCAGGCAGTGAAGAAGGGAAGTGGTATGTTGGCCTTCATAGCTAGGGGATTTGAGTATAGGAGCACGGAGGTCTTACTGCAGTATACAGGGCTTTAGTGAGGCCTCACCAGAATATTGTGTTCACTTCCTAATCTGAGGAAGGGCGGTCTTGCTATTGAGGGAGTGCAGCGAAGGTTCACCAGACTGATTCCCAGGATGGCTGGGCTGTCATATGACGAGAGACTGGATCGACTGGGCCTGTATTCACTGCAGTTTGGAAGGTTGAGAGGAGATCTCATAGAAACATATAAAATTCTGACGGGACTGGACAGGTTAGATGCAGGAAGAATGTTCCCGATATTGGGGAAGTCCAGAACCAAGGGACACAGTCTAAGGATAAGGGGTAAGCCATTTAGGACTGAGATGAGGAGAAACGTCTTCACTCAGAGAGTTGTTAACCTGTGGAATTCCCTGCCGCAGAAAGTTGTTGATGCCAGTTCATTGGATATATTCAAGAGCGAGTTAGATATGGTCCTTACAGCTAAAGGACTCAAGGGGTATGGAGAGAAAACAGGAAAGGGGTACTGAGGTGAATGATCAGCAATGATCTTATTGAATGGCGGTGCAGGCTCGAAGGGCCGAATGGTCTACTCCTGCACCTATTTCCCATGTTTCTATGTAAACTCCAGTGAATACAGGAGTTAATAGCTGCCTGCGCAGTTAATTCATCCACCTTATTAATAATACTCCTCGCATTGAGGCACAGAGCCTTCAGGCTTGTCTTTTTAATAACTTTGACCCTTTAGACTTTTGCTGTAATGTGGCCCTTTTTGATTTTTGCCTTGGGTTTCTCTGTCCTCCACTTTTACCTTTCTTCTTTCTATCTTTTGCTTCTGCCCCCATTTGATGTGACCCTAAATGGACTGATACCAGGGGTTTATAGATCCACAACTGCATGCATCTCCAGGTTGGTTTCCTGAACTCCATTTGAACTTGATCTAACTATGTTCTCTGCAACTGCATGCTTTATGTATGATCTGAAACTGGTTGGATGTATTAGACTAGATCCTCCAGCATAAAGAGGTGTCTAGGAACTGTACGAAAAGTATATTGTAGCTAGAGAATACTACAGAAATTATATTTCATGCTTCTCATTAAAGAAGAAAGCTATAGAGCAATCAATGCAAGTTAGATCAGAGGCTACAGTGTAACAGAAAGCACTAAATGACAGAGTTGAATAGGTGAACTACTAATTTGCAGGAATATGAATACTTGAAAGTGATTAAGGGAGGGCTGGGCAGCACAGTTGTTTGGCAAACTCTCTTCTTTCAACCCCAAAAAACTTAGGTTCAACTCCAAACCAGACTGATGGGTTTAAAGTCTCCCATCTGACAGCTGTAATAGATTTAGCATCCAAGCTTAACCCTTACATATAGATTTTCACCATGCATTTAAATGGACATTTGGCAAGCTTAAAGTTAAAGAAGTTTGATGCCTCCCTCAAGTGTTCTTTTAATATCAGTGGAACATGATCATGTCTCCAAAATTTAACTCTAGCCGAAGTACGGAAATACTTGGACAATTTATACTGCAGTTATACCAGACAAGCCCTGCATTTCATTTAATGGGGATCCATTGTAAACATGTTTACTGTATTCAGAAATGTGGAAAGTAAATTGAAATGCTGACAGTGTTTCATTATATCCCTCACCACCACAAATGGGTTCCACTTTAAATTAACAATATGGAATTTCAAACTGATGTGACTACAAATTAGTTCAAACTCTATTCTGAAGCTAAAGTGACCTGAATTGAGAAAGTTCGGGTAATTTGTATAACATGATTTATGTCTCTTACATGGTTCAAAATAGAAATCAATTGCCTGGGATCATTTTTCATAGAGCCTGATAACAGTCTGTTTAGACTGGAAGATGAATATTTGTACAGATGGGAAAAGAAATCTTAGGCAGAAATAAGCCCTTCCTATGACACCTAAGATAACTGAATCCTGCAGCGTAAGTTAAAATGTTTTTATAATGACATTATGAATTATGATAACAAGGATGAACTTGAAAATGATCGTAGTCATGTCATAAACCACTGTAATCCAAGTGACAATCCTGACTAGTCAACAAAGAACATACCAAAGATTCTTCTGCTTTCTTCTCCTTTTTTCAATAGTACCAATATTCTAAGAACAAAGAGTACACACAAAGTTAATAACGCAAGTATTGGGCAGAGATGATGGAGGATTAGAAAATTGTGAGTAGATTAGGTTAATTACTAGCCTCAGTATTCATGAAAGAAGATTGTGGTTGAATTCAAGATCCTGTAAAACTGGCTCAGGAATCCATATGTTGAATTAATCAAGGCACAAGTAGTGAAGAAACTCAAAACCTATTAGTCTATAAGATGCCGAGGTCAAAAGGAGACAGTGTAGGATCTTCAAGTACTGATGCGTATCAAAAGCCATTTATTCTTTCCAAGTTTAGTAGGATTATTATTATGCTGGTTTGAAGAAGGCTCGAGGTTTTTACAGCACACCCCACAGAGGAGGACAAAGGGTTTGATTAGGGCAGGGAAAATGGAGTACGAGAAGAAGCTTGCAGGGAACATTAAGACGGATTGCAAAAGTTTCTATAGATATGTAAAGAGAAAAAGGTTAGTAAAGACAAATGTAGGTCCCCTGCAGTCAGAATCAGGGGAAGTCATAACGGGGAAAAAGAAATGGCGGACCAATTGAACAAGTACTTTGGTTCGGTATTCACTAAGGAGGACACAAACAACCTTCCGGATATAAAAGGGGTCGGAGGGTCTAGTAAGGAGGAGGAACTGAGGGAAATCTTTATTAGTTGGGAAATTGTGTTGGGGAAATTGATGGGATTGAAGGCCGATAAATCCCCAGGGCCTGATGGACTGCATCCCAGAGTACTTAAGGAGGTGGCCTTGGAAATAATGGATGCATTGACAGTCATTTTCCAACATTCCATTGACTCTGGATCAGTTCCTATCGAGTGGAGGCTAGCCAATGTAACTCCACTTTTTTAAAAAGGAGGGAGAGAGATTACAGGGAATTATAGACCGGTCAGCCTGACATTGGTAGTGGGTAAAATGATGGAATCAATTATTAAGGATGTCATAGCAGTGCATTTGGAAAGAGGTGACATGATAGGTCCAAGTCAGCATGGATTTGTGAAAGGGAAATCATGCTTGACAAATCTTCTGGAATTTTTTGAGGATGTTTCCAGTAGAGTGGACAAGGGAGAACCAGTTGATGTGGTATATTTGGACTTTCAGAAGGTTTTCGACAAGGTCCCACACAAGAGATTAATGTGCAAAGTTAAAGCACATGGGATTGGGGGTAGTGTGCTGACATGGATTGAGAACTGGTTGTCAGACAGGAAGCAAAGAGTAGGAGTAAATGGGGACTTTTCAGAACGGCAGGCAGTGACTAGTGGGGTACCGCAAGGTTCTGTGCTGGGGCCCCAGCTGTTTACACTGTACATTAATGATTTAGACGAGGGGATTAAATGTAGTATCTCCAAATTTGCGGATGACACTAAGTTGGGTGGCAGTGTGAGCTGCGAGGAGGATGCTATGAGGCTGCAGAGCGACTTGGATAGGTTAGGTGAGTGGGCAAATGCATGGCAGATGAAGTATAATGTGGATAAATGTGAGGTTATCCACTTTGGTGGTAAAAACAGAGAGACAGACTATTATCTGAATGGTGACAGATTAGGAAAAGGGGAGGTGCAAAGAGATCTGGGTGTCATGGTACATCAGTCATTGAAGGTTGGCATGCAGGTACAGCAGGCGGTTAAGAAAGCAAATGGCATGTTGGCCTTCATAGCGAGGGGATTTGAGTACAGGGGCAGGGAGGTGTTGCTACAGTTGTACAGGGCCTTGGTGTGGCCACACCTGGAGTATTGTGTACAGTTTTGGTCTCCTAACCTGAGGGAGGACATTCTTGCTATTGAGGGAGTGCAGCGAAGGTTCACCAGACTGATTCCCGGGATGGCGGGTCTGACCTATCAAGAAAGACTGGATTAACTGGGCTTGTATTCACTGGAGTTCAGAAGAATGAGAGGGGACCTCATAGAAACTTTTAAAATTCTGACGGGGTTAGACAGGTTAGATGCAGGAAGAATGTTCCCAATGTTGGGGAAGTCCAGAACCAGGGGACACAGTCTAAGGATAAGGGGTAAGCCATTTAGGACCGAGATGAGGAGGAATTTCTTCAACCAGAGAGTGGTGAACCTGTGGAATTCTCTACCACAGAAAGTTGTTGAGGCCAATTCACTAAATATATTCAAAAAGGAGTTAGATGAAGTCCTTTCTACTCGGGGGATCAAGGGGTATGGTGAGAAAGCAGGAATGGGGTACTGAAGTTGCATGTTCAGCCATGAACTCATTGAATGGCAGTGCAGGCTAGAAGGGCCGAATGGCCTACACCTGCACCTATTTTCTATGTTTCTATGTTTCTATGTTTCTATGTTTCTATCACTCATTCCTTCCATATATCAATTATCCCATATAGCATTCAGGCAATTAAACTAAGTATTGTTCACTTAAATATTGTTCACAACCGAACACAAATAGATTTGTGTGGACCTATTGTATATCTATGCCTGACCACAAGCTCACCTTTTAACCACTCTCCCCTGGGTGCTTTAAAAAGGAACGTAAATTACGTTTAGAACTGCGATAAGGCTGCAACACATTCAAAAGGTTTGACATTAGCAACTAGCAAAGCAAAGCTCTCCCTGTTTACGCAGTCATTGGAAAACAGAGAATGTATTTGACTGTTGAACACCCACAAATTATTGTATTTTTTTCAACAGTTTATATGCATTATAACAGGCTCAGTAATCCTATATGACTCAATTTTCCCCAGTGATTTGTGCCATTTTTTTGGAGCAGGCTGCTTTTTCTGGCCTAACTAAAAATCCACAGTTTCCCCAATCAATTTGCACCAGCGTAACTCATTTAGTTATGATTTTTTTAGGTAAGTTTTTTTTCATCCAAAGGGGGCATAATCAACCACCTACACCAATTCTGACCATTTAGTGAACTTTGGCCAGCTGATAGTTACTCCATTTCTGCTTAGGCCAGCATCTGTCTTCTCTCACACACAATTGGCTCTTTAAAAATGGCCGATTGCCAACTCGGAGCTGTACTGCGCATGCCCGTCCATTGCAGTGACATCAAAAATGTAAGTTATTTTTCCCGCATGTGCAGAAGGCCTGGCTGCATTTTTCGTTGCAGACAGTAGGCTCCACCCCCCGAGGCGACTGGTCATGCTGCACGGCTCCGGATTGCAGTATAAAGATCGGGGAAAGTTAGTACAACAATTTCTGGCGCATTCCTAGACCTAAAAACCAGGCGTAACTCTGGCAATATGCTAGAAAACAAGCTTGGGCAAAATTGAGCCCATAGAGAGCAAAATTATGCCTGTTAATGGGCTCAATGGTTTAAATTTCTGAGATAAGAAAATCTGTCCCCACCGTTTATCAGTTCTCGTCTGATGGTTCCATTAGGAAACATGGCACAAACTCTGCAGAAATGTATTATAAAAATAATTAGTTTCTTCAAATATTACATTTTGTCGTGTACAGTTTTATTCAGAATCAGTAATTAGCATGAAATGTCTCTGGCGTTGTCTATAAAATCTACAAATATTTCTGTTCCTGTGTTACAGCCACTGAACAGCCTATACTCAGCCATCTTTAGAAGCAAAACATGAATAGAAGCCAGGGTCATGTAATATGAGGTTTGACAACCTTAATTTGCCAGCACAATACAGTGGCTTCTCAAAAAAACTGCAGAGAAAATGAATAATTTCATCATGACTATTCTAAGCCAATATATGTCTCAGAACTTCTCCAGAAAGAGCCAACACCATAATCAGTCTAAGGTATCAACAGTTGTAAGAATTACTTTAAGTATTTTCATTAAAGGGTTGCACACAATTCCCAGGCTTTCATCATCATCATCATCATCATCATCATCATAGACAGACCCTCTGAATCGAGGAAGACTTGCTTCCACTCTTAAAATGAGTCCTTAGGTGGCTGAACAGTCCAATACGGGAACCGCAGTCCCTGTCAGAGGTGGGACAGATAGTCGTTGAGGGTAAGGGAGGGTGGGACAGATTTGCCGCATGCTCTTTATGCTGCCTGCACTTGATTTCTGCATGCTCTCGGCAATGAGACGCGAGGTGCTCAGCACCCTCCCGAATGCATTTCCTCCACTTAGGGTGGTCTTTGGCCAGGGACTCCCAGGTGTCAGTGGAGATGTAGCACTTTATTAGGGAGGCTCTGAGGGTGTCCTTGTAACATTTCATTTGCCCACCTTTGCCTTGAAGGAGTTCTGAGTAGAGCACTTGCTTTGAGAGTCTCGTGTCTGGCATGCAGACAATGTGACCTGCCCAGCTTTGAAATCGACATCATCGCCCTAAGCGAGACCCGGCAGGCAGGGGAAGGCCAGCTCAAAGAACAAGGTGGAGGTTACACCTTCTTCTGGAAAGGGAAACCAGAGGAACAACGCTGCCTTCACAGAGTCGGCTTTGCCATCAACAACGAGCTGGTCAATCGCCTCAAAGACTCCCCCTGCAGGGTTAACAAATGCCTCATGACTCTTCGACTCACCCTATCTCGGAACCAATGCACCACAGTCATCAGTGCATATGCCCCAACACTCGATGCAACAGATGAGACCTAAGAGGGGTTTTTACTCCAACCTCAAAAAATCCCTGGCCTGCATCCCCGCGGTCGACAAACTGAGCCTCCTTGGTGACTTCAACGCCAGCGTCAGCAAAGACACAGCCTTCTGGGGAGGCGTGATTGCCAGAGAGCGGGTAGGGAAAGCCAACTCCAGAGTTACCCTACTCCTGACAAAATGTATAGAACATGAACTTTTCATCACCAACACCTTGTTCCGCCAGAGGGACAAAAACATGGCATTGTGGCAACACCCTTGCTCCAAACACTGGCACCTGCTCAACTATGTCATCATCCGAGCCAAGAATCGCAAGGATGTGTGCATCACCCGTGCCATGACAGCAGCTGACGACTGCTGGATGGACCACTGCCTAATCTGATCTATCACTGACATCAACATAGCCCCAAAGCGATGGTGGCAGCAGAAGCAGTGCCATAAAAACGTCAATGCCGGAGCACTTAAAAACCCAGCTAAGAGAGCCCTATACAGTCAGCGCCTCACAACTAACCTGGCGTGCCTTGATGACCCTTAGATGCAGAATGCCCACAGCGCTTGGTCTGCCCTCCAGGCCTCCATAGCCAGTGCCTGCAAAGAGACACTCGGTCACTCAACCAGGAAACACCACGACTGGTTTGATGAGAATGATCAGGAGATCCCAGGCTTTACTACATGTAGCTCAATCATTATTTGAAGCTTGCATTTTACCTAATCCTACACTTGCAAAACCATCCAAAACTTCATGAATTCTCTGTCATAAGAACATATGAAATATGGCCCCTCGAGCCTGCTCCGCCATTCAATAAGACCATGACTGATCAACGATCTCAACTCCACTTTCCTGTCCGATCCCCACATCGCGTGATTCACCTAGAGTCCAAAAATCTATCTATCTCAGTCTTGAATATACTCAAAGACTCAACATCCACAGCCCTCTGGGGCAGAGAAATCCAAAGATTCACAAATCTCTGAGTGAAGAAATTCCTTCTCATCTCAGTCTTAAATGGCCTACCCTTATCCTGAGACTATGCCCCCTAGTTCTAGACACTCCAGCCAAAGGAAACAGCCTCTCAGCATCTACCCTGTCAATCCCCTTCAGAATCTTGTACGTTTCAGTGAGATCACCTCTCATTATTCTAAACTCCAGAGAGTATAGGCCCATTCTACACGATCTCTCATCAATCTAGTAAACTTTCTGTTGCACCGCCTCCAAGGCAAGTATATGCTTTCTTAGATAAGGAGACCAAAACTGTGCACAGTACTCCAGGTGTGATCTCACCAACGCCCTGTACAAATGTCTAGTTGCATGTATGTGTTTTAAAGAAAAACAGAACAACAACATGTATTTATGTAGCACCTGTAATGTAATAAAATGCCCCAAGGCACTTCAAAGGAATGTTATCAAAACAATACAAAATTTGACACCAAGCCATATAAGGAGATGTTAGGGCAAATGACCAAAAGCTTGGTCGCAGACTTAGGTTTTAAAGAGCGTCATAAAGGAGGAAAGAGAAGTGGAGAGGCGGAGTGATTTAGGGAGGGAATTCCAGAGTTTAGGGCCTAGTCACCTGAAGGCACAGCTGCCAATGGTGGAGCAATTAAAATCAGGGATTTTCAAAAGGCCAGAATAGGTAGAGCGCAGAGGTCTAAGGGCATTATAGGGCTTGAGGGGATTACAGAGATAGGGAGGGGCGAGGGCATGGAGGGATTTGAAAACAAGGATGAGAATTTTAAAATCTAGGCATTGCTTAACTGGGAGACAATGGAGGGGAGATGGGTGAGCGGGATGGCGTGGGTTAGGACATGGGCGAAAGAGTTTGGGATAACCTCAATTTCATGGAGGGTAGAATTAGGGAATCTGGCCAGGAGTGCATTGGAATAGTTAGGTCTAGGGGTGATAAAGGCATGGATGAGGATTTTGGCAGCAGATAAGTTGAGTTAGGATAGAGATGGGCGATATTACAAAGGTGGAAAGGGGCAGTCTTAGTGAGAGAACAGATATGAGGTAGGAAGCTTAATTCATGATCAAATATGACACCAAGGTTGCGAACAGACATGGGGTTAGCCTTAGACAGTTGCCGGGGAGAGAGATCAAATCAATGGAAAGGGTATAGAGCTTGTAGCATGAAACAAAGACAATGGCTTCGGATTTTCCGATTGTTAATTGGAGGAAATTTCTCCAGTGCTCATCCAGTGCTGGATGTCGGACAAGCAGTTTGATAGTATAGAGATGGTGGAGGGTTCGAGAGAGATGGAGGAGAGGTCGAGCTGGGTATCATCAGTGTACATGTCAAAATTTCATTATTTCACGAGATGATGTCACCGAGGGGCAGCATGTAGATGAGAAATAGAGGGGGCCAAGGATAGATCCTTGGGGGACACCAGAGCTTGATGCTGCAGGACCAGGAAGAGAAGCCATTGCAGGTGATTCTATGGTTGCGGCTGGAAAGATAGGAATGAAACGAGGTGAATGCAGTCCCACCCAGCTGGACAACGGTGGAGAGGCGTTGGAGCAGAATTTTGTGGTCAACTGTGCCAAAGGCTGCAGACAGGTCCAGAAGGACGAGAAGGGATAGTTTACCTTTCTTGCAGTCAATTGGGACGATTTGTGACCTTGGTAAGAGCCGTTTCAGTACTGTGGCAGGGCGGTAGCCTGATTGGGGGGATTCAAACAAGGAGTTCAGGGAAAGATGGGCATGGATTTGGAAGGCGACAACACGTTCAAAGAATTTGGAGAGGAAAGGGAGTTTGGAGATGGGGCAATAGTTTGCAAGGACGGCGGGGTCAAAGTTGATTTTTTGTGGAGAGGTGTGATGATGACAGATTTGAAGGAAAGGGGGACAATAGATGAGGAGAGAGAACCGTTAACAATATCCGCTAACATGGGAGCCAGGAAAAGAAGTTGGGTGGTCAGCAGTTTAGTAAAAATAGGGTCTATGCTTTTCCAAAGTAAAATTGGGATGACCGCTGGCAATGAAGCATCAATTGAAATAAGTGACACCTGGCTTTAAGATTTTCTAATTGACCCATCATATCTAGATCTTGAAGACATCGTCATTACCTCTGAGCTTTGCAAGCTGAAGGAGGATCACAAGGATTTTATATTTTCTCGGCAGAATAAGACAACCCTTTATCTTTATGTAGCATCTGTGGAGAGAGAAGTAGAGTTAAAGTTTTAGGTTGATGATCTTTCATCAGATTTCAATGATTGAGAGTAACATTTTCTTCCCAGGCTATGGAAAGGCTGTATGAAAGGTCAGTTCTGATGAAAGGTCATCGACCTGAAACGTTAACTCTGTTTCGCTCTCAGCAGATGCTGCCTGACCCGCTAAGTATTGCCAGCATTTTCTGTTTCTATTTCAGATTTCCAGTATCCGCAGTATTTTACTTTTGTTTTCTCTGTGGCAAAACATTGCTGGCTCATGACTTACAGGAATAGCTAAACCCAGGAATATTCACAGCTGCAGGTAAAAACTTTTGGTTTTCTGGTTTCAGCATGGTAAGGTTTGAGTGAGTTTAGTGATCAAAGCTCACCTCTGCTTATTTCTGGAACAAACATGCTTTCTAGAAATGTTTTATAGAACAAAACATGCTGAATAAACACAAAATTTAATAACACAAAATTTAATGTAACATATTTAAGTTTATTGCTTCAATAATTGTATCCTACAATTTGACAGCCAAGTTGATTCATTTTGATGCCATTTGTGTACTGCTCAGATCAGTCAATTGGGGAATTGCTGAAATTAAACCAGCCTTTTTGTAGCCTGGATGGAAAAGTTTACTCCCTATCATTTCATTCTGAGCATGAAGTCCTTTGTTGGTGACTGTTTGCACCAACATAGGCGAGGAATTATACGATGGTTCACACAATCTCTTAGATGACAAAGATTTTAAACTTATGTAATGGGCCTCTGATAGCCTTTTAAAGGGGAACTACCTTCATTAAAATACATTTTCTTACAAACACACAACCCAATTTTGTCAAAATACATCATCTTGGGGCCGAAATTGGTGAAGGGCAAGAGCCACCCAAGTGCCGCCCAAAGGACCGCCGATGGACGTCGACATACCTGACGGTACTCTAAGCAGGGTTTTCGGCAAAAAGGTCCTTGAACGAGTGGCCAGCGGCAAAAGAGGGACTTACGCGTGGGCGGGAGCTCTCATTCAAGGATCGATCAAGGATCGAGTCAGGCCCATGGAGGGTTGAAGAACGGCAAATAAAAAGCATCAAAAAATGTTTTTTAAAACCTTCAGGGGACCCCATCAAGGTAAGTTTACGCTGCAAAGAAAAAATTTTAAAATTGTTTACAATTTTTTTTTCAGCTCATCATATCTACGGTTGGGGGCAGACCAGTCTCCTCGCAGCGGTACACCACTGTTCTGGCACCAGCTCCTGCTGAGTCTCACCCGCACCAATCTGGCATCTCAGCGGGTGGGAGACTTATGCCACTCAGCCGTCCGCTGACATCAGCAGGTGATTCCAGGTGGTTCTCCCCTTCCGCCTGCTCCAGCCTAAATCAAAAATGGCACTGGGCGCAACTCGAGGAGGTATGTCAACGGCAATGGGCGGCAGTCAGCGGCAGTGGCCGGTAAGGCCTTCAGTTTTGGCCCCCTTATTTCTCAACACTTCATCCAGATGGAAGGACACACAGGCCTATAAATTGGCCTCCTTAATGCCTCCTGTGATCACCTGCAGAGGGGATAACGGGACATTGAGCACTTACTGACCGAGTTGTAGCGTGTTTGTTTTTCACTCTACTCTGATTCTTAGACCTCAGAACTTATAGTGGGAAAGGACAACACATGGCACAAAATTTAGGCTTAACCCTGTGCCAGTTTTAGAATTTAGAATTCAGCAGAGGAGGACTAAGGGTTTAACTAGGAGGGGGAAAATAGAGTATGAGAGTAAGCTTGCAGGGAACATAAAAACTGACTGCAAAAGCTTCTATAGATATGGGAAGAGAAAAAGATTAGTGAAGACTAATGTAGGTCCCTTGCAGTCAGAATCAGGTGAATTCATAATGGGAACAAAGAAATGGCAGACCAATTGAACAAATACTTTGGTCCTGTCTTCACTCAGGAAGACACGAATAACCTCCCGAAAATACTAGGGGACTGAGGGTCTAGCGGGAAGGAGGAACTGAGGGAAATCCCTATTAGTCAGGAAATGGTGTTAGGGAAACAGATGGGACTGAAGGCCGATAAATCCCCAGGGCCTGATAGTTCTGCATTTCAGAGTACTTAAGGAAGTGGCCCTAGAAATAGTAGATGCATTGGTGGTCATTTTCCAAAATGCCATGGACTCTGGATCAGTTCCTATGGATTGGAGGGTAGCTAATGTAACCCTACTTTTTAAAAAAGGAGGGAGAGAGAAAACAAGGAATTACAGACTGGTTAGCCTGACATTGGTGATGGGGAAAATGCTGGAATCAATTATTAAAGATGTAATAGCAGCGCATTTGGAAAGCAATGACAGGATCAGTCCAAGTCAGCATGGATTTATGAAAGGGAAATCATGCTTAACAAATCTTCTAGTGTTTTTTCAGATGTACCTAGTAGAGTGGAGAAGGCAGAACCAGTGGATGTGGTGTAGTTGGACTTTCAAAAGGCTTTTGACAAGGTCCCACACAAGAGACTAGTGTACAAAATTAAGGCACATGGTATTGGGGGTAATGTATTGACGTGGATAGAGAACTGGTTGGCAGACAGGAAGCAAAGAGTGGGAATAAACGGGTCCTTTTCAGAATGGCAGGCAGTGACTAGTGGGGTGCCACAAGGGTCAGTGCTGGGACCCCAGCTATTAACAATATACATTAATGATTTAGATGAAGGAATTGAATGTAATATCTCCAAGTTTGCAGATGACAAACTGGATGGCAGTGTGAGCTGTGAGGAGGATGCTCAGAGGCTGCAGGGTGACTTGGACAGGTTAGGTGAATGGGCAAATGCTTGGCAGATGCAGTATAAGGTGGATAAATGTGAGGTTATCCACTTTGGTGGCAAAAAACAGGAAGGCAGATTATTATCTGAATGGTGACAGATTAGTAAAAGGGGAGGAGAGCTGGGTGTCATGGTACATCAGTTCCTGAAGGTAGGCATGCAGGTACAGCAGGCAGTAAAGAAAGCAAATGGCATGCTGGCCTTCATAGCGAGAGGATTTGAATATAGGAGCAGGGAGGTCTTACTGTAGTTGTACAAGGCCTTGGTGAGACCACATCTTTAGTATTGGTGCAGTTTTGGTCTCCTAATCTGAGGAAGGACGTGCTTGCTATTGAGGGAGTGCAGCGAAGGTTTACCAGACTAATTCCCGGGATGGCAGGACTGACATATGAAGAAAGACTGGATCGACTAGGCTTATACTCACTGGAATTTAGAAGAATGAGAGGGGATCTCATAGAAACATCTAAAATTCTGACAGAACTGAACAGGTTAGATGCAGGAAGAATGTTCCCGATGTTGGGGAAGTCCAGAATCAGGGGTCACAGTCTAAAGATAAGGGGTAAGCCATATAGGACCGAGATGAGGAGAAATATTTTCACCCAGAGAGTGTTGAACCTGTGGAATTCTCTACCACAGAAAGTTGTTGCGTCCAGTTCGTTGATTCAAGAGGGAGTTAGATGTGGCCCTTACGGCTAAGGGGATCAGGGATTATGGAGAGAAGGCGTACTGAAGTTGCATGATCAGCCATGATCATATTGAATGGTGGTGCAGGCTCGAACGGCCGAATGGCCTGCTCCTGCACCTATTTTCTATGTTTCTATGGGCCCAAGTTGCCACATGATAAAAAACGGGCGCCCCTCCGAGCTGGGCGCCCGTTTTTCGTGCCTAAAACGGCGCCGGAAAAATAACTCGCGATTCTGGAGAGCCCTGCAGCTCCTTGTCTGTTTGGCGCGGCACCCAGGGGGGCGGAGCCTACACTCGCGCCGATTTTGTAAGTGGGAGGGGGCGGGTACTATTTAAATTAGTTTTTTTCTGCCGGCAACGCTGCGCGTGCGTGTTGGAGCGTTCGCGCACGCGCAGTGTGAAGGAAACATTGGCACTCGGCCATTTTTGTAGTTCTTTGTAGCTGTTTAGTTTTTGAACATTTTTTAATAAAAGCATATTGCCATCACCACATCAGCACTGAGAAGGCTGCAGGAAGCCTCAGAAAGTGGAGGCAGCCGTTTCCCGACGATCTCCCCCTTTTGCCGTCGGGAAATGGCTCCTCAATTTCTGAGGCTTCCTGCAGCCTTCTGTCTCCTTCCCTCCCTCCCTCCCGCCATCTGGAACGGCTTCCTCCCCCCGCCCCCCGCTGCGTTCGGTCGGTCGGTTGGGTCCCTCCCGCCCGCTCGCTCGCTCGCCGTCTGGAACGGCCCCCCCCACTGTGTTCGGTCGCTCGCCCGCCGTCTGGAACGGCTCCCCCCCTCCCTGTGTTCGGTCGGTCCCCTCCCTCCCTCCCGCCCGCCGTCTGGAACGGCTTCCTTTCCCCCCCCCCCCCCCACTGCGTTCAGTTGGTTGGGTCCCTCCCCGCCTTCTGGAACGGCTTCCCTGCGTTCGGTCGGTCGGTTTCCTCCCTCCCTCCCCCCCCCGTGTTCGGTCGGTTCCCTCCCTCCTGCCCCCCCGCCTTCGGGAACGGCTGCCTCGTTTTGTGAGGCTTGCTGCAGCATTCTTCCTGGCTGAAGCACTTTCACACAGGTAGGAAGATGGTTTATTTAATCTTTTCTTTGCTTATAAATTTTTATTCAGGTTGGATTTATTTGTATAATATTTGTAGAAGTATAAATAAAGATTTATTGTAGAATTTAATGACTTCCCTTCCCCCCCGTCCTCGTTCTGGACGCCTAATTTGTAACCTGCGCCTGATTTTTTAATGTGTAGACATGGTTTTTTCAGTTCTACAAAAATCTTCACTTACTCCATTCTAAGTTAGTTTGGAGTACGTTTTCACTGTGGAAACTTTCAAATCAGGCGTCAGTGGCCGGACACGCCCCCTTTTGAAGAAAAATTTATGTTCCAAACTGAAACTGTTCTACCTGATGAGAACTGCAGAAAAAGAAATGTGGAGAATTGCGATTTCTAAGATAGTCCGTTCTCCACCAGTTGCTCCTAAAAATCAGGCGCAAATCATGTGGAAACTTGGGCCCTATGTTTCTACTGCAGTGGCCACCTTACAAGGAAAAGCTTTTGCCCATTTTGTAAAGAGATCTATTAACACCAAGCAATATTTATTGCCTCTACATGAAGTGGGCAGTGGCCCTATGTAATCTATCTGTATAAACTGCCATAGCCCCTCTACCCTCCTTATGTATCCCAATGGACCTTTTCTCCAGTGGGGGTCTGGATTGTTTGCAGCACATACCAGACAATTCTGGCAATAATCCCTTACATCACTTCTAAGCCTGGGCCACCATCCCACAGCTTCTACTTTATTCCACATCGTTTCTGGCCCTGGATGTCCAGCTCCTGGACCCCCATGCGCTAGTTGCAAGAATTCTTCCCTGCACTGCCCTGGCATGATCCAACTATCTCCTTTAAACAACATTTCCTGCTTTACTGCTATGTCTGCAGCTCCCAAAGGTCCCTCTACAGATTTCCCTTCTATCTTGCCCCTAATCGCTGCTCTAAGTCTGCATCCTGTAACTGAGCCTGTTTTAAATCAGGCGGCAATGGTACTTCTTTGGGCTCTTCTCTGCCTGTTACAGTCATAATCTGTCCACAGTGATATGGATCCCAAGGTGTCCCTTCTCCTGCCCCTGTTTTGGCCAGTGTGTCTGCTTTTTCATTCCCTTTCCACTTGGGCTCTGTCTTAGAGTGTGCTTTGACCTTTTGGATGCAGTAATCCTTCTGGTACCTACCTGTGACATCCAAAATGACTTTTATCAACGGAGCCGTCACCAACGGTTTTCCATTTGAGGACTTAAACCCTCGCCTAGCCCATTAGGCTAAATACTCTGTACAGGAGTTACAAGTGAACATAGAGTCCGAACATATCGTATAGGGAGTTGGGAATTTGTTCGGGTGTGTGACGACTTACGCTACAGCTGCTAGCTCGGCTTGTTGTGTACTTAAAGTGTTGGGGCGTTTTATGGCTTTTTCTATCCCTGCTTCAGGATCGCAAAACCCACAGCCTGTTTTTCTCTCCTTTTATTACTGAACTAGACCCATCTACATAGATGTCCCTGCCTGTCGGGTGTTCTCCTGTTTTGAATCCCACCTCTACATCCCACACTCCTTGCACTGAACACACATGTGCTGCCCCTGGATAAATCAGGTTCAGGGCGAGCTTTGGTTCTCCCAGCCTCTCGACCTTCAGGTCTAACTGAGGAAGCAACAATGTCCAGCAAGTAATCCTGTTACTGCTCACTGTGCCATCTTTCATTCTACCATCCAGTAACATTTGTGTCAGGGTGTGACAGCTCAGTAAAGTTACTGTTGTGTAATTTCTGCAGCTCCACACTGTGGATGCTTGTGTTACTGCAGCTAGTGCTGTGAATAAAGAGCATGTCACCTGACCAGCAGGTCAGGGGTCACCGGAACCTGCAGCCATTTTACAGACTGTGTGATGTGTGTGCTCTCCAAGATATGACATTGGCGACGGGAATGGGATGTAATCGGATAATACAAAGCTGAAATTTTAGTTGGTGAGGGATTCAACCAGCCGAGAGAGAGACTTTGAGAGTTTCTCTGTTTTTGGAAATAGCTACAAATCCGAGGTAAATTACGAGCACACTTGGTGAAACTGTCAGAGTCAAAATGGCTGCCCATATGGGAGTTATAGGGCATTTGGGGGCATTTCAACGCGACCGTGAAAGTTTCAGAGCATATGTGGATCAGATAGAAATGTTTTTCACTGCAAATAATATCATCGAAATTCCTGGTAATGAAGACAATAACCGGGCAGTGTTGGAATGAAAAAGAGCTATATTCTTAACTGAGGCCGGGCCCAAGTTGTATGAAACGCTGATAAATTTGCTTGTGACTGACAAGCCAAAGGATACAACGCTGAAACAGATTCTAACTAAGCTAGAACAACATTACAGCCCCATTCCATTAGAAATTGCTGAAAGTTATCATTTTGGAATACGAAATCAGAAGGCCGAAGAAAATATCAGTGAGTACATTGTAGCATTAAAAAAGCTATCTATTCACTGTAATTTCGGAGACTTCAGAACCTAGCATTGTGAGACCGCTTTGTTTATGGGATGAAGATTGATGCGATCAGAAGGAAGTTATTGACAACGCCTGACTTGACTTTTGATTTAGCTTGTCAGACAGTGAGGTCGATGAGCATGGCCGACCAACATTCCCAAGAATTCCATACTAATTTCAGTCATCAGACAACCGAGGTGAACCGCCTGCAGGTTCAAAGTAAAAGACGGTGGGGCCCCAAAGTCTCAGAAACTGGAAATGGGAACAGAGCATTGATGTCCTGCTATCGGTGCCTGGGACAACACATTGCTCAAATTTGTCCATATATGAAGGCAGAGTGTTTCGTCTGCAGGAAAACTTGGCATCTTGCGAAGGCATGCTGACTGAAGGGTAACCCAGCTTTCAAATCCCCAGAGACTACATAGCATGGAAGAACAACAACAGGACGAGGAGATGTTAGAGTTAAACGTTATCAGGAGCACGAGGTTAACGGACGGCGTTTTGAAAAGTATCATAATCCACATAGATGTTGCAGGATTCAAGATACCCATGGAAATAGACACTGATGCATCTGTGAGTGTAGTACTGGAGTTGCTATGTCATGACAAATTGCGGGATTTCCCATTGGAGAAAGCCAAGATAGAGCTGCGAGGCCACTCGGGAGAGAAAATTCCGGTGGTAGGTTGTATCACCGTACCGGTGAAATACAAGGATCAAGTTCAGAGCTTGCCTCTAATAGTAGTAGCAGGAGACAAGCCTGCCTTACTAGGAAGAAATTGGTTGTGATCACTGAAGCTGCATTAGAGTGAGATTTTTTTGTGTCAAAACGAGATTTGCGTCAAAGGATAATGTCATCAAGAATTATCCGAAGGTGTTCTGCGAAATGGGCAGTCCGATCCAAGGCTTCAAGGCGAGTATCAGGGTACAGAAGGATGCTAGATCAGTTTAATGCAAGCCATGTTCCATACCATGTGCACTCAAGGAGAAAGTTGAGCAAGAACTCAAAAGATTAAAGACTGAGAACATTATTTCTATCGATGTAATTGGGCTACACCCATTGTTGTTGTACCTAAGTCTGATGGTAAGATAAGATTATGTGGTGATTATAAAGTAACCGTAAACCAGGTTCTAGAGGGTAATGTCCCCAATACATTGCCAAATATAGAAGATTTGTTCACAACACTGACAGGGGGTCAGATTTTCTCAAAGTTGGATCTGACGAATGCCTACTTACAGCTGGAACTAGATGAGGAGTCCAAGTCATGCTTGACTATAAATACTCATCTCGGCCTATATCAATCTAATACGCTACCATTTGGAATGTCTTCCACCCCTGCCATATTCCAAGGGGTAATGAACCAGATTTTGCAAGGTATGGAAGGGGTAGTATGTTATTTAGATAACATACTAATTTCAGCACCAAATAGGCAAATTCATAATAACATATTGAATGAAGTCCTCAAACAGCTAGAGAAGCACAGAATAAGAGTGGCTGCTCGCAAGTGGGAGTTATTTCAAAGCTCAGTGGAGGGTACAGAGTAGACAAAGATGGTTTACATCCAACCAAGGAAAAACTGGATGCAATCAGAAATGCACCCATTCCCAAGAATGTCACTGAACGTCAAACATTTTTGGGTCTTTTGAACTATTATGGGAAGTTCCTACCAAATTTGGCAATAATATTACATCCACTGAATGACCTATTGAAAAAACAGGTCCATTGTAAATGGTCAAAAGAATGCGATACAGCATTCAAGGAGTGTAAAAGCAACTTGGTAGAGAGCACCATGTTAGTTAACTATAACGTATCTCAGGAGATCAAGCTAGCATGTGATGCCTCTCCGTATGGAGTTGGGGCAGTAATCTCTCATGTATTACGTAGTTGGGAGGAGTGACCAATTGCTTTTGCTTCACACACTCTCAGTGCCCAAATTGAAAGAGAAGCTTTGGCATTAATTTTTGGGGTCAAGAAGTTCCACAAATACTTGTATGGTCGTAAGTTTACTCTCGTTACGGACCATAAGCCCCTGACAGCAATCCTCCATCCAAAGTCCCCAGTTCCAACATTAGCTGAAGCCCGAATGCAGAGATGGGCTTTGATTTTGTCAGCATATACATATGATATTGAATACAAACGATCAGCTGATCACAGTAATGCTGATGCTATGTCTAGATTGTCTTCCCCATCACAAGTTACACCTGATAAGGAAGAGCTTTTCTATTTTTCATACATCGATGAACTGCCAGTCACAGCTGAAGAGATTGGGAGGGCAACAAAACGTTACCCAGTTATGTCAAAGGTGTATGATTATATTGCAAACGGATGGCCAAACCAGGTAACAGACAAAGATATTCATCCATTCTTCATTCGTAGGAATGAATTATAGTCGATAAAGATTGTATCATGTCGGGTGCAAGAGTAGTTATACCAAATAAATTCAGGTCCAAATTATTAGGAGACCTCCATGACCAGCACCTGGAAATGTGCTTGACGAAAAGCTTTGCACGTAGTTACTTATTGTGCCAGGTCTTGATAAAGATATAGTGAGTCAGTGTACGACATGTCAATCAGTAAGCAAGCAACCACCATCAGTACCATTACAGCCATGGAAATGGCCTCCCAGGGTGTGGCAAAGGCTACATATATTGATTTTGCTGAGCTAGAAGGACAACAAGTGTTCATTGTGATTGACAGCCATTCGAAGTGGTTCGAGATGTTTCCAATGTGGAAAATAACAAGTAAAACATTAGACATTTTGTGAAGTTTATTTTCTTCATTTGGCCTCCCAAAAAAATTGTATTGGACAATGGACCACAATTTCGTTCAGAAGAATTTGCACAGTCCACAAGCAAAAATAGTGTGAAACATACCAAGGTTCCACCATACCACCCTGCTTCGAATGGTCCAGCAAATTGTAAAACATGCCATCATCAAACAAATGTTGGATCCAAATCCAAAGTAATGACAGTTGTCATTGGACCACAAATAGGCTAAATTTCTAATAACGTATTGTAATACTCTTCATACAACTACTGGTAGAACACCAGAAGAGTTGTTTCTCAAACGACAGTCACGAACCAGATTCTCGTTGTTAAAATCAAACTTGGCACAGTCCGTAGAAGAGACACAATTAAGACAGAAAGAGAATCATGATAAAGGTAGAGTAAAAGAGAGAAGTGTGAAATTAAATCAGAAGGTGAGAGTGAAGAACCATCACCATAAATGGGTAAAGTGGTTACCAGGAAGAGTGGTGAAGATATGTGGTCCTCGCACATATTTGGTAAAGATGTTTGATAATGGACAGGTTAGGTTTGTTCACAGTGATCATATTTTACCCACAGACATGGAAATAGTTGAAGTTGGGAGTGATTCCATTATTTCTGACTCATCAGATAGTTTTGATACACCAGGAGCACAACCTACATCCACTGTACTGGAAACAAATCCAAGAGAAAATCAGAATTTAAGTCTGAGTCCGAGTCAGGAAAATAAACAGTCTGAAGTAAGAGAGAGTTCAAATGGAAATTAAGGGCATCCCTTGGAGGAAAACTTCCCTCAGGATCAGCCTCGAATGCGTTTAAATTCAACACCATGTTTGGAAGGTTCTGTTCGAGAGTGAAGGTATCCTCTTTGAAACAGAAAACAAGTGGTTAAGCTTGATTTGTAAATATGGCAAAACAAGCCCAAAGCCTTTGTTATGTATAACCATGCAAGTTATGTATGTTGATTGTTTGTTACAATAACTCTTCATTAAGGAAGAACATTTCTTGACAACTCTCACTCCATTCCCACTCTACTCCTTTCCTAAGACGCATCAACAAAGGAGCTGCCATGGCTGCATATCCCTCTATGAATTCCCTGCAGTAACCCATTTGTAAAGTCCTGTCCCCACAGTACAGGTTCACACGAGGTATGTAGTGAAGTCAAGGTCACTCTGGACCTGCACCTTTATTTCACAGCTCTCGAATGCTGCACTTGCCTGAGACCTGTCCTTATATACCTGTCTCTTGCAAGTGCACCCCTGGTGGTAAGGTATGCTGGTGGTTACAGGTCATATCTTATTACAGTCATGTATAGCATGTTAGGATACAGTTATATATAATAATGTAAGAGACATGACATCACCCTCCCCCAAGATCTTATTGTCTTTATAGGTTCAGTCTCTCTGGTGGTCTACGCTCTCGCGTGGAGCGTCTGAGTTGTGGTTCAGTTGTTTGCCTTGGTGTCTGTTTTTCTTTGGGTGTGGTTGCTGGTATCTCGCCTGGGCTGTCTGTTTCGATTGGTGTGATTGTTGTTGACTCGCCTGGGCTGTCTGTTGGGATTGCCCTTTCCTCAGGTTGTTCCCTCTGTCTGTCCACCAGGTGTGGTGTGAGTTTCACATTGTAGTCTGCCTCTGGTTCTGCAGTGTTGTTGGCAAATCTGCTTTTGACTTGGTCTACATGCCTCCGGCAGGTTTTGCCATTGTCCATTTGTAATACCAGTAGCCTGATTACTTCCTTGCCCGTCACTGTCTCTGCAAGCCATTTGGGACCCCTGCCATAGTTTAGTACAAACACTTTGTCCCCTATCTCATTCCATCTCCCCCTCGAATTTCTGTCATGGTACTCAGTCAGCTTACGGCGCTTTGCCTCAACGATTTTGTGCATGTCTGGGAGGATTAATGTGAGCCTTGTTTTTAAAGTCCTTTTCATCAACAGTTGTGTGGGGGGGATCCCAGTCAATGAGTGCAGACGAGATCTGTATGCCAGCAGCAGTCGCGACAGGCGACCCTGCAGCGTGGGACCTTGGATTTTAAGCATGCCTTGTTTAATGATTTGCACTGCTCTCTCCGCCTGGCCGTTGGAGCCCGGCTTCAACGGTGCCGTCTTGCCATGATTTATGACCGTGATCAATTATAAAATCTTGGAATTCTGCGCTGGTGAAGCACGGACCATTGTCATTGACCAATATGTCAGGGATTCCATGTGTTGCAAACATGGTTGCGAGGCTCTCCACAGTGGTGGAGGTTGTGCTCGAGTTTAAAATGGTGCATTCGATCCATTTTGAAAATGCATTTACAACTACGAGGAACATTTTGCCCATGAATGGGCCCACATAGTCTACGTGCACCCGCGACCACGGTTTGGTAGGCCAGGGCCAGGGGCTTAGGGGAGCCTCCCTGGGGCATTGCTGAGTTGGGCACAAACGGTGCACCTTCGGACGCAGAGCTCCAAGTCCGCGTCAATACCAGGCCACCAGTCGTGGGATCTGGCTCTGGCCTTCATGAGAACGATCCCCGGGTGCTCGCGGTGGAGCTCCCGGACAAATGCCTCTCTGCCTCGCAGAGGCATGACTACTCGGCTGTCCCACATCAGGCAGTCTGCTTGTAGTGACAGCTCATGTATGCGCCTGTGAAAGGGTTTTAATTCCTCGGGGCAGGCATCACGAGCCTCTGCCCAGTCACTGGTTAGGACACATCTTTTTACTAAGGATAACGTGGGGTCACTGGCCGTCCAGGCTCTGATTTGGCGAGCCGTCATGGGCGAACCTGTGGACTCAAAGGCATTGATTGCCATGACTATCTCACAGTCCTGTTCGTCAGACCCTTCCATGGTCGTCAGGGGTAGCCTGCTGAGCGTATTGGCACAGTTGTCTGTGCCTGGTCTGTGCCTTATGGTATAGTCGTAGGACGCCAGCATGAGTGCCCACCATTGAATTCGCGCCGAGGCGTTGGCGTTTATTGCCTTGCTCTCAGATAGGAGGGACGTGAGGGGCTTGTGGTCGGTTTCTAATGCGAACTTGGCCCCAAAAACGTATTGGTGCATCTTTTTGACACCGTACAAGCACACGAGCACCTCGTTCTCTACCATTCCGTACCCACGCTCCGCCCGCGAAAGTGACCTGGAGGCATAAGCTATGGGTTGTAATTTGCCCGCATTATTGACATGTTGCAAAACACACCCGACCCCATACGCTGATGCATCGCATGTGAGAACTACCTTTTTACCTGGATCAAAGAAAGTCAAAACACTGTTGGAACACAGAAGATTGCGTGCCTTATTGAAGGCGCGTTCCTGGGCGTCCCCCCAAAACCAATCGCACCCCTTCCTGAGTGGCACGTGGAGAGGCTCCAGCAGCGTGCTTAAGTTCTGCATAAAGTTCCCAAAGTAATTGAGTAGCTCGAGAAAGGCGCGCAGTTCTGAGACATTCCGGAGCCTGGTGGCAGGTGAATTGCTTCTGTTTTGGACAATCCTTCTGCCCAAAAATTCAATCTCGGGTGCGAGAAACAGGCACTTGGATTTGTTGACTCGTAGGCCTACCCGATCCAACCGCTTTAGTACTTCCTCCAAATTACGGAGATGGGAGTCGGTGTCCCTGCCATGATAAATATGTCGTCTTGAAATACAACCGTCCCCGGGATGGACTTGAGCAGACTCTCCATGTTGCGCTGGAATATGGCAGCTGCCGACCTGATGCCGAATGGGCATCGATTGTACAGGAAAAGGTCTCGATGTGTGTTGATGGTGGTGAGTAGCTTGGATTCCTCAGTCAATTTTTGCATCATATACGTAGATGTGAGGTCTAGTTTTGAGAAAAGTTTACCTCCAGCCAATGTGGCAAATAAGTCCTCTGCTCTGGGCAGCGGGTACTGGTCCTGTAGGGAGACTCTGTTTATGGTAGATTTGTAGTCACCACAGATTCGTACGGATCCATTAGGCTTCATGACTGGGACGGTGGGACTTGCCCAGTCGCTAAATTCCACAGGTGATGTAATGCCTTCCCGCAGAAGCCTGTCTAGTTCGTGTTCAATCTTTTCCCTCATCACATAGGGTACTGCTCTGGCCTTGTGATGGACCGGTCAAGCATCCTGTGTGATGTAGATTTTGACTTTGGCCCCTTTGAAAGTGCCCACACCTGGCTGAAAGAGATGTTCAAATCGCTTTATAATTGTTGAGCAGGAGGTCCGTTCCTCTAATGACATGGCATGGACATCATCCCATTTCCAGTTTCGTTTTGCCAGCCAGCTTCTCCCCAGCAGTGCTGGGGGGTCTCCGAGGACAATCCACAGGGGAAGTCGGTTCACTGTCCCTTTGTGTGTGACAGAGAGCATGGCGCTGCTGAGGACTGGTATGATTTCTTTGGTTTAGGTTCTTAGTTTGGTGTCGACCCTTGTGAGTTTTGGTCTGTCTCTTTTCTGCGGCCACAGTTGTTCAAATTGTTGAGCACCCATGAGAGATTGACTCGCTCCCGTATCCAGCTCCATGTTGATAGGTATCCCGTTGAGTAGGACCCTCATCATTATAGGAGGCGTCCTGTTGTAGGAGCAGTGGCCATTGATCATGTTGACCTGCTGTACATCGGTGTCCCGGGTACTGTCCCCACCGTCTTCTGGTCTGCTTTCCGACCCATCCGATTCGTATACCAACCGAGCTGCCGTTTTTTTGCACATGCGGGCCAAATGCCCTGTATAGTCACAGTTCCTGCAAACAGCCTGCTGAAATCGATAAGTGCCCACCCCCACACCTCCAGCACAGACTGCGTCCATTGTTCCCAAAGAATGAGATGCGTCTGGCTGATCTCTCTTGAGCTTCTCTCAGTTTGTAGTTGATTGCTCGCATTGTGGGTTGATGAGGTGTGAATGGCCGTTCCTGTGGCCCTTGGTGGCTTCTGGCGCCACTGCCTGCTGTCGAGAGCCTGTTCTCCCGGTTTTGTCTGTGTGTGGGGGTAGCAGCTTGTTTAATGCTGCGAACTTCTTGTTCCGATATTTCGTTATTTGTCATACCTGCATTGTAAATCAACCTCGTTTCTTCTTCCCCTATCAAGAATGTCTGTGCAACTATTGGCGACGAGAAACCGGGATTTAAATCATGCGAGCATGGCCACTAGCAGCACAGAAGAGAGGTACTGTGTTGGTGATGATTGGGACGACTTTATTGAAAGACTACAGCAAGTGTTGTCACTAAGGAATGGTTGGGACAGGATTCGGCCGACAAACGCAGGGCTCATCTCCTGACAGATTGTGGATCCAGAAAGTACTCCCTGATGAAGGACCTTCTAGCACCAGAGAAGCCGGCGGACAAGACGTTCGAAGAGCTCAGTAAGTTGATCGGGGAACACCTTAAACCGGCGAGTAGCATGCACATGGCGAGACACCGGTTTTACACGCATCGGCAGTGAGAAGGGCAAAGCGTTCCAGACTTTGTGGCAGACCTCCGGCGACTGGCGAGCCTATGTAAGTTCCCAGATGCATGCAGAGCGGAGATGCTGCGAGACTTTTTTATTGAGGGCATCGGGCACGCTAGGGTTTTCAGGAAACTGATTGAGACCAAAGACTTGACCTTGGAAGCGGCGGCTCTGATAACCCAGACATTTATCTCAGGGGAGGAAGAGACCAGAATGATGTATGACAAAAATCTTGGCTCAAATGCGGCAAACGACCAGGGAGTCAACATCGTTAATGCGGCACACAGTTCTCTAGGCAGACAAGGGCAATCGGATATGCCCGAGCATGTAGTCGAACCCAAAGGGGGAATTCAACAGAGACAATGGCTAGTTGAATGGTGATTCATGCCATCGCAATGAACAATGCGGCCAGTAATGGGGCCATCAACACCTGTTAATTGTGTGCTTAAGGACAGTTACAGAGACAGTCAGAAACGATCGACTGGTAATGGACCTTTTGTTTCCAACAACGGGGTCTGCAGCTCATGCTGGAGGTGTGGAGGCAAACACCCAGCCAGAGCTTGCAGGTATCAGCAATATACCTGCAGAAACTGCAACATCAGCGGTCACTTGGCACGTATGTGCAGGAAGCCTGCAGCTAGGTTGATGTATGAGGAGGAGGGCCCGATGTAAGCCCTACGAGGCTAAATGAATACTGGGGGAAATCGCTAGAAGCTGAAGTTCAGCGAGTTCATGTGGAACACATATACAGTTCATATACCAGGACGCCACCAATAATGATGAAAGTGCCCCTCAATGGCATCCCAGTATTAATGGAGCTAGACACGGGGGCCAGCCAGTCCCTGATGAGTATCAAACAGTTCGAAAGGTTGTGGGTGTCCAAGATCAGGAGGCTAAAATTATTGCCGATCGACGCACAGCTACGGACATATACAAAGGAGATCATTCCGGTGCTAGGCAGCGCCACGGTAGTCGTGACCCACAAAGATTCGGAGAACAGGTTGCCACTCTGGAATGTCCCGGGGGACGGTCCTGCACTACTGGGGAGGAGTTGGCTTGCTGTCATGAACTGGAAATGGGGCGATGTCAATGCAATTTCTTCTGTGGGGAGCGAGTATCATGCTCACAGGTTCTGGACAAATTTGACTCATTATTTCAACCCGGCATCGGCACTTTCATGGGGGCCAAGGTAGTGATCCACATAAACCCGGACGCCAGGCCAGTACACCACAAGGCCAGAGCGGTGCCGTACGTGATGCGGGAAAAGATAGAATGCGAATTGGACCGCCTGCTGAGGGAAGGCATCATCTCGCCAGTCGAATTCAGTGACTGGGCGAGCCCGATTGTGCTGGAGCTCAAGGCGGATGGGTCAATCAGGATATGTGGTGATTACAAGGCCAGCATCAATCGGGTGTCACTCCAAGACCAGTACCCGCTACCGAGAGCGGTGGACCTCTTTGCTATCCAGTGGCAAACTTTTTTCAAAATTGGACCTGACCTCAGCTTACATGACCCAGGAGCTGGCGAGTGAGTCGAAGAAGCTGACCACCATCATGACACACAAGGGGTTGTTTGAGTATAACAGATGTCCATTCGGGATTCGTTCGGCCACTGCGATCTTTCAGCGAAATATGGAAAGCCTCCTCAAGTCGATTCCAAGGACGGTGGTTTTTCAAGACGACAGCCTCATCATGGGTCACGATACTGAAGAACACCTCCACAACCTGGAGGAGGTGCTACGCAGACTGGACCAGGTTAGGGCTGCGACTGAAAAAGGCGAAGTGCATCTTCTTAGCTCCAGAGATAGAATTCCTGGGGAGAAGGGTAGCAGCAGACGGGATCAGACCTACTGCGTCCAAAACGGAAGCGATCCAGAGAGCACCCAGACCCCGTTCGTTCCTGGGGCTCCTGAACTATTTTGGCAACTTTCTTCCCAAATTGAGCATGCTGTTCGAGCCGCTACACATGCTCCTATGCAAAGGTTGCGATTGGGTCTGGGGGGACAGCCAGGAAAGGGCTTTTGATAGAGCACGCAATCTGTTATGCTCCAACAAACTGTTAATGTTATATGACCCGTGTAAGAACCTTGTGCAATGCGTCATCCTATGGCATCGGGTGTGCAGCATGTGAATGCCAATGGTCAGTTACAACCGGTAGCTTATGCCTCCAGAAGTCTGTCCCAGGCAGAAAGGGGCTACGGGATGGTAGAAAAGGAAGCGCTAGCATGTGTATATGCAATTTTAAAAAATGCACCAGTACCTGTTTGGCAGGAAATTTGAGCTGGAGACAGATCACAAACCCCTAATGTCCCTTTTGGCTGACAACAAGGCCATAAATGCGAATGCATCAGCCCGCATACAGAGGTGGGCACTTACATTAGCCGCCTACGACTACACAATTCGGCACAGACCAGGCACTGAAAACTGCGCCGATGCACTCGGTAGGCTCCCACTAGCCACCACTGAGGGGACAACCGAGAATGATGCTGAGATGGTCATGGCAATTGAAGCTTTCGAAAGTGAAGGCTCACCTGTGACAGCCCGTCAGATTAAAGTCTGGACAAATAAAGACCCGCTACTGTCTTCAGTCAAGAAATGTGTCCTGAATGGGGACTGGGCAGCCACATACGGGCATGCCCTGAGGAATTTAAAGTGTTTCATAGGCGCAAGGATGAACTCTCAATTCAGACCGATTGCCTACTGTGGGGAAAGCGAGTAGTCATGCCCCAGACGGGCAGAGAGGTGTTTATCAGAGAACTTCACAATGAGCACCCGGGCATTGTCATGATGAAGGCAATTGCCAGGTCATATGTTTGGTGGCCAAGGATAGATGCAGACCTGGAACTTTGTGTTCGCAGGTGCAACACATGTGCTCAGCTAGGCAATGCACCCAGGAAAGCTCCCCTTAGCCCCTGGTTCTGGTCCGCCAAGCCATGGTCATGCATCCATGTGGACTACGCAGGTCCTTTCATGGGAAAAATGTTTTTGGTTGTAGTAGACGCCTACTACAAATGGATTGAGTGTGACATTTTAAATTCAAACACATCCTCTGCCACGGTAGAAAGTCTACGGGCAATGTTTGCTGCCCATGGTCTACTGGATGTCTTGGTCAGCGACAATGGCCCGTGCTTCACAAGCACTGATTTCCAGGACTTCATGGTAGGCAATGGAATCAACCATGTCAGAACGGCACCGTTCAAGCCAGCCTCAAACAGCCAGGTGGAACGAGCAGTGCAGATAATCAAACAGGGGATGCTCAGAATCCAAGGGGGTTCCCTACAAAGCCGCTTATCACGCCTCCTGTTGGCCAATAGATCCCGACCACACTCGCTCACAGGGGTTCCACCCGCAGAGCTGCTAATGAAAAGGACGCTCAAAACCAGGTTATCCCTTTTACACCCTACTATGAAAGAAATCATTGAGAGCAGGCGTCAGTCACAATGTGACTACCATGACAGGAATGCGAGGGCGCGATGTATTGATGTCAATGACGCTGTTTTTGTCCTTAATTACGCTGAAGGGCCTAAATGGCTTGCAGGCACTGTGATTGCCAAAGATGGGAATAGGGTTTTGGTAGTTAAACTTACCAATGGATAAATCTGCTGCAAACACGTGGATCATAGAAACATAGAAAATAGGTGCAGGAGTAGGCCATTCGGCCCTTCGAGCCTGCACCGCTATTCAATGAGTTCATGGCTGAACATGCAACTTCAGTACTCCATTCCTGCTTTCTCACAGGTGAGCCTTCGCTTTCAAAAGCTTCACTAGCCATGACCATCTCAGCATCATGCTCGGTTGCCCCCTCAGATCAAACTAAAAGGAGGTTCAGCAACCCCATAGAAGAAGCAGAGGAAGATCACGAAGTAGAGTTCACTCCACCACAGGTGACCGAACACCGGAACCAAGTGGAGGAGAGCCCAGTCACTTTGGGCAGTCTGGACAGGCCTGAGGCACCGCAAACAGCAGACACTCAGGCCAGCGCCCAACAACCGGAGCCCCAACTCAGGCGATCTACATGGGAACGTAAACCACCAGAGAGACTTAACCTGTGATCCCAATAAGACTTTGGGGGGGAGGTGATGTCATGTATTCAACTATCATTGTAACCCATGTATAAGCTGACCTAAGTTGTCCACCTTAAGAACATTGACCACAAAGGGCGAATTTGTGGGAGACACTCCTAACCTGGACTTGCAGGTAAAAAAGGGGAAGCTCCACCCACCTTCATCACTTGAGGTCTTGGTAATAAAGATAACTGGTCACAGAGTGACCGTCTCTCAAGTATGGGCCTCGTGTGCATTTATACTGTATAGTAAGGACATATCACCTTCCAACACGGTAGTGCTGCATGGCCCATTGTGCATCGCTGCACACCAACGACCCCTCCTGCTGCCTCTTGCGCTCCAGGAAGGAAGTGGAATGCTTGATTTAGCACTCCACTTCCTTCCTGAAGCGCAAATGGCAATTTTTTTTTAAGTTAGAAAACATTAACGCCTTGCGCTAATTTTTCCAATTTTTTTTAAAGTTAACGCCCCAAATGGGGCGCTCCCAACTTTTTCTCCCACAGTTCTTCTAGCTCCTCTACCTCTCCAAAAAGTTTAAAAAACATTATTGATGAATAAAAGCAGCTTTAAATTGTGAGGAACTCCCATTGTCGGTCTGTTTATTTCAGTAGTTATCAGAAAACTGCCCTGCTCGTGGGCTATTACTGGTACCAGAACTTTCAGTCCTAGTCTAGGGCCCGCTTCCCTAATACTATCCTGTACACTGGGCAGATATGTCCTCCTCTTTGAGGGTTTTCTGGCCACTGCTCCCTTGGTGGTACCTACATACTCCAGAAGTGAAGTACAATTACTGAGAGCTACTTCAGGCCATGCTGATTCCTGTCCTGGAAGAGGAATATCCCACAGTCAGAGAGTATACAGATGAACAAAACATCTCTGTAGGTCTGACAACAACAACAACTTGTATTATATAGCGTCTTTAACATAGTGAAACGTCCCAAGGCGCTTCACAGGAGTATTATGAGATCAAAATTTGACACAGAGCCACATAAGTAGAAATTAACTCAGGTGAATTAGTCACAGAAGTATGTTTTAAGGAGTGTCTCGAAGGAGGAAAGCGAGCTAGAGAGGTGGAGAGGTTTAGGCAGGGAGTTCCAGAGCTTGGGCCTAGGCAACAGAAGGCACGGCCACCAATGGTTGAGCGATTATAATCAGGGATGCTCAAGAGAGCAAAATTAGAGGAGCACTGACATCTCGGGGGTTTGTGGGGCTGGAGGAGATTAAAGAGATAAGGAGGGGCGAGGCCATGGAGGGATTTGAAAATAAGAATGAGAATTTTAAAATCGAGGCATTGCTTAACCAGAAGCCAACGTAGGTCAGTGAGCATAGGGGCGAGCGGGTGAGCGGGACTTGGTGCGAACTAAGACAAGGGCAGCTGCGTTTTGGGTCATCTCTAGTTTACATAGGGTAGAATGTGGGAGGCCAGCCAGGATTGTGTTGGAATAATCAAGTCTAGAGGTAACAAAGGCATGGATGAGGGCTTTAGCATTGAATGAGCTGAGGCAAGGGTGATGTTACAGAGCTGGAAATAGGCGGTCTTAGTTCTGCTGTGAATATGTGGTCGGAAGCTCATTTCAGGGTCAAGTATGACACCAAAGTTGCAGACAGTCTGGTTCAGCCTCAGACAGAAGTTGGGGAGAGGGAGGGAGTCAGTGTCTAGGGAATGGAGTTTGTGGCGGGGACCAAAAACAATGGCCTCGGTCTTCCCAATATTCAATTGCAGAAAATTTCTGCTCATCCAGAACTGGATGTAGGACAAAAAGTCTGACAATTTAGAGACCGTGGAGGGGTCGAGAGAAGTGGTAGTGGGCTAGAGTTGGGTGTCATCAAACAGCGCAAGAAAATCTCCTGAATGTGGTTTTAAAAACAATAGCAGAATTCTCAGAATCTGTTTAGCACCTCGTACAGTCACCCTAAATCTGGAAGTGACATGGTTAAGGTAAAGCTGGTATTTTGTATGGCCTCCTTATCCCCAAAAAGCATGGCAAGCTGCCCCCTCCCCCTCCCCACGCCCGCGCCCCCACCAGGAAAAGAAAGCAGCAGAAAACCAGCTATTTCCATTAAAAGGGTGACACCGGGAAAATGCTCTTGTTCCAAGATTGTCACTGCGCTGGGAGTTACCTATGTAGCAGGATTTCCAAGAGAACAGAACACACCGCAGGTTGAAAACTCACACAGCATCCCATATCACTCAGTCATGTGAAATCGTGCCATCCTATTTGATTCTGAGCTGAGCTTCAAATCCCACATCTTATTTTAGCATGTGCAACAATGTGACCTATCTTTACAACCTCATCCAGCCTTATCCCCAACCCTTTATCATGTTGATGGAGGATTCTTATTCCATCTGAGAATGAACAAGTGCAGTTACTGGTATGGAGAATTTTCACTCAATTTGATCTCTTTCTTTCCAACAAATTAAGTCAATGGTATAACTCATAACTCACTTACTTCCTATATGTTGCGATGCAGCAACCGAATGACAAAGCTTTTTTTAAATTGAGCTGACTGGGTTGCAGTGCTAGTACAGTGTGAGTAGGTTGACAACTCTTTATTATGGCGAGACCTATGGAAATTCACTCTGACTATGCTTCATGTGCCCCATTGGAATGCGTCTGTAATTGACAATGAAAAGCTTGTGATAGCTCATCTTTGCAGTCCTATTTTAGTAATTAAACACATCTCAGTGGGTAGCACACTCGCCTCTGAATCAGAAGGTTGTGGGTTCAAATCCCATTCCAGGAACTTGAGCACATAAATCTGGGCTGACACTCCAGTGCAGTGCTGACAGAGTGCTGCACTGTCGGAAGTGGCATCCCTCGGATAAACCGTCTGCTCTCTCAGGTGGACGTAAAAGATCCCATGGCACTATTTTGAAGAAGAGCAGGGGAGTTATCCCGGTGTCCTGGCCAATATTTATCTCTCAATCAACATCACTAAAACAGATTATCTGGTCATTATCACATTGCTGTTTGTGGGAGCTTGCTGTGCGTAAATTGGCTGCCGCGTTTCCCACATTACAACAGTGACTTCACTCTAAAAGTACTTCATTGGCTATAAAGTGCTTTGAGACATCCGCTGGTCATAAAAGCGCTCTATAAATGAAAGTCTTTCTTTCTTTAGAATTTGTGATTGGAATGACAGAAATTGCTGCTATTCGGCCCACCATGGCTGTGCCAATAATAGCCCTTCAACTGCAGCATCAACTCTACACCATTTATCTGCCTTCTTTATCTTTTTTACATTATTCCGTTTATTATACTAATCCAATTCTCTTTTAAATAATGTTTTGGCCAAGCAATTCAGGAGTGCCTATTTTTGAGCGCTTGCAGGGCCTGCACCAGAATGATGAGGTCTGAGGTGCCCCTGATATTGAGTCTTGGACCTCATTTCCATTGAGCTGGCACGGTGCCACTGGCAAAGAGTGGAGAGGACCGCTAAGAAATCGACCCACTCCTAGTGTTGCAGTGGCCCTCAGATAAGCGGCTCTGGTTGGGAGTGAGGGGGACAATGCGGGGTTGAGTCCACGGGTTGGGCATGGGGTTTCGGGGAGGGAGATTGTTAGTGCCTCAGAGCTGGGAGTGGGGGTGTGTGGGGTTGGGGGTGGTTGGGAGGTTGGGGCTCAGGGCTGGTGGTGGGAGTTCAGGAAACGGGGATCTTAAGGTCAGGGTGAAGTTGCCTGGAATAGCAGTGATCGGGAAGCATCCTTCAATGTGGGGCCAGGAACAGTACTCCTTCTTTTCCAGGCTCCACATCCACCTTCTTTCTTGCAGGCATTCTGTAGAGCTGGTTTACCTAAGTTCAACCTGCGAAGGCATGGGCTGCCTCAGGACAAACCAATGTTGGAGCAGGGAACTCAAGCAGGCAATAGGACCCTTATTTACACATGCAAGGGGCCTAATGCCAGCCAAAGGCATGGGTAAAGGATGCCTCTTGTTTGTCCTTATGATGTCAGCCATGGCTTAGTTGGTAGCACCCTCAACTCTGAGTCAGAAGGTTGTGGGATCAAGTCCCACTCCAGAGCCTTGAGTGAGCTGACACTCCAGTGCAGAACAGAGGGAGTGCTGCACTGTTGGAGGTGCCGTCTTTCGGAGATGTTAAACTGAGGTTCTCTCAGATGGACATAAAAGATCCCATGACACTATTTTGAAGAAGCGCTGGGGAGTTATCCCCGGTGTTCTGGCCAATATTTATCCCTCAATCAATGTCACTAAAACAGATTACCTGGTCATTATCACATTGCTGCTTGTGGGAGCTTTCTGCATGCAAATTGGCTGCTGCATTTTCTACATTACAACAGTGACTACACTCCAAAACGTACTAAATTGGGATATCCAGTGGTCTTGAAAGGCGCTATATAAATGCAAGTATTTCATTGTTTATTTCTTTTAGCCAATATTTTGGGCAGCAACAGCAATTCCTGTCTGCCATTTCGTGGCCTATGTAGGCTGCCTAGTGCCTGAAAAACGGGCGTTGTGTGGCCCAATTTCTAGGTCATAGCCTCAGTAGCCACCTATGTCAGAGCGGTTCATGTGTTTATTTTATTCATTCATGGGATGTGGGAGTCTCAGGCAAGGCCAGCATTTACTGCCCATCCCTAATTGCCCTTGAAAATGTGGTGGTGAGCTGCCTTCTTAAACCATGATAGTCCGTGTGGTGAAGGTTCGGGAGGGAGTTCCAGGATTTTGACCCAGCAACGATGAAGGAACGGCGATATATTTCTACATCAGGGTGGTGTGTGACTTGGAGGGGAACTTGGGGGTGATGGTGTTCACATGCATCTGCTCTCCTGGTCCATCTAGGTGGTAGATGTTATGTATGGAGAAAGAGTGAGACTCAACACTGAGCTCAAAGTAAAGTGTGATCTTAGTCTTTTATTGCAGGTCTCCAGAGTGCCGCTGCAGCATGTGAGGCCTCCTTAAATACCTGTGCTCCCAAGGGATTATGAGATCCCTGAGGACTCCAGGGGATGAGCCCTCTGGTGGCTGTACAGAGTAAATACACGTCTACATATATAACAACACTCCCTCCCAAAGTCAATAGTGTAACTATTTACAATGTGAGTCGATCTGGGGCCGTTCTTGCCCTGGTTGATCGTCTCGGTGTGAAAGCTGGTAGTTTGGAATCATTTGTTGAGCCCTCGCTGGGCTGCTGTGCAGCTGGCCTTGCTGGGCTGCTGGTGTGTTGGGTCCTGCTGGGCTGCTGTGGATGATGGGTTCTGCTTTGTGGTCAACCATGGTGTCGGTTGCCACTGGTGTGTATGTTGGGGGATCAAAAAAGGGAGAGTCCAAGGTGGGTTGCTCAGGATAGTCCGTGAATCTGAGTTTGATTTGGTCCAAGTGTTTCTGGTGAATGAGTCCATTTGAAAGTTTGACCCGAAACACCCTGCTCCTCTCTTTGGCCATGACAGTGCCGGGAAGCCACTTGGGACCTTATCCATAATTCAATACAAATACAGGATCATGGATTTCAATCTCGCGTGACACATTTGCGCGATCATGCTATGCACTTTGTTGAAGCCGCCTGCTCTCTACCTGTTCATGTAGATCAGGGTGAACTAATGAGAGCCTTGGTCTTAAGTGCTCTTTTCATGAGCAGTTCAGCAGGTGGGACCCGAGTGAGCGAGTGGAGTCTTGTGTGGTAGCTAAGCAGGATTCGGGATAGCCAAGTCTGCAGTGAGCCTTCAGTTACCCTCTTCAAGCCTTGCTTGATGGTTTGCACTGCTCTCTCTGCCTGACCATTGGACGCTGGTTTAAACGGGGCAGATGTGACATGTTTGATCCCGTTACGGGTCATGAAGTCTTTGAACTCAGCACTGGTAAAATATGGCCCGTTGTCGCTCACCAGGACATCGGGTAAGCCGTGAGTGGCAAACATGTCCCGCAGGCTTTCAGTAGTGGCAGCGGATGTGCTAGCCGACATTATCTCACATTCAATCCACTTGGAGTACGTGTCTACAACCACAAGGAACATTTTACCCAAGAACGGGCCTATATGGTCGACGTGTACCCTAGACCACGGTTTGGAGGGCCAAGACCATAAACTTAGCGGCACCTCCCTGGGTACATTGCTTAACTGCGAGCATGTATTACATCTGTGAATGCAGGACTGTAAGTCCGCATCGATATCGGGCCACCACACTTGGGATCTGGCTATCGCTTTCATCATTACAATGCCTGGGTGGGTACTGTGGAGATCATTGATGAAGGTCCTTGTTGGGGACCACTACTCGAATGCCCCACAGAAGGCAGTCTGCCTGTATAGACATTTCATCTTTGCGCCGCTGGAATGGCTTCATCTCTTCCTGCATTTCCACTGGGGCACTGGAGCAGCTCCTGTGAAGCACACAGCTTTTGACGAGAGATAAGGGGTCCTGGCTTGTCCAGGTTTTGATCTGCCGGACAGTGACGGGTGATTGCTCACTCTCAAATGCTTCCATAACAATGGCTAGATCTGCAGGCTGCGCCATTTCCACCACCGTGGTGGGCAATGGCAGCCTACTGAGAGCATCGGTGCAGTTTTCTGTGCCTGGCCTGTGGCGGATGGCGTAGTTGTATGCGGACAACGTGAGCACCCATCTCTGGATGCGGGCCGATGCGTTGGTATTTATCCCTTTACTCTCGGAAAACAGGGATATAAGTGGCTTATGGTCAGTTTCCAATTCGAATTTTAGCCCAAACAGATATTGATACATTTTCTTTACCCCATAAACACACGCTAACGCTTCTTTTTCAATCATGCTGTAAGCTCTCTCAGCCTTAGACAGACTCCTGGATGCATAAGGAACCGGTTGCAGTTTACCAAAATCATTAGCTTGTTGCAAGGCACACCCGACGTCATATGACGACGCATCACATGCTAATACCAAACGCTTACATGGATCATACAACACAAACAATTTGTTTGAGCATAACAATTTTCTCGCTTTTACAAAGGCGTTTTCTTGGCTTTTGCCCCAAACCCATTCATCCCCTTTTCGTAATAAGACATGCAGTGGTTCTAACAGTGTGCTGAGACCCGGTAAGAAGTTACCAAAGTAGTTCAGGAGTCCCAGAAATGACCGCAGCTCTGTCACGTTCTGTGGCCTCGGTGCGTTCTCGATTGCCTCCGTCTTTGCATTGGTGGGCCTGATGCCGTCCGCTGCAATGCTCTTTCCCAAGAACTCCACTTCAGGTGCCGGGAAAACGCACTTTGAGCATTTTAACCTGAGCCCCACGCAGTTGAGTCGACTAAGAACCTCCTCCAGGTTCTGCAGATGCTCGACTGTGTTTAGACCTTTGACCAAAATATCGTTCTGGAAGACCAATATGGGGGAACGACTTCAGTAAGCTTTCCATGTTTCTCTGGAATATCGCTGCTGCTGATCGGATTCCAAACGGGCATCTATTATAAACAAAAAGACCTTTGTGCGTGTTGATGCAGGTGAGAGCCTTCGATGATTCCTCCAGTTCCTGTGTCATGTAGGATGAAGTCAGATCCAGTTTCCTCCCACCAGCGTTGCAAAGAGGTCGTTGGCCTTTGATAGTGGGTATTGGTCCTGCAGGGAGAATTGATTGATAGTTACTTTGTACGCCACAGATTCTGACGGTGCCATCTCCCTTGAGGACTGGGACAATAGGACTGGCCCACTCGTTGAACTCGATCGGTGAAATGATGCCCTCTCTTTGCAGCCGGTCTAGCTTGATCTCTACCCTTTCTCTCATCATGTACAGTACTGCTCTCGCCTTGTGATGGATGGGTTGCACCCCCAGCATTAGGTGGATCTGCACTTTTGCTCCTTGAAATCTCCCGATACCTGGTTCGAACAGCGAAGGAAATTTGTTTAAGACTTGGGCACACGAAGTGTCGTCAACGGGCGATGGCGCTCGGTCGTCGTCCCAGTTCCAGCGTATCTTTCCCAGCCAGCTCCTGCCGAGCAGCGTGGGACCATCGCCCGGTACCACCCAGAGTGGTAGCTTGTGCACCGCTCCATCGTAGGAGACCTTTACAGTAGCACTGACGATTACAGGAATCAGTTATTTTGTGTAAGTTCTTAGTTTCATGCGAACTGGAATTAAGACTAGCCTTGAGGCCTTGTTGCACCATAATCTTTCGAAAGTCTTTTTGCCCACGATGGACTGGCTCGCGTCCGTGTCCAGCTCCATTGACACCGGGAGTCCATTTAGTTGAACATTCAGCATTATCGGGGGACAATTCGTGGTGAATGTGTGCACCCCATGTACCTCTGCCTCCTTGGTCTGAGGCTCTGGTTTGTCGTGATCTTCCGTGGATCTGTCCTCCTCTGCAATATGGTGGTTTGCAGGTTTAACACGATTTGCAGCTCATCTTCACACTCGATGGAGGCATCCCATTGTTCCACAGCCCTTGCAAACATACCCTTTGAATCAGCATGAATGGAAATGATGATCACCCCCGCAGCGCCAACAAGGTGTTAATGGCCTTGCATTCATCACCCTTGATGGTAGACTCTGAGACATCTGCGGATGTGTAGCTGCAGATAGGTGTGACCTGCCCTGTACATTACGATTCGAAAACAACATCACTTTGTTCACAGTATTTGTCGAAGCACTTGTATGCTAAGAGATTTGCTTCGTATTATCACTGGTGGCAATGAACACCTGGGCTATCGCTGTGGCCTTACTCAAGGTTGGGATCTCTACAGTCAAAAGTTTGTGAAGTATGCTTTCATGGCCACTAACAAGTATAAAAAACTTTCTGAGCATGTGCTCCAAATGTCCTTCAAATTCGCAATATCCTGCAAGGCGTCTTAGCTCGGCGACATAACTCGCCACTTCCTGGCCTTCAAACCTTTTGTAGGTGTAGAACTGGTACCTCGCCATCAGAACGCTTTCCTTTAGGTTCAAATGCTCTCGGACCAGTGTGCACAAATCGTTGTACGATTTCTCCATGGGTTTCGCTGGAGTGAGCAGATTCTTCATGAGGCCATACGTTGGTACCCCACAGACTGTGAGGAGGATCACCCTTCGTTTGGCAGCGCTCTCCTCCCCATCTAGCTCATTGGCCACGAAGTATTGGTCGAGTCGATCCCCAAAACTTTCCCCATTATCTCCCTCTGTGAATTTCTCCAGGATTCCCACTGTTCTCTGCATCTTTGGGTTCACGATCTATATCTCGTCGCCAGTTGTTATGTATGGAGAAAGAGTCAGACTGGACACTGTGAGCTCAAAGTAAAGTGTGACCTTAGTCTTTTATTGCAGGTCTCCAGAGTGCCTCTCCAGCATGTGAGGCCTCCTTAAATACCTTATGGGATCCCATGGGATTCCAGGGGATGAGCCCTCTGGTGGCTGTACAGAGTAAATACGAGTTTACATATGTAACAGTAGAGGTCGTGGATTTGGGAGATGCTGCTGAAGAAGCCTTGACGCGTTGCTGCAGTCCATCTTGTGGAAGGAGTGAATGTTCAAGGTGATGGATGGGTTGCCAATCAAGCGGGCTGCTTTGTCTTGGATGGTGTCGAGCTTCTTGAGTGTTGTTTGGGTTGCACTCATCCAGGCAAGTGGAGAGTATTCCAGCACATTCCTGACTTGTCCCTTGTAGATGGTGCAAAGGCTTTGGGAAGTCAGGAGATGAGACACTAGCCCAGAATACCCAGCCTCTGATCTGCTCTTGTTGCCACAGTATTTAAGTGGCTGGTCCAGTTAAATTTCTGGTTAATGTTGTTCCCCAGGATGTTGATGGTGGAAGATTCAGCGATGTTAATGCCATTGAATGCGCTTGTTGGAGAATAATCATTGCCTGGCACTTGTGTGGCGCGATTGTTACTTGCCACTTATCAGCCCAACTCTGAATGTTGTCCAGATCTTGCTGCATTCGGGCATGGACTGCTTCATTATCTGAGGAGTTGCGACTGGCACTGAACACTGTGTAGTCATCAGTGAACATCCCCACTTCTGACCTTATGATGGACGGAAGGTAATTGATGAAGCAGCTGAAGATGGTTGGGCCTAGGACACAGACCTGAGGAACTCCTGCAACGATGTCCTGCTGCTGTGACGATTGACCTCCAACCATATCCCTCTGTGTTTGGCATAAAGTTCTAACTTCTGATTAATTCAGTTAGCAATAATTAGTGACCTATTAAGACAAATTAATAACATACAGTGCCAGTTTACCATACAGACACATCTGACTACAGACTGGGGCTGCTTCTTTTTGTTTGTGAATAGAAGTTATTGACTTTTCTGTGCCCACTGATCGCGTTCCAGTAGAAATTTATGGCACTAAAGTTAATACAGATCCTGTATTTGAACCACTTAATCTCAAACTAATACTATTCACATGGTGCGCAAATTCTTCACATGACCTTTAATAGAACTTTGTTGTCTTCGAGGTGCTGGACAGACACATACAGAGAAAAAATCACAACTTTGTTAGAATGCACAAAACAGGAAGTCCTTTAAGTGGACCATCCCTTTTTGATGATATTTGCGGCCCCTGAAAGTAAATCACCAGTGACAAAGTTCAATTTCCTGATCAGTACTGAAATGAATCTGAGAGTGTGTCTCTTATCTGAATCTGATACCCTTGGCTAGTAAACAGTCCTCACATGAGGTTAGAACTTTGTCCTATCCTATTGCCACTTCATTGATTTTCGTTCTTTTTGACAGAACATATTTCGCACTTAGGATAGAAAACAAGTGCCCTAGCTACTCTTCAAATTGCATAATGGTTCCATGATGCTGTAAGTAATAAGACACTGATGCACGCACATTTGGTCTGAGTTTGGCAATATTAAGACTTTTGTAATGTACTTAAAATGAATCAAAGTAAGAATTTGGTTTGATATTTGCCCTTCTTTCTTATACTTCAGTGGCTCAATCTAACTTCAAACAAGTAAAATGTTATCTTTAAATATTGCTGTTGAGTCTTTGGGTGGTTGCAGAGAAGTCTGGCTATCACTTGCCATTGAGTCATAGGCTTTGGAATCATTTTGAATCTTCTCAACAATGACTGCAGTACTACTTTTGCATGCTGCTTATTTGATTTTGATCAGCAGTAAAATCTTAAATTTTTTTCTGAGTATGAAGTGCTTATTTTATTAACTGGGTAGGTATTGATGCCATTGTGGAAATTGTTATTTTTGGTGGTATTCCTTTTGTTAATGCAAATGCTGCGTGGTGGCAAATGGAGGTGAGGTCTGCCATCCTAGTCCCCTGAGGTTTATCCCTTATGTGGAATCTACCAATCTCCCCTCATTTGGCCATATGCGTCCATGCACTTCAAATAAATTGATTATTTGGCAGGATGTTTGCTGGCACTTTAGAATCCCTATGGGTCTCTGTATTTTCTCCCATCTGGTGCATTCCCGACTTGCTATCCTTTCGCAGGAAAATGGATTTGGCAAATGGCAGGCTAGGAGAATTGAGACTTTTTCAAATGTATTTCTCGTGGGCGACCTTAGATTGGATGGATCAATATCAGCTTCTGTATACAGGCTTTAATAAATTTTGTCAGCTGTGTGATTTAGCAATGCAATAATCCACAGGATGAACTCATTTCGCTAGCATCTATTTTACAAAATTAAAGTACATGAGAGGAACTTTATATAAAGCATTAGATTGTATTGCTGGCCGTGATGTGGGGCAGTGTCTGAGTCAATGGTTTTCTAGTTTTCATCCTGGTGGTACAAATAGAGCGACTGGCAGGTTTCTGATTTCTTTCTCCGTCTCGAGTGGCAGTGCTCGAAGCTTCTGCTGGAGTTTGGGGAAGATAACAGCTGGTCTAACAGGCTGTTAACTCACCAGCTGAGTTCTCTGTTAGGTGTGATGCTGCAATTAGCTACAAACTTCTTTAATCCTGACCAAAGTATTTCACTTCTATTTCCTAAACTCACTTTGTGTCCAACATGGCTGAACTGCTTTCAATGAGATTGGGTTCCAAACATTTATTCCAAAAGCAACTTGTCTAAGGTCAAAAAATTAATTTTAGAAAAATTGAAAAAAGGTCATATATGGTGTGTAGCCGGCCGATGCTAACTCATAGAAGATGTAACTCCTGGTGGAATGCCCACCTGCGGTTTGAGTTGGAAACCCGGCAGAATTTAACTGCTGAATCACATTTGAATACCACCAGTCAGCTACTCGCCCCTTGTTGGCAGAAAGTGGCAACTGGCAGGCAAGCAGGCGACAAAGATTGGACATAATGAGGCTGTCTGCCGGCAACAATAGAATGTTACCAGCAGCAAAGGGGGTTTCTCCAAGGGTCTTATGACTGGGGGAAAACCAGGCCGTAGAGACCTGGACATTCCTTGTGGGGCCCAGAGAACTCTTGCTCCTCCTAGCCCCACTAAGGAAAGCTTTTAAATTGACTTTAATTTGGCTTCCTGACAGCTTTACCAGCAGGTTAAAATGCTATTGCATCCCAGGTACGTCCAGGGATCCTAACTTGCATTTATTAATGAGGTTCCTGCCAGAATTCGGTGGGAGCCTCATGCGCCACAAAAACTAGTGGCGTTAAACTAGGGAATCGGTGGGAATGGAGCAGGAAATGGATCTGCTCCATTTTAACTGCTCCCATTCCTTTCCAGTTAAAATTGCCCAGATAGTTTGTCTTTATAAATCACTCAGCATCCTTCCAGCAACCCATCAATTGGAAAGATGAAGATGCTGTTAGAGGTGAGTCATGGTAATGATGTGTCCTATGACATACACCCAATTGATCATAGAATGCATCTAACAAATTCTCAAAGTATTCTTAGTGATGATCTGTTTTGGTTTTGATTTCTAGATATGTATGTATCCTTTTGGAAGGTATTCATTCCAGCATTTAGATATGTATACTCGTAAATTGTCCATGGCATTGTCCATGCTCAGTTGATAAATATATAGAGGATGAAATTAGACCTCATTGCGAACGTAAAATGAGTGCAACGAGGGCCAATTTCGAGAACCAATGTCCTGCACCCTAAGGACGCCTGAATGATGTCCTAACCCAAAATTGGCTGGATCTATTTTTCGGAAACTCAGGCTGATTTTCCCCATTCCAGCTCAGCAATACTGAAGTCAATTATATCACTTCTACTACTACCTGAGTTGTGTTCAACTAACTGAACACAGACTGCAAATCAAACCTGAGACCTTCCTGGTTTATATGGCATATTACCAAACTCGGCGGCACATTTGTCTGTCAGTCAATGACTCACTGAATAGCATACTTGCCTCTGAGTCAGAAAGACTCCGGGAACTTGAGCATATAAATATAGGCTGACAATCCAGTGCATTGCTGAGGGAGTGCTGCACTGTTGGAGGTGCTGACTTTCTGTTGAGACATTAAACCAAAGCCCCATCTGCTCTCTCAGGTGGACGTAAAAGATCCCATGGCACTATTTCGAAGACGAGCAGGGGAGTTATCCCTGGTGTTCTGACCAATATAAATCCCTCAATCAAAATAACAAAACAGATTATCTGGTCGTTATCACATTGCTGTTTGTGGGAGCTTGCTGTGTGCAAATTGGCTGCTGTGTTTCCCACGTTACAACAGTGACTACATTCCAAATGTACTTCATTGGCTGTAAAGTGCCTTGAGACAGCTGGTGGTTATGAAAGGCACTATATAAAATGCAAGTCTTTCTTTCAATTTCCTCAACAAGCCATTGTTGTTCTCTTATGCGTATTTAACAAAAACAAAAAAATAAGTTTCTAAATTGTTTTAATCTAATACTGATCAGGTGATCCATTGCATAACAATTGTCATCAATAGAATAAATTAGACACACACATTAAATTGTTGCCTATCAATCTAACTCTCTTTTGAAACCGCAGGTAATATGAGTAATATCCACAAACACAAGAATAACTTCTTCCATTTATAGGTCATTATAAAAATAGTTTATTTTGTTCCACACCATGATGTTGGAATGCTGAACAATTGGCAAATTGACAGTCCTCTTATAACACTTGTGTGGTCTGGCAACCGTGGAAATAAAAATCACATTTCCACAACTACCACGTCATTAGCCAATACACTGGCACTCTGTACTCCTGAGACAGCCTGTCTAGTAACTAGGAAGCTGCATGAATGTTCTTGTGCCTGCGTTCAGTAGTGCTGCATTTGTATTCTGCTGTATAAAACCAAAGCAGTAAGGGCAGCTTTTTTTGCTGTCTAGAACTCAATAGTAAGATGTTCAATTTATTTTTTAAGTCACAGACTTAAGTTTCGTATTAACTCAGTGACCAACTGATGAAGCAAGTTGCCTTTGGATTGATAACTTTTACTTTGAAACAAATATGAAATTTTTGCTATGGGGTTATCACTCGTAATCAATGGAGAAATACACGAGATAACTCATGCAACATGAGGTGGAGAGATACTAGAACACTGTGTTCATGAAAAGGTGTTCAGTAAATCTGTTTTCACGTGTAAGTATTGGCTCAAATCAGAGCGAAACAGGGCATTGAGCCACTAACATACAATGCCGTCATACTAACGATGGGAAATTATCTTTACTGTTTTTTCTCCCTCCCAAAACAAAAAAGAAATTTTTTCAAATGCTTTTTCATTTAGATTGTGCCCAATTTTGCACCAATCCCTCCATGAGTTCTCACGAGAACGAAACAAAAAATAAATAAAACCTATTCAAGGAAAAATTATAAGATTATATGGCTGTTATAAACACAGCATGTAAGGCAGTGAAATATTTTTATTGTCATTTGTGAGACAGACTATAATTCACATGGAAATAAAATCATCTTCTACTTCATATGCTGTCCATATGCTGAATAAGACTGGTGAGTGAAGCTCTGGAACATTGCACCTCACTGCATTTACGTGCTGCAACATGAAGTCATTGATATACGCTTCCCCGTTCCACCCCCTAAAAATCCCCATGTCACTATTCAGCCAAAATGTTGGGTAGGGTGAAGAGAGAGGGGAAAATTAGAGCATATTCAGTGACCTTCAAGAGTAGCTTTTCTAACGGCTTAGTGATAGGCCCTGATTACCCTTTCAGTTACATCTAAATAAAAGGCTCGAATACTGACTGGTAACTTCACAAGCGGTACGGTAGCACAGTGTTTATTTTACTGGACTAGTAATCCAGAGGCCTGGACTAATGATCCGGATACAGGGCAACTGAGGAAGTGTCCATAATGGTGTCCATGAAACTACCAAAGTGTGGTAAAATCTCATGTGGTTCATTAATCTCCTTTAGGGAAGGAAATGTGCCATCCTTACCCAGTCTAGCCTATATGTGACTCCAGACCCACAGCAATGTGGTTGACTCTTAACTTCCCTCTGAAATAGCCTAGCAAGTTACTCAGTTATATTCAAGAAGGTGACTCACCACCATTTTCTTGAGGGCAATTAGGGATAGGCAAGAAATGCTGGCCTTGCCGGTGACGTCCACATCATGTGAATGAATTGTTTTTTAAATCACAGGAACAATTTACTATACCTTTTCATGCATTACAGGTCCAGTTATTCAAGAAAATTATTTTAGCCATTAAGAATCACTAAAGGAACATGGAATCAATTACTTAATGGACAATATTATGGGGACAAAATTGCCCTCTGCCCCAAACAGGGCGCACTTACCGATTTTTATGTGTTTTCTCTGCCACAATAGGGCAGAGAATCCAGCGATATTCAGCTCTTTATTTCATTTTTGCAGCAGGTCGGTGTTCCAGGCGGTGGCGGAGCGAAAGTGCCGTTTTGTCGGGCCGGCTGCCCCTCCGACTCATCAGCGCTGTGCTGACAGGTCACAATGTCCCTCCCCTTCAATTAAAGGGGAGAACCGCTGTGAACTCTGCATTTATTTCAGTTAGGTCCACTGGGCCACCAGGGAGAGTTTTGGATGGGCCAGCGGCCTGGCATCCAAGAGGGGATGCCAGGCTGCCTGCTGGCGGCCCGGCCAAACCCATGGCTGCCATTGTCAGGCCGACCCCGGAGTCGGCCGACAATTAAAATAAAATGGCGACAGCGGCAGTGCACCCTCCGTTTAAGGGCGGTCCCGCCACCCAGCCACACACTGCTTCCCGCAGGGGAAACCTGTCACAGGGCAATTTCCCGTGGGGCAATTTCCCACGCTGGCTGGAAAAGGGGTCGCCGCAAGTCGGTAAGGAGGTGGCGCGTGCCCAACGGGACGGAAAGACGGCCGGGGTGGTCCCGTACACCACTCCAAAAATAATGGAGGCCAATTTTCAAAATGTTGACTCCTCTGCGCCAACTGAGCGGTGAGTGCTTACTGACCCGTGGCCCCCTCTTTGAGGCGGTCACAGATCTTATAGAAAGGGGCAATTTCAGCCCCTATATGTCTGTAGATGTCCATCCTGGACTAATATCAACTCACACTGCCTCCAGCATTCTGAACATATTATTATCAGCAATGAGGGTGAACTCCATCGAATAACATGTGAGTGTATGTAAAATCAGCGAATTCTACTTACATTGTAGCCTCGATTTTAACCCTGCTCACCCAGTGGGAATAGTGTAGGCAAAGTGTGTTAAAATGGCGGCTAGGCTGGACCCATGATTCCCGCTCCCCCCAAGATTTAGCTCTCGGGTCTTTGAGTTGCGTGAATGGCAAGAAGCAGGACCGGGCTGGAAGAGATGCAAGCAAGTAAGAATTCTTTTTTAATTTGATACGGGTCCTTGTGGCCCAGGAGGAGCCCAACAAGGAAACCTTGAACCTCCTCTCTCTCGGGCTTTCCGTCTCCCTACTCTGGACACCTCCTTCTGCACCTCCCCTGTCATGGACTGTCTCCAATAGTTCCTGGTGGCAGCTTGCAGGCGTACAATTTCCTGCACTTGACTGACGACCTTTTTGTCATCACCGTCGGCTTTGGGCTGGGGGATAGATGTGTTAAAATTGGCCGGGTGTCATGCTTCGGGGCAGCTGGATGGAATGCTACCTGCTTCGGTTCCCTGTACCCTTGATTTCCACCCTAGGTTAAAACTGGAGCTAATCTAAGTATTTCAGTAGTCAGAAAAGTATTAATATTAATTTCCCTGCGATCATGAATATTCTCAAGCAACAATAAAATTTACACACTTTCAGAAATGAACTGCTATCAATCAGAAATATTTTTATCATCAGGGTGCAAGTTTTAGGTAGATTTTTAAAAATTTTGCAGTAGTTAAGAGTATCTCAAAAATTATGTACATCCACAGACACCCACTAGAGGGCTGACTAAGTGTCTTCATCACAAAAAAAGTGTAACAGCTCCCTCTGTACACTAAAGCTGGGATCGCTGTTTCAGTTATATTTTGAAATTATTTTACATCATTCCTGCAAATAACTCAATTTCTTTAGCTAATGAGACTACAGAAGTGACCATTTCACATTTAGCTAACTGACGCCATGCTCACAGTTATGTGAGATATCCCACAGCAACATTCACATCCTCTTATCCTGTAGTAAAATACCAAAGCCAGTAGAACCTCAGTGACTTTGCCTGACATTACAATCTGTTAATGTAAACATTCCACTGTCAGCTAAAATAACAGAGGTTTTACTCATATCTATTTTGCTGAAGTTTTGCTGTGGTTTAAAAAATTTAAGAAATACCTGGACTTTTGTTAAGCCTTCCTATTTTTCCTGAGAAGAAAGCTTTGTTTCTTCACCGGGAGCTTGGCTGATTTGCATAAAATCCATTACACATGTATATATTTATAAATATAAAAACAGGCCTCCATTCCTCTCTATTTCCAGACATCTGGTTGGTCGTTGTTAACTGTGACTATTTAATGTATTTTAAAGCAGGGACCAATGTGATGTATCTATCTCAACAGCGGCCAATCAGGGAATACTGCCCAGCATTTGGCCTGAACCCTTCCTCTCTCCCTGCATTCAACTCTGACCCCCAACCCTGAAGGACAGTGCCTGAATGCTAACTTTACTTCACTCCACAGATGCTGAGTGTTGAGTGTTTCCAGCATTTTCTATTTGTGTTTTAAATTTGCAGCTACTACAGTGCTTTGTTCTTTTGTTAGCTTTGCTCCATTGTTTACCTCCGGCCTCAGGCCATAGCCTACCACTGCCTCCCAGCCCCAGGCTTCACACTCCCCGATACCTGCCTCCTCCTCGGCTCAGCCTCCCACTTCCAATCCAGTCCCCACTCCCAAGTTTCAAGGCATTTCCACAGGAAAGACTAGGAATCTGGAAGCCAAATCAACCCATATGGATTTTCAGCTTTGATGTTTTTGGGCCGGGAATGGCAGCGGGCCAGTAAAGTTAGCACCTGGGAACAGTGTGCATCTCAGTAAGTAACATTCAGCAGCTGGGCCCTGAGTCTGGGGGTGTTGTACACCTCTCTTCGGTGCTAGCTCGGGAAACTCCCAAGCTAAAGAACCGGGCTGGGAGCGTCTGAGAGACGTTTGGGGGGGAGGGGCGAAAAAACCTTTTTTAAAAAAAGCCACAAAAACATTTCTAAAACATTGCCTATGCCACCATGATACAAATCACAAAAAAATTAAAAGAAAAAACAATCACACTTCCATTACTTATCTCTCCGCTGTCGGTATAAGTTGCACCATCTGATTTCCTAGGCGTTCACTGCGGGTCGCACTTCGGGCCGTACGGGTTAGGCAAGAGTCAAAGCTCGCACTGGTGTCACAACCAGGGGCGCAGTTCTTCTGGGCGATGCTACTCCGCGCCGCCACAAAACCAGATCCGGGGATCGCTGCAGGGCGCTGGAGGCTGACCGCCCGGCCAGAACATCTCACCGCCGCCATTGCCGCCACTCTGGACAAAAAACAGAGCGGAGAAGACCTGAAAATCTGTCCCATGGTGCCCTCTTGTATCCTCTTTAAAAAAAAAAAGGTAGAATGGTATTCGCACAGGCCTCAGAGCCTGCCTGCCTTCAAAAGTTTGTGTATATTGTATACTGGGGCGGGGAAATAATTGAAACAAAATTACATTAATTTTTTAAATTGTCAGTCAGTATTAGAGCGTTTTATTTAGATGTTTTATTTGGGATATGATTCAAAACTATATCTTTTTTTTTAAATCACTTACCATAATTGACTGGGTGCCCAAGAGATGGACGTTATTGAGACAAACCCCTCCCCAATACAAGATTTATTTGGGTGCAATATATACCAGCTAAGAGTGATGCAGAGGAACCCAAGCAGCAGTTGGATAGGTGGATGGCTGATGTTGGTCACGGTCATCAGTCTCGTGTATGCATTGTTATTATTTTGTTTAGCCATGGTGTAAGAAAGACTTGTATCCAAATCATAGCTGCAAGCATGGTTCACACGTTTGACATCAGGCTCTGAACATCCTCAGTGCTTGGTTTAAACATTGTACATACATTGCTTTGATGCAACACGTCACCATTGTTTAATCTGTAGCAGACCCGGACTCAATAGGAGACAGGTGGTATCTCCAGAACTGCTGACCCCACTTTTCTGCTCCAGAACCTACCTGACAGTACTGCCAGGAGATATATACAATGTCATCTCTGACAGGAGAAATGGGGATGAAGTGGAAAGAAAAATGTCTGAAAAAGATTAGTGCGGTTTGGCTGAAGCCAAGTCCATAATTCTGGCCTTAATTTTACTTAAAACTAGGGAAATCTGATTTCAGCCTTTAATATGAATGTAAAAAATGTTATTGTGGAACTCAAACTCCTAGAATGTGCCCTCGAGTGGATTATGCAGCAGAAAGGCAGGATACTTTGGGAGTTTAAGTGCTGACCTGAAAAAATACCTGTAATTGCACCCTTCGTGGCTAGAAGTTTGATAGCATCCAGATGGCTATCAGTAACTACCTTGAAGATCAGGGTGGATTAATGTGTTGCCAGATCTTGTCAAATGGGACACACTCCCTAAAGAGCATTGTGCAGATTGTTAATATATGAACAGAAATGGCTCCATATATTTTAGAGGAGATCTGGTCCCAAAATACAGGAACTAAGTTAGGAGGCACAATAAATACCATAGACGGGAGCACAACATTGCTAAGTGACATTGATAGATTAAGTGAATGGACAAAACTGTCATGTTTGTAACTACAATGTAACACCACTGTACTACTGTATATACTCAACTTAGATGCACACCATGACCATAGGGGGACTGTCAGGAACGGGATTTTGATCGGGCGCGAAACCGACTGTGTTCAAACAAGTTGTTGACCCTGTACGACCCCTGTAAACGTTTAGTTCTGACTTGTGATGCATCGTCCTATGGGGATGGGTTGCGTGTTGCAGCAGGGTAATGCTGAGGGTCAGCTACAACCTGTGGCTTATGTCTCCAGGTTGCTCTCTCAAGCAGAACGGGGATATGGCATGGTCGAGAAGGAAGCGCTTGCATGTGTCTATGGTGTTAAAAGAAATGCATCAGTACCTCTTCGGTAGGAAGTTTGAATTAGAGACAGACCACAAGCCACTCACATCCCTGTTGTCAGACAGGAAGGCTGTCAATGCCAATGCAGCAGCTCGCATACAGCGGTGGGCCCTCACGCTAGCTGCTTATGATTACTCCATCCGGCACCGGCCCGGCATTGAAAACTGCGCTGACACACTCAGCAGGCTCTCACTTGCCACCACCGAGAGGGCAGCTGAGCAAAGCGCTGAGATGGTCATGGCTGTCGATGCCTTTGACAGCGCAGGCTCCCCCATCACAGCCCGCCAGATCAAAATCTGGACAAACAGAGATCCCCTCCTATCCTTGATAAAGAAATGTGTCCTGACTGGGGAATGGGCGCCCGCACATGGAGCATGCCCTGAGGAGGTCAGACCGTTCCACAGGCGGATGGATGAGCTCTCCATCCAAGCCGACTGCCTACTATGGGGCAGCCGGGTAGTCATGCCCCAGAAGGGCAGGGAGGCATTCATCAGGGAACTCCACAGTGAGCACCCAGACATTGTGGTGATGAAGGCCGTTGCCCGGTCACACCTTTGGTGGCCTGGAATTGATTCAGACCTGGAACACTGTGTTCGCAGGTGCACGACCTGTGTCCAGCTGAGTAATGACCCCAGGGAGGCCCCGCTCAGCCTGTGGCCCTGGCCCACCAAGCCATGGTCACGCATTCACGTTGACTACGCGGGCCCGTTCATGGGGAAGATGTTCCTCATTGTAGTAGATGCGTACTCGAAATGGATCGAGTACATCATCCTGAATTCATACACGTCATCCACCACCGTGGAAAGCCTACGTGCGATCTTTGCAACCCATAGCTTGCCGGACATCCTGGTTAGTGACAATGGCCCATGTTTCACGAGCTATGAATTCCGGGAGTTTATGTCGGGCAATGGCATCAACCACGTCAGGACTGCGCCATTCAAGCCGGCCTCCAATGGCCAGGTAGAACGGGCAGTCCAAATCATTAAGCAAGATATGCTCAGGATTCAAGGACCCTCCCTACAATGCCACCTGTCACACCTCCTGCTGGCCTATAGATCCTGCCCGCACTCGCTCACAGGAGTCCCGCCCGCAGAGCTACTTATGAAACGGACACTCAAAACTCGGTTGTCCCTCATCCACCCAGTCCTGACTGACATAGTTGAGGGCAAGCGCAAGTCACAAAATGAGCACCATGACCGTAATTCAAGGGGAAGATGTATAGAAATAAATGATCCTGTATTCGTCCTCAATCATGCCATAGGGCCCAAATGGTTTGAGGGTACTGTCATTGGCAAAGAGGGGAATAGGATCATTGTGGTAAAACTCAACAATGGCCAGATATGCCGTAAGCATCTGGATCAAGTAAAAAAAGGTTCAGCATGGACACGGTGGAACCTGAAGAAGACCATGAGATGGAGCTCACACTACCGCCAGCGAACGTACAACAAGAGCAATCTGAAGAATGCACTGTCCCTGCGGTCAGCCCGGACAGGCCGGAATCACCACAGGTGACAGACACTCACATCAGCGTCCAACAACCAGAGCTCCAACTGCGGTGCTCCATGGGGGAGCATAGACCACCTGAAAGACTGAACCTATGATCCCTGTAAGACTTTTGTGGGGGGGGGGAGGTGAGGGGGGAAGGTGATGTCACGTTTGTAACTACAATGTAACACCACTGTACTACTGTATACACTCAACTTAGATGCACACCTTGACCACAGGGGATGAACTTGTGGGAGACACTCCTTACCTGATCACACAGGTATATAAAGGGAGGTCCCACGCAGGGTCATCCCTTCTCGAGTCCTGTAATAAAGAGCTAAGGTCACAGAGTGGCCTTGACCCTGGAATGTGCCTCGTGTGGTTTCATGCTGTAGAGTAAGGACTTTACAAAAACTGTGGCAGATGGCGTTCAATGTAAGAAAGTGTGAGCTCATCCACTTTGGACTTAAGAAGGATCGATCAGATTATTTTCTAAATGGTGGGAAGCTCAGAACTGTGGAGGGGCATGTACAGAAATCACTAAGAGCTAGTGGACAGGTACAAAACTAATTAAAAAGGCAAATGGAATATTGGCTTTTATCTCGAGGGCTGGAATACAAAGGGGTGGAAGTTATGCTACAGTTGTACAGAGCTCTGGTTACCATCTGGAGTACTCCATTCAGTTCTGGGCACCACACCTCAAGAAGGATCCATTGGCCTTGAAGTGGGTGCAGCTCAGATTCACCAGAATGATACCGAGGCTAAAAGGGTTAAATTATAAGGACAGGTTGCATAAACTAAGCTTGTATTCCCTCGGATATAGAAAATTAAGGGGTGAGCTAATTGAGGTGTTAAAATGATCAAAGGAGTTGTTAGGGTATATAGAGAGAAACTATTTCCTCTGCTGTGGGGTAGTCAGAAAAAGGGGGCATAACATTAAAACTAGAGCTAGGCAGTTCAAGGGTCATGAAAATCTGGAACTCTCTCCCACAAAGAGCAGTGAGGCTGGGGATCAATTGAAAATTTCAAAACTGACATCAATATATTTTGTTAGGCGAGTGTATTAAGGATTATGGGACCAAGGTGGGCAGATGGTGTTAAGATACAGATCAGCCATGATCTATTTGAATGGTGGAACAGGCTTGAGGGGCTGAATGGCCTCCTCCTGTTCCTATGGCAGAATCAGGAGGAAGTACTTACCCTGTAGCGATGCTGTTGCATTGGAAATAGACTTTACCATAGTTGACTTGATGTCATGTGTAGCCAATAATATAAATTCAGTCTAGTATAACAAACAAACTACATTTTCCTCTATTTCATGTTTGTATATAGAAATTTATACAAATGTTAAACCACCCCAAATTCTTATTCATCAGTGGTCTTCAGTGAAATTGGAATGGCCGAGGTTTTTACAAGGGAAAGTTAATTGATAACCCACTTTCATGTTAGTTGTTGTTGATGCTTCATTTGGTAAGTACTGAAACACAGCACCCAGTCTGTGCAGTATAGTAATTCAGTCTCAGCAACTAATCTCAATTGTAATATTCAATCGATCATACAGTAAACCTCACCTCACAGATATGTTTATAAAGCTTTAATCAGCAAACACGCCAATCCCCGAAACAAATGAACTGACCTTAAAAAGGATGCCATCTTTGTGTTGAAAGGCCCCACCTGGAATGTTAACCTATCTTTATTGAGAAGATGCTGACTGATCCTCAGTCTATTTCCAGCTATTTTTATTTTTTATTTCAGATTTCCAGTAAAGGGTATACAATTTTTTCTTTTAATTGCTACCTGAAAAAAGGTAACATGCAAATATCATGCAGTCTATAGACACTGAGGATTATATATAGTTACACAGTTATGTACATTAGATATTCAGTGACAGGCCCAGGGTCTTTCCTATTTGGGGAGGGGGGCTTGCAGGGAGGGAAGTGGAGTAAAGAGTTTCATTAGACATTGAGTGGAGGTAGCAACGGGTGCCAGGAAGGCTTAGATATTCAATTGGGCCTGTTTATTCAGCAATCACCCTGAGGGATATTTTGACATTGGAGACTTGGGCTGGAGGAAGGGGTCCCATAACTCTTGGGTGTTTTCCCAGCTACAAGCACACATATGCATTACTTGCTCTGATTACCAAATATCCCGCAGGCACTTTATCCATATATTTTCTGATGAAGAGTGCTGTGTTGCACAATACCAAAAAGAGGTGCATTTCCTTACTGCCAAGTGTAAAGTCTGCAAACCTGTGAGTGGCAATGATTCCTTGTCCTACTTCAAAATGATGAAGGGTTTCATTTGAGAAAAAGGTGAAACTGTTTCTACTGACAGGAGGGTCAGTAACCAGAGGACACAGATTTACGGTAATTGGCAAAAGAACCAGAGGGAAGAGGAGGAGATATTTTTGTTATGCAGCGAGTTGTTGTGATCTGGAATGCACTTCCTAAAAGAGTGGTGGAAGCAGATTCAATAGCAATTTTCAAAAAGGAGCTGGGTATATGGTTGAAAAGGAAAGATTTGCAGGTTATGGAGAAAGAGCAGGGGGCCTGGGACTAATTTGATAGCTCTTTGAAAGAGCCGGAACAGATACGATGGGCCGAATGGGCTCCTTCTGTACTGTAGGATTCTATGATTATTGAAGAATGTTGGAAATTCAAGGAGCATAGTCCTAGATCAATCCTAGCTTCAGTGGCCTGAGGATCTGTCCATAAAGATTGGAGACTGGAGCAGGTCAAAAATATGTGCGGGTATTCGCGCCACACAAGTGCGAGGCAATAACTATCTCCAATAAGCGAAAGTCTAACCACCGTCCCTTGACATTCAATGACATTACCATCGCCGATCTCCCACCATCAGCATCCTGGGGATCACCATTGACCAGAAACTTAACTGGGCTAGCCACATAACTACTGTGGCTACAAGAGCAGGTCAAGGGCTGGGTATTCTGTGGCCCAAAAGTCATTCCACCATCTGCAAGGCACAAATTAAGAATGTGATGGAATACTCTCCACTTGCCTGGATGAGTGCAGCTCCATCAACAGTCAAGAAGCTTGACATAAAGCAGCCCGCTTGATTGGCACCCCATCCACCACCTTAAATATTTATCACTGGCACACTGTGGTTGCAGTGTGTACCATCTATAAGATGCATTGCAGCAACTCGCCAAAGCTTCTTCGGCAGCATCTAAACCCACAACCTCTACGACCTAGAACAACAAGGGCAGGAGGCACATGGGTACGCCATCACCTGCAAGTTCCCCTCCAATTTATACACCACTCATGCTTGGAAATATATCGCCGTTCCTTCACCATCACTGGGTCTAAATCCTGGAACTCCCTCCTTAACAGCACTGTGGGAGTGCCTTCACCACAAGTACTGCAGCAGTTCAAGAAGGTGGCTTACCACCACCTTCTCAAGGGCAATTAGGAATGGTCAATAAATGCTGATCTTGCCAGTGATGCCCACATCCCAGGAACAAATAAAATAAACTATGCTCTTGTGGGTGTAGTTCTGCCAGCACTGATTTAACAGGGACAGGCAGTGAATTATGTAAAGTGGAGAATTCTGAGTTGACTATTGTAACTGGTTTTGCCCTTGGTGGTTTCTAATCTCTCCACTAAACCCTTAAGGCTTGGTTGGGACACACAATACCCCTTCACACTATGCAGTGGTTTTAAAGATGTGTGGGCTGCGATAAATGCTCACCAATTAACCCTCTGGCTTACTCGTTGCTTCTCCCGATGAGGTGTATCTTCTGGTTCTGTACCAATCTGTGGTATTCAAGTCCAGTCTCAAGGTCAGCTTCCCAGTCGAAATAGCGAGGCTCTCTTTGCTCGTAGATGGTGTTTCTTCTCTGCGTCCCAGACGGAGTGCTCAGTCCTTGTGTGTTGAACAAAGCGAGTAAGCGTAGAAGAGGGGGAGAGAGAGAGAGAGAGAGAGAGATATGGCAGCCGAAACTGCCTCTCTTATACCTGCAAAAATGCCTCTGAATCTTCGCGCCAAAAATCAGTTCTTTGCCTCAGGCGGTGCAACTGAAAGAGCAAAAGAGACACGTCTTCAGCCGGTGTCTTTGTCAACTGTCCTGTACCTGAATAAGGCTCCAACAAGTCTCGGTGGTCGAAAAGCTTCCTTTGTGTCTTGAGCACCGACCAATCTTCTTGATCACTCACTGATTACATGACAAAGGGCCCCGCCCCCCGCCATCAACCATCTTCCTGCCATTTTAGCCATTGATTCCTACCTACCTGATGTGTTTGGACCTGTCCCACATCATGCTGTCTGCCCTTCTGCAGTAACAGCCAATTTCACCCAGCTTATCCAATCTTTCCTCATAGCTAAAATTCTCCTGTCCAGGCAACATCCTCGTAAATCTCCTCTGTACCCTCTCTAGTACAATCACATCTTTCCTGTAATGTGGTGACCAGAACTCTGGACTTTAGCTGTGGCCTTACTAGTGTTTTGTACAGTTCAAGCATAATCCACCTGTTCTTGTACTCTACACCTCGGCTAATAAAGACAAGTATTCCATATGCCTTCTTAGCCACCTTATCTGCCTGGCCTGCTACCTTCAGGGATCTGTGGACATGCACCCCAAGTCCCTTTGTTCCTCTACACTTCTCAGTATCCTACCATTTAATGTTTATTCCCTTGCTTTGTTTGCCCTCCCCAAATGCATTACTTCACACTTCTCCGGATTGAATTCCATTTGCCACTGTTCTGCCCACCTGACAAGTACATTGATATCTTCCTGCAGTCTACAGCTTTCTTCCTCATTATCAACCACATGGCCAATTTTGTATCATGTGCAAACTTCTTCATCATTCCCCCTACATTCAAGCCTAAATCATTGATATATACCACAAAAAGCAAATGACCTAGTACTGAACCCTGCAGAACCCCACTGGAAACAGTCTTCCAGTCACATAAACACCATCAACCATTACCCTTTAAGAACATAAGAAATAGGAGCAGGAGTAAGCCACCTGGTCCCTCGAGCCTGCTCTGCCATTTAATAAGATCATGGCTGATCTGATCATGGACTCAGCTCCACTTCCCTGCCCACTCCCCATAACTCTTTATTCCCTTATTGCTCAAAAATCTCTCTATCTCCGCCTCAAATGTATCCAATGACCCAACCTCCACAGCTCTCTGGAGCATAGAATTCCATAGATTTACAACCCTCTAAGAAATTCCTCCTCATTTCAGTTTTAAATGGGTGGCCCCTTATTCTGAGACTATAACCCTAGTTTTAGTTTCCCTATGAGTGGAAATATCCTCTCTGCGTCCATCTTGTTATGCCCCCTCATTATCTTATATGTTTCAATAAGCCCACCTCTCATTCTTCTGAACTCCAATGAGTATAGGCCCAACCTACTCAACCTATCTTCATAAGTCAACCCCCTCATCTCCAGAATCAACTGAGTGAACCGTCTCTGAACAGCCTTCAATGCAAGTATATTCTTGCCTCTGAGCCAATTTTGGATTCAACTTGTCACTTTGCCTTGGATCCCATGGGCTTTTACTTTCGTGGCCAGTCTGACATGTAGGACCTTATCAAAATCTTGCTAAAATCGATATATACTACATCAAGCGCACTACCCTCTTCGACCCTCCTTGTTACCTCCTCAAAAAATTCAAACAAGTTAGACAGCATGACCTTCCCTTAACAAATCCATGCTGACAGTCCCCGATTAATCCGTGTCTTTCTAAATTAAGATTTATCCAGTCCCTCAGAATTTTCTCCAATAATTTTCCCACCACCAAGCATAGGCTGACTGGTCTATAATTACTCAGCCTATCCTTTTCTCCCTTTTTAGCCTGGGATTCAACTCAACCTGGCCTGGGGATTTATCCACTTTCAAAGCTGCTAAACACCTTAATACTTCCTCTCTCACTATGTTTATTTCATCTAATATTTCACACTCCTCTTCCCTGATTGCAATGTCTACATCGGCCCTCTCCTTTGTGAAAACAGACGCAAAGTATTCATTAAGAACCATATCCACTTCTTCCACCTCCACACACAGATTACCTTTAACGTCTCTCATAGGCCCTACTCTTTCTTTAGTTATCCTCTTGCTCCTAGTGTATTTATAAGACATCTTTGGGTTTTCCTTGAATTTACTTGCCAAACAGTTATCATGGTTTCGCTTTGCATTCCAAATTTCCTTTTTAATTTCACCCCTACACTTTCTATACTCCTCTAGGGTTTCTGCAGTATTGAGCCCTCGGTATCTGTCTTAAGCCTCCCTTTTTTTTCTTTATCCTACCATGTATGCCTCTTGATATTCAGGGGGCTCTAGATTTATTAGTCCCACTCTTTTTCTTTAAGGGAACATACTTACTGTGAACCCTCAGGATCTCCTCCTTGAATGCCTCCCAATGCTTTGTCACTGATTTACCTTCCAGTAGCTTTTTGCAGTCCACCTTGGCTAAATCACCTCTCAGCTTAGTAAAATTGGCTTTCCCCCAATTGAGAATCGTTATTCCTGGTCTATCTTTGCCCTTTTCCATAACTACCCTAAACCTAACTGAATTATGATCACTAGCACCAAAATGCTCTCCACTGATACCCCTTCCACCTGTCCAGCTTCCTTCCCTTAAACAAAGTCTCGAACCGCCCCCTCCCTTGTTGGGCTTGCTACATACTGGCTAATAAGATTCTCCTAAATGCATTTTAGGAATTCTGCACCCTCTACACCTTTCACACTACTGTTATCCCAATTAATATTAGGGTAGTTGAAATCCCCTACTCTTACTGCCCTATACTTTTCACACTTCTCAGAAATTTGCCTGCATATTTGCTCTTCTATCACCCTCTGACTGTTTGGGCGGCTATAGCACACTCCCAGCAACGTAATCGCCCCTTTTTGTTCTTCAATTCAACCCATATGACCTCATTTGATGATCCTTCTAATATATCATCCCTCCTCACAGCTATAAATTGTCAGCGTTCTTGCTCAGGCCAACATCCCCAGCGTTGAAGCACTGACCGTGCTCGATCAACTCCATTGGGTGGGCCACGTCATCCGCATGCCCGATATGGGACTCCCAAAACAAGCACTCTACTCAGAGCTCTGACATGGCAAGCGAGCCCCAGGTGGGCAGAGAAATTCCTTCAAGGACACCCTCAAAGCCTCCCTGAAAAAGTGCAACATCCCCACCGACACCTGGGAATCCCTGGCCCAAGACCACACAAAGTGGAGGAAAAGCATCCGGGAAGGTGCCGAACCCCTCGAGTCTCTACACCGAGAGCAAGCTGAAGCCAAGCACAAACAGCAGAAGGAGTGCATGGCAACCCAAGCACCCCACCCACCTGTTCCTTCAACCACCGTCTGCCCCACCTGTGCCAGAGACTGTAGGTCCCACATTGGACTCATCAGCCACATGAGATCTCATTTTTAGTGTGGAAGCAAGTCATCCTCAACTCTGAGGGTCTGCCTAAGAGAAAAATTGTTTCTTTAATTATACTGCGACCTCCCTCCTTTTTTATCCCTCTCTCTATCCCGTATGAAACCCTGTAACCAGGAACATTGGGTTGCCCTACCTGCCCTTCTTTCAGCCATGTCTCAGTAATAGCTCTAATATCATACACTCAATTGTCTATCTGTGCTCAGCTCATCTGCCTTATTCCCTACACTCCTTGTATTAAAGTATGTACCATTTAACACTGCCAAACTTGCTTGTTGGTTAGAACAATTTATTTCCTGTAAAGGGCCATGAATTTGGGCATCCCTAATATGGCCAGGTAATTAAAGCTTGTCTTTGTCAGGCAAAGGAGCAAGCCTCTAGATATCTTCAGCAGAAGTCATTTCCTCTGTTTTGGACTGTTTAATCTTGTAGGCATATGGTGTGGTTGACACAAATGTGATAAGGGCAATTAAGGATGGACAATAAATACAGCTTTGCGAATGTCACCCATATTCCAAGAACAATATGTTTTTTAAAAATCTGATGGTCTGGAAGATACTGCGAAGGGTTACAGTTGGTGGAATTGGTTACAAAGAGCAGGCTGTCATCTGCATCGAGGAGTATTTTGGGCTCTACTCCACTGGCCTGCGTTCCTTGGATACAGGGTGTCATTTGTATGGCTGTGGATAGTGACAGTTTGAAGAGAAAGGAAGATAATGGCATTTCTGCCTGGATTCTCATTAGAGGGAAAATGCAAGTGATATGCAGCTATTCATTCACATTGAGTATGAGGCATGGAAGTAAAGGATTTTGTTATATTGTTAGAACATATCTCCAAAGGCCAACTATTCAAGCATGGGGAATAGGAAGTTCCACGCTACCTGGTAAGGAACCTAGTCTATATATGCTGAGATCGTATCAGGGTTGTCTGTGTTGTGTTGTTGCAGTGATGTATACATTGAGCAGTCATCTTGTGTAGTCTGGCGAGAAGCGTTCTCGGATAAACCCAGTTTGGCTTGATTGGGTTTGGGTTAACAGAGTCTAGCCTAGATGCCAGAATTTTGACCAGTATTTTATAATCACAATTCAAAAGGAATTTGAGCCTTTAAAAGATACATGCATTGGGGTCCTTGTCCTTTTTGTGTATGAGGGTGATTGCGGCCAATTTGTTGGATTCTGGGAGAGTGCCCACTGCCAGTAATTGGTGGTGTAGCTTCATCAGCATGGGAGTCAGTTCAAGGAGGAGGGCTTTGTAGAACTTTAAATGGAATCCCCATCTAGCCATGCATTTTTGTTCGACTACAGGCCCGTGACAGTTTTTAGGCCTCAGTAACAGAAATCAGAGTGTCTCGGATTTGAGATTTTCCTCAGTGTTCTTGGGCCTCAAAGGTGTAGAGGGAGGCATATTATCGAATACATTTTTGATGACTTAATTGGGCCATTGGTGACTTGGCCATCCAGTTTTAAGATTGATGCAATGATTCTATTGCACATCTGTTTGTACCAGTTACAGGCTAGCAGTTTTCCTGGTTTGTCTTCCTGTTTATAGTAGCTAGCTTTGGTATCGTGTAGCGTGCGTTTGGCGCCTGTTGAGAGCAGGCTGCTTAGCTCTTCCTCAGCCTGGATCAGAGCCTTGTTTGGCACTGGTTGTATGATTCCTCACATGCAGGGATACTAATTCTCCCACCCATTGGGTTTGGAGCCACTTATGGTTTCTGGTTGTGGTATTCACTATAGTATAGTTGTGCATCTCTCTCTCTCTTTCTTAGGCAGCCCCTCGGAGCCGAGGATGACTTGCTTCCACACTAATATGAGTTCTCAAGTGAGTAATGATTCCAATGCGGGACCAATAGTCTCTGTCACAGGTGGGGCAGACGGTGGTTGAAGGGACAGATGGGTGGGGTGCTCCTTCCGCTGCTTGCGCTTGGCTTCCGCTTACTCCTGGCGAAGAGACTCAAGGTGTTCGGTGCCTTCCCAAATGCTTCTCCTCTACTTTGAGCAGTCTTGGGCCAGGGATTCCCAGATGTCGGCGGGGATGTTGCACTTTTTCAAGGAGACTTTGAGGGTGCCCTTGAAGCGTTTTCTCTGCCCACCTAGGACTCGCTTGCCGTGTCACTGCTCTGTCTAGGTCATGGTATCTATGCTTTTAGATTTTTTACTAATATCTCTTGAGGAAGATGCACAAATGCCCCAGCAACTTCAGGTGAGCACAGATGTGTGATTAAACACGGAAATTGAGAAATTGCTGTCGGAGATGCGCTGCTCTGCCGTTAGCTCCACGAAAATGGCATCGCCGTGAAGTTCCTGTACTTGCACAGTAGATACGAAGTAAACTTGCAACAGAAAGTTATTTCAAGTCTAAGTACTATTTTGCTGATAAGTGATAAGTGTTATTTACTGCCTGTCAATCTCTCCAGCACTGAAAATTAATCATTGCAAGTCCCATTCCTTCAGGTATTAATTGTTGTTGGAGATTTCATAACTATACTTATGTTCTTATGTTCTTATTTTTTGTAATTAAAAATCTTTTTTTTGTTTTTTCTTTCTGTCTTTTTTCCCTCTCTTAATCCAATCTTTCTGTCCATCTTTATTTCTTTTATACAGTACTTGATTTGACATTGAATTCCCCATTCTAACTTATACTTCCTTCTCGGCCCTTGTGCTGTTAATTACACGATGCTTCAATCTGATTTGTTAAGGAAACACATAGCTGCTTGCCCTGTCAGATCACAGATGCCCTGTCGAGGGTGTCATGCCAATTCCATCTCAAAATTCCAACAACTTGAAGCGCAACATATTGTCGACATTAAACGGGCAAGAGCAAGTCTAACTACCAATGGGCGATGTTCATTGCCCTGCCACAGGAAATTGTGGCCCATTTAACCGAGGCACCGTCTGCCCTCTCAGGTGGACATAAATGTTAAAATCTGATTGACCCGAGCCACTGTTTAATTAACAGGTAGAATTTCTGAACATAGTAGGGACAAGGCTCCAATTTGCAGAATGCTTTTACATAATAGTGTAAAATTTTTATCATTATAAAACAGCATATTATCAAACTGTTCGATTGACAAAAATTTCTTTATACAGACAGAAAATAAAATAAAGAGGATGGTGACATACTGCAGAGAGACATGGAAGCTATTCTACATACCCTAAAAGATTAGTATGGATATGTAGTGATTTATCCAGAATCCTACTGTGATTAGTTATAAAGGACACACTTTTTGTCAATAAACCAGAATAAAGAATATCTCACTAAACTTCTATTAATTTGGCTGAGTGCAACAGAGGAATTTACATTATTAGTATCCCTTAAAGAAACCAAATAGTTATGTAGCCTAGGGATGAAACTTCTCTGAACAAAATACAGGTGAATGCTTCCTTTGCTCCATCATTAACAACCTATCAACAAAATCACATCTTCAGAAGTCACACATTGTAAAGCAAGAAATCACAACACTTAGTTAAAATCAATTAGAGAAACCAAGCATCTCTTACATTTCATTAAAAGAGGAAATGTGGCCCAAGTTTATTGAAAGCAATAGACTAACAGTACTGACAGGGTATTTCTGTAATTGATTTGAAGTTTGTTTCACAAATCTGCTTATCCGTGCTGGTTAGTCACATCATTAATGTGGTGTCTGCAAGATGTAATGGAGCCAACCAGACAGTGTGAGGGTGCTACATAAACATCAGTTGGCGCAAAAAGAACCCCAGGGTGCTTGAGTGACCTCATCACTTCCACTGCATATGTAACTTCACACTGTCTGGCTCAACAACTTATCTCACCGAGTTCCCACGATGGTGCCTGTGACACTCCAACTACAGCAAATTTCAAGTAAAATAATATACAGAAAAGACAAACACCAAGGGATATTGAATTTACTTTTAAGTTATATTTTTGGCAGATTATTTGTTACAGGCCATTTCCCTACTGAAAAGGATTTTTCAAATACATTAATGTAGGCTAAACAGTTTTAAATATGTATTAAAAATGTTTGAACTGCGTACACTCACGCATGCACATTGCTGCACACAAAGTTGTACAATTAAAAATTTGTCCCAAAATATATATATGTTAGAATAAACAGAAAATAAATATTGCCCTCACCTGGATGAGTGATAATAATGTTAAATTTTTATTGTGTGAGGATAAGCATCAGGTTTCTGTGTAATGTTACTTATCAATTGCAATGCTATTTTTAGCACCAAAGAAACTACAGATTGTATTGGAATAGCAGTAAATGCATGATTTAAATAATATATTGCATATTTAGCCAAGAGCAAAACAGCAGCAGACACAAAATCATTTTTGCTCTTCTTTCTCACCATCCTTCTGTTGGTTTGCATTGGAAGTGAGGTGGACAGAGGTGGGAAGGGAGTCAAAGACCCCTTCCAATATTTCAAAGACAGCAATTGGCGGTGTACAGAACTACATCATTTGATACATCTTCCGTCATTCACGCTGCAGCAATGACGGACTCCTGGGATGCTGGTTGGTCCTCGGCATCCAGCTGTACGATAGGCGGTGTGGGTGTCATGTATGTAACCTCCATGGAACTGTAACCTTCATAACAACACTGCATACTGTATACACCTAAGAAATGCACACCTTGACCACAGGGGGTGAACTTGTGGGAGACACTCCTCACCTGGTCATCCAGGTATAGAAAGGGAGGTCCCACGCAGGGTCATCACTTCTTGGTCCTGTGAATTAAGGTTCAGGTCACAGAGTGACCTTGTCTACAGAATGTGTCTCGTGTGAATTTATAGTAGTGTGTAAGGACACTACAGTGGGGATGTGGGTTTAAAATTTAAATTGAAAGGGAAAACAAGATTGAATTCAATCAATTGGCTTAGGCAGAGCATTTAACAATGTTAACATTAAACCAGTTTAAATATGCTGTGGTTTGCTGAAGCCATTCTCTGCCCACACACTCTGGCAGAGGCCACAGAACCCACCAAAATTATGCAAATGCAACTGAGATCGGAAAATCGGTTGTTCAGTTTTTAAACTTAAAGTTTCTTTCTGCACAACCTTTTCTTGTATTCCTTTACTGTAAACATATTTTACAAATGAGTTCTTCAAACACTGTGGTTTGATTACTCTGCCTTTTGTGATTGATTTTATTTGAAACACTGGTGGTTCCTGATTAAGTTTGCCTGACTTCAGGACGTATGAGTCTTTTATCCTTCTGTGGTATTTTGTTCTGTGATTTGTAATATGTATTAAAAACACCACATGGAGATTTATGGAAATAAATTTGTTTGCACGAACCAGGTGGTTTGGCACACATGCTGTACGTGCCAGGAGAAGCTGGCCCTGGGTCCTAATCTAATAATCTGCGTGAGCAGCCAGCACCTGTCGTACCTCTGGTGGCCTCCAATTTGGGCCAGCTGCCTTGGTGGCACCAGTCCTAAGGTAAGTCCTGGCGAAAGGGAGGAGAATGGGAAACATAGAAACATAGAAAATAGGTGCAGGAGTAGGCCATTCGGCCCTTCGAGCCTGCACCACCATTAAATAAGATCATGGTGCTGAACATTCACATCAGTACCGCTTTCCTGCTTTCTCTCCATACCCCTTGATCCCTTTATCTGTAAGAGCCATATCTAACTCCCACTTGAATATATCCAATGAACTGGCATCAACAACTCTCTGCGGTAGGAAATTCCACAGGTTAACAACTCTCTGAGTGAAGAAGTTTCTCCTCAACTCAGTCCTAAATGGCTTACCTCTTATCCTTAGACTGTGTCCCCTGGTTCTGGACTTCGCCAACATCGGGAACATTCTTCCTGCATCTAACCTGACCAGTCCCATCAGAATTTTATATGTTTCTATGAGATCCCCTCTCATCCTTCAAAACTCTAGTGAATACAGGCCCAGTCAATCCAGTCTCTCCTCATGTCAGTCTGCCATCCCGGGAATCAGTCTGGTGAACCTTCACTGCAAGAACGTCCTACCTCAGATTAGAAGACCAAAGCTGAACACAATATTCCAGGTGAGGCTTCACCAAGGCCCTGGACAATTGTAGTAAGACCTCCCTGCTCCTATACACAAATCCCCTAGCAATGAAGGCAAACATACCATTTGCCTTCTTCACTGCCTGCTGTACCTGCATGCCAAATTTTAATGACTGATGTACCATGATACCCAGGTCTCGTTGCACCTCCCCTTTTCCTAATCTGCCGCCATTCAGATAATATTCTGCCTTCGTGTTTTTGCCACCAAAGTGGATAACCTCACATTTATCCACATTATACTGCATCTGCCATGCATTTGCCCACTCACTTAACCTGTCCAAGTCACCCTCCTCACAGCTCACACCGGCATCCAGCTTAGTGTCATCTGCAAACTTGGAGATATTACACTCAATTCTTTCATCTAAATCATGAGTGTATATTGTAAATAGCTGGGGTCCCAACACTGAGCCCTGCGGCACACCACTAGTCACTGCCTGCCATTCTGAAAAGGACCCATTTATCCCGACTCTCTGCTTCCTGTCTGCAAACCAGTTCTCTATCCACATTATCCCCAATACCATGTGCTTTAATTTTGCACACCAATCTCTTGTGCAGGACCTTGTCAAAAGCCTTTTGAAAGTCCAAATACACCACAATCACTGGTTCTCCCTTGTCTACTCTGCGAGTTACATCTCAAAAAATTCCAGAAGATTTGTCAAGCATGATTTCCCTTTCATAAATCCATGCTGACTTGGTCTAATCCTGTCACTGCTTTCCAAATGCGCTGCTATTTCATCCTTAATAATTGATTCCAACATTTTCCCCACGACTGATGTCAGGCTAACCGGTCTATAATTACCCTTTTTCTCTCTCCCTCCTTTTTTAAAAAGTGGTGTTACATTAGCTACCTTCCAGTCCATAGGAACTGATCCAGAGTCGATAGAATGTTGGAAAATGATCACCAATGCATCCACTAATTCGAGGGCCACTTCCTTAAGTACTCTGGGATGCAGATTATCATGCCCCGGGGATTTATCGGCCTTCAATCCCATCAATTTCCCTAACACAATTTCCCGCCTAATAAGGATTTCCTTCAGTTCCTCTTTCTCACTAGACCCTCGGTCCCCTAGTATTTCCAGAAGGTTATTTGTGTTTTCCTTCGTGAAGACAGAACCAAAGTATTTGTTCAACTGGTTTGCCATGTCTTTGTTCCCCATTATAAATTCACCTGAATTTGACTGCAAGGGATGTACGTTTGTCTTCACTAATCTTTTTCTCTTCACATATCGAAAGAAGCTTTTACAGTCAGTTTTTATGTTCCCAGCAAGCTTCCTCTCATACTCTATTTTCCCCCTCCTAATTAAACCTTTTGTCCTTCTCTACTGAATTCTAAATTTCTCCCAGTCCTCAGGTCTGCTGCTTTTTTTGGCCAATGTATATGCCTCTTCCTTGGTTTTAACACTATCCTTAATTTCTCTTGATAGCCACAGTTGAGCCACCTTCCCCGTTTTATTTTTACTCTAGACAGAGATGTACAATTGTTGAAGTTCATCCATGTGATCTTTAAATGTTTGCCATTGCCTATCCACCGTCAACCCTTTAAGTATCATTCACCAGTCCATTCTAGCCAATTCCCGTTTCATACCATCGAAGTTACCTTTCCTTAAGTTCAGGACCCTAGTCTCTGAATTAACTGTGTCATTCTCCATCTTAATAAAGAATTCTACCATATTATAGTCATTCTTCCCCAAGGGGCCTCACACAACAAGATTGCTAATTAGTCCTTTCTCATTACACATCACCCAGTCTAGGATGGCCAGCCCTCTAGTTGGTTCCTTGACATATTGGTCTAGAAAACCATCCCTAATACACTCCAGGAAATCCTCCTCCACCGTATTGTTACCAGTTTGGCTAGTCCAATCTATATGTAGATTAAAGTCGCCCATGATAACTGCTGTACCTTTATTGCACGCATCCCTAATTTCTTGTTTGATGCTGTCCACAACCTCACTACTACTGTTTGGTGGACTGTACACAACTCCCACTAGCGTTTTCTGCCCTTTGGTATTCCGCAGCTCCACCCATACTGATTCCACATCATCCAAGCTAATGTTCGTTGAGGAGGAGGCGGGAGTCCGGGGTCGGAGGCCTATAAAAAGGCCGCGAGTTCAGCTATTGGGAGTTCGTTGAGGAGGAGGCGGGAGTCCGGGGTCGGAGGCCTATAAAAAGGCCGCGAGTTCAGCAGTCGGTAGTTCGTTGCGGAGATGGCGGGAGTCCGGGGTCAGAGGCCTATAAAAAGGCTGCGAGTTCAGCTATCGGGAGTTCGTTGAGGAGGAGGCGGGAGTCCGGGGTCGGAGGCCTATAAAAAGGCCGCGGGTTCAGCAGTCGGGAGTTCGTTGCGGAGATGGCGGGAGTCCGGGGTCAGAGGCCTATAAAAAGGCCGCAAATTCAGCAGTCGGGAGTTCATTGAGGAGGAGGCGGGAGTCCGGGGTCGGAGGCCTATAAAAAGGCCGCAAATTCAGCAGTCGGGAGTTCATTGAGGAGGAGGCGGGAGTCCGGGATCGGAGGCCTATAAAAGGGCCGCGAGTTCAGCAGTCGGGAGTTCGTTGAGGAGGAGGCCAGCCGGTGCAGCTGCAGGGAGAAGGCAAAAAAGAAGTAGAAAGAAATCGAAAGGTGACCTCACAGCCAACGGGGTAAGTGATTTGCTGGTGATTGGTAAGTAGTTTTTCTTTTTCTTTTCTTTATTAGTAAGTAACCTTTAGCATTGTTGTTGCCAAATTAAGTTAATCAAAGGTTTAAGTCAAGGCGGGACAGCTCGGACACATGTTATGCTCCTCCTGTACTGTGTGGGAAGTCAGGGACGCTTCCGGTGTCCCTGATGAATACGTGTGCAGGAATTGCATCCGCCTGCAGCTCCTGACAGACCGCATTGCGGCACTGGAGCTGCAGGTGGATTCACTCTGGAGCATGCATGATGCTGAGAATGACGTGAATAGCATGTTTAGCGAGTTGGCCTCACCGCAGGTAAAGGGTACATAGCCGGATAGTAAATGGGTGACCAACAGGAAGAGCAGTGCAAGGAAGGTAGTGCAGGGGTCCCCTGTGGTCATCCCCCTGCAAAACAGATACATGGCTTTGGGTACTGTTGAGGGGGATGACTCATCAGGGGAGGGCAGCAGCAGCCAAGTTCATGGCACCGTGGGTGAGTCTGCTACACAGGAGGGCAGGAAAAAGAGTGGGAGAGCTATAATGATAGGGGATTCGATTGTAAGGGGAATAGATAGATGTTTCTGCGGCCGCAAGCGAGACTCCAGGATGGTATGTTGCCTCCCTGGTGCAAGTGTCAAGGATGTCTCGGAGCGGGTGAAGGACATTCTGAAAAGGGAGGGTGAACAGCCAGTTATCGTGGTGCACATAGGTACCAACGATATCGGTAAAAAAATGGGATGAGGTTCCACGAGACGAATTTAGGGATCTAGGAGCTAAATTAAAAAGTAGGACCTCAAAAGTAGTAATCTCAGGATTGCTACCAGTGTTAAGTGCTCGTCAAAGTAGGAATCGCAGGATAGCCCAGATGAATAAGTGGCTTGAGGAATGGTGCAGCAGGGAGGGATTCAAATTCCTGGGACATTGGAACCGGTTCTGAGGGAGGTGGGACCAGTACAAAACGGAGTATCTGCACCTGGGCAGGACCGGAACCAATGTCCGAAGGAGAGTATTTGCCAGTGCTGATGGGGAGGAGTTAAACTAACATGGCAGGGGTTTGGAAACCTATGCAGGGAGACAGAGGGAAATAAAATGGAGTCAGAAGCAAAAGATAGAAAGGAGAATAGTAAAAGTGGAGGGCAGAGAAACCCAAGGCAAAAAACAAAAAGGGCCACATTACAGCAAAATTCTAAAGGGGCAAAGTGTGTTAAAAAGACAAGCCTGAAGGCTCTGTGCCTCAATGCGAGGAGTATTCGGAATAAGGTGGACGAATTAACTGTGCAGACAGCAATTAATGGATATGATGTAATTGGCATCACGGAGACATGGCTCCAGAGTGACCAAGGCTGGGAACTCAACATCCAGGGGTATTCAACATTTAGGAAGGATAGACAGAAAGGAAAAGGAGCCGGGGTGGCGTTGCTGGTTAAAGAGGAAATTAATGCAATAGTAAGGAGGGACATTAGCCTGATGTTGTGGAATCGGTATGGGTGGAGCTATGGAATACAAAAGGGCAGAAAACGCTAGTGGGAGTTGTGTACAGACCACCAAACAGTTGGGGACAGCATCAAACAAGAATAAGGAATGTGTGCAATAAAGGTACAGCAGTTATCATGGGCGACTTTAATCTCCATATTGATTGGGCTAACCAAACTGGTAGCAATGCAGTGGAGGAGGATTTCCTGGAGTGTATTAGGGATGGTTTTCCAGACCAATATGTCGAGGAACCAACTAGAGAACTGTCCATCCTAGACTGGGTGATATGTAATGAGAAGGGACTAATTAGCAATCTTATTTTGCGAGGCCCCTTGGGGAAGAGTGACCATAATATGGTAGAATTCTTTATTCAGATGGAGAGTGACACAGTTAATTCGGAGACTAGGGTCCTGAACTTAAGGAAAGGTAACTTCGACGGTATGAGGCGTGAATTGGCTAGAATGGACTGGCAAAGGATACTTAAAGGGTTGACGGTGGATAAGCAATGGCAAACATTTAACGGTCCCATGGATGAACTTCAGCAATTGTACATCCCTATCTGGAGTAAAAATTAAACGGGGAAGGTGGCTCAACCGTAGCTAACAAGGAAAATTAAGGATAGTGTTAAAACCAAGGAAGAGGCGTATAAATTGGCCAGTAAAAGTAACAAACCTGAGGACTGGGAGAAACTTAGAATTCAACAGAGAAGGATTAAGGGTTTAATTCAGAGGGGAAAAATGGAGTACGAGAGGAAGCTTGTAGGGAACATAAAAACTGACTGCAAAAGCTTCTATAAATATGTGAAGAGAAAAGATTAGTGAAGACAAATGTAGGTCCCTTGCAGTCGGATTCAGGTGAATTTATAATGGGGAACAAAGAAATGGCAGACCAATTGAACAAATACTTCGGTTCTGTCTTCACAAAGGAAGACACAAATAACCTTTTGAATGTATTAGGGGACAGTGGGCCTAGTGAGAAGGAGAAACTGAAGGATATCCTTATTAGGCGAGAAATTGTGTTCGGGAATTTGTTGGGATTGAAGGCTAATAAATCTCTGGGGCCTGATAATCTGCATCCCAGAGTACTTAAGGAAGTGGCCCGAGAAATACTGGATGCATTGGTGATCATTTCCAACAGTCTATCGACTCTAGATCAGTTTCTATGGACCTGAGGGTAGCTAATGTAACACCACTTTTTAAAAAAGGAGGGAGAGAGAAAACGGGTAATTATAGACCGGTTAGCCTGACATCAGTAGTGAGGAAAATGTTGGAATCAATCATTGAGGATGAATAAGCAGCGCATTTGGAAAGCAGTGACAGGATTGGTCCAAGTCAGCATGGATTTATGAAAGGGAAATCATGCTTGACAAATCTTCTGGAATTTTTTGAGGATGTAACTAGCAGAGAGGACAAAGGAGAACCAATGGAAATTGTGTATTTGGACTTTCAAAAGGCTTTTGACAAGGTCCTGCACAAAAGATTGGTGTGCAAAATCAAAGCGCATGGTATTGGAGGTAATGTACTGATGTGGATAAAGAACTGGTTGGCAGACAGGAAACAAAGAGTCGGAATAAACGGGTCCTTTTCAGAATTGCAGGCAGTGACTAGTGGAGTGCCGCAGGGCTCAGTGCTGGGACTCCAGCTCTTTACAATATACATTAACGATTTGGATGAAGGAATTGAGTGTAATATCTCCAAGTTTGCAGATGACACTAAACTGGGTGGCGGTGTGAGCTGTGAGGGGGACTCTAAGAGGCTGCAGGGTGACTTGGACAGGTTAGGTGAGTGGGCAAATGCATGGCAGATGCAGTATAATGTGGATAAATGTGAGGTTATCCATTTTGGGGGCAAAAACACAAAGGCAGAATATTATCTGAATGGCAGTAGATTAGGAAAAGGGGAGGTGCAACAAGACCTGAGTGTCATGGTTCATCAGTCATTGAAGGTTGGCATGCAAGTACAGCAGGCAGTGAAGAAGGCAAATGGTATGTTGGCCTTCATAGTTAGGGGATTTGAGTATAGGAGCAGGGAGGACTTACTGCAGTTGTACAGGACCTTAGTGAGGCCTCACCTGGAACATTGTGTTCAGTTTTGGTCTCCTGATCTGAGGAAGGATGTTCTTGCTATTGAGGGAGTGCAGCGAAGGTTCACCAGACTAATTCCAGGGATGGCTGGACTGTCATATGAGGAGAGACTGGATCAACTGGGCCTTTATTCACTGGAGTTTAGAAGGATGAGAGGGGATCTCATAGAAACGTATAAGATTCTGACAGGACTGGACAGATTAGATGCAGGAAGAATGTTCCTGATGTTGGGGAAGTTCAGAACCAGGGGACATAGTCTTAGGATAAGGGGTAGGCCATTTAGGACTGAGGTGAGGAGAAACTTCTTCATTCAGAGTTGTTAACCTGTGGAATTCCCTTCCCAGAGAGTTGTTGATGCCAGTTTATTGAATATATTCAAGAGGGAGTTAGATATGGCCCTTACGGCTAAGGGGATCAAGGGGTATGGAGAGAAAGCAGGAAAGGGAAACCGAGGGAATGATCAGCCATAATCTTATTGAATGGTGGTGCAGGCTCGAAGGGCTGAATGGCCTACTCCTGCACTTATTTTCTATGTTTCTATGTTTCTATGTCCTTCCTTACTATTGTGTTAATTTCCTCTTTAACCAGCAACACTACCCCACCTCCTTTTCCTTTCTGTCTATCCTTCCTGAATGTTGAATACCCTTGGATGTTGAGTTCCCAGCCCTGGTCACCCTGGAGCCATGTCTCCATTATGCTAATTATATTGTTCTCGCAGTAGTGTAAAGGAGCCTCCAGGCTCCACATTAAAGTAAGTACATAAAAAAATACTTAATTTTTTGATGGCTGCCTCTGGCGGTTCCTTGAAGGATCACTGGTTAGGCCATATGTAGACCAAGTATTCCTCAGTGGAGCAGGGCCGGCTCCATTCAGCGGCCATTAACTTCTGGAACGGGTGTTAGGCCACTCATTATCCTAGACAAGAGGCCTAATGGTTGTTTTAATATGGGGTCGAACCTCTTTCAGGCTACTTGGAGTACATGACATAGTCGTTTGAAATTGGTTCCTTTTGCTCCAATTTTCCACCTGGAAAATGGAAGCAATAATTTCCGCCCCTCGTAGTTTTGGTTTTAGCATTCATGCTCTGCCTTTACAGCCATTTTTCAATCCCAATCATTCAAACTGGCTTTTTTGCTTCATCTCTTCCCTCCTGTCAATGGCGATGACAACTCAGATTCTTTGAATGCCATCTCATCTTGGACAGATGATTCATCCCCGAAATTGCAGTACTTTTTAATCTCAGAGGAAACATTATTCTTGTGTTCAGACCATCCAGTTACAACTGTGCGTTTGAACTTTGGTAGGGGTTGATATTTGAGCATTCAACTAGATTTCAGTTCTGAAATGGAAGATATTGATGTTCGGTCTGACGTACCTCTACATTTAACTCATTGTTAGCTTCCTCTCTCACCCCACTCCCACCCAAGCCCCAATTGCAGACCTCCCCACAGCCCTCCCAATCACAGGCCTCTCCCCCGCCTCCCGATTGCCAGAGACAGCCCCCAAGCTTGCTCGGCTGTGGCCTTCAAGTGCTGGTGCTCCCTCCTGACCGCCAGGCTGTCCATTCGGCCTCTGCTGGACCTACAATGAGGTCCTGCTGTTAAGATGGTGTCCCAGCCTTGCTGGGTTCTTCAGCCATTTTCAGCCTCAACTGCAACCTCCCCATAAACATCGGACCCAAAGACTTCAGCTGTTCTAAGCATGTCTGTTATTTTCTCAAGACTAAGGTCTGGTCTCTGGGACTGTTTTTGAATCTGATCAGAATTCTATTGTGAATCAGTGATGCCATCAGTTTACCAAAATCATAATTGTCTGCAAAGCTCTTCAACACTGTTACAGTGATCCACCAGTTCCCCACTCTCCTGATTTATTGAATTGAAAACACATGTAGTGCTCTTCATGGCAACAATTCGCAAACTTTTCTAAATTTCTGGATTATCTTTCTAAATCGCCCTCCTGTATGGCTCAGTGACGTGGACCATATACAGTAGATGTCATGTATCTCACACTACTGTACATAACTGTATCTTACCATGCTATATATGACTGTAACTAGAGATGACCTGTAACCACAAGCTTACCTTACCACCAGGGGTGCACTTGCAGGAGACACTGGATAACTGTCCCAGACAGGTATATAAGGACAGGTCTCAGGCAAGTGTGGCATTCGAGAGCTGTATAATAAAGGTGCAGGTCCTGAGTGACCTTGACTTCATGTGAATCTGTACTGCAGGGGCAGGACTTTACAGTGGCGACGAGGATGGGATTACAGAATCCACAGAATGGCGACCAACGGCTCAAATGAAAAATACAATGCTGGAGATAATTGGGAGGACTTTATAGAAAGGCTCCAGCAAAGCTTCATAACCAAAGACTGGTTAGGCGACGATAAGGCAGACAAGAGAAGAGCCCATCTCTTGACCAGCTGTGGCTCGAAAACATACGCCTTAATGAAGGACCTGCTGGCACCCGAGAAACCAGCAAGCAAGTTGTTTGAAGAGTTGAGCACACTGGTAAGAGACCACCTGAAGCCAGCGAGCAGCTTACACATGGCCAGACACAGGTTCTACAACTACAGACGCTGTGTGGGTCAGAGAATACCTGACTTTGTGGCGGAACTTCGGAGGTTGGCTAGCTTATGTGAGTTCTCCGATGAACTAAGGAGAGAAGGACTGAGAGACTTTTTTTATTGAGGGAATAGGCCACGCAGGCATATTCTGAAAGCTCAGAGAGACCAAGAACTTGACCCTAGAGGCAGCAGCACTGGTTGCACAGACATTCTTGGTAGAAGAAGAAGAAACGAGGTTAATCTACACTGCGGGTACGACAACTAACGAAACATCGGAACAAGGGGTTCACAGCGTGAAACAAGCTGCTACCCCCACACACAGACAAAGGCAGGAGAGCAAGCCCTCAACAGCAGGCAGTGGTGCCAGAAGCCATCAAGGGCCACATGAACGGCCGTTCACACCTCATCAACCCACAATGCGAGCAATCAACTACAAACTGAGAGAAGTTCAAGAGAGATCAGCCAGATGCAGCTCATTCTTTGGAAACAATGGAAGCGGTCTGTGCTGGAGATGTGGGGGAAGGCACTCATCAAATGGATGTCGATTTCAGCACGCTGTTTGCAGAAACTGCGACTATACAGGGCATCTGGCCCGCATGTGCAGAAAAATGGCAGCTCGGCTGGTATACGAATCGGATGGGTCGGAAAGCGGACCAGAAGACGGTGGGGACAAGACCTGGGACACCGAGGTACAGCAGGTCAACATGATCAATGGCCACTGCTCTTACAACAAGTCGCCTCCAATAATGATGAGGGTCCTACTCAACGGGATACTCGTCAACATGGAGCTGGATACGGGAGCGAATCAATCTCTTATGAGCGCTCAACAATTTGAACAGCTGTGGCCGCACAAAAGAGACAGACCAAAGCTCACAAGGGTCGACACCAAACTAAGGACCTATACCAAATAAATCATCCCAGTCCTTGGCAGCGTCATGCTCTCAGTCACACACAAAGGGACAGTGAACCGACTTCCCCTGTGGATTGTCCCCGGAGATCTCCCAGCACTGCTGGGGAGAAGCTGGCTGGCAAAACTAAACTGGAAATGGGATGATGTTCACGCCATGTCATCAGAGGAACGGACCTCCTGCTCAACAGTTCTAAGTCGATTTGAACATCTCTTTCAGCCAGGTGTGGGCACCTTCAAAGGGGCTAAAGTTAAAATCTACATCACACAAGATGCTAGACCGGTCCATCACAAGGCTAAAGCTGTGCCCTATGTGATGAGGGAAAAGATTGAACATGAACTGGACAGGCTTCTGTGGGAAGGCATTATCTCACCCATGGAATTTACCGACTGGGCAAGTCCCATCGTCCCAGTCATGAAGCCTGATGGATCCGTACAAATCTGTGGAGACTACAAATCTACCATAAACAGAGTTTCCCTACAGGACCAATACCCGCTGCCCAGAGCGGAGGACTTATTTGCCACATTGGCTGGAGGAAAACTTTTCTCAAAACTAGATCTCACATCTGCATATATGACGCAAAAATTGACCGAAGAGTCTAAGCTACTCACCACCATCAACACACATCGAGGCCTCTTCATGTACAATCGATGCCCATTCGGCATCAGGTCGGCAGCTGCTATATTCCAGCGCAACATGGAGAGTCTGCTCAAGTCCATCCCGGGGACGGTTGTGTTTCAAGATGACATACTTATCACGGGCAGGGACACCGACTCCCATCTCCGCAATTTGAAGGAAGTACTAAAGCGGTTGGATCGGGTAGGCCTAAGAGTTAAGAAATCCAAGTGCCTGTTTCTCGTGCCCGAGGTTGAATTTTTGGGCAGAAGGATTGCCGCTGATGGAGTCCGCCCAACAGAGTCCAAAACAGAAGCAATTCGCCTGGCACCCAGGCCCCGGAATGTCTCAGAACTGCACGCCTTTCTTGGGCTGCTCAATTACTTTGGGAACTTTATGCAGAACTTGAACACGCTGCTGGAGCCTCTCCATGTGCTACTCAGAAAGGGGTGCGATTGGTTTTGGGGGGACGGCCAGGAACGCGCCTTCAATAAGGCACGCAACCTTCTATGTTCCAACAGTGTTTTGGCTTTCTTTGATCCAGGTAAAAAGCTAGTTCTTACATGCGATGCGTCAGCGTACGGGGTCGGCTGCGTTTTACAACATGTCAATAGTGCGGGTAAATTACAACCCAAAGCTTATGCCTCCAGGTCACTTTCGTGGGCGGAGCGCGGGTACGGAATGGTGAAGAAAGAGGCGCTCACGTGCGTGTACGGTGTCAAAAAGATGCACCAATACCTTTTCGGGGTCAAGTTCGCGTTAGAAACCGACCACAAGCCCCTCACGTCCCTGCTAGCCGAGAGCAAGGCAATAAACGCCAATGCCTCGGCGCGCATTCAATGGTGGGCACTCATGCTGGCCTCTTACGATTACACCATAAGGCACAGACCAGGCACAGACAACTGTGCCGACGCGCTTAGCAGGCTACCCCTGGCGACCACGGAAGGGTCTGACGAACAGGACTGTGAGATAGTCATGGCAATCAATGCCTTTGAATCCACAGGTTCACCCATGACGGCTCGCCAAATCAGAGCCTGGACGACCAGCGACCCCACGTTATCCTTAGTAAAAAGATGTGTCTTAACTGGTGACTGGGCAGAGGCTCGCGATGCCTGCCCCGAGGAGATCAAACCTTTCCATAGGCGCATGCATGCGCTGTCACTTCAAGCAGACTGCCTGATGTGGGGCAGCCGAGTAGTTATGCCTCGGCGAGGCAGAGAGGCATTTGTCCGGGAGCTCCACCGCGAGCACCTGGAGATCGTTCTCATGAAGGTCATAGCCAGATCCCACGTCTGGTGGCCTGGCATTGACGCGGACTTGGAGCTCTGCGTCCGATGGTGCACCATTTGTGCCCAACTCAGTAATGCCCCCAGGGAGGCCCCCCTGAGCCCCTGGCCCTGACCCACCAAACCGTGGTCGCGGGTGCATGTAGACTACGCGGGCCCATTCACGGGCAAAATGTTCCTCGTAGTTGTAGATGCATTTTCAAAGTGGATCGAATGCACCATTTTAAACTCGAGCACCACCTCCACCACTTGGAACCATGTTCGCAACGCACGGCATTCCTGACATATTGGTCAGTGATAATGGTCCGTGCTTCACCAGCGCAGAATTCCAAGATTTCATGAGTGACCACGGCATAAATCACGTTAGGACAGCACCGTTCAAGCCGGCCTCCAACGGCCAGGCGGGGCGAGCAGTGCAAATCATTAAACAAGGCATGCTCAAAATCCAAGGTCCCATGCTGCAGGGCCGTCTGTCGCGACTGCTGCTGGCATACAGATCTCATCCGCATTCATTGACTGGAGTTCCCCCCGCGCAACTATTGATGAAACAGATCTTAAAGACTAGACTCTCATTAATCCTCCCAGACATGTATGAAATCGTTGGGGCAAAGTGCCGTAAGCTAACTGAGTACCATGACTGAAATTCGAGGGGGAGGTGAAATGAGATAGGGGACAAAGTGTTTGTGCTAAACTATGGCAGGGGTCCCAAATGGCTTGCAGGACAGTAACAGGCAAGGAAGGAAACAGGCTACTTGTGATACAAATGGACAATGGCCAAACCTGCCAGAGGCATGTAGACCAAGTCAAAAGTAGATTTACCAACAACACTGCTGAACCAGAAGCAGACTACAATGTGGAACTCACACTACACCTGGTGGACAGACAGAGGGAACAACCTGAGGAAAGGGCAATCCCAACACACAGCCCAGGCGAGACACCAATAATCATACTGAACGAAACAGACAGCCCAGGCGAGATACCAGCAATCACACTGAAAGAAAAACAGGCACCAAGGCAAACAACTGAACCACAACTAAGATGCTCCACACGAGAGCATAGACCACCTGAGAGACTGAACCTATAAAGACAATAAGACCTTGGGGGAGGGTGATGTCATGTATCTCATACTACTGTACATAACTGTATCTTACCATGCTATACATGACTGTAACTAGAGATGACCTGTAACAACAAGCTTACCTTACCACCAGGGGTGCACTTGCAGGAGACACTGGATACCTGTCCCAGACAGGCATATAAGGACAGGTCTCAGGCAAGTGTGGTATTCGAGAGCTGTGTAATAAAGGTGCAGGTCCTGAGTGACCCTGACTTCAATATGTGCCTCGTGTGAATCTGTACTGCAGGGGCAGAACTTTACAGTAGACACCTCAAATTGCTGGAGAAATTCCACCAACAATGTCTCCGCAAGATCCTGCAAATCCCCTGGGAGGACAGACGTACCAACATTATCGTCCTCGATCAGGCCAACATCGCCATCATCGAAACACTGACCACACTCGACCAGCTCCGTTGGGTGGGCCATATTGTTTGCATGCCTGACACAAAACTCCCAAAGCAAGCACTCTACTCGGAACTCCTACACGGCAACCGAGCCCCAGGTGGGTAGAGGAAACATTTCAAGGACACCTTCAAAGCATCCTTGATAAAATGCAACATCCCCACTGACACCTGGGAGTCCCTGGTCAAAGACCGCCCTAAGTGGAGAAAGTGTATCCGGGAAGGCGCTGAGCACCTCGAGTCTCGTCACCGAGAGCATGCAGAAAACAAGCGCAGGAAGGGGAAGAAGCGTGCGGCAAACCAGTCCCACCCACCCTTTCCTTCAACGAATGTCTGTCCCACCTGTGACAGAGACTGTAATTCCCGTATTGCATTGTTCAGTCACCTAAGAACTCACTTTTAGAGTGGAAGCAAGTCTTCCTCGATTTTGAGGGACATGATGATGAATTGGTTAAACGCATTAATAGTTTCATCAGAATCACAGGAATCAATGTTAAAACACAAAAGCAAAATACCGCGGATGCTGAAAATCTGTAATATTGCCTTCCTTCTCTTCATTACTTTCATCTTGCTCATAATTGATCCACTTTAAATGTTCCAGTTTTGCGTTTGGTTTCCAGTTAAGAATTGCAATTATTCAAGTATTAATAATAATAATGCTAGCTATTTCAGTCATCCCTCGTATGATGTTATAATATACTGACCATCAATTTCCTTGGGTTCTCCTGATCGGCTGCCTTACCTTCAGTGGAA